>NC_141687.1:542630047-543972146 GCF_964263255.1 Lissotriton vulgaris | reverse complement strand
TGTTACCCCGACACTGGTCCCAGGATGATTTTTTCCTGTCCAGGGAAGACCTGACTTGGCAGTTCCGGCTGGACTGTTCCTATGAGGAACAGGATCAAGACTGATTTGCATATAGCTGGGTCTGAACTGGGGTGGTGAAGTGAACTAAAGAACGATGATGGATTCAACCCAGATCTGTGACTGGGGGTGAGTGTCTGAAAAGGTTCAGGGCTCCATCCATCATCTCCTGGTGATCGCATTATACAATCAGGACTACAATTCCTAGCATGCAAAGAATAAACCTAAACTTAATGAGGTATACATGGGCCGGCCAAGGAAACTAGTGAACTCTGGAAGGGGCATCCAGAATTAGGACACTCTCTCCTTTGCTCAAAATAACTATAAATGTATCTTGCTGCAGTAACTCCTCAACAATATTCAGGTGAGGTTCGCTCATGTAAACTAGGGACAAGGATGAGTACTAAATTTTTCTTATCTCAGTGAAGTTAAGAAACCAAAATGTATGCATCAACATGGGTTTGCGTCACAGGTTCACATCAGTCCCCCATAGTGCCATGGTTGTAATTATAATAATGTTAACTGCAGTCACAAGCACCAAGCCCCATGCTGTGAGTAGGAGAGCAAATAAGCAAAATAAAGTCTGATTCCCCTTGTAGACATACCACTTTTCAAAGGTTATCAAAAACTGCACCGTTTTACCTCTAAATGGCATGTTGCCACTTAAGACACCATTATTTGTTCTGTCATAACTGAGACCTCCACAAAGAAATTTCACACTTTTTCATTATTAGCCTACAATATTGACCAACATTTCAGTAATGAGCCATCTATTTAAGGGCATATTTATCAAATATTCAAGCAACGCAGCGCAGCGCAGCAAGCCACCTTGCTGTGCTGCTTGAAAGGGAGAGGGTAGAAATGCGTTGTATTTAATATTATACAGTGCATTCCTGCTCTCTGCCTGCACTGGCGCACCAACTGCTGCCTAGAGCGAACGCAGACCCCCTTGCACCATGGTGAAAGGTTACCTGCATTGTAGGAAGCATTGTTTGGGTGCAGAAAGGCACACCTTCCTGCACAAAAACAATACTCTGAAACGTTTTCCTCTTTCTATGTTTTCTGCAGAATGCAGCACACATAGAAAGAGGGAAGAAAATAGGAGAAATCTGCAAATTTCTCCTTGTAACGCCACACCTGGGAAGGCAAAGCATTTTGACAATTACCTGGTCTACAACTAATAGTAAATCTGGGAATGCAACAAAATCCATGGGTAGATGCATGGGAACACCTATGCTTTACCAATAGAATGCCTCCCTGGGGTATAGTAGCTCAAGACAGTGACTTGCCAGTGGCGGCTCCTCTGCTAAGGCGGAGGAGTGTCGCCCCACTGCCTCAGGAAAATAAAGGAAAAAATACAATGATAATAACTAATGTTATCATTTTATTTAGTCCTCCTGCTGCATCAGCTTTTGTGAGGGGGGTCCGGCTGAAGATCAGGTGAGGCGTGGTGCAACCCTCCTAAGTGTGGAATGACTGTTTGGTCAGCCCTCTGGGGCCACACAAACCAGTCATGCGCACTTTCCCCCTTCTCCATGCACGCTGCATTGCGGCCTGTGTGGAGAACATGCCCACCCCTACAGCCCCTGGCTGAGCGCCGTGTCATGGCGCTCAGACCAATCACAATGTTCCTCCAGACTGTGGAATCATCTGCCTTTGGAACTGAGATTTCTGACTTCAGAGCCTCTGTTTCAAAAGAAACTTAAAACCTGGCTCTTCTCCTTGATCTAGCCCATTCTTTATCCCCCTGAACTTCACTGAACCTCACTAGATGTTGTCTTCAGCGCCGGGACAGCCCCGTCGGAGGTAGCTGTGCGCTTAACAAACTTCTAAATAAAATAAATAAATAAATAAATAAAATGCTGCATTGCAGCTTTGTGATTGGCTGCAGGAGCATGGGCGCCCTGGTGCTTCCTGCTTCTCACAGGAAGCCAGGAAGCGGACACAGGAGAAGTGGTGGCAGTCAGCCGGCCAGCCAGGAGGTAAGTGATTTTTTTTTCATAGTGATCCCCACACAATCTCCCCACCCCTTTGCCCCCACCCGCCCCACTGCTGCTTCCAGGCAGCAGCATTGACTACGATTTGCACTGCCTTGCGTTTCTCCACATTTACCAAGTCACACAGGGTGACACAAGGTGGCCTTGATTGGCATGGTTAATCTTATCTAGGTTTTGGATTGCCCTTGTGCCCCATTGCATGGCGCAAGGGCTACGCAAAACCATGATAAATATGCCCCTTAGGTTTTCACAATACATTCCAATTGTGAGGTACTGTGTGTTAAAATAATCCCAAAACAGACGTTGAAAAGTTTTTAAATTGCACTTTTGAAGCGAAGAGTACCAGTTGCCCAGTGGTGACGTACCTAAAGAGCACCGGCTTAATATACTACCCATTGTTTATGCATCACCCTTCTCCTGAATTAAGCAACCCTCGTTTGCCTTGCTTCAGACATTGGAGGGTGAGGTTGTTTCCTATTGTCCCATCCAACCTCCACAAAAAACAAATATGCATCAAGGTGTTTTATATTTCAAACAGAAACAAAATGTGTATTTCCAATATATTGCCCTAAATTATGCAAAGTCGCTTTTTAATTAGGACAAGCCTGGCAATTACTTATAATTTGCTGATTGTTTAAATGGTCTGAGCTTTGCACTTTTAAAGGGAAATTACCAGGCTCCAGTCGGGGGTGCATGCAGGTACACGGCGTCCCCCCACTCTTTTTAAAGGGTTGATGCCGCCCCTCCTGCCAAGAAGTTGGGCCCACAGAAATATGGTGAACTTGTTCCGGTGTAAGACACGGGACAAGTTCAGCAGCACCTGCACGTTGCCTGCTTTCCATTCCCAGCAGCAACGTGCAGGCAGCGAGGGAGCGTTTTTTCACCTCCAGCTGGGCCGAAGTTAAGGGACCTCCTTTTGTTTGTATATGCTGACTGGGGGCAGCTTGGAACCTTACATTTACATGTAAATGCCACAGAGGGAAACAAAGGCACACAGCTTGCCTTCCCTTCAAAGGTACTAAAGAGAGACATGATTTTGCCTTTGTTCTGTCCCTGTATGTAATAGCAGACACTGTAAGACTGTCAGATGGGTTAGTCTGTCCCAGTATTTACACGCATAATTAAAATAACACAATTTTATTTCTTTTATAGAGCTAAGTCATGATGTCATGAGGTCATTTGCCTATTGTCTTACTTGGTCAGTCCCCCCACTTCTTTTTATAGGACTTGTGCCCTGCAAATTACTGTATTTTCCCCGCTTTTCCCCCTTATCTTAAGACATGTAAAGACCGATTCACAGAACTAACTTAAGACAAAATCCTAAACTTACTACCATTTTTGTATTCACAGAAGGCACTTACTCATTTTGGTATTCACAGAAGGCACTTACTCATTTCGGTATTCACAGAAGTTAGGAGTCCTATCTTTAAGACTCCTAAATGCCTTCTGTGAATGCCGAAAGTCTTAAAGTTAGGATTTTTCTCAGTTTAGGATTTGTAAAGTTAGGACTCCCAACTTTAGGACTCATAAATGCCTTCTGTGAATACCGAAAGTCTTAAAGTTAGGATTTTTCTCAGTTTAGGAGTAGTAAAGTTAGGACTCCTAACTTTAGGACTCCTAAACTGACACACTCTACATCCGTGATTGGCATGTGTAAAAGGAAGTCATCAGGACTGGAAAGATTGTGCCCCAACAACATTAAGCAAGATGGCTGTCCTTTCTTCACTGTACTGCACAGAGGTGCAAAACTCATCCTGGGCCATGTAACTAGCTCATGCCAGGCAGAAACACTTAATCCTTGTCATCCTGGAATTAGAATTAATGCTGCAGTGCTAGTTGGCAAACATTCAGTTAGGCACCAGGAACATTCAGGATCCCAGCACTTCAAAGATCACTTCTCTTGTGACTTTGCACCCAGTCCTTCGTGCTGAGGCCTCTAACATCCCGTTTGGTACAGTCACATTCCACAGTGCCCTTCCATTTCTGGTGCTTTGAAGCAATTTTAGGAGCTTCTTAGGATTTCTCGTTGCTCAAATGGGTGTAATGTCTGACATTTATATGTTTCCCTCGTCTTTATTGCTACATTTTGCTCTCGAGAAAGTGTCACTCATAGTCATTGAATGTCACTCATAATTACACAGAAATTATGAAAATGTCACACATAAGTAATCTGAAACCTTGGCAGCTATGAACAAGGAATAAAAAATACTAATTAAAATACTAGCCAGCCAGCTTCTTCCTTTTCTACCGAAAATAATACACTGTGATCAATGCAGTTTTTTTTCCTCTGCGGAGCAAATCATTAAATATACACAGACTCTGTCATGTCATGTCTACATGCCCGGAGACTCTTCCTGGTGCGGGTACTTATCTCTAGTCCTTCACCAGGCCTTTGATAAACAGGGTTAGGACTACATGTTGACCACCTTACAGAAGTTTGGATCCCCCTCTAAGTTTATTCAGTGGATCAAACTATTATACAATTCCACAACAGCCCGGGTGCCTACTAGGGACCATATATCGCAGGCCTATCATGTGCAAAGAGGCACGAGGCAGAGATGTACCCTCTCACCTTTGTGATTTGTACATGTGCTCGAGGCCCACGCTTGTCGTCTGCGCGCTGATTCAATAGACTTGGGTACCTTTATTAATCACACGATTCATGCATTATCACTATAAGTGGACGACATTACAATCTACTCTAAAAGACCTGCTGGAAAACCTGCACACAGCAGCTCGTACCTTTGCTCAGTTTGAATCCCTCATGGGACATGCCATAAACTTTGGGAAGTCGCATACATTCCCCTTTAGGGGTGATTTCCATCTGCAAACCATCCCCTTTGGTGAACATGAAATAGCCGTTATTACAGACAACAAAGGTCCTTAGCACTTGAGCGGTCAAGGAAATAATAAAATATAGACCGAGGTAGGTAACTATATTACTCCTATGTCCAGCCGGACCAGGATTTTATTTTGTAGTAAATCACAAAAATTGAGAGCAAAAGATATTCGAACATTGGTTAGTAGTAGGGCACAATCCTGTACCGCGCTTGGGATGGAAGTCCAGGGGGAGAAACACATACAACATGCAAAGGTTAAAGGCAAAGGTAGAGCAAAATTGGCTACTTTCAAATTAAGATTTTTTCAATTTAGAAGTATTGCCAAAGTGCTGGTCACAACAGAATTATACACAATGTTAAGTTGTGTGAGCACTAGAAGAAGTATGAAATAGCCGTGGCACCTACCAATTTCTGGCATCTGGGAATACAAATATAAAAAAAACATGTGACTTACTCAATGGAAATACACAAAAGACAATTGGCTCACTGCGTTCTCAGATTGTTTTTTGGACATCCCTTCCTCCTTCGGCCACGGGCCGCCTGGCAATCTCTAAAATGGTGATGCTTCCACGAATCCTTTACTTTTTCACAAACTTGAAAGTAGTGATCCTTAGCTCAATATTTCCTGCATTAAACACACTTTGGTTGGTTTAATATGAGGTGCAGGTGGTTGCCACTCCGCTTAGCGAAGCTGCAGCTTCCATCTGATGCTGGAGGGATGGGGGCACCTGCCTTCCACACATACTGCCTGGAAGGGAAATTACAATGGCATATTGGTTGAGGGGAAGAAACCAGCAAGAAATAGCCTACACGCCCTGGACGATTGGCCATGGAAAACTTCATAGATTATTATGTCCCACCATCAGCCCCGATGATACTGAAGACTGCACTCACATACTGGAAAGAAGCCTTGAAATATACCGCGCACACCCCTGTTCATGCCTCCAATATATCACTACTCAGCCTTCCCACCCCCACAGGCACACTAACGCGACGTGGGCTCCCCCTGTTGACGCATGGAACACTACTTACACATGCAGATTTTATGCATAAACAGGGGCACTTTTTATAGTACATGCCAGTCTGTTATGATACATCAAGCAACACTGGGCACCAAGCGGGATCGAACCCGACTCCAACGAACTAACACACTCAGAATAACTGTTGGTTATACCAAGGCATCCGCTCTCAGTTACCTTCCCCTATTTTATCAGTGTGCTGCAATTGGGAAAGAATAGAAACAATGGTTAGGGGTTCTGCCCACATAACCCTCCCGTACCTGAGCAGGGAACATCCAAGGATGAAAAAGTAGAACAAGGAGGTACTAAAGGGATTAATCACACTTTTTAATTGCATACAAGAAATGATTCATTATCTTGTTGCCTGAAAATTACTAATAGCATTTGTCTGTACTAATTAATTTTAACATATATGGGAACAGCAAGAGTGGCTCAGATACTGATAATACAAAACACACAGTCTATATAAAACATTCCAACATATACACAATATACATATCACAAACATAAACTGTACAAATATTTCAATCTAACAAAAAAATATATCTATGTATAAATCTATGTACCCTAAAAAAGGAAGAAATACACAACTTGTACTTGTATCCACTCCTAACTTCGAGTGAACTACATAAACAGTAGGTAGTCCCACACAGTGCACCTGAGAACTAACTTCTCTACACAACCTATTATTAGGGTGCAAAAGAAGACACTCAAATTTAGTTGAAATATAATGGGGACTCCTTTCAAGGACAAGGTGTCGGTGTCAACTATGGTTGAGTCTTCCTCTATCTCCTCTTCCAGTTTTTTAATTTCCTTCAGTTCTTCTTCACTAATACGTAACGCTGTATTAATGGATAGAACAATCCAGTCCTGGGAGCATTTAGTTCCGACCCCACTAAAATCAATTAGATAGGGTTTGTCTTGGAGGAAAATAACTGGAATATTCCTCACCTGTAATCCAACAGGTATTGGGAAAGAGATATCAATAGAACACTCTCAGACAAAGAGTGGAAGACTATATTAGAATACCCCAAGCGAGTGTCCTGCAACACACAACTTAAATGTATACAATATATGACAACGGAGCGTGCATACCTCACACCGCATAGGTTATCAATCAATCAATCAATCAATCAATGCATTTATATAGCGCACAACTCACCCGGAGGGTCTCAAGGCGCTAGGGGAGTAGGGGGTCCGCTACTGCTCGAACAGCCAGGTCTTGAGCTGTTTCCTGAAGGCAAGGTGGTCCTGGGTCAGGCGAAGGTGGGTCGGGAGGGAGTTCCAAGTCTTAGCGGCCAGGTAGGAGAAGGACCTTCCTCCTGTGGTGGCTCTTCGGATCCGTGGGACGGCAGCGAGGGCGTAGCTGGTCGATCGAAGCTGGCGTGTGGGAGCGTAGAAGTTGAGGCGGCTGTTGAGGTATGCTGGTCCTTGGTTGTGCAGGGCTTTGTGTGCGTGGGTGAGGAGACGGAAGGTGATTCTCTTGTTGACCGGGAGCCAGTGCAGATCTCTCAGGTGTCCGGAGATGTGGCTGCGACGGGGGATGTCCAGGATGAGTCGTGCTGAGGCGTTCTGGATCCGCTGGAGTCTCTTCTGGAGTTTGGTGGTGGTTCCGGCATAGAGGGAGTTGCCGTAGTCCAGACGGCTGGTGACGAGGGCCTGGGTGACCGTCTTCCTGGTCTCGGTGGGGATCCACCGGAAGATCTTACGTAGCATGCGCAGGATGTTGAAGCACGATGAGGAGACGGCGTTGACTTGTCTGGACATGGAGAGGGAGGAGTCCAGGACGAAGCCCAGGTTGCGTGCGTGGTCTGTTGGTTTGGGTGCGCTGCCCAGGGCGGGGGGCCACCAGGAGTCGTCCCAGGCGGAGGGTGAGGATACCAGGATGAGGACTTCCGTCTTGTCCGAGTTCAGTTTCAGGCGGCTGTTCATCATCCACTTGGCTACTTCTGTCATCCCTTCGTGCAGGTTGGCTCTGGCGGTTGCGGGGTCGTTGGTGAGGGAGAGGATCAGCTGGGTGTCATCGGCGAAGGAGATGATGTTGAGGTTGTGTTGGCGTGCGATGGCCCCAAGGGGGCTCATGTAGACGTTGAAGAGGGTTGGGCTGAGCGAGGAGCCTTGAGGAACGCTGCAGATGACTTCAGTGGCTTCTGATCTGAACGGGGGGAGGCGGACTCTCTGTGTCCTTCCGGCGAGGAACGAGATGATCCATTCCAGTGCCTTCTCCTGGATTCCGACGTTGCTGAGGCGCTGCACTAGGGTGCGGTGGCAGACAGTGTCGAAGGCCGCGGAGAGGTCTAGGAGGATGAGGGCCGCTGTTTCTCCGTTGACGAGCAGGGCTCGGATGTCGTCGGTGGCTGCGATCAGGGCGGTCTCGGTGCTGTGGTTGGCCCAGAAGCCAGACTGCAAGAGGTCGAGGGATCCGTTCGTCTCGAGGAAGGCGGCTAGCTGCTTGTTGATGGTCTTCTCGATGACTTTTGCAGGGAACGGGAGCAGCGAGATGGGGCGGTAGTTCTTGAGGTCGGTGGGGTCGGCTGATGGCTTCTTTAGTAGAGCGCTGAGTTCGGCGTGCTTCCAGCTCTCCGGGAAGGTAGCTGTGTCGAAGGAGGTGTTGATGATGTCCCGCAGGTGGGGTGCGATGACAGCGTCGGCCTTGTTGAAGACGTGTTGAGGGCAGGGGTCGGTCGGAGATCCGGAGTGGATGGAGTTCATCGTGCGGACGGTGTCTTCGGTGCTGATCGGGGTCCAGGCACGGAGGGTGGTGGTGGGGGGCGCTGGTTCAGTCGTGGCGTGCGTTGGTTGGGTGCTGAAGCTGTTGTGTATGTCCGCGATCTTGTTGTGGAAGTAGGAGGCCAGGGAATTGCAGAGGTCTTGTGAAGGGGTGATGTCGTTGTTTCCGGCGTTAGGGTTGGAGAGCTCTTTGACGATGTTGAAGAGTTCCTTGCTGTTGTGTGCGTTGTTGTCCAGCCGTTCCTTGAATGCAGACTTCTTGGTGGCGTGGATCAGTTGTGGTGTTTTCGGGTGGCGAGCTTGAGGGCAGCCATGTTGTTCGGTGTTGGGTCTCTGCGCCAGGCTTTCTCGAGGTCTCTGCAGTACTTCTTGGAGCTCTTGAGTTCGTCGGTGAACCATGGGGCTTTCTTGCTGCAGGGTCTGCTAGGCGGGGTCTTCAGAGGGGCGAGGTCGTCTGCGCAGTCGCTGATCCACTTTGCAAGGTTAGTGGCCGCCTGGCTTGGGTTCGTTGTGCTAGTGGGAGGGTTCATGCTCAGGGAAGTCGCGAGCAGGTCGGCTGTGATCTTGTTCCAGCTTCTGCGTGCAACCCGTTGCTGGTGGTGGTGGATCGTGGTCCTTCTGAAGCCGAAGTGGATGCAGCTGTGGTCCATCCAGTGGAGTCCAGTGGCGTGGCTGAAGGTGATGTCCTTGCTGGATGAGAACACGGGGTCAAGTGTGTGTCCGGCTTAGTGGGTGGGGGTGGTCACCAGCTGCTTGAGTCCGAGGTTGGCGAGGTTGTCCAGCAGGGTGGTGGTGTTGCGGTTACACTCCATCTTCCCAAAGAACACAGCGGCATGTCCCAAATGTCCTGGACTGAATGCAGATTTGCTTCACATGATCTGGGCCTGCCCTACCCTACTCAAATATTGGAACCAAATCACAGCGGCCCTGAGGTAAGTAGTGAGGAACACATCATGGCATACAACTGAAACTTGCCTTCTGGGCCTTTACCTGCGGAGGAAGGGTCATGAAAGTCAGGCCAAATTTGCAGACCTGGCTCTTATCTTAGCTAAGCGTAGAATCACTAGGAGGTGTACGTCTTCAGCCCTTCCTAGAATACTGGTATGGAAAGAGGAGGTGGAAAATTGGGGGCTAGCAGAAGGTGGTGCTCTTGGCAGGGAAGAACGCAGGGGTCTATGGAAGAAACCTATAGCAATGAGCTGGGACTTATTACTAGAGTCTTTCAAAGCCTCATACACATTCAACATCTAATGACAGATCACTCCGCTACTCTCATGGCCCTGGCCATGTTAAATATGACCTGACCATTTCTTGTTGACCGATCCACCTTGCCCCCCTCACCCTTCTTACTATCAGATATAAAACCACTAACCCGAAGGGTCCGAACTACATTTTCCCAAAGCCCACTATCACGTGAACATGAATAGATAGGAACCCATGCCACTCCCTACTATTGGGAACAATTAACCTAAGCAGGTCTTTCCTTGACTAAGTGCTAATCGAATGCACCCGTCATCGGGGGAGGGGAGAATTTACTTAGTAAATACTTTTAGTTAATAGTTCTCTTACTAAACTAGGTTGAAACAATATCAGCTACCACAACCACACAGACATGATACTTGTTAATATGCTCTCAATGGTGTACTAGAAGCGAATGTTACCAATTTCACAATAAAGGTGGCTGATGGTGCTCACTACTATTATATATATATGTTGCTATATGGAATGCTGTAATTTGAAAAACCTAATAAAATGTGTTTAAAAAAAACAAATATATAACTCTGGGTACCCCTGATACGATATACCAGGAACTTACTTATCAGTAAGTTAAGTTAAGCCTACTGGGGGTAGCCAACTCTACATATCTTTTGTAAGGAGTTAGAACACTGGCACTATGGTCTGGTTAGCAGGCCTCAGTACATCAGTCTAAAACTTTGGGGGTGATCATCATGCAAAACAAGCCATTTCTTAACAGCATGTAAACAGTAATCAAGTGAAAACAATTCAGAAGAAAAATCCCACATCAATTAAAAATTTTTTTTATAAATTAAGTGGCACCAATCAATAGAACTAGAGTTATGAATTTTGAAAGTTTAAAGTAAAAAATAGCGCCTAAAAGATCAAAGCACCAACCACTGACATCTAGTCGCACGAGATCGGGGAAAAGTCAGAAGTTATGGCTGACAGTGATGGAGTGCAGTTTGGATACACAGAATGGATAGGGCCTAATCTGCGCTTACCTGCAGACTTAGAAGAAATTTTGATAAAAAATGCCTGAGAAGGTAAAGTTCAGTGGTGCAAGCCAGCCGGGGAGGAGGCATCGTTGTCAAGGAGCCGCTGGACGAAGTCGCCGTGAAGATTTTACATTCATTTTTTTGGATGTTGAAGATCTCCAGCAGGACAAGTTGCAGGCTGTAGCTGACGAAAGGCTCCACAAGGCTGAATACCCCTTCTGCCAGAAGCCTTTGAACAGAATTTGCTGCTTCTGGGAAGAATGTAACAGGACCTGCCGCAAAGTCAGGCAGTCTGGCAATACACCTTGGGAAGATTGGCAAGCAGCTACTTCCATATCTCCTCCTGGTTCTCAGAAAACTTTTTGGATTTGGGCTTCCTGGCACCTTTAGCACCACTTCCAAGGGTACAGAACTGGAGGGGCACCACTTGGTGGATGAAGACTCACTTAGGTAGGGTCCAGGTGTGGGTTCATTTTCTGTCCCTTAGGCTCTGATCGCGAGGGCAGCCAACTAGGCCATGGAGTCACTCTCAATGTCCTGGGTTGAAACAGAAAAGCAGGTCTCAAGCAACAAGGCAGTCCTCCGAGGGCACACGGCAGGATATGGGCAGCAAGGCAGTCACCTTGGTGCATCTGGCAGTCTTCTGAAGTACAGAGCAGACCACAAGCAGCAGGGCACTCCTCTGAGAGTCCTCCACAGGTACAGAAGTGAACTGAAGAGTGGGTCTTTGGGTCCTAATTGTATACCTGGTGCCATCTTTGCAGTGGAAGAAACTTCTGGAGTTTCAACCCCTCCCTCCGCAGACATGCCTGGAATTTCTTGCCTCCTTGCCCATGTCCCAGGGAAAAAGGCTAGTTTGAAGTTGTTTGTGTGAGGGCTGAGGGAGCTGCTTGGAAGTACAGGTGGGGCTGTGCACAGCACCCCCCTCCCCGATCCTGCCAGGATAGCCATTCTGCCAACACCCAGTCATTCTATTGTGTGGCTGTCTGGAACGAATACAAAAAGGCCAACTGCAAATAACACGTATATATGTATTAAAAAGGAAGCTTTAGGATTGGTGAAAGGTTTATTTCACGAAGTCGAATCGGCAGCAAAACTGCACACAGGCTGCAATGGAAGGCCTGAGACATGTTTTAAGGGGCTATGTAAGTGGGAGGCACAATAATTGATGCAGGCCCAATAGTATAATGTAATTTATCGACCCTGGGTATATGGTATACCACTTTACCAGGGACTTATAAGTAATTTAAAAATGGCAATCAGGTGTAAGCCAATTTTACCATGTTTTAGGGAGTGAGAACAAGCACTTTCGCACTGGTTAAGTACATAGAGTACTAAGGGCAATAAATACACATTCAGCAAAACAGGAGGAGAGAAGGCATATGGTTTGGAGGAAGACCACCCTAAGGCTGACAGGTCTAACACATATCTTAACTGGCAAAGGCCCAGGCGATTACAGTGGGAACTAATCATATTTACTATCCACTAGACACCAGGACCATTGCTCCCTTCGTCCCGCCTCCCCCAATATTTTCAGTCTTTCTGCTGCCCACTGGGGTGAATGGTGGTGTTTATCCCCAATCTGCCCCCTTAGAGTGGGTGGGAACGTCCACTAAACACATGGGAATATTTGGAAAATAAACTAAAGAAGTGGGTCGGACCACCATGCATAGGGCCATGCACCCATCCCAAAAGGGGGTACTACTGTTTTTCTGATGCACCCAGGGGGCAGACTGAAGGGAAGGACAAAAAGCCCACTAGACATCAGGGAAAGAATTATAAAAAAAAAAGAAATAGGTGGGGGCAGCCCACCATGCAAAGAGTCATGTCCCCACACCAAAAGGGGGTATTACAGACGTTCTGTCCCACTTAGAAGCAGACTGGAGGATTTTCCCCCAATATGCTCCCTGGGGTGGCCAGCAAGTCCATCTGATACCAGGGATTGTTCAGCTCAATCTGGTATAGGGCCAAATCCCCACCACTATAGGGTGCAATATCTATTTGTTGACCCCTAGGGAGGCAGATTAAGGATGTGTCCCAATTTTCTCTCTTGGGGTAGCATAAAGCCCACTAGACACCAGCTTTGCCAATCATGGCATAAGCCCATGCCCCACCCCAAAAAGAGACGTTATAGGATTTCTACCCTCTCATGAGCAAGAGTGAGGGGGCTGGGCCCAAATTGCCCTGCAGAAAGGGGTGTAGAAAGCACCCTAGATGGCAGGGATTTATTTACCAAAACAACCAAAGAGGTGAGGGAGTCCAACCCCTTGAATTAGGCATAGCCCCACTCCAAATGGGGAAAAGAAGTCTTTCTCCAATGTGTCCCTGGGAGGCAGAAAGCCCACTAGACCCCAGAGATTTCAAAATGGGGGCAAAACAAACAAAAAGATGTAGGCTAACCCCTCTATGTCCCAAGATCATTCACAGCTCTTTAAGCAACGGGCTGATACCTAACTGCCTCAAACAAGGCCAAGTCACCCCCCCTGCTAAAAAAACATGATGGAGATCAGAATGAGTCCAAGAACTTCAGACCCATCACCAACCTTCCTGTCCTAGCAAAAATCCTCGAGAAATGTGTTCTCTCACAACTCAACCAACACCTAGACACCAACAACCTACTCGACTCACACCTGTCTGGTTTCAGGAAGGGATACAGCACTAAAACAGCTGTACTGAGCGTAACAGACGACATACACTGCTCCCTTGACTCAAACAGATGCTATCTGCTTGTCCTCCTTGACCTCTCGGCTGCTTTCAAAACAGTTGATCACATGCTACTTCTAGATGTCCTTTGAAAACGTATTGGAGCTTATGGCACTGTTCTGAATTGGTTTTATTAATTTCTACCTAAACGTTCCCAAATTGTCAAAATCAACAGGTCCATGTCTGACACCTCGCCCTTAACCCAAGGGGTGCCATAATGCTCAGTCCTCTCTCTAACACTCTTCAACATTTACATGGAACTCCTCACCACCACTCTAAAACAAGCAAATATCTTGTACCACTTATATGCCAACGGCACCCAGATTTACCTAGAAATATTCTCTCTTTCCGACACTAAACGACTTAATCCCACACTCTCAAAAGTCCAAAGCTGGCTATCGCACAACCATCTCAAACTCAACCAAGAAAAAAACTGAAATGATGGCCTTCTCCAATCTGAACCACCACACATAGATCCAATTATGGATAAACAACCTGGATTCCCTAAACTGCAAGCTTACTCTATCCAACTCAGCTAAATCTGTGGGGATCTCTCTGGACTCTAAGCTGAGCATGAGATCCCACATAAGCTCCACTGCATAGAGAGCCTTTTACAGCCTAAAACTTCTCAACAAAATCAAGCCTTTCCTTCTACCCAATGACCTAAAGACAGCAACACAAGCTCTGGTTTTATCCAGACTAGACTATGGTAATGCCATACTCACTAGAGCACCCAAAGCACACGTAGCCACCATGAGAGTCACCCTCAAAGCTGCAGCACGAATGGTCACAGGAGCTAAAAACACATGACCACATCACCCCCACGCAACAAAACGTAAAGTGGCTCCCAATCGCAGCACGATGTTGTTTCAAAACGGCCTGTCTCACAAAGCTCTACATACTGGCAAACCAGACTACCTCGCAGCCAAACTCACTAAAGCAGGTCAATTAAGAAACCTAAGAAGCTCCAATACGCTCCTTCGCATCCCGCCAAAAGACACAAACAAAATACCCTCTCATGCTCTTTCTCAGGAAATGCCCCAAGAATCTGTAACTCTTTCCCCATACATATCAGAACCAACCCCTCATTCACTGTTTTCAGACTACTTAAAGTATTTCTCCTCAACCATCATCTTTACCACCTGGAACAATAGCCGCTCTATGTTACCTCATCTCCTCAACCAAACTCCTACACTCTGACCGACTGGAAGGCTTCATCACATGATACTGAATTGGATTCTTTCTAGTATCTCTTATTATTAATGTAGTTCTAATCTGCTCAACACTCTATTGTATATGGTTTTGCTGTAAAGCACTCTGATACCCCTTGGGTTGTGCCAGCGCTATATAAAACCCCTCAAATAAATAAATAAAAGTAGGCAACCCAACCTGGCTTCTGTCCATAATGTCAGCCCAACATGGATAATAGTTTTTTCCGCCCACCCCCACCCCCTCAGGGGCAGATAGGTGTTTTTTTATGATTGGGAGATAGACCCTAATCTAGCCCCCAGAAGGAAGGGAGGGGAGAAAGCCCACTAGAAACAGGGGATTTCACATTTGGGCAACAAAGAGATCATCCCACCCTGGCATTGGGCAATACCCCACCGCAAGAGGGGCAACTCAGTCTTTCTGCCTCTCTGGAGGGCAGAGAAGAGGTTTTCTCCCAATTTGCCACCGGGGTGGCAGAAAGCCCACTAGACAGCAGGCAAAGTTTGAGATTTGCAGGGCATTGTGGGTAAGAAAACATTCTGGGATCCATGCAAGGCACACCACTCTGAACTCCTGCGGGTGTTACATTTTCAGAAATCTCAGAGTTTAGTAGGCTTCCTTGGGAGGGTGACCGAGCCCACGCCCAAAATTCATAGCTACAGGCATGAATATTATAACATAATCATCCATATTAGTATCTTCAAGTTTATACAGAACAGAAAGCGTAAGGAAATAATAAAGAAGAAAATAAACTAATCAGAAGGCTGTAAAACACATCTTCTATACTTGACGATTTTACCTATATGCTCAACTTGGTTAGGTAAGTTTCTTTCTAAACAATATAACTGACTGTTAGGTAATTCACCCCTTAGTCCCGTGCATCCATCTTTCAACCGGTCCCCAAATTTTCTGACCCCGCGTTCGAGACTGCGTTCCTTTAGCTGCGTATATTGCTGTTTCTTGATTATAGATAGCCAAAAATCTTGCCAGCCACATTTGGTAGGTTGGGGGATTTGCATCCTTCCAACTAGCTGCTAATAAAATTTTATATACAGTTACACCAATACATAAACATGATTCTTGAATTTTATTCAATCCCAATGTATTATCAGAACCCAATATGAATAGCATAGCTGACACCGGGAGCTGTTGTCCAAATAGTTCTTCCCAGAATTGAATCAAATCATTTTTAAGTGGAGTGGCATCCATAAAACATATGAATTAAATCAGCGGGGCCCTGCGCGCATCTTGGACAAAGATCATCAGATCTTTTACCCCTTTTAAACAATTTTGCTGGAGTGAAATACAAATTGAAAATCGTTTTATAAGTCTGAGCTTTTAAGTTTGAAGACATAATTATCTTAGATGTTAATAACAAACTATAGTCAATATCAACATTTGGATCATTTAGTCTAGATGCCCATGATGATTCTGTATGTTCTATATCATCTTTTATTTTTTCTAGGAGTAAATCATATATTTTCCTTATTTTTACTGTTTTAATAGTCAATATATTCAAAATAGGTATTGTATCAAATGATATCTCAGGAATTTTTGCTTTCAGGATCGCTTTGATCTGATAAAATTTAAATTGGTGACTATTCGGAATATTATATATCTCCTGAATATAAGAAAATTGAAGGTCTGCAGTATTCTCGCATAGATCCAATATTGTGCTTATACCAGCTCTTTTCCATTTCTTGGCCATATCATCATTTACCAACCGGGGAAGAAGAAAGGAGTCCCAAAGAGGAATATATCTATTATGTCTCGGGATTGATAAGAATTTTCGAGATCTTTACCCAAACTTTCCAAGAACTCATAATTATTTTAAATTTGATATTTTTGAAATAGCTTGGTTCTATTTGTTTCAATAGAAGACCTTGATGTTTATTCGTTATTAGTAGAGAGGTGTGGCTCACTGGTTAGAGGCGGCAGACCCGGAGGCTGAGAACGGCCCGGGACCAGGGTTCAATTCCCGACGCGGCAGGGTCGAGGACCAGGGTCAGCGGACTGATAATTCTCGCCTCGGTGCCCACTTTGGGCAGTGATCACACTCGGTAACTCTGGGCATTAAGCTTGCCTCATCTCTACAACGGCCCCCCACAGACGCCGGGGATGCCTGGCTTCACCTTGGAGATACCCAGCACGGGACCATCTCACAGGGAAAGCCAGGACGGGTTCCCCAGCGGTCATTCGCGCCAGGATACTCCGGTAGTAATTGAGCGCGCTACAAAACACCTTACATTTACATTTACATTTACATTTACATTATTCCCAAGTAGTAATTCATATATGGAGGGAACTACTGGTGTTATCGTTCTGGAATCTAGCGTTTTTGTATGAAGCATGGGAGCCATTTGTTGGAGAAAAACCGCCCATTGATACAGCAGAATATTAGGAAGGGCTAAGCCTCCTCTATGCTGAGGTAATGATAGATATTTAAGAGACCTCCTAATTTTCCCATATTGCCACATAAAAGATGAAATTAGTAGGTCTATTGCTTTGAGAGTTACGTCCTCCACTGCTAATGGTATAGCTCGAAATAAATACAAATGTTTTGGGAAAATATTCATTTTTACAAAATTACCCCTGCCAATAACTGATAAATGTAAACTGTCTACTCTCTTGAGATCTTTTCCTATAGTTTTAATTAATGGATTAAATTCAAATTATTAATCATTTCAACTTTCGGTGTTAAGCATATCCCTAAATATATGGCCTTTTCTGCTCTTCTAGGATCATTATAGCTTGTATTCTCAGTACAGATAATAATTGTTTTGGCTTTATTGAGTGAATAACCTGAAAATAAGCCGAATTGTTGAGTTGTTGCTTCAATTTGTTCAATTGCCTCCGCGGGATCAAGTGTTACAATTGCCACATCATCGGCATAGGCTAGAACCTTCGTATCAAAATTACCTATAGAAATGGGTTTGATATCGCTATTATGAAGTAATTTCATGATTAGAGGATTAATATATAAGGCGAAAAGGATCGAAGAACAGGGACACCCCTGCCTTGTCCCCCTAGACAACTCTATTATCTTTGATTCTTTGAGCCCTACCTTATTTAATATATATATGACTCCACTTGAAAAAGTGGTTGCCCCTTCAGGGGTGAAGATCATCAGCTATGCTGATGATACTCAGCTGGCGGTGGGCCTCACTCAGCTGGCGGAACAACCTGAGGTTTTACACGACTGCCTCGCCAATGTTTATCGTTGGATGTCTATCTCCGCCCTAAAGCTCAATGGAGGTAAAACCGAGCTGATGCTCCTGGGCAATTCCAGTCCCTCCATTATTGCGAGCTGTTGGCCCCGGTCTCTTGGTGACCCACCATCCCCCAAGAAGGAGATCAAGTCCTTGGGAGTATGGTTGGAAAAAGATCTGTCCTTCAGGACTCATGCCAGGAAGACCGCAGGGGTTTGCTTTGGCTTACTGAGATCAGCCCGAAAGGTGCTACCTCTGCTTCCTGATCCAGCAAGGAAGCTGTTGATACATGGCCTAATTCTATCGAGGCTCGATTATGGGAATGCGCTGTTTCTCGGTGCTCCCGAAGCGACCTTTAAAACCCTCCAACAGGTGCAAAATGCAGCTGCGAGAATCCTTATGGATGTTCCCAGAAGGCAGTCTGCTGCTCCGGCCCTCAAAGCGCTTCACTGGCTCCCCGTGAAGGAGCGGGTGAAATTTAAAGCGCTATGTACAGCCCACAAAATTTTACATGGCAAAGGCCCCCCCCATCCTTGCTAATATGGCCCGTCCTTATAAACCAACAAAAAATGGCAGGGTATCATTCTGACCCCACCACAGTGGCAACAGCCTCTTTTTTAGTAATGCCAATGCTACCATTATTTTTATAATCATCCATTTTCTTCTGTCTTGCTTATTCCTTATTCTTTTCGCTGCGCAATCTTTTTCCTCATTCATCCTTTTTGTTAAACTCTTTATCATGCAAGGTGATTGCCAATTTTCAAGTTTTCTCATGTCATGGGGGGCCATCCGAACCTCTCAACCACAAACACGTACTGATGCAAGGTTCCATTTAAGCAGTTTATTTATCCAATGCATTTCGGACCCTTTCTGGGTCCTTCGTCAGGGAACATACTGCAAGTAATAATAACACACATATTAACAACCCACAATTTAAAAAACCACGAACTTATTTTTATAAAAAAACGTTCCTCTTATGTGCAAAATATTAGCCATTAGTGTTGTGAAACATCCTTCATACTACGTTCTCTCAAGTGCCCTTACTTCATAGGACCCATCTACCTAACACTGCTCCCTTGAATTATTCAAAAGAAATCAGTCACACACATGAACTGCTTCACTATCCCTGCGGGTCTCTGCGATTACATTACCATTCTCTTTCCGTCCTGGTTCTACCCCATTACTTCCACATTATGATTTCCTTGGCGCTAGTGACAAAACTTGATGTTTCCCCTCCACATCTCTTATATACCTGTTCACCACTGCTCCGCCACAACCCCTTCCCTATTCTCGCCAATTTCTTAGTTAAACATACCTGCTTAATAGACGACATCTCTCTCTCCTCGGTAAAACTGGACGCTATCCTTACTAGCTGACTCCCCTTCAATCATCAGGTTTTTTAACTAACCTTCGTGATTAGGACCCGCCCCCTCCCTTAAACCCACAGTATCCACCTAAAACATAGAAGAACAGTCATTCTGGGAATAACTACCTTTCCCATACTCCTCCTGGTATATATAGCAAACCCAGTAAACTAACATCGTTACATTGAAAATAATTATGAAGTGTTCACAATCAACTGGATGAGTAAATGATACATCACTAGAAAATGTCCACAAAAAATTAATAAAAATGTCCATGGTAATATGTGCGTTTTTTCATTTCTTTCGCTGACATGTTTAAAACAAACTCGCTGAATGAAACGCGATGATTTCCCTTGCATGCCGAGATCGATATTTAGTCCTGGTTCTTTGTAAATGAAGTTTATTCGTTCACTGGGTGCTAACCCGGTGGGGCTAGATTCGAGTAAATCACATAAGGAGACAGGTTGCACTCCGTTTTTTCAAAAACCAATTTAGTCACAAACTTTTTTTCAACTTTTCTTTTAGTGGTTGGCGTGCTCACTGATTCGTGCCAAGCCCACACAGCACGTGTGATACATAACAACAAAAAATGGCAGGGTATCATTCTGACCCCACCACAGTGGCAACAGCCTCTTTTTTAGTAATGCCAATGCTACCATTATTTTTATAATCATCCATTTTCTTCTGTCTTGCTTATTCCTTATTCTTTTCGCTGCGCAATCTTTTTCCTCATTCATCCTTTTTGTTAAACTCTTTATCATGCAAGGTGATTGCCAATTTTCAAGTTTTCTCATGTCATGGGGGGCCATCAGAACCTCTCAACCACAAACACGTACTGATGCAAGGTTCCATTTAAGCAGTTTATTTATCCAATGCATTTCGGACCCTTTCTGGGTCCTTCGTCAGGGAACATACTGCAAGTAATAATAACACACATATTAACAACCCACAATTTAAAAAACCACGAACTTATTTTTATAAAAAAACGTTCCTCTTATGTGCAAAATATTAGCCATTAGTGTTGTGAAACATCCTTCATACTACGTTCTCTCAAGTGCCCTTACTTCATAGGACCCATCTACCTAACACTGCTCCCTTGAATTATTCAAAAGAAATCAGTCACACACATGAACTGCTTCACTATCCCTGCGGGTCTCTGCGATTACATTACCATTCTCTTTCCGTCCTGGTTCTACCCCATTACTTCCACATTATGATTTCCTTGGCGCTAGTGACAAAACTTGATGTTTCCCCTCCACATCTCTTATATACCTGTTCACCACTGCTCCGCCACAACCCCTTCCCTATTCTCGCCAATTTCTTAGTTAAACATACCTGCTTAATAGGCGACATCTCTCTCTCCTCGGTAAAACTGGACGCTATCCTTACTAGCTGACTCCCCTTCAATCATCAGGTTTTTTAACTAACCTTCGTGATTAGGACCCGCCCCCTCCTTTAAACCCACAGTATCCACCTAAAACAAAGAAGAACAGTCATTCTGGGAATAACTACCTTTCCCATACTCCTCCTGGTATATATAGCAAACCCAGTAAACTAACATCGTTACATTGAAAATAATTATGAAGTGTTCACAATCAACTGGATGAGTAAATGATACATCACTAGAAAATGTCCACAAAAAATTAATAAAAATGTCCATGGTAATATGTGCGTTTTTTCATTTCTTTCGCTGACATGTCCTGGTTCTTTGTAAATGAAGTTTATTCGTTCGTGTGTGACTGATTTCTTTTGAATAATTCAAGGGAGCAGTGTTAGGTAGATGGGTCCTATGAAGTAAGGGCACTTGAGAGAACGTAGTATGAAGGATGTTTCACAACACTAATGGCTAATATTTTGCACATAAGAGGAACGTTTTTTTATAAAAATAAGTTCGTGGTTTTTTAAATTGTGGGTTGTTAATATGTGTGTTATTATTACTTGCAGTATGTTCCCTGACGAAGGACCCAGAAAGGGTCCGAAATGCATTGGATAAATAAACTGCTTAAATGGAACCTTGCATCAGTACGTGTTTGTGGTTGAGAGGTTCGGATGGCCCCCCATGACATGAGAAAACTTGAAAATTGGCAATCACCTTGCATGATAAAGAGTTTAACAAAAAGGATGAATGAGAAAAAAGATTGCGCAGCGAAAAGAATAAGGAATAAGCAAGACAGAAGAAAATGGATGATTATAAAAATAATGGTAGCATTGGCATTACTAAAAAAGAGGCTGTTGCCACTGTGGTGGGGTCAGAATGATACCCTGCCATTTTTTGTTGTTATGTATCATACGTGCTGTGTGGGCTTGGCACGAATCAGTGAGCACGCCAACCACTAAAAGAAAAGTTGAAAAAAAGTTTGTGACTAAATTGGTTTTTGAAAAAACGGAGTGCAACCTGTCTCCTTATGTGATTTACTCGAATCTAGCCCCACCGGGTTAGCACCCAGTGAACGAATAAACTTCATTTACAAAGAACCAGGACTAAATATCGATCTCGGCATGCAAGGGAAATCATCGCGTTTCATTCAGCGAGTTTGTTTTAAACATGTCAGCGAAAGAAATGAAAAAACGCACATATTACCATGGACATTTTTATTAATTTTTTGTGGACATTTTCTAGTGATGTATCATTTACTCATCCAGTTGATTGTGAACACTTCATAATTATTTTCAATGTAACGATGTTAGTTTACTGGGTTTGCTATATATACCAGGAGGAGTATGGGAAAGGTAGTTATTCCCAGAATGACTGTTCTTCTATGTTTTAGGTGGATACTGTGGGTTTAAGGGAGGGGGCGGGTCCTAATCACGAAGGTTAGTTAAAAAACCTGATGATTGAAGGGGAGTCAGCTAGTAAGGATAGCGTCCAGTTTTACCGAGGAGAGAGAGATGTCGTCTATTAAGCAGGTATGTTTAACTAAGAAATTGTCGAGAATAGGGAAGGTGTTGTGGCGGAGCAGTGGTGAACAGGTATATAAGAGATGTGGAGGGGAAACATCAAGTTTTGTCACTAGCGCCAAGGAAATCATAATGTGGAAGTAATGGGGTAGAACCAGGACGGAAAGAGAATGGTAATGTAATCGCAGAGACCCGCAGGGATAGTGAAGCAGTTCATGTGTGTGACTGATTTCTTTTGAATAATTCAAGGGAGCAGTGTTAGGTAGATGGGTCCTATGAAGTAAGGGCACTTGAGAGAACGTAGTATGAAGGATGTTTCACAACACTAATGGCTAATATTTTGCACATAAGAGGAACGTTTTTTTATAAAAATAAGTTCGTGGTTTTTTAAATTGTGGGTTGTTAATATGTGTGTTATTATTACTTGCAGTATGTTCCCTGACGAAGGACCCAGAAAGGGTCCGAAATGCATTGGATAAATAAACTGCTTAAATGGAACCTTGCATCAGTACGTGTTTGTGGTTGAGAGGTTCGGATGGCCCCCCATGACATGAGAAAACTTGAAAATTGGCAATCACCTTGCATGATAAAGAGTTTAACAAAAAGGATGAATGAGGAAAAAGATTGCGCAGCGAAAAGAATAAGGAATAAGCAAGACAGAAGAAAATGGATGATTATAAAAATAATGGTAGCATTGGCATTGCTAAAAAAGAGGCTGTTGCCACTGTGGTGGGGTCAGAATGATACCCTGCCATTTTTTGTTGTTATGTATCACACGTGCTGTGTGGGCTTGGCACGAATCAGTGAGCACGCCAACCACTAAAAGAAAAGTTGAAAAAAAGTTTGTGACTAAATTGGTTTTTGAAAAAACGGAGTGCAACCTGTCTCCTTATGTGATTTACCCGTCCTTATAAACCCCCACGTCTGCTGCGCTCGGACCAAAAACACCTTTTGCAGTCAGCGAGAGTAAGAAGAGCTCGTTCTGGGGGCAGGCGTTTCTCTGTGCAGGTGGCGTCTCTTTGGAACTCTCTGCCCCTCAGGATTCGCTCAGAGCCCAAGATCCTACCATTTAGGAAACTTCTTAAGACCCACTTGTTTCCATAGTAGTGATTAGCTGAGTCTCTCCTTCTGGTCTGTTGCGCCGGGATGCCCCCGGGTAAGCTGAGCGCATTATAAATTTCATATTAGTATTATTATTTTTCCCATAATCAGAAGCCTGGCTCTAGGTTGAAAGTACATAGCATGTATAGATCTAATAAAGTTGTCTCCAAAATTCTTTAAACGAAGAATAGTCCACAGAAACTCCCATGATACCCGATAAAAGGCCTTTTCGGCATCGAGGAGGATCATTGACATCTGGCCCCCCTCTGCAGACACGAAATCTATAGCGCAATGGCTTTGCAGATATGATCGATCGTACCCTTACCAGGAATGCAACCGTGTTTGCCAGGGGAAGACCAGATGCTCAATCACCCCCCACAGCCGATTAGCCAAGATTTTTGCGTAGAGTTTGGAGTCGGAGTTGATCAGGGAGATAGGTCGGTACGAAGATGGATTCTCGACAGGTTTGTTTTTTTTGTGAAAAATTATTAGGTCTGTCTCCTTCCAAGAGTCTGGAGTTGTACCCGTTAATTGTATGGCTGTAAAGAGATCTAATAAAAAAGGCATTATAACCTAAGATTTTATATAATTCCAAAGGAATTTTATCGGGACCGGCTGCCTTTCCTGAGGCAAGACCTGCCAACGCTAGCTGTAGCTCAGTTGTAGTAATTTGATTCTCAAAGCCAAGTTTAGATAGATTATCTAGAGTAGTTATTGAGTCTATGTCACCAATAAATAGATTTATTGCATTGCATTACTAACTTCGAGTTCAGTTTGTGGATTATCAACGGAGTAGAGATCTTGATAATACTGCAGGAACCCTTCAATTATTTCCGGGGGGTCAGTATATTGGATATTATTTATATTTATACACGGTATCGCATTGTAAGAGGCTTTCTGACGGGTACGGAGTGCCAACTGTTTGCCCACTCTCTCACCGTTTTCGTACAGATTGTTTCGTTGTGTTTGGAATGTCTCAGCAGAGCGCTTAGTTAACCAATTATTCATTTCAGTTTTGAGAATAATTATCCGGTGAAGGATATGTTTCCCTTCTATACCCTGGGATATTGCTAAAATATGTTCTTCTTCGGCATGAATCAGATCACGGGTTAGCTGTAAGTTCTTAGCTACTCGTAATTTCTTAGTGCGTGAAACGTAGCTTATAGTTTCACCTCTGAGTGCTGCCTTAAAACAATCCCATACGGTCAATCTAGAAGCACTATACTGATTCATATAAAAAAAAACCTTCTGCCCATTTCTTAATAAAACTCACATATCCTTCATCGACCAAGAGTTTTCTATCAAAAGTCCATTTAGTAGCTGGTCTAACAAAATTGTATATATCCAACGTTAAAACTAGTGGGTTATGATCTGAAAGGATCTTTGGGAGTTTTTTGATCTCAGCTCTATTTGTCAAACCCCATACTACTAAGAAGTAGTCTAATCTCACATATCTGTTATGCGGATATGAAAAGTATGTGTAGCCAGGATCGTTATGATTCTTTAAATCCCACATATCCGTCAAATCATGGCTCTGCATTAACTGATTAATGGCTCTAAATACCTTGGGTTTTCGGCCAACATAAGTATCTTGTCCAAAGTTTCTACAACCTGCCCCTAATGAAATATTCAGATCTCCACATACTATAAGCGTTTTAGACCAAGAGGCAAGCTCCATTTCTAATATTTCAATAATTTCAGGTTCATCATAGTTCGAACCATATATTGAACAGATGGTTAAGCCAGAAGATATGGTTGCAATAACCCATCTCCCTTGAGGATCACCTTTCTTGGGAATAGGCTCCCCCAGGTAAAATTTGGTAATAATCGTGACTCCACGAGTATTAGATGTTTGGGATGTGGAGACACATAGATTATAACCAAACAACCTTAGAAGATCTCTTTTGTCCCAAGGAAGATGGGTCTCTTGTAGGCAGATTATGTCAAAGGAGCCTTGCCTAATAATCTCGCTCAAGCGAATCCGCTTAGTTTTATCGTTCAAACCTGCCACGTTCCATGAGCATATTGTTAACTTCCCCATTGCTGTTTAGGAGAATATTCTATACAATCCTCTGACATTTTAAATAGTCTTTCTAGCCTAATCTGATCATGGCTTTCTGTTGGGTTCCATAAATGTAGTAGTACTTTTACTGCTAGCTTAAAACATGTAACTGTGAATTTAACAGTGATGCTGATATTTTTTTGATTTTTCCTTCCATCCCCTCCCTCACAACAGACACCCCTCCATCCCACCCCCTCTCTACCCTACCTACACAAATGAGACAACAGACTCTGTAAGAGTCCGTAATGATGAACATGCAGCGTGCGACTCAGGCTCCTTTATCATATCATAATAATTTTAACAGAAACCGAGCTACATCTTTACCAAAAAAAATACTTGTAAGAATCAAATCGCAAACCAATCCCCCTCCTATATTCCATTTAGAACATCAAACACCCCTTAGTGAGCCACCACCCTTTCAATAATCCATATATATCAACCATACCCCCTGAAGGCATCTTGCTTATGTTACCTACAGCCTAATCTAAATGACCTTGGTTAAAGCCTGGAGGTTCATCACTATTAACGTTTGGATGAAATTTCATCCAGAAATTCTTTTGCTTTTATCTCTGATGTAAAAAACTTAGACTGTCCTTCCCAAATAACTTTTAGTCGGGCGGGTTTGTTGAGGTATGCTTGGGCCTTTATATCCTGAAATGGCTTGATAAGCTGGCGTAGCCTCCAGCGTCTTTCCACAGTAGTGTGGCAGAAGTCCGGGCGGACAAAATATGACACCTCATTCCTGACTCTCTTTGCCTCCGGTCGGGCCTTCTCAAAGACTAATTGACGTAACAAAAAGTTTCCAAAATAAACCAAAATGGCCCAAGGGTACCCCCCGGGTTTCTGTGGTTGTTTCAAGGTGAGAGGTACCCGATGGGCTCTCTGGACCTCAGCCGCCCAGTTCCATCCAGTTATTTCGGGAAGGGAGTCACGTAAAAGATCAATAACATACAGTCGGACATCCCCCCTTCTTCCCCTTCCGGGACGCCTAAAACTCGTAAGTTATTTCTTCGTTGCCGGTTTTCAAACTCTTCCAACTTCCACTTAATATCCGTCAATTGCTCTTCATGGGAATCAACGCGGCCCTGATGGGTGGCCAACTCTGTTTCATTAGTCACAATACGAGACTCCACTTCTGTAAGCCTGTCCCCAAAAGAGCTACATGTTTTGGCCAACTTACGCACTACCCCCTGCATCTTGCGCATTAGTTTTGAGTGGAAAAAATTAATTTGGTCATATTAAGCTTTGAGGCCTTTCCTATCACGGGTGCTGGGTCCACTAAGCAAGTGGGGTACCATTTTTATTGGGAGACATTCATGAACATTGGGTGGTAGAATATTTATGGATTCCTACATAATCCAGAACTTTCCCTCACAAAAATGATAGGAAAATGTGTGTTTTTAGCCTCAACTTGAGGTTTGCAAGGGCTTTTGGGTATGAAAACATTATGAGATTCATGCAAGTCACATCACCCTGAACTCACTTGAGTGTCTAGTGTTCAGAAACCTTTGGGTTTGTTAGGTTTCCCTGGGTGGCGGTCGATCTCAAGCCCAAAATACAAAGCTAACCACATTGCAAACAAAAGCATTGGCTTTGAGTGGAAAAATGTTGATTTGGCCGTGTTGCATTTTGGGCCTCTTCCTGTCACAGTGCTAGACTCAACCAACAAGGGGACTAGTGATTTTGTCAAGAGGCATGTGGGAACAGTGAGTTGTAGGAATTTTTGTTGTTGTTTTTTTTTGTCCTCATATTTGCCACCAGATAAAATGACTCCAGATGGAAACTCTCAATTCTGCCAACACAAAAACAACCTTACTGTGCGCCCTGGAATAATTGGTTATGTGTATGGCCTTCGAGAAATCTCCCAGAGGTGGGTTTTCTACTAGTCCAACTCCCCTACTCGATGTTTCTGTACCTTGTCCTGGGGAGGACCAGACCGCAAACCCCTGGCTTAATCATTGGACGTTTAGTGTCTAACTGTCCGACCATTTAAGCAATGGTGCCCAGATCTTTTCCGCCTCCTCTCCACCACATTTAAGGTCTGTTTTACTAATGGCCATGATGTTCTTTAAGCATTCTACAAACCTAGGAGGGGTTGGGGATTTCCATTCTTTGCATACCTCTCTTCTGGCGATGACAATCACAAAAAATATGAACTGGGTAATATTATCTGTCAAATCATATTCTTCCAACAAGCCCATCAAAATCAGCCTGGGGCTACCTGTGATTGTTCTAACAAGTACCTCCTCCAAGAAGGTGCAGACTGCTAACCAATAATTTTTAATCTCACTACATTCTACAAAAATATGTATATCATCTGCCTCTGCCTGTTTACATCTAGGGCATACATGTAGTGTTCCAGAAATTTTTGAAAGCTTGAAGGGGGTCCAGTATACCCTGTATGCCGTAAAAAGATGATTTCGCCTAAGATTAGCGGGTTTTATTATTTTCTGAGAGATTGCAAAGGAATCCAGCCATACCTCTAGTTGTTTCTCAGAATCTTCTCCTATTATGTCTCCCCAGAGTTTCGAGATCTCTGCCTCTTGGCTATCATTTGCCCTAATTAATGCGTTATACCACGCTGAGACCTCACCCTTCCAGCCTACTTGTCTGTTTGCCAGGTCTAAGAAGTCACAGTCTTCAATTTCTGACATCCAGTTTTGGCTCCCCCACCATGATGATAGCTGATAATATTTAAACCTCGCTAGAGATCCTCCTGTTATATTAGATAAGGATACCCAATCCATTAGTTTCTGATTCACCAGGCGATCTCCCCATCGATTTAAACCCGCCTCCCTCAGGGGGAATGAGAGTCTGTCTAGTAAACATTCTGGTGTTCCAAATTGGTGCCAAAAAATTATAGTAACGATTCAGAAAAGGGGGTGGTGATGAACAGAGTGTCTGAATTAAGCAGACCACTCTTACCCAGTCCAAAGATCAGGGCTTGATCCATCACCGTTTTTTAGCTCACTGCACCATCCCAGCTCAGAACCTGGCTACATGCAAATTAGTCTGACCCTGGCCCAGGGCCCAGTCTCCTTTCTGGTGAAGAATTGGCTTGGTAGTTTAGTGTTGTACATGGACTTTGTCTCTTTTCCCCAGGTTTGCATTTCCTTGATACTCTCTTGATGTCACTGTTTGTTTACCAAGTGACATCATAGAATGTTGTAGTGATTGCCTAAGCCTACTGACAGTTGGAGGCAGGCTGAGTGACAAGGAAGTCACTCCTGGTGGGGTCTCTTATTTATCATCATAAGAACTGGACCTGTAACTATCCATGAATAAAGCTACATGAAATATATACCATGACTCAAGAACTTCTTTTATATACAACATTTTTATCTCATTGACTTTTAAACTTTATTTATATTACAAGTAACGCCTTGCCTGGCCCCACCAGTGTCCGCTACTATCCGGACAGCCTGTTCCCTAAGGCGTCATTGTTAAAGTTTTGAGAGGAAAGGCATATTTTTAGATTGCTGTCTGAGCTATCGTATTTATATAACAGAGCATTGCTGAAGACGAGTAACATTTCTCAACTCGACATTCAGTTTAAAATAATTATTGCAGTTGAATACTGAGTTAATGTGGTGAGCAGCCAAGCGTGTAAAGACACTGGTTTGTTACTGACGTACAAGTAACACTCGAATATGAAAGACAGGTGTTGCTGAGTTTAAAAGAGATTTACCGCGCATGTTTTTCCACACAAATTGAAAACATGTGTTTAAAGCGGTGCACGTTATTTTACACTGCATAGTCAACATGAAAACATGAGCTACTATTTGGAAATAATACCCGAGTTATTCTACAGTGACTAGTTTTTGAACTATGGAATTTAAACTTGCCTTTGCTTACCGTTTTTCTTCAACCGTTTTCTGCCTCTGCGCCGACCTGCTCTCCATCATGCCACTGTTGTAAATGATGACGCGATAGAATCTCCGTGTGACTCGGCGGAGAAGCAGCCTGCTCCAAGATGTGATCGCATGAGAATTCAGCCTCATTCCAGAGTTTTGGAGAAGCCTGAGTGCCTTCAGAATGTCATCACGCAATAACACGATGTCACGCAAAGAGAAACGTCACAACGCGACGTGAGCTTCCCCTATTAGTCAATCTGGGCTTTCCTCTCTATGGTAACAGGGCTACGGAAGCACAACGAAATTGAGAACACTTGCGTCATATATTTTAAGTGTTTCCTCGTGTGTGAAGTGCGGAATGAAAGCAATTTTAACCGGGTGTCTACATGAAAGACTAGTATCACTGTGCCATCTACTGGAAGTTAGTGGAACTTTTATTTTCCTTCATTTTCGTTTTGAAGTGGTTTTATGCACTTCGTCGAACCTAATTGAGACTATGGCTTCAAGGAGTGACCTGTTTTAACTGTGCTATTTTTTCACAATAGTCATAGAGGAGACAATATTTAATTGAATTGATTAACACGATTTCACTCTTCAAGACTTTTTCACCATGATTCAATTTTATATACCATCGTATCAGTACTCCATTGGCCCAGACTACGGTGACTACGTTTTTTATTTTAATTTATTCTTTTGTTCTTTACATGCTATTTCTATGATTAACTATTTAATAATAACATCATTTATGCTATCTCTATGTTTAGATATTTAGTAATGTAGAGTCAAATATTTTAACAAAAGTTTACATATTATTATGAGTTTCAGGTTATCTTTTGACATGATTCAGCATTGCTTTACGACTTGCATGTTATTTATAGTATTCATATTCATGCATTTTAAGTAAGTGCACATGAATTCTTAACATGTTACACAGATTTCTATGCAAGCCTTTATAGTGATAACACTTATGGTTATGATATATTCAATTTTCACGGGTTTGGGTTTCCTTGTAATCCCCGTTACATTCAAGTGCATGAAATTCACGGGTTAAGTATTTCTTGTAAATCCCGTTACGTTATAGTTGCATTCCTGGGTGAGCGTATCCCTGCAACTTGTTCTAGGGTGAGTGTATCCCTTGACATGATATTTATGAAGGGTAGATGTATCCCTATTTATACTTTAAGGGTTAGAACATTCCCAATATGATATGTATGTAAGATGAATACATCCTTTTCATATAATTTCTACACGTGTAATTCCTGCAGGTCGTTTACGTGTTACGTTATTAGCATTTAGTGTTGAGTAATTGATGAGTGAGTTTATACTTTTTACTGTTAGTAAATGTGACTAAATGTATCCTACTGTTTGTTTCCGGGTTAAGTGAATGTTGGATAAGTAAATTCCTTCATTCATGTATTCAATTTCTTCTTGAACTTTCTATGTTTCTGTAATTTGGTGTGTAGTCTCCTGCCTTTACTCTTCGTGCTGGTTCACATGTGTTTTGGCGGATTCTTGTTCACTATACTTAAGGTGCCGGAGACGTCTGGTATTCTTTCTCTTTTGTGTTTTTTTTTCATAACTTCCTGTATGTTTCTTGCTTTCGACCATTATTAGGAAGAGGGTGGTGGTGTGCGTTTCTGTCTTCTTTGTTCTTCCGCTTCTCTTCCTTTCTTATAGCTTCTTACATGTTAGTATCTTCTTGTTTGGCGCCATAGTTCCTTTGCAAATTTAACAATGTTATTAGTTTACATCATTTTGTTCTCTTCCCTAAAGAAAGGAGATATGTTGTACATGGACTTTGTCTCTTTTCCCCAGGTTTGCATTTCCTTGATACTCTCTTGATGTCACTGTTTGTTTACCAAGTGACATCATAGAATGTTGTAGTGATTGCCTAAGCCTACTGACAGTTGGAGGCAGGCTGAGTGACAAGGAAGTCACTCCTGGTGGGGTCTCTTATTTATCATCATAAGAACTGGACCTGTAACTATCCATGAATAAAGCTACATGAAATATATACCATGACTCAAGAACTTCTTTTATATACAACATATAGGGGGTTATTAGGATTGCGGATTTTCTGCATCCTCTGGGCCGGCGGAAGTCACCGCCGGCCCGGAGGATGCAGAAAATCCGCAGCAGACCCACCAAAGACCCACCGCCACATTAGGATGGCTGGTGGGTCCTGGTTTCCGTCCGCAGCTTTTCCGCCGCGGTTGGCTTACAACCGCGGCGGAAAAGCTCTAATCTGGTGACGGTGTCTCTCAGACACCGTCAGGCAGATTAGGATGGGATGTGAAACATGCTTTTCCGCGGCTGCTTTTCCGCCGTGGAAAAGCATCTGTAACTTCACTGCAGGGGCCCGTTGCGGGCCCCCTAGGTGAAGGGGGGGTGGGGGGTGCACATGAGGGGTACCTATGGTACCCCCCTGCATTTGTATGCGGAAAGCGGCAGGCACCGCGCGGTGCCTGCCTCTTTCTGCATACAAATGCAACACCTGCATTTTTAACATTGCCGTGGGTGCAGCTTGAAGCCGCACCCGCCGCAATGTTAAAAATAGAGGATGTGACCGCCAGGGTGGAGGTCACATCCTAATTGCACAGGAGGGAACTCCGCAGGCCATGCGGAGGTTCCCTCCTGCTCTGGGGTCGCGGACGGACGCAAGTCCGACCGCGATCCTAATGAGGCCCTTAGTCTGCCCTGTTCCCATGATGCACTGGGCCAGGGACAGACTGATTTGCATATAGCCAGGTTCTGAACTGGGATGGTGCAGTGAGATAAATAACGGTGATGGATCAAGCCCTGATCTTTGGACTGGGTAAGAGTGGTCTGCTTAATTCAGACACTCTGTTCATCACCACCCCCATTTCTGAATCGTTTTTGGCCACTATAGGTGTGGCAGGGTATACTCAGACATGAGTCCCTTTCTCACTGCACCATCAGGATTCAAGCAAGCTGGGCCGAAGACGGCTGAAATGCCAGAAACCGGTCCCCGGTAGCTTGTCTCCTTTCTGGTGAAGAATTGGCTTGGTAGTTTAGTCTGCCCTGTTCCCATGATGCACTGGGCCTGGGACAGACTGATTTGCATATAGCCAGGTTCTGAACTGGGATGGTGCAGTGAGATAAATAACGGTGATGGATCAAGCCCTGATCTTTGGACTGGGTAAGAGTGGTCTGCTTAATTCAGACACTCTGTTCATCACCACCCCCATTTCTGAATCGTTTTTGGCCACTATAGGTGTGGCAGGGTATACTCAGACATGAGTCCCTTTCTCACTGCACCATCAGGATTCAAGCAAGCCGGGCCGAAGACGGCTGAAATGCCAGAAACCGGTCCCCCGTAGCTTGTCTCCTTTCTGGTGAAGAATTGGCTTGGTAGTTTAGTCTGCCCTGTTCCCATGATGCACTGGGCCAGGGACAGACTGATTTGCATATAGCCAGGTTCTGAACTGGGATGGTGCAGTGAGATAAATAACGGTGATGGATCAAGCCCTGATCTTTGGACTGGGTAAGAGTGGTCTGCTTAATTCAGACACTCTGTTCATCACCACCCCCATTTCTGAATCGTTTTTGGCCACTATAGGTGTGGCAGGGTATACTCAGACATGAGTCCCTTTCTCACTGCACCATCAGGATTCAAGCAAGCCGGGCCGAAGACGGCTGAAATGCCAGAAACCGGTCCCCGGTAGCTTGTCTCCTTTCTGGTGAAGAATTGGCTTGGTAGTTTAGTCTGCCCTGTTCCCATGATGCACTGGGCCAGGGACAGACTGATTTGCATATAGCCAGGTTCTGAACTGGGATGGTGCAGTGAGATAAATAACGGTGATGGATCAAGCCCTGATATTTGGACTGGGTAAGAGTGGTCTGCTTAATTCAGACACTCTGTTCATCACCACCCCCATTTCTGAATCATTTTTGGCCACTATAGGTGTGGCAGGGTATACTCAGACATGAGTCCCTTTCTCACTGCACCATCAGGATTCAAGCAAGCCGGGCCGAAGACGGCTGAAATGCCAGAAACCGGTCCCCGGTAGCTTGTCTCCTTTCTGGTGAAGAATTGGCTTGGTAGTTTAGTCTGCCCTGTTCCCATGATGCACTGGGCCAGGGACAGACTGATTTGCATATAGCCAGGTTCTGAACTGGGATGGTGCAGTGAGATAAATAACGGTGATGGATCAAGCCCTGATCTTTGGACTGGGTAAGAGTGGTCTGCTTAATTCAGACACTCTGTTCATCACTACCCCCATTTCTGAATCGTTTTTGGCCACTATAGGTGTGGCAGGGTATACTCAGACATGAGTCCCTTTCTCACTGCACCATCAGGATTCAAGCAAGCCGGGCCGAAGACGGCTGAAATGCCAGAAACCGGTCCCCGGTAGCTTGTCTCCTTTCTGGTGAAGAATTGGCTTGGTAGTTTAGTCTGCCCTGTTCCCATGATGCACTGGGCCAGGGACAGACTGATTTGCATATAGCCAGGTTCTGAACTGGGAAGGTGCAGTGAGATAAATAACGGCGATGGATCAAGCCCTGATCTTTGGACTGGGTAAGAGTGGTCTGCTTAATTCAGACACTCTGTTCATCACCACCCCCATTTCCCAAAAAATTACAGTAAGGAATCTTCCATATTTTACATGCTATTTGCCAGACTTTTAGGGCAGTTAGTAATATTTTGAGGCAGACTTTTTTGTAGAATTTTTGGGCGCCGAACTTAAACAAGAAAAATTCAAGGCCCTGAGGTAGGTCAGATAGAAGAGCTCGAAACAAACGACCATGTGACGATGCGTCTAATTTATTGGCCAGGAGTCTAAAAAAATTTAAGTGAAATGCATAACAATAATTTAACAAATCAGGGAGAGCCAGTCCTCCTATTTTTAACCCTCTCCTTAATTTCCTCCAGGCAATTCTTGGGGACTTAGATGCCCAAATAAATGAACTTATTTTCCCCTGAAGATTTAAGATGTCTTTAATATGGAATGTTAGCGGAATACTGTTGAATAAAAAAGTCACTTTTGGTAGCACTACCATTTTAATTAAGTTAACTCTTCCATAAATACTGAGAGGAAGGTTGGACCATCTATGAAGGAGTTTAGTAATATCTTTCACCACGACCTGCCAGGACACTTTAGGTAAGTCTAATAGATCTTTAGTGATATATATACCCAAGTATCTAATCTTAATCTTTACATCAGGAATGGGAATAGGGCTATTCCAACTCATTATATCTGTTTTATTTTTGTTGATGCCGTATCCTGAGACTGCTCCGTATTCTTCAGCAAGAGTGAATAACTTTGGGATCGCTTCTAATGGGTTTGTGGTATATAGTAGCAGATCGTCAGCGTATAAAGCAGTTTTAAGTTCCAGCCCACCCATTTTAAAAGAAGAAATTGTTGGGTCAGATCTAATCACCATAACAAAAGGCTCAATATACAAATCAAAGAGGAGAGGAGACAGGGGGCAGCCTGTTGTAGGAAATTTGTGGATTTCTGCAGACTACAGAACTTTTGGCCTCACAGAAATGTGAGGAAAATGTGTGTTTCAGAAAAAGGCTTGAGGTTTGCAAGGGGTTCTGGGTAAATATATGTTACAGGATTCACGCTAGTGCAGGAGCAGGGATTGTTTAAATTTAGGTTTGGGTTTACAATCAACTGGGCTAATCCCCGCTACCTTATGTTTTTTTTCAGGCCAATGGATCTTTGCCGTTGTTTTAAAGAAGATCAAGAGCAGTACATCACATTAAATTATCACAATAACTAATATATCTCAGTCATTAAAGAGAGTTTGTTATGAGTTAAAAGGTTTTATCAAAGTTTTAGGAAATCTTTCTTAAAGGTATAGGTTAAATTGGACTAATCTCAGTCATCGATATTGACAGTAAATTGATAATCAAATATAAGTAATCAATAAATCATAATAAAGTGCATCAAGCATGTTCCATAAAGGAAAGTAGCTCTATTTTAAGAATGACAAGAGAGTAATTGTGTAAGCCCAGAAACCCATAAAGAGTTCTGAAAATCGAGAGAAATCATTAAGCAACAAACTTCAGTATCAGGGATTTGCTCAATAAATAAGAAATCAATCAAAGCAGAACTTCTCACGAAGAGAGATTCAAGAATCTTGGTAGAGTCTCAGAGCAGTGTGGAGTAGGGTGAGAAGACAAGGATGTGGGGAGTAAGAAAGCATCACCTACTATAGGAACATGCACTATTATAAACAGACAAACTTTTATTTTGAATCATGTGGCTTCTTTCTTCAGTCAGCCAATAAGCTTGTGATGCTCTCAGGGGAACACATACACTCCCCGTCTTCTCACGGGAACACACTATTTTTTTAGACAACAATTTCTAATATTGCAACTAAGTCTTATCATCCCTACGTTCCATCAATTTTACGTCCCATTCAGGTCTACATTCCCATGGGTGAATCTTCATCCCTAACCTCTGCAAATTTGTCCAAAGCTCCCACTTGCGATAGGAATCCCATGGACAAGCCTTTAGCCTCCTCCATCTTGAAATCCATTCCCCTGTCTAACGAGCCCTCTCGCCCTACAAGATATGAGACCTACTTTGTGCCCACAGATCTACAGAACCTGCACAACTCTTCTCTATTTGGTCCAACCCCAACATGAGCCCACCGAGACAAATACAATCCACCCTTTCTAACCCGAACAGAGAACCTCCTCGCAAACTTAGAGGTAGCAATAAGGTCAACCTCACTCATGTGAACATCACTCAGAACCCCCCCCCCATCCCCTACAACTTAAATGTGTACTTCTAAATTGCAGATCAGCCAGTAAACACGCCACTGATATATTCAACCTCATCCAACACAAGGACTTAGATATCACCCTCACTGAAACTTGGCTAAAGACCTCCTAGTACCTCCCACTCATGATATAATTAGGTTAGAAAGTGGGTGGGGGCCTAGCCTGTATTCATAGGAACACACCTTCGATTTCTCACGTTGAGTTCTCTGCGCCCTCCTCTAGTGAATATTTTTGTCTCAGCATCTCAAGTAAGAACTTGCTGATTTGCAAACTTCACACCTTCTACCACCCCCCGGGAGACAATCTCCCCTTCATTGAGCAATTAATGGAAATCATTTCTGGCAATGTTGACTCAGCTGTGTCCCAAATCTTCCTTGGTGACTTTAATCTTCACTGGGCAAACCTCAAAGACCTCGCGGTATCAAGCCGTAAAGCTTTTTTAAATGATCATGATCTGACTCAGCACTGTGACCAACCAACTCATAATAAAGGAGAAACTCTAGACCTCATTATCTCGAAAGGGCAGACCGTCACCCTGGATTCTATTACCCCATATGACTGGTCAGGCCACCACTGCATCCTATTTTACATCAACAGGGAGGTACTGTTGAGGAAGGCTCAATCAACGAAATCAAAGACATGGAAAAGGAACCTCAGATCAATAAACTCTGTAGAGCTAGCTGCCCATTGTAAATCTGCCCTCTCCTCCCAAGATGACTTTTTTTTAAGTTTCAAAAACCTTTATTGTTTTCTTGTATGTTATAGCATTACAGTATCATTCAGTAATCAGTTGGTACAAGGTACATAGTCTAGATTACATCATTTCCAAAATCTTAATATACATTTTATGCGGAATGTAAATAAAATCCCTCCACCCGCACTTAAAACAGACACAGTTCAGCAATTCAAATCATCAGGTATACCATGAAGTGTAGGTTATAGCAGCACCCAATTTGGGGCGTCTAGGTTAGTGAGTTCATCCGTTAGCCAGTCCAAATATACAGTCCTTGAGTAGTAAGGGTACATGCACCTACATATGCAAAAGAAATTCAAGCCCTTTACCCTTCTCACCCGGGTTCTTCACCCCTTTCTCACTGTCAGGCTTCAGGGCTCCAGAGCTATAGCCACTTAATAATAATAGTAATAATAATAAAGAATTTTATAAAGCGCCTGGTTACGCCATGTAAATGTAAATGTAAAATTGTAAAGCGCACTGCGACTCCATGGAGTATCCTGGCGCTTAAGACCGCTGGGGAACCCGTCCTGGTTTTCCCTGTGAGATGGTCCCTTTCTGGGTATCTCCAAGGTGAAACCAGGCATCCCCGGCGTCTGTGGGGGGCCGTTGTAGAGATGAGGCAAGCTTAATGCCCAGAGTTGCCAAGTGTGTTCTCTGGTTAAAGTAGGCACTGAGGCGAGAATTATCGAGTCCGTTTTGACCCTGGTCCACTACCCTGCCACGCCGGGAATTGAACCCTGGTCCCGGGCCGTTCTCTGCTTACGGGTCTGCCGCCTCTAACCAGTGAGCCACACCACTCCACATGTCGGCGTGTCCCCGCGCTAGAATAAGTGGGAGAGGCAAAACCACCAAACCTAGAGCGACGTCAGAGCATACCTACTAGTGTGAGAACAGGTAGTTTTAAGATCCTTCCTAAACTTAATCTTAGATGATTCCAAACGGAGCTTAAGAGGGAGTTTATTCCAGCTCTGGGCTGCTAGAAGCCGAATGGACCTGCCACCCATCCTGGCCTTCTTAACCTTAGGGACTAATAGCAGGCCAGTCCCAGTTGACCTGAGAGGCCGTGCAGGCGTATAAGAGGTAAGGAGACTATGCAGGTACACAGGGCCAGTGCCCTGATTGATGCTGTGGCAAGTGCAAAGAGCCTTGAACACCTGTTCCCAGTATTCCAACACTTGTGAACATTGCCATGCCAAATGTAAAAAATCCGCCCACACCCCTCCACACCAAGCACATTTGTCATCTTCTCGCAGGTGAAACTTATGTAGTTTAACGGGAGTATGGTATAGTCTAAATTCCCGTTGCTTGTCTGTCAGGGGAACCTCCAAATCTTTATCCCATTCCACCCATGCAAGCGGGGTCAGGGGAGGTGGCGCATTCTGTATGTGTCTGTACAGTAAGGACATGACATGTTTGGAGAGTTTGGGCTGTAATAATGCATGCAAAGGTGGCAGGGTAATCGGCTCTGTGGGAAATGCCGGTGTAGCAGATTTAACACTTTGCCGGAGTCGTATATAAATGAATAGGTCCATAGTGGTAGTAGTGTGTGTTTCAAAGAATTGCTCCCTGGAGCGGAACTGCCCTTAAACATAAAGGTCTCCCCAAGTGGTGTATTGAAGACTATACAGCAGTCTCCGACATATTCCTTCACTTGTGACCTGCATTAAAGGGTGGCGCATCAAGGGCAGTCTGGGAGAGTACTTCATTGGGGCCTCCAGTCTGCGAGCTATTAGTCGCCAAGCAGCAATGGTACAGTCCACCATTGATGGATCGCTTTCCTGATCCTTCACTGCCGTGAAAAGGTAGCCAGAAGGTAGAGTCAGGCCATGTGCCCGTCCTCAACAGCAAGATGTGGCATGAACGGGGGATGGTGGAACCAATAGACCGCAAAGTGTGCCTGGGTGCAATAGTAGTTGTATTCGAAATTAGGGACTTCAAATCATCCCCGATGATACAGTAACATCAATTTTGCAAGGTTTAGTCGTGCCTGTTTCCCTCCTCCATTTTTTGGGGTGGGGTGGGAGGAAGGAAGTGCCCCAAAGTCTCCAACTTCCTGTTCCTGTCCAGCAGGCTCCTCCCAGTGCTTTGTCCATGTCCTGGTCACTTTTCATTTGGCTGTGGAGCTGGAAGGATTACTTTTTGTGACTGCTGCTGGATATTTGTATTTGAGGACTTTTTGGACTTTGGAGTTTGGATCACTTTTGGGCTTGACATTTTACAAGTAAGTTGGTGTTGTTTGTTTGGGGCATTGCAGTTGAGGCAACTACAATTCTAAAACGTTTTCACAACTTTAACAAAATATATATTGTGGTGGGTAGCCACAGTGCTTAATCAAAAGTGAGGTAAGAGGAGTTGAAGTCCATTCAGTTCCCCTATTAGATACTTGATAATCAAAAATGGAATGGACACTGGTATCTACTATAACCATTGGTTATTTTTGATAACCCTCATAGACGCCCTGATTTTGTCGATGCTGTGTATATCTTTTCTCCGCCCCATCCGGCGTCATGGCATAGTCATCGGGTATCAAAATATCGTGCTATATGCCTGCCTCACCCGAGGCAACCTCTGGTAAAGGTAGAATTGTCCAGAAATTTTACGGACCTCAACAGAGGAAGGAGATAGAAAAATAAAAATTAAAAAAGTGTCTCACCAATGGGGGAGTTTATTTAAGAAGGTAGGCACTTTTGTTAAAAGATTTTGCGATATATAGGGTAACCGTGCAACTAGATTCCCAAATGTCTATACGAGTAGGTCAACATGTTTCAGCTCCCTTTGGCCCAGCAGGTTCCATGGAGCTTTCGTCAGGACAAGAAAACAGAAAACGGTAATGGTACTCACACAACTTGTGTAGTTTCCAAATTAGAGTATGGAATTCTCATACTTATTTTCCTGCACTGTGGAAACAGAAATCAATATAATGTACATCATTAGTCAGTGTAAATGTGGTCTAGGTATAAATACAGCACAATATCAAAGCTCGCAGTCTGGAGCGTGCATCTGATTGTATGCACTAAGACAGTATAGAGGGAGGAAGAGAAGAACTACTAGTGATCCGAGTCTTGGACACTGGATAGTGTCATCTGCTACTTAATCCTCATAGAGGTTGAGGAGTACATGATATGAGTCATGGTAAGATATTAGGTTAAAGTGGTGGCTTTTATTCGTTAAAGAACTACTAACACCTAGTGGTAGTCTTAAACTTATGTAAAGAACATGGAGAGATGAATGTTCATAATTAGAGTCTTGGGCTTGTTAGATGAGGTGAGTTCGTTAGAATAGAGTGCGATCCCCTGTTTTTTATTTCATACGTCAGAGTGTCAAAATGTTTTGTTTCACAAAATTACCCCTCGCATTATGCTTTAATAAACTCAGGACGATAGTATTTGTTTTTTACACCCAGCTCGTGTAATGTATGTATTTTCACGAAGTCGACACGCTCGGCATTCTCAGTATAGCAAGCTATCGCTCGAGAAAACACAAAGGTAGCCGCCCGTGTTCGAACAAATACCCCCAGTGGATTGAGCACCACGAAAAGTGCAAATACCTTAGGTCGACATGCTCAGCATTACAGTGTGGTAAGCTCTCACTCGAGAGGACACAGAGGCTGCCGCCCGTATTCGAACACAAGCCCCCAGTGAATTTAGCACCAAGCAAAACGCAAATACCTTATGGCGGAATTAAACTTGCTTCAACAGGGTGTTCAGGGCCGCTTTCAGTGGTCCATGCTATATAGAAAACACAAATATTAATAGAGCGGACACGTGTGCCTCAATTAATTATGAAACTATACCAGCAGGATCTCGAAACGCCATTCTTACCCGCATGGGAGGACGCTACACTCCCTGTGCTGACTCTGCCCCTGGATGGGGACGGGCCCGCTCCTCCTGGTCTTTAGAGGGCGGCTTGAAAATGAAAAAAGGACTAGTGTTAGGCACTGCTGTTGTATTTTTGGAGATTACTACCTCCGACAAAGTGCCAAAACTTTATTGGTACCATCTCTACAAAAACATGCGCGATAGTCATTATAGCCTTTGTTGAAGTGAGGCTTACATGTTCTTGTGACTGTCAGTAACTAATCCTGATAAGTTCACCATGGTGTCGGTGTGTTTTTCTTGAGTCGGGTGTGCTAATATTGTCGTAAGTTGGGGGTAAAGGATCGCAATCAGTTGATTATGAGTTGCGATAAATAAAGACATGTTTTCAAAAGTGGCTGTCTGCAATACTAGAGTTGTAAATAGAAGTGGGTATATATATATAATTTATACACATATGGGCAGTGGGTCCTGGGGCAGAACGCACTTATGGAGTTAATATGTTGTTCCATATATTGTTCGTAGGAATCACAATGAGCTCATTAGAATAGGGCAGTATGCTAGTATATACATTCATAAAGTGAAGCTCTCTGCAGTGTCTCCGGTATAGAAATAGGTATGCAGTTCAAATACCTGGGGACATTTAGGTGTGTGCGTGCGATGACATAACGCACATCTATTGGTAATGTGAGCATCTATAAATATTTTCTTTTCCGGGAGACCAGGTGATAGACTCACATGATTCACAGTTAACGTACTCCCAGTCGTCTGGAACTTGATTAGTAAAACTGATGCCATGGGATATTATCGTTCATCCCTATTATATGGGTCCTGAGCCGATTCACCCACCTCTGTTCCTTCTCGAACAGAATCTGTTCCGCATTGTTGTTTTTATCGCAGAGCATTTCTAGGATTGTCCATCCCAGCTCATCGCACATATGGCCTGCTTGAATGAAGTGGGTACACAGCTTCGTAGTGTTCTTCTTGAGTCTAATGTTACTCCTGTGTTCTCCTATTCGCAGTTTAACTTTTCTACAGGTCATTCCTACGTGTTTTTGTTGGCAAGGGCAGGTTACTAAATATACCACATGTGTGGAATTACAATTAGTATGTTGTTTTTGGGTCCATTTCAAGGAATCAGTGAGTTGTAAAGTCTTTGTCGGCTTAGTGAACTTGCACACACCACACGTCCCGTAGGGGTAATGTAACCAGCCATTACAGGGGCCATGTTGGCATCTCTCGTGGTGGGATTGATTGACTTTCTCCTTGGACGGGTATGTACTAGTACATCTTTTATGTTCTTTGTCCTCCTATTGGCGAATCTTGGTTTTGGCCAATTGTACTTGCCCGATGTGATTATTTGCCAGTTTTTCCTTATTAGTTTTTGGACATCATAAGTCGCAGGACAGTAAGTGGTGACACAGGTTACAAGGTCTTTGATAGGTTCCTTTTGATTGCTCTGTAGGAGACAGTCTCTAGGCTGGTGTTGCGCCCATTTTTTGCACTTCGAGATTACTGCAGAAGTATAGTCTCTTGCTCGTAGTTTTTTGCTTAGTTCTTTCGCTTGTAGTCTATAATTACTGTCTTTGCTACAGTTGCGTTTATGGCGTAAGAACTGACTGAACGACTCGGACCCCCACAGAGAGCAGAACCGTTATCTACTAACTAGGTAGACTCTCATTATGTTTGGCCATATCGCGATGACCAAGGGACAGTGAAACCTTAGATCGTCCCATTAGGTTATCTTTGTGAAGCCGAAAAGAGAATTACAACCGCAATCTTCTGCAACATAACCCGTCAGAAGTGGAGAATTCGTGATATTTATATTTATACATGGCAATTGTGGCCTGATTGCATATAATACTTATGGTCTACAGCACAACCATTTTTCCTTGGTCTCCTATGGTCAGGGGGACAACAAAAGATCGCATTTATTCATAACAGAAACAGAAATATACTACTACCAGCAGCATTGTATAAGGCGACTACAAAAGCCCACGCTCCAATTAGGAAACATCAAGTGATCCCTATAAAGGATCGTCAATATTATCCCAGGGGCGATTTTACATACCCTCTGGTTCTAGCAGACAACATTTATGTCTTGATAAAGGTGATCATAATAAGGAGTTATCACCGAAACGCGTCGACGCAACCTAAAGCGTATAATTCAAGTCTCCAACACCATAATAGATACGCTGAGTTAGTAGTGATACTACTCTGATGATATTAGAGCGGAGAAAGAATATACAAACCTGTATCCAACAAATGTATGTTGTAACTGTTCTGTCTGCTTGTAATTGTGCAGGTCGCAATTATATGTATTGTCTCAATTTTATCTTTTTTAGTTCAGGGATTTAGTTTAGTTATCCCTATTGATTGTTTTTTTAATATATTCAAATAAATGAATTTTTAACTTTTCCATATTTGTTGTATGTATTTGTTAAGTCATAAGGTACGTTATTTTATACCTGTCTTTATCTGTGCCTTAAGGGAACCCTTTCTCTTACCTAGGTTGAATAACCCTATTTCCCTTGGCCTACACAAGGGGTACCTCTTTGCTTTTTACACCCAAAGAAAGTTGGCCGTAGCGCCTCAGCGAAAAAAGTTGCCAGTGCGACTGCCAGTAAGAAGGAGCAGAAGAAGCAAGTGGCACCAACTACCGAGGAGACTGGTGTGCCCACCAACACTTTTTTGGGAAAAAAAAACTACGCCTGCAGCAGCAGCGGTGTCCGCCGGGAACCAAGCTGCAAGCAGCACCTCTACTTCATTGGGCTCAGTGCCACCACGCCAACTTAGGTCCAAGATCATGAGTGCTGCTGAGGCAGCCACTTTACTTTCTCAATCACCATCGACCAGTGATGTTGGCTCATCACAAGAAAGTACCATCCAATCTACGCTGGGTGTAACTCAGCTGACGAGTGTTCAACAACCACAGCCTAAACGACAACAACAGGTGCAACTAGTACAAGCGCAAATACATGGACAAGGAGAGGCGCAAGGAGAGGCGAAAGGAGAGGCGCAAGTAGAGCTGCAAGGAGAGGCGCAAGTAGAGCCGCAAGGAGACGACGAACAAGAAGTGGTGACTTCTGCTGCTGATGAACAGTCTGACGACGACCCAGTCATCACAGACGTCACTCCAGCCCCAGCGGGCATGCAACAGTCACACATTTTGACCCTATCTCGAATGGCTGCTGAGCGGGATATGGGCGGCGTGGCACTGGTACCACCACCGTTAACTACAACACCAACATGACCTACAGCTTCCATCTTTTTTAGTCAGAAGGGCCGGCATGGACCTCCATCCAGCTCGACCTCACGTAGTGGTGCTGTAAGTGAACAACAGAAACAAATTCATCCACACCCATCCTCCACTTCATCTGGCATTGAAAGTCAAAGTAGCACCTCCACCTTCAGCAGACATCACCAGTCCCCAGTTTGGGACTTCTGTACTGTTAGCGCAAAGGCGGAAAACATGGTCGTTTGTTCGATTTGTAAAGCATGCGTTAGTCGGGGTAAGCTTGGTACCAACTATGGTACCGGAGGCCAGAGAGGTCATCTCAAGCAACACCACACTATCATTTGGGAAGCACACATGAGGAAGATCGAGGAAGGCAAAAGAAAAACAAATCCAAATGTATCCATTGATATTGCATCTGATGATGATGATGATGAGAGGCTGATCGTGCAGGGGGCAAGTGAAGAAGCGTCAGACATTTTTTCTAGTACACCCAGTACCCCTGGCAGCAGCACTGCAGTGGTATCGCCCATACCCTCTACCCCTGCAACATCTATGAGACACACTAAGAGTGTTGGAGAGACACCAATGCGAAAAACTACATCACTGGGCCTAACTGGTTTGAAGACATCAATATCATCATCATCACGTAAAATGATCCAGCACACCATTCGCGGAATGTTGTGGTCAGAGGCGCCATTTGAACGCAACCACCCAAAGGTACGTCTGTATAACGCAAAGCTGGCTAAAATGCTAGCGCTGGACCTTCTCCCTTTTTCTTTTGTGGAAGGGGTGGGGTTTCTAGAATTAGTGGCAACAGTCTGCCCTAAATGGAAGGTTCTGAGCCGGTCCTATTTTGCCAGAGTTGCGGTTCCAGCACTACATCAAGATGTGCTGGAGGTGATTGGGGCAGCTTTGCAGAAGAGTGCTGTTCACACTATCCTCTTGACAGCAGACATGTGGACCAGTTGCCAAGCTCTTGATTACATGTGCATCACTGCACACTGGGTCTCTTTTGGAAAGTCTTTTGCAGGGGTTAGAGACAAGTCAAGTGCAGTTGTTGACCTGGACACAGTTTTTCAAGCTACTCGGAAACATGCAACATTAGCCATGTTTGCCATGGAAAAAACTCATACTGCAAAAAACATTTTGGAGGAGTTTAACAGTAAGGTCTCTGAATGGCTGCAACCAAAAGGGGAAAAAAAAGAAAAAAAAAGTGGAAGAAAATGTTATTGATGTTAAATATTTGTCTTAATGACTGCTAAAACAGGGTTGAAAGTTATTTCTTTTAATGTGAACAGCTTAAATAACAAAAAGAAAATGCGGGCCATAGAAACATGGATACTGACAGAGAATCCTGCAGTTATACTTTTACTAGAAACCCATATTCCTATCTCAAAAGTTGATAATTTCTCTATGTTTAAAGGGCTTCCTACCATGGCTTCTCCCTCTTTATTGAGTCTCAGAGAGGAACCGCACTTTTCCTTAATAGGAGAATGGAAGTTGAGATCATTCAAACTGATGAGGGGAGCCAGGGCCGTTGGTGCTGGGCCATGTGTAAATTAAAGAACAGACTATCGCCTAGTACGTTTGTAAGTTTTTATGCCCCCATCAATGACAACCCCGCGATATATGAGGAGCTGTTTCAGTCCCTACTGATGGTCGGTGGAGATATTGTTATCGGAGGGGATTTCAATATCCTCATGAACCCTAAATTAGACTCTACCACTGGTGGGAAAAAACAGGCGAACCCCAAATCATTTATGACAATCATGAACAATGTAAAGACTTTTGATCTTGTTGACCCTTGGCGTTTAATTAATCCTCACAAAAGGGAATTTACTTGCTGGTCGGGAAGGTATAAATCTTTTTCTCGTATTGATTTCTTCCTTGTCTCTTCAAAACTTAAAAGTCAATATCATCGGATGTTGCATAATGGCTTTTCCGACCATGCGATGTTAGTGTCTGAGTTTGTGTTGGATGATAGTATGAAAACTCCGAAGCGATGGGTTTTCAATAAATCGTATTTGTCTGACGAAATATAGGTTACTGCGCTTAAAAATTAGATAGGGGAATTTATCGAATGGAATATGGGGACAGCACCTATTCATGTTGTATGGCACTCACTGAAGGCATTTTTTCGGGGGGCTGTCATTGGCAGAGACGCAAGGGAATCAGCAGTCCTCAGGGATACAAAGAACTTATTGCAGCAAAAAATACAGGTCTTAATAGATCAAAAGTTTCGCAATCCCTCTGTGAATACACAGAATCAACTGAATGCTGCAAAACGGGAGCTGAGTGCACATTACTTCGTAAGAAGTGAGGAAATTTTTTGTAGACAGGCTCAAAAAATATATGAACACAGTAATTTCACGGGCAAATTTTTGGTGTGGCAGATTAAAGAACAGGCCGCAGCTAATATAATTCACTCACTAAAATCCCCAATTAGCGACTTGGATACCTCAGATTCAGGAGAGATAGGGGCAATAATGTTTTCTCACTATGAGAATATCTATACTTCACATCACATTACGGATCAACGTAGACTTAATAATTTTCTAGATAAATATTGTCTCCCAACTCTTCATCATCTGGACCAAGAAGCAATGGTTACATTATTTGCTAGGGATGAATAAGAGCTGGTAGTTAAGAGTCTCCTACGAGGTAAGGCCTGTGGTCCAGATGGACTTCCTGCTGAATTTTTCGTGACGTTTTTCAGCCCCCTTTCTGAACTTCTCCTTTTATTATTTAACTCCATGTTGGAGGGTGGCCCTACGCCAGCGTCCTTCTATGATGGAACGGTGGTCAGCTTTTTGAAATTAGGAAAGGAGTCTAAAGATCCCAACTCTTATCGGCACATAACATTACTTAATTTGGATTATAAAATTATTACAAAATTGCTTTCAATCCGTTTTAATCATGTTTCTCCGCAATTGATCCAAGCAGATCAGAATGGATTTATCGCAGGACGTCAACTTATTACCAATACACACTATCTGATTGAGGCGTTAGATTAATTTGAAACACGAAAAGTGCCGGCTTTAGTTTTTCTTTTAGATGCAGAAAAGGCTTTTGATTTGGTGGTCTGAGATACACTTTTTATTATTTTACAACATTTTGGTATTCCCCTACAAATTATCACCTTAATCAAAAATTTGTATCAGGGTGCAAAAGCCCATATTCTTGCTAATACATGTATGGTGGGCTCGATTACAGTACAAAGAGGGACTAGGCAAGGTTGCCCATTGTCCCCAGTCCTATTTGCCTTTTTTATTGAGCCCCTAGCGGTTGCAATTAGGAAATGTATGGATATTTCTCCACCAATAGCCTCTATGAATAAGATTAAATTATATGTGGACGACATAATGTTGCTATTAAAACCCGAGATGCATTCACAAATACAGGCTTTTTCTGTTTTTACAGAATTTGAAGCTTTGGGGGTTATCGAATCAACAAAAAGAAAACTGAGATTTTAATTTGTGGCGGAATAAATCCTGAACTGCACCCAGATATTCAGAGCTGTATTAATAATAGACCCAAAAGGTATCTGGGCGTTTATTTTTCCTCTTCAGTTCGGGATTTATATGCACTGAATTTTGATCCTTTAATTCAAAAAGTTCGGGCTATGTTTGCCCGATGGAATGTTCTGCCTTTATCTATTCTGGGCCGGGTTGCATTAATCAAAATGTCAGTACTCCCCCTATTTAACTTTTTGTTCTCTACCATTTCCTGTTCCCTCCCGGGCTTCTTTTTCTCAAAAGTCGAGTTTTTATTTTCAGCCTTTGTCTGGGCGAAAAAGACACCTCGAATAGCTATCAGTACGTTATACGCAGATAAGGAACAAGGAGGTCTTGGCCTACCGAATCTTAAAGATTACTATTATGCATATTTTGCACAGCTCCTTTCAAGATTTAAACATCCTACATCCGGCAACGCATTTAATCTGCAAAGAGATTAAAATTCCTTCCCCACTCTCGATATTTAAATCACCCAAATTAGTTAGATATAAGGTTTTGAGTTGGTTCTTTAAGAAACGTTTGGTTATGCTGAAAAGGTATTTACTCTCCATCCTGAGCTCTATAACCCCATTGACCGACACCATCTCTGGGTTTGGGATTAGAATGGGGCCAGAAACTATATCCAAGTGGGCCAGACTTGGGTTTATAACATTATCAAATTTTGTGAAAAATGGAGCTGGCTAACTCCTAATGAGATGGCCACGCTTATATGTGGAGATTTTCTTTTGATTGGCTCATATATGTTACTCTATAAGTTTCTGGCTCAAATCGATCTACTGCAGACAGGTCATTTTTCATAATAAACCAACAATCTCTTTTGGTCTCCAGTTTTCAAGAACCCCGGAAAATGGAGAAGAAATTTAGCGCAAAGCAGGGAGGAGGATTTAAGTGCCAAAGCAATAAAATAATGGCAGAAGCTTGAGTCTCTGAAACTAAGTGATAATTCCTGGAAAGTACTAAATAAATTTAATTTCACTGTCTTGAGAGGTGCTAATTGGCGGCAAATGCTTTACTTTAGTAAGTGGCTCTTATATCGCACTCCAGCAGCCATTGCGAGAATGTACAGTAACACGTCGTCTACATGTTTTAAATGCACTCAACCTGATTTGGCCAACTGGTCCCATATAATGGCTTTCTGTCCTAAAATTAAGGCATTTTGGGGTGGAATCTTTTCTTTGTTTGCAGTTCATTTACATTTTACGATCCCTCGCTATGAAAATTTAATTATATATGGATTTGATGCAGAGCTTAAATTGGCTGAATCTTTGGCGAAACTTTTGTATATTATAACAGCAGTGGCTAGATCATTGATTCTGCAGCATTGGAAGTTAGAGACAGTCCCTTCGCCAGATGAATGGTTTCAAAAAATCAAGAGAGTTAAGAAGAGTGAATTTATATTCGCTCAAAGGATTGGGGCGCTGCGGAAATTCAAAAACATTTGGGAATCGTATTTTGACTGACTACTTTTGGATTATGGTTGAGTAAAGTCGATGTCGGATGATGTAATTTTAATATGTGGCTCCCTGTTTATGTCTATGCCATGTTTTAAATTCAGCTCATTATTTACTCTGGATTTATTGTTCTTATGGAATGTCAAGATCTCAATAAAAATAAAAATTAAATAAAAAAAAAAAAAAGAAAACTCATACTGCAAAAAACATTTTGGAGGAGTTTAACAGTAAAGGTCTCTGAATGGCTGCAACCAAGAAATCCCATAGTTGGTTATGTTTCCACGGATAATGGCAGTAATATAGTTAAGGCCATGCAGGACGGTGAATATTTCAGAGTGCCGTGTTTGGCGCACTGTATAAACCTGGTTGTTCAAGATTTCTTGAAAAATGAAAACCAAGTCAAGAAGTTACTGACCACCTGCCGAAGAATCTGCACACATTTCAGACATTCTTTTAAGGCCCGGAAGGAGCTGAGGAGCATTCAACATGTACGTAAAGTGCCAGTCAAAGGACTTATCCAGGAGGTGGCAACACGTTGGAACTCAAACTTTTACATGCTTGAGCGTCTGTTTAAGCAGTGCATGATAATCAATGACTATATCTTTACACTAGGTTCTGCTATGAAAGACATGAGGTTAGAGTTGGAGGAATGGCAGCTAGTTAAAAGCCTGACAGACATGCTTTGTCCTTTTGAGGTCTTCATGCGTGAAGTCAGCAGGGAGGACTGTTCTTTGAGCAAAGCTATCCCATTGTTGGTCATGCTAGAGCACCAACTGAAGGCAGTGTCTTCAACGTTCAGAGATGATGTTGGAAAGCAAGATGCATATCTGTTGGCGGAGAACTTATTAAGCCGCCTAGTTGCCAATGAAAGGCTTCAAAACATAAATACAGAACAACATTACATTTGTGCCACTGTTCTGGATCCACGGTACAAAAAGGCAGTGGCAATCAAAGCATTCATTCCTTTTGATGAAGCAGATGTTTCAAATTACAAACATTGGCTAGCTGTGTCAGCAAGTCGGTTCGAAAAAGATTGGCAGAAAATTCAAGGAGCCGTCAGAAGTCCAACTGAATCAGCAGGAGATCCAGCTTCAAGTTCCACTTCTGAATCTGTGGGCGAAGGGAGTAACTTTCCCTCACAGCCGTTAACGACACCAGCAGCAACCGTATCATCATCCTCACCTGCACCAGGCCCAGCCATAATATTGTCGGAAGCAGATTGGCTAAATCATCAAGGGTTTGCTCGTTCCAGTGCTGAGAAGGCCACAGATGGTACGCAAAGTGGAGCAACCGTGGAGAACCTTGAGTTGATGGTGCAGGCCTATCTGGATAACCCAACACAGGTCTTTGTTAATACGAACCCATTGCTGTATTGGTACAGGAAAATGGCTCAATGGCCACTGATCACCAACCTGGCTATAAATTATTTGTCTTGCCCACTCGCAAGTGTGTCTTCTGAACGTGTTTTCAGTGCTGCTAGTGCCATTGTAACTTCAAAAAGGACCTGCCTCTCGGCCAAAAATGTGGAGAGGTTAACACTGATCAAGATGAATCAGCACTTGATACCACCAGATTACAAAGTATGTGAATGCACGCAGGAAAAAGAGGATACCGACTTAGGTGACAGAAGTTCTTCTCGGTTACCTGACCTACTCCCGTCTCAATTCATGGAGTTTGAGGATGAGCTCTACTTCCCTGGCACCGAGCCCTGAAAATTACTTCCTTCTTTCGTCCTTATTCACTTTTATTCCTGTGTGTCTTTCTTTGTTTTGCAACTTTTACCACAACAAAACTCTAATCACCTAATCACAACAAGTCCATCAGCAGCACTGTCTTCATCTTATATTACTTATTGATTTGAAGGTGCCGCAGTCTGCATTCCTGAGATTCACAAGTTCACAACTCAATCATGCTCCTTAAACTCCTCCTCCAGGCTCCCCCTATCCATTTCCCTCAAGGCAGATGGATGGATTACGACGAGTCCCCTCAAGTGGGACTGAAATTATTGACTGACTACATGCTTGCTGATTGCTGACAGAGTTACTTCTGATATTGACAGGAGAGGCTGCCCTGTGGGCCCTCACTTTCAGAAGAAGATGCGGACAAAAAGTAGAACAGGTAATGATTAATTGAGAAGATGGCATGCATTGGACAGCAATGGCTGTCGTGCTCTGATGAAACCAATTGCTGTTAGTTTTTTGTGCATGAAATGATGATTCATATGTCTTGTCTTAGTTATTATTTAATCTTTCACACAGTAATTGTAACTCATGTCAACAACTCTGGTTTTTTTACCTTGTTTAATTAAAATTGTACTTCAAATTCAGGGGCCACTATATTGCATTTCACAAAATATGCAAAATGTCCTTGGAGCGGACTCACTTGCCAATATACCATGATGATTGATTAAATAATATATATTTGTTCTATTTTCTCACTGGGATGGAAGGATCATCAGCGTCGGTTTACGGAAGAACTATGGCCAATTCGTGAGTGGCAAACATGTAAACCAGTCTACAACAACTACTACAGCAGGACTACATGTCTGTCTATTCGTGGTATGTATTGGTCGAGGGCGAGGCAGTGTACTGTTGTTGTTATGCCAGGCAAAGTCCACTCCAGACATCAGTTCATGTAAAATTGGGGCTATGTGGCTTGCTGCATACAATTAGAAATGCTTTGTCTGTCTGACAAAGAGCCTAGGTGTGCTACATCAGGTTGCTTCACTCAGTGGTGCCTGCCTTGACCCTCTGCATGGCACTGCCTCAAGCTTGGGCCAAACATCCGTTATGTTTGCAAAATTTGCTGTTTTTCGGTATTTCGCAAATCTCGCTAAAGTACCGAAAAATCGCAAATTCTTGAGCGGACCGGATTTTTGGCCCATGCTTGTGGCAGGGCCATGCAGACAGTCAAGGCAGGCACCACTGAGTGAAGCATCCTCCTGATGTAGCATACCTAGGCTCTTTGACACAGACAGACAAAGCATATCTACGGTTTAGGGTTCCGTGCGATTTACTAGGGTTTTGGGATTTAAGTTGGTATGGTTCACGCTGATTCTAGGGCTTGGGCCCGATGCAGGCTCGTTCATAATGATGTTGGCAATGTTTTAAAGGGGATTTGGTGTTCTTTGGTCGAGAATTGGCAGAATTCTGGCCTTTTTGGGTGTTTTGCGGGCACGTGTGTTTGGGTGAAAACTAAGTGAAAACTAGTCGTAGACCTTCTTCTTCTTCTTCTTCTTCTTCTTCTTCAAAGAGCGCAGTGGTTCGATTTTGTTCTGCCTTGCTGAGATTCTTGTAAATCGCTGGAACAAGCGACTGTCCAGGTGAGTTTCAAGAGGATCGAAGTAGTGGAAGTGCTGAAAACAGCAATGTTTTGTGAACAGCGCAATTTGCCATGTTTTGAATACACCAGTATTGCATGTTTTTGGGGGGCAGTTTGGGGGGGTTCTAGATTTGTGGGGGAGGGTGTGGGGATCTGGAGCACTGCTGGGATAGCATAATTTTTATTGGAAGTGATTTGAAGAAAATCCATGGTGGGAAAGAGGAGTTAGGGCCTAGCTGCAGAGCGCATTTGGACCGATGTTGACTGGTTGGGTGAAAATTTTCTAAGTATGAGTTTTTCTATTTTTGATTTTTGCCTGTTTAGGGGTGTTCTGCTTTTTTGTGGGTGGCTGCAGGGGTCTGGGGGCAAAGCTCGGAAGGTCTAATATAGGAATCAAGTGTTTTAGACCAAATCCATGTGAAAAAGTTTTTGCGTTTTTGCTCACTTGCCTGTCTTTGGGGTACTGTTTGGGGGGCTTCAAGGTTTTTGTGGGTGGGTTTTGGGGTCCAGGAGCATGGCTGGCACAGTTTAATGTTGATTGCATTTGTTTTTCAGGAAATCCATGGTGGAAAAGGGGAGTTAGGGCCTAGCTGCAGAGCGTATTTGGACTGAATTGAAGGTAGGCCCAGTTTTGCTTTTTGCCTGTTTGGGGGTGTTCTGCTTTTTGGCGGGTGGCTGCAGGGTCTGGGGGCATAGCTCGGAAGGTCTAATATCGGAATCAAGTGGTTTGGAGAAAATCGGAGGTGAAAAAGTTTGTGCGTTTTTGCTCACTTGCCTGTCTTTGGGGTGCTGTTTGGGGGGCTTCTAGGTTTTTGTGGGTGGGTTTGGGGGTCTGGGAGCACTGCTGGCACAGTCTAATGTTGATTGCATTTGTTTTTCAGGAAATCCATGGTGGAAAAGGGGAGTTAGGGCCTAGCTGCACAGCGCATTTGGACTGAATTCCAGGTAGGCCCGAAATTTGTTCTCACTTTTTGCGGTTTTGCTTTTTGGCTGTTTGGGGGTGTTAAACTTGTTTCCGCCTGGGTTGATAGGTCTGGGGGCATTGCTGTGAAGGTCTTATACCGGATAAAAGTGGTTTGGAGAAAATCGGAGGTGAAAAAGTTTTACAATTTTCAGGCATTTCGCTCACTTTAGCGTTTTCGGGGGCTGTTTGGGGGGGTTCCTGGTCTTTCGGGGGGGGGGGTTTGGGGTCTTGGAGCAACGCTGGTATGGATACTTTTGATTGCAAGAGGTTTAAAGAAAATCCATGGTGGCAAAGGGGAGTTAGGGCCTAGCTGCAGAGTGCGCACAGAGTGATCTGGGAACTATGCAGAAATTTGTCAAAGTCCCCATTTTCCCATTTTTGCTTTTTGGCTGTTTGGGGGGGGTAAACTTGTTTTCGCCGGGGTTGACGGGTCTGGGGGCATTGCTAGGAAGGTCTAATACCGGATAAAAGTGTTTTGGATAAAATCCATGGTGAAAAAGTTTTTAACTTTTCAGAGTTTTCGCTCACTTTCGTGTTTTTGGGGTCTTGCTTGGGGGGATTCCTGGAGTTTGTGGGGGGGCTTTGGGGTTTTGGAGCAACGCTGGGTATGGATACTTTTGATTGCAAGTGGTTTGGAGAAAATCCATGGTGGCAAAGGGGAGTTAGGGCCTAGTTGAAGAAAGCGTTTGACACTATTTTTAACTTAGGGCTCGTTAGGGTTAGCAGTATTGCATGTGTTTGGGGGTGTTCGAGATTTTGGCAACTCTGTTCTGGGGTCTACTCTTGGAGCACTTGTCGAGAAATGTCTAATTTTGGTTGCAAGTGGTTTGAAGAAAATCCATGGTGGGAAAGGGAGTATTTGGGCCTACTATACTTTCAAAGTACGTTTTGTCACCATTTTCCACTAGGCCTCAGACAGGTAGCAGTATGGCACGTTTTTTGGGGTCTGATTGGGGGTATTCTACATTTTAGCATCTATGTTTAAGGGTCTGGGAGCACTGCTGGGAAGGTTTGCACTACACCTAGCTTGAGGGGAAAGATCCTCAAAATTCGCCCATACTTATTTATGCTTCAAAAGCAGACTCAGAGTACGCCCTTTCGAAACTATTTTACTTTCGATTCTGAACCTGAAAGTGTGACTTTTTGCACTACACAGCGTACGTACCTTATTTCTTTCTCTGTGGTGTTTTAATATCACTTCCTGTTTTTCCATCAACATTTACAGGGCGGCTTTCACCCTGTGCAATGGAAAAAAGGATGAAGTCAGGCTTCACATTAGCAACCCGCAATTCAGCATCCGCCAGGCAGGCAGTGGACAGGGTGTCTTCTGGTCACTAACATTGATCGTCGGAGCGTCAGATGGAACGGAGGAGAACCGCAAATAAGAGGAATGGCTTGATGCATGCAACTTCCCAAATTCAACAGGACAAGTACAACAACATACAGTAACAGTATCAATTAATTTCTACTTATCTTTTAAGTAATGTTATTGCTCTGAACTTCTATGAGTGTGACTCTGCATTTCTTTGCTCTCTGCTTCTAAATTTGCCATGTTTTTGCTATGTTTAACAGTAATTTAATGTTCTAAGTGTTTATTCTCTGTGAGGGCAGAGAGGCAAGTGAAATTGCGTAATGACTGCAGCCCTGTACTCTCAACTTGTTTCTTCGTAGTTACTAGTAAGTTGCAGTAAGTAGTAGTGCTACTTTGCAGTAACCTAACCATCCATTTAGTAAACAACTTCTGGCATGCAGTAGTGCACTTCCTTTATGTCCCTTTAAAGATTTATCAATATCTTCAAATCAAAAGATTTGTTTCTCTTCATTTGTTGTTTGACTGTCCATGCTGTGTTTTTTTCCTCTCTACCAAACTTTCCCGAAAAACCCCATTCCTGTCCAATTTTCAAACCCTAACCCTCTTCCCCCGGGCTGTGTGGTATTTCATTGTGGTGTGACTGACAACAACAACAAATTCCATACACTTGCTGGGGAGGATAAGGTCAAAGCAACCAAAATCATTACAATCAGAAGTTCATGTGCGCCATCGTGGATTGATAAGAACATCCTCCTCCTACACGACGTGAACAATCAAATGCTTAATGCTTACGTTACGTTGATGACGTGTCCTTTGCCTTAATTTCTAATAGCAGTCCAACTCCACGCAACTTCTACTTATATTTACATTAATTTAGCACTGCTTAGGCTACAATTTAGGGCACTGTTCTCTACCATACTATCTAATGTACTGTTTCTAATGCTACGCTCAGCCCACTCAATGTTTCATTTCCTTTTTTTCATATGGTGATACTGATGGAGCAAGTATTCGCACGTTACGCGACTTGCTTGAATTCATGAACCTCGAGTAACTTTAACTCTGTAATCAATTTGTTTGTCTCACTAAAATTGCACATTTTACACTACATGGAGTGTCCCAGAGAAGCTTGCCTATGTGTTTACTAAACAGTAATAACGCTTGCTTAAAAATGGTCGCTGCTTTGCGGGAATCTAGTCTGTGCATGTGTCGGTCATACCCATGTGATGTGACGCACTCGCAGTTCTGGAGGGAACTTGTTGCTCATGCGCAGTTTTGCTAAAATGGCCCCTTTGTTTTCTCACATGCTCCGTGCTTGCATTGCTGCTTTTGCAAAGCTGTCTGTTCTGCCTAACTCCTAATGCTATAGTTATTATAAAGTAAGGGATGTAGTATAGCCATTTATGGTATACAGTGTATTCATTTTTTCCTGTGCTTCTAAATTGTTTTCGCTTACTTTTCATGTATCATTCTCCGGGGGCCCGGGAGGCGCTTGCTACTCCATCTTGGAAGCCCGTATAGTACCAGTCATGTGATGGGAGAAAAGAAAGTCATGCAGCAGTGGAACCCAGTCAGCTGGCAGCCGAAGCCAAGATGCTCCTGGGAACTGACCTGCAACCCAGCAGGACGAAGCTGAACTGTACCTGCATTTGATACAATTGTATAAATCTTACAGTGTACCCTATTGTCTTCTTAAACTCTCTTGCCATGGGAACTGGAATGTAAGGGGTGGGTTCAAAAATGAATATTAAGTCTGAGAAAGTCTCAATTTTAGGAGGTACCATGACCTAACCTCCTCCCTTGCCCAATCAGAAATTAGGGAACCTTTCACTTGCAACATTTGTGGGTGGTACATTGACCCGAAAACAGTATAATTAGCCTAGGTTTAGCTAGAGAAATTGTCCGACTTGTCTGAATAGCTGACCTGTCACTGACCCAACAAACTCTATAGGTGATTGATACAGAGCGCTGCGGAGCACTCTGTCCGTAATTTCCACAGACTCAGTCGGAGTTTGAGAAACCTTAAGTGCTGGCGAAGCACTTTGCTGGGAGATTCGAGAACCCAATCGGGGTTATTGGCAGATTCCTTGCAGAGAGGGGGTAGTGCAGGCGTTGCATCCGAAGCTGCAGGTGTTGGTCGTACCCTTTGGTGAGCCCGGTCCTGATCCAAATCCTGGGGTTATCCTGTCCTGACTGTCCATGAGTTGTATCTGCTCGCCTACTGGCAACCTAAGTCCCTGAGGGTTCCTTCCCACCTTTCCCAACTGACCCGTGGCCAGGGTTAGTCTTCAATCTATCCTAGGTAAATATAATTGATTGTGGGTGTTGTCATTCTAAAACTTCTCTCTCTTGTCCCGAATAAAGCATAATTGCCTATGTCTTTACCCAGTTTCTATAAATAAGGTTTGGGTGCATACTGGTCTATTAGTTTGTTCCACTCTCTTCCTACCCTTAATCAAATGCGGAATCGCTTGCATATATAGTTTGTTCCATTCTTACCCTCCCTTTAGAGAACAAGAGCATCTGGACGAATCAAATTGCATAAGTTTCGTTTCTTATAGATCGTTAGGGATAAATGAAAGTCTGCTTTTGATTAGTATGTTCCATTTCTTTACCTGCCTTTAGTGAAGTTGTGAAAGTCTGCTGATCTAAAATAGCGTGTTCCTTATTTTTCCCCTTCCCTTTATTTTCTGATTTCTAAATGTTTCTTACTTTAATTCATAGCTATACTATCTTTTTAATCCTAGTTATAGACAGTTTGATCTGTGTAAATTTGTGGCTCATGGCAATTGAGAATGAAGAGAACTAGATAAAGGTTTTGAAAACTTCTTGCGTTTGTGGTTATTATAAAGTACAACCGTTATTTCAAATGTTGCATGGTATTTTTATGCTATTTACTTACTCCCAAATCTAGCTCCTGATCCATTGTGATCTTAGGTACCTGCTACAAGGATTGGTAAGTCTGGTACATGGAAATAGAAAGGAGGAAATTGAATTGCTGATAGCAGCTTGTAGGTTACCTGATTAAAAGTATACCTAAAATTTTTTTTTTCATGGGCCCAAGTGTGCATTATGTTTGGTCGGGTGACCTGCACGCTCTATCAATAATTATCTGGTAGCAGAGGATGGTTAGGACTAGTTGAGATAGGTAGATAAGTTACTGGTTGATAAACCGTGAAAAATTAAATGTGCTGCTAAAAATATTTTTCTTTGCAAAAATCGATCGATCAAATGTAAAAATATTGTTTTGAAATGCTATGAAATGTTTTTTTTTTATAGGTTGTGATGAAATGCTGCTATATGATTTTTAAAATGTATTAACCACTTGTTAGTGATTGTTATATGTTGTCTGGAATCCCCGGGGGCAGAATAGCGGGTGGTGAGGAGTATCCACTTGGCAGAGAGGTCACTTACAGCGAGGAAAAGTAGTGCGTGGTTAGGTAGAACTGGAAGCGCTAATTAAGGTTTTCCGTATGAGTAGTTGAATAAATGATAGCAACGAGTTCGCTAATGAAACTTCAGTTGTGATATAACCTAGTAAGGGTCACACGAGAAAGAAGTAGTAGGTTCGTCGGAGCTTGAGTGATAGCAAAGGAGTTCGCTAGTGAAACTTTAGACTTAGTATATATCCCGAAAAGAGTGGATGAGTCAAATAAGTTGCGGGTTCTCTAATGCTTGTGTGAAGGGTAGACAGAAAGATCTATCCATAGTATATGACAAGTAGACAGAAGAGGTTTACTTGCAGTGAAACAAATCTTTCCTTTCTAGACACTCGAGTACAGTGGCGAATGTTTTACGTTGTAAACTAAATAAAGCACTTGCACTTTAAGAAAGAAATCAAGTGTCCGTTACCTTGTGAAGGAGGGAGTCAGTCGCGGAGCTGCGCTGACGTCACTCTGTGCCACGCTGGTATTGGTTGAAACAGTGGGTGTGTTACGGAGCTGATATTGTAATGGAGGGGTGAGTGTCGGAGCGTGAGACCGCGTCCCACGGAAAGGCCGCACACCCATTGGTTGAATTTTTTTGTAATCACAGAGTTGATTGGTTGTTGAAAGTTACAAGATACACTAGCATTGGAAGAAAAATTTGTAAACAAAAGTACGTACTTTAAGCCTGAATAGGTTTTACGAAATATATGTGGTACTCACTTAATCCCGAGACTCGACCTGATCCTAGGTACTTAGGGTTTGCGAAAGATCAGTGGAAAGGTCGTAGACTAGACGGAATGTACGGAAGCAAGAGAAAGATGACTTTCGTCGACAAGGTTAAAAATTACTTCAAAAAAGATAAGCCCATAAAAACTAGAGAAGGTGTAATCATTCCACCACCTCATACTCCCACATCTTTCATGTTATTTGACAAAGGGTATCATACCTGCGTATGGTTGGAAAATTGAGTGGAATATACTAAAGATGACAGAGTTTTGGCATTTCCTTTAGATGGTACCTTTAATGGTAGAATTTTGTTTTATTTGAGGACCCGAATGAATGACTTACACCCCAGACCAAGACTGACGCAATATGAGGCTTTAGAAGAATGGGAGATTGAGGCCTTTGAGCGAGACAGACCCAGAATGGATAAGGGGTTAGCAAAATTTTCTCCAAAGAATCAGAGGGAGACCCGAGAGAAAAAATTGAAACAGTGGAGACAGAATGTGTTGGTGGAAGGACTATTTCCAGTACGTGCTGTGGACGAACCCATAGGAGGGAAAAGGACAGAGAAAACCAGACACTTAATGACTGCGGGTGATTCAGAAGATGAATACCTGGAGGATTTGTTAATGAAAAATCCACCACCATATGATGAGGAGTCTAGGTCCTTGAGTTCAAAAAATTCATTCTATAGGTCTTCCAGTAATAGAAGGGCCAGTGCATCTGATACGGCAGGACCAGGTTATAGGCCTAGTGGTAATGAGGGATTGAGCCTTCCTGATACAGCTGTTCCATGTTATAGACCGTCCTGTGGTGAGGAACCAAGTACGACAATTCCCACTGCCCCGAATCTTTATCCACCTTTAATTCCACAAGTAATACATGAAACCTCCATGGAAAGGTTTTACAGGACCGAGAAAGGGAAGCCTTAGCTAAACAGAGAAATGAACTCATTCAGAAAATATCCCAGTTAAATTCAAGTCCTGAAGCCCTGACAATTCTAGTAACTATTGGCCCAGTTGTTCCTCTTTATGGGGATAGACAGGCTAGTCCAAAGACTCCAGTTATTACTCCAGCTGGAGTGCAGCCAAGAAAAGAGCCTTTAATAGTTGATGACCAGGCAAGTGAATGCGTGTCTGTAATTTCCCTGATGGATTTGCCCATAAGGGAATCGGAAGGCAGTGCACAGAGAAAAAACATTCAGACTAGTGCAAGAGAAGTCCTGATAGAGTCATCTGCAGGTACTCGAAGTGCCACGGTAGTGACTCCGGAAGAAATAGATCGATGGACCCGAGAATTAGAAAAAATAAATCCTCAGCCAAAACCATTAGATATTTACAAATTAAGAATTCAATTGGAAGAACGGATGGCTGGAAATGTGGGACTAGACAGGCTGAACACCCTTAGTGAGGAAGAGCTACTGTTCATCTGTAAATGTATTACCAGAAATACCAGAGTGTTCCATGAGAAACTAATGGACACCGCAGCTAATATGGGAATAGACGTCAGCAAATCCAAGGTATTGCAAAAACCCTATAGAGCAGAATTTTCTGACAAAGACTTAGAAAACATGAACGTGTCAGGGAAAAAGGTTCAGATAAGAGAATTGCTGAACCTGTTACAGAAATGGGGAGACCTAGAAAAATGGAAAACAAGGTGGGCGAAGAAAAAGGAAGACAGTAAGTCCAGACAAGTGTCCTCTGAATATGTCCTAAAAGAAGCTGACAAGGCAGAAACATTGTATCCCATGAGAGAAGTGCCAGGTGGAAAATATGTACATGTTTCATGGTCCTGACATGATATTGTGTCATTCACAAATGATTTCCCAAAATTACGAGAAAAACCTGTAGAATGGTACAGGCAGGTTGAGAGATTTATTAAAGTTCAAAAATGTCTCCTGAAAGATTTAGATGGGTTCTTTGACATAGTAGTTCCAGTAGATTTGTGGACAGAATGTAAAATTGCTTTTGATTGGCCAAGTGAAGAATATGCCAGAGACCCAAGGACAGGAGCTCCCTCAGCGGAGGTGATGAGAAAGTATGACCAAGTAATACTGTATTTAAAAGGAAAGGTGCCTGCTAAAGAAACTGATTGGACCCGCATAGATAGAACTACCCAAAATCGTGATGAAACTGTACACTCTTACTATGAACGACTGTTACAGGTGTTCAAAAAGTACAGTGAACTAGATAACATTGAGATGAAGGACATGACCCATTTCATTTATCGATTCGTGTTAGGGTTAAGACCTGAAATTTTACAGTGGATTAAAGACAATAAAATCTGTTGGCAAACCAAGCCTATAGATGAGGTCCTGAAGTACGCCAAGTATTGTGAAGATGAGCTGGAAAATAAACGAAAAGAATTCAAAGAAAAGGTTATGTGGGCACAAGTAAAATTAGCAGAGCAACAAGAAAAGCTGTTAAGTAAAATGAATAATAATACCCAGAATCAAGGCCCTGGAGGTGGAGGGAAGCCCAGAGTCAAGATGAGCCAAGAGGAGGCCAAAAAGAAGTTCCCCTGTCACGGGTGCGGACAGATAGGGCACTGGAGAGACGAGTGTCCGGCGGTAGAGAATGGTAACGTGCCAAATAATGATTTGAATCCACAGGTGCAGAAGGAGGGGCCACGAAAGACACAGCAACAGGTAAAACAGCAACAGTTGCCTCGTGCACCTAGGCCAAACTATAGGAGCAGAGCACAACAGAGTGAGGAAGCAGAGGTTTGGGAAGGAAGGGAGGATAGAAATGCAGCAACTTCGCAATTCCTGTTGAATGATACATTCCTCTGTGATGAACCTTACTGATGGTGTCTGAGGGGGGAGGACGAGGAGTGCGTGCTTGGTGCCTCCTTGCCGGTAGACCAGTCAGGGCCATACATTGAAGGAAAGGTTGAAGGAAATGACGTCACCTTTCTGTTGGACACTGGTGCTACCCATTCTACTGTGAGAACAGCAGATGTTCCAAACCTACCCCTCTCGGGAGAAGCAATCCAAGTAGTGGGTGTTTCTAATCAGTTAATTAGTACCCCAGTTACCGAGCCCATGGAGATTACAATAGGGAACTTCAAAGAGATGCACAGATTAAAAGTCTTTGATTCCAGTCCTGTGAACCTATTAGGACGTGATTTGCTGTGCAAAATGAAATGTACCATCTTTTGCACACCAAAAGGCGTTGAGATTCAGACCCCAGATGTAGATGGAATTTACAAATTAATGTTAATAAGGCCTGACTCGGAAATTAAAAGACTGACAATACAAGACTTACCTGAAGAACTCCAACAGACAGTGAAACCAGAAGTATGGGATTTTACTGGAAAAGATGTAGGATTAATGGCAAATGTTGACCCAATTAAAATAGCCATAAGAGAAGATGCAGTTTACCCAAATACCAAACAGTACAAAAGGAGTGCAGAAGTAAAGGCAGGGGTTGCCATCTACATAAAAAGATTATTGGAAGCAAACATCATACAGGAGGTAATGAGCAGTCCTTGTAATTCGCCCATAATTGGAATCAAGAAACCGACTGGTAAGTACAGGGTAGTGCAGGACCTGCACAAGGTAAACAAAATCGTCATTCCTTGCTGTCCTATTGTGCCAAACCCTGCAGTGATCTTGTACCAAATTCCATGGAATGCTGAATGGTTTACCGTCATTGACCTATGTCACGCATTCTTTTCAATCCCATTGCATCCAGACAGCAAATTCCTTTTCTCATTTCAATTCGACAGTCATGTCTACGTCTGGAATCGTGTCCCTCAAGGGTACACAGAGAGTCCTTCAATCTTTAATCAGAATCTGAAAAGGTGCCTTGAATCTTTGGTCTTACCTGGAGAATCAGTCTTGGTGCAATACATAGACGACCACTTGGTGGCGTCTAAAAGTCGGAAAGACTGTGTTGACACCTTTGCCTTACTGAACCATTTAGGGGAAGGAGGGCATAAAGTATCACCAGAAAAAACTACAGTTCTGTACCTCTTCAGTGAAATATCTGGGGCACCAGACAGAGAAAGGTATCAGGAAAGTAACCACAGAAAGAATCAGGATAGTTCGAAACATGCATCTACCCAATACTCAGAAAGAGATCAGAATGTTCCTTGGGGTTGTAGGATACTGTAGACAGTGGATTGTGGGATTTGCAGTTCTAGCAAAACCATTAATAAAAATGACAAAGAAAGGAGCAAAGGACTCAGTGGAGTGGGACAAAGAAAGCATGTCAGCTTTTACCAAATTACGAGACTGTCTGTGTACAGCTCCTGCATTAGGAATGCCTGATTATTCAAAAGAATTTGCATTGTTTTGTGACACACGAGACAATTGTGCCCTGTCAGTCCTGACCCAAGCGCATGGTTTGACTAGACGTCCTGTGGCATATTTTTCTGCTACTTTGGATCCAGAGGCTGCTGGATTGCCTGGATGTCTGAAAGCAGTGGCTGCAACCTGCATGAGTCTTGAGCAGAGCGAATCCATGATTATGGGACAACCTGTAACTGTGTATGTTCCACATGCAGTTGTAATCTTACTGACCCGAACTAAAACCCAGTATCTCACACCTAGTCAGCTGTCTAAGTATGAAAGAATCCTGGTGGGCGCAGCAAATGTAACCATTACTCGATGTAACATATTGAATCCAGCTACCCTATTACCAGATTCCCTTATTGCAGAAGTGAAGGGAGAGGTCGAGCATGATTGCATTGACCTGACCGAGTTCAGTACGAAACCACGCCCAGACATTAAAGAAATGCCTTTGCCCATTGAAGATTTCGAACTGTTTGTAGATGGCTCGTGTCTGAGACATGAGGATGGAGGCCTAAGTGCTGCATATGCAGTGTGCACATTAGAACGTGCAGTAGAAGCATCCTATTTGTTTGGAGTCAAGTCTGCACAAGTAGCCGAATTGGTTGCATTGGCAAGAGCCTGTAAAGTTGGGAAAAATAAGAGAACAACCATATATACGGATAGCCAGTATGGTTATGGGGTTGTGCATGACTTCGGCCAATTGTGGCTGCAAAGAGAGTTCCTGACTTCTTCAGGTACTCCTATCAGAAATGGGAAAGTTGTACAGGAGCTACTGGAGGCAATTCAGTTACCAAAAGAATTGGCATTGGTCAAGTGTGCTGCTCACAAATCTGGCAATGACGATGTGACCGCAGGTAATCGATATGCTGACCAACTAGCCCAATATTGTGCAAGGTATAAAATGTCAGTCAACATCAAGTTGGGGGGAACTGGAAACAGCTGCCAACTTATGGTGTCTGAGGATGTACAATCATGGGAAGAACTGAAAGAATTGCAAAATACAGCAGGACCTAAGGAAAAGAGAAGATAGAGAAGGTTTGGTTGTCAGAAAAGGAATGAGGATGGTGTCATGGTTTACACTGATGGTATGCCTGTATTGCCTGACAGCTTGCTTGCTCCTATGGCCCGGCTAATACATGGAGATGCACATATAGGCAGGGATGCTATGGTTCGTGTCTTTAAACAGACATGGTTCAATTCGAAATTCAGGAACATTGCAGAGGCACTCTGCCAGAGGTGCTTAACTTGTCAGCAGGAAAGAAAACAGTAGTTTTGCCAGGTACAATCTGAAAAGCAGCATGTCCTTTTGTCAGACTACAAATTGACTTTATTCAGTTACCCCTCTGTAAAGGAATGAGGTACGTCCTTGTCATTGTCTGTCTATTTTCAAAATGGGTAGAAGCTTATCCTGCAAAGAAAAATGACGGCATTACTGTAGCCAAGTTGTTACTGAGGGAATTGATACCTAGGTTCGGTTTTCCAGTTACAATTGAATCAGACAGAGGTGGGCATTTTCAAAATGAAGTAATAGGCCAGCTCTGTGAAGCATTCAAAATTGCCCAAAAATTGCACTGTGCATATCGCCCAGAACAACTGAATGGCACTATCAAATCAAGATTAGGAAAAATGTGTGAGTCTACTGGAATGAATTGGATATACGCCTGACCCCTTGTCCTGATTGGAATCAGAAGTATTCCAGATCGGAAGACAGGCCTGAGCCCCCATGAGATACTGATGGGAAAAGTAATGCGACAAGAATGGGTACCAGGACACAAACTGCTAAGCATTTCTGATGATTTGGTGCTAGAGTACTGCAAGCAACTGGGTGACCAAGTGCGTTCTATCTCTCACCAGATTGGGGAAGACGCCGTCGCCAGGCCAGCAACTCCAGCCCATAATCTGAACCAGAGTGATTGGGTTGTACTAAAGAAACACACCCGGTCGAGTTGCCTTTGTCAAGAATGTGGTTATGTATTGCGTAGAATTTGGCAATCCATCTAACCCGAACTACATTTCCCTGAAGGCCTAGCAGTTACGCTATGCAAAAGACGCTAGCCACGCAATCCCCGGAACTAAAGCATGGAGGCGGATGCTGTCAGTGCCGATAATTCATGCCGAGTGGTGCAGTGGTTAGTAGTGAACGGATAAGCGGCACAATCGTGAGTACTATCATTCCGAGAGGACTTTGTTTGGAGTTACATGGATTGGTGACAGGCATTGAGCTGTGTCATTCTGGAGATACACGCGGCGGTGTGTATCAGTCTTTCACGAGTGCCTTAGCTTTTCCCAAAGGAACTTCTGACTATTTTCCCTGTTGGCGGAGAAGTGCGGCTGCGTTCTCTTGCAGGGGAAATAACCTGGTATTAACGTTATATGGTGTGACTAAGTCAGGAGCGGAAACGAGTGTTTGTAAAGTACTTTGGGTTTGTCGACTCGTTCTCCTTACAGAAGTAGTTTGGGCTCAAACTGCTATATGTGTATACAGCTCTGTGGATCAAGAAGGGATTATACAGACTCTTCCTTGCTATATAAACGTTTAAAGTATAAACGCCTGAGAAGACATGAAATGAGGGTGAAGTAACCTTCAGTATTTTGCATATCGTTTGTTTGTCGACAACATCTTTTCTTATCTTTTTTTTGGTGCAGGAGAGAACCTACAAAAGGGGGGGTGCCTAATCAAAAGGAAGCGTGCAGCTCAAGACAGAACACTGGACTGAAGTGGTAGGTGATGTACTGGAATAAGTGAAAGCACCCGGTGAGGAAGATAACATTACCTTATACTGTTCCTTGTTCTTTCCAGTAGGCTGCCGTTTCAGATAGGACCCTAGCCTCTCTCTCCTGTATATAAAGACCTCTTATTTTCCTTTTCTGGTAGGAGTATGAACACATAGGTGTTTTCTGTTATAGCAAGTGTGGTAAACAGGAATCTAGTTATAGTTAGGGAGGGGGGTGTCATTCTAAACACATTGCCTTTGTCGTTCCAGATCTCCCTCCCCACTGTCCCCTTCCTTTCCCGCGCTCACGGAACCATTCTGTTAGTCTGTAATTACCAAGTCAGGCAGCAGGGTTGTTGCGTGGGTGTGGGTATAGGTCTTTCAGCACAGCCCCGAGGAGTATTGTGGCGGAGCCTGACAGAATTATCAGCCCAAGAAAACAGTCCTCTTCTTGGCTGTGTTGACGGAAAATGGCCACGCTTGATGACGTTCTGGCAGCCCTAGCTTTAGTGCAGACAGAGTTGGCAGCCTCCAATAGAGAAGTGACGGCTTCCAGAACTGAAAACGCTCAGTTACGGGCCCGCATGGACCGGTTGCAGGGGAATCCTTTTGATGCTGGGGCTAGTACTGCACCTCCCCTTTCCTTAGTCGTAGAAATGCCCACACAAATACCGCTGGCTCCCCCTGAAAGGTTTTATGGGGAAAATAAAAAAGTCCAGGTGTTCATGACACAAGTACTCTTACACTTCATGTGTAAACCAAAGATGTTTCTGACCAATCAGGCCCGGGTGGCTTTTCTGATTTCCTACCTGGGGGGGGAAGCAGCACAGTGGGCGGTCCCAGTGGTTAGAAGAGATGACCCCTTACTCTACGACTGGGACGAATTCAGGGTAGAGTTCGAAAAAATATTTGACCATAGAGCGGAAACGTTTTCAGCGGACAGGGAGTTATTGGTCCTTAAACAGGGTAACACGGACCTAGTGACTTATTTGAATAGTTTCCGTCACCTGGTCGCGGAAACGGATTGGCCCGAGGTCAAATAATCAGCCTTATTCTATCAAGGCCTTAACGACGAAATGAAGGATGTGCTGGCACACATAGACTCGGCACAATGGAGATAGGAGCTGTCCGGGCTTCTTTATCCTTCAGCGAAAAAGGAACATCGCAGAAAAAACGGCCTCTGTCTGTATTGTGGGAAAAAAGGGCATTACCTCCGAGAGTGTCCAACAAAGCCAAAACCCGGAAGATATAGAACCGGTCAAGCAGCAGCCGGAACTTTAGAGAAGAAGACGGAAAACTCAAATGCTTGAGAGTGGAAGGAGGGGAACCCTCAAGCAGGATCATCATCCCTTCAATTACGCTTGGTTGTGATCAGGAAAGGAACCATGTGTTTTTGTCCATGTCTTTGTTCATGGAGTCAGGAGAAAAAGGAGTCAAGGCTATGGTGGATTCCGGGGCAACAGGTTGTTTGATGGAATATACAGAAGCCGAAAGACTGGGAATACCGCTCAATTCAAAGAAGCAACCTGAACTGGTATATGCTGTAGACGGTAGTGAACTGATAGCAGGACCCATAAAATTCCATACCCCTGAATATATGTGCATCTGCAATGGCAGCCACCAGGAGATGATCTCGTTTAACATAATACAAGCTCCACAATATGGCATCATTTTGGGGCTTCCCTGGCTTCAAAAACACGAACCGTACATCCATTGGACTTATAAGACGATTAGTTTTGTTTCGGATTATTGCAAAGAACATTGTTTAGCGAATACAGAGAGACTGTCTCGGAACTTGGCATTGTTACATAACATAGCCACAGCCGCAGAAAAAGAAGTGACGTTACCATCCTGTAATGCTGCTTTTTCAAATGTGTTCAGTGAGGAACAAGCCGAGGCCCTTCCGCCTCATAGAGCATTCGATTGTCGCATTGATCTCGTCCCAGGAGCAGTAATACCAAACGGTAGGCTCTACGCTCTTACGGTACCAGAGACCGAGTACTTAAGAGCTTATTTGGATAAATACCTGGCTCTCGGGTATATTCGTCCTTCAAGGTCACTGGCGTCGTCGCCTTTATTTTTCATCCCTAAGGCGAACGGAGAAAAGAGGTGCTGCATTGACTATCGTGCTCTAAATTCTATCACAATAAAAAATCAGTACCCTTTGCCCTTAATCCCGGTCTTACTGGAACAAGTCAGAGCAGCTACAATATACACTAAGCTGGACCTGCGAGGCGCATACCATCTGGTCCGCATAAGAAGGGGCGATGAATGGAAGACAGCCTTCAAGACGCGGTATGGGCTCTTTGAATACCTAGTGATGCCCTTCGGGCTGTGTAACGCCCCGGCCGCGTTCCAATTCTTTCTGAACGAGGTACTAAGGGAGTACCTGGATCACTTTGTAGTCGTATACATCGACGACATCCTGGTGTACTCTAACTCAACGGATGAACATCAAAGACACGTGAGCAGAGTGTTAGAAGCCTTGATGAATCACCATCTTTACTGTAAAATCACTAAATGTGAATTTCATGTAACCACCGTTGAGTTCTTGGGGGTGATGCTTACTCCATCAGGGCAGGTAATGGCAGAAAGGAAAATCAAAGCCATAAAGGAATGGCCTCGTCCATGTACCGTCAAAGAAATCCAGTGTCTATTGGGTTTTGCTAATTTTTATAGATGGTTTATTTGTGGATTCTCTGCCCTAGTGACCCCCTTAACTCGCCTCACAAGAAAGAACGTTCAGTTTCTTTGTGATTCCGAAACTCAACGGGTGTTTGATGGATTGAAAGATGCCTTTACCAGTGCGCCTGTTTTGACTCATGCCAATCCCAAATTACCTTTGTGGTGGAAGCAGATGCGTCTGAAGTTGCGTTAGGGGCTGTTCTTTCTCAAAGACACGAAACCTCTGGAATTCTACACTCTATCGCTTACATGTCGAGGAAACTCAGTCCTGCTGAAGTAAATTACACTATCGCAGAGAAAGAGTTACTGGCAATAAGAGACGCCTTTGTGGAGTGGAGACATTGGTTGTTGGGAGCGGTTCATCAGGTTACGGTTTATACTGACCATCGCAACCTGCAGTTCACAAGAGCAGCCCGTCATCTCACCCCCAGACAATTACGCTGGATGCTGTTTTTTGAGGAGTATCGGTTTGTCGTCACATACAGACCAGGAGTAAACAACAAAAAGGCTGATGCCCTGACCCGGCAGGAAAACCCGGTGATGCATGCCATAACCCCGAACAGATCCATCATAGATCCAGCGAAAGTGGTGGGTGTTGCCCAATCCGGAGACTTTGTACAAGCAGTATGTTCAGGGGTACAGTCCTGCGTTTGGAGAACCTGGCTTCGCCACCACCCTGAGTGGAAGATGAAACAAGGAGTGTCCATGAAGGGAACACAATTGCTTGTACCTACCGATGCATTACAATGAACTGTGTTTCAATGGTGCCACGAAACGCCTAGTGCAGGTCATATGGGACATGTGAAGACTCTGGAGAAGGCATTACGACAATTCTGGTGGCCTTCCATTCGCATGGATTTTAGTCATTGGGGAAAACAGTGTGTACCGTGTGCCAGAATGAAATCGGACCGTCAACAACCCCAGGGGTATTTGCAACCGTTACCCACGCCTGAAACACCCTGGGAAAGCTTCTCGGTTGACTTTATCGTTGGCCTACCTAGGGATCAAGGCAAAACGGCCATCCTGGTCATCGTGGATTATCTCACAAAAATGGGACATTTTATTGCTTGTAATCGGGTTCCTACTGCGGGGCGATTAGCACACCTTCTATTGATACACGTAGTGAGGTTGCATGGTCTCCCGAAGGTGATAGTATCGGACAGAGGGGCCCAATTCACTGCCAATTTCTGGAAAGTATGGTGTTCGGAGTTACACATATCCTCGTCCCTGTCCACCAGTTTTCACCCGCAGTCCGATGGCCAAACGGAGAGACTTAATCAATCCCTGAAACAATATCTCCGTTGCTATGTTCAGGCAGATACTGATTCCTGGGTGGATTGGCTATGGGTGGCAGAATTGGCTTACAACAGCACTCAACACTCCTTCACAGGTCATTCCCCTTTTTTCAGTTCCTATGGTCATCACCCTAGAGTCAACCCTTTGGTTCTCCCAAGAAACAATGTTCGGCTGCCAGACATCAAAGCAAGATTGCTGCGCATTCGGAGGATACTCCTGGCGACTCGTAGGAATCTTGTCCGGGCCAAGGTGTGATACAGGACACAGGCGGATAAACATCGTAGGCCGTGTCCTGTGTACAAAAAGGGGGATCTGGTGTGGTTGTCCACAAAAAATATCAGATTCAGGAGACATAGTGTGTTTGATCCCAGGTTCATTGGTCCTTATCAGGTGGTGAGGCGGGTGAACCCGGTAGCTTTGACATTGAGGTTGCCTGCTCATTTCAAGATTCACCCTGTGTTTCACGTGTCTCTTCTGAAACCCTCTCGTGTCCCGGTTCATCGTGCTCCCGTGCCTGTTTGGGTGCAGCAGGATCAGGAATACGAGGTGTTGCACGTGCTGGACTCCAGGTGGGTGAGAGGGAGACTCCAATACTTGCTTTCATGGAAAGGCTACGGCCCTGAGGAGAACTCTTGGGAACCGGCGGGTTCGGTGCATGCTCCCCGACTTGTGTCCCGTTTCCATAGACTGCATCCTGATAGGCCGGCTCCTGGACAGCGTCCCTTGTGAGGGGGGATGTACTGTCAAGAATGTGGTTATGTATTGGCCGCTGTCCGCGCAATGCATAGCATTTGGCAATCCATCTAACCCGAACTACATTTCCCTGAAGGCCTAGCGGTTACGCTACGCAAAAGACGCTAGCCACGCAATCCCCGGAACTAAAGCATGGAGGCGGATGCTGTCGGTGCCGATAATTCATGCCGAGTGGTGCAGTGGTTAGTAGTGAACGGATAAGCGGCACAACCGTGAGTACTATCATTCCGAGAGGAATTTGTTTGGAGTTACATGGATTGGTGACAGGCATTGAGCTGTGTCATTCTGGAGATACACGCGGCGGTGTGTATCAGTCTTTCACAAGTGCCTTAGCTTTTCCCAAAGGAACTTCTGACTATTTTCCCTGTTGGTGGAGAAGTGCGGCTGCATTCTCTTGCAGGGGAAATAACCTGGTATTAACGTTATATGGTGTGATTAAGTCAGGAGCGGAAACGAGTGTTTGTAAAGTACTTTGGGTTCGTCGACTCGTTCTCCTGACAGAAGTGGTTTGGGCTCAAACTGCTATATGTGTATACAGCTCTGTGGATCAAGAAGGGATTATACAGACTCTTCCTTGCTATATAAACGTTTAAAGTATAAACGCCTGAGAAGACATGAAATGAGGGTGAAGTAACCTTCAGTATTTTGCATATCGTTTGTTTGTTGACAACATCTTTTGTTATCTTTTCTTCGGTGCAGGAGAGAACCTACAAAAGGGGGGGGTGCCTAATCAAAAGGAAGCGTGCAGCTCAAGACAGAACACTGGACTGAAGTGGTAGGTGATGTACTGGAATAAGTGTAAGCACCCGGGGAGGAAGATAACATTACCTTATACTGTTCCTTGTTCTTTCCAGTAGGCTGCCGTTTCAGATAGGACCCTAGCCTCTCTCTCCTGTATATAAAGACCTCTTATTTTCCTTTTCAGGTAGGAGTATGAACACATAGGTGTTTTCTGTTATAGCAAGTGTGGTAAACAGGAATCTAGTTATAGTTAAGGAGGGGGGTGTTATTCTAAACAATTGTCTATGTCATTTCAGATCTCCCTCCCCGCTGCCCCCTTCCTTTGCCGCGCTCACGGAACCATTCTGTTAGTCTGTAATTACCAAGTCAGGCAGCAGGGTTGTTGCGTGGGTGTGGGTATAGGTCTTTCAGCACAGCCCGAGGAGTATTGTGGCGGAGCCTGACAGCCTTGCACCGAAGTGGGGAAAACCGAGACAAGTGATTCTTGTTACTACAACAGCGGTGAAGTGTGCAGGTGTGCTGAAATGGATCCATGCCAGCCATACGAAAAGAGTGACTGAAGACGAAGAAACTGAAGCTGAAGGTTGTGCAGCTGAGGGGTTTCCTGACGTTGGTCCTGAAGTAGCTGATGACGCACAACCGAGCACCAGTCAAGATGAGTGGGTCCCAGTAATTGACCTGACATTCGATTCCATAAGAACCAGAAGACAAACCTACTGAGATAGAGACTGGGATAGTGAGGACGAGACAGGAATAGAAAAAGATAATCAGAGCATCGAAATCCATGTCAAATCGGATAACGAGGAAGATCAGATAGGGACAGAACAGGTTATCGACACACCTCCAAGAACTTCTGAGATTGAAAAAGGACAAATAGAAAATAGGGCGGAAGTTCAAGCAGAAGAAAATCAAGGGTTTGAAGTGCTTGAACAGGATCAGATAGAAATAGATAAATGTGTTCAGGAAGAAGAAATTGAAATCAAACAAAGTCAAATCCAGCATACTCCTGAACAGGGTCAGCTTAGTGACCAGGCAGAAGAAACCGACCCAAGACCTGGAACTAGTCAGACAGATAGGGAAAAAGAAACCATCGAAATAGATGTGCCACAACTGAAAGAAAATAAAAGAGCATTAGAAGAAAGCCAAGTAACAGTGCCAGTCAAAAGATTCAAGAAAAGGAATAAAGAACCATGATTCATAAAAAGACTGAGACTAAGACTAAAGACTGTAGAAGAGAAGCTTGAACAAAGGAAACAAGCCTCCAGTAAAGCAGAGCAGTCTGGAGTAAAACCTAAGAGGAGAAGTGCCCGAGTAAAAAGACAAAACAGTAAATATCAGAATCCTGAATGGACTTTTCTGGTGTTGGAAGAATTTGAGGATCTTGATATAAGTGACGAAAGTGATGAAGAGGTGATTGCTAATCAGAGTACAGAAGAAGAAGAGCCAACCTGAAGTTGCTCTGTGTAAGAAAACCTGTATAAAGTTACAAAGAGGGGTTGAAAAACTTCTTTTAAGCCAAAATGTCTGATTCCAATGTGAATGGAAGGCCTAGACGTAATTGTTGTAAAACATGCTGTCAAATATGTGTATGCAGTATAGCATTAATTCTAATACTATGGATAGGACTGACTATAACCATTCCCTCTATGATGAGCAAAAACCAAAGTCTGTACCCCAATAATAACCTACTGGATGACACTGTAGAATCACATACTAGAAATACACCACAAAGTATAGATGTACTCGACAGACCACTTAGCCTGAAACAGACAAAACTAGATTTAGAAGCATCAGATGAGGAAGACATACACTTTAACAGAATCAGGAACAAAACTCATTTAAATGTTTTTGCAAACCAATTTGTACATTATGTAGAGACGATGGAGATAGACGACTGTTATGTCTGCATGAAGCTACCCACTTCAGTAGCTGAAGGCGTGACTTACCATCACTTACCCTTAACCTATGGAATTTCCTGTAGTATACTGACTAGCTTATTTTACAGAAGAGGACCGTTACAGTATTACTACTCAAACCTTGACGTGACATTTTCTGAAATTCCTGTTCGAAGAAACCTGAACCCTGTACATAAGACTAGAGATGTAGCTAAATATATGGGTGATTATTTTCTAACTGTAGGAAAAATAAACAGAGATGATGCACACAAAAATAACTTGACTTGTTCTTTACATGAAAAGGAGAAAGAATTTCTAGATATGGTAGAAAAGAGAAGAGAAAGTTTCCAAAAGAAGGCCAAGGACAAAACTCAGAAAGTTCCTAAATGGGCAGAAAATATAGAGAGTACCTCAAATGGTAGAGCAAATGCTGCCTTGTTGATGGATTTCGAAAAGAAGGGGAAGCTTTGTCTTCACAGAGAAATGACTAGTTACTATAATAACATATTCATTGGTTCCAGTGAGTGCGAATATAATTACAAGGTAATTGGGGGTTGGGGATTCAAAGATGGGTCAGAGCCAGTGTTTCCTGGAATTTATTTTATATGCGGAAACAAGGCTTATTTCAAATTACCGGACCATTGGTCCGGAAGCTGTTACTTTGGTATTGTCTTTCCAAAGATATACCATGTGGGGAAAAGCACTGGAAACACTGAAAAGACTATCAAATTAGCCCGCACAAAAAGAGAAAGTGCCGGAGAAATAGTAGGAGATATTTTTAGTGCATTGATACCTGCAGTGGGAGCGACTCTGAATACACACAGAATTTGCAAATTGTCAACAGTAGCGGGTCGGTTATCTACTGACACTGCTGGAGGTTTCCTTATGGTCAATACCGAGATGGTAGCGATCAGATCTATGGTTTTACAAAACAGGCTTGCTCTTGACACCTTTTTAGCAAAAGAGGGCGGAGTCTGTAGAATGTTGAAAGTGCAACATTGTTGCACTTACATACCTGACAAAAGTGTGGAGATTAAAAGGTATGTGAGGAACATTACAAATTTGGAAAAAGAGCTCAAACCACTGGAAGTTGACAGTGCATGGAAGAGACTAACTGATGGTCTCTCCTCTGTAGGAGAGACCATCTCCTCATTGGTTTTCTAACCTAGGGAAAAGTCTTTTGAGTAAAATACTATTGCCAATGATGGGAATAAGTATAGCAGTGTTTATCATATTCATTTGTTGTAAATGTCGCAAGCATCAGAAAAAGTATACTGTGAACAAGAGAGGAGTGAAGAGAAATGTGGATGAATTGGAACTAGAGGAACTGAATAATCAAATTTATAAAAGGGTGAAAAATTCTCACCCTAATAAGGAAACGAAAGAAAAGATGAATCGAATGCTTGAAGAGATTGAACTGGGGAATATGTGACAAGTTGGCATCTGGTTCCATTTATAGTGATGATAGTAAATATCATCAAAGAGGGGATTGATGGAGCAAGTATTCGCACGTTACGCGACTTGCTTGAATTCATGAACCTCGAGTAACTTTAACTCTGTAATCAATTTGTTTGTCTCACCAAAATTGCACATTTTACACTACATGGGGTGTTCAAGAGAAGCTTTCCTATGTGTTTACTAAACAGTAATAACGCTTGCTTAAAAATGGTCGCTGCTTTGCGGGAATCTAGTCTGCGCATGCGTCGGTCATACCCATGTGATGTGACGCACTCGCAGTTCTGGAGGGAACTTGTTGCTCATGCGCAGTATTGCTAAAATGGCCGCTTTGTTTTCTCACATGCTCCGTGCTTGCATTGCTGCTTTTGCAAAGCTGTCTGTTCTGCCTAACTCCTAATGCTATAGTTATTATAAAGTAAGGGATGTAGTATAGCCATTTACGGTATACAGTGTGTTCATTTTTTCCTGTGTTTCTAAATTGTTTTCGCTTACTATTCATGTATCATTCTCCGGGGGCCCGGGACTCGGAGGCGCTTGCTACGCCATCTTGGAAGCCTGTATAGTACCAGTCATGTGATGGGGGAAAAGAAAGTCATGCAGCAGTGGAACCCAGCCAGCTGGCAGCCGAAGCCAAGATGCTCCTGGGAACTGACCTGCAACCCAGCAGGACGAAGCTGAACTGTACCTGCATTTGCTACAATTGTTTAAATCTTACAGTGTACCCTATTGCCTTCTTAAACTCTGTTGCCATGGGAACTGGAATGTAAGGGGTGGGTTCGAAAATGAATATTAAGTCTGAGAAAGACTCAATTTTAGGAGGTACCATGACCTAACCTCCTCCCTTGCCCAATCAGACATTAGGGAACCTTTCACTGTGGGTGGTACATTGACCCGAAAACAGTATAATTAGCCTAGGTTTAGCTAGAGAAATTGTCCGACTTGTCCGAATAGCTGACCTGTCACTGACCCAACGAACTCTATTGGTGATTGATACAGAGAGCTGCGGAGCACTCTGCCCGTAATTTCCACAGACTCAGTCGGAGTTTGAGAGACCTTAAGTGCTGGCGAAGCACTTTGCTGGGAGATTCGAGAACCCAATCGGGGTTATTGGCAGATTCCTTGCAGAGAGGGGGTAGCGCAGGCGTGGTATCCGAAGCTACAGGTGTTGGTCGTACACTTTGGTGAGCCCGGTCCTGATCCAAATCCTGGGGTTATCCTGTCCTGACTGTCCATGAGCTGTACCTGCTCGCCTACTGGCAACCTAAGTCCTTGAGGGTTCCTTCCCGCCTTTCCCAACTGACCCGTGGCCAGGGTTAGTCTTCAATCTATCCTAGGTAAATATAATTGAGTGTGGGTGTTGTCATTCTAAAACTTCTCTCTCTTGTCCCGAATAAAGCATAATTGCCTATGTTTTTACCCTGTTTCTATAAATAAGGTTTAGGTGCACACTGGTCTATTAGTTTGTTCCACTCTCTTCCTACCCTTAGTCAAATGGGGAATCGTTTGCATATATAGTTTGTTCCATTCTTACCCTCTCTTTAGAGAATAAGAGCATCTGGACGAATGAAATTGCATAAGTTTCATTTCTTATAGACCGTTAGTGATAACTGAAAGTCTGCTTTGATTAGTATGTTCCCTTTCTTTACCCGCCTTTAGTGAAGTTGTGAAAGTCTGCTGATCTAAAATAGCGTGTTCCTTATTTTTCCCCTTCCCTTTATTTTCCGATTTCTAAATGTTTCTTACTTTAATTCATAGCTATACTATCTTTTTAATCCTAGTTATAGACAGTTTGATCTGTGTAAATTTGCGGCTCATGGCAATTGAGAATGAAGAGAACTAGATAAAGGTTTTGAAAACTTCTTGCGTTTGTGGTTATTATAAAGTACAACCGTTATTTCAAATGTTGCATGGTATTTTCATGCTATTTACCTACTCCCAAAACTAGCTCCTGATCCATTGTGATCTTAGGTACCTGTTACAAGGATTGGTAAGTCTGGTACATGGAAATAGAAAGGAGGAAATTGAATTGCTGATAGCAGCGTGTAGGTTACCTGATTAAAAGTATACCTTAAAAAAAAAATGTATGGGCCCAAGTGTGCATTATGGGGCCTATTAGGATTGTGGTTTTTCCGGAAACACCGCAGCTGACCCACCAAAGACCCACCGCCACATTAGGATGGCTGGTGGGTCCTGGTTTGAGTCCGCAGCTTTTCCGCCGTGCTTGGCTTACAACCGCGGCGGATGCCCCAAAAGAAATGCTTTTCCACGGCGGGTTTTCCGCAGTGGAAAAGCGTACGGATCTTCACTGCGGGGGCCCGTTGCAGGCTCCTTAGGTGAAGGAGGGGTGGGGGGTGCACATGGGGGTACCTGTGGTACCCCCCTGCATTTGTAAGCGGAAAGCGGCAGCACCGCGTGGTACCTGCCTCTTTCTGCATGCAAATGCAATGACTGTATTTTTTAATTTTTTTTTTAATTTTTAAAACCTTTATTTCAAAGCAGTGCACACAGCTATTTAGCCTTACATCCCTGAGGCGAGGCAGCAGAACGGAGCAAAGTAAATCAAAGCGCAAGAATCATTACATCAGAACGAGTAAAGGTTAATTTTTAAACTTTTTAAACAGATGTGAGAAAGAGAAAAAGAGAAGAAGAAGCGCCGAAACTGGCGCAGAGAAGAAGGCAATGAAATTCAAAGTACAGTGAGGCGTAGTGGAAGGGCCGGGAAGCACAATGAACACAGTAATAATCAGTGTAGTAGAAACACTAGGAATGTGGGGGGAGGGAAACACAGGATAGCAGAATAGTAGATCTTCAGTTGGAGTCATAGGCTACGGTGATAAGTGTTCTTCCTGTGGAGCGGACTCCGGAGGTATGCAAATGTCCCCTCTGTACTCGTTCCAAGCCCCCCATATTTTCTGCCACTTTTTAGGTTTACCCCTGGCAACATACACAGTCTTTTCCCGGAACATACACCAATCCATGTTGGCCTTCCATTGTACAACCTTCGGAGCCGTTGTAGCCCCCCACATCTGTGCAATGTCCCGTTTCGCGACCATATTACCCAGGGTCACCCATTGGGTCTGAGCCACAGTATGGTCCGTCAGACCCATATGTTCAGGAGGCATCTCCTGGCTTCAGCATGCACCTCCACTCCAGTTACCTCGCTCATAATCGAGTGTACACGCCGCCAGTAAGAAGCTATTGCAGAACACTCCCATATAATGTGCATGAATGTGGCGAGGGCACCACAGCCACGCCTACAGAGGCCATCATCAGAGTGTCCCATATGTACGAGTCTGGGGCCAGTGACATAGACTCTGTGCAAGATTTTAAGCTGCACCAGCCGAAGACGGGAAGAGATAGCGACCTTCTTAGGAGAAGATACCGCACTCTGCCAATCTTCGTTGTCAATCTCTATCCCGTCTCGCAACCACTGGTCCCTCACTCCTAGAAGGAGGTCTGTACGGACGTTGATAAGCTTCTTATATGCCAATGAAATGGCACTGTCTGGCATGTGGCCATCTAGCACCCTATCCTCCAAGGGAGAACTATCAGGAGCCGCCTCATCCTCCGGCATGGCAGACAGTAGTGCATGCCTCAGCTGAGCATACCGGAAAAATTCCGTTCCACCCAGCTGATACTCTGCCTGTAACTGGGCAAAAGATTTTACCTCGCCACGCAAAAACATGTCCTCCACCCTGGAGATGCCAATCAGATCCCACTTATCAAAGCCCTTGGTATGCCACAGTCTACCCAGTATGTCCGAGTCGTAGAGTGGGGTCATCTTTGTTAGCCTGTCTTTCCATCCCTGTGCCTTTGTAACCGCCCTCCAAATATGGACGGCGGTTTTCGTTGGACCAGACATCCGCCTGTCAAGAGACCTCGAGTAGAGTGCCCTATGATACTTCCCTCCACCCAGCAACCACCGATTTTATTTATTTATTATTTGTGTATTTTGTAAAGCGCAACAGCTGCCCCAACGGGGCGTCCCGGCGCTGATAAATCATGGAACTTAGAGGCTAGGCACCAATGGGACATTATATGGGGAAGAGATGTGTTTTCAGGGACTTTCGGAATGCTAATTCGGTTTGGCAGGCCCGTAATGCAACCAGGAGGTTATTCCAACACCGAGTGGCACAGACCTCGAATGTTTTCCCTCCGGCACGAGTACGTTTAAATCTAGGGGTTTCCAGCAGAAGTAGGGAATTTGAGCGTAATGTCCTGGTGTTGACATACGGTCTCAGAGTGCTTTTCAGATGGGCCGAGCCTTTGCCCTTGGAGGCCCGGAAAGCCAGGGTCATGGCCTTAAAAATACATCTCTTGGAAATGGGGAGCCAGTGGAGTTTACGGAGGTGTGGGGAGATGTGATGTCTGGCAGGAATTCTCTCCACCAGCCGAGCAGCAGCATTCTGGACAGTCTGTAACTTGTGGCATAGGCCTGCTGTGATGCCAAGGTATAGTGCGTTGGCGTAGTCCAGGTGAGATATTATCAGGGCTTGTACCACAGTCTTACGGCAGTCCATCGGCAGGTAGTTGATGAGCCGTCTAATTGTCTTGATCTTAGCAAAACAGGATGCTGCTACTGTTTGAACCTGGGCGTTAAAACTGAGATGATTATCCCAGCGCACTCCCAGGTTTCTCACCGAGTCTTTAGGCGTGGGGGCATGGCTGAGATCATCCGGCCACCATAAATTAGAATCAAGAGGGGATGATGAGTTAAAAAACAGAATCTCTGTCTTTCCAGCGTTGAGTTGGAGGGAATTGGAGTCCATCCAGCTAGAGATGTCTCTTAGACAGTTTTTCAATGGGTCGAAGGCAGAGGCAGTGGGGGTATCAAAGGTGAAGAGTAACTGAATGTCGTCAGCGTAGGAGGTGGATTTAATCCCAGTTTGCGCAATCAGTTTAGCCAAGGGGGAGAAGTAAACATTGAACAAGAGCGGGCTCAGGGAGGAGCCCTGTGGAACTCCCCATTTAAGTGGTCTAGCGGTGGAGGTGTAGGGAGGGGTGTATACCTGCTGAGTACGGTCACCCAGGTAGGAAGAGAGCCATCTCAACACTGTACCGCCGATACCCAGGTCTCCCAGCCTTCTCAGCAGGATCTTATGAGAGACGGTGTCAAATGCTGCTGAGAGATCCAGCAGCACTGACACCGCCCTCGACCCTCGATCCAGCGTCCATCTCACCGAGTCAGCCATTTCAACAAGGGCCGACTCCGTGTTGTGGCCCGATCGAAAGCCGTGCTTAGAGTCATGCAGGAGCCCATGGGATTCAATGTAGTTGGCAAGCTGGGCGTGCACCAGTTTTTCCAGGATCTTAGCTGGGGCAGGCAGGAGAGAGATGGGCCTGTAGTTACTAGGGTTATCTGGGTCAAGATCAGGTTTCTTAAGGATGGGGACTAGGGACGCATGCTTCCATTTTGCGGGAAAAATGCCCGTTCTCAGGGATTCGTTCCAGATATGGTTAAGGAATGGGTTGAGCAGGGGTGCCAGTTTTTTATATTGTTTGGCTGGCAAAGGGTCCTTGGGGGAGCCAGATTTACAGTTGAGTAATTCTACCAGTGTGTCAGCCTCAGAGATATCTGCAAACTCTAGCAATGAGGGTGACTGTAGCGGGTACGTAGTAGATTCCTCAACCGACCCTGCACTACTGGTGATGGGAAAGGAGGAGTAAATAGCCTGGATTTTTTCCTCAAAGAATTGTGAAAGTTTATCACACAGAGACTGGGAGGCTGGTTGAGTTCGAGTCAGAGCGCTGGGGTCCGTAAAGGATCTGACTATGTTGAAAATCTCCCTGGCGCCGTTACTGGCATGTTTAATTCTGGAAGCCAGGAAGTCCCTTTTATGATCCTCAATCATTCTGCGGTATTCTTTGAGAGCTGTTTTATAGGTGATTTTACTGTCGAGGGAATAGTTCTGCCTCCAGGAGCGTTCGAGGGCTTTGCATGATGCCTTTTTCTGGCGAAGCATGTCAGAGTACCAGGGTGCGGATGGTGTGGCCCTGTAGGTTTTAATGGGTTTGAGAGGGGCCATAGCCTCTAGGGCTTGGCCGATCCAGGCGTCGAAATGGTCAATACCACCATCCGGATCAGATGATGGGGAGGGTAGAAAATTATTCTGGTGTTCCTGGAGCGTTTCAAGGGTGATACGACTCCAGTTTCTGCCTGATACTTTGGGGGCGATGGTAGGTCTGATGGAGCGGGAGATGACGATCACAAAAGGGATGAGAAAGTGGTCTGACCAGGTGACCGGGATGGGAGAGGCTACCAGAATGCTAGGTAGGTTGGAACAAATCAGGTCAAGGGTATGTCCCGCTTTGTGAGTGGGGGAATCTATTTTTTGCTCTAGATTGCAGGTCGCCAGTGTAGAAATAGAATTATTGCTATGTGAGCATGATTCATCGTTTACGTGAAGGTTAAAATCTCCTAAAGCAGTGAAGTTGGTGTAGCGAGTGCTAAGCTGGATGATGTAATCCGTCAAGGCCGGTAGGTAGGAGAGGTTGGAATGGGGAGGGCGGTAGATAAGTATTCCAGAGCAGGAGGTGGACGAGGAAAAATGGATAGTAAAAGGTAGACCCTCTATGCAGTCAATAGGGTCATATGTAGGGAAGGAAGCCGTCCATTTGGATTTGTGGATTAAGGCAACACCACCCCCCTGTTTACCGTTTGGTCTATTGGCGCAGGCGATGCTGTAGCTGTCCGGCAAGGCAAGAGTAATGGTGGGGTTAGTGGTCTCATTCAACCAGGTTTCAGTTAAGAAAAGCAGATCCCAGTTGTTGTCCTGGAGGGACTGCCAGATGTCAATAGCATGTTTATTCAGAGACCTGCAGTTAATCAGTGCCGCTCTGAGGGAGAGAGAAGGGTCGGCTCCATGGGAGGAAGCAGAGCACCGAGCGAGGGCCGGGCCAAGAGTTGAGTCCAGAGAGGGTAGTGAGAACTGGCAGGTTTCACATACGTAAACGTGGCTCTGGGCGTCCGGGATAGACCAGAGGCAGGTAGGGCAAGGAGGGGGTCTCAAAGAAAGCAACATGGTCCGAGAATGGATTGTGGGGGTAGTGCTGGTGAATCGGGCAGGGGAACCGGCCCCGGTCGCGTCATGATCGCGGACGAGCGCAGACGAGCTTGCCTTAAGCGCGCCTTCGGCGCGCAATCGGCGCGCCCGCTGCGCTCGTCCGCTGCGCTTCCGGTAGATGCACATGTATAAAGTGAGGGGGCGTGGCCTCGAAGTGGGCGTGTCCCTGTCGCAACGAGGACAATGGCGGGAGAAGTGGATCGGCGAATTTCGCCCGTTTCTAGCGCTCGTTTTTGATGCAGAAGGGTACCTGCACACTGTACTCGTGTGTCAGGAAGTGAAGGTGGGTGCAGGTTAAAAACACAGAAATGCAGTTTTAAAATGAAGAGCTGCGCAAAATTCTAACTGCTCCCGGCTGTGCCTCAGGAGGTTCCGTAATTAATCTGCCGCGCTAGTGATCAGCGCGCTATTTGTAGGGCTTGCAGGGGGCGTGGCCTCGAAGTGGGCGTGTCCCTGTCGCAACGAGGACAATGGCGGGAGAAGTGGATCGGCGAATTTCGCCCGTTTCTAGCGCTCGTTTTTGATGCAGAAGGGTACCTGCACACTGTACTCGTGTGTCAGGAAGTGAAGGTGGGTGCAGGTTAAAAACACAGAAATGCAGTTTTAAAATGAAGAGCTGCGCAAAATTCTAACGGCTGTGCCTCAGGAGGTTCCGTAATTAATCTGCCGCGCTAGTGATCAGCGCGCTATTTGTAGGGCTTGCAGGGGGCGTGGCCTCGAAGTGGGCGTGTCCCTGTCGCAACGAGGACAATGGCGGGAGAAGTGGATCGGCGAATTTCGCCCGTTTCTAGCGCTCGTTTTTGATGCAGAAGGGTACCTGCACACTGTACTCGTGTGTCAGGAAGTGAAGGTGGGTGCAGGTTAAAAACACAGAAATGCAGTTTTAAAATGAAGAGCTGCGCAAAATTCTAACTGCTCCCGGCTGTGCCTCAGGAGGTTCCGTAATTAATCTGCCGCGCTAGTGATCAGCGCGCTATTTGTAGGGCTTGCAGGGGGCGTGGCCTCGAAGTGGGCGTGTCCCTGTCGCAACGAGGACAATGGCGGGAGAAGTGGATCGGCGAATTTCGCCCGTTTCTAGCGCTCGTTTTTGATGCAGAAGGGTACCTGCACACTGTACTTGTGTGTCAGGAAGTGAAGGTGGGTGCAGGTTAAAAACACAGAAATGAAGTTTTAAAATGAAGAGCTGCGCAAAATTCTAACTGCTCCCGGCTGTGCCTCAGGAGGTTCCGTAATTAATCTGCCGCGCTAGTGATCAGCGCGCTATTTGTAGGGCTTGCAGGGGGCGTGGCCTCGAAGTGGGCGTGTCCCTGTCGCAACGAGGACAATGGCGGGAGAAGTGAATCGGCCGATCCATGGCATACCCCGGATTGTCCACTGGACCATATAAACCATGATTAATGGCCGCTAGCTGGGAGGCCCAATAGTACCTCCGCACATCAGGCAAAGCTATCCCCCCATCGTACCACGGTAGCGTGAGCTTCGTGATAGCGATGCGAGGGCGACCATCCCAAAGCAGGGCGCGTTGTAGGCTCTCGATCTCACTGAAGTAACGGGATGGGACCGGATCTTGAGTGTTTTGGAGGGCGTAAAGGAACCTGGGCAATTTTAAAAAACGCCGCGCGCCCAAGCAGAGAGAGCGGTAGTTTACGCCACCCCTCCACGTCTCGCCGAAGGCGGAGAAGAGGTGGAAGCAAGTTATGCTCATAGCGCGCTTTGGAGTTAGTGGAGATGTAGATCCCTAGATATTTAAAGCCCTGGCTCGCCACCTGTATGCCGCAGCCTCTCGGGAGGCGAGGCGTTCCCCCTTTCAGGACGTACAAATGTGACTTAGACCAGTTAATAACTAAGCCGGAGTACTGACCAAAAAGTCGCAATACGTCACAGGCCACAATGAGGGACTTGCAGGGGGAAGTGAGGTACAGAAGAATATCATCTGCATACAGTGATACTCGGTCCTCGAAGTCCGGGGACCACCGAATACCATGCAGGTCGGGGTGGCTGCGTAAACAGGCCACCAACGGCTCGAGTGCAAGAGCGAACAGGAGGGGTGACAAAGGACAGCCCTGCCTGGTGCCCCTCTGAAGAACAAAGGATGCTGAAACTCGAACGTTGACCGCCACATTAGCCAGCGGATCAGCGTATAAGAGTTTGACCCATCCTATAAATTCCGGGCCAAAACCGAGCTTCGCCAACACTGCCCACAGGTAATTCCACTCAAGGGAGTCAAAAGCCATCGTGGCATCCAACAATGCCAGGACAGCCGGCTCCTCGAGCATATGGGCTCTGGCCAGGGCGCCATGAAGTCTACGTAGGTTAAGAGCAGTGTTGCGGTGTGGAATAAAGCCCCACTGGTCCGGGTGCACTAAGTCGCCGATGACGCCAATCAAACGGTTGGTGAGCATTTTGGCTAGAATCTTAGGCTCCGCGTTCAACAGAGAGATGGGGCGATATGATCGGCACAAATCTCTTGGCTTCCCTTCCTTATGGATAACCACAATGGTGGCCAACCTCTGGTCGTGGGGAAGTAAACCAGTCTCCCGCGCCTCAAGGAACATGTTCCGCAAGTGCAGGGAAACCATATCCGGCTTGATTTTATAAAGCTCTACCGGAATACCGTTAGGGCCAGGCGCCTTGCCAGATCTCAGGGAGCGAATTGCGAGTGCAACCTCGTCTGCGGTTATGTCCCTGTCTAGATTGTCTCGATCCGCTTCCGACAGGCAGGGGAGGTTGATGTCCGACAGGAGAGCGCCCGAGTCGGCCTCAGATCGGTCCGAGACCAAGGAGTAAACGCCCCTAAAGTAATCCGAGAAGGACTGAGCGATTACGCTCGGGTCAGTAACCAACGAACCGTCATCAACCAATATCTCCGGGACGACGCGGCTGGCCTTCTCTTTCTTATCGAGCCAAGCTAGTAGCTTGCCCGCCTTGTCACCCACGTCGTAAATCCGGCCCTGTTGTTCCCTGCCCATGACAAGAGCAGCGTCGGTGGCCAGGTCTCGATACTCCAATTGCTTAAGGGAGAGATTATGTAGCAGCTCGGGCTCAGGGCCCTCCTCCAATCGAGAGTCTAACTCCATAATCTCTGCCTCAATGTGCACCATGTCGGCGTCCCTGTTCCTACGAGCTTCCGCTATGAGGGCAAATGCCTCACTCCGCAAGACCGTTTTAAACGCCTCCCATAAGGTGGCAGCCGATGCAACCGATCCCACATTCTCGGAAAAGTAGAGCTCGATCGCCTTGACCAAACGACCACGCGTCTTTGGGTTCCGGAAGTACCACGGATTGACCACCACCTGTCGCTCCATTACAACAATATTAAAATCGAATGAGACCCACAACGGGGAATGATCCGATATACCTCTCGCCAAAAATCGGGCCTCAGAGATCGCCGGTGCGTGGGCAGCCAAGGCGAGAACATAATCAATCCTTGAGAGGCTACCGTGTGCGCCAGAATGAAAGGAGTATTGGCTTTGGGTGGGATGGAGGAGTCTCCAGAAGTCGACCAACCCCATAGTATCTAGGAAAGTGGGCAGCCACAGTTGCGAGCTACGGAGGTCTCTAGGCGGATGCCTGTCCAAGGATCCAGAACATACAGAATTAAAGTCACCCCCCAGAATAAGCAACCCAGCTGGCAGATTCAAAATGGCGCTTCCAAGGTCCTGAAAGGTGTTATTTTGCAAACCCGGAGGAACATAAACCGAAACCAGTGTCAAGACACGCCCTTCCCACCTCCCTGCGACGGCTGCGTACCTCCCCCTCTCGTCCACAATAGTGGACTCAATCTCGAAAGGAAGGGATGTGCGCACCATAACTCCCGCCCCCCGGGACCCCGAAGAGAACCCCGAATGAGCCACCATCTTGTAACCCTTTCTGTTGAGTGCTCGGCACGTGTTCCCCACCAAGTGTGTCTCCTGCAAAAGAACAACATCAGGCATATGTCTTTTAAACAGCTGCAATACCACCCCCCTCTTAATACGATCACCCAAGCCATTGACATTCCAACAAAGAACTTTCAATGTCCTACCCCCATCATCGTGTCCCAAGCCTTCACCAGCCCTCAGAGTCCCCACCGACACATGAAACAAAGCATAGCATGCAAACCATTGCCTAAGAGAAAGAAGAAAGAAACAAAGTAAGCACACAAGACCAACCCCAACACCACCCCCCACCCTGCACCCCTGCAGCAGACTAAAAAGCTCCCCCAACCAGCAGTGTGCCTGTCGCCCCATAAACTAAGCTACAAAAAGACCCTAGAGGAGTAAGGAACCCCCGCAGTCCCCCCCTGCCACCCTCCATGTGAGAAAAGGATAGTCCCATTAAAGTGCAACAGCAGTGGCTTTATCGGTCATAGTCAACGGGCACACCAACCGACAAAGGTAGTGCGAGAAGTACTATTCCTGAGGATCAGGGCCACCAGATGTGCCTTCAGAATGTTCCTCCTGCTCCTCCCGCCGATGTGGCAAAGTGTCCAGCCAGTCGCTCACAGACTCAGGCATATCAAAAAACAGGGCGCGGCCATCTCGTTCAATGCGCAGTTTAGCGGGGAACAACATAGAGTATTTCAGCCCCAAGTCCTTGAGGCGCCGCTTTACCCCCGCAAAACTTTGACGCTGTCTCTGAACAGCCCTGGTGAAGTCCGGGTAAAAGTTCACGTCTGCATTTTGAAACTTGAGAGGCCCATGTCGCCTCGAGGCCTGGATGATCGCATCTCGATCTCTGAAGTTGAATAATCGGGCGATGATGGGTCTCGGTGCGACGCCAGTCTTCGGAGGGCCGCCCGGTATTCTGTGGGCCCGCTCAACCGAAAGAAGTGACTAAGGCCTGCTGGAGCGAGATGGGTCTTAACCAAGTCCTCGACAAAGAGGTCAACGGCCGCTTCCTCCGCTCCCTCCGGCACCCCAATAATGTGAACATTCTGCCTCCTGGCACGTCCTTCGAAATCCTCCAGCCGCCTCGAAAACAGGTCATTAACCGACCGCAAGGTACGGACCTCCGCTTGCAGGTCCGAGACATCGGTAGTGAGGCTGGAGGTTTTGATAGAGAGATTTCACTCGATCATTCGTTTTGCCCAGGTCGGCCCTGATCAAATTGAGATCGATAGCCAGGGTGTCCACCTTGTGTGTCAGGACCTCATGTTGTTTATGCATCTCAGTCCTGATGCCTGCGATCGCCCCAATGATGTCGCGAAGAGTGGGTTCCGACCCCTCGGGTGAGCCCGGCCGTAGGGAGTCCTTAGATTGAGCGACCACAGTGGTCGAGGTCCTTTGCTGGGCGTACCGGTCGATTTTGTTGGTCTGGGGCTGGATCGTCTTCCTACTGACCCGGTTCGCCGTCCTGTCGGGATCACCTCTGCCAGCCATGTTGGGTCCGGGCAGAACAAAGGGCAGCGGGACGATGTCGCTGTGAGCCCTCAGATGGGCGCGGAGCGCAGCCTCACAGAATGCAAGTCAACAGTAGGCAACTCCGCCGCTACGTTCACTCCGCCAACAGAAGCAGGAGGCGCTCACTCAGCATATCGATCATGCTATGCGTCGTCTTGACCGTCGTCCGTCTCCGGGACAATGGCGCATCCCTGGCACAGAGTTCAACAAGACATAAGAAATGTCGGATTTGGAAACGGAAAGCGGGTCCCATGTCTACGACCACTCGCCAAATGGAATCCACAACCGTGGATCAAGATTCCTTACAGAATATATGCGGAGGGTCGGAGGGTCTGCGGAGCTCCGAGCTTACGCGGCCATCTTGCTTGCCCGCGAAGCTCCTCCTTCAATGACTGTATTTTTAACATTGCCGCTGGTGCAGCTTGAAGCTGCACCCACCGCAATGTTAAAAATAGCGGATGTGACCGCCAGGGTGGCGGTCACATCCTAATCGCACAGGAGGGGACGCAGCAGCCCATGCGGACGTCCCCTCCTCCTCAGTGATCGTCGACGGATGCAAGTCCGTCCGCGATCATAATCGGCCCCTATGTTTGGTCGGGTGACCTGCGCGCTCTATCAATACTGCCAGTGTGTACCACTACTGATACCAGCACAACAATGATATTGCATCCGTCGAGGATTCTAGTGAACAACCAACCTTATTCACCAACCGTGATTCACAAATCACAGGTAAGATAAGCATATTGGAGAGGTAGTAGAATAATGGGCTAGGACTAAGTTTGGAGGAGAGCAGAGACTGACAGTACTACTAGTAAAGTACAGTAGTAGGGCTACTGAATTGACTTACTCAGTTACTTGCATTTTGGTACATTTCAGGACTAGATGTTTCATTCATGCTGGTAAGTTTGAAAAACCAAACGTCCAGTAACCACCGCCAACCCCCACACAAAATAATATGAGCGCGTATACTGTGTTTTGGTAGGAAAAATATAATTATTAAGAAATATAAATTATTGATGTTGTTGTCACAAAAATAAAATAAATTACCCCAACTCACCCCCCCTCACTAACCAACCACCAATGTCCAAAAATCAAAAAGTCCCTCTTCCCAAAAACCCAATTCCCACCCCCCCCACCAGTCTTTAAAAAAGGGGCAACGGACAGTCACTTCCTCCGGTGGCGTAGTGTGGACAGCTGGTGCTGCACGTCCCGTAGCTCTTTGCGGAGGTCCCGGAGCTGGCGCTGATGTTTTTCGCCCAACCGCTCCAGGTTGTCCACTCGCTTTCGGATGCGGCGCACACGTGCCATCCAGGCTCTGGGGGGGGCAGCTGTTGTTTTTGCTGCTGTGCAGCGGCGGGAGGCTGTCTGGCCACGGCTCCGTTTGGCTGAAGGCTTGTGGCTGATGGACCCGGAGGAAGTGGAGGAGGATGTACTGGATGATGTGTCCTCATGCTCCCGAGCCCACAACCACCGATACTCGGCACAAATAGCCTCCAGCTTACGGGCCCTGGCCCGAACAGCCATCTCCTTGCGGGTGAGCTTTTTTGGAGAAGCATCTATGAAGAAAGAAAGAAAAATACTGTAGCCAATAGTCTTTAAAATAAAGTCAAAATAATTCACCGGAAAGTTGACACTCAGTAACACCAGCAAGTAGCAAACATGGTATAACATTTTGGCATGTATCTTTCCACTGTCTTTGTAAGCCTGTGACATTACTGGGAGTTTCATGAATTCCACTAGCAGCACTATGGGTGGACTCACTACTACATACATAGTCAGAGAGTACTAAAAAAGGCCTTTTTTACTTTTTTTCTCTTGTGTTGCAAAATAAATTACTGGTACGTGAACTTGTGGTAGCCGCCATAATGGCAGCTCACTCAGCTTTCACCCAAGAAATACAGACACAGGCCACGATGATGCAGACTCGCAGTACTATAAGCAGTACATGCAGGTGGGTATAGGAATGTCCTACTTTTCTATAGGGGTGTCACTGCCACTGGCCAAACTTCATCCACTCAGCGTCTGCTCTACTACATCATACACCTCTGCTATCGATGAGGATAAAGAAGATAACATCCAGGCTTCCAAAGTATGTCTATGATTCTTCTTAATGTCTCAAATGTACCAAAATTTCTTTTTGTCAACAACCAACTAACACCCATTTCATTATATTTTGGAAACCGCCGTCTTCTTATCTTGAATTGCATTCAACAAAACCATTCTTTACAGTCATAAATATTAAGACTCGCTCGTCCTTCGTTTCACCCTTCTTTAACTTTTCGTTCTTCACATCTCTAAACTACATCTGATATGACTTGGCTTCACAATAAAAATGTGCCAGCTGAGTTGAAGTGAAATAGAGGGGGCCATTGGTTACCCGAGAAGTACCGCAGCTAATGCTATTACAAGTCAAGGTTGACTGTCTTCTCCGTGATAGTAGCCCAAAAAGTAGTTCTAAATTAGTAACTGTTCTTAACAGTACAGTCTACTTATACTAGTGTACTGTGTACTACTGTACAGTACATCATACACTCCTTTGCGAGCCTACTCAAAAACATTTCAATTAGTAAGGAGTATAATAACTTACCACCGTCCGCCGCCGCTGAGTCTTCCACCCCAGCTCCTCCTGTTGGCGCTGCCGCATCCAGAGTGGACCCCTCCGCAATGCTGGCCCCGGCACTGGTGGTCATCTGTGCCGCATCAGATATTGTGACGTCTAGGAAAAGCATGTCATATTTTCAGATGCCATACACAACCCCCTATTTTATCTCGTAATGGAAGAAAATGTTACATAACACATTTTTTATTACTGGGATTGAAAAAAAAGTAACGGTTTGGGGGAGGAAGTGTTAACCTTTTATATGCTTATTCCATCAAATGCTACACTTCTTCTTATGAGAACTGATGAATGATTGCTTAACGTGCACCATTTTTCTCATTACAGAAAGAAGATTCCATTGCCCTTCTGCCAGACGATTCACCAACTACTAGTAAGTCATCACCAGCAGTACTTTATGTACTTTAAAGAAGGTGGGGGCTCCTGCACAGTTATTCTAATAATTTCATGTGTCTGTTAACTATTATTAAGTTTGAGTCATAGTAATTTAATTCATGGGAATGTTGTTTAAACTTTAACGTCATCTTCATCCATCACCATTGCTCGCGCCGAATACTACGCTATTAAAAATAAAGAAATAATGTTTTCATTTCTTAATTGAAAATAAAACTTTAAAACTAACAAACACTGTGTGGTTTTTGTTCACGAGTGAGTGAGCGGAAGGGTTTGAACTAATGCCTTTGGCAGTCATGTTTCAGTGACTCAGATAGTCCGGGACTTGGCGGTAGTCTTCTTCTGTTCTTCTAGGTCGTAAAATCATTGGTCAGACACGGTAGATAGTCGGTCAGGGGATTGGGGGTTCAACTTCTGTTCGGACTGAGCTACGTTGAAAGTCGAACTGCACCTATCATCAACAATGTCCTATTTCTCTTGTCCATACTTCTTTGTGTGCAGAATAGTCCCTGAAACACTAGCGGTGTGGGATGTGCTCCTCTCAAATCAAAAAGGCAACTGCTACCTTTTACTTGGTGTAAACAATGACATTTTGTTGTTGGAAATTGTCAAAGCACTTACATTAAGAAGACTGGAATAGACAGCAAGGGCAACCCAGAGGACTGCACTCAGTGCCTAGAGCTATTGCTGGATCAGTTTTGTTTCACACCGTTTGCCGACTGGGCAAGCTTAGCTACCTATACAGACCGACTCATAATCGTAAACAGTAGAAGCACAGAGAGTGATGGTAGAGGCAGGATAAGAATGTAGAAAGTAGTCTACTTTAGAAGAAGATCAAAGACTATTTTGTAAAACATAGAATTATTAGGAAACAGTTTGTAATAAATAGGAGCTGTAAAAGTTAGGGAAGTATAAGCATTAATATAACAATAGAACAACTTACTGGGGACAGCAGAAGAGCCTGCAAGGGACTGATCCTGTCCACCTTCTTCCACTGGAGTCTCAGTCGCCGCCACCTTGCCCCTGGGAGCTTCTGGTGAACATGAAATAAAGAAACACAACATGGATGATTGTTTTTTGGGAAATATTTGATTTCTTTGAACACAATCTAAAATTATGTCGGGGAAACAAATTAACAACAATTGCATCTGATCTGGTCAACTAGGAGGATAGTAGTACAGTATAACAGGATTCGCTGACAGTCTAATAGGAAAGTTATGTAATTCACTAACTACACCAACAACAAAAAGGTTCTACTACGACTGCCATCACTCAGCAACACAAGACGTCGCGTGACAGACACAGTCCGTCATCATGATTGCAGACCACTAACAAATGACCTATAACAAGTAATAAATAATATACTCGACGTATCAATCCACCACTATCTCTTCAAAGTGGAAGCAACAGGAATACAAAGAAGGACTAGACTTGAGTCTACTGTCTCTACCATTACGCAGTAATGCTCTCAAATGAGTAAAAAGTTGCAAACAAGTAACCATAGTAGCAACGCCAATTACCAGGCGAGCACCTGCAATGACAGAAGCTGTTTAAAGATTAATTTACCTGCAATGTAATCGAATCAGCAGCATTCGTACTCTTCAGGAAAAAAATAGATTAGCAATATAACAGAGCAAAAGAAAAAAAAGTAGTCAATAAATAGCTACTTACCAAGGCCAGGGATCTCCAATCCTAGCAGGTCGAGCATATCATGCTCCCGGTCCAGGATGCCAGTCCACTGGTGCGTCGCATGCTGGTAGGTGCGCCGGACCCCAGACTCCTTCCACAATCGCACCGGCACACCTTCTCCCACAGCTGGCGACGCTCCCGGAGGCCGTAACCGGAGGCTATAACCGGAAGCAATCCGCCCTCCTGCTGCCACGGTCTTAGGTGGACTTGGACAAAAACCATTCAGGCGGCCACCTCCATCGCAGAGAAGATCTTCCTGGCCTGGACTAGCTCTCCCCTCAAACGCCCGCAAGTGAGCCGGGTACGGGGTGCTGGCCCCTTCCCCTTGCCCTTGTCGGCTCCCTTTGCCATGGTCCTGGGCACAAGAAAAAGGAAAGAAGAATAGGTGTGAAAAAAATTTGAGAGAGAGCGAAAGAAATGAAGTAGGTAATAAAGTAACAAAAAGTTAAAAAAACACAAAATATAGATGTAGGAAATTGTAGAGATAGATAATAAGCAAAAAAAAGTTCAGAAAAACAAAGGATTACAAAGATGTAAGATGGATAGAAAGGTAGCATGCCCAAAAACCATAGCAATGAATGAAAAACAAGATGGCTGCGCCCATAGAGGACCGCGTGGGTAAGTTCGCGCGATATTTTCCCCGTGAGCACGCAAAAACACAGGCGAACTCGTAATAGCGCGCTGCACACCACGCGAGATTGCCAATAGCGCCCGGAACCGGAAATACGCAACGCGCACAAGATGGCCGCACCCATGTACGACCACATTGGGTAACTTTGCGGTCGGTGTGCTGCAAGCGGCTTGCGAAGACGCAAAAAACCCAGTGAACAAGCAAAAAAAAACAATCCGCTAATATGCACGAATTCGCGGATTGCGAGTTCGATTTAGCACGAATTTGCGCCCCGCGAATCTCGCGAAATTGCAGAAAAACGAATTTTGCAAAACTGAAAGCACTTAGCAGGTGCAAAAGTTCAAGCTAATTTGTAACCATTCCCTGTAGTGCTTCCTGAGGGGCCCCTCCAAAGTTCAGTAGCCTACTTGCAACTATTCTCTGACCCTGCTCTGACCCTCAAAGCAGGGTCAGAGAATAGTTACAAGTATGGCACAATTCTCCTGTAAAAAAAATTAAACTGCAACAGGAAGCACTTACAGCTAAGGAAGCAGGTGCCAGACTTGAAGCTCAAATTCAGTCACACATTAACCAGCCCCAAATTAATTCATCTCAGTTGAGGCTGGGCAGGTGTGATTTCCCCCCCTAATCTACAGTGGTGAACCAGAGGGTGCTGTGATGAACCAGAGGGTGGCAGTGCTGAACCAGAGGGTGGCAGTGGTGAACCAGAAGGTGCTGTGATGAACCAGAGGGTGGCAGTGGTGAACCAGAGGGTGGCAGTGATGAACCAGAGGGTGGCAGTGATGATCCAGAGGGTGGCAGTGGCAAACCAGAGGGTGGCAGTGGCAAACCAGAGGGTGGCAGTGATGAACCAGAGGGTGGCAGTGATGATCCAGAGGGTGGCAGTGACGAACCAGAGGGTGGCAGTAATGAACCAGAGGGTGGCAGTGATGAACCAGAGGGTGGCAGCGGTGAACCAGAGGGTGATGAACCAGAGGATAGCAGTGATGAACCAGAGGGTGCAGTCTTGAACCAGAGGGTGAGAGTGGTGAACCAGAGGGTGCTGTGATGAACCAGAGGGTGGCAGTGGTGAACCAGAGGGTGATGAAATAGAGGATAGCAGTGATGAACCAGAGGGTGGCAGTCTTGAACCAGAGGGTGGCAGTGGTGAACCAGAGGGTGCTGTGATGAACCAGAGGGTGGCAGTGGTGAACCAGAGGGTGGCAGTCATAAACCAGAGGGTGGCATTGGTGAACCAAAGGGTGATGTGATGAACCAGAGGGTGGCAGTGGTGAACCAGAGGGTGGCAGTGATGAACCAGAGGTTGGCAGTCTTGAACCAGAGGGTGGCAGTGGTGAACCAGAGGGTGCTGTGATGAACCAGCGGGTGGTAGTGGTGAACCAGAGGATGGCAGTCATGAACCAGAGGGTGGCATTGATGAACCAGAGGGTGGCAGCGGTGAACCACAAGGTGATGAACCAGAGGATAGCAGTGATGAACCAGATGGTGGCAGTCTTGAACCAGAGGGTGGCAGTGGTGAACCAGAGGGTGCTGTGATGAACCAGAGGGTGGCAGTGGTGAACCAGAGGGTGGCAGTGGCAAACCAGAGGGTGGCAGTGATGAACCAGAGGGTGGCAGTGATGATCCAGAGGGTGGCGAACCAGAGGGTGCTGTGATGAACCAGAGGATGGCAGTGATCAACCAGAGGGTGGCAGTCTTGAACCAGAGTGTGGCAGTGGTGAACCAGAGGGCCCTGTGATGAACCAGAGGGTGGCAGTGGTGAACCAGAGAGTGGCAGTGGTGAACCAGAGGGTGCTGTGATGAACCAGAGGGTGGCAGTGGTGAACCAGAGGGTGATAGTGATAAACCAGAGGGTAGCAGTGGTGAACCAGAGGGTGGCAGTGATGAACCGGAGGGTGGCCGCGATAAACCACAGGGACGCAAACAGGCTGGACACGTAGAAACAACATGGTCGCGACTGTTGCAACCACACAAGTAAGTTTGCGTTACCGAACTTGTATAAAACCCTAGCAAACTGGCAAAAACCCTTGCGAACACGCAAGAAAACCAAATTCGCAAATTTGCATGAATTTGCAGATTTCGCGAATTGCGATTTTGCGTGAATTCACGGAACGCGAATTCGCAAATTTCGCCCATACTTAGTGTGCATGAGTGTGTCTCTGTCCCGGTGTTATGGAAATGCCCAAGTATTTAATTTCGTCATTCTTCCATACTAGGGGATAGTCCAGTTGGTGTGGGATAGTCTTGTCAATTAGTGAGAAGATTGCAGACTTAGTCTAATTTATTTGTATCCCACAGAAGGCCCCAAATTTACTTATATCCCTCAGGATCGGATTTAGATTTTCTTGTTTTTTTAAATATATAAGGTCATATCATCTACATAGAGGGAGATAAGCACCCGATGAGACGGGTACATCAATGCCCTTTCTTTAAGGTGCTGCCTTATCTTTGCGGCTAGGGGCTCAATTGCTAAGGCAAATAATATTGGAGACAGGGGGCAACCCTGCCTCATGCCCCTAGATACAGCAAAACCTTTGGATCTGGCTCCATTCAGCAGTATCGTTACTATCAGCTGCATATATAGCAGCTGCACCCAGTTCAGAAATACGGGGGGCATCTCCATGTATCCCAGAGTACCTAATAAATAGTCCTACTCTACTGAATGAAATGCCTTAGTGGCATTTAGAAACACTGCCACCGCTGAGCTATTAGGGTCTATGTCTTGCATGACTGCTAACAGAGTTCTAAGATTGTGAGACGTGGCCCGGTTTGGAATGAACCCTGCTTGATCCGGCAGCACCAATCATTCCATCAGGAGGCTAAGACGATTGGCCAGTACCTTAGCAAGTATCTTAGTGTCACAGTTCAGCAGCGAAAGAGGTCTGTACGACTCGCAGTATAACAGGGACTTATCAGGTTTCAATAGGGAGACTATCTGGGCTTCTCACATGGTTCTCGGTAGGCAGCCCTCCTCCCCCGCTTCATAGAATACCGCTTTCGGGATACGTGCCAATTGTTTCACATACGCCTTATAAAATTCTATGGGCACGCCATCCGACCCTAGCGCGCGCCCAGACTTCATGTGCATGATCGCCTCTGTAAATTCATCTACTTCTAGGCCCAAACTTAGAAATTTGAGCTGCGTATCTCTAAAGCCAGGCCAAAGCTGTGTGTTCTTAAAGTACTGAGGAAGATCAAGCGGGGGGCCCTCTTTGAGAAGTGTATAATGACCTATAGTATTCCTCAAACGTTTGCAATTTTTCCAAGAGGTTTCTATGGATCTTGCCCTGTGAGTCCTAGATCTCTGCTACATAATTGGCGCACCGTATTCGCTAAAACTTTCCCCCGGTGGTCCACTTTTCCGTATACTTTCGCCATGTGGTATTTCCCTCGAAATTTGCACTCTCTATCCACGGTGTCTTCATATTCTGTCATTTTAGCCTGTAGTTTGGCCCTACTTACTCTCTCAATTACCCCAGCAGTGAGCTCTTTCTCAAGGACACTGATGTCTCCCTCTAGTCTATGTAGATCAATTTGTATGTCTCTAAGTATGCCCCTCCCTTAGAGATGCACCATCCCCTAGCCGTGACTTTACACGCCTCCCACACAGTTGTGAGGCTAGACACAGATGCCACCTTGCGTTCAAAGTAATCCTGGATTCCCTGTTCTATCTCAATTCTAAATACTGCGTCATGTAGGTGCATGGGTTTTAGGCGCCAGCTAGCGTAGGGGGTTTGGTCTACAGGGGTTTGCAGGACTACCATCATGGGGGAGTGATCGGAGTACGTACCGGCTAGATGGGTCGCTGTGTCCCGCCAATGCAACATTCCCACTGATATGATCAAATAGTCCAGTTTGGACCATGTTGAGTGGACCGCAGAGTGATATGTGCCCTCTCTAAGGGTAGGGTGTTTGTTTCCCCATGTGTCAAATAGGTCATTGGTGTCTATCAGATCCTTTAACGACCTTTGGGTATTCGTGTAATGTAATGGGGAGACCCGGGATCTATCCATCTGTGGGCACACTACCGTATTGAAGTCCCCACCCCAGATTACATAAGTGGTACCTATCGTCTGGATCTTACTCCACAGCATATGTAGGGTTTGTGGATCATCAGCGTTGGGGCCATAATAATTGGCAATCGTCACGTTGTTTGAGTCTATTCGCCCCCAGATGAGGCAATACCTCCTATTTGAGTTGGTTTCCGACCTTCCCAAACAAATCTCACTCCACGTTTGATGAGAATGGCTACTGCCCTAGAGTATCCCGAATATGATGAGAAGCAACGCCCATCTCATGGCAAACTGGGGCTTGGTCCCTGGGTTCTGGTGCATTTCTTGCACAAGGGCTATGGTCATGTGGTGCCTTTCTAAGTACCCTATTATCTGTCTTTTCTTCCTCAGGTTATTCAGACCACGGACATTCCATGATAATATACGTAGTTTGCTTGTAATATGTGTAGTGTTTGCCATTCGCCCACATCATGTATATCATATTGAAGCTTACATCGTTACTATTTGTATGCTGTTAAAAATACAACTTTTCCGGGCTAGGACTTCCTCATTCAGCCCACTCCGACATCCCCAACTCATCGGCCATTTTTACCCTCCCCAACCTTTAGAACCTTAAATCTCAGTAAGAAGACATAAAGGGGGGATCACCCTCTTGTGAAAGTCACTAGGGGTCCACGACTTGCCCACTCCCATCCACTATTACACACACTTGCCACTTGATCTTCGGCAGGCGATCAGTTGCCGTGGAATGGAGGCGAGTGTCTGGGCGGAGCAGTACACAAGGTGATACCTGATTTAATACTTTACCAGCAGCACATATGAATTCACTGTGGGTAGCCTGTTAAGAGCAGACTTAGTCACTTTTATTGGATTCTCTAGTATCAGTACGGGTTCTACATTGGTGGCTGGGACCTGGAACGCTGGCGAGCTCCCCCTCCATAGAGGATGCTCGATATCAGTGTTTGAGATACTCCTCTGCCTGTTGTGTGTGATTCGTAATTTACCCAGATACATAATTGCGAATGGGATATCTTGAGAGTGTAGTTTTTTCTTCACTGCTGTAAACTTGCACCGTGCCTCCTGCACAGTTCGTGTAAAGTCCAGAAAGAACGGCAGAGTGGTGTTTCCATAGGGGACCTGTTTCTTCTCATGGGCGAGGCGTAGAACGGGATCCTGGTCCTGGTAGTTTAGAAAGCGAACAATCATCGGGCACGGTGGAGCTCCTAGAGGTGGGCGCGCAGTTAGGGATCTGTGTGCCCTTTCAACTCTCAGGTGCGTAGAGAAGGAGTGTCTTCCAAACAGATCAACAATAAGTTTTTCAATGAAATCTTCCATGCGGCCCATATTGGTCGTGTTGGACCTGGCCCTTTTGGCAGGTTCACCCCAAAACTTTTTGCTTTTTTCCAGCCTATTTCTGTAACCTGGTGTTGGTGATTTTAGGTCTCTGCGCACTTTTTCACTGTGGTCCAGTGTAAAGTGCGTGCGCTCTCTGTGTGTGTGGTGAGAGTGACCTGCCCTCCCATAGGAATGCATGGGGAATATGTGTGACCATGATAGTTTGTGATGTGTGGGGATTGCAGGGTCGAGTTTGGTATGTGTGAACTCGTGAGATTGAATGCTGCGCAATGATGTATGCTACATGATTGTGTCTAGTATGGAAGTGCCACTTCTAGAAGTTGGCATGTTTGTGTAATTTGTGTCTGGCGTGTGATTGGCTGAAGCTGGCTGGTGAGCCTGGCTCCAGGAGTCAGGATGGGTCTTCCCCAGTGGTGAGTGTTGAGATTAGCATGCTGATGTGAGGGAGGGGCTGCACCTGGGACCTGAATAGGGCTGGGCTTTCCCCACACAATGCTGGCTCCACCCCCTGTGGTGTATCTGATGTCCCTAGCCTGGCCAGTGAAAGGAATTCCCTATAACCAGTTGTAGCTAGTTCTCACATTGCCTGCACCCTGCTAGACAAAGGATTGTGCTGTATAAAAGAGGGGCTGTGACCCCATGTTAGTGTTCTTGTTTTTCTAACTAGAATCTACCAGGGGTGTGCGGCTGCTGGGGCCCAGGGGAAGGCTTGCCTCCCTGGGCCCTGCCCAGCCCCTGGATCCCTGGATGCTGGAGGAATTGCCTTGTTGGGAGCTGCTGTGCTCCATCTGGATGTTCCAGGACTTCTTTGGACCCTTCTTGCTGTAGGGGGCATTTCCTGCTCTGGGGCCTGTGGTTTTAGCTGTGCTCCCTGCGCCTTGTGGCGCTTTATTTCCCATGTGTGGGCAGAGCGCTGTTGTTTTCCCTCGGGGGAAGCGCTCCTGCCCGTGTGGTCGCCAGCGCAGGTGCCCACCCTGCATTATGCCCGTGGGGGTATTATTTAAACTCGGGCGCCTAGCCGGATTATGACCGCAGTGATCTTTTTCTTTATTATCCACGGGTGCCCACCCCGTTTATAGGAGCCTTAAGCAAGTGCCCACCTCGCATCTATATTTTAATTATGCGCCGAGGGAGCCTACCTCTCGTTATGCTCAAAAAGAGTTCACCGCCGCAGCCCGGGGGAAACGCCGGAAGGAGATGGCCGGCCCGCCGCCTGGTTGTGGGCGGGGCCGGGAGCACGTTGTTTCATGCTCTGCCCTGCCGGTCTCCTGTATGGAGAGTGAGACCGGAGATGCCTGCCTGCCCGCCCGCCTGTCAGAATGCAGAGAGAAGCTGGAGGAGCTGGGTGCCGAAGTGAGGCGGGGCTCCCATGGCCGAGGGAGGGCCCCGCTGGTGCCCGCGACTGCCAAGGAAGAGCGGAGGGGACTCGAGGCACATTGCCGGTGCCTGCCCCCCGCGTATGGATAGAAGAGAGCCCACCCACGGAATTCAGGTGAGCGGGGCGCGGGTGCCGGGCAGAGGACTTGGTCAGAGCAGTCCCGGTTGGGCAGTAGACTGCTCCCACGTATGGCTCCTTAGTTGTTTTAGAGCCACGAGGGCTCCAGCATAGCCGCCTTACTTCCCGTTTCCCCTCCGGGGCATGTTTATCGCCCGAGGCTCACAGCGGCATTATTGCATTTTTTAGCCCACGAGGCTCCCTGGGGGCATGTTTGTTTTAGAGCTGCGAAGGCTCCCACGAGGGTCCATATCTGTTTTAAAAGTCCCTGTAAGGGGCTTGGGGGGCCATGGTTATTTGAAAGGCCCCCGAAGGGCCTGTGCAGAGCCCAGTGGGGCTTCAGCAGATGGCGCACAGTTCTTTTTTTAGCGCCAAAATGCTCCCAGGCACCCAGTGTGTGCAGAGCCAAGGGCTCCCTCCATTTTAGCGCAAAATGGATGTCGAGAGCCAAGAGGGCTCCAACAGTTGGCGCAGTTTTGTTCTAGGGCCAGTGAGGGCCCTGTCGCAGTTTTGTCCTCAGCTGCCCAGAGTCCCAGAGAAGGAACGGAAGTGGCACAGAGGTGCTAGGCCTTTTTACAGCTGCACAACACTTAGTGCCAGCTGCAACGTTTAGGCCCTGTTGTTGTTCCCAGCTGCCCAGCAATTAGTGGTACAAAAGGGGGTGGGGATGGACGGAGCATCTGAATCAATCAAACACTCACACCAAGTCAAAAGATCTGGGTTTAATCCATCACCGTTCTTTAGCCCACTCTGCCACCCCAGTTCAGACATGGCTATATGCAAATCAGTCTGACCCTGTGCCTCATGGGAACAGTCCAGCCCGAACTGCCAAGCCATGTCTTCCCTGGACCGGAAACAAGCTTCCGAGGACCGGTTTCTGGCATTCCAGTCGTCTTCAGCCCGGCTTGCTTGAATCCAGTTCCTTTTGTGGTGTGGCTAGGATGTTGTTGCTGTTGTGTGCGTGCGCAAATGCTTTACACATTGCCTCCAGGATAAGCCTGTCTGCTCGTGCCAAGCTACCAAGGGGGTGAGCAGGGGTTATCTTGGCGTGTGACTCCGCTGCCCTGACTAGAATGGTGGTTTCTGCCTGGCTTTGGCGTAAGCCTTAGCCAACCAGAAATCCCAGTTCTAACAGGTCGTTTCAGCCAGGCCAAGAATTCGGACGTTGTTCCTTCTTGAGCGGGCTTCCAAGTCCTCGTTTTTCTCCGCTATTATCTTAAGGAGTCTTTCCATTTGTAAGACACGTTCTTTATTTACCGTGGCGCTATCCTCCAACTCAGATATTCTGGTTTCTGTCTCTTTGATCCGTTGATCATGGTGGTCAAATTTGTGTACTACAGAGTCCAATCTCGCATTGATAGTATCCATTTTCGCGTGAATGAATGTCAGGCTGTGTTTCATGCTGAGTAGCAATGTCTTCCAATCCTCCTCCTGGTTTTCCATAGGATCAGAGTCTGCTTGCTCCGCTATGCCAGTTTTGGGTGCCTTGCGCGTTTCAAACGGTATCTTTGTTTGTTATGCGTCAGTACACCCCATGATTTCTGTCCGCTGTGTGTTAGAGTCTTCTGAGAAAGACTTATGGCCCCTTTCAGCCCTCCGCTCTGCGTTATAAAATGGCCGCCTCTAGCGTCAGTCTCCTGGCCCCTTCAAAATACTTAATAATGTATATGCAGCCAGCACCAGAGTCCATACTAATAGCAGTGTCCGTAGCTCCCGATACCAGGCCACAGGCATAATGGGCGGAGGATATTGACCGATTATCAGCTTTCTGTTCCAATACCTGGTCCTGTGAGTTTCCCTGACTTTGAAAGGCTTCTAAGATGGCGACCGTTCCTCTTAACTATGCAAGGTGTAGCGTTGCGCAGTTGTTGTTCAGTGGTGGGCCTCCGTGTGCTATGTGGTCCCCCTGCGTATTTATATTACTAGACCTCAGTCTTCAATATCGCCAGCTCTCTCTCGATGCACACGTTTGCGCCTATTGGCAGCCGGGCCCCACTTTGCGCCTTTTCACAGCCGCCAGTGTCAGCTGAATCAGCGACTGCCTCTCAATCTTTCTTCAGCCCCAGTTGCAGTATATTTCGCACCCCGGTCCCCTTTCACGTATCGGTGCACCTCGGGGGATTAGGCGATGCGCTCTCCCGCTTATCTCCTCCGCTGCGGCTCCGCCCAAGTATCCTCCGCACAACCGCTCACACGAGGGTCGGGCCTGCAGTCTCTTGCTCGACCACGGCCTTGCCTATTTTCCGCCGCCGCCACCCAGCTCCAGACGCCGATCTTAGGTCCCGGCTCAGGGGTCTGCCTGCCTTTGCTGCTCAGTTTTTGTTCCAACGTCTATGCAACCCCAACAAGGTTACAGCTACCATTTCGGCAGCTGGATATTTGTTTTTATGGCCTTTTCTGCATCACAGGATGAGGATTGAGTATATTTTTCCACCCGACTAGGCAGGAGCCTTACTGGTGTGCGGCCATCTTGGTCACGCGCCACCTATCGCCCCCTCCCAAGCTGATTTGACTGAGGTGCAGTTACTCACTGACTCCTACAATTCGACCATCTCCAATATCATCGATGACATTGCTCCAATCCAACATAAAAAAGCATCAACAAAAATATGCAAACCGTGGAATAATGAAAACTTAAAGACGGAACGTCGCAACCCTAGGGCAGTTGAAAGTTCCTGGAAATCAAATCCCTCCTCGGACCAACTTAAACTCCTAAGAGATGTTAGGAGCCTCTACTACAAACAAATCAAGTGCGCTAAGGCTAACTACTTCAGGCACCATTTGGATCAAGCGGCAAACCGTCCCAAGAAACTTTTCGAATTGGTCCAACAGTAATCAGTTGTAGGTCCAAACCTCTCTGAACCTGGAGGCAGCCCACCCTCTTGCGACAAACTTGCTGCTTTCTTCATTGAGAAATCAAGACTCATCTCCACTGACCTCGCCTCTAAGAAGGCTTTACTGCTCTCCTCCAAGGCAGCATCACCCCTTGACCTCTTAGAAGTGCTCAACTCTACCCCCAGAACGCCAAGAACAATGCGTCTTGGGGCACCTTTACCCCATTCAGTGAACAAGATATCAAAAAGATCCTCCTGAATATTAACCCATTCAACCACTTCAGTGACTCGTTATCCCCGGCCATCTTCAAGAAAATCAAAAATGCACTCATCCCCACGTGGACAAGGATTGTAAATGCTTCCCTATTTCAAGGCACGATCCCCGACTGCCTAAAAGCAGCTCAGGTATCACCTATGCTAAAAAAACGAGCGCTGCTAAAGCTGATCTCAATAATTTCCGACCTATCTCCAACATCCCCACCCTAGCGAAACTCCTTGAAAAATGCGTTCAGTCCCAACTCTGTGCTCACATAGAGAACAACCAACTCCTAGACCAGCATCAATCCGGTTTTCGTAAGGGGCACAGTACCGAATCAGCTCTCACTCATGTTTTTTATTTATTTATTTTCTTTTTTTTAGCTCTCACTCAGGTTATGGATGACATTTTAAAAATGCTCGATCCAAACGAATCCTGCCTCCGGATCCTCCTTGACCTTTCTTCCGCTTTCGACATGGTTAATCATGACAACCTCCTATCCATTCTGCAAAACAGGATGAGTTTTTCTGATCAGGTGCTACAATGGTTCTCATCCTTCCTCCACCACAGATCGCAAAGAGTCAGGGCTAATCACTCTCTCTCCCAGCTCTCTCCAGTTCTCATGGGGGTCCCCCAAGGATCTGCCTTATCTCCTATCCTATTCAACCTTTTCCTGGAACCATTTGCTAACTCACTAAACTCCATGGGTATTCTTTTCCATATGTATGCCAACAACATGCAACTCTATTTGTAAATCGCATCCCTGGAAAACATCATCTCACTCAACACTACCCTAACATCTACTCAAAACTGGTTAACTGAGAACCATCTTCCGCTTAACACTTCAAAAACGGAATTCCTGCTCATCTCCCCTCCGAACCATATCCCCAAGTTAGACCTCTGGCTGAGCCACCACACTGCTTTCAACTGCACTTCTCTCATGGTGGTAGACTTAGCCAAATCTCTAGGAGTCACCATGGACAAGCACCTTAATATGAAAAATCATATCAGCAATATATATATAAGGGAGCAAACCACTTGATGAGGACACACAGAAATATCAAACCTTTCCTTCCACTTAATGATTTGAAGCAGGTGGTCCAAGCGCTTATCCTGCCGAGGCTAGATTTCGGCAGCACTACCCTGAGTGGCCTTCCCAAATACACCCTGGCTCCACTACGGGCATCACTGAATGCTGCTGCTAGACTGGTAACAGGCACCAAACGAATGAGCACATATCCCTAGTCCTAAAATCTCTTAATTGGCTCTCCTACGAAGCACAAATTCAATTAAAAATTGCCGTCATGTTGCACAAAGCCATCCACTTAAATAATCCCAGGTACCTGGCGCAAAAACTTGAACTATCTTGTGGCGTAAGAGCCTCAAGAAGCCCTACAACTTTCCTCTAGAAACGACTTATCCTTAGCAAAAAGAAAACTTGTCACAGAGCCTTCTCTGGCACTGCCCTAAAGATTTGGAACTCTTTACCACCGGAAGTACATAGAATCTCCTTAACAACGGTGTTCAAACTGCAAGCCAAAAGATTCCTTACGAATAAATTCCTTCTGTAAGTGGGAAAGACTCTTTTGCTCGATTACATTGTTCCTACTACCATGGTACATCATTTACTACTTCTCTTCTTTACGACAGGCCCCCCTCTTCGCTACCCATGTACAATTGTTTATTATAACCTCCATGTTGCATTTGTCGTGTAATCTGCGATCACTCTTGTTTTTATACCTACCTGATTTTGTTTCTGCATCATTGTCCTTCCTTTCCTTCCCAATGTTAAGCGCTCAGATCTCCTTATGGGATCTTGTACGCGCTATATTAAACTTTATAAATAAATAAAATAAATAAACAAGTTTCTTTTTTAGCTAACAGTGCTCTTTTCAGAAGTTGAAACATCTGTATAAACAAGAAGAAAAACATTTCACACAACAACCATTCATTTGAGAAAAACACAAGTCAATTGAAAGGGTCAAGAACAAGCTAAATTCTGAATTTAGTTTCTAAGTCCTGTTAACTATAATATGGCAGCACATTTACGTATATTAGTTTAGTGCAATTTTGCATGAAATTCACGTTTAAGTCTCATTAGCTTTGCATATTATTTAGCATTAATTCTTGATATTTCAAAATGCTTCTCCACTAGTCAAACCATCTTGAACTCCCCTTGGTGTCTAATCATTAAATTGTCATGGTTTGGTAGGTTCCCTGGGTGCTGGCTGAGCTAGGCCCAAATTACGTAGCCATCCAAATTGGAAAACATTTGATTTGTCGATCTTGAGTTTTTGGGTCTTTACTGTTGTCGGCTGTGAGCCACCCACACAAGTGCGATATCATTTTTATCGGAAGACCTATTGGAATGCTGGGTGGTAGGAAATTTGTGGATCCCCACAGATTCTAGAAGTTTTCCTCCAAATAGGAAAATGTATATTTTTAGACAAAGTTTGAAACTTGCAAGGGAACATGGGTAAGAAAAGATCCTGTAATCCACACATGTTACACCACCCTGGACTCCACCAAGTGTATAGTTTTCTGACTTGCCTGGATTTAGTATGTTTCCCTAGGTGGTGGCTAAGCTATAGCCTGAATTCCATAGCTACCCACATTGTGAAAAAAAGGATTGATGTTTCTGGGTGAAATGTGACGTCTCTAGGTCGCTTTTTGGGGCATTTTGTGTCGCAGGTACTAGACCCAGCCACACAAATGGGTGACTGTTTGTATCAGGAATCAAACCATAGTGGGTTCTGAGACTAATTGTTCAGTCTGATTGAATCATTATTTAGTTTTATTCACTTTAAATGCATATGTCAATTATTTTATACACTTTTTACAAATTTTACATCCCTGCAATCACAAACATTATATACAATCAGTAATTAAAAGAACAATTCAAGTACAATACAAGGCGTACATTAATTCTCAACCAATCCAAGCATTCAACATTCACCCAGTCACTTTCATACTCATAGAACAATTAATACTCATAGAAAAAGTCAACCATTTACATGAAACAATCATTACACCATAAACAATAGTTTTTTGTGTTTGTAATATTTAAACAAAAAATTGCCACTCTTTGAGATCATATGGTGTGTAAACTAGCGGTCTATGCGTTTCGAACTCCGAATGGGTTAGGAGTTCTCATCAGGACCTCATGACTGTGGAAAAAACAGAAAAATCTATCTCTTAATGATGGAAGAAAAGCTACCCCCTATATATGATGCTACTGCCTAATACCTCCTAAATGGAGAGGAGTCTCAAAACTTAATCCGACGAGGGACACTGTGGCAGAAACAAACAAGCCACCATTATTAAACCAAACTGTGTACCCAAACAGTTCCTTACATGCACACCACATACTGCACACTGCGCGTGAATAGTCCCTGGTCTAGGGGGGCGGAGCTTGCCGGCGTCCATGAAAGACGTGTGAGCGTTGAGCTCCTCGCCTGAGCCCCGTTAAAATCCGTCAAACTTATCCTTTTGGCACCCAACTAGCTCTAAAAGTTGGTGTGAACTTTCAGACTATGCTTCAGTCCGGTTGGAGTTCTTTGTCCCGCTGAAAACCGGTGTGGTGGAGCTTTGCTGCTCGAGAGACCTTGCCGGGGCGGACCAGGCCGGCATCCACGGACTTTCCTGCGGGGCTGCCCAAGCTACGTCGCGCTATGTGCGGTTCACCGCACTGAAGAGGGACCGGTGCGACTGATCTGCGGCCAGGCACGGGTGGCTGTGCAGTGCTGATACGAGCTGCTCTCCGGTGGTGGTGAGGCAAGTCGGCGTTCGTTTAAGTGGAGACAGAGGTGGCCCGCGTGGAGGTGTTTGCAGCGGTGCTCGCCGCCCGGGACAGTGATCGGCCAATTGCCCTCCCCTTGGGGAGATAACCTGTCGCCCCGCTGCCCACAGACGGGAGCAGGGTTGAAGGTGTGGTGTGGTCCAGAACGGCGGTGGCCCTTCTGTCCGGCTCTTGGACGGTGTGGTGGACCGGGAGTGCTTTCACGGTGGAGGAATCTGGCGGTTGGGCCTACTCGCACTGCCGTGCGGCCGGCCGCCATTTTGGGCGCAATTTCTTGCTGCGCAACACACTGCTGTTTGGCGCCAACTGACTGAGCGGCTCCTGTTGGCCCCACTGGCTTCTCCTTGCGGTACACTACAGTTGGCTGTGTGACTCCCACGGATGTCTACTAGGAACGCCATGGGGAAAGGCGACAGGACACAAACCAAACTGTCGTTTGACCAATGTAAGGCGAAGGGGACTGAAGGGTCGGCCCCAGAAACCTCGCCGCGTACTGCCGCCTCCGACGGTTCATTGAGTGCAGATATACGCGAAATGCTGGTATCGATGGAAAAAGGCTTACAGGACAGCATGGCGGCGATTGGTACTAAACTTGATGCCCTGACATATCGCATTGATCGCATGTCTGAAAGAGTCGATAAGCATGCAGAACGGCTTGACATGGCGGAAAGGCGTCTGACGGAGGCGGAGGAGGCACAGTCAGAATGGGATAAGGATCGCAAACAGTTTGGCAGACTCCTACAGGTCATTCAAAACAAGGCGGAGGACTTGGAGGCGCGCTCCCGGCGCTCCAACGTTCGCATCACTGGGGTGGCGGAGACCACCAACACTGGCAAAATGGAATTGTTCGTTGAAAAGTTGCTGCGGGCACTGCTGGGGGACGATGTCTTCTCCCCTATGTTCATCGTTGAAAGAGCTCATCGCACTTTAGGGCCGAAGCCACAACCGGGAGCCCCTCCGCGGCCGATTATAGCGAAGCTGTTGAACTACCGTGACAGGGATCTAGCGCTTCGTCTGGCCTGAAAAAAAGGAGATCTACAGTATGAGGGTATGAACATTTCCCTATACCCGGATTTCACGGCAAAAGTGCAGGAGGAGAGGAAGCGCTTTGCTCCATACAAAAAGCAATTGAGAGACCTTGGGCTTGACTACGCCATGATGTACCCTGCGAAACTCCGTATTAATAGGCAGGGGCATTCGCATTTCTTCACTGATCCTACGGAGCTGAAAAAGTCACTGAAGGAATGGGCTAAGGAATGGCGGAATAGTCCGAGGAGTCAACGAGAGGACGCCGATGCCACCTCTCACATGGAGGAACAGGAGTGAACAGGAATGCGGAGCTAGGACGCCCCATGATGTCTCGCAGGGACGAAGTAGGAATGGAACTACTAATATGACATCTTTGCGGGACAAATGTGGCCCGACGGACATTGGAACTCGAAGGGAGTGTGCAGGCCCACTATGAGACGTTCCCAGGGTGAGACCTTTCCGGTTAATATCTGCACTGATTTGCTTGTTCAAGGGTGATTGTTAGAAGCAAGGTCTACTGAACACTCGTTTATGCGGAATGTGCCCTCCCACGAGCGGGAGTTCACTTGTTTGACTGCTGGACGGAACCTATCGAGGGTGCCGATAGCTAGCAGGGGGCAGGGTGGAGGAGTAGCTGAGCATTGCAGTCACGGACTAGAGTTGAACTGTTGTCTGGCTGGGAACCTCTGCCCCTGCGCTTTAGGCATTTGGCTCGGCCAAGAGCCACATAAGGGTTTGTCGGGTTGGCTTGGTGCGTGGGGGGAGGATGGGTGGTAGCGGGGTCTGTCTGACCTGGTTGGGGGTGGTCTGCTGTGGGTGGGGGGGTGGGTGTTCTTCTCTGAACAGGTTGGGTATGTTCAACTGGAGCAGTTGGGATGTTTTTTTTAGGCCTACTACGGGAATGTGTCTGCGATCCAATGTGCATGAGTTCACTAAACAGGTCTTATTGGAATGGCGGGCACTGAGGTCTTAGAGTTGGAGGGCGGCCCCAACTCTCTTAGAGTGATAATGTGAGGGGATTGAATGGCTACCGTAAACTCCGGAAAGTGCTGAGCTATTTACAAAGACACCGAGTTGACCTTGCACTCCTCCAGGAGACGCACCTTCCTCTCTCCAGCCCTATGCTGACGACCAGAGGCCTTGGAGGCAATTGCGCAGCAGCGGGCTTCACCACGCATGCAAGGGGGGTGATTACGTGGGCTAACCCCAAAGCACAACTGAAGTTACTGCAGCTGATCGTGGACCCGGAGGGTCGTTATCTAATTGCACGCTGTGTGGGGAAAGGTTACGATTTAATTGTTGTGAATGTCTATGGCCTTAATTATGACGCCCCTGCCTTTTACTCCTCTCTAGCGGATTTGTGCAGACAGTATGTGGGTTCCAGGGTGTTGTGGGGGGGTGATTTCAATTTTGTGTTAAGCCCGGGTCTGGATAGGTCGGCTGGCGCGACCCGCTGTCCGGCGGCCTCGGCGCTGCTTATGCAGACTGAAATGATAAAGCTCGATCTGGTGGATGTATGGCGCCATAGACACCCAGGGAGGGGAGGTTACACACATTATTCGGCCTATCATAACATACACACGAGAATTGACTATTGGTTTGCGTCTCACTCACTACTCAACTCAGTGAAGGGGTGTGTGATTCTGCCCTGTACGCTATCGGACCACTCACCATTACTACTGCTGCTGGAAGCCCCGGCTAGGAGAATTCCCCCGTTCACATGGAGGTTCCCCCCATATTCGCTCCTGGATGAGGTTTTTAGAGGGGAGTTGGCTGAGGACATAGATACATACTTTTGAGACCAATATGGGGTCAGTGGATAGTGTTCAGACACTCTGGGACGCATTCAAAGTGTACATCCGAGGTATGACGATGGCTAAACACTCGGGGGTGCTCAGAGCTATTAGGCAGAGGCTGAAACACTTAGAGACACAGCTATCTGAACTGGAACAGCAATCTAGACATGCAGGAAACACTGACACTGAGGAACGGATTAAATCCCAAATAATAGAATTTAACGAGGAAGCAGATAGAGAAATACAGCACATGGGGAAGTATGCCACGGCACGCACCTATGGGGAGAGGGATCGTCCTGGTTCCCTCCTGGCTAAACTCATGTGCAACTGCAGGCCGCAGTTGGTGGTTGTGGAGTTAATTACATCCAGTGGTGAGGTGGTCACAGAGGAGGGCGACATACTAGCGGAATTCCAAGCTTACTATACTGAGCTCTACCGATCGCGGTCTGGTCAGCTTGAGGAGGAAATAGATGACTATCTTAGTTATATTAATATGCCCTTCCTCGCCAATTTTCAGAGGGAATTTCTTATGATGCCAATTCAGAAGGAAGAGATCTTAGAGGCACTTGAGGGAATGAGATCAGGCAGTGCTCCGGGTGCCGATGGGCTTACAGTGGCCTTCTACAAGGCTTTTCAAGATAAGCTTATTCCGCACTTGATGTCTCTCTTCGACGATATTTGCCAACAGGGTAGTATGCCGAAGTCTATGAGGGAAGCGCTCCTTATCACAATACCGAAACCGGGGAAACCCCCCAATGAATGTGGTTCATATAGACCGCTCTCCCTGATAAATGTTGATGCTAAATTATATGCGAATGTTCTGGCTGCGCGGCTGGCCATACTGGTCCCTGAACTAGTTGCCCCCGAGCAGGCCGGGTTTGTCCCCGCTAGGAATTTGACGTATAATATACGCACGGTGTTAGGCACCATACAGCATGTTCGGCAGGAAAATAAGGCAGTCGCTATATTCTTGGACATGGAAAAAGCTTTTGATTCGGTGGAATGGCCGTTCATGCTCAGGGTCTTGAGGAAGTATGGACTGGGTGAACCTTTCTTGCAGATGCTGGGGGCCCTATACGACAAGCCGTCGGCTAGACTGAAACTAGGGAATATGGTCACCGCCCCGATAGCGATCAGTAGGGGCACCAGGCAGGGCTGCCCCCTTTCCCCTCTTTTGTATGCCTTGGTAGCGGAGCCACTGGGGTGTGCTATCAGGGAATATCATGGGTTCAAGGGGATTAACTTCCCCACCTACAAGATTGGCATATCTACGTATGCCGATGATACACTGTTGTACGTTCGGGAGCCGGAGGAGAACTTGGTGTCTGTATTGAGGGAGGTGGTGAGATTCGGTGCATTGTCTGGCCTGCGAGTCAACTGGGATAAATCAGTGGCGCTTCCCCTGACTCCGGTGACTTGCCCGTTTGATTCGGAGTACCCACTACAGTGGACCACGGACTCCATACGCTATCTTGGAATACGTTTACATACTGACCCCGAGATCCTTGTGCGTGAGAACTATGGGGTGCCGTACTCTAAACTTGTGGATGACGTGGAAGTGTGGTGTAGGCTTCCGTTATCACTGATGGGAAGGATAGCGATCATGAAGATGGTGGTCCTCCCCAGGTTCCTCTTCCTCTTTACTAATATCCCGGTGGTGCTGTCTAGGGCCTTTTTCCGGCAGCTCACGCAGACACTCATCAGACTTGCGTGGGGAGGTAAACAACCCAGGGTCCAATGGCAAACTTTAATGCTCCCCTATGACCGAGGGGGACTAGGGGCTCCTGATTTAGAGCGTTACTACAGAATAGCGCAGGCGGCTCATCTTCACACCTGGGTCCATGGGAACCCCGATATCCCGCACATGAAACTGGAACGCCTGTTTGCGGACCCCACTCCTCTCCCGGCTACGGTATGCCGCCAAGTTGATCGCAGGACTAGGATCTTGGACTCTATAGCGGCTACGAATCACGCCTGGCATGAGCTGGTCCGCACGCGGGAAAGTGAGATGCTGTATTCACCCCTCATGCGTGTGGAATGGGCGGTGTGGTTGGCCCCGTTGACAGAGAAGGGGGTACTTAAGGCACTAAGCGAACTAGGCATAGAAAAGATGGGGGATCTCTTCTTGAATGGCACTGTGAAGACTCTCCAACAAGTACTGCAATCCCAGACCGGGAAGACGCTGTTGCACAGTTTTCAATACCACAGGGTCCGTAGCGCACTACAAGAGTTGCTTGGCCCGGAATTGGCGGAACCCCCAGAGGTGCCGGAACTCACCTATGTTATCAAGACTCCATCATCCAGTAAATTGGTCACGAACCTCAAGAAACTGGGGGACCGACACAAGCAATGCCCGATCTCCAAGGCCAGGCTGGCTTGGCAGAGTGATTTACAGCTGACGATTACGGACGAGATGTGGCAATACTGCTGCACAAACACCAGAAAGGTGTTGCTCAACAGCAGGCATAGACTGCTGTTTCAAATTTCTACAGCGTGTCTATTACACCCCGGAAAGGTTGCACAGGTACGGCTTGAGGGGCTCGGCGGAGTGCGAGCGATGCCACCTTCCATCGGCGGACTTTCTTCATATGGCTTGGTCTTGCCCTGGTGTTTATAAATTTTGGCAGGGGGTTTTCTCTGAACTAGGTCTGATGTTGGGAGTAGACATCCCACCTTGTCCGGTCCTGGCCCTACTGGGCTATTCCAAGACGCTGCCGGTAGCCGTGAGGCGCTTGGCGGTTATTGCACTGATGACTGCCAAACGCCTGGTTGCTATATGTTGGGTGAGAGGGCCGATACCAACCAAGAAAAGGTGGGCGGCGGACTTGCTATACTGCTGCACGCAGTCGGAGACATACAACGAGCTGCTGCCTCCGAAGAATCGGCCCAAGAACTTCTGGGGGTTATATAGGACTTATTTGTGTGCCAAGGATAGTGGGGAGTCGGAACCGGACTCGGAGAGGGAGGAGTTGGGTGAGGTACAGGAGGAGGGGGCAGAGGCTTTGGAAAGGGACACACTACACATTTAGCTAGGGCATAGAGGGGAGGTGGTGTTCCGGCCCTCCGGGGCTGTCGCCGGCACTGAGTGGGGTGGACGGAGTCAGGGGGAGCGACACATGAGGTTGGCAGTTGGTGGTCATCACAGTAGGGACACTCTCGCACAAGTGGGTATGTAGGAGCTGTAACTGTAGGGCACAGTGTTAGTCATTAGACTTCCAGGGATAACACAAATGGGCAGGTAGGCACATGTTCGTGTAGGCTGGCTGTTGGGGGGGGTGGGGAGATTGGTTTAGTGGTAGGAATCACTGTACTGTTCCATGGAGAACGCTGATTTTTAGCGTGAGGATTTGTTATGCACAGACGCACTAGCTGCACTGAAGCGGCATAATATAATGCGGTCCTGGGTTGTACTACGAGGCAATTTTATTCTATACTTGCTAGATGGCCGCGCTATGCAGGCATAATACTGTCTTTGTTTACGCCGCCAGGCCCCCGGGATGCTGGCACTGAGGCTGTGTATACTGTTTTTGAGACCTAGAACAGATGCTTCCTACTGTTGCCACCCGATTCCGGGTTGTGGGCGATGTGTGCTGTGTGTTCATTGAATATGCAATAAAGTACAAATTTAATTTTAAAAAAATAGTCTCTGGTCTAGTGTAAAAAAAGCGGTTCTTTGATGGAACTGGTGATGGAGCAGGGATCCTGTGTGGATACAATAAATGCTCCTATGAAATCCACTGTTGGACCTATCTGTCTATCTATCAGCGAACATTGAATGTGGGCCAAGATGGAGAAATTACCTCAATCGCAGTCTTTTTAGTAAGAGCCACACATCATATCACCAATGGGTTTTGAATCACGTTTGTATTGTTTCCTGAAAGACACAAAAACGAAGTGTGTCAGAAAGTCGCCCGTTACTTGATGGCAGTGCCTTGTGCGTATATAACGGTCTAAATCTGGTTCCTACCTGTTCGCGGGCAGTCCGGCGTTCATGAATGCAACACGGAAGCAACTGACGAAAGCAGCTGTAGAACCCGCGTATGCGCACTGACTTACTTCAGCAATGGCTGCGCCTACAAAACCTCGATGTAGATGGGAGTTGTAGTTTGGTATTAGGCCTGCTCACAGGATGTTCGTATGGGAGTTGAAATGAAAAAATATATAAAAACCGCATGACTGAACAAGGTGGTTATTCCTAATAAGTTGGAACAATGGCTTTTAATGGTGTTTTAGCTATAAATACATGTTTATAGAATACGGCGGATATCGCCTACAAAAACCCCAGGCGGGCTGGGGATTGTAGTTTTCCTCATGTTGTGAGCGAACACATGAAAGATCGTTATGAAGCATGGACTGCTCGGTGTGGGCTAAAACTACTCGAGCAACACTGGTATTGATAAAGTTGAGCGTGTCAATAATCGTGCTGGATCCAAATCATGTGGTGTATTGGGCCCCTTGTTGTCTGGAGGAAATGGGTCTCCCTGAGACAGTGCCCATACCCCTAATAAATAAGCCAGGGCATTATGGATGAAATGTCACATGAGTCTAAAGTGGGTTCCCTGTGAGCATCAATGATGGTCTATATGTGTCCAAAATGAATTCCTTCTCAGCGGAAGGAGAATTAGCTCAGTTTGTAAAGCTCTGTCATTTCGTTCAATCCTTCCATGGCTGTGTTGAACTTGACAATTAGCATTGCCTCCCTCCTTGTCAATTTTTTGTCTAGGTTGCCTCCTCTGAAATCAATTTCGACCTTTGAGATCACCGTCCATTTGAGGTCCATTTCAGTGTGTTTCATCATTAGCCAGTGGTTGACCAAGGGAGCTGTGGTGATATATTTCTTTATTCTTGACCTATGCTGAATTATTCTTGTCCTGACTTACTGGTTAGTTTTGCCAATATACAGCAGGTCACACTGGCATTTTATTCCGTACACGACATATCTGGATTTGCAATTTATAAACACCTCGTGTTTCCAGGATGTATTTTTATATTTGAAGGTGTCCCCCTCTTCTGTACTTGCACAGCACACACATGTGCCACATTTTTTATGTCCTTTGATTGGAGGAAGGTCTAGATAAGACCTCATTGTTGTGTGTTCTTTCTGGGGAAGTGATGCCCGTACCAGTTGGTTTGCGATGCTTTGGTTCTTTCTAAAGGTGAACAAAGGTACCCTGCTGAGTGACTCATCCATATTTTCAACCAAATGCCAATTGCTACGTATCACTTTTTTTCAGAAGATTTGATTTCGGGCAATATGTAGATACACAGACAATCCTGTCCATTTCTTTTCTAAATTTTATGAATTAGAGTCGGTTCATTGACGACGTCTTTTTCGTCTGGACGGGGACTGAGGAAGATCTTAAAGAGTTCCACGGTTGGTTAAATAACCGCACACAAGAAATACAATTAATGGGAAACCTGGCAGAAAGAGGGTATCCCAAAAACTACTAAAAAGATCTCTCAAACGGGTATGGTGGACCCCTTGTGAGTGTCTGCTAGAAAAAAAGACCAGAAAAGAGCCTGAATTCAAATCTTCTGAAAAAAGTGATATGTAGCAATTGGCATTTGGTTAAAAATCTGGATGAGTCACTCAGCAGGGTACCTTTGTTCGCCTTTAGAAAGAACCAAAGCATCGCAAACCAACTGGTACGGGCATCACTTCCCCAGAAAGAACACACAACAATGAGGTCTTATCTAGGCCTTCCTCCAATCAAAGGACATAAAAAAGGTGGCACATGTGTGTGCTGTACAAGTACAGAAGAGGGGGACACCTTCAAATATAAAAATACATCCTGGAAACATGAGGTGTTTACAAATTGCAAATCCAGATATGTTGTGTACAGAATAAAATGCCTGTGTGATCTGCTGTATATTGTCAAAACAAACCAGGAAGTCAGGACAAGAATAATTCAGCATAGGTCGAGAATAAAGAAAAATATCACCACAGCTCCCTTGGTCAACCACTGGCTAATGATGAAACACACTGAAATGGACCTCAAATGGACGGTGATCTCAAAGGTCGAAATTGATTTCGGAGGAGGCGACCTAGACAAAAAATTGACAAGGAGGGAGGCAATGCTAATTGTCAAGTTCAACACAGCCATGGAAGTATTGAACGAAATGACAGAGCTTTACAAACCGTGCTAATTCTCCTTCCGCTGAGAAGGAATTCATTTTGGACACATATAGACCATCATTAATGCTCACAGGGAACCCACTTTAGACTCATGAGACATTCAATCCATAATGCCCTGGCTTATTTATTAGAGGTATAGGCGCTGTCTCAGGGAGACCCATTTCCTCCAGACAACAAGGGGCCCAATACACCACATGATTTGGATCCAGCACGATTATTGACACGCTCAACTTTATCAATACCAGTGTTGCTCGAGTAGTTTCAGGCCACACCGTGCAGTCCATGCTTCATAACGATCTTTCATGTGTTCGCTAACAACATGAGGAAGACTACAATCCCCAGCCCACCCGGGGATTTTGTAGGCAATATCCACTGTATTCTATAAACATGTATTGTAGCTAAAACTCCAATAAAAGCCATTGTTCCAACTTATTAGGAATAACCACCTTGTTCATCTATGCAGCTTTTAAATATTTTTTCATTTCAACTCCCATACGAACATCCCGTGAGCAAGCCTAATACCAAACTACAACTCCCATCTACATCGGGGTTTTGTAGGCGCCGCCATTGCTGAAGTAAGTCAGTGCACATACACGGGTACTACAGCTGCTTTCGTCAGTTGCTTCCGCGTCGCATTCATGAACGCCGGACTGCCCGCAAACAGGCAGGAACCAGACTTAGACCGTTATATACGCACAAGGCACTGCCATCAAGTAACGGGCGACTTCCTGACACACTTCGTTTTTGTGTCTTTCAGGAAACAATACAAACGTGATTCAAAACCCATTGGTGATATGATGCGTGGCTCTTACTAAAAAGACTTTGATTGAGGTAATTTCTCCATCTTGGCCCACATTCAATGTTCGCTGATAGATAGACAGATAGGTCCAACAGTGGATTTCATAGGAGCATTTATTGTATCCACACAGGATCCCTGCTCCATCACCAGTTCCATAAAAAAAAACGCTTTTGTTCCACTAGACCAGGGATTACTGTGAGTATTCACATGCAGTGTGCAGTATGTGGTGTGCATGTAAGGAACTGTTTGGGTACACAGTTTAGTTTAATAATGGTGGCTTGTTTGTTTCTGCCACAGTGTCCCTCATCGGATTAAGTTTTGAGACTCCTCCCCATTTAGGAGGTAAGAGGCAGTAGCATCATATATAGGGGGTAGCTTTTCTTCCATCATTAAGAGATAGATTTTTGTGTTTTTTCCACAGTCATGAGGTCCTGATGAGAACTTCTAACCCATTCGGAGTTCGAAACGCGTAGACCGCTAGTTTACACACCATATGATCTCAAAGAGTGGCAATTTTTTGTTTAAATATTACAAACACAAAAAACTATTGTTTATGTAATGATTGTTTCATGTAAATGGTTGACTTTTTCTATGAGTATTAATTGTTCTATGAGTATGAAAGTGACTGGGTGAATTTTGAATGCTCGGATTGGTTGAGAATTAATGTACGCCTTGTATTGTACTTGAATTGTTCTTTTAATTACTGATTGTATATAATGTTTGTGATTGCAGGGATGTAAAATTAGTAAAAAGTGTATAAAATAATTGACATATGCATTTAAAGTGAATAAAACTAAATAATGATTCAATCAGACTGAACAATTAGTCTCAGAACCCACTCTGGTTTGATTCCATTGTGCCGTGAAAAATAATAGGACAAAAGGAAAAACAGTATTGGCAGTTGTTTTGTTTATTAATAGGTCAGTGGCTTGGCATTACTGTTGGCAGCCCACACCCAGTGGTGTTGTTTTGTTTGTATCAGGAGGCATGTGGGAACACAGAATAGTACATTTGTAATTACCAATTGTTTTACCCTGCATTTGCAGTTTGCAAATGTAAGCCAGAGTGCAAAAAAGAAGATACTTTGCAAAATCCCTTCTCAATCAAATGATAGTATGGTTAACTACAAATTCAGAGGTGTACAACAAACCACTGTTCCTAAACTCGGTATCTTGTGTACATTTAAGAAATACATAGGTTTCCTTCATACCTATTTTCCACTCCTTACAGCTTACAATATGAATTGCTGTATTCAAAACTTGAAAGTTTAGATTTTTAAAAAGTTTGGGGGAATGTGTATTCCCCATTTAACTTACGTTTAAGCAAAGGCAATTTCAGGAGGGAGACAGCTAATAAGAGGCAATTAAAAAAATTATTAGTCTCCCACCTAAATCCGGTCTATTGCATGAATATAGTCAGTAGATAATGAAAAAACCTGGTAAGGTGCAGCTAAGTTGTTGGCTTTGGGTATTTATTGTGTGTTTTTGAAGAACCTACAAACCCTATATGTACCAGTAACCACAAGGATCTTTGGAATTTAATGATATATTGCTTTTGTAAATCAACCGTGACAAAAAATTACAGAAGAAAACCTTGCCACAGATAGTTGTTTTTCCTACACATGTTCATTAATTTGTTTTCTTTCGGAAAACCTTGAGACATTACTAAAATGACCCCTTGCTGAATTCAGAATTTGTACTACTTTTCAAAAATGTATAGCTTTCCGGGATCGCCCATGGGTTCCCATGTGTCCACCACAAACTGCAAGAATATTGAAACCACGAAAATTAGGGGAAAATGGACTATGTTTTAGAAACCTGCAAAAATGATAATAACATATTTTTTTTTAACACAGCTCCAGTTGTTCCTGAAAGCTGGGAAGATTGTGATACTTACAGCAAACCTTTTGTTGAGTGAATTTTGGGGGAAAAAACACGCTTTTTTGCGCAACACTTTTCCCCACTTTTCTCCCCGTAATAACCCCCTGGTGCTAGCTCCCATCCTACGAATGTTGGTATAAACTCGTGTCCCTAGAACAAAGGGAGTGGGTGGGTACTCTTAAAACTATTATCCTGTTGGCAACCGATTACAACATGGCCGACATACTGGTAGAGTCTCTGGGATTTCCTTCCGTATTTCAGTTTCTTGTTTCTGAGCTGCGCGTGATTTGCTTGCACGCTCCCTGGAGCTCAGCCGGTGCCGCGCCTCCCTCCCTCGGTCACGTGTTTTCTGTGTTTTGTTAGGTTTTGCGTTGGGCAGAGTTCTTCAAACTTTGCTCTCTCTTAGCCTCAGGTCCGCCACTCCTACAGGTACAGAGGTATCTTCGGTACTAACCTGTTGCGGAATATTTCCGCCGAGACGACAGAAGTCAGCCTGCCACTTTACCCGAGTCCCAACTGACGAGAAGACAGTGACCGTTTAACCCCTGAAAGTTGCCAGTTACCCTTCGACGTCGTTGTCGAACGGCAGGATGGCTGTGGCTACATGGGGGCTCAGCTTGTTACTTCTGGCACTAGGGGGCGCCCTGGCGCAGTCCGGCACAGGTAAGATGGTCGGCATACTTTCAGACGTTAAAGGGAATTCTGAAGTTTGTGGGCGGATATAAATGTAGGGTTAAGCGGGTGTTTTGGGAGAATGCGTTGAAGAGTGTATATTTCAGGGGTCTCGTTCCAGTAGTAAAAGCTAGTTGAAAATTAACTTTTGGGGGAATCTGAAGGAGCTAAATTTTAAGGTGTATTTTGAGAGTGCAAAGTCTGTTACGATGAGACCCAGGGGCTTATGGCTGTGGTGCATTGAACCTATATCCTAGTTGGCTATTATTACTCAACCTTAGGTTTGCATTAGAGTCTAATGGGCCCCTGTTACTTGGACGCGACGTGTTGCATGTATCTGGTTTAGGATATTCCATAAAATGTGACAGTCGTGGCAGATCTGGTATTAACATTGTTAAATATTTCAGGAGTTACTGGCGGTTAAATTGTAGAAACATGATGTCTGGTATTTAGTGTTGTATATCTCCCCCAGCAGCAGATGGCAACTGGAAACCGTTCCGTAAATTAGGAGAATATGCTCGTTTGATGTTCTACCTCCTGGCTATTTCAAGCAATAATTGTGTAATAAATAGTTGAAATATTGATTTGTGACAGGAGGAACACGCTGAAAATTTGACTCTAGTATGTAAGGCATTATGCATTGCGATAGGAATGGGGAACTCGCAGAAGTCCGCACATACTAATTGTCCTTTGAATACACACCCACACACCTACTAAGCAATCTGTATCCTGTGCTCTACTCATTCCCCACATGCCAACTTTCTACTCACTTTTCGCCCATCTGGAATTAAGTCTCCTTCCATGACGTACACCACAATGAAAACAAACCAACTCCCAATACGCGCGTACGTAGTCTAATACTACAATGGAAAATATAGGGGACGAACAAACTAATTCAAAATCCAAACTATTTGAAGTAATTGGAGGTACCCAAAGAGAGCAATCCAAATACAAGCTACCACAGCCACAAATCCTTCCAGCCTAAAAGGAAAACCCTGAACTTAAACACCAACACAAGTGCTGTTCCTCAGCTGGCAACTATTTAACTCATACTACTTCTTGTGCTTACAATATAACAATCAAAACCTCTACTTTCTTGGTTTGGGGAGGGGACTTAATTCCCTAGCTGGGATGATCATTATAGTTAGTTTATTTGTTATGTAGAGTATGGGTCCTACGAACATAAAAAATATATACTGCATTTGCACTGTTATAGACCAATATTACTCTCACCTGATGGTGATACTGTCTGTGAATAGGATGTGATATGTGGACACCACACACTGTATACTGCTTACAAGATTTCTAATTGTATGTGCATGTACTTTGTGTCTAATACAATGGAAGCGGTTTTAATAAAAACAAGTAAAAAAAACAAAACTTCTTTCTACCATCAAATCCATCTTAATTAAACATCCACAACATTCCGCCTTGGCACCTCATTTAAGTCTATCTATGTCCATGTTGTCTCCATGATAAATACAAAAACTTTCAAGGGGGGGTCCAAGGGATATAAAGTTTAAAGACCCACACCTGGTTTTATCCCCAGCTCCTACTTAATATATACCAAAAGAAACACAGGGGGTCTATTAGCTAACTATTAAAGCTACACTATCCATACAGAGTCGCCTAGATCTCAACGTGTGTGAATCACAGAGATAGTGAAAGGATGAAGACATAAGTAAAGAAGAGTGGACTCAAAACGCAAAAGAGATCGATACATTATAGAATATTCATCAGTGGCTGACCAGTCCCAAACCGTTGATATAGGGTTTCCATCAAAAGTGTAGCTTTAATAGTTAGCTAATAGACCCCCTGTGTTTCTTTTGGTATATATCATGTTGTCTCCATCACATAGCGTAGCACATACCACCTTCTAATCAAAAGTAAATGGATATTTTTTCCAATCCAAGTTCTCTGCCTTCAAAGAGTTATACTGGACTTCCTCCACTTTCCTAGGTCAGACTATTTTACCATGCCGCTGCCATCTTCTGAGGACTTCTTAACACCTACCCGTTGTCCCTACTTAACCAAAATCCCCTTTTCACTCCTAACCCCCTTATTGGTTTCATGAAGATCTTTATTTCACTTGTTACCTAATATTTCAGCATTCCGTCCATCATTTGCTTGCGTAGCACTTTTCACCCTAAGTGGGGTGGATATGCCCAGACGTGGGTCCCTTGCTCACTGTGCCACTGGATTCAAGCTAGCCTGGCTGATGAAGGGTTGTGACCTGACCTCTGGTCACCCCACACGGCTTCCCCTGTGCGTCCATGACTCCCTCCTGCTGCCTGGAGCCCGCCGCTGGTGTGCCCCTGGGACTGGTATTCTTGGATATTGTTTTTGTGGCATTATTTTGTTTTTGTTCATTGTGCTGAGCTCTGTTGTTCTTCCCCTGTTTCACTGGCATCTCCTTGCACCCCTTGACCCCCCCTGCGCCGCTGCTCCCCTGCGGCCCGCCCGCTTTTGCCTCCTGTGACCCTTCCCTCGCCAATTGGCCGCCCTACTCCCAGCTGCTCCTCCCTCCCACTTCGCCTCTTATGGAGGAAGCATTGCGGAAGCGCCGCTGGCGCGCCAAAGGCAAGCCCGTCTGCGCCTGGACTGCGCCCAGTGCCAGACCCCCTGGACCCCGCAACCACCACAAGACCAGACTGCACTACGACTCCACCATCCTCCACGCACTCAACACCGGTCATGACCACTCCTGCTACCAGGCTACCCCGAAGCACATCCAAGGGCCTTTCACCTGCCGGAGCTGCAGCTTCACCAGCATCTGTGCCGCGAAACCATCAACCAGAGAACCCAACCACCTCCGCTGCATCCTCCTCAACACCCGCTCCGCCCACAAACACGCCATCGAACTCTGGGACCTCCTAGACTCAACCACCCCGGACATCGCCTTCCTGACAGAGACCTGGCTGAGTGCCACGTCGGCACCAGATATCGCCGTAGCCATCCCTGAGGGCTACAAGATCTCCCGCAGAGACCGCATCAACGGAGTAGGAGGGGGAATCGACATCATCCACAAGGACATCCTCAGAGTCTCGACTAACACCGAAGACATCCTCACCACCGCCGAACACATGCACTTCCAGATCCACACCGACCCCAACACCACCCTCAGAGGAACACTCATCTACAGACCACCCGGACCCCGACCAGACTTCAGCGACACCATCGCCGACCTCATCAGCACCCACGCCATCACCTCCACAGACTACATCTTCCTCAGGGACCTGAACTTCCCCCTTGAGAACAACAACAACGCCAACTCCACCGCCCTGATCGCCAACCTAGGACTCAAACAGATCGTAACAACACCCACCCACGCCACTGGACACACACTGGACACCATCTTCTCCTCAAGTCCCCACGTCTCCTTCAACCACACCACCGAACCCCACTAGACCGACCACAGGTGCGTCCACTTCACCTTCTGGAAACCCACCTCACACCACCGCACCCAACAGCTGCCACGCTGCTGCTGGGGCAAAGTCACAGTGGACCAACTGACCGCCACCCTCGCCCTGAGTCCACCCGGCGACCCCACCGACCCAGACACCGCCGCCACCAACCTGAAACAGTAGATCAACAACTGCGCCAACACCCTCGCCCCACTCAAGACCTCCACAACCAATCACATCAACAAGAAAGCCGCATGGTTCACCGAAGTCCTCCAAGCACACCTGTCGGAAGCTGGAGAAGAAATGGCTCCGCGACCGCACTCCAGACAGCTACACAGCCCACAAGAACGCCACCAGCAAACATCGACCACCAAGAGGACCGCCTAGACAATAACACAAACAACTCCAAAGAGCTCTTCAGCATCGTGACAGAACTCTCCAACCCCAGATCCAACACCGACATCCCACCCTCATAGGACCTGTGCGACTCACTGGCCGCCTTCTTTCAATGCAAGATCAGACATCCACGACAGCTTCAACTCCGACACCCCCACACCCACCGCCGAGACAACCAGCCCTGTGACCCCCCACCCGCACCAGCCGCCTGACCACCTGGACCAACGTCAGCGTCACCATCAAGACCATGAACTCCATACACTCCGGATCCCCTTATGACCCATGCCCTCACCACGTCTTCAACAAAGCCAGTGCAACCATCGCACCCCATCTCCGGAAAACAATCAACTCCTCCTTCGAGACAGCAACCTACCTGGAGAGCTGGAAGCATGCCCAGATCAACGCCCTACTGAAGAAACCCAAGGCAGACCCCAAGGACCTCAAGAACTTCGGCCCATCTCCCTGCTCCCCTTCCCGACGAAAGTCACGATGAAGATTGTCAACAGACAGCTGACACGCTACCTCGAAGACAACATCATCCTGGACCCTTCTCAGTCAGGCTTCCACAGCACCGAGACCGCCCTCATCGCCGCCACCTACGACATCAGGCGCCTGATTGACAAAGGAGAAACAGCCGTCCTCATCCTTCTAGACCTATCAGCAGCCTTCGACACGGTCTGCCACCGCACTCTGGCAGTGCGCCTCCATGACGCCAGAATCCAAGAGAAGGCCCTGGCCTGGACCGCATCCTTCCTATCCGGCAGAACCCAGAGCGTCTGCCTCCCACCCTTCCGCTCCAAGACCACCGAGATCGTATGCGTCATCCCACAGGGATCCTCCCTCAGCCCGACGCTGTTCAACATCTACATGGCACCGCTCGCCCACATCGCACGACAACATAGCCTCAACATCATCTCCTACGCCGACGACACCCAGCTGATCGTTTCCATCACCGGAGACCTCCACACCGCCAAAGCCAACCTCCACAGAGGAATGAAGGCCGTCGCCGAATGGATGAAGCACAGCAGATTGAAGCTGAACTCAGACAAGACGGAGGTCCTCATCCTCGGCTCCATCCCCTCAGCCTGGGACGACTCCTGGTGGCCTACAATGCTAGGAACAGCCCCAGAACCCACCGACCACGCACGCAACCTGGGGATCATCCTAGATTCCGCCCTCTCTATGACCAAGCAAGTAAACGCAGTTTCCGCATCCTGCTTCAACACCCTCCGAATACTCTGCAGAGTCTTCAAATGGATCCCCCCGGACACCAGAAAGACCGTCACCCATGCCCTCATCACCAGCAGACTGGACTACGGGAACAACCTCTACGCGGGGACAACAACCAAGCTCCTGAAGTGGCTGCAACGCATCCAGAACGACGTGGCACGACTGACCCTTGACATCCCACGACGCAACCACATCACATCCCACCTGAGAGACCTGCACTGGCTCCCCTTCAACAAGAGGATCACCTTCAAACTCCTCATCCACGCACACAAGGCCCTCCACAAAGCCGGACCAGCATACCTCAACCACTGACTCAACTTCCACACCCCCACCCGCAGCCTCCTCTCTGCCAACCTCGCCCTTGCCACAGTACCTCGCACCCGAAAAACCACCCGGGCGGCAGATCCTTCTACCTTGCCGCCAAGACCTGGAACACTCTCCCTACCATCCTACGACAGACCCAGGACCTGCCAGCCTTCAGAAGACTCCTTAAGACCTGGCTCTTCGATCAGTAACAGCCCCCCCCAACCCCTCCTAGCGCCTTGAGACCCTCACGGGTATGCAGCGCGCTTTACAAATGCATATGTATGTATGTATGTATGTATGTAATACCCAGAACAAGGTCCCAGGATGCTTGTTTCCCATCCAGGGAGGACCTGGCTTGGCAGTTCGGTCTGGAATGTTCCCATGAGGCACAGGGTCAAGACTAATTTGCATATGTCTGGGTCTGAACAGGGGTGGCATGGTGAGCAAAATAGCAATGGATTTAACCCAGATGTCTTGACTGGGGGTGAATGTATGATTTATTCAGCATTCCGTCCATCATTTGTTCGCGTAGCACTTTTCACCCTAAGTGGGATGGGTATACCCAGACGTGGGTCCCTTGCTCACTGTGCCACTGTATTCAAGCTAGCCCATCATTTGTTTGCGTGACAATTCATTGACCACATACTTTTTCGTCTTTCCACTTTTCACCGAAAACCACCAAGGAAGCAACTAAATTGCAGGTTTGTGAGCACATAATGTTTTCAAAAGACGATTGACAATCACTGAATGTAGCATTGTTATAAGGCTAGTGAAGTTGCATGTAACTGTTTCCTCCCAACACAAATTAGGTTTCAAACTAGCCACATAGATTTTTTCATAATTTGGCTTAGTTTCTCAAATGTCCTTTAGCCTTTGCCAGTTTAAAAATCACATTTTCTCAGCCGTAAGTTGTACTCCACTTCAGAACACCTAGATAGACATAAGGTGTTATAGCATATAATGCGTTGTCCCGCAGCAATGCTAGAATAGTGCAGGAACCTATTCTTGAGTTGGAACTGGGTTCTAGGCTGGCCGCAGCAAATTGCCCTTGAGCTGTTTGTTAGCACTGGGACACTTAAAGCGGTTGATACACACAGGGTTTATGTGGAACGCTATTTCCTCTTAAGGTTTCTGTCTGGCTGTAGATTACTCACTTAATGGACAACCAAGAATTGCTTCTGTTTGAGATGTGTGTTTATTGGGTGCAGTCGTTCGATGTCAAGTGGAGCACCCTGGAACCTCTACCTTGCTACTAGACCAATTACCTCTTCAGGGTAATGAAAGGGAAACTTTAGAATATGACAAGAAATAAATATTGGTTTGAAAATGTTTTTGCAGTTTTCATGTTTTTCTTCCATACAGGATAATTCAGAGTTTAAAACCCATCTGAGAAACCGGTTTTTAATAGATATTAGCATGCTTAAATGACTTCATTGTGTAATTTTCTTACAGCTATGATCTGAATTTTTACTTTTTCTTTTTAATTCGAGTCTTCCAAATAGCCTATTGCCAAGAACTTACACAGGGGTTACATCCCTCCCATTGTTTACCAGTTGTTAGCTGTATTATTACTCTCATTTGCTTGCTTCTAATACAGTGGCTTTGCATGTGCTGTGCTGTTAGTGCTGTCATTTTTACTTACTTCTCCCTCCCGCGGCCCCCCATTGCCCCCCGTTCTTTTCTGCCCTGTGTTCTCTCTGCATGTATGTTTCTCTTCCTGGAACTTTTCGCGATAAATGTGCAAATAGGTGCCAAAGGTGACACAACACCCTTGATGAATGTGTGACTACACAGGCATGTGTTGCTCGTGTAGAATTATATCTAGAAGTTCAGGCACCCAATACAAGATTGGGATAGGGCGATTTAGCCCTTTGCATGCATTCATGTTGAAGGTGACGTATTCTCCTAACCCAATAGACGTTAGATTGACTCACATTACTAGACTGTATAATTCCAGGGCATTTAGATCTTCTAGTCCTGATTAAAGCTCTTGGCCCTATGGCTTTTAGTACTGAAGGCTGAAACATTTCGACTTCTCAGTAGAGTGTTAGGACCATTATCTCCACTTGTATGGTTTGTAATCATACCAGGAAGACCAAAAATAGAGATAACTAGGTGTTCCGATGTATTCTTATTGTAAAGTCCACAGCAGGAAACTACTAAGTGCTCTCTGGAATATGGTTGAGCCCATCCTAGTTTTTAGGGACCAGGATGAGACCTGATGATGAAGCATGACACCAATAGGGTGTGTGAGGGTCTACATATTAAGCAATCTAGATTGTGGATTTGTGAGTGGTTTAGTTTAAAACTCTATAAAAATTCTGTTTGGTATCGACTTATTGATAGAGAGAGGAAGTATCTTATGACTTTTTCCTCACTTCCTCTAGATAGCTTTTAACTGACTATCTGTTCTTTCATGGCTGTTATGTGATGGTTAATTAATGGATACATATACTGGTTGCACATAGATAGGAATTCTGACATTTTGAAATCTGGCTTCAGCGTCAGTCTCGCTATAGAAGAAATCAATAGAATGCAGCATTACAGCCGCTTTTAGAAGTAATTTTTTGGAGAGCATTGTACGCCATCTCATTAAGGAATGCCTGAAGAGATTACATCTCCTTCCATGAAATTGCAAGTAAAGACAATGGGATTGGCACTGCAGCTCATTTTAATTAAACGTACACTTGTGTTACTATGAAGCTAAAAGAAGTGCTGTCTAGACACTATAAAAGGCACATCATAACATCACAGGTTTGTTGGTGGAGCGTAATTGACACCTATGCGGTGGCTTATCTCTATTGAGTGTTTTTTGCTCTCCAACACAGTAGTACTCTCTTTTTAAAATTTTAATTTTTTTTATTTCTACTTCATCGGCCTCAGGAGGATGAAAAGGCTGGGTGGTCCCACCGGCATTCGAGATTTATTTGCTTTGTTAATATTATTATATATTTTTTAAATGTATAGCCATGTCCCACAGCTGCATGGTTGCTGTTCTGCTTGCCTGAAAGTTACAAAAAACAGGGGGGGAAAACCTGTTACTCAGCCTGTGTCGTAGTTTTTTTTGTTTACTTTCAGCCACGCTGTATAACTTATGTACATCATGGCTAAAAACAATTGAGAATGTCAAGAAGTCTTGCATAGACGAGTCATTTTGGCTTTACTTGATTGTAGTTCTGTTTAGAAAATTATGGCTTAAGAGGCCACAGGATACATGATTCCAAAGTCTTCACACTTTTACTTGGATGCTGTGTGTTATACTAGGATTGCCATAGCATAATTATTAGTTCTAGATAATTGTGCATTTATTAACGTAGGAGGAATGTTTAGCGACTCACTGAGCAGACGACCTTCACTGTCGACACAAAGCTTCCGCAACGTGGGACCTTTGCTTCACATTTTTGGGGCGAAAACTTTCGACACTTTAACTCAGTGCTTGGCCGGTCAAGTTTGAATTTTCCTATCAATTGCTTGCTACGGCAGTGGGCTTGGGAATGGAAACGTTCACCTCTGCCCGACTTTAAACAACAAAAAATCCTAAATTTGTGCACGTTTTTATTTTGAAATTGCACAAAAATGTGCTTAAAGCCGAAAATAATTTCTGGCCACTGTATCGGGTGATTGGGCTGTCGAGCACGTACAGCTTCTGTTGCCTGTTTGATCAATCGTTGGTACAAGTGGTGGGCAAGGAAGATGATGGAAAACCTGGTGCAAATATTGCCTGATTTCCCAGAACCATTAGGGTCGTTCCTGTGCTTTCACAGTTCAGTAATCCACATTTACCGTGCTATATTTTTAAGTTGCCTGTTTGAAAACGTTAGAAATGCAACGAGTTTTTTCTGCACTGGCATGCCAAAAATGTTGATCCAGACGAACCAGTTTCTTTCTTTGAGGTGGTGGTAAAATGAAAGGCAGCATTAAAGGAATTATTATACTGACTGCATATATAGCTTCACCTTGAACATTCCAGAGTTTCTAGTATGTATCCAAGAGAGCGGCTGAATTTAGAAACAGCAAAGAGTTGTATTTTGAAGTTCTTTTTGTCCAGAATTGACTGATCTTACAACTTAAAATAATGAAGCAGGCCGCATGGTAGAGCGCTTGGGAGGTGACGGGGCATTGTTCTACAGAGCAGTGGCACTGCGAAATAATTGAAGTATATGCTTAACAGATCTAAATTAACAACTGTACTGATTTCTATGTGGCCCATGTATTGATTTTTATGTTATCTCTAGGTACATGGCTTAGAAAACAAATGCACTGCAGAAAATAACTTTTGGGAAATACAGTAGCAAATTAAAATCACTACAGCGAATAAAAAGTACAAAACTCTACACATTACAACGAAAAATTAGGTACTTGTAGAACTAATAGTCCCAAACTGGGCTGCTTTGCGGAGGCGACAATCAGATCGTTGTCTCTCTCTCATCTAAGGAGACTCGTGGTGCAGAGGCCTTGATCAGCTGCCTCACTCAAGTATTTTCCTGGATGAATGACAATTCCCTGAAGATGAACAGGGATAAGCCTGAGGTTCTACTGATGGGTAACCTCCCCCACCTTAGGGGTCCTCCCCTGTGGTCTGAGGCTATGGCTACTGTTCCTACTCCACCAACTATAGTCAATAATTTGGGAGTCTGGCTGGATTACAGGTTGTCGGAGTCGCCAAGGTGGCTTCCACCTGCTTTGCCATTTTAAGACTGCTCAAGAAAATTTGGGGTGGTATTCCTGTCTCCACCCAAAAAAAATGTTATCCAGGCCATGGTCCATTCCAGACTGGATTAAAGAAACATTGTATTCCTAATCTTCACGAAGGGCCTGCTCAAGCAGCTTCAGACAGTGCAAAACACTGCTGCATGACTTCTACTTCACCCCTTCAAGTTGATTTCCACTGACGTCCTGACCTTGGCTGCCAATTGAACGCCATGTTCAATTTAAGGCATTATGCTATGTGCATAAATGTCTCTTTAATTTTGACCCATCTATCTTAGCTCTCTGGTAGTACCATATTTACCTAGCTGTTCTTTTTGCTCAAGTAATCTTGATCTGGCTGTAATTCCCAGAATTAGGAAAACCTGTCAAGTAGGCCGAGCCATTTTCTTCTTACGTCTAAAGCAGTGGAATTCTGTTTCCCCTGATTTGAGAGATTGTCGATCCTGTTCGTTCTTCCGCAAGAAGCTAAAAACCTGGTTGGTTTAAAGATCCTCTAATCTGAGGACACCCAAGTAAACGTAACAAAAGTATACATTTGTGGGGGAAGAAAACATGAAATATTGCACTATAAAACAACATATTGGAAAATAAATTGCTTCAGGGAAAGAATCTGGTAATAAAAAAACCCCTGCAGTTCCTCAAGATTTCATGCTTTAAAAAAGTTTACACTAAAGGAACAAAAAAAGGATTAATAAAAATGCAAGATTGATCTATTTCTACTGCTAATTAGCCTGTGACTTTCAGGAGTAATCACACTTTACACATAATGATTGAGTTGCTACATATCTTTGTAGTTGCTTACTTGTTCTATAAATATGGGTCTTTTCTTTTAAGTCTCCATCCAAAAGATAGTTATGAAAAATGAACATCTAGTACTTTATTCTTATTCACACTGGTTTTAGCTCACGATTTCATCTTTCAAGGCTGCTGGATTGCTAAAATAAATCAGTTTATAGTGATAACCAAATAAAAAAGTAATCCTACACCGCATGCAGTATCTAATCAAATCTGAAACTAACGACTGTGTAAGCACTGGCAATATTAAATTAAGCATTTACATTTTCAAGCGATTTTGAGAAAAAACACCTTGCCATCAGTCAACTTGTAGGTTGACAACATCCAGTGTACCTGTAGTGTGGTTTAGAACTGCTTGACTAATAAAAGAAACACACCTTTAATTCCTTGAGAGACATGTATGTATCTAAAACAAGTAGTGCACCAACCTTGATATAAAAACTAATAAAAAGGGGTGGCTTTGTTTACTTTTTCACTTCATTCTCTACCGTTGTCTTCTTGATAAAATGGATAAACATTGATACAAACAGAAGAAAGACATTGAAAAAAGAAATGGGGGAGCTTAATTGTTTAGTTTGATGAGATGAGGCTGCAATTTGCAAAGGTCCCAAAGGTTCAGAAAAATGATCAGCACCTGCCCTTTTTATCTTCTTGAAAAGGAAAGTCGTTTTTTTTATGGTCTGGCTTTACAGAGCGAGCATTACCAAAGAGAAGCTTTGGCTCCACCCACATGTTGAGAACAAGAAGTACATGTTTTGATTGGGCGGAAGGTGTGTGATTCCACAAAAAAGTGCTTGCCCTCCACTGAGCTGTAACAGTGTTTATTTATCCAGCCGCCTAACCTTGAACTTGGAGTTGCACACCCATCACATTGGAATGTTATTAAAATGTCTTAGAAGACTAGATAATTTATGTTGTTTTCCTTTGGCAGCAGCAGTGGGAAGAGGGCATTTTCCTAGGAGAATATTTAGGTCTAGCATGACAGTACAACAGTTACCTGACCTTTTTAACCTACTCCAATATCCTTCTACAGGTCTTTGCTTCCAGACAAATACATGTTTATTCCCATTATATTTACTTGTAATGTTTCATAATACCATACAATGTTTATTTAAAGCCAGACCCAATGACATTGCCAATGCTTGTTAGGTCTGGGAATTAATGGCATAACTATCAAAAGACCAATTTTTTTTTATTTGTTTGTTTTGGTTTTTCATTTCTAGTATACTTGCAGCTGGCTATTTGTCCTCTCCTTTCAACCACTGTTTGTTTATTTTTCGATAGCCTCTTTTAGCCATTGGCTTGAGACTTGTCAATCTGGTTTTGAGAAGAGAAGTATTTCTTTCTCACCTGATGCTATTGGCTGTTAAGTTGTATCTTATTTCATTCAATGGAATGCTTGCATTGAAGTGCATGTGAGAGTATTCTACAACTATAAGCCTGTCTGTCTCCTCCTTTACGCTTGTTACCTCCCATCCTACTTTCCCCTCTTATGTCTAGTCTTAACATTTTGTGTGTGTGTCTGAAGTGGATGGAAAGGAAACTCTTGTTATTGAAGGCTCCCTTGCTATTGTATCTTTCTTTTCCCTAGAAAGTATTAATGTTTAGCATAGTAGGATGGTGGGGCTGTCTCCCCGCTAATCTGAGAGGCCTCTCTTTGCTGTTGTTATTTTTTTGTGTTTATGGTGTCACGGTGGTTGGAGCAAGCGTGCCTCTTCTCCTTGCAAAGTATCATTGCTGCCAGTGTATTTCTCCTATAGGTCTGGAGACGAGACCTTCTCCGAGATCACTGTACGAACTTGCTACTCCAAGACGTTTTGTGTTTGTTCATGGTGTGTGTCTGCTAGTTTATTTCGTGCCCCAGTATGATTTGGGGTGCGTGTTAGTGACGGTTTAGAGTTACAAGTGTTGATGTGTGTGTGTGTTTGTGTGTGTGTGGGTTTGTGTGTGTGTGTGTTTGTGATGTGTGTGTGTGTGTGATGATTGATTAAAAACGAGGACATTCTCTGACATCCAAATCTGAATGTTCCTGTGGACCGCTGGCGATATAAGAATTTCAAGTGCTGAGGGAGTTAAAGCAATTCTCATGGCAAAATTCACCTGATTACAGACTAGTAACGCTGAAGATGCATTAGTACCCTTTCTAGTATTCCACTCTTATGTCTAAGAACCAACTAAACATCTTGTCTCATGTTTCTGCCCCGATTTGTATCAACCTGATGTTCAAGTTATGTACTCCACGTTTATTATCTATTATGCTATGCGTGACTTCCCCCTCATTTATTGTTATGTATAATTTGCGTTGTGTATTGTAAAGCGCTCTGATATCCGCAAGGATCTTGTCCGCGCTATATAAAACTCTCAAAATAAATAAATGAATGGCAGTCTTTATTGAATCCTCTCCCACGCCTTCATTACAGTAATGTTTTTGTTTAGTCATGAGATGAAGAGCTGTTGCAAAGGACCAATCATCACAATCCTTCATTTCTATGTCACAGAAACAAAAGAGTTCTTTGAATCTGTAAATAAAACGTACAGAGTAAGAGCACATGTAATGGGCAGTCCTTATTGGAGGTTACATCAGTAGAAAAGGACTACTAAAGAAATGAACCAAAGAAAATGAAGTATTTCCAAAAGACAGTCAAAGGAGGCAATTAAAAACATGGGCACAAGACGGTTGGAGCTTAAAGGCCATATTCTGAGTACAGCATGTCTTAGAGACGGCTCAACTGCTGCTTAGACGAGGTTGATCACATAGGGTCAGTTGACAGACTGTGGTGTGAAGCCAGACCTATAAAAGGAAGTTTAGTTTGATATATAATATTTCTCTCTTAGTTACTACTTGTAATAATGATTGCATTAACCCACAGTGCCGCGCAATTTACTATTCTTCCCTCGAAGAGAGGCAATGCAAAAACTGCAGGCTCTTAGAAAGAGTACTTTGCTGGGCAATTTGGGCACAGACTTGCCACCTCAGGACTTCAGACTCCTTGAAAGTTTGAACTGGTTCTCAATCTTGAAGCCAGGTACTTGCCTGTAACTATTCTGTCTCTTAAAACCTATCTTGAAACGTCCAGTTGTGTGTTGTTCTGGGCAAAGAAGGAAATGGCTAAGTCATGTGATTTGTTCCCTGTCTTTATGCGGACATAGTAATGAGTGTTATGTAGAAACAGTGGTGAGTGTGCAATATTTAGCGATATTAAAATATTAATGAGTGCAGTTCTTGCCCGAACAGTGAGCGGTAACAATGAATCATTTTTCGAGTTTAAATTATTTTTATTGAATATCTAGAATGTATACAAGTGTATCATTAAAGCTCAAGCTGTATAAATATATTCTAATTGGAATCTATAATAAACGTTATATTAAACTTGTGCAGTTTCATATAACCTAACATGGTAAATGACTGGCAGTAGCATTAATCAAAATGACAAAAGAAAAATACTATTTGTCAGTATATCTAAAAAGTCAAACTTGACATAATGTACTTTAATGCATGGTTGGAGAGAATTGCCCTAGATATGAAAGGGTAGTAGAGATGGAAAAAAAGTATGAAAGGCTGGCTTTGAGTTCGTTCCCATTCCAAGGTCGCTACGGATTTGGTTTAGTAATATTGTCTGATAGCATGGGGTGAAGGGCACTGTTAACAGCCTGTACACACATTGTCACTTCGTGCTACAACTAATTTTCGAGTGAAAGTAACTAATTACTTGGATTTCAGTGCTGCCAACAGTCTATAATGTTTGTTCGTTCCAACTCCCCATCGCATCTGGCAACCGGTGAAAAGAGGTTGGGCTTGTGCTTGTGTTGACAAATGATTCCATTGGGTGTTTTGATCTGCTACAGCAATAAACTGCAAGCATAGCAAATGACCTGTAGCATGAACACTTGGGGAATAATCGGAGTGAGAGAAACACCGTGTCGCCGCAGAACCAGTGTAGATCTCACGGGGGCTGAACGTGTCGTTTGGGACAAGGGCGTACATTCCCCGGCACTGTTTGAGCCTGATCTGAACTGTTTTCCTTTTCTTTATTTATAAAGTTAGCTTCCGTTGCCACTGACTAAAGCCCCAGGCTGAAGCCTTTAAATGTTTTAGCTATTTTTTTTCCCATTCGAAAGTAAACATCGAATATAGCACAAAGTATTGGAATAACGTTATTTTCTGTCCTCAAAGCGAGATGTGGCGATAAAAAAACTTGTCTGATCGGTTGCTGTTTGTTCATTCTATATCGTTTTTTTGCTATTTGTGTTTTTGGAAATTTAGAGTATAACATTGTTGCAGGTGAGGGGGGGGAAAGTGTGCTAGAAAACTATGAGCAGGTGTTTTCTCATATTGGTAGGGTGGCCAAGAGGGCTCTAGGAAGAGCTCCGTGAACGTTTCAATTGATGCTTTCTTCTGTTTGTAATCCTTTCAATTAGTGTAAAAGTACATATGTGATCATGTTTGAGTTCTAGTAATAACAAAAGTACAAATGCTATCTTTGCCTCATGTCCAGGAAATGGCGTTTTATTTGGTGCGTCATTCATTCAAAATGTTTCATGACAAATGACTGAACTCTGGGAACATATAATTATTCCTTAACCTAGTTACAGTGAACAGTAGAGTGGGAGTGAGTGTAACAAATTTTGGCCACCAACCATGGTTTTCGTCCCCATCTGGTGAGTCTTCAGAGACCGCGCCAATACAAATGAGATTTTTGTGAAAGAGCATTTCTTTAGCTACAAAGTTTTGCTATAAAAGGTTATACCCTCTCCTTCACAGCAGCCACTAAAAAATTCATTCCATTCCGCCTTCTTTATTTTGGAAAGATGCGTACACTGTGAGTAATACAGACCATAGGCATACGTACCTTTGCTGAGTATGTGCCAAGAAGCATATTCCACTCTTTAGCGGCGTGACAGAAATTTGAATAGCTTGCTTGACTAAATATCTTGTTAGCGCTCCTACTGAGCAAACAAGTCGAGATTGTACACACCACTTAAAAATATCAAAGCATATACCTTATACTTAATAAGAACTACATAAATATACTGAATATCCATTTCAATTTAAATATGCAACTACAGTATTATTTAAAGCCAATTGATGTTCCTTAGAAAGACATCTGCAAGTGCTATATAGAACCTTATTCAGAAACGTAAGCCTCCATTTTAGAAACTTACTTCGGGCAATTAATAATTGTTTTAACGCTGTTTGACATAAAACATCATGTGTATAAACAAAAAGCAGACATTAGAAATGACAGTGCTAGGCCTTTTTTTGGCTTTTGGGATAGTTAGCACTGAGACCTCTATAACGTTATGTCCACATAAGCTATCCATGCCCAATGTGCATCCTTTTTTGGCAACATCCTGTGGATTCTAAAGGTACCCATGATTTGTTGATTACCCTGGAGGGGACTGGGAAATTAGCAAAAATTGTGCTACATTTTGTGTTTTGGAGGGAAAATGGGGAAATGTGCTGCAGAAGAAAGCTTCTGGGTTTTTCCCTGCTAATGGCACCAACTAAGGGTTGTGGTGCTAAAATCACTGTGAGAAGTTGGCCTGATATATAGTGCTCACTATTCTAGTGATCACTGTGTATCATACCAAACGACCCTTATTGATGATTGGTTGTAAGTCAACCTTATAGACCAGCTATTCTAGTAGCGTGGACAAAAGCAGTCTTTAGGCTAAACTCTAGAGGGCGTGTTAAGCCAGCTGTTTCACCTTCACATATACCCCTTGAACACCAAGTGAAAGGGCACCACACAAGTTGTTATAAAAATAAAGGATATTTATTAATAACAAGTCTACCCTGAACTCTTTATGAGTCAGGGAGCTAAGCACAATACAAAACTCTTACGAAAATACTTCAAGTTGCACAATTTACACAAATGCCCGAGGGGCACGAAAAACCATATACACTAAAAGTGGAATGCGAAATACTAGCAGGTAAGTAACAAGATCCAGAGGCTTCAGGATCGCTAGGACTACACTACTGAACTCTAAGGTTAGGAGCAGGAGGCCTAGGGAGATCGGGTGCAGAGTGTGCACTCTCACGCGGGATGCGGGACAAAGTCTATGGAGGCTAGTATTTCTAAAGTTACTGTTTCCGAACGAATCCAACTAGGTAGACTTAAAACGAAAAAGGATCTGGACACTTGGATAGTGAACCCGCGTTGGAGCACCGAAATGCTCGGGTTACCTAGCCCAGGGGCTGCGGCTGCATAGGGTTCAAAAGACGTCGGGAATCCTCGTTGTAGTCTATGGAGCCTGAAAGAAGTTGTTGCTGGCAGCGACCAGTGAAGATGTCCGGTGTGATCCAAGCCTGGATCGGTGATGGAGACGACCTGAAAGCAGAGGGGACTCAGTTCTTAATCACTAGCCAGTGATTGTGTGGGCACCAGGTTGGCACCGGATGAGGTCACCGCGATCAGGTGAGTGGGCGACGCTGGACTCTGCAGTCACATGGGCAAGGAGGCGTTGTCGGTGACCAGGCTGGAGGTGCGAGCTGTCCCACGAGGGTGTCTGCTGTCGGCGATGCTGGAACCAGGATTGGAGCAACAAGCCTTGGCAAAGGCAAGCCCACGCAGTGGAGTCAAGATGGCATCTGGAGTGGACCAGGAGGGTCCGGGGTGCCCCTCTTTTGGAAGGGAGCAAGGGCCAGTCTGGAGCAACCAGACCAGCGGTAAAATCGTCGTGGTACGTCGTCAGGAGGGCCACTAGCCAACGGGCAAGTGACCAGACAATGTGGCAGGCAGCAAAGAGCAGAAGGGCCCCACGCAGATCTCGTGGATGCTGGGGGGCTGGACTTCGGTGCTGGAGCGGCTCTGGGTTGGGGCTTCTCAAACCCCAGTGCACTCACTCGAGGATCCCTCGGCGGTCGTGCTGGTTAAGCGTCGTGCAGGTTTTAGAAGATGGCCGGTCCCTCAGGTCTCGTCACACCCACGAATCTCAGCTGGGCTGATGATGCAGGTAGAGGTCAGAGATGCCAGGGAATCCGGGTCTCGTCGAGCTGGTCAGTCTTGATCCGGAGGATGGACGTGCAGCAAACCGCAAATGCTTAGGTGGTGCCTGCGGGTGCAGGGTGGCTACTCCTTAGCCACAAGGGAGAGTCTTCAGAGAAAGTCAAGAGTTCCTTTCGTGGAAAGTAGTTCAAGATTCAAGATTATCTAATTTGGGAAGGGGGCCCGCTCCTACCTTTATTCTAAGAAAAGGGGCTGGCACGCGACTAGGTCCTGCCCATGGGTGGGACCAGGAGGGGGGTGGTTACACCCCTCTCCCTTGTCCGGACTTTCCCCAGCTCAGGGGCTGGGGTGCCCCTGGAACTGGTTTGAGCCGGCATATGCACAGTGAGCACCGGGGTGCCACTTGCAGTCACCTTCCGTTCAGCCCTGCCTACCTGGGATACACAAAACCCTGTCTGGGATGGTGCTAGCACCGCCCCTGACAGGAAACCCTTTGTCCGAGCTCTCCCCGCTGGAAGAACTCCCAGCAGCAGGAGGAGGTCAGACTTGTGTCTGTGGTGGCAGCATCCATTTTGTGATGCTGAGGCTCGAGTTAACTTTAACCGGGGTTCACAGTTACATACATGTCGTGTCCCTCTAGAAGGGTGGAATGCTAACCCCGTCGCCAGAATTGGCGAGGGGTTAGTATTCCAATTCGTATGACACCTTACTCGACATGTTTTGATAAAGCGATACCAAAGTTGGCAAATAACCGCGAGGATTATGCACTTAAGAGTATATGGTACGCGTTATCATGGAACAGCTATTAGGACTTGGTTCCGCAAGCTGCAAACGGGCTCAGCTCATGCCAAAGCACCATCTCACATAATTCCAAGCGCTCTGCCTTCAGGATTGATAAAGCCTGCCATAGGAGTGACTGATAGGAATACATGTGTCCATTTTAGGGTTAGATATAGGGATACTATATCTAAAGCAAAGGGTGATTACACCACCTTGGCCCAGCTGTCGTGCAGCCAGTTGTGTCAGATTTGGATGGCCAGCCAGGGGTGGCATAATACATGCTGCAGCCCCTGGTAGGCCCTGGGTACACCTATGCCCTGGATACCTAAGGTATGCTGTACAGGGACTGATAAGGTGGCCCAGTACCAATCGGTAAATGCACCTAAGGTACATGTGTGTCAATTTAGAGAGAGAACAGCTAGGCTGTGGGTCTGATTAGCAGGCCCACAGCCAGGGAAAGTCGTAAACCAGTGAAGCAAAAAGCAAAAATCGGGGGTGACCATAGGATTGCAGACCCCACTCTCCTACAATCACCATCTTCCCAGCTTTCAGGAACAAGCAGACTTGAATCAGAAAACCAATTTTTTTTAACTGTATTGGCATTTTACTTGGAGATAGCCCCTTATTCCTTTTTTTGTGCTTTAAACCTACTTCTAGTTAGTGCTGTGAAACCCATGGTGGATCTCAGAGTTATACATTTCTGAATAGCAGACCATTCTGAAAGGGGTCATTTGTGTAGATTCTTCAAGGTTTATTTATAAAGAGTAATTGTTGAAATAAAATAATATTGAAATTGAGTTGGAAAAAGTCATTTGTGTCTCTGTTTTCATCTGTAATTTCTTACTATGGCAGATTTTCAAAAGCAATATACTGTTCCGTCCACTAGACCCTTGTGGTTGCTAGGATATATTGGGCTTGAAGATTCTCCAAGAACCCAAGGTACCCAGAGCCAACAACCAAGCTGTACCTTGCAGTGGTTTTTCATTTTGTACTGCCTATACAGCAGTTCATATGGTAAATTATAAAGAATGTAAAAAGAGTATGCCTACCCACACTCTTGTGTGGGTAGGCAAAGTACCCATGAAAGGGCACCAAACGCAACGTAGGTGAGGTATAATTTTTATCTGGAGACCTGGGGAATGCTGATAGGTAGAAAGTTTGTGCCGGCCCTGTGATGCCACAATTTTCCTACACACAAATGCGAAAAATGTGATTTTTTTAAAAAAAAATGTATCTTTATTTTAGATTATTTGAGCTTTGCTGGGGATTCTGGACAAGAAAACGTTGGGGGATCCATGCAAGCCACACCTCACTGGATGTCTAGTTTTCAGCGGTGTCTGGGTTTGGTAGGTTTCCCTGGATGGCCGCCAAGCCCAGGACCAATAATACAGGTTCCCATGTTGTTTTGGGATAGTTGTGATGTCTCCACAATACATACGTTTTGGCCCTTCCCTGTCGTGGGCACTTGGCCCATCGACACAAGTGAGGTAGCATTTTTATCGGGAGACATGGTGGTTGGAAATTAGGGGTTTACTTCTGATTCTGGAAGAATACTGCACAGAACTTCAAGGAAGATGTGTGATTATAGCCACATTTTGAGGTATGCAGGCCAGTGTGGGTAAGAAAACTTGATGGGATCCACAAGAGGCTCACCACTTTCTCCTCCCCGGGGTGTCTACTATACGAACATATCTAGAGTTCGAAGATTTCCCTTATAAACAATGTACACATTGGCAGAGAAAGACAGAAAAGACTAATGTTACTGGCCAACCATCTACTGGTTGGATTTGGCACGTGGTTGGGGAAAAGGTTCAAAATGTAAATGTTAACAAGAGATTTTACAAAAATGATATACACTATTATTAATTAAAAGTTAAAACAAAAACTGCACCAGTGACTCACAGCTCAAGCTGCGACAAGGCACCAGCTGCTTTACATGCCATTAACACACCTTTCATGTGTGACAGACAAAACCATTCATACCACCAGCTGCGGGCCCAGCACATTCCAATACTCACATCAACATATGCCATTCAAGGGCCCATCAAATTCATACGGCCAAATGACTGACCCCGCATTCACACGTGCTGGGGGAGTGTGTGGACTGCCGTTTGGCTGACAATATTTGTGTTGTGACCAGCAGCAAGTCACTACTCACACACTCCACCAGCTAAATGCCAGCTCTCACACACCGCCAGCAAAGCGACAGTCCATGCTCACCGCCAGCCAAGCGCCAGTCCATGCACACTGCCAGCCAAGCGCCAGTCCATGCACACTGCCAGCCAAGTGCCAGTCCATGCACACTGCCAGCCAAGTGCCAGTCCATGCACACTGCCAGCCAAGTGCCAGTCCATGCACACTGCCAGCCAAGTGCCAGTCCATGCACACTGCCAGCCAAGTGCCAGTCCATGCACACCGCCAGCCAAGTGCCAGTCCACGCACACTGCCAGTCATGAGCCAGTCCACGCACACTGACAGGCCAGCCAAGCACCAGTCCATGCACACTGCCAGCCAAGCGCTAGTCCATACACACTGCCAGACTAGCACCAATCCACACACATCGACCCGTCTGCCAAGCTCCAGTCCACGCACACTGCCAGCCAAGCGCCAGTCCACACACACCTCCAGCCAAGCACCAATCCACGCACACCAACCCACCAGCCAAGTGCCAGTCCATGCACACCACCAGCCAATCGCCAGTCCACATTCACCGCCAGCACATTTTTAAACAAAAAAAATACAAACCAATTTGAAGAAAATAAAAAAAACAACTATGGCCTCAAACACAACAGGTCTAACTAAATTCATCAAACTACTGACAACTGTGAAACTGAACAAAAAATATAAAATGATACAGACCAGTCAGTTCACTTTTGCGCTCAGACTCGGATTCTACAACTCCTACAGAGAAAGTTTTTTTTGGGGCTTGGGAGGAATGTAATCAGGGAAGTGACGATTTGTCAATTTAGCCTCAACCTCCACCACCCCAACTCTAGGAAAACCTGCCTGCTCCACTACAACAAGGCTGCCTATCGAAGCCTGCTGAAACTGAACAAAAGTCATCTTTGTATCTGGAAAAAACTCCTTGAATACAACAAAAACATTGAAGGTTGCCAAATGAAACAGATGGACAGCCAACTTCTTATACTAAATGAATGAATTACGAAAACCACTGTAAGGCTCCAACCTCTGATCTACTCTATCTACACCAACCATGTGCTTATGTAATCTAAAATGCACACATGTTTGCACACTTCAGCAGCCTGACCCCAAACAATCACAGGTGAAGTACTTTCATCACGTATGGTAGTCAGCATGTAGATAGCTCTCCTGTCTGAAAATTGCACAGCTAGAAGTTAACTACGCAAGGCACTGCTCTGTCCCCTCTAACTTTTTTTTTTTTTTTACTAACAAGCGCTTTAGCGTAAGCTTTATGATTGGAGGGGATTGTGCCACATGCAACAGTGTCCACTTTGAACAATTTCATGAACAATTGCATACCAGTGTAGAAGTTATCTAAGTATTAATGGTGCCCTTTGCTAAAAAGTCCTCTACCACATTTCCACACAATTTTCTCACTGACCCCAAAACTGGACGGACAACCAGGGGGGTCAATAGTGAAATCTCTACCAGTGTACACCATGAAACTATAGACCTATTCAGTACTACCCTCAGACAGCATATACATCTTAATTCCATAATATGCCCTGTTGCTAGGAATCTACTGCCTAAAAACCAAACATCCCTTGAACAGGACCAAAGACTCATCCACAGTTATTTCTATCCCTGCACATAGATCTCTGAAAAGCGATTTACAAAATGATCCCGGACAGTCCAAATCTTGAAAAGACGGTCCTAAACAGGGTGATCCCACAGCATTGCTTAGGCATTATCAACAATATGCAGTACCCGAAGCAGAAGCAAATACCGATAATGACTCATGGCTGCAGGAAATATGATGGTTGACATCAAGGGACTAGTCGACAAATATGAAGCAAGTGCAGCTTCCTTAACAAGCCCATCAAAAAAGTTCAACCCCAGAACTCATTCAGCTCAACCAGATTTGTGGGAATCCACCGAGTAGCTCTGGAGTGGGGCTTAAGTCCGGCACTTTTCTCTCTCATATACTGTTCAGCATACAAATTAGTCTGTTCAGTAATCACATCCAAAAATACATTGGCCATAAACCACTGAAAGAAGTTTATTGGGAAAAGGTTTTCATTAGTCTGCTTTTCCATCAAACTTAAATCCATTCCTCTTTCGACTGTTTCATCTTCTCCTATCTCCTTCAGAGACTGGAAAAATATCAACACTTCTCACCTTGCTTCTATGTTGTCTGACAGCCTCAGCACCACCAAACAGGATCCATTTTTAGCCTCTACTAACTATCTCAACAGTTTAAACACGGCATGTCACGCGTTAGCACCAGTAAAAACCTCCCATCGTCGCAGACAGCTCCCTTCGGCCCCTTGGTTCACAGAATCCCTTCGCCTTCAGAGACAATATTGCAGAAATTTGGAAAGACTCTGGCGCCGTTACTACAATCCCACGGACAAAGTCCTTTATAAAAGCGCCCTTTCCAAATACAAGTATCTTATTGTCTCCGCAAAGAGCGATTACTACACCTCCCAAATCAATCAGGCAAAAAACTCTGCAAGACAATTGTTCCAGGTAGTCACTCAACTGTCTAATCCCCCCACTCCGCGCCCTGCTGTTTCTCAAGCCCTCTGTAACTCTGTTGCCGAGTTCTTTGAAGACAAGGTTACTTCTATTTTCTCAGCATTTACCCACTCTGCTCCCACTACCACCACCAATCAACGTCACCCTATTAATACTCCTATTTTTTCGAATTTTGAAGCAACCACTGAGGAACAAATCAGACGTTTAATTTCCAGCACAAAATCACGATCACCCCTAGATCCGTGTCCCCCTGCCACTCTCAATCTCATCCCAGAAGCCATCTCCCCCACACTGACTAACATCTGCAATGCTATGTTCAGCACGGGCTCCTACCCCCCAGTGTGGAAGCAGGCTATCATTAAGCCACTACTAAAAAAACCACGCTTGATCCCCTCCTCCCAGCCAGCTATCGACCCATTGCATGTCTCCCTTTCCCTGCAAAGATATTCGAGAAAACCATGAACATACAACTCTCCAAATTTATAGAAAATAACAACTTACTGGATGAAACCCAATTTGGGTTTAGACAGGGTCATGGAACCGAAACTGCCTTACTAAAAGCAGCATATGAAATAAGGAAGACATTGGATAAAGGTGGAGCGGCAGTACTAATACTGCTGGATCTCTCCGCAGCCTTTGACACGGTCGATCATGTCACCTTGATCGACCGGGTCTCAGCATTAGGCATTCACGATAAGGCCAAAGAGCTTCTCGCCTCCTTCTTAACGGACCGTCCACAGACTGTATGAATGGGCCATTTTTCCTCCCTTACCTTCACCCTTCCTTGGGGAGTGCCGCAGGGATCCTCGCTAAGTCCGACACTGTTTAATATTTATGTTGCGGACTTGGCGAGGGTGATAACCTACGGTATTGCCCTCACGACCTACGCCGACGACACACAACTGGTGCTATCGGTGCACAACGATGGCGCAGCAGTTGCTGCCAACTTTTGGATTTGGATTTGGATTTGGATGAGGATTTATAGAGCGCATAGCTACCCTTGGCATCCCAGCGCTAAGAGGACCAAGATTCTTCCGAGTGGGGTCGATGCAGGAAAGTGTTTAGGGAAAGAACTTTCAAGAAGGAATGCTGGCAATCAGTTCCTGGATGTCATCAAACTGTCTCAAACTTAACTCTGACAAAACAGAGGTGATGACATTCGGGAAACTGGAACCTACTTGGTCCCCCATATGGTGGCCAACGAAGATGGGAGCTCCACCAGTACCTGTCACTAAGGTCCGCAATCTTGGAGTCACGTTTGACAACAAAATGACCTTCCATCATCATGTCAACTCTGTGGTCTCCTCATCCTTTTTCATCCTGAAAAGGATCAAAAAGCTGTTACCCTCCCTTCCCACTTCAGCTGGCAAAACCTTAATTAGCATGTTGGTTTTCTCAAAAACAGACTACTGCAATGCCCTTTTTCTGAACGCCCAGGAAAAAGTCCTTAACAGGCTGCAGTTAGTTCAGAACACCTCAGCCAGAATCTTATTGGGCATCCCTAAGTTTTCTTCAATCTCCCCTTACATTCAACAACTGCACTAGCTCCCTGTCAAGAGCCGCGCAAAGTTTAAGGCACTGTGCATCGCCTATAAATCTATCAATAACCTAGGCCCCCAGTTTCTCAAAGACGCCCTCTGCCCACTTGAAAACCCAAGAACGCTTTGTTCCTCCTCTGCCCATCTGCTCAAAGTTCTGCGAACTTAAAGAGCCAACTGGGGTGACAGATGTTTTACGATTTCCACTGCTAAACTCTGGAACACTCTCCCCCTTTACATCAAAACGGCTCCCACACTCCTCAGCTTTAGGAAGAAATTAAAAACCTGGCTTTTCTCACGGTAAATTTCTGCCACAGCATCATTCTGTAGATTGAGCGCCGAGACACCTCTGGGTATTTGCGCGCTATAAAAAACGCAAGAAACATAAACATAAACATTATTGACTCTACTCCCAGCGATGCCATTAAAGGCTGGCAACACCGACTGTACCATGTTTGGGGCAACTCAGAGTTCAGCACTTCCAGTGGGAAGCCTTAGGGCCTCAGGCTGCAATCCAGATGTCTCTTGCTGCACTATCGTCCTATCCGTGTCCTCCTCTAAAAAAGGCATTTCCTCAGCACCACAGAGTGGCTTCATCATCAGACGATTCTTCTCGAACAGAAAATTTACTGTCAGAATCTTGGACTTTCTATTCTGTCTCTGAAGCAGAGTCAGTCTTAGAGCCAAGGTAACAGGAAGATTCAAAAAGCAAGCGCACAATCTGCTTAGTGGTAATCCGGTTGCTAGCTAAAATCCATACTAATAAAAGTTACACAACAAATAAGTCAAAAATAACCAACACTGTCTAAAATAAGTAATATACAAATGTGACGTTATTAAACAGAAAGTAAACCTACTGGCATACAGTAATCTGGACGGAAAAGTCAATCAATACATAGCACACAATTATCTATATACTCAAAAACAATACCACTCACTTGCTAGAGACCGCTAGACTGAGGATCACCTGCACCTACTCTGCACAGACACAGCAAGCATCAACGACATCCCACTAGAAATGCAAAGAAAAAGAAAATTACACTCAAGACAACAAAATACACATCTTGCAGAAATCCAAGGAGAACGAGACACACAATAAATCTGAAGCTAAACATGCTGCTATCATTGCACCATTTACAAAACACACACTTATGCAGGGCAATAATACTCGTTTGGAGTAAACAGTACAAAAAGTCATTTTTACAAAACACATGCAAATACACAAATTGCAGATCTACCAGTGCCGAAACCACAAGAAGAGTCACAGCAAAGGAAATCAAAAGCTTTGCACTATAATAAAAAGGAGAAATAAAACATAACAATCACAAATGGAAACGATGACCAGATGAAACAGTTAACATTATAAAACACTATGAAGTCTACCAATCACCATCAAAATGCCAACCACACACATCATCCAGAAGCCAATCAACACAGACTGTCAGGCAGAAGTCAGTCGACACACCGCCAGTAAAATCCCCAGGTTAAACCCACTATCAGCCAAATGTCAGACCACACACACTGCCAGCCAAGCGCTAGTATTTCAAATTATTTTCCCACTAAAGGAGAGAGACCCTTACCCAAGGGGCTACCCTGACATATAAAATGAAAATTGCTGGTGTCTAGTGCCCCGCACCCCGATAGCAGATCGGCCTAAGAATGTCTCTGCCCGCGGATGCTGGGGGGATCAAATTCCCCCCCAAAATACACCCCCAAGGGGAGCGACCCTTACCCAAGGGGTTTCTCACTGCAATTGTGGAACAAAATCCCTGGTGTCTAGTGGGTCAAGGGGGCAGATTGGCCAGAGAAAAATGGCTGAACTTGCCCCGGGAAGTGGGGGGGAGGAAACACTGATTATACATGCCCCCAGGGGAGCGACCCTTGCCTAGGAGATCGCCCTGATGATCTAGTGGTGTGAATTCCTGCTGCACGATCGCAGCCCATCCATGATCGTGGAACAAGGATTCACTACATACAGACATGGGGGAGAAGGAAAAGCTCTCCCCCTCCCCCTCACCCCTTTGTCTGTGTGGCCCCAACTCACCCTCTCCCCGGAGAAGAACTCACCAAAGACATTCACCGGAGAAGAACTCACAAAAGGCATTCTCTCTAATGCACCTCGCTGGAAGCAAGTGGCAGCAATGGGGAGCTCCAGCACTTCCTTGGTGGGTGGGTGCGATGACGGCATGGAGCTGTCCTCAGCCCATGCCCACCGTGTGCAAGGATGACTCCCAAGTTATCCTTGACACACAAGAGGTTAAATACTGCAGATTGTTTATACTACCCTGCACATTGAAAATGTAGGTATAAAATCCTTTAACGTCTTGTTCAGAGTCATTTTCCTTTAATAATGGGAAGTTAATTTTTTCTAGTCACTGATGGTTCCAAACTGTCTGCAGTTAATTTTAATTCGAAACTTTTATGGTTTAAATCTCTTTATTCTGGTTGTATCTATAACACATACTCTCACCTACATTTAGCGGCTGGTGGGGTAAAACAGGAAGGTGGGGTTGGGAGAGAGTACAAGGGGCAGGGAAGGAGGGGGAAATGGGAGGGGATGGGGTATCCAACTTGGTAGGATATGGGGATAGGTACACATTGTCCAGAGTGTGAGTGAGTAAGTATCCTGGAAGCATAGGGTCTAGTTGGTGTTTCCCCTGGGTGGTGTGGAGCGGATTATTAATAATCCACTGGTGCAAAGTCACCACTTCGTCCACAGGTTCGTAACAAGTAAGGAGGAATCGACTCTGGAGCAAAGTACAAACCATAGGGGATTTTATTAGGTGATTTTATTAGGCTCCATCCAACAAGCACCATAGTGATACTCCAAGAGCGGACACTGAACAATGGTTACATGGGTTTTTATAGCAAAGATCACACGCAAGGGATGCCCAGAGGTAAATAGAGCTTACGCATCTTTTCTTCTCCTCTTCCAAGGGCCTTGGGTACTGTGCTTAGCCAATTCCCTTTCAAAGGGAAGAATCGCTGCACTTCTGTGATATTTAAACTTCAAACACTGAGGAACATTTAGTCACATAATTACTTTTCAAATTCCCAACACATTCTGGGATGTTAAAATAAAAAGCCCAACTCTGCTCTTGGCTCGGATAAGACGAAGCATTATGGTAAGCTTAATGTGAATTAAAGAGGAAGCTACTTTGGAGAGCTGTTGAGTCCTACATGCTCATTAACCTTAAGCAAGCAGCAGCACCCACATGTAGCACTGCCCTGCCCTATAAGGAGCAGAACCTTGTAGTAATGTGCTTCTGTAGCGAAGCGTTGTGCAGCCGAGTAAATAAGACAAGCATTTGTAATGCAGTAGTTCTAGCATTTACGCAAGTTTGAGCTATTGACATTGTGAAAAACAATGCCTTTTGTTTTTGTTTTCGTTTTAAAAACATAAATAAAAGGCATTGTATTTTACAATGTCAATAGCTTAAACTCTGGTAACTGTGACACCTATTGCATTGCAAATGCTTGTTGTCAAATTGCGTAAGAGTGTGTTCAAGGGAGGTCTTCAGAATCTCCATAGCCACTGTGTCCCACAGTTTGTGGACTCAGTCTATGTGGGTGGGCGTGGTTTCCGTGCCCCATTTAGCACGAAGGGCCGGGGTCATGGCGTTCCCCCTGGCGCAGCAGAAAGGGTAAGTCAGGGGTTCCAGCAGTCCCAGTAGAATATAGTGCGGGATGTCCTTCGAGAAGATTTTGTCAATGTCTTTTAAGTACTTCCAATATCTTTTTAGTTTAGGACATCACCAGAGTAGATGGGTGAGAGTGCTTTTGTGTCCAAAATTCTGCCAGCAGGTGTCCGAAGTATGGGACTTCCACTACACCAGCCGGGCCGACGTTTAGTACCAGTAGTGGGGGGTTTTCAATAGGGACTCTCTTCCTGTGGCGTTGTAGGCTGACGTGCAGGTTCTATGTAGGATATTGGACCATTCCATTGGTGTGAACGGTACGATCCAGCTGGGCTTCCCACCGTCGATGGACAGGGAATTTACTGGGGTCAGACTGTGTATTTAGGAAATTGTAATAGTCGGAAGCTATGTGTTTGTCATCTTCGGTAAAGATCCATTTTTCAAAATGGTGTCCGTGATTTGGAAGCATGTGGGTGGGTTGCGGGCTGAGTGACCCAGTGCTTGATGGCTGTGTGGTGCCAGTGTTTGGAATTGGGATGATCATAATTGGCCTGGAGTTGTGGGAAGTCCATTGCTCCTGTACTATCACATATAAGATGCTCTGAGGTTGCGCGAGCTGGAAGGAATGTGAGGTTTCACATGATGGGCGCGAGGGGGAGACTGGGATGGACAGGCCTTTCTTAACCATAACTCTATCCTGTGCTCCTAGTCAAATGAGTGATGGATGAAATGTAAGCTCCCACAGGGCTGTGCTTTTTAGTAAGTCACAGGATTTTCATCGAGACCCCATGCCACACAGTGAGTTGTAGATATTGGATAAGGTCTAAAGTTGGCTCTAGACCCCCAATTACTGGCCAGTTTCTGATGGTAGAGTGAAAACACAGTGCAACTAACCAAAGGTGGTGAGTTAAAATAGGGTGATATGTCTAAACAAACTATTTTAATGGAAAACAAGGCACATCCCCTAATTAAAAAACAGGAACAGCGCAAACAGCAGTATGAAACAAATGACTGTCGCAATATGGGCAAGACGTCCCTTGGCTTTCATCAGGGCCACTGAGTGAACTAAATAATACACCAAATAAATCAGTGAAAAAGAAGGTATAGCTGTTAAGAACGATACAACCTGTGGGTGAGAAAAATGTACTTATTGATTTCAAGATTTACAAGATAGTATGGGAACACATGTGATTGCGAATCATGTAATGCATTGTACTAATAGGAGAATTATTTTTCCGCAGATTATTTTTGACATCCATTGGCATGAAGGATTAGAAAATAACTGTAGGTACAGGTTGCATCGTTCTTAACAGTTCACTAATTTTTCAACAGTAGCAACAAGTTAAGAGCAGTGGCCCTGATGAAAGCCAAGGGACGTCTTGCCCGGTAGGCAGAAACATGTTGGCCCATATTGCGACAGTCATTTGTTTCATACGGTTTCCCTTTAGGGGAGTCTCATGTGAGTCAATAATGCAGCTCAAAAGAAGACATACTGAAGGCAGTACAAGACTGAGGACCAATCTCTTTTGAGGGCAATAGGCTTTGTATATATCAAGAATGGTCACCTATCACATTCCTGAGGTACTGCGCTTTTAAGCGGCCCTTTCTCCTACCCTGTGAGACACCCATGATCTACTTTATTCATGCTCCAGGACTGCAAATCATTCATGCATGCAAATCTATGAAGGATACCAAAACTAGAGAACTATAGTTGCAGGTAAGTAACTTGTGTCTTGTTTTCAAACAGGCTTTGTTTGTTACCTTCTCTTTTGGGGCTTATAGTAAACAGAATTTAAATTACCCTGATCAATAGTTATCCTGGCCTCGGGTTCACCATCCCTGGTCAACTTGCTTAACTGTCCATTAGACAGTTGCTGATACCCCATTTCCATCATAGTTTGTAGAAAGCAGAAGCAGAGCAGGAGGCAAGGGAGTGTCTCTAGAAATTAGCACCCAGATTTAGGATACCAGGCCCTCTGATCTCCAGTGCGGACTTTCCCACCACAGGCCTGCAGTTTTTATTACCCCCTTCAAAACAGCATCTTGAAAAAGGAGTGCATATACTTGGTTGTAGCAAGTCTTGACAAGTCAGTACATCCTCAAAGTAGTTTCCTCCCTGTCTGATATTTCTCAGAAACACATGCCCTGATAGTAACACCTCACAGGTGCTGCATATGCAGTAGATGGAGATTTTTTTTACACCTGGGGTGCGATGCATTCATTAGCCTTTTGATATTTACAAATGTGAGGAATTTGACTGTCCAGGAAAGTTAAAGAATGCTAAGATCGGGCATCTCGTATTATGGATGAAGAAATAGAAAGTTTAAGTCCTAGATGTGAACTCTCATTGGGATCGGCAATCGTGAACGGTGGCTACATTGGTATTGGTGCTGCTTAATGAGAACTATTTGGAGAATTAGCATGAGGAGCAAAGAGGTTGTAATGTTTTTTTTTTTAAAAACAATCTCTATTGGTATTTTCATGTAGATAGCTTTCATATCATGAACAACAACAAACCAACGAGGTGTATGGTTATCCATTATACGACAGTGCAAAAACACACATTTCCAACATTTGTCAGCATGTGCCTACCCAAGCGATGTGTCTCCTGTACAAAGAATCAGTATGGACGTGAAAGTATACATTTGAACATAATAATATTGAAACTTGACAGCAGGACATCTTAAGTTACTCGCATTGCCCCACCCATATACATATCGTTCTCACACATTGATGAATTTACACATCTGCAGTTCCGGCAGCCACATCCCCGACATCCTCAAGTACATTTGTCCTTTCCTGAACCCAGGTGAGGAACGGTTCCCAAATCTCTCTTGGCCTGGAAGTGGGAGGCATTAACTCCCAGAACATAGCGAGCTGGATGTGGCAGTAGGTAACCTCCCTTATCCATTCCTTTATCGTATGTTTCCTTTTCCTCCCCCAATGGACAGCTATTTGGCGTTTGGCGAACAATAACAATAAGGCATGCAGTTTGCGTTTTTTTTACATGTGTATCTTTAACATACCCTAACACTCCCACAAGAGGAGAAGGTGGCAGTGCTAATCCCAGGATCTGATTGATAGACATGAAGATGCGGGTCCAATAATCAGTAAGTGCCTGACACTCCCATGTCATATGTAAGAAGGAGGGTGAGAACCCCCGCACAGTGCCAGCAGCAGCTATCATCCCTAAGCCCCATTCGATGTAAACTAATGGGTGTTCTGTAATACCGATGCAGAAACTTGAAATTAATCAAGCAGAGTCTATAATTAGGGGACAATTCAGTCAATTGGGTATAGCAGTAGGTCCATTGCTCCTCAGTCAGGGGGGCGGTATTAGTTCTGCATTCCATTTATGCCGAGCGCTTGGCTCTGTCACTGGGGCATGTGTAAAGCCCAGTGATAAGTCTATGTGGTGATGGTGTACGCAGCAAATTCTCCAGGGCCGCCAAAGCGGCGGTTGGGTAGGGAATTCAGGGTGCAGTGTGCGACAGGGAGGTTGTAATGGTTGACACCAGTTCAAGCATTAAAAACTATTGGCCTGAAATTCTATTGCGTGTTTGTCATCACCTATCCAAATAATTGAAACTTGCAGGGTGAAGTGGAAACTCGCACATAACTGGTTGGTAGCTCCAGAGGGGGGGTGAGACTGTAAGTTCTGAGAAGAGTGAGGGTGTGGCCTCCCACTCCACCCCTCCAACCATTTCCATTGTCTAGTAAGGAGTGTCCTTCATATTGTGTTGTAGTAATGTATGTTTTGTAATTGCTATTGATGTGTAACTATCACATTGTTTGATAGAGGTTGCATGCTATGTGTAATTAACAAATAGACCCAGTCCCATGATTTGAAACTAATGACAGAGAGGGCAAAAGACGGAATTTTCAAACCGCAAAATACTACGTAAGCGTACGAACCTTACTGCCAAACAATAAGGTTGCTTGCTAAACTACACGTCCTGTTCCCAGCAGAAGCGGTCGCTCCTCACGCTGCTCCCCTCCCTGCCTACAGCCTGGTATCGTAGCGCTATACCGCCAGACTGCTCGCCTCACTCCCACATCTGCTATTGGCTGATTGATTTCCATTATTAGATCGTAGCGCTAGATTGCCTGTTTATTCATTGATTTCCATTATTAGATCGTAGCGCTAGATTGCCAAAGTGCGCTTTTACTATCTTTTCAATTGTGCTGTGCTGCCTGTTGATTTGATCTGTGCCTGATTGTGCCGGTGCCACTGCCATTTGCATCACGTTTACGCTGATTTGATTGTGCCCCAATCCTGTTTCGCTTTTGGCTTGCTGCCATTTTGTTGTTGTTGTTGTGCCTCCCTGCCCGGATCTCCACCCCGCTCCCGCCTCCCAGCTGCTCCTCCTTCCAACTGATACTGTTAGCCCCGCTCTCCCGCTATAGCGCTGTGACCGTCCTGTTCCCAGCAGAAGCGGTCGCTCCTCACGCTGCTCCCCGCCCTGCCTACAGCCTGGTATCGTAGCGCTATACCGCCAGACTGCTAGCCTCGCTCCCACATCTGCTATTGGCTGATTGATTTCCATTATTAGATCGTAGCGCTAGATTGCCTGTTTATTCATTGATTTCCATTATTAGATCGTAGCGCTAGATTGCCAAAGTGCGCTTTTACTATCTTTTCAATTGTGCTGCGCTGCCTGTAGATTTGATTTGTGCCTGATTGTGCCGGTGCCACTGCCATTTGCATCGCGTTTACGCTGATTGTGCCCCAATCCTGTTTCGCTTTTGGCTTGCTGCCATTTTGTTGTTGTTGTTGTGCCTCCCTGCCCGGATCTCCACCCCGCTCCCGCCTCCCAGCTGCTCCTTACTCGCCCCTCCCCTTCCACTATCCACATATGACAAATGCCTCCGCGCGCAGCGTCTACGCGCAGCGGTCGCGCCTCATGCGCGCCTTATGCGCGCCGAAGGTGCGCCAAAGGTAAGCCCGTCTACGCCCGTCCGCGCCTGGACCGCGCCCAGCGCTAGACCCCCTGCTCCCCGCAAATCCCACTCCACCCGCATTACCTACGACGCCGCAACCCTCTCAGCCCTTAACCCCGGCCGCCTACCAAACTGCCACCAAGCCGCCCCAGGACACACCCATGGACCCTTCACTGGCCACTCCTGCAAGTTCGACTGCATCAGGACCCACACCAAACCCACAATCTCCAAACAGAGCTCCGACACTAACCACCTTAAATGCTTCCTGCTCAATACCCGCTCAGTCCACAGACACTCCATCGAACTCTGGGACTTACTCGACACTACATCGCCGGACGTCGCCTTCCTTACAGAAACCTGGATGAACGCCTCATCAGCCCCGACATCGCCATAGCCATCCCGGACATCTACAAGATCATCCGAAAAGATCGCAGCAACCAAACAGGAGGAGGCATCGCCATTGTCCATAAGAAAACCATCCGCATCACGACCAGTTCCGATGATAACCTCGCTACCGCTGAACACCTTCACTTCCAAATCCACACCGACCCCAAAACCACACTCAGAGGCACCCTCATCTACAGACCCCCAGGACCCCGCACACAATTCAGCGAAGACATCGCCGACTTCATCAGCCCACATGCCCTCCCATCCGAGAACTACATTCTACTGGGGGACCTCAACTTTCACCTGGAAAAGAAAAACAACAACACCACCACCCTCCTGGACAACCTGGCCAATCTCTGACTCAAACAACTCGTTGACACCCCCACCCACTTTGCCGGACACACGCTTGACCCTATCTTCACCTCCAGCAAGCACATCTCCTTCGATCACACCACAGCTCTCCACTGGACGGACCACAGCTGCGTTCACTTCAATTACAAAAAGTCCACGACCCACAACCCCCCACAACCTATTCCCCGAAGAAACTGGAACAAAATCACCACCGACCAGCTCCTCACATCGCTTCACCAAAACCCCCCTGCCAATTCATCGGACCCTAACCAAGCAGCCACCAACATCACACAATGGAACACCCACAGCGCCGACGAACTAGCACCCTTGACAAACCATCTAATCAAGCAAGGTAGCAAAAAAGCCCCCTGGTTCAACAATGACCTTAAAAAATCCAAGAAGTTCTGTCGTACTCTCGAGAGAACCTGGAGAAAAAACCCAACCACTGACAACCTATCCACGTTCAGGAACGCCACCCGCAAACACCACCATACTGATCCGATCCACCAAGAAATCAGCATTCAAGGATCGACTTGACAACAATGCCCAAAACAGCAAGGAACTATTCAACATCGTCAAAGAATTCACCAACCCCTCCGCCGGCACTAACGACATCACTCCCTCCCAAGACCTCTGCGACTCTCTAGCCTCATTCTTCCACAACAAAATCGCCGAAATACATAACAGCTTTGAAAACCAGTCCGAAGACCAGTCCACTCCACCCACCTCCGAACCAAAACCGAACTCTAACAACCTTTGCGCTTGGAACCCTATCACCACCGAAGACACCATCCGCTTGATGAACTCCATCCACTCAGGATCACCAACCGACCCATGTCCCCACCACATCCACCCCATCTCCGCGATGTCATTAACTGTTCCCTCAACTCCGCTACCTTCCCGGAAAGCTGGAAACATGCAGAACTCCGCGCCCTTCTGAAGAAACCCACGGCAGACCCAACCGAACTTAAGAACTACCGCCCCATCTCGCTCCTCCCATTCCCTGCTAAAGTCATCGAAAAAGCCGTCAACAGTCAGCTCGCCGCCTTCCTCGAATCCAACAAATCCCTCGACCCTTCACAGTCCGGCTTCCGAGCCAAACACAGCCCCGAAACCGCCCTCATCGCTGCAACAGACGACATCCGAACACTACTGGACAACGGAGAAACAGTTGCTCTCATCTTACTCGACCTCTCCGCAGCCTTCGACACAGTCTGTCATAGCACCCTCATACAACGCCTCAGCAACGTCGGAATACAAGGAAAGGCATTGGACTGGATCATCTCGTTCCTCACCGGAAGAACACAGAGAGTTCGCCTCCCCCCCCTTTCAAATCAGAGGCCACCGAAGTCATCTGCGGCGTACCACAAGGATCATCACTCAGTCCCACCCTCTTCAACGTATACATGAGTCCCCTCGCTTCCATCGCACGCCAACACAACCTCAACATCATCTCCTACGCAGACGACACCCACCTGATCCTCTACTTCACCAAAGACCCAAACACCGCCAAAACCAACTTACACGAAGGAAAGAAAGAAGTAGCCGAGTGGATGAAGAACCGCCGTTTAAAACTAAACTCGGACAAAACAGAAGTCCTCATTCTAGGGCCATCCCCCTCTGCCTGGGACGACTCATAGTGGCCTCCGGCCCTCGGAACCGCACCCATACCTACAGACTATGCACGTAACCTGGGCTTCATCCTGGACTCCTCCCTCTCGATGACCAGACAAGTCAACGCCGTCTCATCATCTTGCTTCAACATCCTACGAATGCTCAAAAAAAATCTTCCGTTGGGTCCCCACCGATACAAGAAAGACGGTCACCCACACACTGGTCACAAGCCGACTGGATTACGGAAACACCCTTTACGGCAGAACCACAGCCAAACTACAGAAAAAACTCCAACACATCCAAAACGCCTCAACCAGACTCATATTGGACATCCCTCGGCAAGCTCACATTTCCGGCCACCTGAAAGACCTCCATTGGCTCCCTGTCAAGAAGAGAATAACGTTACGTCTCCTGACCCACGCACACAAAGCCCTCTACGACCTAGGACCCGAATGCCTCAACACGCGTCTTTCCTTCTACACCCCCTCCCGACAACTACGATCGTCCAATCAAGCCCTCGCCGCAATTCCGCGCATCCACAGATCCACCATGGGGGGAAGATCCTTCTCCTACTAGCGGCCAAAACCTGGAACTCTCTCCCCACCCACCTCCGCCTTACACAGAACCACCTCTCCTTCAGAAAGCAACTATAAACGTGGATATTCGATAAGTAAAACATCTCCCTCCCCCAAGCGCCTTGAGACCCTCTGGGTGAGTAGTGCGCTATACAAATTTTGGAACTTGAACATGGAGAAACTGTTTCACAATCTTGCAGTAACGTTTGTTACTTTCACTTTGGGAGGGTTTTGCATGTTATATTAAATTATTTAAATCTTACTCCAATACGAAAACATTCACAGTGTAGCAGTGTAACCGAGTGGGAGAAACAGGTCGGAATCTGGTAGTTCTGGGTAAATAAGGCTTTATTTTAACAAAGGTTTTCTTCTTTTTCTTTAACAGTCTTTCTCAGGAAGGAGCAGCTGGGTCCGTGGTTGCTTGGGACAGGGTGAGGGTTCTCCATGAGCTGACCTCCCGCAGGTACAAACTTCAGGGCTTGTAGGCTCTTCTTCTGGGATAGCCACACTCCTCCGTGAGTGTGGCTGGGTGAAGCACCGTAACGTTGGCCTCCTGGCTTCTCGTCTGCTTCTCAGTCGTCGTCTCTTCCGTTCTTCTCTTCTCCGTCCTTCGCTCTCCGGTCTTGCACATCAGCCTTCACTTGTTCTTCCTGGTCGGTAACGTCACCCGCCGACTGTAGGTCTTCCTCTCTTTTCATCTGTGAGCCGGCTACGTCACTCCCGGGCGGTCCTTGCCATACAGGATACGCCCCTTTAAAGTGGAACATGTCTTCTTCCTCGTTTTGTTTGCCCCAGATATGATCACTTTCGTCCCAGTCGTTCTGCGAGGAGCAGAGAGAGGGTAAAGTCGAGGTGTCAGCCAACCACCAGTCACTTGAGGGGGTATTATGTATCATGGGACAGGGTTCCCGGTTACATACCTCCCCCCCTGGATTCTCCCGATCGGGCAGAAGTGCGGACCGGGACAGGAAGTCAGCATTATTGTCTTGTCCTTTTCTATGCTTAATAATCATGGCAAACGGCTGTAAAAACTAAAACCACCTAAGAATCCTGGGATTCGTTTTTATACATCCACTGTAGTGGAGCGTGGTCGGTGTAGAGGACAAACGGTTTGCCTTCCAGGTAGTACATCAATTTGTCGACCGCCCAACGTATAGCCAAGCATTCTTTCTCTATGGTTGGGTACCTGGCCTCACGAGGGTGCAACTTCCTGCTGATATACAGTAATGGGTGTTCCAACCCATCTGTACCTATTTGAGATAGTACGGCTCCTAGGCCCGTGTTGGAAGCGTCAGTGGCTAAGAAAAAGGTTTCCTCAAAATTCGGGGAAATTAACACTGGACTGGTAGTAATAGCTGTTTTTAACTGGATAAATGCTTGTTTTGCTGCCTATGGGGGTTGTTGTATCTCTTTCTTACTGATGCTTTTCCTCAAAAGATTAGTCAATTGAGAAGCCATTTGTGCAAAGTTAGGCAGAAAGCTCTGGTAATAGCCAATCCGCCCTAAAAAACGCTCCGAGTTCTTTCTTTGAGGATGGGAACGGAGTGTTTACTATGGCCTTTACTTTTTCCTCTTGCGGGGCTATGACTCCGTCGCCTAACATGTACTCCAAGTATTTTACCCTTTTTACGGCTCTTGATTTTTTTGAATTGACATGCAAACCAGCTGCTCGCAAAGCTGATAGTATATTTTGTATGTGCGAGAGATGTTCTGTTCATGAGGAACTAAAAATCACTATATCATCGAGATATACGGAACAATAATCAGTATGCTGTTTTAAAACTTCATTCATCGGCCTCTGGAACGTAGCCGGGGCTCCATGGAGCCCAAACGGCAGTACATTGAACTCATAAAGCCCGTCCTCAGTGGCGAATGCTGTTTTGTGTTTGTCCTCTACACGAAGGGGTACTTGCCAGTACCCCTTTGTGAGGTCCAGCGTAGTGATATATTTGGCCTCTCCGATCTTTTCTATCAATTTGTCCACCCTTGGTATAGGGTAGGCATCACAGGCTGATATAGCATTCAAAGCTCGAAAGTCCATACAAAATCGCGTGGACCCATCTGGTTTGGGAATCATTACGAGTGGGGGCGACCAACTACTGTGGGAGGGTCGTATCACTCCTAGCTTTAGCATGTCTTGTACCTCGCGCCTGACATCTTGTCATCTGGCAGCAGGTATTCTATAGGGTCCCATTTTTATATGGGCCCCCTTCTCTGTCTCAATTCTATGTTCTATGAGGTTGGTCCTCCCTGGTTTGTCAGAGAACATTGGGGCAAAAGGTTGCAAGCTCGCCTTCAGTTCTTTTTTCATGGTGGGGCTTAATTCTTCATTTATAGGTAACTGTTCTAAAGTTGTTGTGTCTTTGGTGGTTGGTAAAACCAACTGGGTTGATTTCGGTACTGGACCCAACCATTTTTCAGAATGTTTATGTGAAAACATTGTGTTCGTGAGGGTGATATCCTTACTCTATAGGTGGTTTGGCCCAAAGTTTCGATTATCTGGTAGGGCCCTGCCCATTCTTTGTGAAACTTCTTGCCGGAGGCAGGCAAGAGAACTAATGTCCAGTCTCCCTTATCCATATGTCGCCACTTCTTTCCTTGGTTATAATATTTAGCTTGTTTGTGTTGGCTTTTTTCTAAGTTGGAGTATGCTAGATCTCTTAACTTTCCCAACTTGCTCCTTAACATCTGGGTGTATTCCAGTATGGATCTACTTTCTTCCTTTTCCTCATTTTCCCAAATGTCCCTGGTTATGTCGAGCAAGGTTCTTGGTTTTCTCCCATATAATAATTCGAAGTGAGAGTAACCCGTACTGCTCTGGGGTTGGGCTCTGAGGAGGTAAAGGGCCAGAGGCAATAGCATGTCCCAATCCTTGTTCTCTAAAGACAACATTTTGTGCAAGGTGGACTTTAAGGTGCGATTATACCTTTCCACCAAACCATCAGTCTGTGGGTGGTATCCTGAAGTCTTAATTTGGTGGATGTATAGCGATTTACATACTTCCTGCATGAGTCTAGAGACAAATAGGGTCCCCTGGTCCGTTAATCTCTCTTTTGGAAACCCCACTCTGGAAAACAATTCTATGAACTTTTCTGCTATGTTCTTTGTAGTGGGAGCTTTAAGCGCAAAGGCCTCCGGAAACCGCGTAGCGTAGTCCACGATGACCAGGGCATACAAATGGCCTTTTGCTGTTTGGGTAAGGGGCTGATCAAGTCCATCCCTACCCTTTCGAACGTGGCTCCTATAATAGGGAGAGGTTGCAGAGGAACAGAAGGGGGTTTGTTTAGACTTAGTTTTTGGCATATCTCACAAGTTTTGCAAAAGTCTGAGGCTTCTTTGTAAATTCCTGGCCAATAAAAGTCCTCTAAAATGTTCTGAAGGGTTTTTTCTGCTCCTGCATGCCCTGTATGGGCATAGTAGAGAACTTGTTCTCTGAAGGGTTTGGGAACCCCAACTGTTTTGGGTCTTGTGCCTTACCCTCCCTATAATAAGTCATGTTCAATCACAAATCTGGGGAAGGAGACCTTCGGGCTAGACTGGTTTAGGTGAGCCGCTTCCCAAGCATTAAAAAGGGAAGAATCATTGGCCTGTGCGAACTTGACATTCCGGTCTAAGACCCAAGGTTCTGAGGCCAGTAGGGTAGGGGCAAGATCTGTCCTCGATTGTTGACCTTCTCTCACTTCTTTTTGGAACATATTAAAAAAATCAGGATTATCTACCCCTATGATTAAATCCTCTGGTAGAGTTTCTATTACTCCTACCTTCACTGTACAGGGGGTCTGCCTAAAGGAGTCGGGGTGATCAAAGCAACCGGATATGGTTTCACGTCACTGTGCACACATCAAATGTGCACTGTTGTCCCTGGAAGGACCAGGGAATTTTGTATCACCGATTGCCTGCACCCGAATCCAGCAAGGCTTTTATGGTCTTTTTATTTACGTTAACACGTACGTAAAAGGATGAGCCCATTTCCGCTGAGTACATCACCGCTCTGGGGACGTAGCCGACTTCCATTGGCTCTTCAGGGGGCTTCCTTCGGGGGCACATACGGGCAATATGGCCCCATTCCCCACACTCGTAACACTGAGGTGATTTCATTGGTGAAACTTCAAATTTGAAAGGTCGGGTTCTTCCTGTATCAGTTACCCGGTTTGGGTTTCTTGTCCACCTTCTGAGTCGTTGAGGCTTTTGTTGTTTTGTCCCCGTCCCAAGTCAAAGAACGAGGTTGGGTCCTGGAGTAATTTGTAGCCATTTCTATGGCTTGAGCGGGGGTGAGGCCAGAGTGCTGCTTTAGACAACGCTGCGTCCCATATGGCAGGGCCTCCATAAATTTTTCAAGGTAGATGCTATTCATTATGTCTTCCTTACTCCTGCTTTCGGGCTGTAGCCATTTTTCTGCCGCAGCCTTCAGTCTAAAGAATAAGGTCTTGGGGTTTTCGCCTTGGGTCCCTTTTTTTTTTCTAAATCACACCCTGTATGCTTCTTCGTCTAATCCTAAATGATCTAGTATCAAGGTCTTGATTTCCTGGTAGGGGGTGTTTCCTGTGGGATTGGCCACCTGATAGGCCTCTTGGGCAGGTCCAGTTAACAAAGGAGCTAAGAAAAATGGCAATTTTTCTTCCGGCCATCCGCAGGCTCTTGCTGCCCTTTCGAAATTTGTAAGGAAAGCGTTGGGTCGTCTCCTGCTAGGTATTTTTGTAAGGCGACTCCCGATGGGTGTGGCAAAGGTTGTCTTCTTTCAGGGGGAACCAGAGTCCCTGGTTCTTTGATAGCCCTTTGTAGTCCTTCCAGCTGGGCGGTCATGGCGCTTTTAAACACCTCTCGATCCTCCTGTGCCGAAGTCATTTGGCGCTCGACCGCCCACTCTAGTTTTTCTTGGCCCTTGATCAAATGCTGTATTAACTGATCCATTGCTGGGGTTGCAAGGGAAAGGTCGGATCCCACTTCTGACACCACTTGTACCGAGTGGGAGAAACAGGTCGGAATCCGGTAGTTCTGGGTAAATAAGGCTTTATTTTAACAAAGGTTTTCTTCCTTTTCTTTAACAGTCTTTCTCGGGAAGGAGCAGCTGGGTCCGTGGTTGCTTGGGACAGGGTGAGGGTTCTCCGGTTGTAGGCTCTTCTTCTGGGATAGCCACACTCCTCCGTTAGTGTGGCTGGGCGAAGCACCGTAACGTTGGCCTCCTGGCTTCTCGTCGTCATCTCTTCCGTTCTTCTCTTCTCCGTCCTTCGCTCTCCAGTCTCGCGCATCTGCCTTCACTTGTTCTTCCTAGTGGGTGACATCACCCGCCGACTGTAGGTCTTCCTCTCTTTTCACCTGTGAGCTGCCGGCTACGTCACTCCCGGGCGGTCCTTGCCATACAGGATACGCCCCTTTAAAGTGGAACACGTCTTCTTCCTCGTCTTGTTGGCTCCAGGTATGATCACTTTCTTCCCATTCGTTCTGCGAGGAGCAGAGAGAGGGTAAAGTCGAGGTGTCAGCCAACCACCAGTCACTTGAGGGGGTATTATGTATCGTGGGACAGGGTTCCCAGTTACAAGCAGTTTTTCATTTTTCAAAGACCAGTAGTCTTCCTGGTGAAAATAATTACAGTTGCAAAATAATTTCCTGGGCGGTACACAAGGCTAGCAAATTGGAAGACTAGATGGGTTTTCAATAATGTAAACATCAGTTCAGTGTTGGAAATGCTTCTCCTAATTTCATCAAAGATGGGCTAAATGCTGACATTGTACAGTTTCATATGACTACTAAATCTCTAGTTGGTTGTTCTTCACCATGTGAAGGTTACAAAAGTATCTCATGTTATGCTTTGCTTTCAACGCTCTTTTCAAACGACATGATAACAGAGAACTTTTTTTTCACAGAATGCTCTAAATTTACCAATACCACCTGTGAACAGTGCCTGAAGAATGTCACAGTAAGTACAATATCGCATGTTTTGTTTTGTTTCCTATATTAGCATTTATATAGTGCTTAATACCACGGGGTGGGGCACTACAGTGCATTATCGGACAGGTACCATGGTACCCTGTGGAAGAGTATGTGACTGACAGAGTGTATTTGTTGTGACCAGATGGATGTTCTTACCTTGTCTTGGGGTGCAGCAGATATCAGTGCCTTAGAGGAGGTGGTGTTAGAGGTATTTGCACTGACTGTAATTATATGACAGCAGTAATTAACTCTTAAAGTTCCATATTACACTTTATGGTTTCAGGTCATACCCATGTTGGCTGCAGCACTTGGGTCAGTCACTCTAATGTTTTGTGAGTTTGAGAGGAGAGGGATGAGAAAAGGGTAAAGGGGCAGAGATCTACCTAATTAGTTACGGGTAGTCCAGCTGGAAGAAGAGATTAGGTGGACTTAAACAAATATACAGCTCCATAGCACTAATCTAGCCAGAGACGACGTATGCATATACTCCAAACGAAAAACTGCATGTTATTAAAGGAAAGTCCTTTAGTCCATATGACAAGATGTTCAAGGGAAAGATGCTGCCAGATGAGTAACTATATACCAAATGTAAGTTGCTAACATAAACAGTAGCTATGCAACCTTTTAAAGTCAAGGATATCCAGGTCCACCTCATGAGTGAGAAAAGAAGTGGAACTGCAATCAAGCAAAAGCCACATAAGCCTTCAAGGTAACCATTTCACAAATTCTGCTTGGACTAAGGAGGTCAAAATTGGGAACAAAGGTGTTGTCCCCATACCCCCGCTACAGAAGGCTCCTAAAGACGTGCAACTTTTAGTTTGGCCACGGTTCAAACCCTTGTCAGGCCAGCCTCATTCACATTTGAGTGTAAGTGACGGAATGCTTGGTAGTTTGCGGCCCTGATAGAACACAAACAAATTGGCCTGCCTTGTTATGCTTCTGATCTTTTTCATCTTCAGCCCAGTACTTTTTCAGAAACTCTTACTTTTTTTTGGGTTACATAAGGATGGATGATTCTTCTCCTGCCCTTATAGATTTTTCTCCCAAACAACTTCCACTTTCTTTATTAGTTCAGAATGGCATTTTAGGGTTAAAAACATAATGTTAAGGAAGGAGACTTACCGTGCTTCTTTTGTTTTGACCAGTCTCATTTTGGTCAATCCTGGTGCAGTTCTTCTCTCACCTGTAAGCTTTTATCTATGTCTTCTCCACAAGTTAACTTTCATTCTGAGCTCCTATGCGTGGTCTCTTCTCACTCTTCTCCTCAACTTCCATTCTAGCTAGAGGTCTTTCTTGCAAACCATAGTAGCCAAACAGGTGCCATTTCCTGTTCTAGACAACAATCATAGTATGTTGATTGATTCTTTTGGATGCTGCAACTCTTATCTGCCCTGGGAGAAAGAAGCTTGCGAGGGTATGATGTATCCAAGAACTTCTGTCTTCAGTAATTTTAGGGGAAAATCAAACTACCCCTACTACTTGAAGGCTGGCAGCAATAATACCTTGGGCATTTTCTTGGGAATTTGGTTCCATTCTCCTAATACTTACCATTACAGGGATATCGCCTGCAACCTGCTTTTATCATCTTTTTAACGTTGAAGGCCTGGTCAGCTAGTAGTTTTTAGTCACCCTTCACCTTGACTACAAATGTCTTGGTGGCAGGGTTGATTGTCAGTGCCCTGGGAGAGAGGTACTTTGTTCATACATATGGTATTACATTCTGTTTTAGCGCTTATACCCATCCTTTTACAAAAAAACAAAAACAACTTTGCAGACATAAATACTGCCCAGGTTGGACACAGTTATCTGTCGTAATTAATAACATGAGGAGAAACCTCACTGTCTGGAGAACACCATGTGACGCAGATAACATGACGTAGTGGAAGAAGAAAGGTGGAGTGTATTAAAGAGGGGGAGGAACAGGAAACGTCAATATCACAATTGCCCTCCAGGGGGGTCTGGTTTGAAGTGGATACTTAAAGAGGACCAATCGTGTGTACATTACAATTGTAGCAAGTAGAAAACCAATTCACAGAAAAAATAGGCCCCACCCGGGGCCGCCCATCAGTCGTAATTAATAAAACAAGCAGAAATCTGACCATCTGGAGAAGATCAGTCTCTAGGCTTGTCTAATATGGCGTAGCAGAAGGAGAGTGGGCGATAGTTATGTGGGCGAATCGAAGAAGGCCAAGATCACATTAGCCATTTCAAGGGGCAGCCATTAAATGTGAGGATCTAAACACCACCAGTCCTAGTTTATATCCTTCAAAACATTTCTTTCTTTTTAGTTGAAAACAGTGCTCTGTGTTAATTGCTCAAAGATTACGCTGTCATTGTAAACCAAGGAAAATCTGCTTCTCCCCGCCTTGCCCTCCGTTTTGGGGTTATGTCTGGAAATGTGGGTTTTTCAAAACATTGCAGAAACATTTGTTGAGGTATGTTACAATACAAAATATTAATGGTGTCCAAAGAAATGCCAAGAATACAATACTTAGTAAAACTCGCATTAAGAGGTACTAGAGAGCAGTAAAAAGGAACCTAAAAGCTTCATGAATCCACAGGGACCAACAAGTTAACAAAGCCAATACAGCAGGCTACTCAAGCTATAGTAAATGTACCAGTGTAACTAAGAATATTTTCTTCCATTTAGAACAGCAGTGGGAGAACTTTTACAAATCTGTGGTGACTGCTTATAGAAAGGGATTCAGGAATACTTTTCAGTGGTAATTGGTCATTTTCGTCTGTTTTACAATTCTGTCTTTATTGATGGGAAAATACTTCCTTGTAGTCAGTCCTGCTGCACCGGTTTATCTTTGCTGGTATATGCCCCATATGGAAGTATTTGCATCAATTAGACTGAACCCCATTTTAGAGCAAAGTGGCATTGGAAAATATTTGGAATCTTGCACTCAAAATACGATTAGCTCTGAGGTTGCCCTAAAGAAAAACTCCCTCCCCTCGTTCTCCCTTTCTCCCTATCCCCCTTGCTTTCAATAAACCTGAACACAGCGTGGAGTTTAATAATCTGGATTAAAAATTGCAACCACAGGGTTGAAACTTGCGGAGTAGAATTTGAAACAAATTATCACTACATGTGTTACAATCCTCAGATATTACATAGCTGTTAACGATCTCTCTGTGACGAGGGACAACAATCCCATCCCCCTGAACCCATATTTAGCCCTCCTTTAGAAACTCATTGGAAACCCCAAAGAACATACTAACTGCTATCTCCGCTGTTATTTAATAAGGTAATATTTTATTGTGTTTTATGCATCCTCCGCGAAATTGCAGTACTGAGTCTTCTCTGTGATAATCATGTTGTGGGAGCATCTTATTCAGTTGGAGTCCATAGGGCATCTTATCTGCACTGTTTTCCTTACCAGTATTCTCATTTAACAAATTGTTCATAGAAAAGGGAGAACAGCAAACTGTTTAATATGCCATTAAGGAACAACATCATATTCTTTGTGAAGAGATGTTCTGTAGTCATAAAGTAATCATACTGTTGTATAATGAAATTAATATTGCAGAAAAAAGGTTGGGGTTCGATTCTTCAAGGTCCTTAATGGTGAATCAGTTGATCCATGATAGTTATCTCGTGGAGGTTGTTGGAGGAGAGAGTATGTGACGGTTGGCACAAATAATATAAATTCAGATGAGAAATGCTCCCTTATATATTTGCTCTTTTTGAATGCTGCTACTTCGGGCGTGCTCTGTGCATCATGCGAGGATCTTGGTTGTGATTCTCTACACAAAGTCAGCAGCAGTACTTTAAATAGAACAGTTCCAGTAAATTCGTGCTTTACACACAATGATGCCTGCAAAAGTCCATCCAGTATTTCTGAGAAGTTTGTTCTGTACCTATGCAAGATCCTGAAACAGAAGATCACAAAACGATTATTAGAGCCCTTTGACAGTACTCGAGTAGATCACAGGACTTAATTTGGCTTCAGACCAGTGAGCGGGGGTTGGGGCACTCTAGCAGAACTAAAATACTTTTATTGTCCATTAAGATGAGGGTTTTCAGTCAGTAGACAGTGGGATCCAACTGCCTCGATAATGAATGGGTGTTTCAGGAGGCACTACTTTGTTGCAAACTGAAGTCAGCAAACCGGATTAAACATCAGTCCAACATGAAAAGGTGGATGCTTATCACACCCTAGCAATTTTCTGGCTACAGTTTCAGAATGCATTTTAATTTTCCATGTTGAAGGCATACACATTTAATAATAATTATTATTGAACTCGCCCAAAATATAAACACATCAGCTGTGTTTTTGGTCACACGGGGTGAATGGTGCTATCTGGCCTACATTTTGTCCCTTCTTTCTGGCTGAATGTTTTTGTCTAGAATCATGAGCCCACTACTGTTGCTTCTAGCTGATTTCCTCTAGGAGGTAGAGGGCTCCCAGGTGCACTTTCTCTCGTTCAATAACGGAGGACGTGGCTGTCCTCTCCCCAAGCTGTGTACAAACTGATGGCTACTGCATCTTGTGGATACTTGTAGGAGTTGAAGCATTTCCCCTGCATTCAGGAACAGATTCCACCATATTTGGATAATTGTGATTCTTCTTTTTCCTCAGTGTTGTACATTAACCACTCTTGTTGTATTTTATTGGAATCTGGCAATCGGGTTCCTTTTCGAGGCACATGGGTAATGTGACTTGCAATGTGTCACACTGACACAGGTGAAAGCCACACCACGTGAGGGACACATATTTTTTTCTCCCTTGGTTGTTTTTTAGGTTTCGCCTGTCGATGCGCATGCGCATCGAGCTTGCGAGTCTATGGTGGCTTATCCACTCTTTATCCAACTTGCAAGGAATCGTGGCGATTCCTTGCAGTGCACGAGAAATTTAAGCTCAATGCGCATGCGCATTGAGCTTAAATGCGCGTGCACATGCCCCCAGCCGCCTGCCTTGCCTACTCTCTCTCCCCCAGCTCCGCCCCCTCACTTCTTGATTGCACGGCCGCTAGGCCGTGCCTCCCCTACTCTCCTCCCCCCTCCTCCTCCTACTCTCCTCCCCTGCCTGCCTGCCGTGTCGCACCTCTCCCCTCCCTCCCCTGCCCGCCGTGTTACGGTGAAAGGCTTGGAGCTAAGAGAGAACGCACTAAACCAGCTTCTTTACGCCCCCACTGCTGTGTGTGGGTTTGGTTTACATAAAGGCTTTACACTCGATGGGAGGCTTGTTAAGAAGTGTCGAGCAGACTCAATTAGCTGACATATCGGTGACGCGTCTACAGATTTATGTGCTAGCTGCTGGCCTTTTAACAAAATCGTTGCTGTGCTTTCAGCATTGGCGGCTGTCTCAGCTTCTAAAACCTATTACTTTCGGTTTCATCATTGCTCCGGGGGACCTGCTGGACTGCAGCCGCCTGGGTGTTACCGAGCTGCCTGCCCCGCTGCCTTCCTGGGCTGTTAGCATGTAAGTACCGAGGGAGCTCTCTCTGCGTGTCCGTGGCACTGCCGCGAGACAACCCATACCAAACAACCAGCCTCCTCAATAACTCCAAATGACTTCTGAACACTGCCTCGCTGCATCTCCTGCCGTGCAGCACGTAATCGTTATCTCCCGCCGTGCAGCACTCCGTGGCATGAGTGACCCCGCGTACCTGTCATACTGCAGCACGCCCTGGACTTCACTGTTCTGAACGATACTGGGCACTGCTCCTCGCGGCGCCCCCTGATAAGCTACACATGTGTATGCTGTGCTGGAGCATGGGTCCAGACTTCTGAGCCATTCAGACTTTGCTGGGGCCCTTTCGTCTGCAATGTCTCGAGTAACTCCTAAGAGGTCTACACACAACGAGGAATGAGCTGCTCTTGTTTGCCTCAGCCATTCATGCTCACCCCTCTCAGCACTATACAGCTGTACCCCTATCTCTAAGCCTTACCTGTGCTCCGTTTCGTTGATCTTCCGGGTCATCTCATCCTACTATTTTCATTGGCAGTTCATGTTTCATTTATTTCTAGTTCTGTTGGATTCCGCCTGCGGGGACACCTGGTATGTACCCTGTTACTGCGCTCTACTTCCCCTGTAGTTTGTAAGCTCCACCCTTTCTGCAGTTCATGACTTTCTCTACAGTTCCTAATACTTCCATACGGCTCATTCTTTCCCTTATAGACTGTTTCCCACTCGTGCAGTTGTTACTCATTGCCCCTGCAATTATTGCATTCAGCTCTAAATGTTCTCGTTGAACATTCCTGCTATTTTAGTAATTTTTTTGTCTTGGCCCGCTCCTGGCCCTCTCTGCGCAACAGTCTTCCGTCACACTGCTGCCTTTCTTGTGTGTTCACAGTTCGTGGTGTCCTAGGAACGCACTCACCTTTGCCAAGTGCGCACCCTATTGCACCTGTGTCTTTGTAATGTCTCGCCCGAGGCCTGGAAACAGCCAAGCCAAGCCTCTGTTCTACGAAAGCGGATTGTGCCACGTCATGATCACCCTCACCCTCACTCACCCTCAACCCCTCACCCTCACTCACCCTCAACCCCTCACCCTCAACCCCTCACTCACCCTCACTCTCACTCATCCTCACTCACCCTCAACCCCTCACCCTCACTCACCCTCAACCCCTCACCCTAACTCACCCTCACCCTCACTCAACCCCAACACCTCACTCACCCTCACTCACCCTCAACCCCTCACCCTCAACCCTCACTCACCCTCACTCAACCCCTCACTCACCCTCACTCACCCTCAACCCCTCACTCACCCTCACTCTCACTCTCACTCATCCTCACTCACCCTCAACACCACACCCTCACTCACCCTCAACGCCTCACCCTAACTCACCCTCACTCACCCTCACCCTCACTCACCCTCAACCCCTCACTCACCCTCAACACCTCACAATGACTCACACTCACCCTCACACACCCTCACCCTCACACACCGTCACACACCCTCTGCGTAACAACACCTCTCACACCCTCACTCACCCTCACACAACGTCACACACCCGAAGCCTCACACCCCCTCACTCACACTCACCCTCACACCCCCTAACCCGCACACCGCCTAACACTCACACCCCCTAACGCTCACACCCCCTAACAATCACCCCCTAACCCTCACCCCCTCACTCTCACCCCACACCCTCACCCCCTCACTCTCACCCCCCACCCTCACCCCCTCACCCTCCACCCTCACTCACCCTCAACCCCTCACCCTCACACCCTCAACCCTTCACCCTCAACCTCTCTCACCCTCAACACCTCAGCCTCACCCTCACTCACCCTCACCCTCACTCACCCTCACTCACCCTCACCCTCACTCACCCTCAACTCCTCACCCACACTCACCCTCACCCACACTCACCCTCACCCACACTCACCCTCACTCACCCTCAACCCCTCACCCTCACTCACCCTCAACCCCTCACACTCAAACCTTCACCCTCAAACCTTCACCCTCAACCCCTCACTCACCCTCACTCTCACTCACCCTCAACTACTCCCCCTCACCCTCACTCACCCTCAACCCCTCACCCTAACTCACCCTCACCCTCACTCACCCTCAACCCCTCACCCTAACTCAACACCTCACTCGCCCTCACCCTCACTCACCCTCAACACCTCACCCTCAGCCTCAACTCCTCACCCTCACTCACCCTCACTCACCCACCCTCACCCACCCTCACCCACCCTCACCCACCCTCACCCACCCACCCTCACTCACCCTCACTCACCCTCACTCACCCTCACTCACCCTCACTCACCCTCACTCACCCTCACTCACCCTCACTCACCCTCACTCACCCTCACTCACCCTCACTCACCCTCACTCACCCTCACTCACCCTCAACCCCTCACCCTCACTCACCCTCAACCCCTCACCCTCACTCACCCTCAACCCCTCACCCTCACTCACCCTCAACCCCCCACCCACCCTCACTCACCCTCACCCACCCTCAACCCCTCACCCACCCTCACCCACCCTCACCCTCACCCTCACTCACCCTCACACAGTGCAATAGGTCTCAGACCATTTCAGTTAGAGCTTTTAGGAATGTTTATGGCTTTTTTTATTTGTAATTCTTTAGCATTGGCTACAGGAAACAAAAATGCTAAACATTTACAAAAAAACCCCATAAACAATTCTAAAAGCACTAACTCTAATGGTGCGAGACCTATTGCATTTCCAATGCTTGTTTTCCATACTGTGTTGGACATCTGATCTAAATATCTCGAGGCCTGCTAGACAGGGTGTGCTGTAACCAGAGCGCGAAAGATCTGCCCAGCTTTTTTCATATGCTTGTTCCTTGTGCAATCCTACTGATTAAACACATACCTACTTGAGTGTTGAATTCTAAGCTAAATGTCCTGTGAAACAGATTGCTTTTCATTGTCCCTGTCTGAACTTCTATAATTTCAAAACTGTTTCCTTAAACTTGAGCTTTGCTCTCAGTCTTTGTACGGAGAATACTGGAACCATCATCATTTACTTGAAATTATCTTTAGCATGTATCTCAATGTACATATGTTGTTTCTACATCCACAAGTACTACAATTACCTTTTATGTCGTATCTTGGCCCCTGAAGGTGTTGGTGCCTTAGGGGTTCTTTTGTAGCTACATTTTTACAGAATGGTTGAAGTAAGTGTAAAAACACACAGCTGAATAAAGAAAAAGGCATCCTTATACCTCTGGTCCGTGTCTGCCTCCTGTGCGTGGTCGAGGGAGGATGAACGTGCGAGGGGAACGGAGGTTGATATATATATATATATATATAATATTATTTTCTGTTATAAGTAATCTAAGAACGTAATTTTCATTGTTCAACCTTGCAACCTTAAGAGAGTCGAGACCCACCAGGGAGCCTTTGTCTCTTTTGAACAAGGGTTTGTTTCCAAGGGCCCTGGAATACTAGTAATCAATGACTAGTTATTAACTAGAAAACTCCCCAGTATTCACTAAACTATCTGCAGGTGTGCCTAAAGCGTAGTGATCTCTGCCAAGCAAGTACTCTGCTGGCCCAGGAAGTGTAGGGAGAGAACCTCGTAATTCCACCCCATATTGTGTCTGTATGTTCATGTCTAGGCTTCTCTGAATAGTTTTTGATGGCATAAGGATTTTGAAATGTTGCTTTGGAAAGTAGCTTAACCAGACTTTTTTTTATTTTTCTAAAAAAATTCTTTTTGAGAAAAAGAAAAAAAAGAAATACAAAACAGCATCAGGTGAGTATCATATAACATCATTGCAGGGTTTGATTTGTCATTCGTACAGCATCATAAATTATAAGATACCTACATTTCTGGGTCACGGGGATTCCTGTGTGTCAACTTCCATTTGCCTCATCGGGGGCGTACACAAATCGCTGTGGTGACTATTCCAGGCCCCCAGATCTTCTCCCACTTCTTCGGACAACCCTTGGCCACGTACACAGCCCTCTCTCTGAACATACACCAGTCTAGATCCTGGGCCCACTTGGTAGGCTACAGTGATTGGCTGGCTCCCCACAAGTGAGCAATGTTAAGGTTCGCCACCATACATACCAAAGGGTTCCCATACATTCAATATACATCTTCGGGCTTCCGGTCGCATCTCCACTCCCAGCACTTCTTTAATCACATCGTGTATTTTCATCCAATAATTTTGTATCTGATCACAGTGCCATAGGATGTGCATGAATGTGCCCAGTTCTCCACAACCTCTCCTACAGTATCTGCTCATTGCTCTCCCCATGTGCACAAGTCTAGGCCCGTGATATATGATCTATGTAGGATCTTAAGCTGTACCAACCTAAGCCTCATCTGGACCGCAACCACTTTGGGGGAGGAGACAGCCTCTACCTAGTCTTCATCCTCCAATTCCAATCCGTCCGCTTCCCACGCTTTCCTAATTCTCCGAAGTGGGGCTTTCATGTTATTTACAAGCTTCCTATAGATTAGGGAAATATTTTTTTCTGGGTGGTGACCGTCAAGCACCCGGTTCTCAAGGGGGGAAGCCTCCGGAAGCTCTGTGCCTTTAGGTATGTTGGCGCGAAGGGCGTGCCCAATCTGTCGATACCGAAAGTATTCATTGTCATGTAGGCTGTATTGTTTTTGGAGAGAGTCTGCACACAACCCTTCCCCCACACATCTTTAATCTGACTAATTCCGATAAGGTCCCACCTGTCGAACCCTTTAGATTTCCACAAGCTCCCAAGCCTCTCCGAGCTAAACAAGGGGGTGGCCATTGTCAGTTTCCCTTCCCACCCCAAACTTCTGGTAGCCGCGTGCCAAACATGTACTGCATGCGCCGTCGGGCCCGCCAACCCGAATCTTCCAGACCTGGCATACAAAGCTTTAACAATATCCCCACCTGGTGCCTGCCCACGCTCCATAGCATAGCCTGGATCCCCCGGGGGGCCGTAAATTATATGATTCACCACCGCAAGGTGAGAGGCCCAGTAGTATTTCCTCAAGTCCGGGAGACCAATGCCCCCATCATACCACGGGAGCGTCAGCTTGACAAATGCTATGCGGGCCCTGCTGTCCCAAAGAAGCTGCAGTTGGAGTGTCTCAACCTCTCTAAAATAGTAACAGGCACTGGATCCATAGTGTTTTGGAGTACGTATAGGAACTGTGACAAAGCCATCTTCTAAAATAATACCGCCCTTCCCAGCAATGACAGGGGGAGAGCCCTCCAACGTTCCACATCCCTTATGAGCCTACTCAAGGGGGGGTTTCAAATTATTAGCATATCTCGCCTTCGGGTCTAGTGTTATATACATGCCAAGATATTTAAATCCCAGTAATCCGATTTTTATTGGGCATGACTGTGGGACCACAGGCGGCTCACCCGTTATAACAAACAACACCGACTTTGTTCAGTTTATTGCAAACCCGATATATCTACCAAATATAGTCAGGACATCCAGGAAATTACTCAGGGGCGCCTTGGGGTTAGTAAGATACAATAGGATATCGTCCGCATAAAGCGAGATTTGATCCTCCCACTCCGGTGTCCACTGAAAGCCACGTATCAACCAGTCAGCGGCTCCAACGCCAGTGCGAAAAGAAGTGGGGACAATGGACATCCCTGTCTCGTGCCCCTCCCAAGGGTAAAATCAGCTGATTTACAATTATTTTATGATCACTCTGGCCAAAGGAGCGGCATACAACAACCGGACCCATCCGATAAATCCCGAGCCAAAGCCCAACTTAGTCAAAACCGCAAATAGATAAGCCCATTCAACCCTATCAAATGCCATAGTGGCGTCCAAGGACACCAGGACCGCTGGTTCCAGTATTTTCTGGGAGCCACCCAAAATCCCGTGGAGTCTCCGCAAGTTCAAAGCTGTATTGCGACGCGGCATGAAGCCAGATTGGTCGGGGTGTATCAGGGTTGCGATGACCTTGACCAACCTAGTGGCGAGTAGCTTCGCCAGTATCTTGGGGTCTGCATTGAGAAGTGAGATGGGTCGATATGAGGAAGGGGACGTCCTAGCCTTACCTGTCTTATGAATGACTACAATATTTGCCACCCGCTGGTCGTATGGAAGTTGTCCCAACCCTCTACTTTCCAGAAACATGGCATGATTATGGGGAACAATTTTATGGGCATTCAATTTATATAGCTCTATAACAGGCTCAATGCGGCCTCCTCCTTCACTGGAGGCTTGATATATCGTCCCCCTGGTAATGCTACCATGTTTTTGGAGTCCCTGGGAGAATCCCTTGGTCAACTGCTATTGCGTTATCCTACCTTCACGCTTATGGGCGATTTCAACCTTCAATTAGAGTCAAAAATTGATGACCTGGGCATCAGTTTTAATCAGACACTTGACATCTTCGGACTCCACCAACGAGTGGCCCAGGCTACTCACTGTGCAGGTCACACTCTTGATGGGGTCTGTTCCAACTTCCCTTTACTGGCTACATATTTGCCCATTCTGCAAATTTGTACTGACCACTGTTTTATACCTCTTAAAATCAGCGTGCCCCATTCTGGGAAAGGGGCAAAGGTAACTCAGCAACCTTCATCCAATCCTAATTGGAAGGCTGTCGCCGCCAGCATTAAGCTTAATCCTCTCCTGCGGTCCCAGTCTCCTAGCCTGTCTGGTCAAGTGGTCCAAGGTTCGAAAACCTTTCATACTTCGCTGCAACACACTATCAAGGACTTTGTTCCCCTAAAGCCTCCCTTCTCAATGGAGAAAAGGAAAAAGGTCAGTGCCCCTTGGTACACCCAGTCCCTTGCGGACAAACATCTTTTGTGTAAAAAGAGTGAACGCAATTGGAGGAAAACTTATGCCCCGACAGCTAGAACTCTTTATGTAGAACACAGGAATGCATATTTTACGGGGTTCAAAGTAGCCAAAAAAGACCACTATACTACAGCCACCAAGGAGGCTCAACAAAAACAAAAAACTGTTTTCTCCATAGTGAAATCTTTTACCCACCCTAAAGCTCTTCAATCTGTCATTCCGCCGTCTCAATGTCTTTGTAATCAGATCGCTGATTATTTTGAGGAGAAAATCAAACTTCTCCAGGTGGACTTTCCGCCCATCTCCTTTCCTCCCCTGCAGGGCCGCAATGCCATGATGGGGACAAAGGCTTATACGCTTAGTAGGTTTGCTCTAGTGTCTCTCCTGCAAACACGTCAAGCCATCATGGTTTGTAAATCAGGAGCGCCCTCTGACTCCTGTCCCCCGCTGATTCTCCATCAAATAATCGATGTTGTCAACCCCATCATAAATGCCATAGTCCACTCCACACTCAGTTCAGGCACTGTCCCGCAGATTGGAAAAAAGCAATAGTTAAACTGCTTATGAAGAAACAAAAAAAAAATAACACTGATCTCTGCAATTTGCACCCCATATCCCTTCTGCCAGTGCTTGGGAAGATAACAGAATACATGGTCCATCAAGAGCTGAAGAATTTTGTTGAAACGCACAATATCCTGCATCCTCAGCAGTCTGGCTTTCGTCCTAAGCATTCCACTGAAACGGCCCTCATTGAACTCTCCGATTCCATCAAATTCTTACAGGATGAAGGGAAAACGCCATCTTGATATTATTAGACCTATCGGCGGCGTTCGATACCATTTCACATAAAATTCTGGTTGACAGGCTGAGAATTAATGGCATTACAGAGGTTGAACCTTGACTGGTTAAACTGTTTTTTATCCCAGAGAACACAAACCATCTCATTAGGTCCCTTCCTCTCAAAGGAAAAAAAGGTAACATCTGGAGTGCCACAAGGCTCCATCTTGAGACCACTGTTATTTAATATCTATATGGTGCCTCTCATCACCCTAATCGAATCGTATGGGATATTTGTGACTTTGTATGCCGATGATACACAAATAATTGTATCGTTAAATAAAAACACCACTAGTGCTGAACAGAATTTGCAAAATTGTCTGACGGACGTTTTTCTGTGGATGGACGATAACCACCTGAAATGTAATGCTAACAAGACTGAGATATTGCCCATGGGGAAACATGCCAACTTTAACCCAAATAAATGGTGGCCAGAAGGCTCCACTGCGCCGCCCAGTTCGGTAGAAGTAGCCAGAAACCTAGGGGTCCTTTTTGACTCCTCTCTGTCCTTCGACCATCATGTTAGGAATGTGGCTGGCAGTTGCTTTAGTATTATTAAATCTCTAAAGAAATTTTTTGACTTCCTTCCTACCGATTCTAGAAAGGCGGTTGCAGTGGCCCTCATACTTTCCCGTCTGGACTACTGTAACGGTCTTATGGCAGGGGTCAAAAAGGCCACTTTGAAAAAACTACAGAGTGTACAACATGCAGCCGCAAGACTTGTGCTTAAATTACCCAGAATGTCCTCCGCATCCACGGCCCTTAAGACCCTGCACTGGTTACCCCTTCACAAAAGGATTTTGTTTAAAAACCTTCTAATTACATTTCGAGCTCTCAACAACATCGGCCCTAGGTATCTCTCAAGAAGATTTACTCGTTACAAGCCATCCAGAGTCTTGAGATCAGCAGGCTGCAACCTGATTACCATGCCCAGGTTTCGCTACAAAACCAAGGGGGGGGAAAAATCCCTCACGGTCTTGGCCTCCAAAGCCTGGAATGCCATGCCCATAGAACTCAGACTTCTCAATCCAGAGAGTTATTTTAGGAAACAATTAAAAACTTGGATTTTCAATCTTTCTGATGCATATGTAATGGACGCTATTTAACTCTCATGGTTGCTGCCTCAGATGCCCTGCAGCGCCAGGATGCTCATTTCGAAGCGGCAGTTAGCGCTTTATATTAATACCCTATACAAATACAAATACAAATATAGGCACCCCATTTGGACCTGTTGCCTTCCCAGACTTTATGCTTCTAATTGCTTGCGCAATTTCATCATCTTTAAAGGGGGAGTCTAAATATTTCCTATTGTCCTCTGAGAGGCTCGGCATAGCTATATTCCTGATCTTTTCGCTGTTCTCGGTCTCAGTAAAACCACTCGGTGAGGTATATACTTCTTTATAATACTCAGAAAAAGCATCTGCCACTGCCTGCGGATCCGTGATGGTATCCGGTCCCGCCCCTCTTGTTCAGGTACCAAACGAGAGGCCCGCTCTCCACGTTCCAACCAGGCAATTAACTTACCGGCCTTATCCCCATGCTCATACACCCGACTTTGTATGTCATTGTTATAAGAGACTGCCCTCTCCCTGGAGAGGCCCTTGTATTCATCCTGTTTCAACAGATGCAGGTCTCCTTGAGCAGCAGTTTCAGCCACCCGTTTCTCCAGTTCCACAACTTCCGCCTCTACTCTGTTTACCTTTACCTGGCGTGACTTCTTTTTGCCTGCTATTAAGGAGAGAACCTCGGGGGGGCGTGGCTAACCGAGCAGCGAGATGGCCGCTCTTTGAGCGAGCTCCGCCGGCTGCACGCGAATAAATCCTTAAAACATCCTTCAAAGCGCCACCGAGGGGACCAGCTTCTGAAAGAACGTGCTGCAGCAGACCGGGGGCACGACCGACTGCATCCTTGCCGCTCGAGGTGGGCTGCGCGACGAGATCCGGCGGCCGCGGGCGGTGCCGGCCCGAACGCTGAGGTCCGCCTGCTGCTGTGGAGCCCGAGGCGGCGGTGTCATCTCGCCGGACCCCGGGGATTGCTGTGCCAACGCAGGTCGGCTGTGAGGAGACTACTCTGGCGCCCTCGGCGCGGGGCCGGGAGCTGCCGGCGGCCGCTGCGCAGAGACACTTGTGGACGACGGAAGGAAGCGGAGCGTTCATTGAACGAAGGTAACGGCTCGGGGGACGGCCGGGGCTGAGGCAGAAACGCGCCGCCGCCATTTTGTGGTGCGGCCGGGTCGCTGGGTGAGAGGCTGCGGACCCGTGGCGCACCAGAGACTACACTGTGAGTGCCCTTTGATTGGCATACCCCTGTGCCCCTGCAGGTCGCCGTTTGGTGTGAAAGTGGCAATTTAGCCCTGATAGTGGGCGCTCCGCTCCCGGGCACAGAAACATACTGGAACGCTTAGCCCGATCCTGCCAGTGCCAATCCCACGCTCGGCCCTCTACTTGGAGATCGAAGGGGGGGCGTGGAGGGGTCGCCGAGGGGCACTGGGCAGCCCCCTGTGTTTAGGAGCTGCTAACCCCCCGGTACTCTCTTGCGACAACACGAGCAGTGCCTGCCAGCCCTGCAGGGTGGCCTGCACGGCGCACTGGTGAGTGCACCACACCACATCCTGCACACCACGTCCCACGCGTGTCCGAGATGGGGGGCACGAAGGATGCGAAGCAGCCCAAACTAACATTTGACCAAAAGCAGAAGGCTAAGCAGCAAACAGCGGACACGGGTGCCGCGTCATCTCCTCCCAAAAGCCCTGCAGCTGAGATTGATTTTGGCGCTTTAATGCTGGAGGTCAGATCTAGCCTGAAGAGTATCGACGCTAAGCTGGATGCAATGGCCACACAGCTAGAGGCGGTCAAGTCCAAAGTGGACGTACACGAGACGAGGCTAGACTGCCTAGAGAACAGGCATACCGAATGTTCCGAGTTTCAGCAGCAGGCTAAAAAACACATCACCAACATTGAGCGCGAACTGGAATCCATGCGCGCCAAGGCGGACGACTTAGAAGCGCGCTCCAGGAGGTCCAACGTCAGAATTACGGGCATTCCAGAGACGGACAACACCGGGAAGATGGAGGTCTATGTAACTGATCTCCTACATGAGCTGTTTGACCCGGACCTGTCCCAGGTATTCACGGTGGAGAGGGCGCACAGGACGCTGGGCAAGAAACCACCACCAGGCGCCACTCCTCGCCCTATATTGGCCAAGCTGCTCAATTTTCAAGACAGAGACCGCATCCTACAGATGGCTCGTGAAAAAGGCAAGATCATCCATAAAGGGAATCATATCTCGTTTTACCCTGATTTCACCCCCCTCGTCCAGGCTGCCAGAAAAGAGTTCATACCTGCGAAGAAACTCCTGATGCAGGCCGGAGTCCAATACTCCTTGTTGTACCCGGCCAAATTGAAAATCTTTCATGAACAAACTGCTCACTTCTTCACTGACGCTAAATCGGCCCTGAAATTTGCCAAACATATCAGTGGCCCCGGCGCCAGACGCAAGTCACCGAGGTTGGAGGAGGACGCGGCCCACATGAGCGACAATGATTGAGGGAACGAGGATAATGGGGTCTGTGTTGCCCCTTTCCACTACAGCTGACATTTGCCGGATTGTTCGGCTCTCTCGAGACGCAGAACGGAAGACACTACTGGAAATGTTGAAGCTGGCCTACTCATGCTGGAAAGGTCTTGCTTGTTGACTGTGTCACAGATCCGAGGCGTCTTGACCGGAACACTAATCCATTACTGCTTGGTCCGTGATGCTGGGCACCCCTCGGGTGTCGCGAAAATCCTTCAGTGTGCAGCCACCCTGTGCATTCAGGGGTGTCAGCTAGGAGCACCTCGCCCCCATGGGGTATCTCCTGTTGTTTTTGTTCTCAGTTAACTTAAGTGCGACTCGGAGCACGAATGGGATTTTAGCGCAACCTGATTGGGGGGTTGGCGTGGGTGGGGGTTGGGGGGGGCTGTTGGGAGTTTGGTTACCGGTGCTGGAGAAGTATGTTGCAATCTATTTTCTCACGACTGTGCTGCGCGGGGATGTGCGACAATCTGGTCCTGATTGTGTGATGGAGGGGGGCGGGGCGGAGGCTTGGACACCCTGGATTCACCACAGGTATGGGGGGAGTTAAACTGTGGACTTGGAACATTCGGGGCCTTGGGGACTATAAAAAAGCCAAATTGATGCATAATATGTTGACCAGACACAATGTGGATATTTGTTTGTTGCAGGAATCTCACATCAACTCGACCCCTTCGCCCAGGCTGAAACATCACAGGTGGTCGCATGTGTATTCTGCTATATACTCTAACTATGCCCGGGGGGTGGCTGTCCTTATACGGAAAGGGTTGGATTGGAGAGAACATAATTGTGTACTGGATAAAGAGGGTCGTTATGTACTTGTGCATGGTTCATTGCAGGGCAGGTCGCTGGTTCTGGCTGCTATATATGGCCCAAATGTGGACGATCCTGATTTTTTTCGCAATGTTTGGGCGCAGATTGTGTTGCTAGATTGTAACCTGATTGTGGTGGGGGGGGATTTCAATGTGGTGTTGGACGATGATTGGGACAGGAGGGGTGCGAGTAGACCTACGCATGCTAAAGCAAGGCAGGCGTTGCTTGAAGTGATGGAGGAGGGGAGACTGACTGATGTGTGGAGGCTTCGTCACCCTGGGAGAGAACGGGGACCTGTATCACATGTCACCATGATGCTTGGTCCCGCCTGGACTTTTGGCTACTGTCTCCTGAGGTAGCTACTTGGGTGGGGGAGGTGGATATACAGGCTAGGTCACTTTCGGACCACGCCCCCTGCATGCTAGAGCTGCGGATACCCAATGTGGCCCCTAGGGCATTTTCATGGCGTCTGCCACCTCACGCCCTTTCAGATCAGGTGTTCACTGAAGAAATAAGGGAAGACATTGTTAAGTACTTTGCCGAAAACGAGGGTTCGGCCTCCTCTGAAGCCGTAGTGTGGGACGCTTTTAAAGCGGTAATACGGGGCCAATGCATAGCTCGGCAGGCAGGGGTACTACATACCATACGTCGGACGCTAGCCCAGCTAGAACAAGAACTTAAGGATCTAGACCTGGCCTTCTGCCGAGACCCGACGTTGGCTCTTGCAGGCAGTCTTAAGGCCAAACTGCTGGACTTCAACGAGGAGGCGCAGAGGGAGGTGAAATTCCTAGGGAAACATGCCGAAGCCCGCAGATATGGGGAGGGTGATAGACCGAGCAGGACACTAGCTAGACTGATTGCTCCCCAGGCGCAGACACACTATATACACACTATCAATAATAGCGAGGGGTCACTGGTCACGAGCCAAGAGGCGGTGCTAAAGGCCTTCGCCGACTTTTATGCTTCCCTTTACACGTCCAAACACTCTGCTGCTCCGACTTCCCTGGACGGTTTTCTTGACTCTATCGCCCTTGTCTGGTTCAATGACAACCATAGGCAGTACATGGACCTGCCAGTCTCGGTCCAAGACATAGCTCAGGTTATCAAGAGCATGCCAGCTAATAAAGCTCCTGGCCCAGATGGCCTGACCACAATGTTTTACAAGACGTATGCCGAAGAACTGGCCCCGAAACTGCACTCAGTATTCGTAGAGGCGCTGGAGCTGAATTCCCTCCCAGACTCCATGCATGAGGCACTAATTGTCACCCTATTAAAACCCGACAAAGACGAATTATACCTTGACTCCTATCGTCCCCTTTCTCTCATTAATGTGGACGCGAAAATTTTTGCCAAGGTCATTGCAGACAAATTACAGCCGATGCTGCCAATCATCGCTCTCCCGGACCAATCGGGGTTCATCCCTGGCCGTGCCACCTCGCACAACCTCAGAACACTTTTCTCCATCCTACATTATCTCCACCCCTCCGTCCAGGCCGCAGTCGTATTCCTAGACGCGACTAAGGCGTTCGATTCGTTAGAGTGGCCGTACCTGTTTCGTGTCTTGGGCAGGATGGGCTTCAGTCGTAACTTTATTACTCTCATCAAATTGCTATATGACAAACCCAGAGCTCGGGTGCGAGTGAATGGCCTGGTATCCGAGCCCTTTCCCATCTCCAGGGGGACTAGACAGGGATGCCCACTGTCGCCCCTCCTCTTTGCTATTGCAATAGAGCCACTGGCGGCCAGGATACGCCAACACCACACGGCGAGGGGGATTGGCTTCAGCTCTCGTAGTCTGCTGATCTCTCTCTATGCAGACGACGTCACTCTGTATGTCAACAACCCTGCAGAAAATTTGAATCCACTGCTCCGGGAATTTGTACGTTTCGAGGGTCTGGCGGGCGTGTCTATAAATTGGTCCAAGTCGGTTGCATTCCCTCTAACTGACGAGACAGCTCAACCTCCTTCGGACTACCCCCTGCGCTGGGAGACAGACGCGGTCAAATACTTAGGTGTCTGGATTAGTCGTGACACGCAGGAACTGTGGTCCCTTAACTTCGGCAGAGCGGTCGACTGGCTGGAGCGGAGGGTGGAGGTCTGGAACAAGCTCCCCCTGTCCCTGGTTGCGAGAATTGCACTGGCGAAAATGGTGGTTCTCCCGAAATTCTTGTACCTGTTCGTCAATCTTCCGCTGCCCATGACAGCATGCTTCCATGCACGAGTCCGCTCCTTACTTTTATCTCTGGTGTGGGCTGGGAGGCAGGCGAGGACCTCTTGGGCCCTGCTTACACTCCCGCTGCGACAGGGGGGCCTCGGGGCGCCTGACCTAAAGCTATACTCGCTGTGCGCTCAGGCCCAATTTTTGCATTTCTGGGTATTCCCCACCCCCTACCAGCCGCATGTGGTGGTGGAATTGGCCGCGGTTGCCCCGTTGCCACTTCGGGTGGCGTTGTATGGTAAGGTTTCTCGCCCATCGAAGGAGGTGGACACCGTTGAGATGATCCGCTGGTCCTGGAAGGAGCTACGTCAAAGGGCGGGCCTTCCCCTGCTCTATGCGCCGGCTATTCCACTGCGAGGCAATCCGATGCTGCCCTGCCTTTGCGCTAGGGGTGATACCATCACGCTCCAGGGGAGACGGGTGACCACTTTCGCAGACATCTACCCCGATGGGTCGTTTGGAGAGTTGGGTGTCCGTGAGGACGGCCAGCCTACCTTGTTCTCGGACGCGCTTCTGTATCACTCTCTCCGGGAGTCCTGCAAGAAGATGTGGCCTCAATTCCCAGAGGAACCTCCACAACTGGATGCCCTTCAGAACTTGCTGTCACGACCCTCCCCCGCGAAACTGGTCTCTAGACTATACAACTGCATGCAAGAGCAGGCCCCGCTCACCGTGCCTACGGCCAAACAAGCTTGGGCCGCTGACCTGGATGGGACCCTGACAGATGACGTGTGGGTATACTGCTGCAAGCAACTCACGGCGCTGTCACCGAATTATAGGCTACGACTGGTCCATTTTAAATTCCTGCACCGGTACTATCGCACACCAGTACTGCTACATCGCATGGGAATCCGCACTGATGCTTCCTGCTGGAAGTGTGGTGGAGCTGACGCGTCCTTCCTCCATGTGGCATGGAGCTGCCCAAAGCTAGATGAGTACTGGTCGAGCGTCTTTGAGGCTATCAATCACATATTACACAGGTCGGATGAACCCACTCCGCTGTTAGGGCTCCTGGGATACGTTAAGGACACCGAACCCGGTGACAGGAAACTGCACGCGATGCTGCTACTTTACGCTAAACGCCAGGTGGCGATACACTGGGGCCGTGGTGCCTTGCCTACGTTCGCCGCATGGGTTCGAGACGTTACATATGGTCAGACACAACTCACGAATTACTGGGAAACGATGCCCACCGCATCTAGGCCCAATGACATCTGGGAGCCCTTCCTTCAGTGGACTAGAGAGCGGGCGGGTTCAGACGCCTCTGTGGACTCCCCTGGGGCGGGTGTATCGGATGACATGGGGTGAAACCTTTGAGCCATGTGTGCATTTGCTGGGATGGATGAATACATGCTTGATAGATGGGCCTGCGGGCTGTGGAATGCTTTACTACTGTCGGATTCCATACCTGATGCGTGCCAGCCGGGATTAACATGGTGCCCCCCTTCCTGTACAGGCGCCCCGCTGCTTTGTCCAGCCGCGTCCCCTCCCCCCCCCCTCTGCCCCCGCCCCATAGCTGCTGCCTTGCAGTCCTCCTGCAGCCACCAGTGCTGCTTGTTATCGCCCCTCTATGACTGACGGGTCCTTGTACGCGTGTCCCTGCGTATGTGAGATGTGATGTCTGTTTTTTTAAATAGCTCTGCACCGAAGTTTGTTGTTTCCCTCCGATTGTTGCGGGGGTGTTGGGCGAAAAGGTGGCTGTGGACGATCTAACTATGCATTACATTATTCATGAGCTGCGGTCCTGGTACTCGCCGGAATGGCGGGACGAGACCCAGAGCCTGGGATTCGTTTACCAGTCCTTGACACCCAAAAATGTAAGACCATCCACTTTGCATTGGTTATACTGTTGTACTCCTCGCCAGGGTCAAGGATGTGTATCTCCCTGAATGGCAGGGTACTGACCTTGTTTTATGGCTCCTAATGTGATACACCTTCTTGGAAAACATTTGTTGACATCGCGGCCTGCCTCCGGGTTGTTGGCGTGACGCAGTGTAGCCTTTCCTTTGCACAATAAATGTCTTACACCAAAAAAAAAAAAAAAAAAAAAAAAAGGAGAGAACCTCACCCCGCAGCACTATTTTCTATGCCTCCCACAGGGAGTGTGCGGAGTCGACTGTGCCGACATTTTCCTGAAAATAGTGTTTCGAAATTTGGCATATCTCCTTCCTTGTGGCCAGGTCCTTCAAGTGCCATGCATTAATTGGAGCTATTCTGCCAACCGCTGATTGGCCGATATCAACCTGAAGCCACATCAGGCATGTATCTTGCTTCCCTAATTGTGCCTGCCATAGCCGCCGGTACCAGTACGTAGTCCAATCTGGACATACTATTATGTGCAGCGGATATATGAGTGAAGGGCCTCTGAGTTGGGTTGCGCACCCTCCAGCTATCCACCAACCCCAGCGATTCAAGAAAGTCCGGGAGCCACTTCTGTGATGGTGTGTGGGTACGTGCCGGGAATCTATCCACTCCCCCATCAAGTACTGCGTTTTTATCTCCCCCCAGCACCAGGAGACCCAGGGGCAGGGTCAGGAAGACGGCACTCAAATCTTTAAAAGTATCGGACTGTAGGCCAGGCGGTAAACATATGGATAAGAAAGTAACTGTCCCACCTCCCAGCTGTCCCGAGATACCCACATATCTGCCACTCTGGTCTGACCACAAAAAGAAACAAAAAAACAGACTCTTAACTCACAACAACACCTTCTCATCACAGCCATCCTCCACAAACAGTAAAGTTTCCTTCCTCTATTTTCTCCCTGAAACAAGACCCCCATTGACCCAGTGCATGATGAGCGAGCTGCACCACTCCAGATTGCTTGGGTATCTTCTAATCAACGTTATTGTTGTGTGCAAAACATGTAACAATGAACCATGCGATTGAGTTATTGTAATATGTGTATTGTGCACTGCAACAGGCAGGAGGTCCTGATGTTGACCAAAAAGAGTGACACTACCGGGGTTGTTCAGATAAGTATAGCGGGTTCTTAAGTTTCTTTCTAAACACAAGTAGGACTGGTGAAAGTCATAAGGCAAGAAGAAATTTTTTCCGCACTGCTGGAGCGTGGAAAGAAAAGAGCCGCCCATTGAGTTTGCTTTGACATCTTGGAACCACCACTCTTTTGAAGAGAAGATGTGGATGTTCTTGCCAAGGCGGCTTCAGCATCTATAGTAATTAGGGGACCTCGAGGTGAAGTTTCAGTGCATTGCGGTACTTTCAGGCTTTCGTATCGTATTAAAGTTAACAACAGAGGGTTGGTCGTCACTCGGACCCGAGCGTATTCTGGTATTTGAAATCTTTCACAGGCCCATATCTCATATTTGTTTCTCAATGTAAAGTCAGTACTGGCACTGCTTTTAAGCAGGCTCTTTACATACACTGACCTTCCCCGACCTTCAAAGGAGCTCAGTCTTTATCCTAGGAATGTGGACCGACAAGTCCTAATGTGCGAGTCACTCTTTGAGGGCGCCTGGCAACGTGAGAATGCTTAACTGTGACTAAATTGTGTGTTTTGAAAGTGATTATAGTTAATCAGCTTTGGAATCTGAAAAGGTGGAATTCAGAATCTGGAAACAAACAATGAAACCTTGCAATGTACTTAATGAAAGCGAACACTTTATTTCATGAAGTGTTGAATCCTCTGTTTACACGACGACTGAAGTTGGGTTTTGTCCAAAGGCTGAACTGCTGTTCTGATTTTCTGCATTTCCATTGGTTGCCCCTTTTATATTTCAAATATCGTATGCAACCGTTGCCTTTCATTCATCTCTTTAATGACAGGAAATTGTGTTCAGTTGTTGTGATATGCTGTTCTTGCGTTTTGATTCTGAAAAATGGCTCCCTATACCGAAGTCGAGATTCCCATCCTCTGAATGCAGGTGATCTGATGACAGTGCAAATTCTTAGCGACAATGTAATTTTCCTGTCGAACCATTAACTACATTTGCTATCCTGTTCAAAAGACACACTTTTTTTCTGATTCTGATGATAGTAAAAGGCAGAGTCCTTCGCAACCTTTGGGCTGCAACCGTTTAATTTAATTTAATTTAATTTGCGTGTTTATATAGCGCTAGAATCACTCTCAGGGGAGTATCTCCGCGCTTCGACCGCTGCGAAACCCTTCCTGGCTTCCCTGAGAGATGGTCCCTTAATGGGTATCTCCAGGGTGAGACCAGGCATCCCCGGCGGTCTGGTGGGGCCGTTAGTGAAGATGAGGCAAGCTAATGCCCAGAGTTGCCGAGTGTGATCGCTGATCAGAGTGGGCACCGAGGCGAGAGAATTATCGAGTCCGCTGACCCTGGTCCAGAAACCTGCCGCGCCGGGAATCGAACCCTGGTCCCGGGCCGTCCTCTGCTCTCGGGTCTGCCGCCTCTAACCAGTGAGCCACACTACCTCAATCGTTCCGCTTGTTACCGCTGTTGCGGTTTTAGGAAATGAGCTCCACTTCTGCTAGGATAATAGGTTTTTTTTGTTTTGTTTTGCAGCTCGTTTATGGATGTAGATTTGGCCGATAAGTTCATAAAACATTTAAAGGGTCCGCAATAATTCAACATGTGCACATTTTAGCAGTAAATTCCTTGGAGAAAGTCAGCGCTTAATTTGAGCCAGTGGTTGCAAGTGAGGTCCACCAGCACTTATTATTTCCCATCATACTTTGCCCTAGAACAAGAGGAAGAAAAACACAGAAGTGGTAGGATGAGTAAGACGTAAAAGCTGACGAAAAAGAATGTCCAGACGTGACATAGAGGGCCGGCCAGGGAGTTCCTGATTAATTAAAGAGGGAGGAAACAGACTTGCAATAATTTAAACTTCAAGACCAAGTCAGTGGCCTTGTAAAAATTGAGAGACGTCCTTGAAAGAGCAGAGATCACTAGGTATTACGATAAAATTTATATTCGACAATTAATTTGTAACCTTCCATTTCAGTGAGTCTGGATCTTTTGACACGTAAAGACAGGTGACAGGTCCTTGAAATTACAGAGGATGGACGCTGGTGTGTCCTCGAAGATGTAAGCCACAATTCCGCATAGAGCAAGTACCAGTTCATCAAAGGAAATATATCGGTATTTATAGGTTACATTGATGTTGAGAACAAGCACCATTGAAACAGAAATGCGAAGTCTGTGTCTGCTGCTCCACACGCAAATGAGAATAAATTGGTTGATACTACCTCTGAGTCAAGAAATGTTTGCGGAAGAAACATTTAGATGCTCCAAGTGAAATCAAGTGTTGTGCAGAGCAGTGATTCTTCCTGTAGATTTCCATCTTTCAGTTGCAGAGATTCGAAGAGGACCAGTTTAGTACATTCTTCAAAGCCAGGGCTGTCCTGGAGTTCAATGACCTGTCTGGCATTCTGGATTTGTTCAGGAAAGCTGCCATACCATCTGAGCTACCTCCATTGAAGAGGGCACCATTCTGTTGACTTGGTGACTCCAGTGGCTCTGACCCAGACTAATCTCGAGGCCACCCTCCACGGACCCCAGTGCCGAAGGAGAAGTTGAAACCTGTCAAGGCACCATCACCTGTTCAATCAGAGCCTCCTTTCACACCGCCACCCTTTAAACCAGTGAGTGATCTCTCAGGAAATTGTTTGTGTGGCGTAAGTGAAAGTTAATTTTTAAGTTTAATTATGTGTCCTTGACCCAGCACCTTTCTAGATGGAGACGTTTTTTGGTGTGAGGCCTGGAAATGCTTGAAAAGGATTAACGCTGTACTGAGGATGACGATTCCTCGGCTGATAAACTCCTTCCCCATTCTAATTTCTAATTTAAAACATTTATAAAGTGCAGCGTGCACCGAACGGTTTCTTGGCGCTAAGTTATGCTGTGTTCAAACAGCAATAAAGTGCAAACATAGCTCAAGAAAATCTCAAACCAATTTCGAAAAATAGAGAATACTTTAATAAATGAAATTACACCAAAAGACAAAAATCCAATAAATAGAACGGTACATGTGAGGCTTTAAAAAAAAAGTTTTAGGTTAAAAAAAAAAGCGGCAACTGTAGCTATCTAGTCACACATGACTGGGACAAAGTCTCATGCGTAGACTGGATACAGGACTAGGTTTGTCCTGCTGGATGTCTAACCTAACTTCGGTGTAGGGACTGCGCAGCGCCGCTTTGTGGGCCTATGCGTCGCTCCCAGTGAAGCTTTCAGGCAGCTGCTTCTTGGCAGGCTCTGCATCCGATTTGGTGAAGCATTCAGTCAGGAGCTGTGTGGCCCTTCTGGACTCTTCATCAGATACAATGAGCTTTCAGTTATGAGGTGCAGCACTCTGAGGCAAGGGAGTGCAGGGGGCAACTCACTCCACAAAGGCCAGAAGAGGGGCCCAGGTCTGGTCCAGTTGGGTTTGGTCAGGTGGGAAGCAGGAAAGGTGTCGGAAACTTGTTGTATCCCTGTAGGTCTCTCAGCTGACTGATCATTGGAATTTTTGGGGTCTCGAGATCAAGGCAAACAGGTCCAGTCTTGTTTCAGACATGCAAGGCAATGCTTTTACTGAAACTTCACAGGTCCAGGAGTGTCATGATTTCAGGTTCTAGGGGTGCTACTTTTGTACCCAGTGCCAGCCTGTGCATGAGGGTAAATCCTATGTCTACCTCCTAAACCTTTCCACCTTTCCTCTTTTTCCCCCATTCCCGCTCTCCTCTGGGTTCGGATCCAGCTTGATGGCTATTGGAACAAAGGCAAGGGCAGGTCCAGTATTTAGGTTTTGAGTGTGCCCACCATACTGTCTGGTAATTCCCCACACCCAGGCCATTTGTCCAATGTCTGAGCGAAATATACATCTTGCTATTGGAAGCTGGCATGGGTCGGGTAACATCTGGGCACTGTTAATAGATCACATTTGGGTCAGGCGGGACAATCGCTTTCTAAAAGTGTCCTATTCCAAATAGTAGTTTAAAAATAGACTTTATCATTAAATTGATATTAAGGTAAGTCAAAGAACTATTTTCTTAGCTGCTTTACTATGCACCCTGCCCAATGGGCATTTAGGGCCCACCTAAGTTGTGACTTACAGGTATTAAAAAAAAAGGCCTAGGACAGGTAAAAGGTATACCAGGTCGAAATGGCAGTTTAAAACTGCCCACTCAAGCTGCAATGGCAGACTTGTAGGTATGTTTTACAGTGCTACCTTAGTGAGTGGCGCAAGGAGTGCTGCAGTCCACTAGTGGCATATATTTACATGTCAAGGGTACATGTTGTGCCATATACTTTGGACTTACAAGTAAATTAAATGTGCCAATTGTACCATGTTTAAAAGTTAGAGCATAAGCACTTTACTACTGGTTAGCAAGAGTGAAGTGCCTAGGGTCCTATGGCCAAGAAAAAAAGGTTCAGCAACAAAAGGTAAAAATCTGGGATGACCCTGCAGAAAGGGCGTATTTCAACAATGCCTAACATATGAAACATACATAGGTTAGTCAAAACTGTCAAACAAGTCTCATGAAAAAAAGTCCACAGTAGCGGTCGTGTTTAGAGAAACTGCAGCTGTTTTTAATTTATTTTTTTACAAATACAAACCTCCTCCTTACAGAGTTAATGCCACCAAACTTGTAAAGACTTAACCAAGTACTTTACACAACCATAGAGTGAGTGAAATCTTTAAGAAAATCCTATGTGGACCCGACCCATGAGGGAAACAGCAGTGTCAAAAGAGGGTATTTGCTCATGAGTCCCAAATAACCCAGTAGGGAAGTGGAGACATAGGAGGCGTGAGATTAATTTTTAGAATCTTGCACAAAGTTGTGTGGAAAGTAAGAAGACTATGCATATCTGAACCAACAAAGCATCTGTGTTAATATTTTGTGCTAAAAAGTAATAATGTTCGAGGCATTTGAGTTGTAGATCACATGCTTTGCATACTCCTGCCATCTAGTGTTGGGTCTGGATGTTTGCACGTTGTTTTTGTTCAAAGATGTCTTTGCAGTCACAAGGTAAGGTGACTCCTCCTTTCGGTGAAAGTGTAGTGCGCATGGGCATCGACTTCATTGTTAGATTGTTTTTTTTCCGCCATCCGGTTCTGTCGTGTATTGCTACGCTCCGCTTTGCAATCGTTCTTTGGGTTCCCCTCAGTGCACAATCCACTCTACCCGTGACGGTATTGTTTTCAAACGTGTTTCGCTTTCACCGCGGTTCGACTCTATCATCAAGACATCTCCATTTCGATCGGAAGATTTGTGGGCGGCCTTTCGGCCTATCCGTGTCGGTCTGGCTCCTTGTCGAGGGAACGGACTTCATTAAAATTCTGCCCCCTGTACCACGCGCAGTATCCGTTTATGGACTTGCATCAGCTGTGTAACTTGTGCTTGTCTCCGGAGCACAAAGAACAAGACTGCGACACGTGCAGATTCTTCAGATCGAAGAAAACTCTCTGTGATCGTCTGGCTCGACATCGACCGATGCAGCGGCAGCAGTTAGAAGACCTACCAGATATCTTCGGCGAAGTCTCTGTGCAAGAGGAGGTCTCCGCGGCTGAAGAGGAACAGGCCTCAGATACGTCTGACTCTGAATCAGAGTTGCAGATTGTCTTTCAGGTCAAGGTCGGCACTGAGAAGAGGTTTTTAACGCTCCGCCTTCCAGCTCAGCACCGAAACACTCTGATAAGCCTTCCCGCTCTGAACCGAGTCGACCAAAACCCACTTCCGAAGCCAAAACCTTCGGGTTTTAAGCACAAAACCGGTTCCAGGCTGAAACCCTCGACACCGAAATCGAAGAAACATTCCTCAGAGCTGAAATCTTCAGCGCCGAAAGGACCATTCCAGCTCCGCTCCTGAAGCTTCGGTGCCGAAAACTAAAGAGCTGCCCATAATGCAGCTGGATCCAAACATAGATGTTTTACCACCCAAGTCTGATCCGAAACAGAAGAAACTCTATATTCAGGATCTATTCATTCTAAACCGCCATCCAAGCAAATGCTTCTTGATGATGACAGCCCTTGTAAAATTCCATTGAAAAAGCATAAATGTGGGTACTAGTCCTTTCCATACACTACCATCTCCTCTTCCTCCCTCTCCACAACGGCTTGATCCTTTACACATCACACCTCATCAGTCTCCTCTACCTCACCTTCCTGCAGATGATAACGCACAGTTACCAGTAGATCCTTGGACAAATTATCCAGTTGATCCTCCACAGGATACAGACCCAGATATTTACCCTTCCAGGCCATTTCCACCTGATGACAATTTATCATATCAAGAGCTCGTTGCAAGAGCATCCTTAGAAGAGGACTTTCTCTTTGAGATTCTAGGAACACATAAGTCCAGCCAGACACTGCCGATGCTCAAGGGTATTTTGGGGCACACGGAAGACAGAAAAATTCTGTACTTGCAAGAATCCTCACTCCTAGAGTAGATAAAAAATACAGACCTTCCCCAACAGATCTATTTTCATTAAAGTCAGTTAGCACTTGACTCTTTAGTAGTATCTAATGCGCGAAAGCGAGCTAATTTGCAAACATTTCGTGCTCCTCCCCCAGATAGTCAAAGCTTATTGATGCTTCTGGCAAAAGTATAGCTGGTCTAGCAGCCAGTCATTGGTGTATTGCTAATACCCAAGGCCTCCTAGCAAGATACGATATGCTCATCTGGGAGAAACTGTAGAATTTGCTCCATTTCGTCTCAGTGGGCACTAAGGCGAAAGCTCAGGATTTAGTTCAAAAGGGTAAACTAATTGCTGATGCTTCTATTAGATGCGCTAAAGATGCAGCCGACACTGCAACTAGAAGGGTGAATACCAGCATCCTACTCCAATGACATTCCTGGTTACGGATTTCAGGGTTCAAACCTGAAGTCCAATAATCTATTTTGTCCACACTATGTGTGGGAGGGTATACTCAGACGTGAGTCCCTTGCTCATTGCACCATCAGGATTCAAGCAAGCCGGGCCGACGACGGCTGAAATGCCAGAAACCGGTCCCCGGAAGCTTGTTTCCTTCCCAGTATAAGAATTGGCTTGGTAGTTTGGTTTGCCCTGTTCCCATCATGCACTGAGACAGGTACGGACTAATTTGCATATAGCCAGGTTCTGAGCTGGGATGGTGCAGTGAGCTAAAAAACGGTGATGGATCAAGCCCTGATCTCTTGACAGGGTAAGAGTATTCTGCATCATTCAGAAACTCTGTCCATCACCACCCCCTTTTCCAAAATCGGTTTGTCCACACTATGTGTGGGAGGGTATACTCAGACGTGAGTCCCTTGCTCATTGCACCATCAGGATTTAAGCAAGCCGGGCCGACGATGGCTGAAATGCCAGAAACCGGTCCCCGGAAGCTTGTTTCCTTCCCAGTATAAGAATTGGATTGGTAGTTTGGTTTGCCCTGTTCCCATCATGCACTGTGACAGGTACGGACTAATGGCGGTGTGCCATTGTAGCCAACACCCCCCTCCCGAGACCCATGAAGTGTGGATCTTTTAACACACAAACCACAGGTTCATCAAAATTGTTCGAACCCCTTTTTTCTGGTTTGTTTTTTGGCAGCTTTTTTACACATAATCCTGTTTTTTAACTGTCACGTCCTCTGGCTAGGGTGGGCCTTAGCGCGCCCACACCACCGAGGTACACAATTGCATGGTCCTGACGAATGCCCAGTAATATCCATACACCTAAAGGGCAGAAACATGTTGACCCCACTGTAAAGGGGAAAACGCCCAACACATTAGTTGGTATATTTCCCTGCACATACTTTTTAACCAATACCCAGCTAACCTCGGAATAAAGTTTTTTGTTTGGTAAAGCTGTTTGGTATTTTTTAATTCACTTTTTTCGTACACTCTGTCACAAAAAAAATCCCGCTCCGCAGTAACCTGGCGTTGCAGCACACCAGGGAGGCATTCGGCTTCTCCTGGTGGGCCCGATGATGAAGCATGTCACCACCCAGGGTGGTGAGTGAGGGCTTCCTAAAAATCCCTGAGAAATTCTTGCTCAGGTTGATTTGACTCTTTTCTTTTCTGTGCTGGACACTACTATCCCTGTGTGGACACTCTTCTGTTGATTGTAACTAATTTGCATATAGCCAGGTTCTGAGCTGGGATCGTGCAGTGAGCTAAAAAACGGTGATGGATCAAGCCCTGATCTCTTGACTGGGTAAGAGTGTTCTACATCATTCAGAAACTCTGTCCATCACCACCCCCTTTTCAAAAATCAATAATCTATTCTCAACATACCTTTAGACAAGAAATATCTTTTTGGCCCTGAAGTTGATCGAGCGCTCGGAAAAAAGACACATGTAGCAAAATCGATGGGAGTGCTTCAATCTCCCTCAAATAGATGTTTCTTTCTGCGCTCTTTTTACAGGGGAGGTTCCATGTCCACAGCGACAGACCAAAACCCTTCCTCCTATAAGGGAAAATCCTAATCCTCTTTTACAAGAGGATTTATAGGGGTAATAGTCCCAGAGGCAGAGTTAAAAACACCACACCCCGCAATTCCCCTTCCCCAAATAAACAGTGACTTCCCCTCACTTCCCTCCAACTATTCCACACATGGCGGAGGAAGATTTCTAGACTTTCTCCCCATTTGGGAAACGATAACGGATAATTGTATTTGAATAGCGCTGTGCGAGGGGCTTTGTATTTGACTCGCTTGTCTTCCAAGTGCCACTGTAATTGTATTTGAATAGCGCTGTGCGAGGGGCTTTGTATTTGACTCGCTTGTCTTCCAAGTGCCACTGTAATTGACTAGCGCTGTGCTCGTGCAGCTCGTATACCGACCAAGAATTGACTTTGGCGCCGCTCTCTCAGCTCTATTTTTTGTAGCACAACATTTGCTCTCTGTGCCTGCTGGCGCTTTAACAGGACAGTAGGAGCGCTGGTCCATTTGCTGCCCCTGCCTCACCTTCCCTTTGACCCTCCATTTTGTCTGTTGCAGTTCCCTGGCCAGCCCCTCCTCCCCGCTACCGCCTCCCAGCTGCTGCCCCTCCCACCCACGGATAGAGGGCTCACCACCTCCTCTGACCCTCTGTGACCGCCCGGACTTGTTCCTGAACGGTCGCTCCCTCCCTCCCCCGGTGGTCTCACGCACTGTGGACGCTGCTGATTTCACTTGGTATCGTTACCTTGGATTCGGAAATTGACTCGCTTGCCTTCTCCACTCTCCATTAAATGCCTGATGTCCCAACGCGCAGCGTCCACGCGCTACGGCCGCCCCGAAGGTGCGCCAAAGGTAAGCCCGTCTACGCCCGTCCGCGCCTGGACCGCGCCCAGCGCCAGACCCCCTGGTCCCCGTAATACCCAGCCCACTCGCATCACTTACGATGCCGCCTCCCTCTTAGCCCTTAACTCCGGACGCTCCCTCAACTGCGTCCAAGCCGCTCCTGGACACACCCATGGTCCCTTCTCATGCAACTCCTGCAAGTTCGACTGCACCATTACCAACTCCTCATCCACCATCGCGACACAGAGACCCGACACCAACCACCTAAAATGCATCCTGCTCAACACCCGCTCAATCCACAGACATGCCATCGACCTTTGGAATCTACTAGACACCATCTCACCAGACGTCGCCTTCCTAACAGAAACATGGATGAACGCCTCATCAGCCCCAGACATCACTATTGCCATCCCAGAAGGATACAAGATCATCCGCAAGGACCGCGTCAAGCATACAGGAGGAGGCATCGCCATCGTCCACAAGAATTCCATTCACATCTCAACCAGCTCAGATGACAACCTTGCCAGCGCCGAGCACCTTCACTTCCAGATCCACACCGACCCCAAAACAACACTCAGAGGCACCCTTCTCTACCGGCCCCCGGGCACAATTCAATGACGATTTCGCTGACTTCATCACCCCACACGCCCTCCCCTCCGAGGACTACATCCTATTGGGAGACCTCAATTTTCACCTGGAAAAGAGCAATGACAACAGCGCCACCACCCTTCTGGACAACCTCGCAAACCTCGGACTTAAACAACTTGTCACTTCCCCCACCCACATTGCAGGTCACACACTCGACCCTATCTTCACCTCCAGCAAATACGTCTCTTTCAGCCACACCACAGCTCTTCATTGGACGGACCACAGCTGCGTTCACTTTTTCTACAATAAGCCCACAATCCACTACCACCCTCAACCCACCCTGCGTAGAAATTGGAACAAACTCACCATCGACCAGATCTCTTCATCGCTCCTCCAAATCCCTCCTGTCCACTCCTCAAACCCTGACCAAGCAGCCATTAACTTCACCCAATGGCTATCCAAAAGCGCCGACATCCTAGCACTGTTGAAAAAACATCAAAACAAACTAAGCAGCAAGAAGGCCTCCTGGTTCAACGATGATCTTAAGAAATCCAAGAAACTCTGCCGCTCCCTCGAGAAAGCATGGAAAAAAGACCCAAACTCCAACACCAGAGACGCCTTCAAAAACGCCACCCGCATACACCACCAACTAATCCGGTCCGCCAAGAAAGCCGCCTTCAAAGACCGACTAGATAACAACGCCCACAATAGCAAGGAGTTATTCAACATCGTCAAAGAATTTACCAACCCATTAGCAAACTCCAACGACATCACCCCCTCTCAAGCCCTCTGCGACTCCCTAGCCTCCTTCTTCCACAACAAAATTGCAGACATCCACAACAGCTTCGACAACCGACCCGAAGACCTACCCACCCAACCATCTGCAGAACCTTCTCCCCCCTTGAACATCCTTAACAACTGGAACCCAATCTCCACTGAGGACACCATCCGCCTGATGAACTCCATCCACTCAGGATCCCCAACTGACCCATGCCCTCACCACATCTTCAACAAAGCAGACTCCATCATTGCACCACGCCTCCGAGACGTCATCAACTGCTCCCTCAACTCCGCTACCTTACCGGAAAGCTGGAAACACGCTGAACTCAGCGCCCTTCTGAAAAAACCCACAGCTGACCCCACCGAACTCAAAAACTACCACCCCATCTCGCTCCTTCCTTTCCCGGCCAAAGTCATCGAGAAAGCTGTCAACAACCAGCTTGCCGCCTTTCTCGAAAGCAACAAATCCCTCGACCCCTCACAGTCCGGATTCCGAGCCAAACACAATACTGAGACCGCACTCATCGCAGCAACAGACGACATTCGAACCCTACTGGACAATGGAGAAACAGTCGCCCTCATCCTCCTTGACCTCTCCGCAGCCTTCGACACAGTCTGCCATAACACCCTATTACAGCGCCTCAGCAACATCGGAATCCAAGGAAAAGCACTGGAATGGATCACCTCGTTCCTCACCGGAAGAACTCGGAGTCCGGCTCCCTCCATTCAAATCAGAGGCCTCTGAAGTCATCTGCGGTGTGCAACAAGGATCGTCACTCAGCCCCACCCTCTTCAACGTATACATGAGCCCCCTCGCACCCATTGTTCGCCAACACAATCTCAACATCATCTCCTACGCTGACGACACCCAACTGATCCTCTCACTCACCAAGAACCCCAACACCGCCAAAAACAACTTACACGAAGGAATGAAAGAAGTAGCCGAGTGGATGACACACAGCCGTCTGAAACTGAATTCAGACAAAACAGAAGTCCTTATCTTAGGTACCTCTCCCTCCGCCTGGGACGACTCTTGGTGGCCAGAGGCCCTTGGAAAAGCACCCATCCCGACGGACCACGCACGGAACCTTGGCGTCATCCTGGACTCCTCACTCTCGATGACCAGACAAGTCAACGCTGTCTAATCATCCTGCTTCAACATTCTTCGCATGCTCAAAAAAACTTTTCACTGGATCCCCACCGAAACTAGAAAAACGGTCACTCACGCACTTGTCACGAGTCGCCTGGACTACGGAAACACCCTTTACGCTGGTTCCACCGCAAAACTCCATAAAAAACTCCAACGCATCCAGAACGCCTCAGCCAGGCTCATACTTTATATCCCGCGTAAAGAATACATCTCTGGTCACCTGAAAAACCTCCACTGGCTCCCCGTAAATAAGAGAATTACCTTCCGCCTATTAACCCACGCACACAAAGCACTTTACGAAATTGGACCCGAATGCCTCAACACAAGACTGTACTTCTACACCACCTCCCGTCAACTATGATCCTCCAACCAAGCCTTGGCCACTGTTCCCCGCATCAACAAAGCCACCATGGGAGGTAGATCCTTCTCCTACCTGGCAGCCAAAACCTGGAACTCTCTTCCCACTCACCTTCGGCTTACTCAGAACCACCTAGCATTCAGAAAGCAACTTAAAACTTGGATATTCGACAAGTAATTTTCCCCCTTCCTCAAGCGCCTTGAGACCCTATGGGTATGTAGCGCGCTATATAAATTTCTGACTTGACTTGACTTGACAAATGGGTGCTGAGAATTATCCAACATATTTATTGCCATGAGCTTAGCAACAATCCTCCAAACATTCCACCTCTGTGTCACAAATTGTTACCAGACCACCAGCACTTGCTTCAATAAGAAGTGCAATCTCTATTACTCAAAAGGGCTATAGAACCAGTCCCACTTTAGTACGAAGGGTCAGGAGTTTATTCCCTTTATTTTCTAATTCCCAAAAAGGACGGCACTTTAAGACCTATTCTAGATCTCAGTGAGTTAAACAAAAACATACTGTCAGAGCACTTTCACATGGTGACTCCTTAACAAGTACTTCCCCTTTTACAGCAGGGCGATTTTATGTCTACTTTAGGTGTAAAAGACGCCTACTTTCACATTCCAATTCATCCGGCTCAATCTCAAATACCTCAGATTTGTAATATCAGGCAAAAACATTACCAGTTCAAGGTACTTCCATTTGGCGTCTCCACGGCCCCCAGAGTGTTCACCAAATGTCTCGCAGTAGTAGCTACTCATCTTAGAAGACAGTGTATCCATGTCTTCCCTTACCTAGATGCCTGGCTTATCGAAGCGGGCACTTAACAGAACTGTATACTAAACTCACGCAACAGTACACCTACTTCATCAGTTGAGTTTCACAATCAATGCACAAAAATCTCATCTATGCCCTGCACTTATACAGTCTTATCTGGGAGCTACCCTCAACACTCTCAAAGCTCGAGCCTTTCCCAATGTAACCAGAATTCACAATATTCAATCTACATTACTACAATTTCAATTCAATCAAACATTACCAGCCAGCGTTTTCATGCAATTGCTGGGAATGATGGCATCCTGCATTGCAATCGTATCTCATGCAAGGCTTCACATGCGTCCTCTGCAAGAATGTCTAGCGCGTCAGTGGAATCAGTCACAGGGTCAAGTAACTGATCTAGTGTTGGTAGACTGCCGCACCCATCGCTCTCAGCAGTGGTGGAACCCTCAAAACCTATCAAAAGCGCAGCCCTTCATAGACCCCATTCCACAGACTGTACTGACAACAGACTCATCTTTAACCGTTTGGGGTGCCCATCTCCAACATTACACAGTACAAGGGCTGTGGTTAGGCTATCACAAGTGTCACCACATCAGCTACCTGGAGCCTCTACCAGTGTTCCTAGCGCTCAAAGCTTTTCACACTCACCTTGTAGGGAAAACTGTCCTAGTCCACACAGATATGACAGCAATGTGCTACCTACAGAAACAGGGAGGGACACACACTCTCCAGCTGTCATGCCTTGCACAAGGCATACAGAATTGGGTAATTCATCACAAAATGTATCTCCTAGCAGAACACCTTCCACGAGTAGACAATCAAATTGCCGATCTGCTCAGCAGACGCAAGCAGCAAGTTCACGAGTGGGAACTCCATCCCCAAGTTCTTCTTCCCTACTTTCAAGAATGAGGATTTACACAGATAGATCTGTTTTCCACAGCACACAACGCAAAATGCCCAAACTTCGCATCCAGGTTTCCACACCATTTATCCAAAGGCAATGCTCTAAGGATGAATTGGTTAGGGAAATTTGTCTAAGATTTTGCGTCTCTCTCACTAATTCTATTACTGGTTCGGAAGCTCAGCCAAACATCCCTCACACTGATCTTACTAGCCTCCACATGCGCTTGTCAACCCTGCTACACCACCCTGTTAGAACTGTTGTTGGTTCCGCATCAAAAGCTACATCTCATACCCAGTCTCCTAACTCGAAGCCATGGAGAAATCAGACATCCAATTCCCAAAAACTCAAACTAGCGATTTGGCTCCTCAAGTCATAAGAGTTTGGTTATTTACAACTACCACCAGACTGCACGAATATTGTCAAGGAGGCTAGAAAACCTACTTCTAGAGCATGTTATGCAGCACAATGGAAATGGTTTGTTATCTATTGTAACAACAACAATATCCATCCTCTTGATGCTTCTGTGCAGAACATCATTTGTTATCTGTTGCATTTACAGCAATCTGGATTATCTTACACATCCATTCATTTACACCTAGCAGCAGTAGCCACATACTTGCAAAATAGACAACACGAATCTCTATTCAGAGTACCAGTGTTTAAAACCTTCATGGAAGGATTAAAAAGGGTGATACCACCAAGAGTTCCCTCTGCACCAGAGTGGAACTTGAACATAGTCCTTACCAGGCTAATGGGTCCACCTTTTGATCCAATGTAAATGTAAATGTAAAATGTAAATGTATTTGAGCTTATATAGCGCACAGCTACCCACAAAGGGTTTCCCGGCGCTTGCTTAGGGAACCCGTCCTGGTATTCCCCTTTGAGATAACCCCGGCAGGGTATCCACAAGGTGAAAGCCAGGCATCCCGCCGCGAGGGGCCGTTGTGGAGATTAAGCAAGCTATTGCCCAGAGTCGCAGAGTGTGAACCCATGAGTTGAGAAGGCACCGGAGCGAGAATTATCGAGTCCGTGGAATTTTTTGAGCCCAAGACCCGCCGAGGCGGGGAATTGAACCCTGGTCCAGGGCCGATCTCAGCTTCCGGGTCTGCTGCCTCTAACCCCTGAGCCACACTTCTCCACAAATGCCAGTTACAATTCCTCTCTTGGAAGGTTGTTTTCCTCATAGCAATAACCTCACTAAGGAGAGTTGGGGAACTTCAGTCATTAACTATACAAGAGCCTTTCTTTCAACTTCACAAAGATAGGGTGGTTCTTTGAACCAATCCTAAAGTTCTCCCTAAAGTAGTTTCTGCCTTTCATAGCAACCAATCAGTTGAGTTATCTGTGTTCTTTACTCAAACGGATTCTGTAGCAGAATGAGCTCTATACACACACTTGATGTTAGAAGAGCTATACTATATTACAAAGAAAGAACCAAACAATTTCGAAAACAAAGCAGCTATTTGTTTCTTTCTCTCCACCACACATATGCAATCCCCTACCTTAATCAGGTATTGCAAGATGGATTGTAAAATATATCCAAACATGTTATGCCAAAGCAAAAAGAATGTTGATAATATCCCCTAGAGCGCATTCCACTCGCAAAATAGGGGCTACTTTGGCCTTCTCAGGAAATATTGCCCTAGCCAACATCTCTAAGGCAGCAACATGGTCTACACCACACACATTCACCAAACACTATTGCTTAGATGTGTTATTGAGACAACAGGCAAATTTAGGCCAAGCAGTACTTAAAACAATGTTTCAAACAACTATAACCAGTACAGGTTAGCCACTGCTTTGGGAGTATACTGCTATAGAGTCTATGGAAAACATGTGATCTACGGCTCACTTGCCTCGAACGGATAACGTTACTTACCCAGTAAGCACCTGTTCTTAGCATGTAGAGCTGTAGATGGACAAGCACCCACCCACCTCCCCGGTCTCCTGTAGTTGTTGTAGTTCTCAATTTACATTCATACACATGGACTTCTCTATTCTACACTCACTAACTCCAATCTCCCCCTCTGCGGGAAAACAATCTAACAATGGAGTCCATGCGCACTCTCGCCGAAAGGAGGAGTCCCCTTACCTCATGACTACAAAGAAGACTTATAACAAAAACAACTTGCAAACATCCGGACCCAACACTAGATGGCAGGAGTATGCAAAGCCTCTGAATCTACAGCTCTACATGCCAAGAACAGATGATTACTGGGTAAGTAACATTATCCTAATAGTTTTAAAATTGAGGGTCATGCTTTGCACCATTTTTTTTTTGCCACATCCACAATTTTTTAACCATTGTTTTTATTCATGGTTTTATTTTTATCTCACAATTTACTTTGGTGCTACAGCTTGTAATTCTTGATATCTGTATTACAAAATCTTTGTGCACTTTCTCATTGCCAAATTTTTATTGTAAGGATCATAAAAAAGCACTCCTAATTTTTAGGTTAGCTTAAGGCAGCTCATGTGCAGTCTCTTGCAAGACCTATAGTTTTTGATCAGTGGGCTTTGAGGCTGTCCATCACTTAACACTGGTTGGCTTCATTGTCATTCTTAGTGGCTTGCTCTTTATTGGCCAGCTCCCTTAGTCTTCCTTCCTCTTTGTTTGTACCTTCCCTGGAGCATGGGTGTATTACTTGTGTCCTTCCACTTCTCATCTTTTAAGACACTACTTTTTCTTTGTGTTTATGCACTATACCATAGTGCGTGTTTTTTTCGTGTATTCCCCCTCACTCCATTGTTCCACCTGCCAACCCTCCACTGTCCATTGTTTACCTCCACAAAACAATGTGACTCTGGTACGCATTGCGAGTGTGGTCACTTACAAATACACAATAAGGCCGACTTCTTTTCTTACTATTGGTTAAATTGAAACCTGTAAGATTTTGGTTTTCTACAAGTTATCAGTATCCTGAGGAAAGCCAGTGACCCATAACGGCATTTGAGAATGGCTCAAACATGTTGGTACAAGCAGATGTGATAATGGAGTTGTAGCTCCTCCTATATACAAAGGGTGGGTGGAGTTGGCGGAGTGGCACTATGCAGGATTCCACGGAATTTCCTAAAAACTCTGTGGAATTCTCCTCCACTCTGCCCTAGGCCAGACCTCAACTTACCTCTGCCGGCAATCCTTCCTTGACCTGCCTCCTCAGTGGAGGATTCTTCTTCCAGTCCTGGCCGGAAGTAAAATGGAAAACTCTTCCTGCAGGACTCGCGAGGACTGCGCATTGACGCACCTGGAGCATGGAGACGCATTAGCAGTCCTTGCGAGTTCTGCACGAAGGGGTTTCACTTTCACAACCGACTGGAGAAGAAGAAGAATCCTCCTGTGCTGAGGAGGCATCCCGGGCACGGTCAATGCCTCACGCCGAGATCCTGGTAAGGGGAGGACTCGTGCAGAGGCAGACTAAAGGTAGGGTTGGGTGGCAGGGGAAAACTCTGCCACATGGCAGAATCAGGGTTTCTTTGCCAACTTTGCACTCCCTGCTGAGTTGGCAAAACTCCGTAAAACTCTGCTGTTGGTGCGGAGTTCCCCACGCTGGGTATTATATACCCAACACTTACTTTTAACCCTCCCAAGTGGGACCATTAATAAGTATACAGGTACCCGGGCAGTTTTAATACAAACCTTTCTCCATTAAGGATCCCTCCTTTTGGCGCACTCTCCTTTTTTCTTTTGTCTTCGTTTTAAAAAAAAAAGCGTTCCACCCTGAGTGTTGGTCTGCACCAGGGTGTTGTCAGCGGCACTATGATGGAGCATGCCACTACATAGTGGGTGAGGACAGTCTTTTAAAAAAAAAACAACCCTACGGCTTTTCCTAAAGGTTTTGGTGTTTATTGGTAGTTGTTTTCTTTCTGTTACCTCACTTTCATACATATTTTACACTTACCTGGATAGTATCCTTTTTCCAGCTGTGTTTAACAAGCAGCTGTTCTCTGTCCTTTTTGTGAGGTCTATATTGTTTCCCTTCCACCTACGGTCCCTCTGTTGTCCATGTGGACCCCACCACCCATCCTCTCTCCGTTGTCCGTATTAGGCCTGCACACTTGCCTCTCTTGGTTGTCTGTTTTGCCCCTCGCACCCTATTTGTCCCTCATGTCAGTGTCGCTCCTCTCACCCCTGACTCTGTTGTTTGTGACGCCCCTCCCACCCTTGCTCTTTTGTATGTGTTGCCTCTGAAACTTATCAGCCCTTCATTGGCCATGTTGCCGCTCACTCCCACACTCCCTACATCGTTCTTGTTGACCCTACTATCCACCCTCCTCTTCTGTTGTCCTTGATACTCCTCATACCTGCTTTGTCCCAACACCTCTTGCGGTTGCCCAGTTTGCCCCTACCACTGGTCCTCCCTACTTTGTCCATGTTGCCCCCCACCCTCTCCAACCTCTGTAGGAAAGTCTGATTTTTGTAGCACAGATACCCCCACTTTTTGCCTGGTGTTAGTGTGTGTGGACTGAAGTTCACTGGGATCCTGCTAACCAGGACCCCAGTGGCAGTGCACTCTCCTCTAAATTTGCTGGTATGTACTTTGTACACCCCACAATTGGCATACTGGAGTACCACTGTAATCCCTAGTATTCAGTACTAAGGTACCAAGGGCATTGGTTACACCAGGGGTCTCCCATGGTCAGCATGTATTATGCCACCCATAGGAGTCCATGCAAGCTGTGTCTGCAGAGCTTCTATCACAGTATGCGTGAAATGGTGCATGCACCTTTCATTTTAGATACAAGGTTTTCCTTATATTCCCGCCTCTGCACTTTAAACCTATAAGTCAGAGGTCCTCAAACTTTTGGATGCCATGACCCCCTCTGTCAACATTTTGAGGCGTAAGGACCCCATCCTGACAATAATTTCTAAACCTGTAGGCAGGGCTACTAGAATTATGAGGCAAGTGAGGACCAAATTACATGACAGGCTTGACTAAATAGTGTGGGAAGAAAATGTAAGTGATGTTATGTGATGCAGCGTATTTTGTGACAGCATTGCTTCATTATTTTGACATTTTTTACACACAGTAACACTGAGGAAAGATTTCACCCCATCAGTACCTTTAAAACCTGGCGGTTTTGTGCAGAGTTAAGCAGTTTCCCATGCAGCTTTCCTCTCACCCCCTCCCTTCCATCCCTCTCTCCTCTCCTAACCCCGGATACTGCTCTCACTTTGCAGGCCATTTTCTTTCACCCCTTTTTACAACATCTGAAATCTCCCCATCAACCTCTCACTTTAACAATGCACCTCATCTCTCTATAGCACCTTTCTGACAAACATTTCATTTTTTTATAGAACTACTCACACTCAGTTCTGTGATCTGCATGGTACACATTTTGTGTAGCAGGCACATTAACCCTCTGAACACTGTGTGGGTGACAAGAGTGCCCATGTGAGTGCACGGTGAGTGATGCAACCGTGCGAGAGTAGGGTAAGAGGAGTGACAGCAGGGTGAGTGAGGTGGCGTATGAATTTGGGTGCGGATGCAAGTTCAGAATGGGACGAACACATGTATGATTACTGATGGGCTTGTTTGAGTGAGTTGCTTATTGAGAAGTGATGGGGTCAGGTGAGTGAAGTGTCACATGAGTGCAGGATGAGTAGTGTACTCGTGTGACTGCAGGCAGGGTGAGGTATAGGGTGAACAGCGCAAGTGTATTGTGAGTGCAGAGTGATCACTGTGAGTGCAGGGTGAGCAGGTGAATGGTGTGAGTGCATGGTGATCAGTGTGAGTGAATTGTGATTACTGTGAGTGCAGGGTGAATGGTGTGAGTGCATGGTGATCAGTGTGAGTGCACGGTGAGCGTAAAAGTGAAGGGCGAGAATGAGGAGCGAGTTGTCTGAATGCAAGGTGCATTTCCATACACTTGAAGTAACTCAGCATGCTCTTGACAGCGGCGTAGGGTTTAAGATCTAAGTTAAACTACTGCGGCATTAATCGGCGATCGAGGGTGGAGGAAATAAATAATGTGCTGATCCTGCAACAAACTTACAATCCTATGGTTAGGGTTGCCAGCAGATTATTTTGATGTCCCAGTCGGTACAAAAATAAGCAGCCACCTAAAGCTGTAATTTAAGCACTTATATGTGCATACTTCAAACAACAAATATAAATGGAAAGCACTTTTAATTGTGTTCTAGGGTTGCCTCAATGATCCCTGACTGACAAAGAGAAAAAAGACAGAAAAGTCACATAACTAATGCATAGATACTTTTGTATTTAAAAGTCTATTTAGTGTCAAGGGGAGATCTTTGCAGGCACTTTAAACAAAACAGGCAGGCATTTTTCTTTTGGTAAACCCTACTTTATATTCCTTTTCATTAAATACATTCTCACACTACAGCAGTAATTGTAAAATACAAATGTAAGGAACAGGCACAGTGAGGGCCCAGTGGGTACTGACACCAGGAAAGAAACTAAGCCTCTGTAATCCATTTACAAAGGCATGTAAATATGCAAATAGTCTTTAAAGACCTGTGAAAAACTCGGGCCTGTTGGAGATGACTCCAGACACTGCCCAGTGGGGCCCACAGCAGATAGAGTTGCACTGCAGCAGCAGCCGGGCTGATAGACACAACAAGGGAGGAGGGGGACTGAAGCCCTTGGGCCTGGGAAGAAGTATGACTGTGAAGGCGCGACCCCCTTTCCATCGCTCCACGGCCCCCCTGGGGGTCGCGCCCCACAGTTTGAAGACCCCAGCTATAAGTCAACCCTAGGGTAGGCCCTTCAGTCCAAGGGCAGTGCTCATGATTCTAAGTGTGTGGGTACCCCCCGAGCATAGGTATGCCTACAAACCCTGATTCCATTTTCTGGGCTTTGTTAGTGTGGCACATCCATTTTAAGGTATGTAGTGGACACTGGCAAGTCAAGATGTCCAACTACATAATGGCTGCTCCGAACCTGGTCATGTTAGGAATCCAACATGTTGGAATTATGTAGCTACACTGATTCCAGTGTTAGTTGTATGGTACCATTTACAGGGGGCATCTTAGCAGACCTCCCCTATACCTACCTGTGTAGCCTTACAGGGTTTGCCGGCCAGCCTGTGCTGCTGCCTACACTAGACGGCGTTCTGCTCCCCTGCTGATGACCTTAACTCAGGCAGGGGAGGCTGAACATAAGCAAAGAACTTCCTTCGAAGGAGAGGTGCGACAACCTCTCCTTTAGAATTAGGTAGGGTGGGTGCGCGTCCGAGCGACGCCAGACTGCATTGAAGTGCACATTTGGTGCTCTCCTTGCATAAACCAGCTTAGCCCAGTTCAGGAGTCCTTGGCTCCGGCTCTGGCATGAAACTACACAAATGACGGAAGAGTGTCCACCCCCTATCCAGCTCCTCCCTAGAGAGGTTCCCAGAGCTCCTCCAGGTGGCCTCTTGATTTGGCCATGCTGAATCTTGGCCCCGGAAGCATCTGACTGGCTATCCCAGCTGGGTAGCGTACCGGACCTCCCCTGAAAGGTGGGTCGCTGCAGATGTCCTTCCCCTTTAGAGTTGCTTAAGGGCTCTCCTAACGTTGGGTCTTTAGGTTCATCTGGACTTCATCTTCAAGAACTGACTGCCTGTCTTCTGAAGATCGACTAAAGACTCTTCTGCTGTTGGACACTGGAACTGTGTTGCTGGATTGAGCTAGGCCCAAAGACAAGACTGCTCTCAGTGGGAAGATTCCTGCTGCAACTTCGTCTCAGTGCTCTTGCAAGTTTCTGCAACTTTGTGGCCATGCATCCTCGAGTTAGCAAGGACTCTGCATATATCCAAGCAAGAATGAATCACCCTTGGAGTGAAGGAGTCTCTTCCCTGCATCCACCGGCACCACAGCTTGCTGCTGATCCTGCTGTCCCACAGACACCTCCCAGCTCTGCAACACAGGTATGCTGGCTCCCTGGAGGCATGTCAACAAAAAGAGAGAAGACCCCACCTGTTCCAGGGAACAGGGTACTGCAGACAATGAAAATTCAAAGAAATATCCCTGGAGAAGGTAATTTGGCGGGAAAATATTTCACTCACTCACACTTAGTATTTTAGGTGGAATTTAAGTCACTGGTCACAAACTAATTATACCGTTCACAGTCTTTTTATTATAAAAACACATAGATAAAAAAGAATTAATTACATAATCAGTTTCATAATACATATAAAATCAAAAACATATTACATTATACAATAGATAAAAACAATATTAAAACATAATCATTATTCAACAGAGATAAAGCAGAGAAAAAGAATACACGTTATTAAGGTGTCAACATAAGCCTATCAGAATTAATAAACAAATTGTTCAAGGCAAGACATGTACTTTCTATGGTAAAGCAAAGAAAAAACAAAAAACCCCTATTGTAAAAGAACACCAATTTTTGTTACAGATTTTGAGAATCAAACGCCCTTAGTGTTTCATACACAATCCCTGTACTGCAAAATACCCAATATCAAGGATTTGCTAGGCTTTAATTCTACAGTGCAAACAAGCGTTGACGCGTTTCGTGTATCTGCCCTTAGATATTGGCACACCTTCCTCATGACAATTCGGATTCGTATGGGGTTAAAGGCAAATATCCTTCCTGTGTGTTAGAAAAGGATCAGTCAGTACACGGAAACTTTTATCCATCAATCTAGAAGTTATTTCCTTGTCAGGATTCCATGTTATTCCTAAGAATAGGATTGTACATAAGCACTATGAACACATCTACGTACCACACAACAATATATGTCATGCTGTTACCCTAATGGTTACAACGATTACCCTCCTGGCATCATCTATGACTAGTACACCACATCCTCCGTTATAATGTAGTTAATGACCAGTTTTTCGTATATATATTCAGTCACACCATTCACTCAAAATTTACTGACCTTGTGTTTAAGGATCTAGGTCTTTTCTAATAGGTTATAGCGGTTTCCTCATTACGTTGAACCATGGACTTGATCTATCGTTAGAGATTGCGGGGAGTCTAATGGTCAAATACACAAGGATGTGTGTTACCCAATTGGTAATTCTCCGTGTTACAAATTACATACATAAATGTCTATTCACATTCGTAACTTAGCCAATGTTAAATGTGAATGTGTGTTACCGTAAGGGGGTGTTCACTTGTCCTTACGTCACGTTGGGTTGTTCAATTGCCCTGGCGGTTTGTACGTTGTCCTCTGGATATGGGGACTTTAAAATTGCCTTCGTCAATTCTGTAAATAGGGCCCCTATAGGGAATGATATCAATATATATCTTTGTATTGATTTAGGATGGTCTAATTTCCTATATTTTAGCTATTTGTACATTCAAGTACGTACCTCAGGATATGTGGCCCAGAGGATCCAGTTCAAGGTCCTCTGTGTCGCCTACAAGATCCTGAAGGGGTCCCCAGCAAAGATCCTTATGGCTCTCCTAGCCCATTACACCCCAGCCCGAGCCTTAAGATCTGCGGACTTAGAACTGGCTGTTGTGCCACGCTTTAAGCGGAGTAGGGCAGGAGGGCGCTCATTTCAAGTTCGTGCGGCGGTCTTGTGGAACTCCCTGCCCCCGGCGATTCGTGCTGAGAGGGATCTGCTCTCCTTTCGCCGTGCGGTGAAAACTTTTCTATTTCCTTAGTTTTATCACTGTTAGTTTTTTGTTCGTTGTGTTGTGCTGCTGCCTTGTCGGGCGCCAGGACGCTCCTTAGCTGGACCATCTGTGCGCCAAATAAAAACGCATAACATAACATAACATATGTGGGGTGTTCCCTTCCCCATGGTACTCTTTCCTTTATTAGGATCCCACTCGCCTCAGGATAATGGGTAATGGTTTGTAGAAGCTTCGACCGATCTACAGGGGGAATAAATTACACTCTGTTGCCCTTTCCATTTATTTCTTTTATCGTATTTATCTAATTACTTCTTTTGAATACTCCCTTCACACTACAATATGACTCCTGATAATATATGTTTTAGCCCTATTATAAAGATTTGTTTTTGGACAATCTCATTATTATCGTTAGTTTTTCTATTATTTTGTCCTATTAATGTGGGTGTTCATCAAACAAATAATTAAGTTATCCCATTGGTTCTGTAGTCCGGGCATCGAGATATTGATGCTTCTACGCATGCGTGATGACGTCAAAAAAACCACAGCTGAGATCAATATATGGAAACGGTTAGGTCCTATATATATATGGAGAAAAAATGTCTTCCTAACCAGCAGAGAAGAACAGAGTATTGGACGTACCCGTGGCTGCCCGTTATCATAACAGAGCTGAGGTAAGCGGGAGGGACCTGGAATTTAAAATAGCCTGTCGTGACGAGGGTTTACCTAGAGTTGAGTCCGATCCAAACGCAAAGTTAATATCTTGGCCGGACTACAAAACTTATGGGATAACTTAATGGAATAATTTGAGGAGCGACCTTAAATGCTTCAACACCTGAGTGTTGGGGGTTTGACATTTAGTAAAAGGGACTTATTTGTGTGAGTACTTGGAAGATGGGCAGTAGGAAGAACTTGGGTATACTGATTAAAACGTACGGCAGGTCAGATATCTAGCATAATTGATCTCTATACGCCAGTATTTCCACGAACTGAAAGGGTAAGAAATCTAAGATGAATACCCTCACTAATAGGACAAAATAATAGAAAAACTAACGATAATAATGAGATTGTCCAAAAACAAATCTTTATAATAGGGCTAAAACATATATTATCAGGAGTCACATTGTAGTGTGAAGGGAGTATTCAAAAGAAGTAATTAGATAAAAACGATAAAAGAAATAAATGGAAAGGGCAACAGAGTGTAATTTATTCCCCCTGTAGATCGGTCGAAGCTTCTACAAACCATTACCCATTATCCTGAGGCGAGTGGGATCCTAATAAAGGAAAGAGTACCACGGGGAAGGGAACACCCCACATATCCTGAGGTACGTACTTGAATGTACAGATAGCTAAAATATAGGAAATTAGACCATCCTAAATCAATACAAAGATATATATTGATATCATTCCCTATAGGGGCCCTATTTACAGAATCGACAAAGGCAATTTTAAAGTCCCCATATCCAGAGGACAACGTACAAACCGCCAGGGCAATTGAACAACCCAACGTGACGTAAGGACAAGTGAACACCCCCTTACGGTAACACACATTCACATTTAACATTGGCTAAGTTACGAATGTGAATAGACATTTATGTATGCAATTTGTAACACGGAAAATTGCCAATTGGGTAACACATCCTTGTGTATTTGACCATTAGACTCCCCGCAATCTCTAACGATAGATCAAGTCCATGGTTCAACGTAATGAGGAAACGGCTATAACCTATTAGAAAAGACCTAGATCCTTAAACACAAGGTCAGTAAATTTTGAGTGAATGGTGTGACTGAATATATACGAAAAACTGGTCATTAACTACATTATAACGGAGGATGTGGTGTACTAGTCATAGATGATGCCAGGAGGGTAATCGTTTTAACCATTAGGGTAACAGCATGACATATAATGTTGTGTGGTACGTAGATGTGTCCATAGTGCTTATGTACAATCCTATTCTTAGGAATAACATGGAATCCTGACAAGGAAATAACTTCTAGATTGATGGATAAAAGTTTCCGTGTACTGACTGATCCTTTTCTAACACACAGGAAGGATATTTGCCTTTAACCCCATACGAATCCGAATTGTCCTGAGGAAGGTGTGCCAATATCTAAGGGCAGATACACCGAAACGCGTTGACGCTTGTTTGCACTGTAGAATTCAAGCCCAGCAAATCCTTGATATTGTGTATTTTGCAGTACAGGGATTGTGTATGAAACACTGTAAGGGCGTTTGAATCTCAAAATCTGTAACAAAAATTGGTGTTGTTTTACAATAGGGGTTTTTTGTTTTTTCTTTGCTTTACCATAGAAAGTACATGTCTTGCCTTGAACAATGTGTTTATTAATTCTTATAGGCTTATGTTGACACCTTAATAACGTGTATTCTTTTTCTCTGCTTTATCTCTGTTGAATAATGATTGTTTTAATATTGTTTTTATCTATTGTATAATGTAATGTTTTTGATTTTATATGTATTATGAAACTGATTATGTAATGAATTCTTTTTTATCTATGTGTTAGTATAATAAAAAGACTGTGAACGGTATAATTAGTTTGTGACCAGTGACTTAAATTCCACCAAAAATACTAAGTGTGAGTGAGTGAAATATTTTCCCGCCAAATTACCTTCTCCAAGGATATTTCTTTGACTTTTCATTCCCTGGAGGCATGACCCGTCTTTTCTGTAACTTGGGAGACTATAATGTTATGTTATGATAGATTTATAACTCACACAGATACTCTGGAGTGTCCCGGCGCAAGAACCAGTGTGAGGGAAGCTGAAGGAGGTGTAACATGGCCGGACGTTAAATAAAGAGGAAGGTTTTTAACTGCTTCTTAAACAGCCTAAGATCTTGGGTGTTGCGTAGTTCAAAGGGGAGAGTATTCCAAGTCTTAGCTGCCTTAAAGGAGAGAGCGCTCCCCCCCAGTCCTAGCAAGGCGTGGTATCACGGTAAGACATTGCCCAGTGGAATGCAGATGTCTATGCGCTACGTAGAAATAAATACGCCTTCTAAGATAAGGGGGCCCAGATTTAAAGGGGGCTCCATGGGTCAGTCGTAAGCGCCTTGAACAGGACACATTGTCTCACTGGTAGCCAATGAAGGTCCCAAAGATGTTGTTTTGTACTGGACCTACCAGGGATGCCCAGGAGCGCTCTAGCTGCCGTGTTCTGGAGGGTTTATAGCTTTTTTAGCCGATAGTGGGGAAGACCAATATATTAAGCATTGGCATAGTCCAAGCGAGATAGGATGAGGGTGCGGGTTACCATTTCATTTGCAGACCTGGGCAGTAATGGTAGGAATTTTCGGAGAGAATTCAAAGTACCAAAACAAACACCGGCCAAATTCTTTATCTGAGGAGCGAAGCGGAGGTCCTCCTCATAGCACACCCCCAGATTCTTCACTGGGCTCCCCATAGACTTAGGCATGGGGTAGCCCCTGGGCCAGAGGTCATCCCTAAAATGCGGAGTAGAAGACCCATAGAGAAGGATCTCGATTTATCCTCATTGCATTTGAGTTGGGCTTCTGCCAGCCAGTTAAAAACTGCTGCAAGACAGTTTTTGGCTGAAACCGGGGACAGGTTGTTATCCTTTCATGTGAAGAGGAGCTGTGTATCATCTGCATACGCTATGATCTTTACCCTCAGCTCCTCCGCCAGATGAATAAGAGATGTAACATGTACAATGAAAAGAAGAGGGCTCAAAGTTGAGAGCCCTGGGCGGACTCCGGTCGTCACTTTTCTTGGTGCTGAAGAGAACGGAGGTAACCATACCTGCTGTGTCCCGTTCCCTAAGAGGGATTTGATCCCATTGCCCCCATGCCACCCCCCCCCCCCCCCCCCCCCCCTAGAAATTCCATTGTTAGAAAGACGGGCCAAAGTTGGTTATGTGGCACCGTGTCGAAGGCAGCAGAGAGGGCCAATAACATAAGGGCCGCTCTGCCACCTGAACCTAAGCATTCCCCTAATGGCCTCTGACATCTCAACCAGGGCTGTTTCTGTACTACAAGTGGCCCTAGATCCCGACTGGGCAGGGTGGAGTGCACCAGAAGTCTCCACAAACTTGGAGAGTTGTTTATGTACTGCCTTCTGACACACCTTTGCCACAGCCGGGAGTAGTGAGATAGGACGGTAACTAGCTAGTGTTGCAGGGTTTAAGGACAGCTTTTTTAGCAAGGGTAGTAGCTTGGCCTGTTTTTTATTCAGAAGGAACCATGGCTCTATGAAGATTAGTGAGGTTATTTACTTCAGGTTTAACCGTTTCCCACAACGGCAGGGGTCAGCTGGTGAGCCAGATTTAAGAGATTTCAGAATAGCCAATGTATCCAACTGAGAGATATGAGTGAAGGCCTACAGGGAGAAGGCGGTTGTATCTGAGTCTGGGAAAGTCTACCCGCACTTGACTAGCAGGCCTGAAGCTGTCCTGGATTATTTGGATCTTGTCAATAAAGAACCCGGACAGCTCCTTGCAATAAGAATTAGAAGCAGGAGTAGAAATTTTTTCAGCACAGGGCTTTAAGAAGCTTTTGACAATGGAGAAAAATTCTTTAGAATTATTTTTTGACTGAGCGATACACTCTGCGTAGAAATTGCCTTTGGCTTTTTTGATAGCCGCGTAGTAGTCTTTTGGGAGCTCCTCAATACTGTTTTGGCCAGTGGGCAGTAGGTAAGTCTCCAACTACGTTCTAGTTTTTTACATGCTTGTTTTAGCTTTTTAAGTTCTTCCGAGAACCATGGTTTAGACGGAGTGTCTCTTACTCTCAGAGTCTGTGAGATCCAATTATTAAAGTCCCCCAATGCGACAGCCAAATCATTAGAAGTGGAGGGGGAGGGGGGGGGCGGGTGCCTAACATAATTTTATCCAGAGGGCGGCTGTCTCTATTCGATGCTAATAGCTATTGTTAGGTGACCCTGAGGTCTGATAGGAAGTCTGTATGGACCAGGAGAATTGAATTAAAGAATGGTCAGACCAGGAGATAGGGGAGTGGATCCTGGATAGCTAAAGGGAAGTTGGAGCATATCACATAAAGGATATGCCCTCCTCTATGAGATGGAGAGCTAACCCATTGGGTCAAGTGGGCCGCATTCAGCGAATCACTAAATTCTCTTGTGCCGTAGTTCTCTATACAATCTAAATAGATGTTAAAATCCCCCAAGAGTAAAAAGTTTGTATATTGCCGAGCTCTAGGCACGATGGCTTCAACTAAAACTTTCAAAAAGGCACCGGGGGAGATAGATTAGAGTGACCCCCAGCGTGCAGTGAGGAGATAGGGCGAGGGAGAAGAACAGGGCTTCGCCCTTGCCAATATCGTGGGACTCTGCCTGCATAAATGCCCAGGTTTCTCTGCACACTACCGCAACCCCACCGCCCCTGCCTGTTTTACGGTCTACTCTCGCTATTTTATACCCCCCAGGGATAGCCAGGGCAATGGCAGGGGCTGCAGATTCATTAAGCCATGTCTCAGATATAAATAGTTTATCTAACTGGACGTCAGATAAAAGCTCAAAGATGTCAGGAGCATGCTTCACCAAGGACGGGGCATTGATAAGGGCGGCTCGTATGCGCTGGCCATTCAGTGTGCCCATAGGAGCATTGGTATTTCAGATGGTGGAGCCGCAGTCCCTCCTAAAGCGAAAATTACATTGCTGGCAGGGGCTACAAATATGGTCTAGAACCGCCCATTGCTGCCTGCACTTACCCATACAGTCCCTCAAAGTCATCATTACTGCATGGCTACAAGTCCTGCTTGTGTCTGACAACTCTAATTGGACGCGTGCAGAATAACTGGCGCTGGCCGCTTCCGGGACGCTGACAAACGCAGACGGGCATGCCTTAGGCGCGCGTCCGCGCAGCATGCATCCTTTAAGTAAAATAGCACCTGACAACTAGAACGCGCACTCAGCAAGATGGCGGCGTAGTTTGTCCCGCGGGGTTCCTGTGATGCGTGGTGTATGGAGGAGAGCGAACAATCAATTCCCATAAAGACAGAAAGGTCAGTAGTAGCAGCAGAGTGTAAAAGCAGAAACACGAGTTTCAAATCAGTCTCCAGCCAACCTGAACCGCAACCATGTGCACAGCATCTGTGAGCCGTTGCCAAGGCTTGTTGACTCTCCTCATTGAAGATTTTCGAGCTCTAAGAAGCCCCAGTCTCCAGCATCAAACAGCTCCAAGAACAACCTCTTGCTTGCATCCCCTGCACTCTGAGCCTCTAACTACTGTGTGCATCTGGGTCTTTCCTTTGGGGCCTCCCTCTGACTCTCTGTGCCCGCTGCCAGAGGGTCCTCGAGGAGGCTCCAACAATTCCTGCTGGTGCTCCCGCGTCCTGAGGGCCGGCCCTGACTTTACCTTGCTGGTTTAGTCCCACAGACCTTTCTGGTCTGCATCCAAGCATCTTTTCCTTTACTTCAACTGTTGTGGTTGCCAAGCCGTATTGAGGGTCATGCCGGCCACTGAACTTCCTGCATTCTTCATCTGTGGTGGGACAGCTCGCGTACGGCTCCTTCCTCATTGCCTGGGATCCACGGCTGCTTCATCAAGAAAGTCGTGCTACAGGAAGTACCTCTGCCTAGGGCTGGGATTGTGCTCCAGTGTCTTCTAGACACCTCCGGTGGTTTGGACATTGTCCCCGCTTCTTTCAAGTACTTGTCTTCCGAAATTCAAGTTTGGGTTCCAACGTCCTGTTCCACGAGTCGCTGCAGCCGCCGTACTTCCAAGATTCTCCACTGGCTTCTACGGTTGGTTCCGACACCACTTTGCACCTTTGCTCCCTGGTGTAGGTATCCAGGTTCCCTGGGTATCCATGGGTTGGGTGGCTCTCAATCCTCCCTTGATAAAATTTGTCTTCGGGTACCTTTGTGTAGGGACCTGAAACAAGAAAATATCAACTACTCACCCTTGGTGCTTCCCTGGGCTTCTCCATCCTTGGGTATCAGTCTTGTTTTGGTTCATACCTCTTATGCCACTTTCTTAGTATACGGTTTGCCCCCCAATAGGACCCCATGTGTTTTTCAATGCTACTTACCTGTTCTTGAAGCAGTTCTCATGTGTATTTGATATCTCCTGGTAGGGGATATACCAAGTTAGATGTCAATGTTGTGCAAATAAATACTAATATATTTTTTCTAAAGACTTGTGTGGTTCTGTCTTGTGTGAAGGATTGCTGACTGACTGTGGTATAAGCTTTAGCTGCTCTCCACATCTACCCCGAGAGAGCTTTGGTTATCGGGGATCGAGACACTATCACTAAGGGTTGCCTGGACTTAGTGCAGAGTGCCTCACCATTGGTGGACACTATATACTGACCCAGCCTCCTATACCCACCATAGCAAAACAAGCATTTGCAATGCAATTGGTCTCGCCATTAAGACCTTGTAAGTGTTTAGCCAGAGCTATTGGCTCTGCCAGTATGCTTAAGTCCTGTTATTAAAAATTATTTAATTTAACGACAGCCCACAAACTACTCTGTACAGACTTCCCATTGCAAGGGATACTAGAATTATATGGCAAATGTATCAAAATAATCTGACACGGTTATCGACATTATGCAGTACGTTGTCTGGCAGAATTAATTTTATCCATTTGAGCTAAACAAAACATTTTTTGAAAAAACTGCAAATAGAATGACAAACTATGTGGAAAATTCAGTAAATTCATAATTATAAGGCATGCGCTGCAGCCACAAAACACAATAAGGATACAGGTTTTGACCATTAATATTCTGGATAAAAATATTTTATGATTGAATTGGTGTGTTTTAAACCTTATCTCTCGTACCACTTAACTAACATCTCTCTGGTTCGTATTTTGTGTATTATATTTGCTCTATTCTTATTCTCGTACCCAATATGCAATTATTGTTCAAATGAACAGTGCTTTAATGTATGTAGACGAAGAAGCGCTTTACAAAAACACTGTAATTAAATAGTCTATTAATTTCGAAGCGGTTAATTTTTACACCAAGGCAGCACAACAGAGCATCTGTAAATCTACGTGCCCATTAAATGCCTATGCACCAGGCATGCACAGTCCCGGTCTTATAGCTCAGCATGGTGTCTACGACACTCTACGCACTGATTCAAAGCCTCAGCACCAGTGTTGCAGGTGCCATTCAGTCATCTCACCAACTTTCTATCCTGGAGTGTCACTTCTACAGAGTATATCAGAGGCTCGTTTATTTTTGGGTGAGGAGTATCAGCAGTGAAACCCACAGGCTTTATCAGGAGGACCAGTGTTTAGCAGCAGCACTTCCTTATCGCAACTAAGATGGTGGCACCTAATACCACTAAAGGATTATTGAGGGCTACACTAGCGGTGTTACCCGCCTAGTGGTATTTTAAATCAAGTACAATGGTAAACTTGCAGCTGACACCAATAATGTGCTTCAAATGCACCATTTGGATACAGAGTACAATAACCACTTATAGAAACTGTTCAAATGACAATAGAATTACATCCACAATATTGACCTAACCACTGCATCGCAAAGGTAAGTATATGTGGAGTTAGGAACAGTAATTATATGGGGCGTGATTCACAAAAGTAATCTAAGACAAAAATCCTAACTTAACGACTTTCGGTAATCACAAAAGGCATTTGGGAGTAGTAAAGGCAGGATTTTGTATAAAATTTGTCTTAAGACAGACTAAAAAAGACTGACTGAAGAAGATTTAAGACAGAATCTTAACTTTACTACTCCTAAATGCCTTTTGTGAATACCGAAATTCGTAAATTTAGGATTTTGTCTTAGATTACTTTTGTGAATCGGGCCCATGGTTACTATGATGAAGTAGTTTTAGATTATGTTCTGAATGTAATATTATTATAGGTAAAAATTATTTACAAGCGTCTTCCCTGTTGAGTAAGACTCCACACGGATAAGCTGTTAAGATAGTGTATTGTACATCCACACACAGAGAGACCACCTTCAGCTGACCTAATCAGTCGTTAACTAACTGGCCTGAAATCGATCCCATATGATTTCAACTGTGGCACTCTAGCACGTCAGAAAGTAAATAACTTGAAATACCTCACAACACCCAGATCACATCCCATTACACTGATGCCTTTGTGTCAGGTTAGTGCTCGGAAAGCTGTATTGCCAGCAATACTAACAAGCATTTACAATGCAATGGTTTTGCCTTTGTTAAAGTTAGAGCTATTGGCATTGCTCTTGACATTATTTTTATTTATGTTTTTTTTAACATAAATAAATGGCATTGTCATTTACAATGCCACTAGCTTTATCTATCGCAAATGACACACACAAACACACACAGAGCCCCCCACACACAGCCACACAGAGCCCCCCACACACACAGCCCCCCACACACAGCCACACAGAGCCCCCCACACACACAGCCACACAGAGCCCTCCACACACACCAACACAGCACAAGCAGGCAACAGGGGCACACGGAGGCACAAGCAGGCAACAGGGGCACACGGAGGCAGAAGCAGGCAACAGGGGCACACGGAGGCAGAAGCAGGCAACAGGGGCACACAGAGGCACAAGCAGGCAACAGGGGCACACAGAGGCACAAGCAGGCAACAGGGGCACACAGAGGCACAAGCAGGCAACAGGGGCACACAGAGGCACAAGCAGGCAACAGGGGCACACAGAGGCACAAGCAGGCAACAGGGGCACACAGAGGCACAAGCAGACAACAGGGGCACACAGAGGCACAAGCAGACAACAGGGGCACACGCAACAGGGGCACGAAAACGGAGGCACAAGCGGGCAACAGGGGCACGAAAACGGAGGCACAAGCAGGCAACAGGGGCACGAAAACGGAGGCACAAGCAGGCAACAGGGGCACGAAAACGGAAGCACAAGCAGGCAACAGGGGCACACGGAGGCACAAGCAGGCAAGCTCTGTACCCCCACGCCGGGACGCACGCGTGTGAACAGATTAGCTACATTCTATTAAGCACAAGCACTAAGGACACCTCAGCAAACACTCATGTGCACAACCCTAAACCACCAGGGAGCTTTCGTTTAAAATCCTATCGACCTAATGCCGCTTGGCACCCTGCTGCAGGCCTGTGTACATTAAGTGACCTTAACACCATCACTGGTAGTAATATCTATGCAAAACATTACCTCAAAGTCACATAACGGCACCAAAATGGTTACAGCTGGTAATTTATAAAGTATAAAATCTAAACTTAAGACATAGTAGAATAAAAGCTTCAACATAGCTGGAAAAAAAATAACCTGCCTACCCTGTTCTATGAACACAGGACTCCATGTCTCAAATCTGCCCATTATTTGATTAAATATATATCAGTGCATACCAGCCCCAAATAGTTGGCCCCACCAACCAACTGATACCATGTACGCGGACACAACCAACTGACAGCGCAATTGAAGGACCGTCCCGTCCCCTTGATGACAACTGACCCTGTACATACCAAGTAACACATTTTCAAGAGGTTTCATGATTCTCAACTACTGCCTGTCCTTCATTAGACTCACGACCTGGTGACAAGAATAGGACCCCTTTCAAACACCAACCTCTACCTGTAGTTAGAATTCATCTTCCTTTCAGGAGTTGTAAGGCACTAAGTTGAGCTCTCCTTTGTACACAGCAATTCGACATCCGTGCCTCAGCACTGATGACATTGATGTAATTTCTGATGACATTAGTGTGAACAGTAGCTAACCATAACTAGTGCATATCAGGGATACTAAAGTATTAGACCGTAACAATAGCATGTTTTGGGAACGATTGTAAATATTTTTTACATTCAAGACATTTTGTCTTTTGGGTATATATATATATATATATATCATCAAAGGGGACGAGTATGTGGTGTATGTCGAACTAAAAAAATAAAGTTTCTTGATGTGACCCTGTGGAAAGGTACAAGTTAATCAGTCCTAAGGATGGCAAAAAGCTATGCTCCGAGGAAGGACAAAAACAAGAAGAGGAGGGAAAGCCATTGAATAAGGTGCAGCAAATGCGGTTGAGAAGAAAGTCAAACAATGGAAATCAACAGGCTGACCTAAAGCCCCATTGTAAGTACTGGTATTATCCACATTAGGTCTTCGAGGTCTTTAGGATGTATTATCATGAAAATCAACAACAAAATCCAGACACTAATCTGTCAGACCTGCCCTTCGGGCAGTAACTGATAGCCGTATTGGTAGGGCCACTGGAATTATGCAGCAGGAGAGGACCAAATTATGAGGCAGTGTTGACTAAGTTATGCAGAAATATGCGGCATAAAGCGGTACATTTTGTCATAGAATAAGTTCATTATTTTGTCATTTTTTATTCATAGTAATACTGTCGGGACAAATATTTCGTCTCAGTACCTGCTTAAAAACGAAATGCAGCAATAACTTTTGCGACGGTCATTTCGCTGTACGGGAACATATGTTGACACGTTTTTAGTATTTTAGGGAGCTAGAAAACTCTTGTTTGTTAAAATCTGCAAATGATGCAGCCGGTGTTGGATTATGTGGCAAATCCATAATTGTGCAGAAAACGCAGTGGCCGCAGTACCGCTTTAGCGACTAGCACTTGGCACTTTGTGACGTATGTTTGGCATTTATTGATCAGCGCCTTTTCACATACCATGCGTGTACAGGCCCTTAATAAGGTGGGCACAGGCCTGGAGTTGTGGCTGCTAACAGACCTCCTTCAACTTTAGCATGTTCTAAGATCTGAAGCGTGAGGTTTTGTCTTCAGTGCTGAATGGGACATGTTTTTCGTGCGCATCCCCCACCAACATTGCTCTTTACTTCGTGGCCCCTTCCATCCCCTCCCGCCCTTTGTCTGGATAAGAAAGGGCCAAAATGTGCCTGCCAGCGTGGGGCTAGGGTTATCCATGTCCCTACAATAAGGCTGCCCTGGAGATCGCCTGCTTAACGCCGAGAAGAGAAGCGTCTTGATTGGCAGTCGCCCCCGAAGGCCGCGATGAATGTGCACCCCGGAGCCCGGGGATGTGGAGGATGAGTTTCCCAGGGCCTGCGAGCGTGCCTCGTTCCTTCCCCCTCTCCCCGTGAGCTACTTAGCGCTGTAATGCGCCACTCCTCTGGCATTACGGGGAGAAAGAGCCTCCTGGTTTCTTTGCATGATAACTAGCCCGCGACTGTAGGAGGCTTTCAATGGGGCGAGCTGCGAGTTAATCGTATCAGAAGGCCTGATGGGTTCCCATGTTCACTGGCAGGTTAAGTGAGGATGAGCTCTGCCAAGGCCGCTTTTGTACTGAAGAGCCCAAAGTGTTAAAGCAAACAAAGTCCAGGCGGTCGCTCAGTGGGGTTTTACCCCTTCTCAACCTGAAACCAGCGTGGGCAGGCGGGAGGACCGGGGAGAGCACTGCATCTCCTTTTCGGATTATCGTCCAAGTTACCGATTTTAATCTTCTGATTTGTGACCAAAAGAAAGAGGCCAGGCTGTGATTTTTGGCAGTGGATCACAGTACAAAAGAGTGAAAACAAGAAACTTTTAATGACATTGGTTGCACAATCTGGTTCAGTGCATGCGGCTGGAGGAAGGCCAGGCCTGGGGTATCACTTGTAAACTTCCGGGCTGCAACACGTCACGCAGGCGCAGAAAGAAGCAGTGTGCCTGTTTTGAACGAACTCATGCAGCCTGCTTGCAAATGCACAAATTGGTAACTGACCAAGATTCCCTGATCAGTAGTAGACCACGAAATGTAGGCCTCTGTGGCACCTCGTATTCAAAACATGGAGTCTGGACGTCCCGAGGAGCCGACGGCACCAAAAGGGTAGAGAGATCCTTTTTACCATGGACAAAGGGATACGTCCTCCCAGTCCATATGTGACTAATTCTGACCTATAAGTATGCCATCTAGAGATTCATTATAACTGCAAGGGGAAAGTGGGATCCCGTGCCAAACCTAAGTACCACTCAAATAGGAGCAGGGAAGAAAAAACTCCCTTTAAAAAAAAATATAACTCTCACTCACTAGTAATGGCGGAGCGGGACCGGCCCGGAGCACAAAGAACAGTCAGCCCGGCAGAGCGCCAGAGCCGGAGCGGAGTACAACGGGAGTCGGGCCGCACAAAGAGCCGGAAACCGGCCAAGAAGCCGAGCGGAGCGGGGCCGGAAAGAGGGTGCACAGTCGGTGAAAGAGGTGAAACCCGGAACGGAGACCAGGGGGAGGGGAGTCTGCGGGGAGCGGGCCTGGCTGAGACAACAGGAAAGCACCCGGAACGGAGACCAGGGGGAGGGGAGTCTGCGGGGAGCGGGCCTGGCTGAGACAACAGGAAAGCACCCGGAACGGAGACCAGGGGGAGGGGAGTCTGCGGGGAGCGGGCCTGGCTGAGACAACAGGAAAGCACGGTCACCAGCGGGAGGGGGGCGGGAACGGGGACGGGAGACGCTGCGAGCAGGAGAGGGGGTGGGAACAGCGGGAAATTAAAGCAAGCACTCACCTGGACTTCTTCCGGGTGCCTTCAATGCCGGACCGGATTCGGGGGCGTTCCCGGCTTTCGGCTGACGTCGCGTGACGTCGGCAAAAGCCAAAGAATCTCGGGAACGCCCCCGTGTCTCCTCCGGCATTGACGGACAGGCCCCTCGTCCAATGGCTAGGCTCCATTTATGGAGCCAGCCAATGAATGACGAGGGCCGACCCAAACCCACACTACAGTTCTCATTAGGTTTTTGCCTGCGCAAAAAAGATGCGCAGAGCGCATCTTTTTGGCGAGGCAAAACCTAATAAAGGGATAATGTTTTTGTTATTTGTATGCAGTACCTGGGCATTCTGCGAAAGGGTTTGCTGGTCGCCTGCTCCATTTAGCCTGCTGAAGGACGTCACTACGATGTTCTGCTCCCCTCCTGCACAACATCATCACTCCCCATTTCATGAGGTGAAAAGAATCGTCATTGCGTCACCTTTAAAGAAACGTGTGTCTTCAAAATAAAGCCACACAGCACACGCGGCTGACATGGAGGGGGAGTGTGGGGGGGTAAATATATATATTTTTTAAACTTACCTTCCCGGGTCCCGCGATGTCGAGGCTCATGGCTGGGTCCCGTTTTCCTGCTCAACAGGAAGCAGGCAGCCTCCCTCCCCTATGGCAAGCCAATCACAACACTGCAATAGCAATACCATTTTAGGTTTGTGCTTCTCGCACTGCGAGAAAGCAGTGGGGCGAAGCCCCTCCGCCCTAATGGGGGAGCCGCCCCGGAGTCTGAACTACCCAAACTCTGGCAGAGCTTTACCAAGCACCACAACTCGGGCGACTTACTCAAACACTGCTAGAATATCCCCAAGCTCTCCACCATAGGCGATCAACCCAAACACTGCTAGAATATCTCCCAGCTTTGCAACATAGGCAAAGTACCCAAACACTGCTAGAATATCCCAAAGCTCTACTCCACAGGCGATGTACCCAAACACCGCTAGAATATCTCCCGGCTTTGCGACATAGCCAAAGTACCCAAACACTGCTACAATATACCCCAGCTCTACCAGACACAGAACCCAAACAAGAATGGAACCAGCTGAGGTAAACAGTCAGTACAAAAACAGTGCCCACACATTTTTAAGGCAGGCGCAGGACCAGTGGTCACACAACCCAGAACATGCTAAAAGCACACACAAGAACAGCACCAACATAAGGAAAGAGCAAAAACAGTAAATGTAGTCTCACAAGCATCTTACGCTCAAATACATGAGCACTGCAAGGATAGGCTCAATAATACTTCAGAAGAGTCATACTATAGCAGACCAAACATGCAAACGCTGTTACCAAGGAGAGAACAAAAAGTTTGAAATACACGTCTCTTCCGATTCCCTGAAAACACAAACACAACACTTGTGAACCCATCTAAAGAACTGGAAAACTATAGAGAGCCCGATAAAATCACCTAACTGTCTAATCAGACCCTTCCCAAGTAGATGCCATGCTCAATGCATGTTGTTTCTTTCAGTTATTGTTGCAGCCTAACTGTGAGCCAGCTTCTGTCCTGCCGGAGACGCTTTTTATCTGTCAGATAGGTGGAAAAGAGCTGATTTCTCACTGCTAGTTGGCCTGTGGCCTGCCTCCTGTCACCTCAGTGGCTCGCCCACTCCACTCCGGTATTGATGCCTTGTATTCTGATTGCTTTAATAACTGAAATGGAGGCATAAGTGGCTTTGCAGGGGAGGCTGATGCCTAGCAAGGGACTACCCCCTCTGAGACCTGTGCTACCATCGCCCACCTGATCTGCAGGGAAATCACATCTCCGCCATAGACGTGAGCCACTCTAATTGACGGCTCTCAAATGCCATCCACCGGGAATAGGGGAGGGGTGCTTGTGAGAGCAATGGTGGGTCGAAGGGTGATTTACCAAAGATGTCTTCATCGCTTGCCACCCACCTAAAGTTGATGGTCTTACACTCCCACTCGAAGTGAACATATATATACAACAGTGCGTGGACTGCGAAGCGCAGCACACCAATTGGCCAAGTACTTCCTGCATGCCGACTGGAAGGCCCGGAACATCTTCTGCCTCTGTCGACCGCCTCAGAAAGTTTAGCGGATTTTCAGAAGAAATACAAAAGTTTCTCATCGGATCATCTATTCCTTGAGGTGGAAGTTAAATGCAAGCTTTGGAGGCTTGGAGAGGAAAGTCAAGGGAGGGAGTTCTGGTGAATTAAACAACTGAGGGGTGAAGGAATGAAAGAAAAGAGAAATGAAAGAAAGAGCATGGAAAAGGAAGAAGAAGAGAACGAAAAGGGAGGAAGATAGCAATAATGGAACAAAGAAAGAACTAAGGAAGAAATGAAAGTCTAGGCTCAGCACCAATACTCTCAAAAATCTGTTGGAATGCTTACATCGTGAATCCTGACTCCGATGTAATTGCACAATACTACTGTAAGTGAAACATTTGCGTGCTGTTTAGGTCTCGGCTAGTGTAGGCTGGACTTGCGCAGTCTCGCTGCCAAGATTTTATGTTTTCTGGTAGGGAGGTAAACTAGCTAGCTCTTCTCTATTGGTTGGCTTCCTAAAGGGCAGCCAGCCATTGGAGAAAAGATTTGCCTGTCACTCTAAGCTCCGTCTGTTTCGGATTGAGGGGCGTGTTTTTTCCTATCCTGTCTCTCCGTGACGTCTTCAGGAAAAAACACGCCGCCCCATCACGCTGCCTGCACGCCAAAGTCGGCTCTACATTGGTGTTCCTTATTAACCAATCAGTGGCCCTATTAGCGCATGCAGGCACCGTGAGCAGACACACTGTTCCACTCTGCCCGCGTTCTCCTCTCTACACTGCTGGGCGTGCGGTGAGGAGCCACGCCATTTCCGCCGTCTCCCCTTCATCCCCATTCCCCCCCCTTCTCCCCGCAGAGGGAAGCTGCTGAAGCGGGACTGGTTAATTGATTCCTCTCGGGTGGCTGGGGTGCTAATTATCTGCTCCTCTCTTCGCCTCCTCTCCCCCACCCCTCTTCTCACCTCTCTCCTTCTCGGCTCTTCCCCTCCTGTTCCGGACCGTGCTCTCCCTGCCTGCAGCTGGGCTCTGTGTGCTCCTCTCGTCGCCTCCTCTCCCCCACCCCTCTTCTCACCTCAGGCTGCTCAAACAGACAGTATTAACAACAGTGGGCAAGCCGCTCCCCCCTGCCCTCGAGTAACACCGCCCATTCTAACTTCTGCTTTCTCGCCGTGCGAGAAGGCAGAAACAAATGGTAGTTATTACGGAAATAACTACCATTTGTTTCTGCCTTCTCGCACGGCGAGAAAGCAGTGGGGCGGCGCCCAAACGCCCCCATGGACGATCCGCCACTGAAACCTTCGGTGAAGGAGGGTTGAGCGCCCTCCTGGACACCAGGCGCGTGCTATAGAAAACATATGAATACCTGATGCTTGGGCGGGGGCGGGAGGTCTGTAAGTGATAGTGGAGCAGGGGAGTGTTGGTGTCACTGAAAACATGCACCCGGGAGGAGGGCACACAGGTCCCATTGTTGTGGCGTCGAGCCCATTCTGTTAGGCGGATTAAATCTGAAAGTTTGGCCGGCTCCTCCAGGGCCATCCCTCTGCCCCCTGCCACTCACCTTGGCCATTCATCCCGGGCTCCCCTGTTATCTGCCCCCCTCCTCTCGGATGGCAACAGCTGGCCTCCTTCGTGGCCTTGGAATCTCCCTGCAAACAAGGCTGATGCCAATGCGCGCAGGACCCGAGGGGCTGTCCCAGTGTCCCCTGACTCTGCACACTAAACAACTGACCCTGAGCTTTATTCCTCTTTATTCGCGTGGATTGGTGGGCATCGAGCGCGGGCCGCAGGTGCAGGCCTCGCCCACAGTGAGTTATAAAGAAGATGGGTAAAGAGAGGGAAGTTTAATAAGGCGTCCCTGGTGTCCTGGGCTGGTTGAGGGCTCTCAGGGGGACCGAGACGATAGGGCCGATTCTGTGCCTGGCACCTCATTAAACGCCCTCTCCCAGGAACCACTCGACAGGTGGCGAAGAGAGGGCTGCGAAGATTCAGCCACATGAGACCCAACTACAGATGGTGGCTTTACGGGGACAGATGGCGTCACTGGGGACCCCAGGACAGGTGGGGGCACAAGAGCCTCAGACAAAGATGGGGACCTCGTAGACAAAGGTTGGGACCCCAGACAACGAGACTATGGTGCTTGCACAAGTGACCCCGACGCAGGTGGTGATGCCAGCCACTGAGGAGCCGATTGTGATGCCAGGGGGGCATCCGCACATGGGTGCCTCAGAGACAAAGCAACAGATGGTTGCCCTCCAAATCCAACCATAGATCAGGAAATCGGGGGCACAGCAAAGTCTTGCACTACCATAGCCCTACCGCAGACAAGCAGTCCTGGGCCATGCAAGTGCAATTTAAGATTGTATATGCTTCTGTTTAAAAATGGAGTCCTACACCAGTAAGTGAATGTTGGAGGACTGGGTGTGAGCTTCATCGCCATTAAGCTGCTCAGGCCTAGTGGTGTAGGTTTTCTACTCAATTTGAGAACACACTGTGCTGTTTATGGCTCTTCTATATTTGGCCTCTGCATATGTTGTGGGACATTTGCTGGTGCACTGGTTGAGAAATATAATTTGTCCACTGCTTACCCTCATATGCTGTTCATGCTCTATGGTGTGCACAAGAGATGGCCATTGAATGGTAATTTCAACATGGCTGATGTACCTATTTCATGAATCCTGACCCTGTCAATCCACCATAAGCAAATTTGAAAGAATCCTTCACTGCAGAGAAAACAATATAATTGACTTGAAGCGTGCTTAAAAGTGATCATTGATCATAGGCCCAAATAAAGTTCCACATACATGCTTCAGACAACCTGTCCAGTAGAGTACCACAACTTTGAAAAATGTTTGGTACAGTGGGAAACCTTGAAATGTAAGACAGTTCAGTTTTAACCAAAGAAGCCTTGAATATGCTCCTCCAGTCATTCCAAGCCGGCTGAGTGAAGAATATCCAAACCAAACTACAAGACATGAAAGAAGTTTTTAGGTCTGTTTTATAGAAATCAAGAAAAACCTGTTACAGCTAGGGAAAACATGATGAATAGTGAATGATAAACATCCTCTATGTGCAATGAAGTATAATGATTGACACAGAGAAATAGAATTGTCCTGCAGTGCAATCCAAATGAAAAACATTTTAAAAGTGCAACAATTTCAAAAACTGAATACAAAATGATATACATGTCAGCTATATGAAAGGATAGTGAGAGAAGACGTTATATTCTTCTTGCAAACTATATTTTGACAAATCTTGCATATAAAAGGAGAAGAAGTTAGTGGTGTAGAACAATCTCACAGAGCAGGGCACACAGCAACAGTTAAAGAACCAAATAAGTTTGAATGTAGCCTTCTAGCCCACAGTGTTCACTGAGTGAAGTAAGAATAGTCCCACTACGTTTTCGAGAGAGCAGTGTTGCTAATCCTGCAAATTATTTCTCAATCCATACTGATTAAATGTAAATAAAATCTGTGATATAGGCCCTCAACAAACGCTATATTCATTTTAGATGTCTATATCTTAATCTGCCTCAAAGTAACTGGAATTAAATGCATGGAAAAGTTTCCCTGAGAGCACAAGATACCAAATATACATAATAATCACTGGATTAACCACTAACCTTAGTTTCTGGAGCACGTGGTGCCCAGCGTAAAACACTTCAAAGACTGTTCAGGGTTAGTAAGCCCTATATAAATCTTTTTACGGTTGCACTCAGGAAGGCATTCATTTCTAGATGAGAGAACCTATCCGGGGGGAAGCAGGACAAACTAGAACAATGAGCAGATTAGACACATGAACAGCAGTTGACTCCAATGGCAGGGATTATATTTACTCCCCATGTGCATAAATTGTGTCCTAGAACCAACCACTGACTAGCCTTTTCCTTAATCATTCCTTGATGCAAAAAAGAGAGAATTTAATCTACCGTGAAAACAGGCTACACTCCTTTATTGGAAGAGTAAATGATTTGAAGAGTAAGACTAAACCTAGAAGGAGTCTGTGTATTTTTGAATTTAGAGGATAAGGTTGATCATATGTAAATGCAAGGGTATTGAAGAATATTTTCAACACAATCAAAGTAAGCATATCTTACAGGAGACCGTCTGTTATGCCCTAAAAGCTGTAGGCAACAGTTGTTGACTTTTCGGAAGATGACCGTGGCCAAAGAACAGGCAGGTACTCTACACTCCAAAGTGTTCAAAGATCACTGTTCAACCTAAAACAAACCTTTTAAGAAAAACAAATCTAGGCTGATAGCTTTAAGTCTCTGAGATAGAATTCTAAGAACAGTAAACAATATATAAATTCAGCTAAGGGGGGTGATGGCAGAAACGTTTATAAATTAAAACGAGATCTAGAAGCATTTTGGGACTTCTATCAAATAACATATGCAGTAGGGATAGCGGTAGTTAGATCAGGAAGTTTCGAGCAACCAAAGGTAATAGTGAACAATCTTCTTTGATCCAAGGCCAATGGGAGCCTAGAGTTTCAAGACATCTTGCATTATTTCCATTTGGTAGAGTGATACACAGAATAAAAGTATGTATGTATTTTGATTTTTAGTTGGTCTCTGTGAGCCAGTTATTAATCACTGTTAATATTCTACAACTTGAGGTTTAAAAACTGCAATATTAGCTGCATCATGCAGCACTTCGCTGACGGGACCTGGACAGTGTGACGTCAGAGGCACTATCCCTATCTAAAGTGTTAGTATGTGTATTGTTTGCTAACTTTACATACAACAAATCTCTCCTTTTCCCAACCTAAAACAATTTTATTTCACTGGTAAGGATGTAAGTTTAGTTGTCTTCAAATTTAACAGTCTATGTTTTGTTCCTCTTACTTCAGTGTCTTTGGTGCAGTACCTCGAATGAATGCAAGGAGTATCCAGTAAAAAAGATATTGCCACCTAGCTCCCTCTGCAAACTGAGCGCAGCACGTTGGGGAGTTTGCTGGGGTAAGTTTCTAGTCTGAGCCTAAGGAGTTTAACTGAGAGATCTTATTTATTTCTCCTCCTTCTCTTACTTGTCTTTATCTAAATCACATGGTTGTTCATCTGAAATGTCCTGGATGGGGACATTTTAACAAAACACATCAGAAATAGAATACTTTAGCTTTCTTTACATGTAGTCTAAATTCTAGATGGTCTAACTTGACTTGTAGGTTAAACAGCTGCTGACTAACATTCTATTTTGGCGGAATTAAATGGTTTAGTCAAAGGTAAAATACTTTATACAAGGTAAGTTAGTCCTGAAAGTATATTTACTCTTACCATTCTTTATTCAATCCCATCTTTTTGTTTTTGGCTGCTTTTCCACTGCAATTTTTTTAATTCATATAATTCAGACTCCAACCAAGAGGAAGAAATATTTTTGCTATCATTTATCCTTATTAGCTAATCTGTCAATCATTTACATTGGATAAAGTTTTAATATGTTAATAATGAATTCCGACTTTCATTGAGCTGTCCCACTTTCAGTTAGTATTTAAATAAATTACTTAGTTTTCAAACTCTTTTTGGAAACTGAACCTCGATTGGAGGTCTCCACTAGGAGTTGTGTTCATCAGTGATTTTAAGAACCACAAAAAGAGGGAAGTGATCAGCTGCAATATTTGAGAATTTATTGCACAAGTAAAAAAAGGAAAGTCCACTGACATGGCGATTAAATGAACTGGGTAAGGGTTTACATTCTTGTAAAGGTCTGCCTGTACAAACTCTCCCATTTAGTGCCACCAGATGGTTACCAGAGATTATTCTAGTCAATGAAAATGCCATCATATAGTTTTCTTAATGTCATAATTTTCCATTGGGATACTTTTCTCTCAAAACTGGGTTCTGCTGCCCCTGAAAGTCTTAAAAGGTACTAGCTATCCACTGTCAAAGGTACTAGTAACCAGACCAACGACAGACACGCAACTCCTAGTTAACCGCAGCATAACGACTCCTTCAGCAACAATGGATTGCATTACTTGACTTGACCATAGAGGGTCCAACCTTAAGATGTACATATGAAGCCTGCTGACCAACCAAGAAAAGGTGCATCACAAACAGTAATAAGATCTGATTCCACCTAATCCCCTCCATTAGGGTAATCTTTTATTACAAAAGGTAACCATCTCAGCCCTACTAAGAGATACAGGAATATGAAATGTCCAACCTACTGCGAAGAGATACTCCTTCGGGAGTCGATTCTAGCGCATTACAAACCCACAATTAATGTGAAGGTAAAGTTATTAGTCGATCAAATTCACTGGTGTGAGGATTTAACTTTTACTTGCCTTGCTTTATTTTTGACCAGACACCTTTTTTTTTTTTTTTTTTTTTTTTTTTAAGGACTGCAACTCGCTTTTGCACAAAACAATGACTAGATGGTCATAAATAAGCCCATATGGCTGTCCAGTAACTATTCATAACACAGTGATCCATTAATGTTTACTCTTAACTCCTGTTTTTTGTGTAACATGCAGAATTAAAGAGCGTAAGTGTGGGATGATCCTTATTTTAAAATAAAACACACAGCATTAGAAAGAACAAAGTCTAAAATGTTTTTAATGCAAAAATAGCAGGCAAAACCGCAAATAATCTAGAGAAAATTGTCATTTGAAATGACCAGAGCTCACTCCCAAAATGGCCAGCTGAAGCATGTAATGATAAAATGCATGCACATTTTAATGTTTGATACATTTTACCTTCAGTAGAAGTTTAGAAAGCATAAACATGTGACAGAAACTTGTTACATAAGCCAAACGTATCTAATAAACAGGTGCCATGATCGTCTTCTGGTGAAAGTTCCAGGCGTACTTGAAACTTAGATCCAAGTACATGAATGCACTGCTGAATTGATTAAGTTCCTACAATTAAGCATCTAGTTGCCGACATCAAAAGCGAGGCTACATTTAACTACAAGATACAAGAATTGTGCACATGTACTACTTTGAATACAATGGCTTCTATGTCTTCTAAAGTCATGAAACTTAACAAACATATAAAGGCTAAAGGGCTCTTCAGATTCATAAGAAATCACCGTCCAAATTTGATATTATAATATATTAGTCCACATTGTGAAAGCAATAGGAATTCAAGATTATGCTTTCAGACTTACTTCCTTGTCCATAACAGAACATTAACTTTCCTTTATGTTAGCTAAGAAAATGTACATTCTATGTCCAGAGCAGTGGTGAGGATTGTGCGGTTTCAAAGCTTCCTCCGCAGCAGTGCTGCTAAATATTGAATTCAGTTTACAATAATAGTTGAGCCCAGTGTCCTTCAATTTACATCCCAACAAAAATTCTTGTACAGCATAGAGCCTGTGACAGAGTGGGCTATGCCAGGCTCTGCATTACTCACCTCACAATAATGAATGCTTGTACTGTCTGCAGTATCTCTGTACCCCCATCAGTTGCCTCCAGAAGGACATGAGGGAACTGAATAAGGCTCACCTTTACTTCCCTTACAGTGTCCTCCTTGGTCAAAGAAATTTCCCTCTTACAAACTGCCCTGGTTACCCCTCGCTCTGCCACGGAAAATAGCAACAAAAGCATTGTTGGTATTTATTGAAACTGCCTGTGTAGAAATCTTCATTCTTCAAGGGACACAAGCTTGAGAGAGGCCAGCTGTGTGCCTCCTGTACCAGACGTTCTGTTCAAAACTACTCAGACTGAAGATCTTAACTGAAATCTGTGCTCTACCAGTGCATTCAGACTGATCTTAAACTTTGGCAGTTGTATGACAAAAGGATTGCCGAAAATCCAACACTGTGCTATTGGTCCAGGTTCTAAAGAGGCAAGCTTTGCAAACTTTGTGTGTTTCTGAGAAGCAAAGGTCTTTGCTGCACCAAAACAGTGTAGTATGTGTATCCAGCACGCAATTTGGACCCAGCTCGAAAGGGTGTCCGGGTTCGACATAGAACCTGCATCTTCAGCATTCTCATCCGTTGGCTGAATTGCATTGTGTAGTATTGAGCATGCTGTGAGATTAAAAGGTACTTTATTTTCTTAAAATACCAGCATTGTGCTGGACATTGAAGTTATTGTGTCTGTTGGTTTATTGTTCAGTTCTGAGCTTTTGTCCCCATGGTACCTCTGCAAAAAAGCCCACTACTCCTTGCCTCTGCTAGTCTGAGATTTAAGTGTGGAACGGTTGTAGTACTTGGCCCACTTTACATAGCCATAACCTAATGTGGAAAGGTGCTAACTTGGCACGATTTGCATAGCCATAGTAGAGACACCATTGGTAAACTACCTTAACCTCCACATTTGGGCCCAGTAGCCCTGTGGCGCCGAGCAGGGCCTGACAATGGGTGGCAACATTGGGAAAAGACTTTGCAGTTTCCCCAATGGTTGTGACCTCTTGATTGTTGTAAGTGCATAAAGGATTATGTATCGTTTCCTTGATATATGTTTGAGAATGGACTAATCTATCCTTCAGATTGCTCGATCTTCAAAATGACACGCTGTGATTGGTTCTTGTTCACCAGCTTATTCTGTGTGGATTTCAGATAGGTTCTCTTGGGCAAAGAAAAGCACATCAATGCAGAATAGGACTTTGTTCAGGTGGCTAGGTCTCTGCATTAAGATCTGCTAGAAGCTGCCAAAGACGCAGCCTCCAGAGGGATTGAGGGCCCATTTCACCATGGCAAAGGCTGTTGCCACTGCATTGACATACAGAGTGTCTTTGATATTTGTCAGACCGTAACGTGGGAATCAATGCACACATTCATGAAGCTTGCCAGCTAGGTTCAACATGGACAGCATTTTAGCCGTTCAGTCCTGCAGGACATTTTGTTCTGAAGCATTCCACAGAGACCCCACCCAAGGAGGTACTGATTTGGTATCTATTCCAAAGGTTAGGAATCTGCGGTTAGAAGTATCCATCAGAACAGTGTTTCCATGCGACAATTTTTAGTGGGTTGTGAAAGTCCAAGCAATAAATAAATATGCCTTTAAATTCTGTATTTAGCTTGACATATTTGCTTCACTTAAGACAACAGTCCTACATCAGGTGATGTCTTCTGACAAAGTCTTGCTTATTTGTTTTAATGTGGGGACTGGTGTTTACAAATTTCCTTTAACTTTGTAGTCAGAGAAAGAAACTGTATACACTCTTCAGTTAGGAACGCAAAAAAGAAACACATTTGTTTGTAATTCTGACGTGTGATGGAAGCAAAGGTTTTAATAGGTCCAAAACAAATGAAGACACTTTACTTGGCAACACATAATGATAAATATTCACTGAACCCCGATTTCCACCTATTATCATTTTGGTGCAATATAGTTTTATCTCTAAATCTGTACGTCTGTGCTGATTTAGTGCCCATTTCAATACAAAAAGTGCTGCCTGTAATGACATTCACTACCACGCGATGCTTTAGTTACATTAAAAAACTCATCCTCCTCATGTCCATTAAAGCTAAGTTGGTCACAGAAGTCTGCAGCTTTAAAAAGTGGGTTGTGGTTCTAAAAAGGTTGGAAAGCACTGTATCAGAAAAACAAGTATACCTTCAGTAACACTCCTTCTGGTGGATACTGTATCTAACCACAGATTCTTCCTCACCCTCCCACCTCCCCTGTTCTGTGGAATGGCCCCCTTTCCATCTAAAAAATGTCACACTTGCACTGATAATTGATTTGAGGGTTCGGCATCCGAGGGCATGAACCGTATCGAGAAAGAAACTGACATGCTTGCACTTGTGTGGCACTTAAATACAGCTTTAGCCATCACTTCCAGGGTGGAGCCACACTGTGCAATCTTACCAGCATTCAGGCTGTGCTGAAAAATCTTATGGATCCAGTATGGCAGCTGGGAATATGCTAAAGGTGAGAAATCTGCAGTTCGATGGAGTATCCACCCGAAAGAGCATTAGGTAAATAATTCATAAAAAACAAAAATGTTCTTTATATTTTTCATAGGCAATACTGTAGACAAATAACATGCCATGGTTGCATTTCCACAGTACTATTCACTTAGTCTAGAAATTACCTTTAAGAATGACTTCAGGTCCAGTGTTCGTGTTGTTGAAAAAGTCAAAGCTTAATTAGTGTTTAACAGTTTAATCGGGCATCATTACCAAAACCTAGAAATGTAGTCTACCTGAAACGATCCACCTCAACTCAGTTCCCACTCCTCTTCTTCATCCAGCTACCCATTTCTTCTAAAAGAATATTGAGATAATTAACACACACAATCCCTTTTGTAATCTTAGAGGTCCATTCAATCAGTCCCCCAAATGACACACTGATGTTTCCTGAAAATGTTATCCACATTCGTTAGTGTAGATTAGGTAAATCATTTTAGGTAGCTTATCTGTCTTGGGGTCAATGGCCCTGAGTATTGGTTCCCAGTTGGACACCAATCTAGTTCTAGGCACACCACTGATCGAGACAGTTAGAGTACATCGCAACTCTGGCAAATCTATACAAGTCCATTTTCCACATGCTAAGATCTGGGGCTACTGGAGATCACATGCTCTCTGCTATTTTTCGTTTAGAAAACATTAATGCTAGTTCTATGAAATTGTTGTTTGATCTGCTGGCTTTAGGCGGTGAGAAAAGGCACAGCAAGCATACTTTAGGTGACCCCAGATCACATTTGCCTGCCCATTCCACAGCATAATAATCTCAGATCTCCAGTGTATGAGAACCACTCGTGACTAGACCATGTGACCAAAGGCAGCATCCAGGCTGCAACAAGGGCATACAAGCATCGCATCTGGATATATTCCCTGCAGACACACTTGCAGACGCTGGAGTGTCAGGCATGTACTGTAAACATAATTAAATTGTACAAGACAAACATTTGTTGAAATCTGACCTACATGTTGTAGGGCATGGGCCATTCAGAGTCGATGGTTTCCGCCACGAAGTCCTCATCCCATTTTGCTCACAAGGAGGCTTGACATTTGGATCTTTTAGCCATAATGCCTTATATGCTGCTGTAATGAAATGTCGACCATTCCCCTATACACTGAGGTTGCATCAGCTACTGGTTCCCTTCCTCCATGTGAGCGTATGGCCATGGTTAGTGCTGCAAAAACAAATAAAAAAGTGCATTAGGTCATATGCAAGTGTTAGCTCCTCAAAGACCATAAGGATGCCAGAGTCCTATAGTTTATCAAGCAAGATTATTGCTGCCCTGGACCATAGTTAGCTAGCCATGATTTGCGCAGCCAGTGGAAATCTCTGAAGCACGCCAACCGAAGAGAAGTAACTTGTACATCTGCCCTTGGTGAAAGCTTCTCCAGATGCCACTTAGATATTTTCCATTAGCTAGCTGTTCTCCTCTTCTGAGAGGACACACGTTTTAAAACATCATAAAAATGTTACTTGACCTGGCCGAGTAACTTGAATCTACTCGACCTAACTGTAATGTACTTGACCCATACGTAAACTGGTCTCAAATTGTTTGACCATTGACAAATATTCTATTTTACAGTCGCCTTTTTCTTCATTCTCACATGAGTGCACCTTCAAATATGCTGTACAAAACAATACTCTTTGTTTGATGAAATAAGTGAAAGGTTTGCTCAATGTGTAATAAGAATCTAGCCCACATAAGGAGTACACACAGTGCTTAATTTGAGTCGGTGGTTTCCGGTGCTCAGCACCTGCACTTAATCATCAACAGCGTTGCGTGGCGCTGTTTGACTAATTTCAAAATGATCAAAACAATAGGTAATTTTTACTCTATACACATTAAAAATGACAATTATCTGCCACCCAAGCCACTCTTATAGCTTTGGAGTGTTGAAATACTCTGAATTGCCACACTTGTAAGAGTGTGATGGTTCGTTGTTGTGTTGTTACTATCATTAGCAGTATGGCAGGGGTAAGCCTGGTGCAAGTTGCAATGGCCTACTTGTGAGAGCTCTGGCACTTATTTTTTTTTTTTACTTATTAAGCACTGGGTACACATGACCCTGACTTGCTTCTCAGTTTACTAATAGCACTGCTATTGGGGAAGCAGTATTTCTCACTTCATGTTTAAACACCCACTTTTAATAAATATATCACTAAAGCATAATGTGGTAGAGCACGGTCATTTAAATACAGTACATTTACAAGAAATGGGCAGAAACTTTCACACTACAGTGCAGCTTTAATGGTAAAACCATATAGAGTATTAATAATACTTGTGAAAATTGGGGTTCAGAAATTATATTTATCATTTACACATCACCAAGTAAAGTGTTCTGTTTTTATTTTTCATCCTATTAAAATATTTTTTTCATAACACTGAACTTACAAAAAATGGGCTTTTATCAACTACTGAAATATATTTTGAAATGTTGGTACAGTTGACCTATTAGCTTTTTAAATGTTAGGAAAAACCCGATAACCTTCAGCCTTTCATTTCACACTTCGTACAGCAGATCAGTCAATTCATTTTACAAAATCCTCGAACTTTGCAGTCAGAGCAGATGTGACATGATAAAAACAAGATTTAAAGGCATCTTTATTGCTCCTTCATGTTCTGACTGAACAGAACACATATTTCTTTGTCAACTCACCAGAACAGGTGAGTAGGTCCTAAATATATCTCAACCTGATAAAATCTGACTCGCCATAGCGAGTGGGTGAGTAGATTTTTCAGGTCCTGGAACAGCCATACCTCCCTTTTTCAGTACCCTCCTATTATTAGGCAGACAGAGGTGGCCCCAATCAATTTTTGTATTTATCGGTGGAATGCTTTCTGGCATAATTCGTGGCCTTTGAAATCTCTATCCCTCAGTATTCCATTTAGAAGTAGCCATCTTTCTTTGCTCATGTCATTCAGTATAAATCCCACATGCTCCCCTATTAAGATTTGTATCCCTTTGCAAAAGCATAATATTGCCATGGGTGTGCTCGTGTCCCCTTCTGTCATGTAACTTTGTCTAATAAATGTGCTTCTTGTGTCGCCTCATAGATGTTTCAAACGCAGGATGATGTCTGTTCGCTTGGCTCATGCACAGAGACACTTTACATAGAAGGTGTTAGATGTCTACACATTTGTGACTGTTAGGATCTGTTCTGGTAGGCCAGCGTCCTTCAGTTTGTCCTGCTGCTGAAAGAATGACTGTGGAATTTGTATCTGCATCGTCTAATCTGTTTCTGCTCTTCACTGATGTAGCTGTTTTGATTCCCTTCCCCACCCCCAGAACTTATAACTGTTTGGCCAACGGCATCTTATATCTTGGTGCCTTTGCCTCAAAAATGTGTGTAGTAATTAAAAACTATTCTACCTCTTGTGGGGCATAGTGAAGTAAGCCAAAGTCTACTCACTTTCGTGACTTTTCTCTGGGTTGTTCCTGAACATGCAGCAATTTACACAAGTCTCATTGTAAGTCTCGTCTGTAGTGTCTTTCTGTGATTCAAGCCTCTTCATGACACTCGAGTAGAGATCCTTTCCTTTGCCATTCTCTGTTGTGCACAGTTGTTCTGTCTCCGCTTTCTTTTCTTCTCTCACAGTTTGTGCATTTGGTTTGCCGTCGTGTCTCCAGTTCACACTCTTCCATATCTCCAGTCTCTGCTGTGGTAATTCTCTCCTCGTTTGGCCTAGGAGACCCCCTTCTTGTTGTGTGTCTTCAGTTGGTGTACTCAGGATTTGGTTTGTTCTAGTTCTAGATTTTCTTTGTAATATCTAGTTTTGCCACTCAAAATATATTTTGAAGAGATGACATCCACTTATATGGGGCCTAGTTTTCTCCCAAAGTTTATTAAAATATAAATTATTTCCTTGTCAAGAGCATATTTGTAGCCAAGTCCTGGAATGTAGAAAATTGATGTGCTTCAAAGTAATATTTCTTTATGTTCTTGCTGGCGTCAGTTGTTTTTGACCTGGAGGTTGGCCGTTCTATGACTAGGATCCTGTTTAATAGGCTCAGCTTCATTCTGATATCAGAAGTTGTAGCACTTCTTCTGTGAGTAATTTTTTTTCTACTTCCCTGTTATCACCAGTTGTTTTAGTTTATAGACCTGCTTACTCCGGTCATTTGTGTCTTTTCTCACTTTTATTTTTAGGTCATCATTCCGAAGCTTGAAGTCACCCCTTAGTCCTTGAAGAAATCTCCTAGGAATTGCTTCATAATGTATTGATCACCTTTTGTGTGTTGGGTTGCCGATCGTGTCAGTTTGTGGGTATCGTTGTTTTTCTTTTGTGTGGGACTCCTTGCTTTTTATTCTGTAGCCCCATTTTGGATGGTGTAGGTCTGCTAATTAACGATGGATTCAACCAAGATCTGTGTCTGTGGGTGTGTCTGAAAATGTTTCAATACTCCGTCCATCATCTCCTTGTGTTTGCTTTGTTTGCCAAAGTTGGCAGGGTATGGCCAGATGTGGGTCCCTTGCTCACTTTGCTACTGGATTCAAGCTAGCCTGGTTGATGAGGGGTGTTACCCTCTAACCGATCCCAGGATGCTTGTTTCCGGTCCAGGGAAGACCTCGCTTGGCAGTTCGGGCTTGACTGTTTCCTTGAGGAACAGGATCAAGACTGATTGCATATAACTGGGTTCGAACTAAAGAACGATGATGGATTCAATCCAGATCTGAGTCTGTGGGTGAGTGTCTGAAAAGTTTCAGCGCTCCGTCCATATTCTCCTTGTGTTTGCTTTGGTCTGCTAACTAAGTCTTTTACAGACTGATCCGGCTTATTTCTTGCACTGGCCATTCCCAGGTCTTTCAGTCCGCCTGTGTGATGGTTTATAGATTTTGTGAGGTGCCTTGCTTTTCCGGTGAAACGCCTTTGTAGTTGTTGAGTACTTTGCTTAACTTGGCAGTCCCTTGCAGCTTTTCTGATCCATTTGATGATAGCAGAGTGTTTATGAATTTATTTTGTCGTTCTGTTCTTTCGGTCACTTATAGTTCGAGGCATATGGGCTGCAGATGGTACATTATGAATAGATCGCCATCTGGTGTTGGGCTCGGATGATTGCACTTTGTTTTTCTCTTGGAGAGTCTTTTGTATCTTGGTGACTCCTCCTTTGGTTGGTAGTGCGCATGGGCATCGGCTCCATCCTTAGATTGTTTTTTTCCGCCATTGGGTTCGGATGAGGATTGAGACGCTCCAGATCGACTTCGAAAAGAAGTGACTTATCGGCGCGTATTCCCTTTCCAATTCGACGGTATTGTTATCGAACGCGTTTCATTTCCATTCCGGCGCGTTTCGACTTCAACATCGAAGAAAAAACTTTGATCTACGTCGACGAACAGGAGGCCTTTCTCGACGCAGTCAAGCCCGGAGTCCATGGAAGACTCCATTCAAGAAATGTCCAACGTGTGGTGCTAAGTTCCCACACAAGGACCTACACGAGGTGTGCAACCTCTGCCTATCGCCTGAGCACGAATCCAGGGACTGCGAAGCCTGCGCAGCATTCTCCTCCAAGTCGACGATTAGAAATCGTCGAGCTCGAAGACACGAGGTTTCCAGAATGCAGTCGGAGGCGATCCCGGAGCTGTTCGGAGACGAGCAACTTGAGGAAGAAGAGGATCATGAGGATCAGTCGGGGTCGGAAGGGGACGAGTCGGAAGTCGAAGAACTCGACGTGCAACAAACCGTGAGCGACGACGTCCCCTTACCAAAAAACCGACCCCGTGTGGTAACGACCCCGCCTTCGAGCCCGGTCAAACCGCAGAAAAAAGTTTCCGACGCCCCCGCTTCGGGCCCGGCAACGAAACCGAAACTGAAACCGAAACACTCGGTCTCCCACCATGTCGGATCCGAGAAACGGTCGACATCGACTTCGACACAGAAGCTTCATGCAAGGGAAAGCTCGGCATCGAAACATTCCATGTCGAAACAGAAACATGATTCGACGTCGAAGACTTACTCGACACCGAAGAAGTCGGAATCGAGTAAACACTCGGTGCCGAAAACACCGAACATTGACGATCGAAAACAGAAGCACCTTTCGGAACCAAGGCCTTCGGTACCGATACAGGAGCAGCAGACAGATCACAAACAAAAGATTTTGTTTATCGATCCGCAAACTGGCAAAGTAGTGAGGAAGAAGAGGAAGAATGAACAGATAGAAGACAAATCTCTTCCTTCAAAAAAGAGAACACTGGGGACAAATACAACTCCTCCTACTTCTCCTCGACCTAAAGTCACACCCTCTTCTCCTATTCCTCACACTATGCCAAATATTCCTGCACCTTCTACACCAAGACCATCTACACCTCAGTCTGATGTAGACAGTGATCCAGGGGATGGAGAACCTCAAGGGGATGATGAAACTATCCCAGATGAGGATGACCCATGGGAAAGTTATAACGTAGGGTCAGATGAGGACAACGACCCAGAGTTCTATCCCTCAAAGCCTTCACCACCTGATGATAACACAGGGTTTGTACAGCTCATTAATAGGGCAGCAAAATATCATAAGGTAGATATACATACAGAACCTCTAATAGAGGACTTCCTATTAGAGACGCTACCTAATGCACAAAGAACATCAGGTACTCTACCTATGCTGAAGGGTCTTCTCAGTCACACAGAAGAAATATTCAAAGACCCAGTGAGGGCTAGGGTGTTAAACCCAAGAATTGATAAAAAATATAAGGCGGCTCCAAAGGATCCAATATTTATCAAAGGGCAGGTACCTCTGGATTCGCTTGTAGTTTCAAACGTTCGTAAAAGAGCGAACTCATTATCTACAGGAGAGGCTCCTCCACCTGATAAAGAGTCAAAATTAATAGATGCATCAAGCAAGAGAGTAGCATCACAAGCGGCAAATAGCTGGCGTATAGCCAATACACAGGCACTACTTGCACGTTATGACAGGGCACATTATGATGAATTAGAAAAACTCATCACACATCTCCCCAAAGAACATCAAAAAAGGGCAGATCAGTTAATACAGGAAGGAAAGATAATAACTAATACTTCCATTAAGTGCGCCCTAGACGCAGCAGACACTGCAGCAAGATCCATCAACACCAGTGTCATGTTAAGGAGACATGCATGGCTTAGAATCTCAGGATTCAAACAGGAAGTACAAACGTCCTTATTGAACCAACCCTTTGATCAAAAAACACTTTTTGGCTCAAGCACAGATGAGACCTTAGAAAAAATGAAAAAAGATACAGAAACGGCTAAGTCAATGGGAGCATTGCAACAGCCAACACAAAGAGGTTCCTTTCGTAGATCCACCTATAGAGGAGGCTCAAAAAATACAGGAACAAATCAGCAATCCACCTCTTTCAGACCTACATCACCCAAAGGTAATTCAAGAGGTAGTTACAGGGGTAACAACAACAAAGGTAGAGGCCGCGGAAATAATAACAACCGCAACGCCTCAACCCCAAAACAGTGACTTAATAGAACTTCCCCCAGACCACATAACACCGGTCGGGGGACGTCTATCACAGTTCCTACCTGTCTGGGAAAACATCACATCAGACAAGTGGGTGAGACAGATTATCCAACATGGTTATTGCCTAGAACTCACAGCTACCCCACCAAACATCCCCCCCAAACAGCGTCCAATGAGTCAAGATCATCTGACATTATTAAAGGAAAAAGTACTAGCACTGCTACAAAAGCATGCAATAGAGAAGGTACCAAAATATCAACAAGGGACAGGAGTATACTCTCTATACTTCCTAATCCCCAAAAAAGATGGGTCCCTAAGACCAATCTTAGACCTAAGACATCTCAATGCATACATAAATTCGGAACATTTCCACATCGTCACGCTCCAACAGGTACTTTACTGAAGAAAGGGGACTTTCTTTCTACACTGGATCTAAAAGACACTTACTTTCATATCCGAATTCACAAAGCCCACAGGAAATACCTAAGGTTTGTAGTGGAAGGACAACATTATCAATTCAAAGTCCTTCCGTTCGGGGTCACAACGGCACCAAGAATGTTCACAAAATGCCTAGCTGTGGTGGCAGGACACCTAAGAAGACAACAAATACATGTCTTCCCATACTTGGACGATTGGTTAATAAAGGCCAAGTCACAAGAAGAATGTCTTCACAACACACAGAAGACAATTCAATTGCTACACCACCTAGGGTTTACGGTGAACTACAAAAAATCACACCTGCAACCAAACAAGATTCAGCAATACCTGGGGGCTACTATAGACACAGAAAGAGCAATAGCATACCCCAATCCGATCAGGATACAAACAATGGTCGGGTTAATACAAAGATTTCAACCACAACACTCACTACCAGCACGAGTGTTTATGCAACTGTTAGGCATGATGTCCTCCTGCATACTGCTAATACCACATGCCAGACTACAAATGCGTCCACTACAGGAGTGTCTAGCGACACAGTGGAATCAGGCTCGAGGTCAGATTACAGATCTGGTGTTGGTAGACGACCGTACGCATCGCTCTCTGAAGTGGTGGAACACAACAAACATTTCCAAAGGACGGTCGTTCCTAGAACCGATTCCACAAGTGATAATAACAGCGGACGCATCGATCTCCGGATGGGGAGCGCATATGGACAAATACACAGTGCAGGGGAAGTGGAGGGTGCAGCAAAAGAAACTGCACATCAACTACTTGGAACTATTAGCGATATTTCTAGCACTAAAAGCTTTCCAAATGCAAATAACAAACAAGGCAGTCCTGATCAGAACACACAACATGACTGCAATGTATTACATTCAAAAACAGGGGGGGACACACTCTCTCCAACTATCCAAACTAGCACAGGACATTTGGAGATGGGCCATTCCTCAAAAGATCTATCTGTTAGCAGAACACCTACCAGGAGTTCAAAATCAGATAGCAGACATCCTAAGCAGACAGTCAGAACAAGTACACGAATGGGAGCTGCACGACCAAATACTGCAACCATTCTTCCAAAGATGGGGGCAACCAGAGATAGATCTGTTTGCCAATCATCAGAACGCAAAATGCCAAAACTTTGCATCCAGGTACTCACACCAACGGTCCCAGGGCAATGCACTATAGATAAATTGGTCCAACAGATTTGCTTACGCTTTCCCCCCTCTCCCTCTAATTCCGTTAGTGGTTCGGAAACTGCAGCAGCACTCAATGACGATGATACTAGTGGCACCCACGTGGGCAAGACAGCCGTGGTTCACCACGCTACTACAACTCTCACAGGTGCCACATCAAAAGCTAAGATTATTACCCATGTACCTTACACCTTACCCATGACCTAGTTTAGGACACCCCCCGCGCCGCACGCCACCAGCTGCTGCGTGTGCTTCCCGCCTGCCTGCCTCGCTGCCCCGGCCGCCTCCGTGTGACCACGCCCCCTTCCACCGAGCGGCGTGGTCTCGCTGTGCTCGCCTGACCGGCTGCCGTTCTTTTGCTGTGTCCCCCTCTGCCTGAAAAGCTTGTTTGCTCATTTGTATTGTATTTTTACATTGTGATTTGGTTTCTTTGTTCTGTCGCCTGACTCTCGCTCCCCCCGGTCTCCCCGCTTCCCGCCACCGCTGCTGACCACGCCCCCTTTCTCTTCTGTACCCTCCCCGCTCCCGCCTCCCAGCTGCTCCGCCCTCCCTCGCACTTCGCCATATATGGCGACCGTGCGAACGCGCAGCGGTCACGCGCAGCGGGCGCGCCGATTGTGCGCCGAAGGCGCGCCAAAGGTTAGCCCGTCTGCGCCTGGACCGCGCCCAGCGCCAGGACCCCTGGCCCCCGCCGAAGCAAGACGACCCGCCGGACCTACGACGCCGCAACACTCATCGCACTCAACACCGGCGAGATCCCCGGATGCTACCGAGCCACCCCGAAGCACACCCACGGACCCTTCAGCTGCCACGCCTGCAAGTTCACCTGCATCCGGACCTGCCTCGCACCAGCACCCGCCAAGCCGAACACCAGCAGCAACCACCTCAAGTGCATCCGTAACACCCGCTCCGTCCACAGACACGCCATCGAACTCTGGAACCTCCTCGACACCACAGCTCCTGACGTTGCCTTCCTCACGGAAACCTGGATGAACGACTCCTCAGCGCCCGACATCGCCATCGCCATCCCAGAGGGCTACAAGATCACCCGGAGGGACCGCACCGCCAACCAGATGGGAGGAGGCATCGCCATCATCCACAGGGACACCATCCGCATCACGACCAACACCGACAACACCCTGACAACCGCCGAACACCTGCACTTCCAGATCCGCACCGACCCGAACACCACCCTCAGAGGCACCCTGATCTACCGACCCCCGGGACCACGCACACAATTCAGCGAGGACATCGCCGACTTCGTCAGCCCGCATGCCCTCCCCTCCGCTGACTACATCCTCCTGGGGGACCTCAACTTCCACCTGGAGAACAACAACGACCGCAACACCACCACCCTGCTCGACAACCTCGCCAACCTCGACTCAAGCAGCTGGTGTCCACCCCCACCCACCTCGCCGGACAAACACTCGATGCCGTCTTCTCATCCAGCAAACACATCGCCTTCGGCCACGCCACTGGACTCCACTGGACAGACCACAGCTGCGTCCACTTCACCTTCAGAAAAACGACGATCCACCACCACCAGCAACAGGTCGTTCGAAGAAGCTGGAACAAGATCACAGCCGACCAGCTCGCCGCTTCCCTGAGCCAGCACCCTCCCGCCAGCTCAGCGAACCCCAGCCAGGCCGCCGACAACCTCACGAAGTGGATCAGCAGCTGCGCGGACGAACTCGCCCCACTAAGGACCCCGCCCAGCAGACCTGGCAGCAAGAAGGCCCCATGGTTCACAGACGAACTCAAGAGCTCCAAGAAGAATTGCCGAGCCCTCGAGAAAGCCTGGAGAAGGGATCCAACACCGGACAACTTGACCACCCTCAAGCTTGCCACCCGGAAACACCACCAACTGATCCGCGCTACCAAGAAAACTGCTTTCAAGGACCGGCTGGACAACAACGCACACAACTGCAAGGAACTCTTCAACATCGTGAAAGAGCTCTCCAACCCCAACGCCGGAAACAACGACATCACCCCATCGCAAGACCTCTGCAACTCCCTCGCCTCCTACTTCCACAACAAGATCGCTGACATACACAACAGCTTCAGCGCTCAGCCGACGCTCGCCACGACCGAACCACCGCCCCCCACCACCACCATCCGCGCCTGGACTCCGATCAGCACCGAAGACACCGTCCGCATGATGAACTCCATCCACTCCGGATCTCCAACAGACCCCTGCCCTCACCACGTCTTCAACAAGGCCGACGCTGTCATCGCACCCCACCTGCGGGACATCATCAACACCTCCTTCGACACCGCTACCTTCCCGGAGAGCTGGAAGCACGCAGAACTCAGCGCCCTGCTAAAGAAACCTACAGCGGACCCCACCGAACTCAAGAATTACCGCTCCATCTCGCTCCTCCCGTTCCCAGCCAAAGTCCTCGAGAAGACCGTCAACAAACAGCTGGCCGCCTTCCTCGAGACGAATGGATCCCTCGACCCCTCACAGTCGGGCTTCCGAGCCAACCACAGCACCGAGACCGCCCTCATCGCTGCCACCGATGACATCCGAGCCCTGATGGACAACGGAGAAACAGCGGCCCTCATCCTCCTAGACCTCTCCGCGGCATTAGACACTGTCTGCCACCGCACCCTAGTGCAGCGCCTCAGCAACGTCGGAATCCAGGAGAAGGCTCTGGAATGGATCATCTCCTTCCTCGCTGGAAGAACACAGAAAGTCCGCCTACCACCGTACAAGTCAGAGGCCACCAAAGTCATCTGCGGCGTCCCTCAAGGATCGTCGCTGAGCCCCACCCTCTTCAACGTCTACATGAGCCCCCTCGCGGCCATCGCACGCCAACACAACCTCAACATCATCTCCTACGCTGACGACACCCAGCTGATCCTCTCCCTCACCAACGACCCCGCCACCGCCAGAGCCAACCTTCACGAAGGGATGAAGGACGTAGCCGAGTGGATGACGACCAGCCGCCTGAAACTGAACTCGGACAAGACGGAAGTCCTCATCCTGGGTTCCTCGCCCTCCGCCTGGGACGACTCCTGGTGGCCCCCCGCCCTGGGCACCGCACCCAAACCGACAGACCACGCACGCAACCTGGGCTTCATCTTGGACTCCTCCCTCACCATGACCAGACAAGTCAACGCCGTCTCCTCGTCATGCTTCAACATCCTGCGCATGCTACGGAAGATCTTCCGGTGGATCCCCACCGAGACCAGGAAGACGGTCACCCAAGCCCTCGTCACCAGCCGACTGGACTACGGCAACGCCCTCTACGCCGGAACCACCGCGAAGCTCCCGAAGAGACTCCAGCGGATCCAGAACGCCTCACCCAGTCTCATCCTCGACATCCCACGACACAGCCACATCTCCGGACATCTGAGAGACCTGCATTGGCTCCCCGTCAACAAAAGAATCACCTTCCGTCTCCTCACCCACGCACACAAAGCCCTACACGATCAAGGCCCGAGCTACCTCAAAAACCGCGTCAACTTCTACGCTCCCAAACGCCAACTCCGATCAGCCAGTCACGCCCTCGCCGCCGTCCCCCGCATCCGAAGAAAGACAACAGGAGGAAAGTCCTTCTCCTACCTGGCCGCCAAGACCTGGAACTCCCTCCCGACCGACCTGCGCCTGACCCAAGACCACCTCTCGTTCAGGAAGAAGCTCAAGACCTGGCTCTTCGAGCAGTAGCAGCACACCCCCTCTCCCCCCCCCGCCCCCCCCAAGCGCCTTGAGACCCTCCGGGTAAGTAGTGCGCTCTATAAATATCTGTGATTGATTGATTGACACAGAACCATGGAGAAATAATGCACCCAGATCCCAAACAATTGAACCTAGCGATCTGGCTCCTGAGGTCATAGAGTTTGGATATTTGGATTTACCACCAGAATGTATGGAAATCATTAAACAAGCAAGACGTCCTACCACCAGAGCATGCTATGCAGCAAAGTGGAAAAGGTTTGCTATACACTGTAACAGTAAGCACATCAACCCTCTGGACGCATCCACTAAACAGATCATTTGCTATTTACTACACTTGCAGCAATGTAACTTAGCATACACCTCTATCAGAGTTCATCTCGCAGCTATAGCGGCGTACCTACAAAGCAGGCAACATCTTTCCCTGTTTAAAGTACCAGCAATTAAAGCTTTCATGGAGGGACTCCAAAGAGTCATTCCACCAAGACGACCACCTTCCCCAGTCTGGAATCTCAACATAGTACTTACCAGACTAATGGGGCCACCATTTGAACCTATGCATAGGTGTGAAATACAATTCCTCACATGGAAGGTGGCCTTCCTTATAGCTATCACGTCACTTAGAAGAGTAAGTGAGTTGCAGGCTTTTACGATTCAAGAACCATTCATGCAGTTACACCAAAATAAAGTGGTTCTTAGAACAAACCCAAAATTCCTACCAAAGGTAATTTCTGCTTTCCACATCAATCAGTCAGTGGAATTACCGGGGAGAGGGGGGTGCTGCTACTGACTGAAGAGCCAGGTCTTGAGGAGTCTTCTGAAGGCAAGTAGGTCTTGGGTCTGCCGTATGTGGGTAGGGAGGGTGTTCCAGGTCTTGGCGGCGAGGTAGGAGAAGGATCTTCCGCCGGAGGTAGTTCGTTGGATGCGGGGGACAGCGGCGAGGGCGAGGATGGCGGAGCGGAGCTGGCGGGTGGGGGTGTGGAAGCTGAGTCTGCTGTTCAGGTAGGCTGGTCCAGCGTTGTGGAGTGCTTTGTGTGCGTGGGTGAGGAGCTTGAAGGTGATCCTCTTGTCCACGAGGAGCCAGTGTAGGTCTCTCAGGTGGGGGGTGATGTGGCTGCGGTGGGGGACGTTGACGATCAGTCTGACGGAGGCGTTTTGGATGCGTTGTAGTCATCGTAGGTGTTTGGCTGGGATTCCTGTGAAGAGTGCATTGCTGTAGTCCAGTCTGCTGCTGACGAGGGCCTGTGTCACCGTTATTCTTGTTTCGGTCGGGATCCACTTGTAGATCCTGAGGAGCATGCAGAGGGTGTTGTAGCAGGAGGAGGAGACGGCGTTGACCTGTTTAGACATGGATAGGGAGGAGTCGAGGATGAATCCTAGATTGCGTGCATGGTCGGTGGGTGTTGGTGCTGTTCCCAGTGAGGTCGGCCACCAGGAGTCCTCCCAGGCTGAGGGGGTGGGTGCGAGGATGAGGACCTCCGTTTTCAGCTTCAGACGGCTGCTCCTCATCCAGTCGGCGATGGACTTCATTCCCTCGTGGAGGTTGGTTTTAACGGTGTGTGGGTCCTTGGTGAGGGAGAGGATGAGCTGGGTGTCGGCAGCGTAGGCGATAATGTTGAGGTAGTGATGGGGGGCCACTTGTGCGAGGGGGGGCCATGTAGACATTGAACAGCGGTGGGCTGAGGGATGAGCCCTAGGGGACGCCGCAGATTATGTCGGTGAATTCGGATCGGAAGGGTGGGAGGCGGACGCTCTGGGTTCTGCCGGAGGGGAAGGACGTGGTCCAGTCAAGAGCCTTCTCTTAGATTCCAGCTTCTAGGAGGCGTGTTTTTAGAGTGCGATGGCAGACCGTGCCGAAGGCGGCTGACAGGTCCAGGAGGATGAGGGGTGATGTTTCGCCGTTGTCAAGTTGGCACCTGATGTCGTCTGTGGCGACGATGAGGGCTGTCTCAGTGCTGTGGTTTCGTCTGAATCTGGACTGTGATGGATCCAAGATGTTGTTGTCTTCCAGGTGGCAGGCCAGTTGCATGTTGACGATTTTCTTGATGACCTTTGCCGGGAAAGGGAGCAGGGAGATAGGCCGGAAGTTCTTGGGTTCCTTGGGGTCCGCTTTGGGCTTCTTGAGGAGGGCGTTGATTTTGGCATGCTTCCAGCTTTCCGGGAATGTCGCTGTTTCGAAGGAGATGTTGATGACCTTCCGTAGTTGGGGTGCGATGGCTGCGTCTGCTTTGTTGAATACGTGGTGTGGGCACGGGTCAGACGTTGATCCTGAGTGGATGGAGTTCATGACTTTGCGTGTCTCGTCGTCATTGATGTTGGACCAGGAGGTCAGGCGGTTGGCGCTGGTGATGTTCACAGGGGAGGTGGGGTCTGGCGTAGTCGGGGCAGTCGTGGTGTTGAAGCTGTTGTGGATGTCCGCGATCTTGCGGTGGAAGAAGATGGCTAGTGAGTCGCACAGTTCTTGTGAGGGCGGGATGTCATTGGCGTTGGCGCTGGGGTTGGAGAGTTCCTTTACAATGCTGAAGAGCTCTTTGCTGTCGTGTGCGTTATTATCCAAGCGGTCTTTGAAGGAGGATCTCTTGGCTAATCTGATGAGGTTGTGGTGTCTGCGGGTGGGGTCCTTGTGGGCTGCGTGGTTGTCTGGTGTGCGTTTGTAGAGCCAGGTCTTCTCCAGTTTCCGGCATGCGCGTTGAGGTCTGGAGCTCGTCGGTGAGCCAGGAGGCTCTCTTATTGGCGTGGCTTTTGGAGGGTTTCCTGAGCGGGCGAGGGTGTTGGTGCAGTCGTCGATCCACAGTCGGAGGTTTCGCGATGCGGCGTCTGGGTTGGTGGGGTCGGTGGGTGGGTTCTTGGAGAGGGAGGTGATCAGCTGGTCTTAGGTGACTTGGCTCCAGCAGCGGCCAGGCAGCTGTTGGATGCGGTGGTGCGTGGTTGGTTTCTTGAAGGTGAAATGGATGCAGCGGTGGTCGGTCCAGTGGAGTTCGATGGTGTGGTCGAAGGCGACGTGGGAGCCTGTGGAGAAGATGGGATCCAGCGTGTGGCCGGCGACGTGGGTGGGTGCGGTGACGAGTTGTCTGAGGCCGAGGTTGGCAAGCTTGTCGATCAGGGTGGCGGAGTTGGCGTTGTTGTTGTTGTTCTGGAGGTGAAAGTTCAGGTCCCCGAGGACGATGTAGTCCGTGGAGGCGAGTGCGTGGGTGCTGGCGAGGTCGGCGATGGAGTCGCTGAACTGAGGCCGGGGTCCGGGGGGTCTGTAGATGAGTGTTCCTCTGAGGGTGGTTTTGGGGTTGGTGTGGATCTGGAAGTGCAGGTGTTCGGCGGTGTTGAGGGTGTCGTCTGCGTGGGTGGTGACCTTGAGGGTGGACTTGTGGACTATGGCTATTCCTCTTGCGGGTGATCTTGTAGCCGTCTGGGTTGGCTATAGTGATGTCGGGCACCGAGGAGTTGTTCCACCAGGTCTCGGTCAGGAAGGCCACGTCTGAGGTGGAGGTGTCGAGCAGATCCCATAGATCGACGGCGTGTTTGCGTACGGAGCGGGTGTTGAGGAGTATGCAGCGGATGTGGTTGGGTCCAGTCCTTGGAGGTTTGGTGGTTCTGTCGCAGGTGAAGCTGCAGGTGTGGGTCCGTTTCGGGGCGGCCTGGAAGCAGGTGTGGTTTCGGCTGGCATTGAGTGCATGGAGGGTGCTGGCGTCGTAGTGGATTCTGGTGTTGTGGCGTTCGCTGGGTCCAGGGGTTCTGGCGCTGGGTGAGGTCCAGGCGCGGACGGGCGCAGACGGGCTTGCCCGCTTCTCGGCCTGCATATGAGGTGGCTTGGGAGGGAGGAGCAGCTGGGAGGCGGGAGCGGGGAGGCGAATGGGTGTGCAGGGCGGGCGGGGTGGCATAGAAGCAGCGGCTGGAAAGGGCCGGATCGGGAGCGGCGGGGGGGGGCAGGGGGAACTGGTGCACAGGGCAGAGGGGAGGGAAACACCCAGGAAACAAGGCGGCAGCTGGGAGGCAGGAACTAGGTAGTCAGGTGACGAGCAGCGGCGTTGGGGCGACCTGCCTCCGAGCAGGGTCAAAGGTCACAAAAAAGCGCAGAAAGGTCACAAAAAACAGGGGGAAATGAGTGGCACAGAGGCAGAAAAGTCACAAGAAAGGGTAGAAAGGTCACAAAAAACGGGGGAAAACGAGTGGCACAGAGGCAGAAAGGTCACAAGAAAGGGCAGAAAGGTCAAAAAAGACTGGGGGAAACGAGTGGCACAGGAGGCAGAAAGGTCCCAAGAAAGGGCAGAAAGGTAACAAAAAACGGGGGAAAACGAGTGGCACAGAGGCAGAAAGCTCACAAGAAAGGGCAGAAAGGTCACAAAAAAATGGGGGGAAACGAGTGGCACAAGAGGCAGAAAGGTCCCAAGAAAGGGCAGAAAGGTCTCAGAAATGTAGGGGCAGCTAAGCAACAGAAGGCAAAACGGGCAGAGAGACGGGGCCGCGAGGGGAGTAGAAGGAAAAACCAGGCAGAGAGACACGGTGGCAGCAAGGGAGAGAACCGGTACAGGCGGTGCTGTGCAGAGGGGGAGCGACCTACCTGGAAGGGTCAGGGGTCGCCCTCTCGGCCCTTCTTTTCCTGGCTTGAGGTTGATGTTGCACCCGCCTAAATCACTGCCTCACCTATTGCGTTACTTACATCGCTTCTGGGTGTGTCGGCCCAACTTTCTCTCAGCTTCAGGGTCCCTAGTCTGCACTGGTTTTGGTCCTTGTCTTAGCTCTCTGTGTGTGCCTCAACTAGTTTCCTCCAGAGGGCTATATCTTCTACTTATGCACTGTTCGCAATGTGCTGCTCTGATCCATTAGGCCTCTTGTGCTGTATCTTCCTTCACTTATTTCTGTTCCATCCCTGTGCCAGTTATTTGCAAGGCCACTGGCAGCTGTTGGGTACCTGTCCAAGCTGCTCGAAATGGCTGGAACATGTCTTCTACCCCTTCTGTTATTCCGCCAACTTGCCTGGATGGATCCCTGCCTGGTCAGCGGCTGTTAAATCCTTGGATGTTGGGATTTTCTGTGTTTCTCCCTGCATGCAGGCGTTGGTGCCGCTCATATTTGCACTCTTGTTTATTTAGCAGTGTTTTTTTATTTTAAAGATATTTTATTAGTTTTATGTATACAACACAGGGTATTTGAACGTCATGCGACAACACATCTTTAGTAGGAATCATCAGATATAAAAATTATTTCTCGTTCCCCCAGGTGCGTTCTGAGCCAAGGAACCCCCCCATCCAGTAACTCTATAATAGAAACCTAACTCTAACTATGCCTTGTACCTGTATATATTCATGATCTTGGTCATGCGTCCATATCTATGAGTGAGTCTATAGACTCTCTGTTCTCATACCTTTGTTATCACCTCGATTTAGCAGTGTTTGACTACACATTTGCTTGTCTGGTCTGGCAGACCGCATAGATTACTGTCCTCCTTCCTCTGTGCCATCGTGGCCCCACCCATTGAGATAACATTTATCTAATGATGTTGTAAAGTGCCATTTTGGTGGCCTTCTTATGTTAGACTTATTTAACCCTTAGACTGAATTCCTTGGTCACTGTAAATATAACACTTTAAACCATATTGATTAAACCACAGGTTCACTAAATGGCAACGTGCAACTTTAAATAGTTTACATGGAAAATCCTTTTTAGTTGCTCTTACCTCCTAATAAATATTTATCAGAATCATATACTGCAAAAGCAAATATCAACCAAGCCTCTTCTCTTCCTACTGGCCCACAAGCTTCTGGGATGGAAGATGAACTTCACAGTTTTAACTATTTGTGAACACTGGATATTTAATTGTATTAAGACTATAAACAACAGAAATGCACCTCGAGTGGCACCTCATGTATCTGGTCTTCCAAGCTAGCCATCAATGAATTTTGACTCCTATCTGTGATTCAATTCTGGAACTTGCCATCCATCATAGCCATGCACCTTAATTAGCTTTCCAGAGAGCGAAAGATACTCTTCCATACAGTCTAAAGGTTAACCACTGTAGCAACCCCACTTGTTTAATATATCCGCTAATGCCATAAGGCATCTCCAACTCAGTTGCACATTTTTTTATTTGGAGACTTGCTGTTCCTCAGCCATGATGGCTTGCATTGCTGTCACCCACCCTAGTGTCTTTCTATATGATGATCAAACGGGTTGGGACTATGGGCAGCAATATGTCTATACCAATGCATCAGTCACTTGTTGTATAACATACACTTTATGTCCCCTCTGTTAATGTCTCGCTCTTTCAGCTATACTGGTGCAGCCCGGTACACTAATATTTTACTAGTTAATTTCTAGCATTCATATGAATTTTTAAGCCATATCAGTTGGAAAATGTCCTGTATCACCTGCACTTAAATCCTCCATACCTGAATTCTGCCTTTGAGAAACCTTTTCACACGTCTTCTCATTTGTATCTTTCAATGAAATCGAGATAGATTTGATGGTTTACTTTACTGCACTTGTACTAACATCCTAATTGTGATTTTGTTCTGTTTTTAGTGAACTTTGAGGCCTTGATCATTGCTATGTCAGTGGTGGGAGGTATAATCATCATTGGCTTGATCACCTGTTGCTATTGCTGCTGCAGGAAAAAGAAGAGCAAAAAGTAAGTGTTAGACCTGACATCAATGGCGTGTGTCTCCCTTCCATTTTTGACGGATTGCCTCCTATGTTTTGATATATTTTGTCTGGATTTATGCTTTGGGCACTGTGCCACTGCTAATCAGTGCCACAGTGCAAGTGCTCCCTATGTTAAATTGATATACTGATTGGAATCCATGATTGGCTTATTTGATTTACTGTCCGCCCCTAGTACAGTGCACCATGTGTGCCCAGGGCTTGTAGATCAGATGCTGCTTGTGGGCTTGCAGCACTGGTTGTGCCACCTAAAGAAGCAGCCTGTAAACTGTTTCTCCGGCCTGCCACTGCAAGGCCTATGGGTAGTCTGTGACTACCATGTCGACTTGGCCAAGGGCACCCCCCTTGCCAGTCCATAAACCTTCCCTATGCTTCATATTAGACACCCTTATGGTAGGCCCAAGGGCAGGGTGCATTGTAAGTATAAGGTAGGGCATGCTCTGATGTGTGTAGCATGTCTTAATAGTGAATTACAGCCATTTTTGTTTTTCACTATTGAAGGCTGCCTGTTCTCATAGGCCAGAATGGGCAATTAAGATTGTTACATTCCTACAATCCTAACTGACTCGGGGAACATGGTAGATATTCAAATTTAATATGCCTGAACTCAGAATAATAAAATACATCTTTTAGTAAAGTTTATTTTAATATCCTGTGTTTGCAAATACCACTTTTAGAAAGTAGGTATTTGCTTGCCTAACCATTTGAGCCCGCCTCTGCTGACTTTTGTATTCCTTTTCTGGGTTTGTGTGTGACCGGGCTGGGCAAATTCCAGGAGACAGGCTGGGGCAGCCCAGTGGTGAATAGAGAGATCAGCACCTAGATGGGCGGGAGGTGTACACCTGGGACCTGAATAGGGCTAGACCTTCCCTCCACAATGCTGGCTCCACCTCCTGTTGCTTGTCTGATGTCTCTGCCCTGCACTCTGAAAGGAGAAGGGGAATCATGTCAACAGAGTGCTCCAGAGCTGTATCTTTCCTCCCCTGTGCTGGCTCCACCTCCTGTGGGACGTCTGATGTTTCTGCCCTGCACAGTGAAAGGAAGAGAAGAGTCCCTTAAACAAAGTGTTCAGGAACTGGTTTGAACTAGGCAGAGGCCTCTCTGCCTTCAGAGAACAAAGGATTCTGTAGTAGGGGATCTCTGTGTATAGTCATAACCTAGTGAATAGTCCCGCCCATGTGCGTGGACCCCGGCAATCAAAAAGAATCACTTAAGTTGTCAAATCATGCAGAAACTGCAAAGACACTTAAGAGAGAATTTAAAGACAAATAATGCAGCCTATATCCACAGGCTACACTGTCCAGTACTTCAACTAGAAATTCCACCAAACAAAACCACACACAACACAGCCTGCCCAGTTTCTTCCATAGAGAAACTTGCCTCTACCAGTAAAAAACTCTGGAATGATAGAGAAAGGCATGGACAGACAAGCCCCATAGACTGCCATTATGTGGCTTAAATAGGATACTGTGCCTTTAAAAGAACTTTCCAGAACTTTCTCCCAGTATCCCAGAATGCATAGCAGGTCCCTTTTACTTTCAGTTCTTTTTTCCGGCTCCTGCTAACAGGACCTGGCATTGAGCTCTCACTTTTTCAAGGGTTTATATTGGATTTAAGTTCACTTTTTGATAAAAAATGTTTGCAATTTATATTCTTGGTGTTTCCCTTCTCTCCTGTGTGTTTGTTCAGGCTTTTTTGGGCTCTAAAATGCCTGCTGTTTTCGACAAATGCCCAGCATGTGGAAGGAAGAAGGCCAAGACTGATCCACATGACGTCTGCATTATTTGTCTCCCTGAAGCACATGTCCCTGAAGACTGTGACATCTGCCAGAACCTCTCAGCAAGGACCCTGAGGGAAAGGCTGAAGATTAGGCTTCAAGGCCTGGAAGAGAGACGACTGCAGGCTGCAGGTGGGTCTGGGCAGGCTGGGAAGGTTCCCTCTGCCGAGGCCTCTGGGGGGCTCCCCAGAGGCAGGAAGACCAGCAAACGGTCCCGGTCTCCGTCGGCGTCGATTGCACAGACGACGACGTCGAGAGGGATGACGGCGGTGTGTTCCCCATCTCCCCGGGGCTTCGGGTCGAGACGGCGTGAAGATTCGACGTCGAAGAGCCTGGTTAGGCCTCCGTCGAAACCACTGTCTATGGCGTCGACGTCAGCGTCGAGCTATCGGCGTCGAAGGAGAAGCCACAGGCATCGGCGCTCGTTGTCGAGGCGATACCGCCGGTCGCCGTCGAGAAGACGGTCGGCGTCGAGGGGATCCTCGGCGTCGAGGACCTCGAGGAAGCGGACGGAATCGAGGAAGAGTCGACGCTCGTCGTAGAGGATGGAACGGTCGACGTCGCGGAGGCGGCGTTCGGCGTCGAGGAAGGAGAGGTCGACGTCGCGGAGGCGACGTTTGAGGCCGATTCGCGGAGGCGACATTCAACACCGGAAAAACGACGTTCGGAGTCGAGGAGAAAGAGATCGGCGTCTGAGTCGTTCCCACTCCCCAAAGCGGCGCAGAAGGAGTTTCTGGCCCCAGAAGTCACGCTGAGTCTGGTGGAGGAAGCCGGAGACGGCGATCACATACTGGAGGGGCTGGTTCGCAGTCCCCTCCTCTGAAGAAGTCACCGGGCTCGGTGTACTCGGTGGTATATACACCACCTAGGCCGAAGACGCCTCCTCCCCCTATACCTAAGGAGGATCCTTCCGTCAACCATCCTCTCCCACCACTTCCTCCCTCAGGACATCCACCACCACCGCTCCCGCCTCATGGGCCGGCCCCTCGGCCGGAGATACCTCCTGTTCCTCCGCCAAGATCAGTGTCACTACCTCCTCTCCCTACACCACCTAAGGGGACTCCTAGACAATTGGGCATCTCCTTGACGGTGCCCAAGCCCAAGACATCGGTAATTTTCGAGACACTGCACCAGAAATACCTGTCTCGTCCACTACTGCCTCTGGTGCCGGGCCTGGAGGAACCGGCCATGGACCTTTTTCTCACCCCGGCGGTGACTAAGGCGGCCACCTCGCTTACAGAAAAAATACCGGGCTCCCGATTCGGATCCGGCTTTTCTGAGGGTGGAACCTCCTCCGGATTCTGTGATAGTGACGGCGGCCCGCAAACCGCATGCTACCACCCCGTCATCCACAGTCCCCCCAGACAATGAGTCATTGGATGGATTCAGCTGGAAGGAAAGTGTGTGGAACATCGGCGACCTCTATGAAGGCTGCGAGTGCCACAGCTCTGTTGGGACGCTACGATCGTGCCCTCTGGGACTCCCTCCAGCAGTTTGCGGAACACATACCTCGTGAGAAGAGGGAAGATTTCCAGGAAGTGTTAAATGAAGGGATGCTGGTAGCGAATCAGATTATCAGAGCTGCAGCAGATTCGTCCCTCTTGGCGGCGCATGGCTTTTGGCATGAAATTAACCAGCGACGACATGCCTGGCTCCGCCTTACGTCACTGAAACCTGACACACAGCAAAGGGTTGCCAATCTTCCATTCTCTGGCGAAACCCTATTTGGGAAACATGCGGATGACGAAATGGTCCGCATGAAGGCGGAGGCCGAAACACTCACAGCTGTGGGTCTAGAAAAGCCCAAAGAGACGAAGAAATTGTACCGCCCGTTCCAACGGTGGTTCGGTGGACAGGGCAGAGGACGTGGCCAAGCTTCGGGACAGTTACAGCAACAACAGCAGTTCCGTAAGCCGTTCCAGAAACGACCGAAGGGCAGAGGCGGCCAACAGTCCGCACCAGCGACCAAAGGCCAGGCCTGGTCTAGGCCCTGAGCGCTTACTTCCCCCGGATCCGTTACCCTCTACAGTAGGGGGAAGCATTCAATTTTTTATGGCAGAGTGGAGAAAAATTACTCAGGACAAGTGGGTGCTGAATATTGTTTGCAATGGATACAGTCTTCGGTTCACCAGCCCGCCTCCAGCGATTCCACCGGTCAGCTCGCAGTTTCAGCTGCGCGAGCTTCAAGCGGAGGCCGATATCCTGTTAAGGAAAAGGGCGATAGAAGACGTACCTCTGTCTCAGAGAGGAAGAGGTCTGTACTCAAGGTTCTTTCTGGTTCGCAAGAAGGACAAGAACGAGTTCAGGCCCATTCTGGACTTGCGACAAGCAAACAAGTGGATTCGCAGAGAGATATTTTGCATGCTGTTGCATCAGATTTATCCTCAGTTGCAACAGGGAGACTGGCTATGTGCTATAGACCTACAGGATGCGTACTTCCATGTGTCCATTGCACACAAACACAGGAAGTTCCTGCGATTCCAAGTCGGCGCCAATCATTATCAATACACAGTACTCCCATTCGGACTAAAGTCTGCGCCGAGAACGTTCTCGAAGTGCATGGCGGTGGTAGCAGCACACCTGAGAAAGAACAAGGTGTTCGTCTACCCGTACCTGGACGATTGGTTGATTAAGGCCTCCTCCTCCTCCCTCTCGGAAGCTCGAGCACACTTCCAGAAGACGTGCGTTCTTTTGAACAAGCTGGGGTTGCACATCAACATGTCCAAGTCTGTCCCGACTCCGGTCCAATGCATACAGTACTTGGGAGCCTCCATCAATACGCTGTCAGCAAGCGGGTCTCCTTCGGAGGAGCGACGATTATCACTTCTTTGGAAGGCTCAGGCTCTTGTAACCACTCCATCTACAACAGTGAGAACGGTGTCTTCTCTACCGGGATCGATGGCCTCTTGTATCTTCCTGACGCCGCACGCAAGGCTGCACATGAGACCGCTGCAGGAGTGCTTGGAGGACCAGTGGGATCAGAGGACAGGATCTTGGGACGACAAGATAAGACTGTCTCTACATGCCCTTCAGTCGCTGAAGTGGTGGTGTTCAGCGGAGAATCTCCTCAGAGGGGTTCCCTTCCACAAGGACATTCCCACGCAGACTGTCGTGACGGATGCTTCTCTCCAAGGTTGGGGAGCGCACTCCGGAGACTTGCAGATTCAAGGAACGTGATCCCTGATGGAGGCCACGTATCACATCAATTTCCTGGAACTCAGAGCTGTTCACTTGGCACTGAAGGCCTTTCTTCCGTCCTTTCAGACCAACTCTCTGCTTGTACAGACGGACAATACGACCACGATGTATTACCTCAACAAGCAGGGGGGTTCGAGATCACGCACTCTGTCACAGGAGGCGCAGGCGATCTGGCACTGGCTTCTGGCCAGAGGACTGACGATAACGGCTACCCATCTGCCAGGTGTGCAGAATGTTCAGGCGGACGCACTGAGCAGACTGCTTCAGGAAAACCACGAATGGGTCATAAACGACGAAGTACTAGGAGAAGTCTTCGCAAGGTGGGGGACTCCAGACGTAGATCTGTTCGCCACCGCCGAAAACAGCAAATGCCGAGACTTCGCCTCCAGGTACTACCAGCAGGGGACGCTGGGGAATGCGTTATGGATCAACTGGTCGAACAGCTTTCTGTACCCATTCCCCTGATTCAGGCGGTACTCATCAAGCTGGCCCGGTCCAGGGCTCGGATGATACTCATTGCCCCGAAATGGCCCAGACAGTGGTGGTTCACGGACCTGCTTCACCGGTCTCTCCTTCCTCACATACGGCTGCCGTGCAGGCCGGACCTTCTCATGAAGTTCGGGGGGTGGATGTTGCACCCCAACCTCTCGTCTTTGAGTTTGGCGGCATGGCTCCTGAGATATGGCCATTTGAATCTGCCCGAAGATTGTATGGACATACTGAAGGAGTCTAAGAGACCTTCCACTCGGACCTCCTATGCTTACAAGTGGAAGAGGTTCTGTATCTGGTGCAAGTCCAAGAACTATGACCCGGCGACGTGCAAGGAAGACGTCCTCCTTCCTTACCTTCTACATTTGGCGCAGTCTGGACTTAATGTTCATTCCATTAAGGTTCATCTTGCTGCATTGACTGCCTACAGGAAATGCCCTTCACAGACTTCCTTCTTCCAGATCCCTGTGATCAAAGATTTTTTGGAAGGCTTGGAGAAAGTGTTCCCTCCTGTCAGGCTTCCTTCGCCTTCATGGGAATTGAATGTGGTGCTGTCCAGATTGATGAAGGAGCCTTTTGAACCTATTCATAAGGCTTCGTTGCAGCACCTGTCCTGGAAGGCGACGTTCCTCGTGGCCATTACATCGGCCCGCAGGGTGAGTGAAATTCAGGCGTTGTGTTGCCAAGAACCCTATACTGTATTTCATGCTGCTACGGTTGTTATGCTACTCACCCTAAATTTCTTCCCAAGGTTATTTCTGATTTTCATGTCAACCAGACCATAACGTTGCCTACGTTTTTTCAGAATCCTTCATCTCCAGTGGAAAGGTCTCTACATTCCCTGGATGTTAGGAGGGTGTTGAAATTGTATCTGGATAAAACCAAAGATATTCGTAGGTCGGACCAATTATTTGTCAATTATGGATCGATCAGGACGGGTCTTGCTACCTCTAAGCAGTCCATCTCTAGGTGGATTGTGTTCTGCATACAGTGGTGTTACCAAAAAGCTAATAAGACCTTAGGGGGTAAACCTAAGGCTCATTCCACCAGGGGGAAAGCTGCCACGACAGCTTTACTCCGTAATGTTCTGATTGCAGAGATCTGCAAGGCGGCCACTTGGAAGTCGGTTCATACCTTTGCTAAGCATTATTGTCTGGACACTGATGCCAGGGAAGGTGCTCAGGTTGGGCAGGCTTCGCTGCGGAATTTGTTCGCACAATAGTGGTGCTACTTTTCTTCTCTCCACCGCCGCTTTGGTGTGGGGATGGGCTTGCCATTCTATTCACTAGATTATGACTATACACAGAGATCCCCTACTACAGAAGGAGTAGTTTCTGTCCTGTAACTCCAGTTCTGTAGTAGGGGTATCTCTGTTCTAGTCATAAGCGCCCGCCCTCCTCCCCGGTGGAGAAAGATATTCATGTAAGGAATGCTACATGTCTGGCGTGCTACGCCTTCAAAAAGAACTGAAAGTAAAAGGGACCTGCTATGCATTCTGGGATACTGGGAGAAAGTTCTTGAAAGTTCTCTTAAAGGCACAGTATCCTATTTAAGCCACATATTGGCAGCCTATGGGGCTTGTCTGTCCATGCCTTTCTCTCTATCATTCCAGAGTTTTTTACTGGTAGAGGCAAGTTTCTCTATGGAAGAAACTGGGCAGGCTGTGTTGTGTGTGGTTTTGTTTGGTGGAATTTCTAGTTGAAGTACTGGACAGTGTAGCCTGTGGATATAGGCTGCATTATTTGTCTTTAAATTCTCTCTTAAGTATCTTTGCAGTTTCTGCATGATTTGACAACTTAAGAGATTATTTTGATTGCCGGGGTCCACGGACATGGGCGGGACTATTCACTAGATTATGACTATAACCGAGATACCCCTACTACAGAACTGGAGTTACAGGACAGAAACGACTCCTTTTGGGGTATAAATATTGGGACCCAGTCCTACAGACTTTAGATTACTTCTGAAACAAGAAACCTTTCTGCCTAGGAGAAGAACCAAGGAAGCTGCAGGAGTTGGACTGCCCTTCTGCCAGTGTGCTGTTTGCTGGGTTGGCCTGCAGTGGTTGCTTCATTACCAAGGGATACGAGAAGGAACTTTTTAAGGACTTTCATTCATCTACAGAATAATCTCCAAGGACTTGAACTGTGCTTGCCTCCTGCTGAAGTCTCAGGGCCAAAAGACTTCACCTCCAGCTCTCTCCTGAATTTCCTTGCTGAGAATTCTGACTCCAGTCACTTGCGTGCCGCTGGGAGCTGGAAGCGCGACCCATCGAGAAGAAGCGTTTCGCTGCCGCAGCTAAAATCGACCCAACACCGGAGAAACAAGCTTTTGTCGCATCTCCCTGGAAGCGTGTGTCCATCAAAGCTGTCTGCTGTCGCATCACCGGAGAAGCGCGTCGCAGGGCCTGTCATGGCTCCAAAGTACAGAGTCGTCGCAAGTCTGCCAGGGCGTCATCGCATCGCCGCATCAAGGGCGCCATCTTCTCACATCGCAACTGGATCGTCGCATCGCATCAAGGTGCCATCTTGCGCACCGCAACGGGCCCGCAGAACGAGAATCTACGCATCACCTCCGCACTGGTAAGAAGCACAACGCATCCCCTACTCTGCGCAAGCATTGAGAAAGGACGCAACCGTTCCCCCGGATCACGGAACCGACGCATCTCCCCTTTTGCGAGCCTTTTGTTTACTTTGTGTTACGCATCCAGGTACTATGTTGAGAACTTTGTCGCATTGATCATCAACTTGAACTAAGAGTCTTTAATCATCTTTTAAATCTTAAGTGTAGTATTGTGGATTTTTGTCGTTTGTGGTCTTGTGTTTAAGTCTATATAAAGAATACTTATTTTTTATAAAACCTGTGTTGTGTTCATCTGTAGTGTTATCACTTTATTACTGTGTATATTCACAAATGCTTAACACACTGCCTCTGAGATAAGCCTGTCTGCTCATGCCAAGATACCAAGGGGGTGAGCAGGGGTTATTAAGGAGTGTAATCCCCTTATTCTGACTAAGAAGTAAGGGTCCCTATTTGGACAAAGGTGATAACCCTTGCCAACTAGTGACCCCCAGATCTAACATTGGTGGTCAGCGGTGAGGATTTGGACTTTGCATTTGTGTTTCATATACAGTGATTGGTGTACACTACTAGTGAGTGCAGACCAAACGCGACCACATACTTTTTTTAGATAGAATCCATTTTCCTTGGAACTGTTGTTTTTTTTCTGAAGACTCCCAACTCCTACTATCATGAGTAAAGCAGCCTCTGTTGCATCTTTGGATCTGGATTTTGAGAAAGAGAGGTTGGAAACCTACACTGTGAAACAGCTCCAGTATCTCTGCAGGAAACTGAAAGATGCTACACCAGGTATTTCTAAAAAGGAAGACTACCAAAAGGCGCTGAGGCCCTGGGTAGAAGCCAGAAATGTCCCTGATCTTGTTGTGGAGCCTGTGGGGGATGCAGATGGGCAAATTGATTGGCCAGAGTTTCCAGCCATGGGAGGGGTGCCGTCCCCACCTGGTAGCAGCATCTCTTCCAAAAATCTGTCCCCCAGACAGCTGGAAGACAGGGAGAGAAATAGAGCACTGAAGCTGGAGTTGGCTAAGCTTAAGATGAAGGGTCAGAGGGAAACAGAGAATAACAGGTTGTCTTTGGAAAGAGAGAGCATGAGAGAATGTTGAGGGAGTTAGAGATCAAGGCCAAGGGCTTAGAGATCAGTTCCTCTGGTGGCAGCGCACCATCTATGCCTTCAGAAGGTAGGGTACATATTCCCAAGGATGTCATCAAAGATTTTCACAAAGGTGATGATATTGGTCAGTGGTTTGCAGCCTATGAGATAGCAATGTTGGCCCACTGGGTCCCTGAGAAGGATTGGGGAGCAGGGTTGTGGGACCGCTTTGTCACTGAAGGTAGGGATACTTTGTTAGACTTGCCCAGTGAGCATAGGATGTCTTATAACCACATGAAAGAAGGACTGATGACCAGGTATGGGTTAACTCCAGAGCTCTATAGACAGAGGTTCAGGAATTGTAAGAAACTGGAGGGAACCACTTGGGTAGAATGTGTCTTTCTTTTGCAGAGCTATGGATGGTTGGGTGAGGGGTAGCAATGTTGATAATTTTCAAGCTCTGTATGATTTGGTTGCCAGGGAGCACTTACCTGCTAATTCTTTTCCAGAGCTACACCAGCACCTTATTGATAGCAAGTTGACTAACCCTAGAAAGCTTGCTGAGGAGGCGAACCGCTGGGTCAGTACCAGGGTCCACAAGGGTCTTGTGGGAGACTCTGCCAAAGGTGGGCAGGGTCCCCAGCAGAACAGTGGGGGGGGACAAGGGTAAACAGAGGGAGTTCCAAAAAGGTCCCCAAAGTAATTCCCAAGGGAACCAAGGTAAGGGTTCCCAGCCTCCCCCTGAAAAGAAGTCAGGACCCCCGACAGGTAAACCTGTTCATAGGGGGCCTGTTACCTGCTTTCGGTGTAAGCAGGTGGGACACCATTGGTATGATCCCCAGTGTCTTCAGAAAGGACAGTATGTGCCACCCCGTGCACCTCCCTGTCAGATGGCCAGTGTAGCCCTGGGTGCGGAGGAGATGGGTGCCCAAGGTGGATGGGGTCCCGCAGAAATGTCCCTTGTCTCATTAGGAGACTTTGAGATGGTTCCTAAAACTCAGCTGCCTGATAACACTAAGAAATGCAGGCAGTGGGTGACCATCAATGGCCAAAGAGTGGAAGCTCTCAGAGACACAGGAGCAAGTGTGGCAGCTGTCAAGTGTCACTTGGTCTCTGAAGAGCAGGTAGTCCCTCATGCATTCTTCCCAGTTGTTGCCGCTGACAACACAGAGAGCCATTGCAAAGTGGCTCAAGTTCCTTTTGAGTGGGGGGAGGTCTCTGGTACTCTTCAAGTAGCTGTGAGGCCACCCATGCCTGTTGATTTTCTGGTAGGCAATGATTTAGTAAGCTCCCCTTGGGCTAAGGTGGAGAGGAAGTCGCATGTAGAGATGTTGAGTCTGCCTGAGTGGGCATGTGTGACCACTCGGTCTATGGCAGCTAAGGGTGTTCAAGAGACCTTGGAGCCTGAAAATATGGCCCAGGGACCTGCCTTAAAGAGAAGAGAAGAGGTAAGGGGCGCGGGAAACCAGTCCCCATTGTTCCCACGGTCTAGGAGCAGGCAGACATTGAGGGGGATGCCCTGGAACCCACTGGTGAGCACGTTTCTGAACTGGGGAACCTACCTGAGCTGACCCATTGGCAGCAAGAAGGGGGTCCCTCCAGGGAGGAATTTTGTGAAGAGCATCAGAAGTGCCCTTCTCTTGTGGGTTTGAGGCAACAGGCCACAAACCAGGTAGCAGGTGATCAGTCTGGATCACATTGGATCTACTGGGAGAATGGTCTCCTGTATAGCGAGCCTAAGGTTGCTGAGCCTGGGTCAGCACGTGTGCTGGTGGTACCCCAGCGCTTTAGAACCTTCCTACTGGGTTTGGCCCATGATGTTCCTTTAGCTGGTCATCTGGGGCAGAACAAGACCTTTGAAAGGCTTGTCTCTCACTTTTATTGGCCCCAGATGCGAAAGAGTTCCGATACTCATTGTAGAACTTGTTAAACTTGCCAGGCAAGTGGGAAAAGTGGAAGGAGGCACAAGACCCCTCTCCAACCTTTTCCTGTAGTCAGTACAAGACCCCTCTCCAACCTTTTCCTGTAGTCAGTACCCCCTTTGAACGGGTGGGCTTTGACATTGTGGGGCCACTGGACCCCAAGACAGCCAGGGGCAACAGGTTTAACCTGATCTTGGTGGACCATGCTACCCGGTACCCGGAAGCCATTCCACTCAGGACAGTGACGGCCTCCATTGTGGGACATGCACTGTTTGGGATCTTCTCCCGTGTGGGGTTCCCCAGAGCGGTTGTTTCTGACCGAGGTACAAACTTCATTTCTAATTGTATGAAGTCTCTGTGGAAGGAGTGTGGTGTTACCTACAAGTTCACCACTCCTTACCACCCACAAGGTAATGGGCTGGTTAAAAGATTTAACCGGACCCTTAAGGGCATGATCATGGGTCCTGAAGAACCAATGAGGCGTAAGTGGCACATCCTATTGCCTTGCCTTCTGTTTGCCTACCGAGAAGTGCCACAAAAGTCTCCAGGGTTCAGCCCCTTGGAGCTTTTGTATGGTCACCCGGTAAGAGGACCTTTGAGTTTGGTAAAGGAAGGCTGGGAGCAATCTCCCAGGAAACCAGACCAGGCGTTTCAGGGATCTCGCTCAGGCGAATCTGGAAGCCAGCCAGGAAAAGATGAAGCGGTGGTGCGATCAGAATGCCACTCTGATTGAGCTTCAACCTGGACAGAAAGTTTGGGTCATGGCCACTGTGGAGCCTTGTGCCCTCCAGGACAGGTGGACGGGTCCATATGAGGTGGTGGAGCGCAAGAGTGATGTCACCTATCTGGTGAACTTGCGGTCTCCAAGAAACCCTTACAGGGTCCTTCAAGTTAACCGCCAAAAGCCCCACTTAGAAAGGTCCAAAGTGGGCATGCTCCTAGCAACAGATGATGGAAGGGAGGAGGAGACTGAGCCTCTTCCTGACCTCCTGTCTGCAACAGAGCAAGATGGGTCAGTGGATGGTGTCAGCCTCTCTGCCACACTGACCCCTGATCAGCAGCAAGATTGTCTCCAAATGTTGGGGCAATTCTCTGATCTATTTTCCTTGGTTCCTGGTGTCATAGAGTGGTGCGTCCATGATGTGGACACCGGTGACAGTCCTCCTGTGAAGCACAAGGCTTACAGAGTGAATGACAAGGTTAGGGCTTACATTAAGAAGGAAATCTCCAAGATATTTGCTTTAGGGGGTCATTGAGTCCTCCAACAGTCCTTTGGCCAGCCCAGTGGTCTTGGTCCCAAAGGCTGCCTTGCCGGGTGCCACACCTGAGCTCCCCTCCTGTGTGGACTACAGAGGGCTCAATTCAGTCAACAGGACTGATGCACACCCCATCCCCAGAGCTGATGAGTTAATTGATCGGTTATGGGAAGCACGGTACCTCAGCACGTTTAATTTGACGTCTGGGTACTGGCAGATCGCCCTGACGGATGGGGCTAAGGAGAGGTCTGCATTCTCCACACCACATGGGTACTACCAATTCTGGGTTATGCCCTTTGGGATGAAGAATGCCCCTGCCACTTTTCAGAGGTTGGTCAACCAGGTGTTGGCTGGACTGGAGGATTTCAGTGCTGCATACCTGGATGACATTGCAATGTTCAGCGCCAGTTGGGAGGAACACTTGGCAGCACCTCTGGGAAGTGTTGATGGCACTGCGCAAGGCAGGCCTCACGATCAAGGCAAGTAAGTGTCAGATCGGGCAGGGCTCCGTTGTGTGCGAAGGTCACTAGGTAGGAAGCGGCCAGGTGGCGCCCCTACAACCCAAGATTGATACCACCCTGGCATGGGAACCCCCAAAGACTCAGACACAGGTGAGAGCCTTTTTAGGACTCACGGGGTACTACAGGAGGTTTGTCAAGGGGTATGGCAACATTGGTGCACCCTTGACTGAGCTGACTTCCAGGAAGCAGCCCAAGAAAGTGAACTGGACTGACACCTGTCAGAAAGCGTTTGATGCCCTGAAGACTGCCATGTGCACAGCACCCGTGCTTCAGGCGCCCAACTTCTCAAAAGAATTAATTGTACAGACAGATGCTTCAGAGCATGGTGTGGGGGCTGGTCTCTCATAGATTACTGAAGAAGGCTTTGACCAACCTGTAGCCTTCATTAGTAGAAGGTTACTTCCACGGGAACAGAGGTGGAGTGCAATTGAGCGTGAGGCATTTGCTGTGGTCTGGGCACTGAAGAAGTTGAGACCATACTTGTTTGGGACTCACTTCCGGGTTCAGACTGACCACAGGCGCCTCAGATGGCTGATGTAGATGAGGGGTGAGAACTCAAAGTTGTTAAGGTGGTCCATCTCCCTACAGGGTATGGACTTTACGGTGGAACACCGCCCTGGTACAGAACAGGCCAACGCTGATGGTCTGTCTATATTTTTCCGCCTTAGTGAAGAGAACTCCCAAGGGGAAGGGTAGCTCTCCACACATTTCAGCTGGAGGGGACACGTGTTAGACCTGATATCATTGGCGTGTGTCTCCCTTCCATTCTTGATGGATTGCCTCCTCTGTTTTGATATATTTTTTGCTGGATTTATGCTTTGGGCACTGTGCCACTGCTAATCAGTGCCACAGTGCAAGTGCTCCCTATGTTAAATTGATATACTGATTGGATTCCATGATTGGTTTATTTGATTTACTATCAGCCCCTAGTACAGTGCACCATGTGTGCCCAGGGCTTGTAGATCAGATGCTGCTGGGGGGCTTGCAGCACTGGTTGTGCCACCCACAGAAGCAGCCTGTAAACTGTGTCTCAGGCCTGCCACTGCAAGGCCTATGGGTAGTCTGTGACTACCATGTCGACTTGGCCAAGGGCACCCCCTTGCCAGTCCCTAAACCTTCCCTTTGCTTCATATTAGACACCCTTATGGTAGGCCCAAGGGCAGGGTGCATTGTAAGTATAAGGTAGGACATGCTCTGATGTGTGTAGCATGTCCTAATAGTGAATTACGCGATACAAAAGGGGATGATGGACGGAGCATTTGAGCAAATCAAACACTCACCCCCCAGTCAACTGATCTGGGTTTAATCCATTACCATTCTTTCGCTCACTCAGCCACCCCAGTTCAGACATGGCCATATGCAAGTCAGTCTGACCCTGTGCCTCATGGGAACAGTATCGCTCTAATAGTGAATTACAGCCATTTTTGTTTTTCACTATTGAAGGCTACCTGTTCTCATAGGCCAGAATGGGCAGTTAAGATTGTTACATTCCTACAATCCTAACTGACTCAGGGAACATGGTAGAAATTCGAATTTAGTTTGCCTGAATAATAAAATACATCTTTTAGTAAAGTTTATTTTAATATCCTGTGTTTGCAAATACCACTTTTAGAAAGTAGGTATTTGCGTGCCTAACCATTTGAGCCCGCCTCTGCTGACTTGTGTATTCCTTGTCTGAGTTTGTGTGTGACAGGGCTGGGGAAATTCCAGGAGAAAGGCTGGGGTAGCCCAGTGGTGAATAGAGAGATCAGCACCTAGATGGGAGGGAGGTGTGCACCTGGGACCTGAATAGGGCTAGGCCTTTCCTCCACAATGCTGACTCCACCTCCTGTGGCTTGTCTGATGTCTCTGCCCTGCACTGTGAAAGGAGAAGGGGAATCATGTCAACAGAGTGCTCCAGAGCTGTATCTTCCCCCCCCTGTGCTGGCTCCAACTCCTGTGGGGTATCTGATGTTTCTGCCCTGCACAGTGAAAGGAAGAGAAGAGTCCTGTAAACAAAGTGCTCAGGAACTGGTTTGAACTAGGCAGAGGCCTCTCTGCCTTCAGAGAACAAAGGAGTTTGGGGTATAAATATTGGGACCCAGTCCCACAGACTTTAGATCACTTCTGGAACAAGAAACCTTTCTGCCAAGGAGAAGCACCAATGAAGCTGCAGCAGTTGGACTGCCCCTCTGCTAGTGTGCTGTTTGCTGCGTTGGCCTGCAGTGGTTGCTTCATTGCCAAGGGAAAGGAGAAGGAACTTTTTAAGGACTTTCATTCATCTACAGAATATTCTCCAAGGGCTTGAACTGTGCTTGCCTCCTGCTGAAGTCTCAGGGCCAAAAGACTTAACCTCTAGCTCCCTCCTGAATTTCCTTGCTGGGACTCCATTGTGTGCCACTGGGAGCTGGAAGCGCGACACATCGAGAAGGAGTGTGTCGCTGCCGCTACTGAAATCGACACAACGCCGTAGAAGCAAGCTTTCGTCGCATCTCCCTGGAAGCGTGTGTCCATCGAAGCTGTCTGCTGTCGCATCGCCACCGAAGCGCGACTCATCGAGAGAGCCGTCACGCATCACCGGAGAAGCGCCTCGCAAGGCCTGTCGAGGCTCCAAAGTACAGAGTTGTCGCAAGGCTGCCAGGGCGTCATCGCATCGCCGCATCAAGGGCACCATCTTCTCACATCGCAACTGGAACGTCGCACCGCATCAAGGCGCCATCTTGTGCACCCCAACGGGCCCGCAGAACGAGAATCTACGCATCACCTCCGCACCAGTAAGAAGTATGACGCATCCCCTACTCTGCGCAAACATTGAGGAAGGACGCAACCGTTCCCCCCCGATTCATGGAACTGACACATCTCCCCTATTGCGAGCTTTTTGTTTACTTTGCGTTATGCATCCAGGTACTTTGTTGAGAACTTTGTCGCATGGATCATCAACTTGAACTAAGAGACTTTAATTATCTTTTAAGTAATCTTAAGTGTAGTATTGTGGATTTTTGTCGTTTGTGGACTTGTGTTTAAGTCTATATAAAGAATACCTATTTTGATAAAACCTGTGTTGTGTCCATCTGAAGTGTTATCACTGTATTACTGTGTATATTCACAAATGCTTAACACACTGCCTCTGAGATAAGCCTGTCTGCTCGTGCCAAGCTAAGGGGGTGAGCAGGGGTTATTAAGGAGTGTAATCCCCTTATCCTGACTTCGAAGTAAGGGTCCCTATTTGGACAAAGGTGATAACCATTGCCAACTAGAGACCCCCAGATCTAACAGTAAGCATCTACTAAGCTGCCAAATATTTCAATAATTTATACAATGGTGAACACAGAATGTTTAATTACCAGAGAAAAATGCATATCGTGGAATATTCTGTTTTGAGCTTTGGTCATTATTTTTTCTTTCAGGCCAGATAAAGAGGATGAGAAGACTCTCAGGGAGAAAGAAGAGCGAAGAATTAGACAGGAAGAGAGGTGAATAAAGTACACTTTTAGTATTTGAGTTAGTTGGGTGACAATATTTCCAAGAATAAAAGGTATGGTCTCGTACATATGGTGCAGGTACACAAATGTACTGTATTACAATTGCTGCTCCTTGTTAGTTCAAACCTCTGTGATCAGGTGTTCGATTTTTCCTGACTATCTAATGCAGGTGACGTTGCCTGTATGAGTGACCAGGTTTGTATGGCTTTGAATGATCTTGGCACAACCAGTACTGATGAATGGAAACCAAACAAGACAACTGGAGATTCTAGTTTTCTTTTAATGGCCTGTGTCAGGTAATGTAGTCATTTTTTTCATGGGATCAGGAATCTTAATATAGAACATTCCATTTGAAGTGCATATGGTTAAACGAAAAGTTGTTGGACAAAATCAGCAACTGGGTGTGAATTCTGCAAAATTGTGACTTTCTCTAGATCGTGATGGTTGACACCATGACACAGTAAAAGTCAATTGTCAACCCCATCCAAACTCGATGGATTGAGGTTTTTGTCTAAACCCTTGTGGAAATAAAGGCTTTGACTTTAGTACCCGGCAGCAACTATGTTTAATAGGGACCTTATAAACAGACTATCCCGCCAAAAGATGTTGAAACAAGATCAGGCCAGGAAAATCTAGAAAGTGCCATCGACCCCTTCATTCAGAGCCACTCTTTCAACACCATCTACTGTGACATAAGCAAAACCTTTCACCTTCATCTCCTTCACATCAGACTTAAATGTAAAGAGCTATTGACATCACCAACCAAACCGTTATCATATACGCATCATATCTATCATCCAACGCAAAATTTGGCGCCGAACTTCGATTATACTTTCAGTACGACTTCAGTGTCATAATAACCTCCAAGTTAGCAAAACTACACCAAACTGGTGGACACATCCTCCAATCTGACAGACACCATTGACATTTTACACACACTTCACCACTGTTCACAAAGAATATCTGTTACTTCAGTATTGGAACTTTCATAGATTCCCATGCTTGGATCATTCCCTGTCGTTGTAATGGGAGTGCCCAGTATACATAAAAAAGCAAAAAAAAACATTACTAGAACTTAGGCCCAATCCTGTTTTGCAACCTATCCACCTCTTTTTTGCACAAGAGACCAAAAAAACAAACAACCAATCCGATTGGCCTCACCCCTTAGAACCCTCCTGAGAGCAACTCAGAGCCTCAGATTTTCTACCGCACGTTGTGCAAGGGAGTCTCCACTGAGCTCTGCTCAGTTTTTTTCCTAGAACTTGGTTTCTACAACTTTTTCTTTTACAATTCCTTCAGGATGTCAGATAAAGAGAAGAAGGCCCTCTTTAAAGCATGTGCTACCTGTGCTAAGAAGAGGTTATATATTGAAGACAAGCACAAGGACTGTATTTACTGTGTGTACCCAGACCATAAGGCTACAGACTGTAAGATTTTCCGCACCTTTTCTACCAAGACTTTACGTGATCGTGAAGGGTATCTTTTGATCTGGCTCCAGAAGCCGAAGTCAAGGAAGGAGCCAGTGTCCAGTGACAGCGATGAAACGTCTTCTGCAACCTCTTCCAGAAGGTCTGTAAAAAGGGGTAGAGCTACTCCTTCACCTTCTGAGAAACGCCCTGGTAAGGCCCTGAAAAAGACCTTTGATAGATCTACATGGCTTAGTCCTGTCGAATCTCCTCACCAAGGTGTAAGGGAGAGGGGCGGACTATCAAAAGAAACTAGTCTTGAGAGAAATCTAGTTCTGTTCCTCCAACGTCACCTCCTGCGGCTTCAAAAACCTTCAGAAAGCCATCATCGCTGACTTCTGAGGTAAAATCATCAAAAAGACTTGCTCGTCGACGACGCCGTCATCGGTTTTTGTCGACGAAAACTCCAAAGGTACAGTTTTCATCATCTCTCACCCAGTCAACAGGCTTGTCAACGGTGGTTTCCTCGTTGCCGGTTCTGGTACAGGGCTCTGTGTCCATGAGTTAAACGCCGGTGGTTTTGGTATCATCGATGAGTGTGATGCCAACAACGTCGACGACGACTGTGAATTCTTCGTCGACGATTCTTTCGTCGCTACGGTTGAAAAAATTTCAATATTGCGTAAAAATCGTCAAATTACACACGATATGACCTCACCAAGGAGGGTGACTCCTTTACCACCTGCACTTCTCCTAGAAGGAGAAGAATCGGACGAGGAGGAAGGACCTTTTGGCTATGCTGATAGCCCTTCTCAACTAAACGTAAAATGTCAGGAGACAGATTCCGAAGGGGATTAAGAGGATTTTGAATAGTATGGTCCTCCCTCTCAATATCAGCAGGAATATCATCAGGAGTCTAAATACCCTCCTCCTTACTGAGAGACTTAAAAACTATGCTATTGGATTACAGGAAAAGATTTGCAACACAGCCTCCTGTTTCAGTAGGAGTACCGGTTACTACTATTCCTCCTGCTCGTCCCGTGACCGCTCAAGTACCACAACCTTGGCCAATGATAGAAGCGCAGGATGTTCCACCTGTTACGTCTGCCGTCTAAGACAATACCTCTGACGAGGACCAAGGAGATGTCGCGATTCCAGATGCAGAGTGGGATGACCATGTTATTCCAGATCCAGCTTCTCGTGTTCCTGCACCTGTTGATTCCCCCGTAGATATAGGAGGTTTCCATAACTTAATGGAGATGGCAGCCAAACGGTTCGCACTACCCATGACCAAGGTGGAAGTGGAGTGCTTCCTTTATGACTTTAAGGAGCCTTATAAGAAATCGGTCAGGTCAATTCCGATTGTGGACCTTGTTTGGGAGAAAGGCTTAAAGGTTATGCAAAATCCAGCCACTGCAATTCCTGTTATACCTCGTCTGGAGAAATATAAACGTCCGGAGGGTAGTCCAGCCTGTTTGACCAGCCAACCTAAGCAGGACTCTGTAATCTCGCAGGCTACCCAAAGAAAATCAAGAAATCCTTTGGCTCATCTTACTACTCCTCCAGATAAAGAGGGCAGGCGTCTGGACAATGTAGGCAAAAGATTTTCATCCATGTCCAGCCTGCTAGTCAGAGCGGCTAATTCTTTGGCTATACTTGGACGATACGATCGCCAGATGAGGTGCGACCTATCCCCCTATCTTGATCATTTGCTGGAAGAAGGAAGCTAATAGGACTTTTCAGGAAGGCATAATAACATCGGCGGAAATCATTTATTGTGCAATCGCTATTGCAACAACGGCTTCTCGCTCCTTAGCTGGATCTACAGTTCTTCGTCAACAGGGCTGGTTACGGGCGACTTGGTTCCACCCAGAAGTCCAGAAGAAAATCTTGGATATGGCTTTTGATGGGAAAGCGTTATTTGGAAAACATATTGATGATGCGTTCCAAGATATTAAAAAGGATACAGAAACAGCAAATTCCGTGTGGACACTGCATTACCGCAAGTTCCCTTTCCATGGAGCAAGGGGAAGATGTAACTCTACATACAGGGAAAGTTATCAACAGCAGTGTTACTCTTCATATGGTTCCCAACAACAATCCTACAAGCCTAACTACAATAAACGGTAGAACCAACCTTCTTCGTTTTTCTCTCTTTCGAACAACAGAGGTAGACAACGGTCGCCAGGGAAGAGCTAACTCTAAGCGCCAATAGCGGCTTGCTGGCTCTGAATACTTCCCCCCTCACCTGCTGTGTCATCAGAGGCAGCGTTTCAGATTTCCTCCAGAACTGGCGACAAATAACATTGGACCGTTGAGTATTGAACATCATTCTTTACGGCCATACCCTAGAGTTTGCCCATCCACCACCATCCAAGCCCTTTTGCGCCAAGGTATCGAAACATCTCCGTCTGCTACGATTAGGAGGTCCATCAAAAAGGGATTTTACTCCCGGTTCTTCCTGATCTGCAAGACGTTAGTAAAGTGGTGCCCTATACTATATCTGAGGGAGCTCAACACATATCTCCTCAAACAATCTTTTCGGATGGTTTCTCTACAAGACATCCTTAGTCTTCCCAACTCAGGGGATTTCATGGCCACTCTAAACCTAGAGGACGCTTATTGTTACATACCCATTCACCCAGCTCACAGGAGGTATCTTCACCTCACAGTAGCCAAGAGCCATTTTCAATTCAGAGTTCTTCCCTTTGGTAATGCCATCTGCTCCACGGGTCTTCAAGAAGGTGTTAGCTCAGGTAGCAGATTTTCTACGAAGACAAAAGTTTCAGGTCTTCCCTTACCTGGATGATTGGTTGATAAAAGCTCCTGCCAAACAGGCAGCAGAAGAATCAGTCAGAACATGTACACGTCTGTTTGCCAATCTTGGCCTAACACTCAACGAACAGAAGTCTTCTCTTCATCCATCAAGAACAGCCCGATTTCTGGGGGCCATTCTAAACACATCATTAACAAGGCTTTTCCGACCTTAGAGAGACCAGAGAAGCTAATGTCCATGGCTACCATATTGTTAAGAAGGTCACTTTCAGTGGGAAACACCCATCGCAATGCATGCGTCGCATCGCATGCGTATGTCGCGTGCTGTTACGACGCGTGCGTTCACTACGCACGACGTTAGATCGCGGCCGCCATTACATCGCGGGCGCTTTTAGAATGCAGGTGCTGGGACACGACGGTGGGGAGACAACGCTGGCACCACTGCGAGAGACAGGTAAGGACGAGTTTAGTGGAGGGGAGGGTTTTAGGCTTTAGGGATATGGTTGTGTTTTAGGCTTTAGGGCTAGGGCTTAGGGTTAGGAGTCGAATATGGGGATGTTTTAGGCTTTAGAGCTAGGGCTTAGGGTTAGGAGTCGAATATGGGGGTGTTTTAGGCTTTAGGGCTAGGGCTTAGGGTTAGGAGTCGAATATGGGGGTGTTTTAGGCTTTAGAGCTAGGGCTTAGGGTTAGGAGTCGCATATGGGGGTGTTTTAGGCTTTAAGATTAGGGCTTAGGGTTAATGTTACTATATGGTACTGTTTTGCCTTTACTGTTTAAAGCTTTAAGGTTGAAAGTGTATGGTACTGTTTTGCGTTTACTGTTTACACCTTAGGGTAGAGGCGTAGTGTCAGGGCGTTGTACTGTGTTTGGCGGGCCGTAAGGGAGATTTTTGCGATGTGATTGAATGCCTGGTCGTAGTGTGCGATCAAAAAGTCTTTTGTATGCGTGTGAATGTGAAGTCCGATGTAATGGTTTGCGTGGTGAATGTTTGCGCTGTAATGGTGTGTGCGATGTGAGGAATGCTATGTAGTGGTGTGAGTTGTGCTTGTTTGCGTTGAATCGTCATACATCCCTTTCAGTTCGCCTCTACAAGTCCCTGCTGGGTTCCATCTCCTCATACATACCCTGATTCCTCACTGCAGACTTAAAATGTGTCCACTCCAGGAAGACACATGGCGTCAATTCAACAGATCCTTCGATGACAGGATCTCCGTGACCGAGGCCATGAGAGACGCCGCATCTTAGTGGATGACAAAAGAAAACATTTCTCATGGTCTCTCAAGCTAGCCCGGCTCCTCACATTATAATTACGGACGCCTCTCTCGAAGGATGGGGAGCGGTGTTACAAGCCCTTCATGTAAGCGGCCGGTGGCAGCCCAATCCTTGTTTATTGCACATTAATCTGCTGGAACTCAGAGCAATTCGCCTAGCCTTGCTTCCACGAATACTACAGTCAACAGTTCTTATACGTACAGACAACACAACGACCATGCATTATATAAGCAAAGAAGGAGGCACCAGATCTCTACTGTTGTCGCAAGAAGCCCAATCAATCTGGGAGTGGGCAATTCAGCAAGAAATATCACTTCGAGCAGAACATCTTCCAGGTGTCCTCAACAAAGCAGCTGACACTCTCAGCAGAATTAAGTCTGTCAGCCACAAGTGGGAACTGGACAACTTCACTCTTCAGAAGGTTTTTCACAGATGGGGCACACCTTATAAAGATCTCTTTGCCATTCCGGAGAACAAGAAATGCCAGTTCTATGCAAACAGGATTCACCATCCGGGATCGTTGGGGAATGCGTTTTCGATGGCCTGGTCAGGCGCATTTGTTTTCCCTCCCCTCTCCCCCCCCCCCACCCCCTTCCCCCATTTCTCTGATCCCCAGAATTCTCAGGAAGCTCAAAGCAGAACGTGCAGGGTGATTCTGATCGCTCTGGCATGGCCAGGCCGTTTTGGTTCACAGAACTTCACATTCCCTCCCTGGACCTTCCTTTTCGGTTCTCAGAACTTCACATTCCCTCCCTGGACCTTCCTTTTCATTTGCAGCTGATTCCTTTGCTGCTGACTATGTCCCAGGGCCAATTCTGGCATCCGGATCCTCAGTCTCTTCAGCTCTCGGCATGGCTCCTGAGCAGCAAGAATTTAGTTCTCAGCAGAATGTGAAGAGTTACCTTTTCAGGCAAGCTGCCCAAGTACAAATAAGACTTACAAATTAAAATGGAAGCATTTCTCTATTTGATGCCAGCAGAACGGACTCCATCCTTTTAATTTTAAGCATCATGAAGTTCTTCCATACATTCTATCATTGGCAAAAGCGGGACTGGCTCACTCTTCTATCAAGGTGCACCTGGCTGCGATTTCTCGCTTCAGACGCACATCTGCATGCCCTTCACTCTGGCCAGCAAAGATCATTAAACAGTTTCTCAAGGGACTTTTCAGAGTTTCCCTCCGGTCAAGCATCCTCCTCCTCTGTGGCATCTGAACTTGGTTCTCACCCAGCTTATGTAGCCTCCTTTTGAACCGATTCACAAGGCAAAGCTGAAATTCCTCTCCTGGAAGATAGCGCATCTTCTGGCTTTGACTTCATCTAGGCGTGTAGGTGAATTGCACGCTCTCACCATTCAGGAACCCTTTCTTCAGTTAAAAAAAGGAACGGTAATTCTACGTACTAACTTAAAATTCATTCCTAAAGTACCTTCGGACTTTCATTTTAATGAGCTGGTAATTCTCAAGACTTTTTTCCCTCAACCGGCTACTCCAGCAGAGAAAGCACTTTATTCTCTGGACGTTTAAAGGTGCTTCAAGTTCTCTCTTCAAAGGACTAAAGACTTCAGAAAGTCTTCTCAAATGCTCATAAGAGTTTTCCACTTTACAAACAGGGGATTGCACTTTAGATTACCAATGCTATCCAATATTGTCACAAGGCAGCGGGGAAACCCCTGGAAGGTCGAGTCCGTGCTCATTCCACGAGGGCGATATCTTCTTCTATAGCCCTCTTTGCTGGTGTTCCTATCCAGGAGACATGCCGTGCAGCGACCTGGAGCAGTACACATACATTTACAAGACATTACTGCCTGGTTGCGGCAACGCAGAGTGACACATCGGTCGGCTAAGCAGTCTTGAGAAAGCACTTTCAGTAGTGGTGAACTTTCCATGCGACCCACCGCCTCCCCGGGGAAAGCTCAGCCTCTTCCATCTTCAGTGGTTTTGTTACACAACGGTTACGAAAATCTGAGGCACTCAGGAGGGTTCTAAGGGGTGAGACTAATTTGATCAGTTTTTTTTTTTTGGTCTCTTTTACAAAAAGAGGTGGATAGGTTACAAAACAGGATGGGGCCTAGACCTAAGTTCTGTTTTAGTAATGGTTTCTATTGCAAGTTTTATGTATACCGGGGACTCCCATTCCGACGACTGGGAATGATACAATCATGGGCATCTATGAAAGTTTCCAATAGTGGAGAACCAAAGTTACAGGTAAGTAACTTGTTTTCTTATATGAGCTCTGTAGCCCAGGAATGTAAAGCGATGCTGGGGACAGTTGAGAGTCCTAAGACTTCCCAGGTTACACTGCAACCAAGGAGAGCGAAGTATACAGTTGAGCACAGAAAACTAACCAATTAGGGAGCTCAGAAATACTATGCGCTCATTTGGAATGTTTAGTCTATGTGGCATTTTGCAAATCCTAGCACACCTTCTTCAGACCCACATGGACTGATGTATCACTCTACCACAGTACATTTGGCACCTTTAGCCTATTTCAAAACACACAGTGCAACACTGAGAATGGTATTGCTCATTAAGTACTCTATTCCACATTTAATGTTTCATAGATGCATGTTTTGAATTATTCCATGTTCACAGGCTCCTTATTTATGTTAAACTAATAAAGGATTAAACTAAATGTATTTTTTAAATTCAAATCTTTTTTTATTGAAGAAAAGAACATAAGATAAACTGAAAGGTAATGACAAAAAGCATAGTACAAAAACTACATACAATACGTACGGGTAGGGCTGACACTGAAGTTGCTTGACAAATGATGTATAAGATAACATTGTAAAGATGTACATTTATGACATTATACCTGTATTGTACAGCCAAGGAATTGTTCTACAAACTGAGCCAAATATACACGAAATAAATAAAGTATAAAATACACAAGTACTTAAAAGGTAATTTCCAAATAGCGCATACACTGGTACTTTACGTTAAGAAATCGAAAATAGCCCATACTGAGTTCTTGTCGGTGTCGCAATACTACAGTGTAGGAGGAAGCAAGCCATCAACGATGTCTCAGAGCATATTCGGGTCACATACATGCAAGTAAGAGAACCTAGTATTCCCTCTACAGAGGATCGAACGAGATTTCCAGAGTTTTTTAGTGGATGCACGCCAAGGGGAGGATTGTAGGGCATTATTGTCTACTCCTCTGATACAAGAGACCCACTCTCGCCACATCTTAAAGGAGACTTCCTCAGCATTCTTCCATTTGCATAGTATAACCTTACATGCTAAGGTGAGAAGCAGGTCTAGCAATTGTCGATCATACTCATTAGTCACAGTTGGGTCTAAAGCACCTAGAATGACATAGATAAATTCTCTCCGCGGCTTGATTTTAAAAATATGTTTTATGCAGTTGAAAATGTTATTCCAATAGTTGTTTAGGGAAGGGCAATGAAAAAACATGTGTGACGGGTCACCTTCAGCCTGATTACAGTTCCGGCATTTTGGGGTATCCCTTAATTTAAGTTTAAACAGTTTTTGGGGTGTCCAGAACACCCTGTTAAGCAACATAAACTTTGTTTGTGATAGGATTGGAGAATCTTTGTTCACAAGAGCTGGTTAGGTTAGGTTAGGTTAATGACATTTGTTAAGCGCATGGTTGCACAGAGAACAGTGCGTCCCCGCGCTGAGAGCCCTATCTACATCTGTTGCGTTAATTCTGTCCCAGTCAAGTTCAATTCCCATATTGTTGGGTTCTGCCTCCCATTTTAGTTCATTACGGTTTTGTGCTTTCCCGGCTTTCGGGATAAGTTGTTTGTAGACTTTTGATACGAAATGACCTGCTGCTTGGAGACGTGTTAGTTGTGGTTTAAACCATGGTTCAAGGGGTTTAAGTGAACGTGAAGCCAGGACTGTTTTCAGTTTTAGGAAAGCGTAGAAGTCCATTGGCGTAAGGCAGTGTGCTGCCTGGATCGCAGAGTATGGGAGTGGTGAGCGTCCTTCATATAGATCAGACACCATAGTTATGCCTTTCGCCGACCAGTGTTCCCAGTGAAGGGATTCCCCATTAATTCGAATAGCTGGGTTATGCCATAAGGCAATGGAGGTAGTGTTTTTTATCTTTGGACCAGACGAGTGTGTTTGATCTAGTCTTAGAAGAGCTCGCCTAGTGTTTAGCATGATGTATTTAGAATGAGGGAGGTGCGCTAGATCCATGGTGAGCAGTGCATGAACGGGGGCATCGCCAACAATAGATTTCTCTATCTTTATCCATAGTGGGGTATACCATGGATCCTCGACAAACCAGGATGCTCCCTGCTTGCACAAGAATGCAGTCTGATAGTTTCTAAAATTGGGAAGCCCCAGGCCGCCTTTTTCCTTAGTTAGCTGTAGCTTTTTCATAGATACCCCGGGCTTCTTACCCTGCCATAAAAATGTACCAAAGAGCTTATCTAATTTGTGCAGGAAGTCATCCGTGAACGTCATAGGGAGCATGCTCGCCAGATAGTTTACCAAAGGTGTTACCATCATCTTCAGGGTCTCAGCTCTCCCCCACCACGGTAGGAACTTAGGAGACCAACCATCTAGTAAATTTGTTATTTTCTTTAGGAGGCGCTCTTCATTGACTCGTAATGTCGTAATTAGGTCTTTATCAAAATCTAATCCTAGATATTTAAAACAGTCCGGTTGCCAAGTTAAACCAGAATTCCCCAAAATCTCCTTATTGCCTATATTATTCAATAGTTTTACCTCAGTTTTGTCTTTATTTAAGGAATATCCAGAGACTTCCGAAAATTCCTCTATGGTATTCATAAGGGCTGGTATTGCTTCATCTGCTTTCTCAGACATGACTAGGACGTCATCTGCGTATGCTGTGAGCTTGATAATGCAGTCATTGAAGGCAATTCCAGGGATGCTATTGTTATGACGGATTTGGTACAGGGAGGGCTCTATGGCCAACAGGAAAAGCGAAGGGGACAGGGGGCATCCCTGTCTTGTTCCCTATTGTAATTTGAAAGAAGAGGAGAAGGCACCTCCTGCTTCAACCCTGGCCGAGGGACAGAAGTAAAGGGACATGACCAGTTTTATGAATGATTGACCTAAGTTAAATTTATTTAAAATAGCCTCCAGAAACGTCCAATCTACTTTGTCGAAGGCTTTTTCTGCGTCCAATGTTATCGCTGCAGTGGGAGTGGAGAGAAGTTTAGCTTTTTCAAGGACGTGTGACAATATTCTAGTATTGTCACTGGACAATCTATTTTTCAGAAAGCCAGCTTGTGAGGGGTGGATAAGTTTCGGAAAAGTTTTCTGAATTCGGTAGCCAGGATCGAGGCTAAAAGCTTGCAATCTAAATTGATGAGCGAGATGGGCCTGTAGTTTTTCGGGAGCTTCGGATCCTTGCCCTCTTTTGGTAAGACTGCTATGACAGCCTCCGCCAATGTGCCTCTAACCTCTCCCATTTTGTTGATTTAATGGAACATATGAAGCAAAGGCGAAACCAATGTCGAGGAAAAGCATTTGTAAAATTTGGCAGTAAACCCATCAGGTCCTGGGGCTTTCCCGCAGCGAAGTGATTTTATTTAAACTAAATGTATTAATGTCTAATCTGTCCATGTCATTATTTGGGCTTTCGGCTCGCACAATGCAGTCAACTGGTTACAAACCTCAACCTTCAGCATTAAATCTAAAGGTTCTTACTTCAGGTCTTGAGTTCTTGGATACAGCTTTCAATCTTTATTCAAAGTTATGACCTAAAAAAACTCCACTGAACCTTTTCAAGAAATGAAAACAACTTCACACAATGAGAAATAAGTTTTGATATGATGATGGTTTATAAAGTAAATATAACTTGCACATGACTCAGCTTATATGGAGATTGCTAAAATCCTTTCATACTATCACAACTACATCTCTCCAGACCTTTTCTGCTTATCATAATCATGTGAGTTAAGATTGTCCCACAAGGGGAGGAGCTTCGCGGGCGACCAAGATGGCCGCGTAAGCTCGGAGCTCCGTGGACCGTCCGACCCACCGTAACTATCCTGCCTGAAATCCTGGTCCACATTGGTGGAATTGTGATGCTGGTGGCCTGCTGAGGTGGGGACTGCAATCAGCTTCCGAATTGATGGCTCCTGAGTAAAGTTACGTCGAGCTGACCTCCGCTCCGTGACGGTGCCATTGTCCCTCCGGACTTCGTCACTTCGCACGATCGGACTGCGTAGTGCCCGCCTGCCGCCCTCGTTGGTGAAGTAATTGCGCTCCTGCTTGAGCCTTCTACACCCGGGTCTTGCCTCCCTGACCCGTCTGCCTTTCGGCTGTGGACCCGGACCTGTTGCCACCTTTCCTTTGTTCTCTTGTACCCATCATGGCGGGCAGAGGTGATCCGGACAGGGCATCTAATAAAGGTGGTCGCGGCAAATCGCAAACGCAACACAATCGCATGGAGCGATATGTGAATCTCAAGTTGCCACCTACATCGGGGGCCGTCTCTAAAGGGACCCCATCGACGAGCCCACCGGATGGATCGGACCCCACCCTCGTGGACATCATGGGTGCCATCACGAGCCTCCGGGCCGACATGCAGCAGCAGCACGAGACCCTGACCCACAAAGTGGACTCCATGGCTGTTGATATCACCCTTATAAGGGCCGATTTGGGCAAGACCAACGAGCGTGTGAAGGCTCTCGACATCAAGACCTCCAGCCTAACCTCGGACGTTTCCGAGTTACAGACTGAGGTCCGCAACTTGCGGATGACCGCTGATCTATTCTCAAGGCGGCTGGAGGACTTTGAGGGGCGAGCCAGGCGGCAGAACGTCCGCATAGTAGGGGTACCGGAGGGGTCCGAGAATGATGCAGCTGATCTATTTGTGGAGGACTTGATTAAGACTCATCTGGCGCCCTCTGGACTGAGCAATTTTTTCTCAGTGGAACGTGCCCATCGTGTACCGGGGGGCCCGCCGAAATCGGGAGCGACGCCGCGACCGATTGTGGCGCGCCTCCTCAACTTCAGGGACCGGGATGCGATCCTTCAAGCTTCCAGATCGCATGGACCACTTCATTACCAAAATGCGGAGGTGCACTTTTATCCGGACTTCACCAGGCTGGTGCAGCGCCAGCGCTTGAGCTACGCGGGGGTGAAGAGACGCCTCAGGGACTTGGGTCTCAAGTACTCAATGATGTTCCCTGCGAAACTCCGTATTGAGCACAAGGGACGTGCCCTCTTCTTTGACTATCCTGAAAATGTCAGTGAGTGGTTGGACACTGTTTCGCCAACTTGTGACGAACAAGAGGATGAAACTGGAGGCGCCTCGGGCGGAGCGGAGCGGCAAGACTGAGCGAGGAGCTGATGCTACCCCCGCCTCGAATGACCGCCGGACTTGTGTTTCGTTACTTAAAGGTCTCTCCTTCGTTTACATGGTGGGTGGCGGGACGTTTTCACGGGGATTCCTTACTCCTCTGGGTCTTTCGTAGAGTAGTTAATGGGGCGACAGGCACACTGCTGGTTGGGGGGGCTTTTTAGTCTGCTGCAGGGGTGCAGGGTGGGGGGTATGTTGGGGACAGTTACTTTGTATGTTGATTTTTCCTTTCTTTCTCTTGTGTGGCAACGGGACATTGGTGCTCTTGAACTGTATTTGATGCGGGTGTCTTTGGGCATTGGGTGGGGCGGGCAGTGGGGGGATGGGGGGTAGATTGTTACGAATTCTCAGTTGGAATGTTAACGGGTTGGGTGACCGAATTAAGAGAGGGGTGGTGATACAACTGATCAAACGTCACATGCCAGATGTTGTCCTTCTTCAGGAGACGCACTTGGTGGGCAACGCCTGTAAAGCTTTGAATCGCAAAGGATACAAAATGGTGGCACACTCGGGGTTCTCTTCCGGTTCCCGGGGGGCGGGCATCCTCGTGCGCGCGTCCCTTCCCCTAGAGATAGATGTCACCTTGATTGACGACAGGGGGCGGTACGCTGCCGTGGCTGGTAGATGGGAAGGGCGTTCCCTCACGTTGTTTTCTGTGTACGTCCCCCCGGGGCTTCAATCCTGTACCTTTCAGGACCTTGGTGGTGCCATCTTGTCTATGCCGACTGGCCGGTTGATAGTGGGGGTGACCTTAACTCAGTTTGCTCTGGTCTGCTTGATCGCCAACCGCCCCGCGACCTACGTAGCCCGCAGATGTGGCTGCCCTCTTTTCTCGAATCCATGGGTCTGGTAGACGGCTGGCGACTTCTACATCCCACGCTCCGTCAATTTTCCTTTCTATCGGGTGCACACGGGAGTCTCTCTCGCATTGATTATGTCCTCACACTGGCTTCGGACGCACTGGCCGTTTCCGAAGCCCGCTTTCTGGCACGGGGCATTTCTGATCACTCCCCGTTATGGGTCTCTTTCGACTTTGGGGTGGTCCTGTCGGAACGACCTGCCGCGGTCAATCCGTGGTATTTTCGTGACATCAAAACTCGCTCCCTCCTGGCCAAAGCCATTGATCTTTATTTTTCCGAGAACGTGGGTTCGGTTAGGTCGGCCATTACGCTCTGGGAGGCCTTCAAGACGGTGCTCCGTGGGGAGGCCCAGGCGCTTATCGCTGAGGCCCGCCGGACTAGGGATTCTGACATGATGGTTGTTGAGCAGGAGGTCCTGCGTCTCGAGGCCCAGCTGGGGCCCGAGCCAGACCCCTCTGTCTTGCATACCCTCTCGCTGAAACAAGCAGAGTACCATGACTTGGCCGCGAATGCCGCACTCGTTCTAGCCAAGGAACAGCAAGGCCGCATCTATGATGTGGGCGATAAGGCCGGGAAGTTACTGGCTTGGTTAGACAGAAGGGAGATGGCCAGCCGTGTGGTGCCCGAACTCCTTGGAGACGACGGTGTGGTCCTCACGGACCCTAGTGCCATCGTCGACTCATTTGCTGGCTACTTCCGGGGGGTCTATGAGTCTGCCTCGGATTTTTCGGAGGCGGATTCATCGGCCTTCCTTTCGGATATTGACCTACCCTGCCTTTCCGAGGATGAGAGAGCGGACTTGGATAGAGAAATCACCGCCGACGAGATTGACCTTGCGATCCGCTCCCTACGGACCCGAAAGGCCTCCGGGCCTAACGGCATACCGGTGGAACTGTATAAAATCCGCTCGGACGCGGTCTCTCCGCACTTGCGGAAAATGTTCCTGGAGTCCTTTGAGAGGGGCTGTCTCCCTCTGGATCAACGACTGGCTACCATCGTGGTCATCCACAAGGAAGGTAAACCACGGGACGTCTGTCGTTCGTACCGTCCTATCTCCCTCCTTAACGTGGAACCCAAGGTCCTCGCCAAGCTGCTTGCCAACCGGTTGATTGGAGTTATTGGCGACCTTGTACACCCCGACCAGTCGGGATTCATCCCCCACCGAAACACCGCGCTCAATCTGCGACGCCTCCACGGTGTCATGGCTAGGGCCCACACTCTAGAAGAGCCGGCTGTCCTCGCGTCCCTCGATGCCACTATGGCCTTCGACTCTCTCGAATGGCCGTACCTTTGGGCAGTGCTGACCAAACTCGGATTCGGACCGGTCTTTGTCAACTGGGTGAAGCTACTGTATGCGGAACCGATGGCTAATGTTACGGTCAATGGCCGCCTGTCTGCGCCATTCCCCCTACATCGGGGTACTAGACAGGGTTGCCCCCTGTCGCCCCTTTTGTTTGCCTTGGCCCTTGAACCGCTTGCAGCTTTACTGCGTGTACATCCTGACCTGCGAGGCATTACATGGGCCCCTGGCTTTGAAGACAGGGTCTCCCTGTACGCCGATGATATCTTACTCTATCTGACTTTCCCCTGCAGGTCCCTCATTGTGGCCTGTGATGTGATCAGATTTTTCGGGCGGTACTCTGGTCTGGTTATCAACTGGGCCAAGTCCTCCCTATATGTTCTCAAGGGAGATACTCCACGTCTCCCCAGAGGTTGTAACATTCAGATTGCCACACGAGGCTTCAAGTACCTGGGCATCTACATCTCTGGTAACCCCAAGTTGAGACACGACAACAACTTACTCCCCCCTCTCCAGCGGTTACGGCGTGATGTGGACAGCTGGCGAAAACTGCCGCTCTCCCTCCTTGGCCGTGCCGCTCTGTTCAAGATGATGTCCCTGCCCAGGTTCCTATACGCACTCCAAAACGCCCAGGACCCGGTCCCGGCGCGCTACTTTCGTGACCTTGAAAGTCTCCTCCGGACCCTCCTCTGGGATGGTCGGCCCCGCGTTGCCATCCACAAACTCACACTCCCCTGGTACGACGGTGGCATCGCCCTCCCAGATGTGCGCCGTTACTATTGGTCTTCGCAACTTGCTGCCCTCAACCACGGATTCTATGGCCCTGTGGGGAGCCCCGGATATGCCATGGATAGATGGTTGATGGGCAATGGTAACTATTATCGGGCCCTTTACTCGAAGTCTTTCGACCGGCGGTTGACGGGCCCCACCCGTACGGCGGTCCACACTTGGCGGGCGGTTACTAAGGCACAAGGGTGGCAAGGCAGACTCACAAGGTTCACTCCCCTCTTTGATTCGGACATCCTGGGTAGACTATGGCACACCAAGGGATTTAACAAGTGGGACCTTATCGGCATCAGCAGGGTTGATGACATGCTCTCCAGGGGCTCCATTAAGACCTTCCCCCAGTTACAAACCGAATACCAGCTGGGTGCGACGGAGTTTTTTCGTTATGCTCAACTGAGACACGCGCTGCTTTCGGCCTCTCCGCCGGACGGCGTCATTCCTGAGAGCTCCCCTCTGGAGGACAGGATACTAGATGGGCACATGCCGGACAGCGCTATCTCCCTCTCCTATAAAAAATTGATCAATGTGCGCACAGACCTCCTCCTTAGTTTGAGAAACCAGTGCGTGGCGGATGGTCTTGAGCTGGACGATGAGGATTGGCAGAGTGCAGTTTCCTCCCCTAAGGAGGTTGCCATTTCTTCCCGTCTTCGCCTCGTGCAGTTTAAGATCCTGCACCGGGTGTATATGACTGGACCCCGACTAATGCACATGGGATTCTCGCCTGACGGTCTCTGCCGTAGGGGCTGCGGAGCTCTTGCCACTTTTTTGCACATCCTTTGGGAATGCCCAGTAATCGCCTCCTACTGGAGAAGAGTTCACCGAGTTATGGAGGAGGTGACTGGCGTGGCTGCCCACGCGGAAGCCCGTAGATGCCTTCTGAACGTATGGGAGCCTTCCGATCACAATGTAGCGCAGACTAGATGGGTTACCCTGGGGAACATGGTGGCTAAGAGGGATATTGCCCAGAAATGGGGCGCGTCCGCGGCCCCCCTGCTGGTACAGTGGAAAGCCAACATGGACTGGTGCATGTTCCGGGAGAAAACAGTCTATGTGGCCAGAGGGAGACCTCAAACTTGGACTAAAATTTGGGGAGCATGGAATGAGTACAGGGGAGATGTGTGCTTACCACCTGAATCAGTCAGCCTGCATGATAATGTGTCTCCCTAGCCTGTGACGCCAACTGAGCTCTATTGTTCTATATTCTCCTGTTTACCCTCCCCCCCCCTCCTCCTTTCCATTCTGGTAACTTATCCTTGATGAACATTTCCCTGCCTTCCTCCCCTACCCATCCCTGACACCCAGCGTCACACTGCCCCCATTGCCACTTTCGCGCCCTCGGGCGCCCTTTTGTTGTACTTCATCTTAATATAAACTTAACCTTCGATGATTATGTCTAAATTGTTTGACACTAATTCTCTCCTGCTACCCCTGCTGCCTTGCCTCCGGGATGTCAGGCTGAATAGCTGTGTGTTCTGATTTCAATAAAGGTTTTAAAAAATTTAAAAAAAAAAAAAAAGATTGTCCCACAAGGCACTATTCGGCAACTACAAGTCATGAAGGCACAAGAAAATGTTTGTTGAATGTTCTTCATTACAGATGCATTTTTCCTTTACACCCTCATCACCTGTGTGATGTGAAATGTAAACACTTTGACTGCTAAGACCTAAACGGTTATTTGAAGAACACTGGCATTCTTTTCTAAGCTTGCACTGGACACTTTTCCAAAGATAAATCTGCAACAGCTTCTGTAATTTGTTTTTTGGTTGGAGGGAACAGCATGACTGAGCGACCCAGGATGCCAAGTAGGGTGCAAAAACTCACTCCACATTGATTAGTGAAATGTGTCTCCAGCTTTGCAGCAGACTTTACCAAGTGATATTGATGATTACCCCCGTAACCAAAAAGGTAATATGGAGCACTCACTTCTAACACTATAGTCGAAGAATTGCTGTTGGCCTTTGTCCTCCAAGCCTCCTCTTTGAGGCACCTATAGGACCACGGTGGATACTCAAATTTGTCTGTAGTAGGAGGAGTGGAGAAAGTGTTTACCACGCGGGTAGGTTACAATGCGGAGGTTAAATCGTCCGCGTTACCACGCATGGCATTACATTGCAAGTCGTTTCTACGACTTGCGCTAGATGGCGCGCAACACCAAGGAATTTGTTGGATTTTAAATCCAACACATTCCCTGCTGTTGCGCTAACTGGAGTAGGAATAGGAATAGTAATTTATACTATTCCTAAGTCTAGCGTGCCATCTAGTGGAAGTTGTAGAAACGACTTGCGATGTAAAGCCATGCGTGGACACAACGCGCACGATGTAACGATGTAACATCCGCGTTGTAACCTACTGCGGGATAATGGTTGGCTTAGTAACGTCATACATTCGTAGGAGTGCATCGTAGTCGGGAAGGTGTGGCTTGACGCCGAGGGAGGTTTACATTGAGGAGTAGAACAACTTCAGAACGGGGTAGTGAAATGTCGACGTAGAAGATTTTCTCCACATTGAGGAGACAACAGGAGACAAGAAAGAAGAGAACTGTTATGTACGAATCTAGGACCCTAGTGTAATTTTCCCGAATTATGCCCATATGTAAGTATAAATCGCCCGATCCAGGCATAGAAATCATACCCTTATTTAGACTGAGCCTATGCAGCCCAAATACGGCATGGCTACTTCCACTAAGTTCCGAGAATCCACAACGATTTCAAGGAAAAACCTGCCTTCAGCAGCTAGATACTTCCCCTTGCCTGAATACTAATTTATCTAGGAAATCATGGGGTTTTCAAAGAACTGAGTCTTTGATGACGTTATTGTGTCCAACCATACGTGAAACTCTGCACCTTCAATTTATAAATATGCCTACATTTGCCCAGACAAACACACGGTGGTTTGGAGCAGTTCGACTTGCCCGCCTCGCCCTGCAGCAGCAAGTGCCGAAGGAAGCCGACCCTCCAGCTGACGCACTGAGAGACGTTGTCTTTTCTCCTGCCAAGAAATCTAGCTCCAGTGTTTCCAGGTTACCCTTGCGGGTTGCTGGGAAATCGAGTCCTGAGAGAGAGATGCAAGATCTCCTTCATTCTAAAACCAAGGTACGGAGCTGATTAGACCCTTAGAGAATTCTTGGAAAAGATTCTTGGCAAAAGAATACTAAACTTAAGCTACACCTCACTTACTGCTTCCCTCGTACCAGACCTAGGTTAGGTACACCGGGGTAGGCGCATTTTAGAAGCACCAGTTGAGTACTTTAAGTCATTATTTATTAATGTATGTATCTTATGTTATTTTATATGGCTTAGAAACCATACCATGCTTTTACAGAATTATTTTATAATACTATTCATACTGTACGCATTATACTTTATAACCAGTATTACGATTGTGGCAGTAAATTTCTTATGTCTGAGAAAGAAGACTGTTCAATAAATACTTTTTATTGAAAATGCCAGTCTCTCTATTTTCTCAGCACCTCTGGTGAAGCGAAGCATGCACGATTGAGTAAAATAGGCATCTATTATTTCCGCGACTCTAGAGATTGATTTATTATTCTTGGGAAACAAAGTTGTCAAGTTTATGCGGTTGTCAGAAACTAATCCCTTCTTGTGAATTCGAGAAAGTTTCTAGTGACCTCTGAGCTAGCTGGCACTCACAATTAAGTCTAATATATGCGATAGAGACCTAGTCTACCTCAGTCCTACGTCAAAACTTTAGTATATGTTATTCCAATGCGCAGAGCCTATTGGGAATATAGGAACTACACTACATGGCGCCCAACGTTTGGTAAGGCGATAATTTATTGCTAGATACTAGAGTAACTCAGTCGTGCTTTTCACACAGACCTTTTTCCCGTGAAATACTCCAATAGACGTCTAGAGTGGGTAAAAGGATAAATATTCGCCAAAACTGAGTAGGACAAAAATACTATGTATTAGTTTCTGGTTTGTTCAACGTTGAAGGATACAGTGTTCCAAAAAATTGTGCACCTAATCTTTGTTTCCTTGAAACTTGTTCTGCAACAAAATGTCGACTAGTGATGACAGAAGTATTCTATTCATGGATTCATTTTCCTCCAGCAGATGCAGGAACGCATGAGTTCCACTACTACTAAGTAGAGGAACCTCCAGCGGAATACATTCCTTACGAGGATGTTGAAATTTCATTAACTTACCAAGAGCATCAGCTCTGGTTTAAAGGCGCCCTACATCATGAAAATCACATAACCAGGCTCGGTCCACTAGGTAGACCAGGAGCAACATGGCCGGTACTAGCTAGCTATACACCACATCCTGACATTGAAAACATGACAAGTCTAGAACTGTTAGTACACCTAAAACAGTTAATTAAAATACATAGACAATTGGTTCAATATGTCATGCGGACCTTAACAGTCCAACCTACTGTAAGGATTCCACAGAACGCCCCTCACTAGGGGAACACTAACAAAATCACACCACAGACTATTTAATCAGTCATTGGTAAATTGCCCGTAAAAAGGGAACAAATTCCGTTGTGGTTAGCCCAAAAAACTCAGAGGCAGTATTTCCTGATAGTATACCTCATGAGAAACACAGAATTCTGACAATCTGTTTACCAATGGGGATCGCACCATATGTGGAGGACTGTGACACTTGGGGTACAGTCTTTGTTTCAATCTTCACAAAAACACATGGTGTTCCGTCTATGGCGGTAATACCAGATGTCCGAAGACAGATTCAAAATGAATACGGACCAGAACCTGCCCTAAATCTTGGTATGAAATTACTGAAAGATTTCAAACAGGTCTCGGCTATATTATTAGCCAACATAAAAGGTGAAGCAGCATCTGTGGCAATCCGCCAAAAACTAAAAGAAAGATATTACTGAGCAACCGTATGAGCTTGCCAGAATTATTGAAAAATCCTATGAAGAACTAGGTAGAGATAGTTTGGATGGGAAACCATTAAAACCCCAACTAACAGGAAATCCTGAAAAAGTTTTTATTAAAAAATAATCTCACTACTCCTAAAAAGAAGTGGGAAAATATTAAACGTACACTTCCGAAAGAGAAACGTTCTCAATCCAGAGGAAGATCTCCCCAACGGGGAGGAAGGTCTCCCCAGCGGGAGCCCTCTGAAAAGAGGTATAACCTCAGGATTAGGGATAGTTCGAGAGAACCTGATAGATATCAAAATACTGATACACGTTCCTCTCGTACCTTTCAGACTTCCTCTAATGTTTTGCAACTGTTGTTGCAAAACATTTGCAGCCCAAAATGCACACAGTGCAGCATTGATGAATAACATTGTGCGGAAAAAATATAAAACCACATTAGATATTTCAAATCGGATTTTCTGTCAAAACATTGCACCTGAAAGCAGATATTTGACCGCTTTCTAAATAATGGGGACACAGCGACAATTTAGCCGTCTCCCCCAGGGATTCAAGAATAGTCCAGGGTTATTTTCAGCCAGAGTAACAGAGTTACTACAAATGTATGATGATGAGGCATTATCTTATGGCGATGACATCTATCTTACAGACGATGATTTGGACGTGCACTTGAAAAGAGTGAACACCATAATACTTGGGTTCCCGTCTGAATGGTATAAATTCAATTTTAAGAAATCCCGAATTGCCCACCTCAATGTCCTATTCTTAGGCTACGAGTTATCAAGTGAAGGCAAAAGCCTGGCAGAAAACTTCCTAGAGAAATGTGTGCTGCTCCAACCTCCAAAAACGCTGAAAAACGTAGTCCATTCTAGGTTTCCTGAATTTTGGAAGCACTGATGTTCTAAATTACGCAGAAAGGGTTAAAACTCTCTACGAACTATTCAAACCTGATTTCAAACCAACAAATTGGACTCCAAATCACACAGAAATTTTGCATTCAGTACAGACAGACATGTTAGCAAAAACACAATTACAGACACGCGACAACGTGCGCAACCTTGTGAACCGAATCATCCCAGGGAGATGCGGATTCACGTACCTGACCTTTAATGACGGTGAAAAGGTACCAATAGCATACAAATCACACTTGTACACACAAGCTGAAATAAAATTCACTTCAACAGAAAATATTCCGACTGCGGTTCAAACTAAAGTAGCAAAGGAGAGAGCTTTCGCGCAGGGAAAACGCATAATGATTGTTACACCTGTACCTGCCTCAGAGGCAGTGACGAAAGCAAGCATTCCCAATGCTAAGGCTTTACATCCGAGATGGATACAATGGGTTAACTCTCTTGCTTCTATAGATGTTGAATAAGTGTTTGATCCCTATTTGAAGACACAAGAATTCCTACAATATGAACACGAATGTCCTCTGCCGACCGAAATTCTGCCTCTAGAACATTACGGATGTATAATCTATACAGACTGATCAGCACAACCCGCAACTGGGGGTAAACAAGCCTATAGTGTTGCGTGCGCGATTGTTAAAGGTTGCTGGCACGAAGGTAAATTCAGACCAATGGTCACTAAAACTCAATCACTCGGACACTGTACAGCTCAGCGAGCTGAACTACAGGCTTTCAAGATGGCGCTTGAAAATACCGATCGCGAATTCCCCACACTCATAGTGTGCGATTCGTACAACTGCGCCAGGAACTATAATGAATATCTGCAGACCTGGGTTCAAAATGGTTTCAGAAATACAAAAGGTGGCACAATCAAGCATAAAAAGCTTTGGGTACAAATAGTTCTTTTACAGAAAGAACTACAAAAGACTCACGTGATTCATACACTGAGTCATCAGCGTGATGGTGTTCACGTTGCAGGGAATTCATTGGCTGATGAAGCCGCAAAGGCAGCTGTGCAAATGGCTTCCATAGCTACAATCAATCGGTCAAAAACAACGATAGACGGTGAAACATTGCTAGCAGTTAAAGCCCCAATGGAATGCAGCTATGCAGCGTTACCTCTGACCTATCCACTCGCGTATACATACATAATTGATGCAAACTCTGTTCCTTTTGCTCAAATCCCTGGAGTGGGGGACAGAGTAATTCCAAACAGGAACCGGAGAGGTGCTTTGGTTCAAGAAGCACATATGGAAGAGGGTCTAACACATCAAGGGATCTTCAAATCATAATAGAATTAGAAGAGATGTACTGGTGGCCAGGAATGAGCGTCCAAGTATACGAATTCGGAATCAACTGTGATACCTGCTACGAATATCATAGCTTTGAAAACCACCAGATACCAGACTACAATGTAGGCAGCCCAGTTCAGACACCACTGTTAGACAGCATTAGACTATCTACACGCAGACGTCACCAGAACAGATGCGGTCCCACAACTACTAGGACAAGATTGATTTGGATGTGGCCCCAGCGCTCGGCTGACGCCAGAACTGGTATAAAAGATTTGTGATTCTTTATCGGCACATATGCAATTGGCACGATACATTCTGACCAGGGTCCTGCGTTTAGCTCTCGAGCTTACAAGGAGGCCATGGCTAGCTTGGGCGTTGCATTGCGGTATTCTAGTCCCTTCCATCCTGAGGGTAATGCAGTAGTGGAAAGAAAAAAACGTGACATAAATCAATCTATAACCGCTGGGAATTAGGTTCAGGTGATGGGTGGGTCAAACATCTAATAAGTGTCCAATATAGTCTTAATCTGCCAAGAAATTCTCTGGGTGGAACCACTCCATACGAATTAATGTTTGGTACTAGAATGTTAATCGAAGACCTCGATTGTCAAACTTCAGTGGTGGAACAAAAACCTTTTGATGTCAAAGATATTTTGGCTGGTTTACAAGACTTAAATGAAACAAGAAGAAGTCTGAGTAACAGGACACAAAAGCCAACGATCACTGAAGAGAAACCACCAGTCTCAGCAAGACCTGTCTGGATTCCAAAGATTGGGAATCTAGGGAAAAGATCACGGTGAAGAAGGAATTTGGGCCTTCGTACAGAAAAGCAGTACCTGTTTTAGCAATCCACGGTACAAGATCAGTGTTACTACTGCCCCTTGCTATTAAAGGGAGAACAGGTTTGTGTCCATCGACCTGGTCAAACCACATCATGTGGCCAATAATAAGTAGTAGGCCCAGTGGACTCCCAAGATGTAGCAGACAACCAAATCTTGCTACAATCCAAGAGGTTCAAACTGAAAGACTTATCACCTTTGATAAACCTGCAGTAAGAAAGGAAGGACTATGCAACAAAGCCTTGGAACTTGTGCCTCTAGATACCCAAATATCAGTTCGTCAAGATACACAGGTCTACAATGATGTAGCATCTTACTATACAAACATGACAAAGGAAGAAGCAACTCCAGGGATTCAGAACAATCCTGATGCAATTCCAACCAGTGACAGAACTGCCTCTGGCTACTTCATCAACTTTGATACATTTTCTGAGGATCCCAGTGAACCTGAAACAAAGCCAGCAAATGAAACATTCAAAGAAAAAATAACAGAACTCTTTCATCAACTTGGGAAAACATATCTGGTTTCACCATGGGGTGAATTTTGGATTGTGTTAGGTGTACTTTTCCTCCTGCTATGGCTCATACTTGTGTTAAGTTTGGGAAAATGATAGATGTAAAATATAGTCAATGGACACAGCAAGTCAGAACATCAACTTACTCTACAACCTTATAAATCATCTCATCGTGAACGAAGAGACCTGTCATCAGTAAACATCACAGCAGTTCCTATACCTGGTGGTATAGCATGGGACAGAACTGATTATGACATTTATGGTCCGGTGGAGCTGTTGAAGTTTCCACACCAGTTTAAGGTTTCTTTAAGTGACTTTGTCTCACCCAGCACATTTTATGATGATTGGGACTTTGAAACTGTTAATAACATGATGACAGATTTAGAAATGTCAGCTAAATTTACAAATCATGAACACCTGGATGGTTCATCAAATTATGAACAAATGTATTGTTTTAATCATTATGGTCACCATTATTTGCATAAATCTGCAAGCCCTAGAAATGTTTTTACTTCTAATCAATGGGAACATTGTCCAAGCCCACCAAAGGGTAGCTCAAAATCATTTCTTGACAAGTTTCTGCATTTCTCAGGGTATAATAGGTTAAAAATCTTGGTATAACATTAGATAATACACTCTCCAATTCAGCTCATGTCAATACTACTGTGTCATCTTCTTTCTTTAAATTGAAAACTATAAAAAAGATTCTTCCTTTTCTTCCCCCCAACTCTGGTAAAACCCTGGTCACCACATTTGTTATGTCCTCGGTGGACTATTGTAACAGACTTTTAATGAATGCCCAAAAGAAGGTTCAAATTTGTACAAAACGCCGCGGCCAGACTACTTTCCGGCACCCCCAAATTCAAATTCATTGCCAACACTATAAAAGACTATCACTGGCTCACAATCAACAAAAGGATAACATTCAAAGCACTCTGTATAGCCTATAAAGCCGCGCATAAACAAGGCCCTCGCTTTCTCATTGATCCATTCACGTTCCATGTCCCCAATCGTTCACTTCGCTCCATGAATAACTTCACCATGACAGTCCCTCGCACCAGAACAGTTGCATGGGGAGATCGCAGCTTCCACATTGTAACCGCTAAACTTTGGAATTCTCTTGATCCAGAGACCAGGTCAGCTCCTACTCTTATCATTTTCAGAAGAAAAATTAAAACATGGCTCTTCGATCAATAAATCAATCCCTGTTCTTTCTTTCTGCCTCATTCATAGCGCCAAAACGCCCTTGGGCAATTGTTCGCGCTCAACAAATTCCATAAATAAATAAATAAATAAATAAATAAAATAATATAACCAGTCCAGAAACGTTTTATTTAAAAAATATGAACAAGACAGGAATGAAAACAATGTTGACCAATACTAAACAAATGTATTCTGCAAACTTGTATGCTCAGCTGTCTATATTACGTTTTGACTTTTGGAAAGACCGCATTGAGACAAAGTCTGTCTGGGGCACAAACGACTGGCAGATGCAAGGTTTAGAAGCCTTATTCAGAGCCTGCATTATACCAGAACAAGTAATGTTTTTAAATGACACTGTTCAACAAACTTCTTGTCTTGGCCTGCCTAAGATAAAAGATTTAAATAAACAGTCTATACGTAAGCCCAGATCTGACAGTAATGATACTACAGAAGAGGAAGTAGACGTAACCTATATTTTAAAACAAAACAGAACTAATCCTGATTAGAAAAAATGGTTAATCTGGCCCACAGACACAAATAACTGCCAAGATAGATTCCTGAACAAAACACAGGGGTTCACAGTGAATAGGCCAGATCCAAGATACTCCCAGAGACAACATCCCGGGATAGTAACTACTTAACGTGTAGGAAAACTATGCCTTGAATGGCTACAGAAATCCACACTTCCAGAAATCAAACAACACTTATCTTTACTTAAAGAAGGCAATGATTTGCGAGATTTCTTAATGGGGCCTCGCAAACCACGTCAAAAAAGTTTCATATACGCCGGTATATACGCTGCTTACAATAAAGCTTGGAAAATCATGCAAATAGAAACTGCAGAAAAGATACGAGAAATTTGATCGTATTAATTTAGAGAAAGCTCTCTCTGTAGTGGACAATGGGTTAACGACTTTGTCCTCCAGAATTTATTCTTTGGACAGAATTGTATCATCTGCCATTGACATAATAGAGCAGGACTTGCTAATGTTACAACATGGCCAGTCCCAATTACGTTCTATAATGCAGCTGGGCTGGACGTTACAAAATCTCCCTTCAGGCTACGTGCCATGGCGTCTAATCAACACCACATCATCGTTTGCTGTATTTAACCTTACAGATAAACACATTTCTTTGGCACAAAGAGGAGCAGACTATACGTGCTGAGCATTGAAAAACTGGAAAGATTACCATTGACAGTTTCTGAGAAGCCTGTCATTGAATGGATAATACATGGCACCATCACGATACCGGTGACGATTTTCCAATTTTAGTATTGCTTAAGCCACATACCAGCGGGCCTGTGTGAAAGGTTGGTTAAAGAATACATTGTCGTCCTGGACTGTACCGTATACACACAAATGTTGAGTGGGGGAAAGGAAGTATTTCTTAGTGTTAAAAATGTTAAGAACTCACTGAGTGGTACACTCTTATGTCAAGGTATTAATTTACACGGAGCCTGCGAAGGTTCTTCAAACAACCTTTCCTGCCACTTGCACGGGACACCAACAGCCTTGATATAACCAGTTTTCAGGTAGCTTTTCAATGGCAGCTACGTTATGCTCAATGATCACAGCTGTTGTGGCATGTTGCCAGGAAGAGCGTATCTAGTTAGTGTGTCAGCCAGGGTCACTTGTTGTATGCAAGTATTGTATCTAATAAGCAAGACAGACAGGGAGACGGTGTTATGGCCTTCACTGAATATCTCTTCTATTCGAATTGATACTGTAAGCAGAATGAAAGCCATTCTTTTGCAAAAAACTGTGCCACTGACCTCGTCCAGAGAAACGTATGATCTGCAGGTTGCAAGGACTTCTGCAGAGATACATGCATTATTATCAACAAATTGCCCAGCACATTTCGCAGAAATGTTAGGTCAAATCTTAAACAGGTCAGAAACCAGCGGCATCGCACATGTATTTAAGACGATATTTTCGGGACTGTTAACACCATTCGAAGCAGTCCTCTGCATTTTTCCGAATTTCGTGCACTCTGTGTTCGGCGGCCTGCATCTCATTTTGGGAATTCTATTTTTATTTCTTCTGCTCCAATATGGCAAGTCCAGTCACCAGTGATACCCAGGCTACCATGGAAAGCTCTCCTTATCATGAGGTATCGTGAACGCATTACATAGATTCTTGGCTTGGCTCGTTTAAGAGATCTGAACACCACTCGGTTCCTTTCGTTCAGACCAATCTTGCAAGATTGCATCTTACCTGTTCTACGATGCCTGCTTTGCGGAGAGGAATGCGTATTGGACATGTGTCTTACACTTCCATCAGTCCTGCCATCGGATGTTGACGCCTTGCTAGGTCCAGTAATGACTCATGCATCGTGTTGCCCCCAACGGCTGCCAATTCTGATGACTGAATTCATTGAGGTCTCATCGGCAAGTCTATTGAGGGTGAGATATTTGACACTACAGGCACACAGGTGCGCCATCTACTGCGGAACTTGCTATTATATCAAACTCTGACGGCGATGATCCTCATCTATGCACATTTGTCCTGCTAACTGAAGTGGCTCCACTTTTGCCTACTATGGTAGACTGTTTCTTTGCCAGCCTAGACGATCTGATGTTTTCTCCTGACACAACAATAACTTTTGATTCATGCACACAGCGTTCCCGGAACTCTGAAATTCGGCCTTAGTTTTTTCAAAACAAACCCTCTAACAATTTGAACTTTTTCCAAAATAGAACTTTTGGCAATGAGTAATCTGCTTAAAGTAGAACTATTCTTAGAGAACAAGATTTCTTTTGAAAAACTTCCCAAATGACAATATTTGGCCTTGTCCTAAAAACAAAACAGTTTATATATTATGCTATGGGATGGTCTCGACTTTGTTTCTGTACTTTAGACATTTCATGAATGTAATTTCGTATTTCATAAAAGTTTGAATATATGCTCTCATCATATGCTTCATATCTGTTGAGACTTGTTTTTTCATACAGTTTATTCTTATTTCATGTGAACAAACCTTTTCAAATGCAATTTGTATTTTGGGTGGTATTGTAAACACTAGCCTTAGATATGTTCAGTGCTTATACATTTAGTTTTATTGATCGTGGAGTGGGTGTTATGTACGAATCTAGGACCCTAGTGTAATCCACAACGATTTCTTGGAAAAACCCACCTTCAGCAGCTAGGGACTTCCCCTTGCCTGAATACTAATTTATCTAGGAAATCATGGAGTTTTCAAAGAACTGAGTCTTTGATGACGTTATTATGTCCAATCATACGTCAAACTCTGCACCTTCAAGGTATAAATATGCCTACATTTGCCCAGACAAACACATGATGGTTTGTAGCAGTTAGACTATCTTCTTGCCTGATGCGCTCCTCCAGCCGCAAGTGCCGAAGGAAGCCGACCCTCCAGCTGACGCACTGAGAGACGCTGTCTTTTCTCCTGCAGAGAAATCCAGCTCCAGTGTTTCCAGGTTACCCTTGTGGGTTGCTGGGAAATCATGTCCTGAGAGAGAGAGATACAAGACCTCCTTCATTCTAAAACCAAGGTACGGAGCTGATTAGACCCTTAAGGAATTCTTGGAATAGATTCTTGGCGAAGAATACTAAACTTAAGCTACACCTCACTTACTTCTTCCCTCGTACTAGACCTAGGTTAGGTACACCGGGGTAGGCGTATTTTAGAAGCACCAGTTGAGTACTTTTAGTCATTATTTATTAATGTATGTATCTTATGTTATGTTATATGGCTTAGAAACCATACCATCCTTTTACAGTATTATTTTATAATACTATTCATACTGTACGCATTATACTTTATAACCAGTATTACGATTTTGGCAGTACTTTTCTTATGTCTGAGAAAGAAGACTGTTCAATAAATACTTTTTATTGAAAATGCCAGTCTCTCTATTTTCTCAGCACCTCTGGTGAAACGAAGCATGCACGATTGACTGAGTAAAATAGCCATCTATTGTTTCTGCGACTCTAGAGGTTGATTTCTTATTCTTGGGAAACAAAGTTGTCATGTTTATGCGGTTGTCAGAAAATAATCCCTTCTTGTGAATTTGAGAACGTTTCTAGTGACCTCTGAGCTAGCTGGCACTCACAATTAAGTCTAATATATGCGATAGAGACCTAGTCGACCTCAGTCCTACGTCTAACCTATAATATATGTTATTCCAACACGCAGAGCATATTGGGAATATAGGAACTACACTACAAAACATATTCTTCTCCAGACTTTCAATTTTCAAGACCACATTCACCCTCTCCCATTCTGGTGCATCACCTCCGTCTCCTCATGCGTCACCTGCTCCACCTCAGTCTAATACCACCATTGGCACTATCTCTACCTCTGCAACCATCCTCTTATCTTCAAACACCACCTCCACCAATAGCTCCTTCTCCAGTGTCTCCAGTTCACCTAGACTCCCTCCAGCTCTGAGAAATAAGTTGTGCTCTCGAACCTGCCACAGTTTTTGCTACCATGACCATCATAGTCCTTGGCATTCATCAACATCTTCGCGCCGTTTTCATTGACGCCATAGGGCTCCCCATACAAGAGCTAGATCAAGATCTTACCGAAGACATACAGATACATCCTCCTCGTCTATAGGGGGATATTACCCTCATTTTTGTAGGTTCCACCTCCTTGTATTTCCTTTGTGGATGACATTCCAACCTTCCAAAAGGTCCTGGTAAGAGAGGTGGCTAATCTGAATATATAGATGTTTGTTCCAACACCTTCCACATGTGTGTGAATCGAGACACTACACCAATGTACAGCTTCCAGACCTATACTTCTGTTGGTCCCTGGCCTCCTAGAACCTACCATGGAGCTGTTTTTGATATCGGCCATATATTAAGCCTGCACCCTTGAGGCTTCAAAAGAAATACTGGCCTCTGGATCAAGACCCTCTATTTCTCCGCTCTGATCCTCCACCAGACTCTGTGGTAATATTATAATAATAATAATAATAATAATGTATCTTATAGAGCGCGCGGATACCCCGACGGGTCTTCGTGTCTTAAGAAGTACCATTACACATCTCCATCATCTTTTGCTCTTCCGGATAAAGAGAGCAGGAAACTGGTCTCAGCAGGCCACAAAATCTGCAGCACGGAAGCAGCATCATTAAAGCAGCCTGTGATACAACTCTCTTGGCAGATATGACCGAGCTTTCTGGGACACCGTCCAGCCTTTCGCTGAATATCTCCCAATAGACGAGAGAAGACTTCATGGAGATAGTCACCAATGGAGCAGTGGTGTCTAATCAGGTGATTAGTTCTGCAGCGGGTTCTTACCTACTAGCCGCACATGCATACTGTCAGGGAGTTACCTTTAGGAGGCATGCTTGGCTTAGGTTGTGATCCCTCAAGCCGTAGTAACAACAACATATTGAGAACATACTATTCTCAGATTCTGTAGGAAGCTGGCTCTGTGTATACTATACCAAAGTGAGGTATAGTGTGCACAGAGTCCAGTGGAACCCCAAAGGTAGGCAGAAGTAAAGTTAGATAGCAACTTACTCTGCATTTGTGGTAGTGTGGTCAAGCAGTAAGGCTTTATCAGAGGACAGTGTTAAGCATTTGTTGTACACAACCAAATCAGTAAATGCTTTCAAACACTCAAAGACTGAATTTCAGACCAATTGTTTTTGTATAAAAATATTCTATTAGTTATATTATTTCCTAGAACCAAGCAAGCCTGGCACAGGTAAGTGATAAGTACTTTGCAATAAACATACATACAGATTGTAACACAGTTTGGATTGCAATTGTAAATGTAATAGGATTTTCTGTAAAATTACAGGTAAGTTACTTTTGAGATTACTTTTCTTACATAGTGTAGTATACCTGGATACTACTCTGGGACATATCGATTTTAGGGTAACTATTCGGTAGTGGGAGTTGAGGTTCTGGGGGTAGACTCCGGGGTCCCCCAGGTTCAGGGATGCACTCTTGTTACAATCTCAGTGGATCTAGGGCGGCCGGGTGCAGAAGCCCAATGTTATCCAATTCGGATAGGGGGCCTTTGGTTGGTTGGTGGCTGCTGATGTGCAGGCCACTTGGTTGTGGGAGCAAAGCTCCTGGACTTTAGCTAAGGGCAAATGGGGAAACAACGTAGCACCAAAAGTGCACCCTCAGCGGCACTAGGACGGCCGGGTGCAGGGTGCTGTTTTGACGTCGGGCCCTGTTGTTTGCAATGGGGAACCTCCGGTATGCAAAGGCACTTTCAGGCTCTGGGACGAAGGTCTTCTGGGTGTGACCACCACTTCGAGAGGTAAGTTGGGATGCTGGGGGTTGGTTAGGCACAGTCGGTTGAGCCACCCAAAGCCGTGGGGAGTCAGGTGCAGGGGTGCCTTTTAGGGTTGGATCTTCTTACCAGCGCCTGGTCGCGGTTGGTGGGGGACCTTCCGGATTTAGGCTGCAAGCGTCTGTGGGAAGCTTGAGGCAGGTCAGGGTTTGCCAGATATCTGGTCAGGATTGCCGGGGAGGCCTCCTTGTGGTGTTTGCCCACTCGGGCCCTGGACGGCGGGTGCAGATTCACGGTTTCGGGCCGGGGCCATAGGTTGTTGTTGAACAGATTTGGTGTTCATGGGAGACACATTCTTTATAGTTAAAGGCAGGCAGGACCTCCTGGGTTTTTCGAGGTTGCTGGCTGCATGGCACACCAGGATTTCGCAGGAGCAGGTTCGAGGTGGAGACAGGCCGGTAGGGCTGGAGCCAAGTCAGTGGGCATCTTCCACTTGTTAGCTTTGGTAAGGCTGTTTGGTCCTCCTTCTTGTCTTGTAGCTGGTTCTTGTCTGCGAAAGCAAGGTTCAGTGGTGCCCCTAAATACTAGATTTAGTGGCGTTAGAGATAGGTAGGTAAAAGGTTGGGACTAATGGGTCCCTTCCCTGGGCTGGGTACACCCCCTATTATGCCACCCTCCAGTGAGAGTGGGGCATAAGCCTTTCCATGGTTGGCTGAGTTCCACCCCCCATGTGCAAGATGGCGGAGACAGAGAGTTGTGCTTCACCTAGCCCCCCCACCCACCTGAGGGGTGGAGTTGGCAGAGGTCGGCATACCTCTCTTTCTCACTTGTTGTTCCTGCCGGTTTTCCTACCCAAAGTGGTGGTCAGAACCAGTTGGGACCAGTTGCTGAAAGCAGCAAGTGGCCTGGTGAAGCTCACAAATGCGGCAAGCCTTTGAAGCTTTCCCTTCATGGACCCCGCCCATCCTGGGGGAGGGGACTTGGCACCTCGTCCCAGGATGTGCATTGTTGCAGGCCCCACGGTCCAGAAACATGTCTGGTGGTGGCAGCTGAAAGTAGCCACTCGGTCTGGACACTAGTGGTAGGTTATTTTTCAGGGGGCATCTCGAAGAGGCCCTCTGTGTGCATTTTTCATTATATCTCACACTGGCATCAGTGTGGGTTTAATGTGCTGAGAAGTTTGATGCCAAACTTCTCAGTTTTCACTGTAGCCATTATGGTGCTGTGGAGTTTGTAATGACAAACTCCCAGCACCATATACTCTTAATGGCAGCACTACACTTACAATGTTTAAGAATGGACTTATACTTTTTAGTGGTACAGGGCTCATGCACCTATACCCTGACCACTGGTATAATGCACCCAGCTAGAGGGGTGACTGATCTATGCTAGGGCAATGGGTTGTAGGCATGGCACACAGGGATGTGTGCTATGTCAACTCTTCACTTTGTTATGCACCAAAATACGCAGCCTGCAAAGGCAGTGCGTGAGTGTTAAGGTACAGTACCTCCCAGGGTGGCTCTAAGGGTGGCACAATAAGTGCTGCAGCCCTTAGAGGCCTTCTCTGGTCACAGTGCCCTGGGTACCTTTGGTGCTATTTACCAGGGGCTGACCTGTGGCCAGAGATGCCAATTGGGTTTAGGCTTCAATGCAGTTTTAGGGAAGGAACATAGGCCCAGGGTACCTGGTTAGCAAGAGCCCAGGGCACACTCAGTCAAAGCACACCAGAAATTCAGCAAAAAGAGAGGGCAACCATGCAGAAAGAGGGCACTTTCTCACAGGTTCCACACTCTTTAAGAGTCACACTGATGATGAAATGGTGAGAATGGAAAGGGAAATGGAGACCCTCAAAGCAGTGAGTCTAGAGAAACCAAAAGAACAGAGAAGATCATTCTGACCATACTAATGTTTGTTTTATTCTCAGAGTGCTCAAGCCCCTTAGTGGTACACAGGTAGAAATCAACAACACCACTAAAAGTCATACCAGCAACAGCAAAAACAGACATGAGGACGTTCTGCACAACTTCCTGCCCAAGGGGTAAACTGGTTACAGGATCCAAACCATGAGTCCTCTGTCGCCCCCACCCCTCTTCCGTTACCCACTCAGTAGGTGGAAGCATTTCTAATTATCGGATAGAGGGGCAACACATCACAAAAGATGCCGGGCTTCCGAATATTGTGCAAAATGCATATTGTCTCTGGTTCACCACCCCGCCACTGTCCATTGCTCCAAAACTCCCCAATTATCATCTTAAATTGCTCTGGTCGGAAGTCAACATCCTCTTACAGAAGAATGCGGTGGAAACCTTTCCCCACAGTCAACGGGGAACAAGCATTTACTCCAGGTACTTCCTGGTGAAAAAAATTCAAAAACGAGTTCAGACCTATAATCGGATCTTAAAATAGCCAACAAGTGGATTTGAAGTTCCGGATGCTGGTATTACATTAAATCTATACCCAATTACACCTGTGAGATTGACTTTGCTCCATCGATCTTCACGATGCATGCTTTCAAATTCCAATCACCAGAGAGCATCAAGAGTTTTTAAGGTGCGTTGTGGAACAGGACCATTCATTATCAGTACACAGTACTTCCATTTGGCCTAAAGTCAGCAGCAATGGCATATTCAAAGTGCATGCCAGTTGTTGCATCCCATCTGAGAAAGGACCGGGTCTTAGTCTCCCAGACCTAGACGACTGGCTCCTATAGGCGTTAAGGTCTCAGGATGCCCAACTTCACTTAATTGGACCTGTGTTCTCCTTCAAAGGTTGGGAATTCATGTCAACCTCAACAAGCCCACTTCAGCTTTGTTTCAGAATTTACATTACTACGGAGCCTCCATCGACACCATAAAGGCAAAAGTGTGTCCTTCGGAAGAACGACGCTTATTGATCCTTCAAAAATGTCTTACTGTCATGAAGGTATCTCATCCAACACTGAGGGTAGTATCATCTCTTCTCTGCTCAATTGCCTCGTTCATTTTCCTCACCCCAAATGCTCTCCTCCATGTGCAGCCTCTCCAAGAAGGTCTAGAGGACCAGTGGGACCAACTTGATGGGCCACTGGGAAGATGAGATCAATCTGTCCATACATGAAAAACAGTCCCTGAAATGGTTGTTCTCTCCAACCAATCTCCTGCAAGGTATGCCGTTTCACCAACAGGTCCCCTTTCAGACCATAGTGACAGATGCATCACTACTAGGATGAGGAGCCCATATGGATCCCCTCTAGATTCAGGGCACATGGCTGGAGAGAGAGATGACTTATATCAGTCTCCTAGAGCTCTACGCAGTTCATCTATTGCTCACAGCCTTTGACCCATCATACAGGGCCACGATCCTGCTTGTTCACATGGACAATACAACCACTATGTACCAAATGAACAAGCAAGGGGGGACGAGGTCCAGAGCCTTATCACTAGAGGCCTAGGTGATTTGAAGATGGCTCTTGGCTAGGAACCTGAAAATCACGGCAGATCACTTCCCAGGTGTCCAAAAGGTTCAGCCAGATGCTCTCAGTAGAGTTCTCGATGAAAACTACGAATGGTTCTTGCACAACGAGGTCGTACAAAATATCTTCCTAATGTGGGCCACCCCAGCCATTGACTTGTTTGCCACCGCAGAAAACAGACAATGCAGAGGTTTAGTCTCCAGGTACTACCATCCAGGGATACTGGGGAATGCCCTATGGATTGTCTGGTCCAGCAGGTTTCTTTACGCCTTTCCAGTGATATTCCTGATCCCCGCAGTCCTAATCCAGCTGTCCCACTCAAGAGCCAAGATGATCCTCGAAGCTCCAGAGAGGCCAAGTCAATAGTAGTTAACAGACCTGCTTCACCGGTCACAGCGGCCACATCTCAAGCTACCATGCAGACCAGACTTATTAAAGAAATTTGGAGGCCAGATGTTTCACCTCTATATCTCCTCCTTTAATATGGCTGCATGGCTCCTGTGCTAGTGCAGTACAGACATTGTAACCTGCCACAAGACTGCATGGAGATCTTCTAAGATGGCTAAGTGGCCTTCCACCCATTCTGCAAATGCCTTCAAGTGGAAGAGATTTCGCATTTAGTGTTCCTTTACCAACATGGATCCTCCGACATACCAAGAAGATGTAATTCTCCCATACGTTCTACACTTTGTTAGATCTGGCTTGCCGTTGTCTTCTATAAAGGTTCACCTTGCATCATTTACTGCCTATGGAAAATGTCCTTCACAAACCTCCTTTTTCAAACTCTCTGTGATAAAGGATTTTTTACAAGGGTTGAAGAAGCTTTTCCGTCCCATTAGACGTCCCTCACCTTCCTTAAAACTTAACACAGTGCTTTCGCATCTTCTGCCGGATCCCTTTGAACCTGTCCACAAAGCCTCCCTGCAACACCTTTCTTTAAGACCGCTCTCCTTGTATCAATAATATCAGTTTGCAGGGTTAGCGCGATCCAAGCACTGTATTTTCATTAACCATACACAGTCTTCCCCTCCATCAAAGTGGTCATGAGGACTATCCGAAATTCCTCCCCTGGGTGATTTCGGACTTTCATGTCAACCAGACCATCTAATTTCCAATAATATTTCAGAATCCATATACTCCAGCGTAAAGAACTCATCATTCCCTGGATGCGGGGAGAGTTTTAAGATTCGGTCTCTATAAAACACAGGACATTCGCGGATCGAACCAATTGTTTATCAACTATGGTCCAGTCCGTACGGGTTTAGCCACTTCCAAACAATCCATTCCAGATGGATAGTTCCCTGTATCCAGTTGTGCTGTCAAAAAGCTAACAACACACTGTCCGCTAAACCTAAAGCACATTCCACTAGAGATTAAACGACAACTGGTGCTTTAATAAGAAATATCCCTTTTGCGGATATTGGCAAAGCAGCCATGTGGTGATCAGTTCACACATTCACCAAACACTTTTACCTAGACTCGTATGCTAGAGCAGGCGCTAAAGTAGGCTTCCCTCAGAAATCTATTTGCTTAAAAGCTACCTTAGTTGTTCCTCTGACTTCTCCACCGCTCTTAGTGAGGATGGGTTTGCTACTTTATTCAGTGCTTATGACTATGAATGGAAATCTACAAGAGAAGGATTAGTTTCTTACCTGTAACTCTTGTTCTCTCGTGGGGAAATTTGCATTATAGTCCTAAGCAGCCCTCCCTCCTCCCTGGTGGAATGGACAGAGGTATCCATGGAATCTACATATTATCATACATCGCCTTAAAAAAGAAATTAAGCAATTGCCACCTGCTGAGCATGGTGGGATACTGAGGATCTCTGGGTTCTCAGGGAGATTTATGCCGTTTGATAAAACAACATAAAATTATACTGTTTTGACTTCATGATGAAGAATTCGGCCATTGTAGCCATTGTATGTAGGCTGCATAATCTGTCTGATTCTTAGGTGTCTTTACAGACCTTCCCAAAGAAAGGGGAAAGTCTACATTTAAGAAAATATATATTGAAGTAGTGCTCTGGGTTCCCTTACGTGGACGGGACTATTTAGTGCTTCTGACTTATATGGAAATTCCCCCACGAGAGAACAGGAGTTACAGGTAAGAAACCATTTTGTTCTTACCATACCCTTTCCACCAAGAGCATACAAAAGCTACAGTTAATGTACAAGGAAGAAATCAAGCATCCATATAGATCAAGGTCTCCCTCAAGACAGACTGAAAGCAGAAAGCATCTATTTGGGTAGAGACTAAAATCTGCTTCAAAATTTAACATGAAAAATTCTGTCAGTCAAGGCACTGCAGCAAATAACTCTTTTTCATGGAGGGGGCGATATAGCATATGATGTTAAGTCATTGGTAGTATGACTCAGAACCTAACAGCTGCAACTGCACTAGCGTTCAAAGTACTTCAACCTCCTGGCAGGAAGGAAATCCTGCCCAAACATTTTACTTCTAAGTACACCCAGACATCTCCTGTCCCGGAAAGACTAAACCTTATTTCCTCTCACACAAGATGGCGTATGTTGGAACCGGCCTCGTGGCGTGGTCCCGCTCCCCCCGCCTGGCGGACCCCGGCCAACATTGCCCCTGTCCTCCGGGCTGAAGAGACCCTCTCCAACCCTACATGAGGGCCGCCACCATGGGCGACCCCCGCTCTCCCCCCATCCAGACATGGCGACTCCGACTCGCCCGCACTACGGGCCCGATACCTACCTGGGCCACCCTCACAGGCCTTGACTCCATCTTGGGCCTCCCTCATCCAGGCCTCGTGGCCTCGGCCCGACCTCGGCGCGGCCCCCAACGCAGCCCCGACATTGAGGCACCAAGATCCGCCCAGGTGGTAAATCGGCCACTTGGCACCTCACTGAGGACGAGAGTTTCGATGGGCCTTCAGGCACCCCCGGACGCCGGGTTTCGATCGCCCTCCTGCCTCCCTGGGCGCTGGCTCCACCCCCCTGCTGAGTGTCTGGTCGCTCTCATCCCGGCCCCTCTGACCCCCAGGTGCGAGGGTCCGGACATCAAAGGACTTCAGACCTATATCTGGGGCAGCCCTGGAATGGGTCGGCAGTTGTATCCTGGAGTCGAGAGACAGCGAGAAGAACTCATTTGAGACCTGCTGGCGCTACCGCGGTCCAACCTCGCTGAAACCATCTTTGGAGCCCTGCTGCCGCTGCCCATCCTCGCTGAAACCATCTTTGGAGACCTGCTGGCGCTGCCGCGGTCCAACCTCGCTGAAACCATCTTTGGAGCCCTGCTGGCGCTGCCGCGGCCCATCCTCGCTGAAACCATCTTTGGAGACCTGCTGGCGCTGACGCGGTTCAACCTCGCTGAAACCATCTTTGGAGCCCTGCTGGCGCTGCCGCGGCCCGACCCTAAGTAACTCCCCGGCTCGAGGATTGAGAGCTGAGCGCAGGGTGTTCCCGTACCCAACTGGTACCAAGACTGTCCCGCTACTCGATCCCCCCCCATCTACCAAAGACTTTGAGGATCCCTCGATCCCCTTGTATTGCTAAGAAAACCTGACTAGTTTACCGATAAATACTTGAGAACCTATCCTTGTGTGGTGTCCGTCTGTGGTGGTGTAGTGTTCGACCTGTACGATCCTAAGAGGGGAACCTCCCTCAGAGGCCTCTCGACCGCGCTCGGCCAGTTCTCAGAGGAGGGGTGAGACTTGGGGTGGTCCGGCAGGGAGCCCAGAAGCACCATGCTGGTATTGAATGCCCTATCTATGCAGTCAGTAGTATTCAGTCTAACAAATCATATGTTTTGCTGCATCCTGGCCTTCTTGGGTGATATGCACAAAATTTGCGTGAATCTCCTTTGGAACTACAAAATATGACTAACCACATCCCATTAAGAACTTTACAAATTCTCAATTGGCACACAATTTATTATGAGTATTCGATTTGAAGTAATAATGCAATCCACAATTCATATGTTCCTTCAATTGTTTGACTCCCTAGGTAGTTTGTTTCAAGTTTAGGTCTTCATGTAGTCAAAGTAGCCAACACTTGTTTCATCGTAAATCTCGACGTCATTAGGGCTGGTAATCTTGAATGAATATAATCAGTAGCATAGCTATGCTGTTAGCTAAAAGAAAATCACAGGTCCACCCTAATCTATGGGAGGAGTATTCAGCCAACCATGTAAAAGTCACTATATGAAGGGTCCTTTGAAAACCCATTAAAATAAAATTGCGCTGTGCACTCGCAGCCATCTCAGATACCAACAGGAACAGGAATTTCTGAACTCATTTCACATTATTAATAATATTCAACAACGGTTGATCAGCCTCTCGTTTCGTTTTAATAATTTTCCGAAGGAACGTATGAACTGTGGATTGCATTATTACTTCAAATCGAATACTCATTATAAATTGTATGTGCCATTTGGGATTTTGTAAAATTTGTATTGGAACCTCTGTGGGCTCCAAACGGTGAATGTGGGGTGAACATTCCTCCCTTGTGTGCACTACCATTAGCTCTCTCAATCTTGATATGAGTTAAATTGCCATTTGAGCGCTGAGGTAGCTCCCTTCTTTCACCCTATGCCTAGGACGCAGCAAGTATTGACCTAGCAAAGGGGTAGGCTGCCGGAAGAAAACACTGTTTTTTGCAATGCCTACATAGGTTTAGATTCTCTGTCCGGAGGAGTCTTAGGAAGGGCTTTGGGATGGACCATTGGTGGCATATGATGCAACTTTGATCAAAGTCCAGTTGGATTTATTTTGGAATTGGACAATACAATCTCATCCTCCTTTAGCATTATGGTTGCTGTTGATGTTGCAGGGAATGATCATTGGCTGTGTGCCGTAATTTAAATCTGGGTGGGCGTTGGTTTGGGATTCGGGGCAGGCCGCACAGGGTTCTAAAGGCACAGTACCATCCTCTGTCATCTCCTCCAGTTAAGTGGGTATTTCGAAGTGGGAAAAAGAAAGCCAACTACACCAGGTGATGTGCCAGATAACAACTTCTCGTTCCTCATGTGAAGCAATCTCCATGTGTGCATGAAATCTGGACATTTGCAGTTTGTGTTTTTCCCTCTTCAGACAAATGTCTTAATGTCCCTATCTATATGATTAAGTATTTTCCTGTACATTAGTAAAGGTTTATTTTCCTGTACATTAGTAAAGGTATCACTCTAAAAATATCATTAAAAAAGGTGCCATCAACATTTTAATAATTTGCACCCTCTCCCGCAAAAAGTTGAACTGCATCAGGAACACGAGTACTGACTCCTTTCATTGTGTCTACACTTGCTCTTCATTCTAATATTACACGCACATCTAACAGCACTAGCCGATCGTTTGAATAGTCGATCTTTTACCAGCATACAATCTTTATTCCTCGTGACTATTTATAAAACCACACAGGCTAAGGGCTTCTCACATAATTTGTTGTTCTCAAATAACCAGATTAACAAGTTACTTACCTTTGGTGACGCCTAATCTAGTAGAGGCTCTATCTAGCCATAGATTCCTTACCTAAGACTATTCCACAGTCATCAGACGGGATCTGTAAGTTTGCAAGCAGTAACCCTCATGCCGGTAGGCGGTGTCCATTGTCTCTGCATTGGCCACACCTGAAATGATCTGCGCAATGCCCATATAGACACCACCCCCACACTCTGACGTTAGTTCCTTTTGCAACTTTCCTTGCCAGCTGCTCTAAGCCACAATGAAGACTGCCAACTGGTGTAAAATTCTAAGGCCGGTCGATGGGTGAACCTCATACTGTAATCAGTTCACAGAGCGAGGAGGATGGAAGGGTCATTGAGGAATCTGCAGCTAGATAGTGCCTAACAGATAAGGTGTTACTGAAGGTAAGTAACTTGTTCATCTGATGGACTTGTAACAGCAGATTCCTTAATTTAGAACAGATACCCAAGCAATTCCTTTCCGGGAGTGTATCTGCGAAGAAGATGTAAACAAGAAAGATTTGCAGGACAGAACGGCGACCTGATTGCCCAGACAGTAGTGCTTATCAGAATGTTTGCAGCGAAGCCCACTTTGCTGGCGGACAGATATAAAGAACTGGTACTCTTCAGGTTAATGTAGTGGTCGCAGCTTTGGCTCTAGTGGAATGGTCACATAAGCCCTCCAGGGCTTGCTTCCTGGCCAATGCGTAGCAGATCTTGAGATTTGTACTTTTCTGCACAGCCTTCCCTTTCTTGGGACACTAGGTACCCCACGAACAATTGATTGTCCATCCATAACTCATTTGTTCAATCGGGTTGGAGCAAAAATGCTCTTTTTAGGAAGAGCTATTTATAGCTCTGAACTATTATCGTTGAAACAAACTCTTTGACCAAGAGGATTCCAAGCCGGATTTCTCCCAATGCATGTTGTCTACTGAAGCATGACGCTTCGCCAGGCACGCGCTTGGCCTCACTCACGTAGCCTCGCACCCATTTGCTCCCAAGGAATCCCTTCCGCCCCCCCAACTCACAATCCAAAATCGCACACACGCATCAGACCCGCCGCAGCGAGAGCTTCAGACTTCAAAGGAATGCTCTCCCCCGCCCCCCTCTGCGCAATGCCAGTTTCGTGTTTCTTGTTTTAAAAACGTCTTTCCGTCCGTTTCACGGCACATATACTCCCTTTTGCCTCCCTCCTTGATACCCCAGCTGCTTTGCCACCCCCTCCCCTTCCTGCTGGCATTCACCCCTTTCTTCTCGCACAGTCCTTGTTTAAATTGCACCGCTCCTTACAGAGCGCCCCTCTCCCACCTACCGAGTGCGTTTCTTTATTGCTCTCTTAATATGGCCCGGATCCGGTCTGTCAACCTATCCCCCTTTGATGTAGGGTTCTAACATCTTCCAAACACTATGAACTGGTTTTAAATAGGTGCTCGTTAAAATCAACGAAAGCCTGAATATCAGTTATTTCACGATTTTCTTTTCTTTTAACCAGTCATGTATTCTGCAGGCGACATCTCCAGAGCGTCGGCGCTCTTGAACACGAACACACCGAGATACAAAGTGACTGACAGGCTTCCTCTTATCCGTCATCTGTAAAGGCAAAAACATACATTTTATTGGCAGCTGTTCTCAATGCTATCGGCCCTAGGGCGATATCCGGGCTTCTCGCAGAATCTGACACAAGCCTCCCTTGACACCATCTTAGGTTTTCTTTATTGTGGCTCGCTTTATTTCACAGTGATGGATTAAACCCAGATTTGTTGACTGGGTGTGAGTGTTTGATTGGTTCAGATGCTCCGTCCATCACCACCCCCTTTTGTACCGCTTTTGTTTTCAGCACTACCGCACGGTTAACAGCCATTTCCCAGCCCTCTAAATTTACAAGCACTAAATGTGAAGCATTAATTAACATCATCTGCTGTGATCCAGGTAGATTTAAAGATTTAAATCTTTCTGTGACTAGTTCATTCAGTAGTATTTTTTCCCGAGGCATTGTGCAGGGTTAGTCGGACAGTTCTAGTAAAAAGTTCAATCTTACACACTTTGTGAGGCGTTTAGTTTGAATCTGAGTGCAGCCAGCAGCTACTAGGCACTTCCTTCTAGTCCGTCTTCCTCTTCCTAGTCCACACTGAGCGAGACGCCGCTCTCCATATGCAGACATAGATTACCTGTTTAAACAATACCAAAAAATACCAATATGGCTTCCTTACAACTTCCGGTCTGGGAGCTATAAAGATAAAGGAATAATACACTCCCTGTTTTAATTTTCTGCACAGCAAGATTGCATATAGCAAGCAGGTAAGAGTGTGTATTGATATTAACTTAAATGTTGTTTTCCCTACAATCGGCAATTCCCGTTTTGCTGTAGTGAGCCTCATGGGGGGGGTGGGGACTTTGATAAGTGATGCTTAATTTTGGCTTTGCTAAGCAGGCAAGATCAGAGCGATCGCATGTTCTAGAAGCGATCTGTTTTAGGGGCTGAGGTCTTGGAAAGAATTGGGATACACTTACTAAAGGTAAGGTGGTGCCACATACCTGCACTGACTCTTTATGCGCATCCTCAGGCTACAGTTGTAGAATGCCGGCGTTGCAAGCGTCTCAGGGCTATACTTGGTTGCCTGCAATGAATATGTTTACCTTTCTTACATCACCATTTCCCTCTCTGTGTTTCCGATGTCAGTCTTAAGTTCTCTCTGTCTCTTTTTTCAGCTTCTCTTTCTCGTTTCTTTCTAGCCCTTCTAGCTTCTCTTCGGTCCCTTTTTTTTCCCGAGTCTTCTTTTTACTTCGTCTTTTGGGTCCCGTTCCGTTTTTTAGGCACTTGTGTTTACCTCACGCTCTTCTTTTCATCTTTTCCTTCTTATCACTTTCTTTTCTATATTTCTCCTCTCCTTTCCCTTGATTCTTTCAGTCTCCTCTCCTTTCCCTTGATTCTTTCAGTCTCTCTATTTCAGAATTGTTAACTTCTCCGCCTCTCTAGCCCTTCTCTCCCGTAGTGTTTCACCTATTTTAATTCCACTCTTGCCTGTTCTCTGTGTGGAACATATGCTGTCTACTTTCCCTCAGCTTTTTCTCGGGTGCCTCTGCTTTCAGCGACCACCCTCCCTTCATCCTGTTCTACCTGTTCCCAGACCCCTCCTCCTTCCTTAGCAGCTCGTTCCTGGAGAGAATGACTCACACCTGTTTTTCCCAAGTCTAAAAGTAAGGAACCTCAAGTTACTTAGCGCAATATCGCAACATGTAGTTATCTTGTTTTCCGTGGAAGTGACCCGTTTTCACAACGCTGCACTCTGTGCGTCCAGAGGGACCAGAGAGTATGCAGCCAAACTCTCACCAGATCTGACACCAGAACACCTCCTGGTACTGGAAACACACAAATCACGAGGTACCGAGCCAGGTGGAATACAAAGAAATAGGAATAAACAAAGTTTTAGGGCTTTCCATCATTAACACACAATCTAAGTCGCTCTCTGTGTGCGCGGATGCTAACGCGTCTTTAGCCCTTAAGTGAACTGCCTGCGGCCCACGCATGGAGCCCCCATAGTAGGGCCGCCACCACCTTAGTGCCACAGGAGGGCACACCCGACAGGCTAGTGTTTGTACCCACTGAGGGTCCTGTGCTGTTTGTTGAATTTCCCATGAAAAAGTCCTAGCTCTACTGCCCATCCAACTAACCAGGATCAGAAAACCTTCCTATAAGGGCCACTGAAATTATGTGATTTTTTTCAGCCTTTTCCACATAATTATGAATTTGCCGCATGGGCAATACAATCCATAAGCTGCTCCATAATTTACAGATTTGGGGGTAAAAATTGTTTTTAACTCAAAAGTCCTTATTTTTTTTTTTTAAAACAGCAATCCATGTTGCCATGCATTGGAAAGCCCTTCACAAAGGTTGACTGGTCATCTTTCAGTAGCTTATTGGTAGTAAGATGAGATCTTTGCTAAAACAGTGTTAAAATGAGTGAAAATGACATTTTGAAGTCCTTCTATCACAAAATGTGCTGTATTATGCCACCTAATTTGCTTCTTTTTGCCGAATAATTTAGTCAGCACGGCTGCTTAATTTGGTCCTCTCCTGCTGCTTAATTCCAGTGGCGCTGCCTATAACTAGACCCCACTCCTAAACATGGTTCCCTATGTTCATTCTTTTATAGTCCTGTTTGTGTTATAAGTGTGTTTTCATGTGTTCTCGCACGCGGGCTCACTGAAGTTGCTTTAAAGTGGAAAAAGCACTGTAAATATGATCTAAGAAATGTGTTTTTTTCTTTTATGACGCAAGCATGATGAAAAGACTGCGTCTTTGCACCATATGAGCGGCTTTGGCATATTCCGGAGAATTCTGCAGCTCACTGTCGCCCTGAGTACCTGTGAATTTTTCTCAGATAATAAGTGCTTAAAATGTATTTAATTCAAAAGGCTTGCAAGCCATCTACTGGGCCTGTGAATAGCAGAGGCAATGTGTTCCTTTTAAAGCTAAGCAGTGTTTGTTTCCCTCCTCTCTCCCCCAGTTAATCTTTGATTGAGAGTCCTTATAAATCACAAACAATACACACAAACGCGTCTCGTGCAATCAATGGGATTAGCAGCGCTGACAGACAGCAGCCCTTACACGTATTGGTACAACATGGGCTGCGGCAGCGCACACTGCCCTAACACGGGGTCTCCACATTCCTGTCCTGAAGTGAGCTAGCTATCTAATGCTTCATTCCCATTCAAGTCCTGGCCTCTCTTCTGAAACCACAGTGGCACAAGCCAAAGTGTGTAAAATCCGGTGAGGACATAATACAAGCATTTGCAATGCAATAGGTCTTGTTTTTAGGTCGAGCTATTTACAGCTCTGAACTATTATCGTTGAAACAAACTCTTTGACCAAGAGGATTCCAAGCCGGATTCCTCCCAATGCATGTTGTCTACTGAGGCGTGACGCTTCGCCAGGCGCGCGCTTGGCCTCACTCACACCCCATATGCTGTCTCTCACAGCACCAGACATCAAAGGCCCCTGCCCACCCCTCCCCCCCCACCCCACAGCAATGCAGGGAGCTTTTCACGCGCCCACTTCCGCGTTTTATCTTGTATTTGCTATATGTTGTCAAACTTCCCACGAAGTTGGAGCAGTCCTGCTGCTCATGTTTTAATGAGGACTGCACACAGCATTTACGTAAAATTGCATTTGCAAGAAGAAATGTGAATCGTGTAATATTTTATTTCTCAACAAAAGCAAAGTTCATATTTGAAGTTCGTGATAGCAAAATGATGTCACGGAAAGCTAATAAAAGAGATACGAAGTGTCACTTCATTTAGTAAACAAATCACTCATCTTTTTATAGAATAAGACGCATGCATCTATATGATACATCACATAGGAACTGCACCAAAGAAAAAACACACAGGGCTCTGTTTTTTAAAATGTTTTTTTGAACAAGACTGAAAAAAAACAATGCAGTGATTAATGTATTTAACATGAAGCTGCTGCATCAATGCTGTTCAGTGCACCAGCAACCAGGAAAGAGCAGCACACAACAAGCCTGTCCTTCGACCACCACACAGACAGCAACCACCCTTCAGTCAGGTTTGCAGCAACCATCTTTAAATGCTTGAGCTGCTCTGTTTGACCTTGACAAGATTTCAATTCCCCACGTTTATTTACACACCATCACCCCAACTAGACATCCGCCTCAAACACCACCATGCTCCTTCCCTCCCACTCGCTCACTCCCCTGCTCCGCCGCCCCACCCCCATCCGCCTCGCACACCACCATGCTCCTTTCCTCCCCCTCGCTCACTCCCCTGCTCCCCAGACCCCCCACCCGACTTGAAAGGAAGCCTCGCACACCACCATTTGTGTCACATACAGTCAATCACGCGCTCTGCAGGTCACCTTTTGCCGCTAGCGCTTTCATCCCTATCACTCCCCCCCCCCCCTCTCTCTTTCTCTCACCTTCTCTTCTTCCCTCCTCTCATTTACTCTCCCTCACACACTCGCTTATGTTTACCTCCTCCCCCCCCCATATCCTCTTCCTTCAAGCCCATGGCCTCTCATTAATGCCCACTTCTCTTCCCTTGGCCTGCTGCTTCTTAATCGAGTGCGCTTAATTTACCTCTGATTTTTCTCTCACTCGCCCTTTCTCTCTCTCTCCCTCTTCACAGCCCTCTCATTAATCTTCCGCTGTCTCTCAGTCTTGTTAATAAGACATGCTGCTGTTTTCAACTCCACCATCCAACTACACCATCAAACTACACCATCAAACTACACCATCCAAATCAAAATCTTACATCCAAATCCACCCTCCAAATCCCCCCTCCACCATCCAACTCCACACTCCAATTCCACCCTCCAATTCCACCCTCCAACACAACCCCTCAATGCCACAGCACCACTCAATGCCACAGCACCACTCAATGCCACAGCATCACTCAATGCCACAGCATCACTCAATGCCACAGCATCACTCAGCGCCACCGAATGCCATAGCACCACTCATCACCACAGCATCACTCAATGCCACAGCATCACTCAATGCCACAGCATCACTCAATGCCACAGCATCACTCAGCGCCACTGAATGCCACAGCACCACTGAATGCCACAGCACCACTGAATGCCACAGCACCACTGAGTGCCACAGCACCACTGAGTGCCACAGCACCACTGAGTGCCACAGCACCACTGAGTGCCACAGCACCACTGAGTGCCACAGCACCACTGAGTGCCACAGCACCACTCATCACCACAGCATCACTCAATGCCACAGCATCACTCAGCGCCACAGCATCACTCAGCGCCACAGCATCACTCAGCGCCACAGCATCACTCAGCGCCACAGCATCACTCAGCACTCAGAATCACTCAGCACTCAGAATCACTCAGCACCACAGCATCACTCAGCACCACAGCATCACTCAGCACCACAGCATCACTCAGCACCACAGCATCACTCAGCACCACAGCATCACTCAGCACCACAGCATCACTCAGCACCACAGCATCACTCAGCACCACAGCATCACTCAGCACCACAGCATCACTCAGCACCACAGCATCACTCAGCACCACAGCATCACTCAGCACCACAGCATCACTCAGCACCACAGCATCACTCAGCACCACAGCATCACTCAGCACCACTGAAGGCCACAGCATCACTCAGCACCGCTGAAGGCCACAGCATCACTCAGCACCACTGAAGGCCACAGCACCACTCAGCATCACTCAGCACCACTGAAGGCCACAGCACCACTCAGCATCACTCAGCACCACTGAAGGCCACAGCATCACTCAGCATCACTCAGCACCACTGAAGGCCACAGCATCACTCTGCATCACTCAGCACCACTGAAAGCCTCAGCACCACAGCACCACTGAAGGCCACAGCACCACTCAGCATCACTCAGCACCACTGAAGGCCTCAGCACCACTGAAGGCCACAGCATCACTCAGCACCGCTGAAGGCCACAGCATCACTCAGCACCGCTGAAGGCCACAGCATCACTCAGCACCACTGAAGGCCACAGCACCACTCAGCATCACTCAGCACCACTGAAGGCCACAGCACCACTCAGCATCACTCAGCACCACTGAAGGCCTCAGCACCACAGCACCACTGAAGGCCACAGCACCACTCAGCATCACTCAGCACCACTGAAGGCCTCAGCACCACAGCACCACTGAAGGCCACAGCACCACTCAGCATCACTCAGCACCACTGAAGGCCACAGCACCACTCAGCATCACTCAGCACCACTGAAGGCCACAGCACCACTCAGCATCACTCAGCACCACTGAAGGCCACAGCACCACTCAGCATCACTCAGCACCACTGAAGGCCACAGCACCACTCAGCATCACTCAGCACCACTGAAGGCCACAGCACCACTCAGCATCACTCAGCACCACTGAAGGCCACAGCACCACTCAGCATCACTCTGCACCACTGAAGGCCACAGCATCACTCAGCACCACTGAAGGCCACAGCACCACTCAGCATCACTCTGCACCACTGAAGGCCACAGCATCACTCAGCACCACTGAAGGCCACAGCACCACTCAGCATCACTCAGCACCACTGAAGGCCACAGCACCACTCAGCATCACTCAGCACCACTGAAGGCCACAGCATCACTCAGCATCACTCAGCACCACTGAAGGCCACAGCATCACTCTGCATCACTCAGCACCACTGAAGGCCTCAGCACCACAGCACCACTGAAGGCCACAGCACCACTCAGCATCACTCAGCACCACTGAAGGCCTCAGCACCACAGCACCACTGAAGGCCACAGCATCACTCAGCACCGCTGAAGGCCACAGCATCACTCAGCACCACTGAAGGCCACAGCACCACTCAGCATCACTCAGCACCACTGAAGGCCACAGCACCACTCAGCATCACTCAGCACCACTGAAGGCCTCAGCACCACAGCACCACTGAAGGCCACAGCACCACTCAGCATCACTCAGCACCACTGAAGGCCACAGCACCACTCAGCATCACTCAGCACCACTGAAGGCCACAGCACCACTCAGCACCACTGAAGGCCACAGCACCACTCAGCATCACTCTGCACCACTGAAGGCCACAGCACCACTCAGCATCACTCTGCACCACTGAAGGCCACAGCACCACTCTGCACCACTGAAGGCCACAGCACCACTCTGCACCACTGAAGGCCACAGCACCACTCTGCACCACTGAAGGCCACAGCACCACTCTGCACCACTGAAGGCCACAGCACCACTCTGCACCACTGAAGGCCACAGCACCACTCTGCACCACTGAAGGCCACAGCACCACTCTGCACCACTGAAGGCCACAGCACCACTCTGCACCACTGAAGGCCACAGCATCACTCTGCACCACTGAAGGCCACAGCATCACTCTGCACCACTGAAGGCCACAGCATCACTCAGCACCACTGAAGGCCACAGCATCACTCTGTGCAACCATTCAACAACAACTGGTTCTAATATGTTCTCTCAATGTTTCAAGCTTTAATACAAATGTCATAAAAAGATGTTAATATTTCACTTCTGTCCTTGGATTTTCATCACAATAAAATACACTGACCATAATCTTCCCAAAAGTTATTTACAAAAGTTTAAGCTATTGCCATTATAAATTATAATACATTTTATTTAAGTATTAATTATTAAAAAAAATAAACACATATTGCATTACAAATGCTATAGGTGTCACATTTGCGAAAGTTAAAACTATTGGCATTGTAAATGACAAAGCTATTAATTTAGTTATTTTCAAAACCTACACATAAATAAAAAATGTGTCATTTACAATACCAATACCACTAAGTTTCCTAATGCGAGACCTATTGCATTGCAAATGCTTGTTGTGTTTTGGTGGTGGAGTCTCCACTCTTCTTGTGAAGGGTGAGGTGGAGCAAAAAAGGTAGGCAGTGTGATGCTCTAGCCTACATGGTAAGGTGTCCCAGGTTTGGCAGGAAGGAGGTTCATGTCCGGAGTACCAGCTTGTCAGGATAGAAGGTGGTGTAGGGAGTGTCTACAGAGAAAGCCTGCAATTAGTTGACTCTGGTGGCCGATATAATGGCCATTAGGAGAGTAGTTTTGTTGGGTAATAACCAGAAAGGGAATTTGTGCAGTGGCTAAAAGACCATGGATATTGAAAAGGTCAGGCTGAGGTTCAGCTCCCACAGGGGCATGATGAATGGCCTTGGGGTAGGAAACATATGTTGTAAACGTTTGAGGAACTAGCCACAAGAGGTGACTTGAACAAAGAAGGTTGATCCGGTAACCGAAAAATTCTGAAATGGCCAATAAATAGCCTTTAACAGTTCCAAGAGCAGATCCCTGCTGGGCCAAAGACAAACCAAACGGAAGAACCTGAGAAAGGGATGCAGAAAGGGGATTGATGTTCCTAGAAGCACGCCATGCCACAAATTTATCCTAGCCGCAGGCATATACCAACTTGGTGGAGGGACTTTTGGCTGCCAGAATAACATCACAGACTTCGGAAGGAACTGTCACCGCTCAATCTCCACGCATAAAGATGAAGGGTGCTTAGGTTCGGTTCCCCTGTTGCTGCGACAGAAGATCCTCTTTAAGATACAGCCTGATCGAGGTATTTTTTATTTTTTATTTATTTATTTTTTTATTTTTATTTTTTTTCCTCATTTGCCTTACCCCCTACTTAGGAAATGCCAACCACCTTGCGTGTCCCCGACCAAGAGAGGGAACCAAGAATGTGATACCCATCTCTGGAACTGGACTCCGAGATATTTTACTGGTGGCAGAGAAGTCCCAAGAAGAAGGGGATTTTAAGTTCTTACGCTGACTCCATCTAGGTATGTCTCAACCTGAAGGACCAAAAAAAACGTATCGAGGCCAGACCCGGTCCAAGGAGTGTTGGTGGCATAATCATAGGACCCGGGGAAAAAAAAAAAAACCCCGGAACACTATCTCCACTGTATCAACAGATCCCAAAAGGCCAGATTACGGTTATTACAAGCTCTAGCCATGTCCACCTTAGATGTTTCATATAAAGACGTGAGCCAGTCCGAATATATTGGAGCAGTTTTTTCCACCCACCGTATGCAAATCTGCCTTCTAGCCAACAAAATGGCATAAAACAGAAAAGATCTTGCTTTACCAGAAATACTGTCCTCTAATCCAAAGATAAGTGGCAATGAAATTACTAATGATGTATTCAAAATGGAATTTAAGGTAGACTCCACTTCCTCCCAAAACTGACCGATGTTGGGGCATTCCATGAACATGTGAATATCTGAAGCTTCTGGTAGATTACATTTATTACACTTCTTGTCTGGGAGAAATTTGGAAAGTCTCAGCGGTGTTATATAAGCCCGATGTGCTGTGAACAGATGGTTGCGCCTCAGCCATGATGGCTTCACCACTTTATAGAGGAGCGCAAAAGATCTTAACCATATCTCCTCACATTGAAAGCCCATTGTCTCTCCCCACAATTCATCTGGAAGGGTGAAATCCCCATCAGTTTCCTCCAGAAGCTGCCAATACCAGAAGGCCACCTCCTTACCACCCCTAGGTCTTTCTAGTAGCAGCTGCTCCAGGGAGCTTGATTTCCTAAATAATACATCTTTGCACCGCTGGGCTCTCCCCCAGCTTTCCAGCTGGATGAATTTAAATCTAGAAAATGCTGGACCTATACGCTCATGTAATTCATCCCAAGGAAGTATCGATCCGTCCACCAATAGCTCTCCCCATCTAGCAATTCTAGCTTCCTCTAGTGGAGAAGATAAACTGTCTCTAAGACACTCCGGTAAACCCGGGGAGTCCCATATGGGAGCGAAATTGGAGTAGTAAGACAGCCCCAGTCTTCTTCTAATGGCTAGCCAGCCCTTAGCCCATGACTGTATGATTTTCAGTCTTATTTTCTTAAAATATTTCTGGCTCCCAAATTTATATAGAAATCCGTCAGCTGGTAGATTTGCTCCGGTTAACATGGCTTTATACATTGTCACCTCCAGAAGACTCGATGGTGTTTTTAATAACATCCTGGAGTAGGACAACTGAAAGCCCCATGCGTAATACACCAAATCCGGTAGGGCGAGACCCCCCTTCTCCCTTCTCCTCCTCAACTTCTTCCACGCGATTCTAGTCGACTTATAATTCCAAATAAAGGAGTTAAGCTCTCGCTGACATCTGTCCAACATCTTCACATCAAACCCCAAAGGAATGGCACCAAAAATAAATATAAACTTGGGAAGGATAGACATTTTTATTAAGTTGACCCTACCCATTATAGAAAGTGGCAAATGAGTCCAAGATTTCAATAGGCCCTTACATTCCCTGGAGACTTGATCTAAGTTAGTTTGGGCAATGGTTCCGATGTCTTGGGTGATTCGGATCCCGAGATAGCGCATAGAGGTGGTTATGTTTATGCCTAACCGTGGGTCCGGAATATTCCACACCATGACCTCGGTCTTACTTGAATTGATATTGTAGCCCGAGATCTTGCCGAACTCTACGGCCTTCTGAATCACGGCAGGGAAGGACAACACCGGATCCGAGGTAAAGATTAAGATATCATCGGCATATAATGCCGTCCGCCTCTCCCACTCCTTAAACTTGAATGATGGTATATTTTCGTCTGCTCGCAAAGCCTGGGCAAACGGCTCATCGAGGTATTGATGCTCATGCTCAACAGCTCTGTATATCGGCCTCTCTGTGCTCAATCCAGAGACACAAGAATGACGTGGGCTGATTGGTTCCTGATTTCCTTGAACACTGTGGGCAGGAGTGGTATTGGCAGAAAGGCGTACAGGAAGCTGAAGCTCCACTCAGGACAAAAAGCTTCTCCAGGGGATACCTGCCTTGGAAACTCCAAAACTAAAAATTGTAGACATTGTGCATTCTTGTCATTGATGAACCGATCTAGCCTCTGGGCTCTCACCACTTTTGAAAGAGACCTTGTACTACCTCCAGATGGAGACGCCATTTGTGATCCACTCTGTGCACCATCTGCTAAGTTCGTCTGCCCTGGCATTTAGAGAGCGTGTTGAACCACCAGGGAAATGCCTTGAGGTACCAGCCATGTCCAGAGATGTAGAGCCTCTTGACAAAGGTTCCACGGCCATATCCCACCTTGGTTTTTTGCAGTATCACATGGCACTGGTATTGTTCTTGAACACTTGTACCAGTCTTCCCTTGATCAAAGGAAGAAAGGTTGATATAAATGCTGGACTCAGATGGGGACAAGAGTCCTCTGATCTCTACCTCTCCCAGATGGCTGCCCCATCTCAGGAGAGACAAGTGTTACTACAGCCAACTCTGGTTGGGAAAGAGAAAGGGTCCCAATTGCAGTGAGCCACAACTGCAGGTCTTTTTTTTTTTTTTGCCGGTCCCTCTGAGATCTGGACCATGTCATGGAGATTCCCCTGATGCTGTGCTTACTAGAACGTCCGGTTCCACTACAGACCCCCAAATGCCAATGGGCATGTGTTACAAGCAGAATGCAGGGAGCCATGAGGCCCAACAGCCACAGGTTGATTCTCACCAAAATCCAGGATTGAGACTGAAACTTCGGTATAATAGAGATTCCTGGACTCGCCACATGAGAGGATAGACCTTAAACTGCACTCTGCCCAGAACAGCTCGGATGGAGGTGAGAGTCTGAGGAGCCAGGTGTGACTTCGGCACTTTGATAGTGAATCCCAGTGAGCCATTGTTCAAGAGCCAATTGTTGAGGCAGGGGAAGACTGGAACCCCCCTGACTTCCACAGAAGAGCTGCAACCACTGCCATTGCCTTGGTGAACACATGAGGGGTGCTGGTAAGACTGAAGGGTTACGGCAAACTTAAAGTTCCCTTAGCCCACTTAAACTTCAGGTCTGCAGGCAGGCAGGACAGGGATGTGGAAATATGCGTCCCTCAAGTCCAACGCTTCCATCCAGTCTCCTGTGTCCAAGGCAGACAGTACTTGAGCGAGCATGAGCATTTTGAATTTCTCCTTTTTCTGGACGAGATTGAGAAGGCACAGGTCTAATATGGGAAGAATGTCTTTTGTCCTTTTTGGGTGCCAGAAAGTAGCGGGTATAGAAACCACAACCTACTTCTGATGCATGCACCCTCCCAAAGGCTCCCTTGACCAAGAGAGTAAACACTACTTGACAGAGCAAGAAGAGGTAGTCCTCAGTCAATTGGTCATAAGTGGGTGGCAAAGGTGGAGGGGTGGTCAGAAGTGGGAGGGAGCAGTTTCTTTGGACTTTCATTGTGAAGGTAATGGCGTATTCTACCCCACCACCGGATGCCCAGGATGGCAAAGTAAAAGGTTTGAAGGCAGCGCCTGTCCGGGGGGTGGTGCAATGTCCAATCTCTGGCTACATGTCACACTTGATCTATGGCAGACCCATGTCCTGTACCACGAATAGGATGGGAAGCTGTAAGAAAGTGCCTAATTTGTGCATGGTTGACCCCACTTTTTGCCAAATTGCTGATTTACTTTGACTGAGTGTTCCCTTGGTTCCTGCCAAACAGGTACCCAGGGCCTATGTTCTTTCCCTTAAACTGCATTAAGACAAAATCCAATTGGCATTCTTTTGCCACCGGTCAGTCCCTTGTAAATGGTACCATAGGTATCAAGGGCACTGTGGCCAGGGAAGGGCTGTAATGGCTGCTGCACCTATTGTGCCACCCTTAGAGGCCCTGTACCTTTACACACACACACACACACTGCCATTGCAGGCTGCGTGTTTTGGTGCAGAACGAAGTTAAGAGTCAACATGGCACACACACCTGTGTGCCGTGCCTACAACCTACTGCCCTGGCGTAGGTCGGCCACCCCTCTAGCTGGGTGCACTATACCAGTGTTGAGGGTACAGGTGCATGAGCCCTGTACCCCAACAGTGTCCTAGGAAATTCTTAGATATTGTAAGTGAAGTAATGCCATTAAGAGTATATGGTGCAGAGAGTTTGTCATTACAAACCCCACAGCACTATAATTACTTTACTGAAAACTGGGAAGTTTGGTATCAAACTTCTCAGCACATTAAACCCGCACTGATGTCAGTGTGGGATTTAATGATAAATGCACTCAGAAGGCAGCTTAAAGATGCCCCCTGAAAAAATGAACTCACACTAGTGTCCTGGCTGAGAGGCTGCTTGCCAGCTGCCACCACCAGACATGTTTCTGGACCCCTGGGTTGAGAGACTGCTGCTCTCTGGGGTCTGAAACAATGCACATCCTGGGACGAGGTGCCAAACCTCCTCCCCCAGGATAGGCAGGGTCCACGAAGGGGAAGCACCAAAGGCTTGCCGCCTTTGTGAGCTACCCCAGCCATTTGCTGCTTCCAGCAACTGGCCCCCACCGGTTCTGACCCCCACTTTGGGCAGGCGGAAAAACCAAGTAAGGAAGGGAGGTGTGGCCATGGTTACCGACCCCACCCCTCAGGTGTGGGAGGCGAAGTGAAGCACAACTCTCAGTCCCCGCCATCTTGCAGATGGGGGGACCCAGCCAACCAGAGAGAGGCCTATGCCCCCCTCCCACTAGAGGGTGGCGTAATAGGGGTTGTACCAACCCCAAGGTAGGGGCCCATTGGTCCCAACCTTTACTTTCCCTGTAATGCCCCTAAACCTAATATTTAGGGGCAACTCTTAACCTTGCCTCATCAGACCAGAACCGACCAGAAGAAGAAAAGAAGGACTGGAGTAGTCGTTCTGAACTAAGAAGAGGAGGACGCCCACTGACTTGGCCCCAGCCTTACCGGCCTATCCACACCTCAAACCTGCGCCAGCGAAATCCTGGTGTGTTCTGCAGCCAGCAGCCCACCCAAAGGACCTGCCTTCCAAAACAAAGACTTTGTCTCCCGTGAGCACCGGATTTGCTCACCAACAGACTCTGGTCCCAACCAAAACATTGAGTCTGCACCACTCTGCACAAGATACCCACGGCTAGAATTTGAGTGGCCCAACACCACGAGGAGGTCTCCCTAGCGATCCTGACCTGAGATCTGGTGATCTCTGACCTGCCTTGCATCTCTAATCTGTGCCTGCAGTCTCTTTCTGGAGGATCCCCCCGACTGGAGCTGGTAAGAAAACCTGATGCATAGAGACCGCTGCACCCGACATCCCACAGCCTTCGGTGGCCCAACCGACAGTGTCCCAGCATCCCATCTTACCTCTCCAACCGGTGTTCACATCTAGAAGATCTTCGTCCCCAAGCCTGCAGTCTTTGTTGCAAACGGAGAATCCCCATTGAAAACAGGACACACAACGCCTTCGCGGCGGGTGTACTTTGGGTGCTAACTCGGATACCCCTTTGCCCTGATCCTAACCCCAGGAGCTTTACTCCCACAACCTTGTGGCCTGCTTGTGAGCAGCCACCAACCGGAGGCCTCATATCCCCCATTGCATAACATTGAGACTCAGCACTCTGCACCAGGCCGCCCTAGTGCAGCTGAGTGTGCTTTGAGTAAATCGTTGACCCTAACCCCAAAAACCAACTCCCAAACCCAAGTACTTACCTTGAAACAGATAACCTCATTTCCTCCCATAGGAAACGATAACCTAATTTTCTCCCATAGGATTGCATTGACTGCTTTCTTGTGAAAATTGTGTGGAGTTGGTTTTGTATGAAAACTTGAAAATTTAAAATATCTAAAACTGCTTTACTTACCTATTTTCTTGGAAATGTCCCAGTAGCATATCACACTGAGTAGAAAAAGTAATCTATAAAGTAATCATATGTAATCTAACAGTAATTCCCACTGTATTGAAAGTATTTACAAACCTGTAACAACTTCATTTTCATTCAGCTTGCTTGTATTGTTCAACCTGCCTTGAAATGTACCCTTTACACTTATCTGTACCAGGCTTGCTTGGTTCTAGAAAATAAATATTACTAAATAATATTTATATACAAACAAATTGGTCTGAGTTTCAATCATTGAGTGTGTGACATCATTTGTTGCCTGAGTGTGTACAACAGATGCTTTACTCTACCCTCTGATAAAGCCTTTATGCTCACCCACACTACCACAAATAGAGAGTAAGGTGCTATCTACTTTTACCTCTGCCTAGTTTGGGGTTCTACTGGATTCTGTGCACACTATACTTTATTTTGATATAGTACATACAGCGCCAGCTTCCTACATAAGCCTGTGAGCCCTGGTGGCTGGGAGGGTATGGATGCAATTAAAAAACCCTTCTGTGGCCACGAAAGGGGCAGAAGCTGAGTGTGGTTGCCGAGGCACCATAGTGAAGGGCAAGGACCAGACCTTAGCTCTGCTATCCTTAAAGCGCTCCAGCACGGAGTCTCCCTTTTCTCCACAAAAACTAGAGCAATCAAAGAGCAGGCCCATAAGCAAGGCTTGAACATCCCCTGAAAACCAAGCCAGGTTTGGCACCAAAGGGCCACCAATGATGAAATCGCTCTACCCAGCAAGCCTGCTGTGTCCAGTCCACATCATATGGTGAACTTTACTTCGTCTCTCACAACAGCAATAGCTTGAGAGAAAAGGGTAGGAATCTCTTCCAAGACCATTCTCCGGATTCCTGCCTCGGCTCACCTCTCTTGACGATCACAATATACCAGCATGACTCATATAATTCCTCCCAACAAGTATGAATGAATATTTTTCTTGTACCCTGTCTTTTAACCATAGTGCATGCTGTTAGTAATAGCTAGATGCAGTTGGTGTTCCCCGGTTTGTTTGAAAAGGCTTAATAGCTTTTACAAATGTTTTACCGGACATATGCAAGCACATGTTTCAGGCGCCACGGACACATCCAGAAAATCCACCAGAATAAGCATCAAGTAACCGTCATAGATGACCTCAACGTCAACCTTCCGGAAGACAGCCCTCATCAAAATAATCCCCTGCACCTGTACCCTGCTTTATACAATTAGATTGTAACCTTTGTTTTTTAACATTCTAAATCATCTTCTAGAAGACAGTCTCATCAAAAAAATCATCTGCACATGTTCCTTGCTATAAGCAGTTAGAACTGGACTCTTGTGGACATTCTAAAGCACCTTCTAGAATGCAGCCTCCTCAAGTTAATCATCTGCACCTGTCCCTTGTTACAACAATTAGAATGTGACCTTTATGAGCTTTCTAAAGCAGTCTTATTTAAAGGCAGTCCAAACTCCTCATCTTCGCCTGCCACTTAACTGTTTCCTGGCGTCTAGTACTGTTTTGCCAGCTCCTTTGATTCTCTTGCTCTGACCTCACGGCAAAAAACATCCTATGTTAGTTTCGCACCTGGATGGAATAAAGAACAAGAAGAAAAGGAGACACATTGACACACTTGATTTTACTACACGCTGAGTTCAGTCGCAAAATGATTCTGCAAACAAAGGTATCCAGTGTTTTAGTTTAACTTGTACATACTGTTGGCAAAAGGTTTTCCTAGTTGGATCGGTTATCAGCTTACCATGAGGTATACCTGGATAAAGATTCACTTAACCTTACAGCTTTTGTTACACCGGATGTTACTTTCCAGTTCTGCCACATGCTTTTTGGTTTAGTCTCAAAAGCTTGTATTGCAGAAAGTTGTAACCTAGTTTCTGAGGGGTTGTGCTAATGATGTTTTTCAAAACCATATTCTCGTTTTCTCCGAAACTGAAGTGGAACACAAGTATATTTTGAACAAGGTGTTGACCATGTTGCAAGATCATGCGATTACTCTGAGGGGAAAAATTCTATTTTTGTGTTAATGAATTTGAATACTTAGGAAATGTGTTGTAAGGTGGAGCAAAACCTGGTTTGGTTGATGCAATTGTGAAAGTTCTGTGCCCCAAAGATAAGAGGCCAATTATATTCATTCCTGGGGTTATGTTCATTTTATTCAAAGTTCATTAAAGGAATCTCTGATCTTACAGAGTGCGATGGACATTTTTTTAAAGAACAGAGTTTTTGTCCTTATGTAAGGGAAAGAACATTTTTATTTGATCAAACAGAGTATATCCTAAGCCCCTGCTCTGCAATCATACGTTGAAGGTTGTGAATAGTTTGTAACCGTGGATGTCAGTGCCTATAGTATTGGGCGGTACTTTCTCAGCTTGTTGGACTAAAGGGGGTTATTGTTGGATTTGCTTCCAGAAGGTTGAATGGTTAGCAAGATTATCATCTAAATTACTAGAACTTAATTTTAAAGTTACAGTACATTGTAGGAGGTAAGAACATTAGAGCAGATTACTTCTCTCTTCTACCAGTACTTGACCCACAGCAATAATTTTCTGGAAATAAAATTTAAGAATGCATATTTGCCACGTCTGTAAATAGGGTAATTTGTTATGACCTGAATTAATGGATCGATAAGATAAAATGAGATAAAATATTAAAGTATGTGATTAATGTTTTGTCAGGTTGGCCTAAAGAAAGGTTATTAGGTTGTGACCTTGAACGAATTTACAACGTTTCTGATGAGCTTTCTTTCAAAGGTAACTTATTGGTAACTGGGGATACATTTATTCCTCCTACTGTTCTAAGCTCAAGAATGTTAGAAGCAGCTCATAAAAGTAACTTGGCGACGAGTGCCACTAAATGGAAAATTATTCCTAACTTTTGTGTGGCCTGGGCTAGAGAAGTTGGGGAAGTAGCACACAACTGTGTATAGTGCAAATTAAGTAATAAACATTTAATTACTGCTGTTCCTATGCCTCATTCTGTTGACTGTCCTGACACAATATGGCAGAGAGTTGAAGTAGATTTTTAGTTCCTTTTCATGATATATCTGATAGAGGCTACTAGCTGAAGATTCTTTACCTTATTATATTCCCTTCCGTCAAACTGGAGTCGGAAATTTTTAAGCAAGACCCCTTGCATGCTGGCAGTTGGCGTCGTTCATGCTGGAAGGGTTATGTACATTTTATTCAATGTTTATTAAAAAAAAGAAAATCTCTGATCTTAGCGTGCTAAAGAAATGTACTAATGAAGAAAAGTTTATTCGGCCTTCTGTATTGCACGAAAATTTGGATGTGGTCAAACAGACTATATCTAAGTCCTCACTGAAGCCCTGCTTGGGGCCTGGTCCAAGCTCAGCTTTGGGCCTGGTCCATACCCCACTTAGGACTATTTCTCACCACCATTGCCCTGCTCCTGGTACCCAGCCTTTCTCACCCACTGCCCCTACCCTGAGAGCGTGGTGGTCAAGGCTGCAATGTCCTGAATCAATCCTGATGCATTCCCCTACCACACCACTGAATAAGACATCCAAGAGGCTGGATACCTTCAGAAAGTGGATTTCTTTCTTCCCCCAGCTGTGCACTGTGGTTCAAGCTAACCACATCCTTTTTGGGCCGTTATTCTCATACTGTCCGGAATACGGTTGTGCGGGTGCTGCCTTTGGTCAAGGATGAGGCCCAGACCATACTTCCCCAAGCTAATGCTGACTGGCGAGATGCAGCCAAGTTCACAATCCGATACTGTTTGGACTCACCTTGCATGTGCCATTCCTTCTTTGGTGGCGTTGGACATCGCGCTTGGTTGAGTAATGCTTGTATTTGGGGGGGGGGGATGTCCACGTATTGCTTATGGGCATGCCCTTTGATGGAACCCATCTTTTCAGAGACGAGGCAGATTCGGGCTTGAAGCGGTTCAAGGATAGTAGGGCCACTGATAGGTCGTTGGGGGCTTTCTGTAGCCCCATGGCAGCTGTATTATGCCTTAACCACTTTAGTAGTTACAGAAAGGGTAACCCAAGATACGTCACTGGGACCAGGGTAAAGAACAGTACATTATGAGAGGGTCCCAATAAACAGTTATTAACAAGAAAGATTACATTAGTTCAAAGCAAAAGAAAACTGAAAAAGGACACTTATTATGTTTAACATTCAGTGTTATTTAATCACACTGAATAAACTCCAATTAGTAAAATTATTTCAAACAATTTACAAAAGGTAGTGCCCCCCAACAGGGGAGAAGGGAATAGTCGGGTAATACAGGGAGTATTGTGATTGGAGTGAAAATAGGGTGATAAGTGTCAAAAGTATACTGCAAATCACAAGTTTCATTACATATCTTATATATGGCTGAACATGAAGCCTCACAATTTCGAAAGTATTTTACAAAATATAAATTGCCATTATTGATAAAAGTCACACAGTGATTGATCACTGTTGTTCGAGCTGGCAAATAATACAAATGTCAACGTTTCGACCCCTAAAGTATTGTAGGTGATTGGTCCCTTACGGTGGGGTTTAATCCATCGTTATTTTGCTCACCACGCCACCCCAGTTTGGACCCAACCATATGCAAATCAGTGTTAAACCTGCTCCTCATGGGACCAGTCTAGCCGAACTGCCAAGCTACGTCCTCCCTGGCTGAACCAGAAACAAGCATCCTGAGACCTGTTTCGGGGCATCAACCCTCATCAGCCAGGGTAGCTTGAATCCAGTGGCGCAGTGAGCACGAGACCAACGTCTGGGCATACCCTTCCCACTTAGGGCAACAAAAGCAAAAGGAACAAATGATGTCCAGAATGCTGAACAAGGCAAACATTCACCCCCAGTCACAAAGATTTGGGTTTAGTCCATTTTTTTGCACGCCGCGCCAGTTTGACCCAGCCATATGCAAATCACTCTTGACCCTGCTCCTCATCAATCAATCAATCATTCAATCAGGGAATTGTACGTGCGCTACTCACCCGTGAGGGTCTCAAGGCGCCTCACGGGAACACTCCAGCCCAAACTGTGAAAAGCCAGGTCCTCCCTGGACCACAAACGAGCGTCCAAGGATAGGTTTCCGGGTATCACCCCTCATCAGCCTGGCTAGCTTGAATCCAGTGGTGCAGTGAGCACAGGACCCATGTCTGGGCAGTCAGTAGAAAGTTTGGTAAGGTATGAAAGAGACCTCACCCTGTTTACAATTTCCTTCACAGACTCTAGCAAAGTCTGTTAACAGAATAGCTTAAAGGTCATATCATATTTACTTAGCTTTCCTCCACAAAACTGGTTTACCATTCATTTGTTTTTGGTTTGTTCTGCTGTATGTGGTTTAAAATATGTTTTGACTGAAAGATTAGGCAAGCTATTGTTGTTTGCACTGTGCTCCTCAATGTTATAATGGATATGGTATGTTGCATTGCTTCATTTTTCTTGTAATCTACGATTCTATGCGACTTCATCGTTTTAATTAAAGTGCTAATTTCATTGTTACGCACTAACGTCTTTGGAGCCCAACTTCAAAAAGATTGCTTTTAAGGGTGAGATAGACTTCTTTTATAAACATTGTTACAATGCATGTCTATGATTTGTAGGTTTTTGATTAATGAAATGTATTGTGAGATCATGAAATCAATACTAACATTCACTTTTTTGCTTTTTTATAGACGAAGCGAAATGAAGAGCAGACATGATGAAATTAGGAAGAAATACGGTATGTTTAATTAATATTTGATTTTCTTTTATATTTTGCATACCTTTTCTGACCGGAGTATTTTGCATGACCTGCGCTGGAATGGTAACCTCTTGTTTGCCAAACAGTAGGGAGCTGCACTCATTAGACACAAATGCAATGTCTTTCCTAAATGCCCCTCTATGCTTTTTTCTGGTTCAGAATATTTACAGACATTACATTTGCAAGAGAAATGCAGTTATTGTTTTGTTAACTGAATCTAATTGTACACCAGTTTGAAGCCGATTAAGTTACCCACAGTGGCTTAAAGTGTTTTAAAGATGAAAGTATTTTGTGTAGTGCAAATGCTGAAGATGGGCTGCAAGGTTGTTAAATCGCCTGTCATCTTGTTTTTTTTTGTTGTTTTTTTTTTATTTTTGTTTTTTTGCTTCAATCTTTAAGTTCAAGGCTGTTACCTTCCAGTCTGCATCTATAAACTATATACATGTATGTGTTGGAGTGAGCGTTTAAAAAAAATATGGTTGTTGCTTAACAGTGCAACATATTTGCTATTTGTTTAACAATCCTCATCATAACATTTTTGTTATGGCAATTTCAAGTTTTCTTAAAAAAAAAAGTATTTTATTTGGTTTTTCTAGCAAGCTACAAATGGTGCCCAACAGCGCTTCCATAACAGTAACACTTTTGGAGTGAACAGGTCTTTTCTCAATGTTACATCGACATATGATTAAAACAGGCAACGCATCTTGTTCAATACAAACATCAAAGAGTATATCATTAAAGTCAGTCCTGCACAATAGTTAATTGGGACTCTATTGGTAGGTAAGCAACCTCATTGTCACCATCGTCTATGCCATAGTACTTGTTCCACAGACCCCTAACCTTATAAAATTCCCTCAGGCATCCCCTTGCTTTATATGTAACATTTTCTGCCACCATATAAAGCTCCAATCCTGTTTTCCATTCCTGTATGAAAATACCCTCCTCGCCACAACAGATGACATCCGCTCCCTACTGGACAGATGAGAAACAGTAGACTTCATCCTCCTCGACCTCTCAGCGGCCTTCGACACAGTCTCCCACCGCACCCTAACACGCAGACTCCACGATGCAGGGATCCGGGACAAGGACCTCGACTGGATCCACTCCTTCCTCCACGGCAGAACACAGCTGGTCAGACTCCCTCCTTTCTTTCTCGGCCCCTATACCAATCACCTGCGTAGTCCCACAGAGGCCCTCTCTCAACCCTGCGCTCTTCAACATCTACATGGCTCCTCTCGCCCCCATCGTCAGAACCCACAGACTCAACATTGTGTCATAGGCAGACGACACCCAACTCATCCTCTCCCTATCCATCGAACCCAACACGGCCAAACACAACTTTCAAGAGGGCATGGAAGCTGTCGCCAAATGGATGAAAAGCAGGTGCCTACAACTTGACACCGACAAAACAGAAGTACTCCTGATGGGCCCAAACCCCGATGCCTGGAACGACACCTGGTGGCCCCCGCCCTCGGAAGCCCACCCACCCCACGGACCACGCACGCAACCTTGGAATCATCCTGGACTTTAAGCTCAAAATGGACCGCCAGATCAACTCATTCGCATCCTCCTGCTTCCACATCCTCCGCCTCCTACGTAAGACCTTCAAATAGATCCCTCTCGAGCACAGAAAGAATATCACTCAAGCCCTCGTCGCCAGCAGACTCAACCACGGCAGCGCACTCTACACCGGAATAAACAAACACCTCACTCGCAAGCTACAAAACATCCAGAACACGGCCGCAATACTGGTTCTTACCGTGCCAAGACACTGACCTATCTCCCAGCACCTGCGCACCCTCCACTGGCTCCCCATTGAGGCTAGAATCACCTTCAAGATTCTCACCCACGCACACAAAAACACCCCAAGCACACAAAAACCCCCACAACACCGGACCAGCATACCTGAACAGCCGGCTCAAATTCCATGCACACCAAAGGACCCTACAATCAGCCCAGCTCTCCTACACCATGGTCCCCCGCACGAGAGAGACCAGATCAGGAGTCCGCTTCTTCTCCTTTCTCACGGCTAGAGCCTGGAACGCCCTACCTCTCTACCTCAGACAGACAACATCACTCCCCATCTTCACTAGAAACCTCAAAACTTGGTTCTTCGACAGGCCCCTCCTTGATGGACTGGAACCTGCACCCCTCCCCCCAGCGCCTAGAGACCCTTACAGGTGAGTAGTCGCGCTTAACAAACACGTGATTGATTGATTGTATGGTTGGAAACTCCGGTGCTCCTCGATGTTTGGCTAGGTTAATTTTTGCCACCACCATTCGCAGGTTTCTTGCAGAGAGGCTTGGCTTCTGAGATGTCTACGTCTGAGGGTATGCCCTGGAGGACATTTCTCGAGTGAACCGAAAGTGACTTCTGCAGGATTTTACCTAACTCCCTAAATACTTCACTCCAGTATGATTGTATGTTAGGACAATCCCAAAGTGTGTGCAGGAATGTACCTCTGTCTACCCTACACCTCAGGCAGTGGGGTGTATTCTACTATTCCAAATTTATGTAAGCGAGCATGGTCATTGTAGACTCTATGTTGGATTTTAAATTGGATGAGTCTTAGCCTCGATTTAATAGCCCTCTTCCTCAGGTGCATCAGGGCTGCCTCTGAGTCAGTGTCATACAGTTTACCCACATCGCTGCACCATCTTTTTCTCCGTTTCTTTAAGGAATCTGGTATGTTATTATTAATTGTTTTATATGTACAGGAGATCGCCTTCGCCTCTAGTTCCCCTTGTTGTAGTCTACCCACTGTAGGTGCATATTCAGGGATGTCGGTCATGTGTAGCACTTCCGCCGTCCAGGCATGTCTGAGTTGTGCATATTTAAAATATTGTGTGTCATTAAGCTAGTAGTCTCATTGAAGGGAGCTAAAATGAACCAGGTCCCCATCTTCCAAGTGAGCACCCAGTTTGGAGATCCGAATAAGGTCCACCTCTCTAAAGCCTCTTAATTTTCCAATTTTTGTCAGTCTTGACCCGAGCCATAACCGGGATTTTACAGGTTATCCTAGTTTCCCAATCCATTTATTTCCCTGCCTTTGTCCAGGTCTCTATTTTCATCGGAGTTGCCAGTAGCAGTTTCCATATTCCCTTAACCCCATATAGGTAGTGCATGTAGGGCCTAGAATGGAATTGACTTCTTTCCAGTACGTAAATGGGATGGTGTCCGGGTGCATGGCCCCAGTGATTGATTACTAATAAGTGTGCCGCCCAGGAGTATGTCCTGATGTCCGGGAGAGTGATGCCACCGTTCTACTAGTCGCTCTGTAGAGTCCACAATACCACTCTAGGGTGTCCCCATTCCATAGTAGTTTCCAAAATCTCGCCCTTAGTTTTGGTAAAAATCTAATCTGGGATCCTATGATATGTATGCTTGAGCACATAAAGTAGTTTTGACAGGGTTTTCATTTTAAACATAGCCACCCTCCCTAGCAGTGTTAGAGTTAATACCCTCCACCGGACTACATCCACATGGAAGTCTGTCCGTATTCTCCATAGATTCCGACATAAGGTGCGCTTCCTGTCTGACGTTACGTATATTCCTAGGTATTTTAACCCCTCCCTATCTATACGTAGCTTCCCTGGGATCTCTGTGTCTGGGTCTGATGGTAGCCCTGGCCCATCCCCCTCTCAATAGGGAACTCCACTGAAAATATCTCATTTAGTTTGACCGAGACTACTGGATTCCTATACAGCAGTGCTATCCAGGCCTGAAACTTGTGCCCAAAATCAAATCTCTTCAGGACCTGTGTCAAGAAGGACCAGTGTACCGTGTCATAAGCCTTTTCGGCATTTAGGGAGAAGAATATGTGGGTGTCTCCTCTCGGCTGGATCATCTACAGCCAAATTATGGAACATTCGGAGATTGAATTTGGTTGATCTCTTTGGCAAACAAACATATTGGTCCTTTTTTATTATGGGGGATATGACTGCAATCAGCCTTGTGGCTTAGACAGTTGCCAGTATCTTGGTCTCCGTGTTAAGGAGCAAGATCGGGCGGTTTGAACTGCAATTCGGGTCTGGCTTTCCTGGCTTATGCATTACCAATATTGTGGGCCAGCAAAGTTCTGGTGGCAGAGTTCCCTTCTTTCTTGTCTTTTTGAGATCCAGTTTGAGTAGGTTGGGTCCAAGGATACCAGCATTTCTTTTATAGACCTCTACTAGTATTCCAATGGGGCCTGGCACTTTGCCTGCCTTTAGTTTGGCGATCGCTGCCAGTATCTCCGAAAGTTGGTTGGGTCCAAGGATACCAGCATTTCTTTTATAGAACTCTACTAGTATTCCATTGGGGCCTGGCACTTTGCCTGCCTTTTAGTTTGGCGATCGCTGCCAGTATCTCCGAAAGTGTAATTTCTCCCTCTAAGGTCGAGGGATCCTCCGCTGTAAGAGTTTGTACATGAACTGCGGCTAAATATTCTTCTATATGAGGAGCTTCTGCAAGCGGTCGTGCCCTATAGAAGTCCTTTTAGTACCATGTAAACTTATCAGCTACCTCCTGGTCTGCGTCATATATGATTATATTGCTACCCTGTATGCTGTCAAAACCTGCGCATTTCCTTTGTGGTTTTGGCGGCCTTACTGCCCATGTCCTGAAACTGGTTTTGTGCTTCATTCTGTGCCAACATTTGGTATTCTGTTCAGAAAATCGTAATCCCGCAGAGGGTAAAGAGGTCTGATCCTGCTCCAAGGGTCTCTTCCAACTTCGCTAGGTGTCTGTCCATGGACTCTATTTTGCGGAGTTCCTTCTTTTTTTGTGCTTAGAGTCTTGTTATTGTTATCCAAACTTGTAAAGCGCACTGTAAACCTAACGGCATCCTGGCGCTAAGATACATGTGCACTGCCACCATCGTGCTGTCGAGGCCATGCTACGTGCAAGCAGTCTATGTTCTGGGAAATAGACAGGTTTTTATTTTCTTTCTGAACATCAACAGGTCCTGCGTCTGCCTCAGATCAGTAAGAAGACCATTCCAAAGCTGCTCTGCTGCAAAGCTGAAAGCTCTCCCCCACCCCCCTGGTTTTGCTCTTTTATTCCTGGGTACTTTTACCAGGTTGGCCGAGGAGGAACGAAGACTATGGGTGGGAACATACCAACCAAATCTGTTCTGTAAAGGTTTAGGCCCAATCCAATGCAATGACTTAAAAACAATACAGAGTGATTTAAATTGTATCCTCTGTGATACCGGGAGCCAAGTGCAGCTCCGCCAGCGCCTGAGACGTTTTTGACCATTGTGGTCTCATTAAAGCAAGCTTTGCCGCCATAGTCTGGATTCTCTGGAGTCCCCCGATTAAATACCTTGGAGACTCCAACAGTAAAGCATTGCAATAGTCCAGGCAACTCAGAATTAAACTCCTTGTGCTCATGCCTGGATTGGCAACATCGGTAGAATCTTCTGAAGTACTCTAATAAGAGAGAAGCTGCTCCCCACTAGCTTGTTGACTTGAGTTTCTAGGTTCAGCTTGTCGTTGAAGCTAATTCCTAGTTTACGTACCGTTTCAACAGGTATAAGGTGTATCCGTGGGGATGGACCAAAAGCCCGTTAGGAAGTTAGAGAGGCACTTTGCCTGCAGCACAGCATAAAATCAACGTGTTGTTGCCGTTGAATTGCAAAGAATTATTTCTCATCCAATGTACCATGTCTTGCATACAGGCGTGAAAATTTACTAGTGAGACCACATGATCCCCCTCCAGTGATGAAATAAGCTGTGTGTCATCAGCATAATTCACAAGGCTGACATTGTGACTTGATGACAGCGAACAAAGGATTCGTATAGGCATTGAATATTATTGGGCTGATCACAGACCCCTGGGGTACCCCATGCCTAATACGATTGATAAGGGGGGGGATAGCCACTGCCTGTTGTCTATTTGCCAAATAAGATTGGAAGAAGCAGGGGTAGTGGACGTAGCTCTGAAATGATTTCAGTCTTGCTAGAAGGACTGCCTGGTTAACCGTGTCGAATACAATAGACCGGTCCAATAGAATCAGTATAGCTGATTGACCCCTGTCTGCACGCATTCGAAGATCATCCAGAACGGTCACCAAAGCAGTCTCCGTCTCATGTCTTGGGCGGAAACCAAATTGCACATCCTCCAGAAATTGGGAGAGTGCCCTACTTACCAGGAGCTCTATGATCTTCACTGGATAAGGAAGGGGAGAGATGGGCCTATAGCTCTTAGGGCAAGTTGGATCAAGTGTGGATTTTTTCAAAAGTGGTGCTATTGTTGCTTGTTTCCAACATGGTGGCACCAGCCCGCTGCTCAAGGATTGACTACACAGCTGTCGGAGCCCCTCCGACCCTCTTGCTTATTTAGTGATGGCCTGCCTTCCATCCCACCGGATATGAACAGGTCATCCCCCTTAAGCTCTTCAATGATTTTACTTATCTGAGCCTCAAAAAAAGTAGCTAAACTGTCACATAAATCCTGTGTGGGAGGAATCCTGCTTTTTGTGCAATCCGGGCTGGCAATGTCATTCACAATTTTAAAAATACTCTTGGTACTATTAGGTGCCTTCAGAATAACTTCTGCATAGTATTCAGCTTTTGCAGTAACAATTTCTTTTTTGTAGCGACTATTTTCCCCTTCCAAGTAGCTTTATCTATTTCCACGTACTCCTTCCTCCACTGCCGCTTTGCATGTTTGCATCCCTTTTTTAAATTCCTCAGTTTTTCATTATGCTAGGGTGTAGAAGGTTTCCCCAATTTTCTGGTATTTTTTAAAGGGGCAATCTGGTCAAGCTTTCCATTTGTGTCCACACAAAGCTGCATAGTTGTCTTCCACCTGTTTCATGGAGTCAAAAGACCCATTTATTAACATGGAAAACAGGGGGTATTGTTGCCCTTCTTCACTAGTCCATTCCAATCCCTACCTAGAAAACTCCTTTCCACCTTGGTGGTAGACATACACAACCTAGGATTAACCACCAGAAAACGTAACCAGGTGGTGATCAGACCAACCCACCGGTAGGATACTTTCCACTTTGATATCTGCCAAAATCAAGTCTAGTACATGTCCCCCCTTATGAGTAGGTTCTGTGAACCACTGTAGTAGATTGAGGTTTTCACAAGATTTATGAGGTTATTATACCCAGAATCTAGGCTTCCATTGGTCCATATGTTTAATACTCCTAGAATGAGCAGTCTAGCATGGGTGAGTGCCATGTTACTGAATACATCAGCTAAATACTGCTGATGTTGAAGAATGACTGCCCCTGGGGGCCTGTAGCAAACCAGTCATCATGTGTCCATTATAATCTTTTAAAGAGAAACCCAGCAATTCAGTACCTATCACCTCATCAATATCCATTGGTAAGATATCCCATATCTCTTTAAAAATAATCCCAACCCCCCCACCTCTGCCACTTGATCCTGACTGAGTGACACTGTAACCCAGTGGACAGATCAGGCCCAGATCGAAATCCGACCCAGGATGCGTCCAGTTCTCTGTCATAAACAGGACATCCAAATAATTTGATTTCAGCAGTACTTGAATCTCTGTATAGTGCTTTGGCAATGACTTAATGTTGAGCAGGCCACACCTCAGAGGTGTCCCTTTTAATGAAGTCTGACTCTTGGCCAGCAGCCCCTTCAACTTAAGCTCCCCCTGTCCACCTCTCTACTTACCTATGGCCTGCAATTGCTCGCCTGTGTAGCTGTAACCTGGCTTCCTGGTGGAATTGATCCCCAAGCCAGCAGCGTTCTTCATGGTCGGTGTCTGTCTGGCCAATATTTGATTTTCTTTGTCCGGCCGTGGCTAAACGCACCTTCCTCTCTTCATTGTGTGTCCCTTACTTTCCATCATTTTGGGATTTATGGCTTCCTTGCCATCGTATGTCCTCATCCAAGTCTGAAGCTCTTCCACCGATTTGTTCTATTTCTATTTAACCACCCCAGTGAGCTGCCCCTGCCTCTTCTTGAGCAATTTCGCTTCTTGCTTGTCGACGACCAGAGTTTGGGTCTGGCCCATAGTGTGTTCATCTCGAACTGGGGCTTTTCCATGTTTTGCTATGTCTTAAGCTGTCATCTCTTTCAAGCCAGCTCCACACCTCTTTGGGTGTGGCAAAGATGTGTGACTTTTCATTGTATATTACTTTCAATTTAGCGAGGAAAAGCAGCATGTCGAGGCGAGCGTAGCTTTGCTTTCACTGTCAAATGTCTGCCTCTGTTTCTGGATTTCATGGGAGCAATCATGGAATATCATGATGGTGGATGATTCAAATTTGATTTCCCCATGCCCCTCGACTTTCTAATGATTGTCTCTATCTTGAAAGTTCAATAGGCGGGCAGTGATGGCTCGTGGGGGGGTTTCCCTGTGGTGGTCTAGCTGTTAGTTCCCTGTGTGCTCTCTTGATCACAAAGCAGTTGGAGAGGTTCTCATCTGTAAAGGTGACCCGAAGCCACTGTCCCAGAAAGGCCACCATGTTGGTTTTCTCTACTCCTTTGGGAAGTCCACCAGTCTGATGTTTCACCTTGCCCAGTTCTCTGCATCCTCAATTCTATGGAGTAGATCTTTGGTCACCTCCTGTAGTCCTTTAACATCCCACCCTATGGCATGAGCATCTTCTAGTTTGGACACTCATCCCTTTGCTGCCATCACTCAGTCAGCCACTTTGTGGACATCTTGTCTTAACAGCAACACTTCTGCAATCTTGGTCTCTAGTGCCATCCTTGACAGCTGCAATGCAGTGAGGAGGGCCAAGTTGTCAGGCATTGTACATGATGCATCTGAATCTGGTGTATTCTCCACCACCTAGGTGTATTTGTGTATCTTGCCTTAGCAGGGCAGTTTTGTGTTTTTGTATTTTGCCATTGCAACGTGACTATTGCCTTCTTGCCTCCTCCCTGTTTGGTTGACTATGCTATCTTTGGGCCTAGTGTCTCGTTCATATTGACATCTGTCTTCTTTCAGTCCTGGAGCATATCCTAAGGAGCCACTGTTGGGTTTATGATCTCGACCGTGTCTGCCTGTGGATGCTCAGCCTCTGATCTCAGATTTGCATTTATAGATTGTAGGGAGTGGGGTGCTCAGTGGGGTGATGGGGACCACAGGACGCTATGTTGCCATACACGTTCTCTTTATTGTATTAGGACCTCAGGTCTCTCTCTCTGGGGTTGGTAAACTCACAAGAGCCTCAGTGCTCACTTCTCTGAGTCATGTCCAATAAACAAAAAAAAACACAGCTGGAGATGGCCTCTCCCTTCACCTCCTCAGGGGTCTTCTCCAGCTCTTCAGTATTTTGTTGTGTTCCCGGGCTTTGGGCTCCTCGCGCTCTCTCTTGGGCGGTGGTGCGGGTAAGGAAAAGAAAACAGATCGGGGTTCAAACCGGGCTCTCGGGTTATCCTTGTGCTACCACCACCAGTCACCACGTAGTGGGGGAGGGAACCGTGGGGCATTATCGCATGCTCCGGCAGACCTACTCCGTGTGCTTTAACTCCCAGTGTCTCCCCACCACCTCCACCAAAATGATCCCCTGAGCGGTGCTCGCCTTAGGTCATGACCCATCTCCAGTGCCGTGGCATAGGGACCTGGGGCGTCTTCTCCCTTCGGCAGCCCGCCGGGTTTGAGAGCTGTGTAATGGATGCTCCTCTGATTCTACGCCTCTCTGTCTGGCTTTCCTTCGTCCTCGTCCTTCTTGCCACTCGCTTCCTCGTCGCTTACGGCCGTACGCCGTTTGGGCCTACTGATATCTGAGGCCCCACCCCCTTCGCTTTGGTCAAGACTAGACCACTGTTTTTTCGGGCTGAGGAGATCTTGGTTCGCCCATCGGCCACTTCCGGGCCTCATCAACGCGATCCTTATCACATAGATCTTCATATATCTTAGTGTTTTGCTCTTCTTCCGACCTAGGTGTTTAGGCCACAGGGTATCCAATCCCTCTATGACTTTGTGCTCCCCTGATGCGGCCTCTGTGTGGCTCAGGGATTCCTGGGATTAATACATAGCTGCCAAGGTTTCAGATTGGTTATGTGAGACATTTTCATAATCTCAGTGTATTTATGAGTGACAGTCATCGACTGAGTGACACTTTCTCACATGCCAAATCAAGCAATAAATACGAGAGGAACATATAAATATCAGAAAATACACCCATTTGAGCAACCAGAAACGCATAAGATATTTAAACTGCACAAGGCACCAGACCCAGGTGTAGTGGGTAAAGATGTTCCAGGCTGCATTGGCCACAGAAGCAGTCAGAGCGAACCCCTATTCTGTGTACTCAGATGATTACAACAGGCACCCCAACCACCATTCTATCTTTCTTGGTTCAAACTCTTGTCCTGCGGGATGAATACACAGTTCTCTTCCAGGGGATCCTCATCAATAGTCATAAGCATTAGAATATTCCCGCCCATGCGCGGGACCCCGGAAACAATATATTATATGTGCCCCACATATATATAGACATATATATATAAATATATATATATATATATAAAAATAAGCAATTGCAGCCAAATAAAACAGTAGAGCTGGAATATGCTGTGAAGAATTTCCACCATACATGTGTATTTGCATTAGAAACATGAGAAACAACACCAATGCTTGTTTAGAAAATGTTTTAATGCTTAGAAAGCAGTAGAAATTCTTATAACACACTGTAAGCATATACAGCTCCCAGGCTGCATTGCAAATACCCAGTCTAAAAAGACTGAAAAGCTAACTTGTAGCTGAATGTACTAAAACTGACGCTGTGCCCTTAAGGCAACTCTGCCCCTAGCTTCCCATCATGCCTCAGGGGTTACAGTTAGGTCAGTTGTTCTTTCCGGCTCCTTCAGGAAGGACCCTGGATTCACAGCTCCACACTTTTCTGCCTTTTTCAGTCAGAAAATCTTCTAAAGAACAATTTTTTGATTTACTTTGACTTTTAACATCAGGGTCAAGTAAATAACTGCCTAGCAGTCGATTTTTTGTGAGGTTTTCCTGTCAGGATGCCCTCATTATTTGATGATTGCCCTTCTTGTGGCCACAAGAAGGCAAAAACAGACTCTCATGAGGTCTGTATTTTATGCTTGCCAGAGGATCATGATCCTAAGGACTGTTCACATTGTAAAAATCTGTCTGACAGGACTCTTAAAGACAGAGAGAGGAACAGGCTCTATGGTCTGGCCCAGAGATCCATGAGAGGAAGATCTACAGAGAGGAAGAGTTCGAAGAGACCCAGAACTCCCTCCAAAGGCAAGTCAGAGCGTCCATCAACCTCAGCACCGGGCTCGGCGCTGAAAAAACAACATCTGATGGACAGTTCGAGAGAAAAAACTCCGTCGACGTCGGGACCGGCGTCGATGAGGAAGTCGTCGTCGAAAAGAAGTTCACCGACGACGAAGAAAGCTCCGCCGTCGTCAACTAAGCGACGATCGGCGTCGAGAAAAGCCACGAGATCACCGTCGACGAGAACATCGACGTCAAGACTTAAGTCACCTCCGCCGTCGTCAACCAGGCGACGATCGGCGTCGAGGCACAAATCACACCCGCCGTCGTCTCAACGTCGACAGGCTTCTAAGAGTGTGACACCTCCGCCGACGTCTCCACGGAGGCGCTCGGCGTCGAGGAGCAAGAGCCCCCTCGGACGCTCGCCGTCGAGGAAGGGATCATAATCGTCGGCGCTTCGGCGCTCGACGCCGAGGATGTCCGATCCTCCGCCGTCGCATATCAGGTCGACGTCGAGGGCACCGTCGACGACAGGACAACGTCGATTGTCATCTCCGTCGCCGACAGACCAAGATCGGTCGACGTCGAGACCTCGGTCGATGGCAGGGCAACGCCGTTCGACGTCGAAACCTCGGTCGACGGCAGGGCAACGCCGTTCGACGTCGAGACCTCCGTCGAAGGCAGGACGACGCCGTTCGACGTCCAGGGAGAAGACTCCGTCGTCGGCTCATCATCGCCGATCGACGTCGAGGGACCACAGGTCAACGTCGAAGCATTCGACGTCGAAGGTTATCACTCCGTCGACGCCGAAGAGGCGTTCAACGTCGAGGGAAAGACTTTTGAGACGTCCTCACACCGGTGAGACGGAGATCTCCTTCAGTGCCTTCGACAGTCCTAGTGACACAATCTGCTTCTCACCATTCCTCCTTAAGTACCTCTGGTTCATCGAGGTCCTCTTCTAGGAGTAGGGGTCCGGTGCAAAAGACACCCCAACGGCGGTATATCACTCAGGCAAGACTCTCGCCAAGATGGTATGGTCCGTTGAGTAAATGGAAGGATTGTGGAGCGACGGAGAGACTGCAAAGGTACTTGAGTCCAGAACACAGGTCCCCTCTTCAGCAGCTGGCAGAAGAGGCAGACAGACAGAGTCCTACCAGTCACCGATCACGCTCACGAGAGAGGAGAGCGGACAGGTCGCATACCCCCAGGGTGTCCCGATCACCAAGGAGGGAGCAACCCAGATCTCGAACACCGAGAAGGGAGGTACGTACTGAGAGATCGAGATCTCCACGAAGGGAGCATCAGAGGGAATCACGTTCTCCTCGAAGGGAAGAACGACCTAGAAGATCACCTGTGAGGAAGGAGAAATCTCACCACAGGAGGAGGAGAACTCCATCATCCTCCTCTTCATCTTCATCTAGATCTTCTAAAGGGGATTACTCTCCAACCCTGGCAGACAGCCCTCGCTCCAGAGCTTCCCCGCTTGACGACGTCAACACGTATCTGGACGTCTTACAAAGGGGTGCTCACAAACTTAATATAGAGATGGCTGTTCCAGAGGTGTCCACTACTGTGATTTTTGAGACCCTCCGTCACAAATCATATACACGGCCTTTGCTCCCATTGGTTCCAGGGATAATGGACCCAATCAAAGAGGTTTTCCTCACGCCAGCAACGATCAGAGCGGTACCGGCACGTATCCAAAAGAAATACAGGCCGGCCGACTCGGATCCTATCTTTGTGAAGGGAGAGCCTGCAGCGGACTCAGTTATAGTAGCCTCAGCTAAGAAGAATCACACAGTCGCTCCTTCTTCAGTTCCTCCTGACAAAGACAGCAAGACTCAAGATTCTTGGGGACGCAGGGTGTGCAGCACAGCAGCTTCATCCCTGAAAGTCTCTAGTGCATCAGCACTTCTCGGAAGGTACGATAGAGCTCTATGGGACTCCATGGAACGATTCAAAGAGAAATTGCCCAAGGAGGACCAGAAGCACTTTGAGGAAACAGTGAAGGAGGGCTGTTTGGTGGCGAACCAAATGATTAGTTCATCTGCAGATAACGCCCTTCTAGCAGGACATGCCTACTCACATGGGGTATGTGCGATGAGATCTTCTTGGCTGCGTTTAACTGGTCTCAAACCAGATGCCCAGCAACGCATCCTGAATCTGCCCTTCTCAGGATCTTCACTCTTCAGGGAGCATGCCGATCAGGAAATGACCCGCATGAAAACAGAATTGGACACAGTGAAGGCGGTTGGTCTGGAGAAAAAGAAAGAGCCGTTCAAGCGACGCTTCAAGACCAACAAGAGCCGGGGAGGCCAACAGAGGGTTCAAACCCCTCAATGGTCTCAAAACAAGCCACAAGGGAAGGCGCAATACAGAGGAGGAAAATCGGGCAGAGGCAGAGGCGGACATCATCAGTCCTCTACCACGCCTAGAGGAGGCAAGGCCTGAGCAGTGGCTTCCTCTGGCGCCGTTACCCACTCCAGTGGGAGGAAGTGCTTCGCAACACCTGGCAGAGTGGGTCAGCATCACAAAAGATCAGTGGGTGCTGAATATACTGCGCAATGGATATGCGCTACGTTTCCGGAAGAGACCACAACCGATTCCTCCAAAAAAGACTTGCTCGTACCATCTAAAACTCCTCAAAAGGGAGGTGAGCGTCGTCTTAAAGAAAAACGCAATCGAAGAGGTACCCCCATCCCAAAGGGGGAGAGGAGTGTACTCAAGGTATTTTCTAGTCCCCAAAAGAGACCAAGAGGACAAGTTCAGACCGATTTTGGATCTTCGAACCCTCAACAAGGTGGTGGTCAAAGAGAAGTTTTGCATGCTGGCACTTCATCAGATATGTCCTCATCTACAAATTGGAGATTGGATGTGTTCGGTGGATTTACAGGACGCGTACTTCCACATTCCTATAACACCAGGTCATCGGAAGTACTTGAGATTTCTGGTAGGGAACAAGCATTACCAGTACAAAGTGCTTCCCTTCGGACTAAAATCCGCACCAAGGGTATTCACCAAGTGCATGGCAGTGGAAGCGGCATGTCTGCACAAAAAAGGTCTCTTTGTGTACCCATATCTAGACGACTGGCTCCTGAAGAGTCCGTCCCCTCGTCAAGCCACCAAAGACTGTCACCTGTGTCTTCAACAACTACACAGGCTCGGCCTCCACGTGAACACAGAAGTCGGTCCTGCATCCCACGCAAACTATCCACTATCTGGGAGCAGTTCTAGACACAAATTTAGGAAGAGCGTTTCCTTCGCAGGAGAGACTATCTTCCATGTGGCAGAAATGCAGAAAGTTACTTCAGTTTCCTCGTCCAAAGGTGCGAGAAGTAGCGTCTCTACTGGGCTCCATGGCGTCCAGCATCTTCCTAATACCAAACGCCAGGTTGAGGATGCGACCTCTACAAGAGTCTGTGGAAGATCAGTGGGACCAAGCGACTGGAGATTGGGAGGATCGAATCATCCTATCTCAAGCAGCACTGACCTCAATACAGTGGTGGACTCGCCCTCGGAATGTCTTGCAGGGAGTCCCTTTTCAGCAACCTCTTCCTTTGCTGTCTGTGGTAACGGACGCATCTCTAGAAGGCTGGGGTGCTCACATGGGTCATCTTCAGATTCAGGGTCGCTGGTCGACCAACCTTCAGACATACCACATTAACATGCTGGAACTTCGAGCAGTTCATCTGGCGCTCAAAGCGTTCCTTCCAGCAATAACAACGGACAAAATCCTGGTTCAGACGGACAACACTACAACTATGTTCTATCTGAACAAGCAGGGAGGAACTCGATCTCGCCCTCTGTCTCTGGAGGCCCAGACAATCTGGCACTGGCTTCTGGCTCGGGGACTGTCGGTGGTGGCAGTACACCTTCCAGGCGAGCTAAACACAAAAGCGGACGCACTCAGCAGGCACTTCGAAGATCAGCCAGTCTGGGTGCTAAACGACGAAGTAGTCGAAGAACTCTTCCGTTGCTGGGGTCGTCCAGACATAGACTTATTTGCGGACGACGAAAACGCCAAATGCCACGCCTTCGCGTCCAGGTTCCACCGGCCAGGGACGCAAGGGAACGCTCTCCTGCTGGAGTGGACAGGAATGTTCGCCTATGCGTTTCCTCCTCTGGCACTGATTCCGAAGGTGGTGGCCAAGCTCATCAGATCGAGCATTGACATGATCCTAATTGCTCCGGATTGGCCGCGACAATGGTGGTATCCAGACCTGTTACATCTGTCGCTGTGTCCACACAGACGCCTGCCGTGCAGGCCAGACCTGTTGAGCAAAATGAACGGGAGGATCCTGCATCCCAACCTCCCGTCGCTGAACCTGACTGCATGGCTCCTGAGGTCTTGCAATATGGGCACTTAAATCTGCCTCCAGAATGTATGAATATTTTAAGAGAGGCAAAGAGACCTTCCACAAGGGCGTCTTATGCGTTCAAGTGGAAAAGATTTTTCATTTGGTGCAAGGACCATGGCTTTGATCCCACCAAAGGACAAGAAGAGGAAGTCCTTCCATACCTCCTTTACTTAGCTACATCAGGGTTGAAATACGCTTCTATTAGGGTTCACCTATCTGCCATAGTAGCGTACAGAAAATCACCTACACAAACATCGTTTTTTCAGGTCCCAGTGGTTAAGGATTTCCTTCAGGGATTAAAGAAGGTCTATCCCCCTATGAGAAATCCTTCTCCTCCCTGGGAGTTGAACCTGGTTCTCTCCAGGCTGATGTCTACACCGTTTGAGCCTATACACAAGGCCTCCTTGCAGCATCTCACTTGGAAGGCGGCCTTCTTGGTGGCAATAACCTCTGCGCGCAGGGTTAGCGAGATACAAGCACTCTGCACCAAGGAACCTTACACTGTGTTTCACCACAACAGAGTGGTAATGAGGGCTCACCCATCTTTCCTTCCAAAAGTGGTATCGGATTTTCATATAAATCAAACGATTACCCTTCCGTCGTTCTTTCCTAACCCATCGACCCCAGCTGAGAGGTCGTTGCACTCGTTGGATCTTAAACGGGTGCTAAAGTTTTACCTAGAAAGAACGAAGGACACCAGAAAGACAGACCAACTCTTTGTCAATTACAGTTCAATGAGGACGGGGTTTGCAGCAGCCAAAAGGTCCATCTCCAGATGGATTGTCTCCTGTATCAAACTAGCATACCAGCTGGCTGGCAAACCTTTGTTACAATCACCCAAAGCTCATTCCACTAGAGGGAAAGCAGCCACAATAGCGTTTTTGCATGACATTCCTATGTCAGAAATATGCAAGGCTGCTACATGGAAATCAGTCCATACCTTTACAAGGCATTATTGCCTAGAGTCTGATTCCAGAGCGGATTCTCAAGTAGGGCAAGCCTCCTTGAGGAACCTATTTGGGTAGAATATGGCCTACTTTTGGGCCCACGACTATGAATGTTATCTGTTGATTCCTTTGCCCGCAGGGATGAGGTGAGGCTCGCTACTCTATTCTAATGCTTATGACTATTGATGAGGATCCCCTGGAAGAGAAGGATTAGTTACCTACCTGTAATCCTAGTTCTCTTCCAGGGGTATCCTCATCAAAGTCATAAGCAACCCTCCCGCCTCCCCGGGCAAAGGACTTTGTTTATTAAATAGGAGATGTGTTTAACCTGTTATTACCATGGGTTGGTTTTCAGTCTCCGAAAAGAACAACTGACCTAACTGTAACCCCTGAGGCATGATGGGAAGCTAGGGGCAGAGGTGCCTTAAAGGCACAGCGTCAGTTTTAGTACATTCAGCTACAAGTTAGCTTTTCAGTCTTTTTAGACTGGGTATTTGCAATGCAGCCTGGGAGCTGTATATGCTTACAGTGTGTTATAAGAATTTCTACTGCTTTCTAAGCATTAAAACAGTTTCTAAACAAGCATTGGTGTTGTTTCTCATGTTTCTAATGCAAATACACATGTATGGTGGAAATTCTTCACAGCATATTCCAGCTCTGTTTTATTTGGCTGCAATTGCTTATTTTTTTATATTTATATATATATGTCTATATATATGTGGGGCACATATAATATATTGTTTCCGGGGTCCCGCGCATGGGCGGGAATATTCTAATGCTTATGACTTTAATGAGGATACCCCTGGAAGAGAACTAGGATTACAGGTAAGTAACTAATCCATCTTCACAGATGGCACATGAAGCCACTCCATTAACAGCAAGTAATCAAACATGTTACCTATAGTTTACACATAGTTTTTTTCCAGCAAGCTCACTGAGTGTCTGTGCTCTGTCACCATGGTCGCAACACTTCGGTCCCTGCAAGATGTATACACATTAAAGCAGGGGTACACAAATTCCCTGAGCTGCAGTGCCTAAAACTATTATTTGCAGTTTACATATAGATCACACCTCCTAAAACATACACAGACCTTTACAGCAGGCACTCTGGTCACTCCAAACACATAACCTGCTTCGCTCTCGAGCAGAGTGGTCGCTCCCCTGCCTCCCTGGCATCCTGTGGTATCGTTGCTCCGCATATTTGTTTAATATCTGCCTCATATTTGTTGCCTGCAGCCTGCCCTGCTCGCCGCTTTGCTGTTGTATCATTTTTGAAAGCGCTATCACTTTTATTTGTATTATTGCGCGTTTCTCCCCAAGCGCTACGCTCTGTTAACCCCTCCGCTGCCATTTTGTTTGTTGTGGTCGCCCTCTAGAGACCGCCCCGCCTCCCAGCTGAGCCGCCCTCGCCCCTCCCCCTCCACTCTCCATATATGACAGTAGTTCCCGCGCGCAGCGTTCACGCGCAGCGACCGCGCCCAACCCGCGCCGAAGGTGCGCCAAAGGTAAGCCCGTCTACGCCCGTCCCCGCCTGGACCGCGCCCAACGCCAGACCCCCTGCCCCTCGCGCTGCCCAGCCCTCCCGCATTACCTACGATGCCGCCACCCTCCTAGCCCTCAACCCCGGCCGCTCCTCCAACTGCGTCCAAGCCGCTCCTGGACACACCCATGGACCTTTCTCCTGCTACTCCTGCAAATTCATTGGCACCGACAACATCTCCGCTACGACCACAACACAGATTCCCGACCCCAACCTCCTACAATGCATCCTTCTCAACACCCGCTCGGTCCACAGACACGCCATTGACCAATGGAATCTACTAGACACCATCTCTCCAGACGTCGCCTTCCTAACAGAAACATGGATGAACGCCTCCTCAGCCCCAGACATCACCATTGCCATCCCTGAAGACTATAAAATCACACGCAAGGACCGCACCGACCATACAGGAGGAGGAATCGCTATCATCCATAAGAAATCCATCCACATCTCTACCAGCTCTGACGCCAACCTCGCTAACTCCGAACACCTTCACTTCCAGATCCACATCGACCCCAAGACAACTCTCAGAGGCACCCTCCTCTACAGACCACCAGGACCCCGCGCAAAATTCAGTGAAGACATCACGGACTTCATCACCCCACACGTGCTCCCCTCCAAAGACTACATCCTTCTGGGAGACCTCAACTTTCACCTTGAAAATATCAACGACCGCAACACCGCCACCCTCTTAGACAACCTCGCCAACCTCGGACTTAAACAACTAGTCACTTCCCCCACCCACATCGCAGGTCACACACTCGACCCCATCCTCACCTCCAGCAATCATGTCTCCTTCAGCCACACTATGGATCTCCTCTGGACTGACCACAGCTGCGTTCACTTCACCTACAACAAGCCGAAACCCATCAACCACCTCCAACCAACTCTGCAAAGAAACTGGAACAAAATCACCACGGACCAGATCTCCGCATCGCTCCTTCTAAACACCCCAGCCCACTCTTCTAACGCAAACGAAGCCGCCGCCAACCTCACCCTATGGCTATCCAACACCGCCGACACCTTAGCACCACTGAAAAAACGTCAAAGCAAACCTGGCAGCAAAAAGGCCTCATGGTTCAACGATGATCTTAAGAAGTCCAAGAAACTCTGCCGCTCCCTTGAAAAGGCCTGGAAAAAAGACCCAACCACTAGCACCAAGGACGCCTTCAAAAACGCCACCCGCACTCACCACCAACTAATCCGAAAGGCCAAGAAAACAGCATTCAAGGATCGACTTGACAACAACGCCCACAACAGCAAGGAACTTTTCAACATCGTCAAGGAATTTACCAATCCCTCAGCCAATTCCAACGACATCACCCCCTCTCAAGCCCTCTGCGACTCCCTAGCCTCATTCTTCCACAACAAGATTGCAGACATCCACAACAGCTTCGACAACCAACCCGGAGACCAACCCACCCGACCATTGGCTGAACATTCTACCCCCGTGAACACCCTTAACAACTGGAACCCAATCTCCACTGAGGACACAATCCGCCTGATGAATTCCATCCACTCAGGATCCCCCACAGACCCATGTCCTCACCACATCTTCAACAAAGCAGACTCCATCATAGCACCGCACCTCCGAGACGTCATCAACTGCTCCTTCAACTCCGCCACCTTCCCGGAAGACTGGAAACACGCTGAACTCACCGCCCTTCTGAAAAAACCCACAGCGGACCCCACCGAACTCAAAAATTACCGCCCCATCTCGCTCCTTCCATTCCCGGCCAAAGTCATCGAGAAAGCTGTCAACAACCAGCTCGCCGCCTTCCTCAAAGCCAACAAATCCCTCGACTCCTCACAATCTGGCTTCCGAGCAAAACACAGCACTGAGACCGCCCTCATCGCAGCAACAGACGACATTCGAACTCTACTGGACAATGGAGACACAGTCGCCCTCATCCTCCTCGACCTCTCTGCAGCATTCGACAGTCTGCCACAGCACCCTTTTACAACGCCTCAATAACATCGGAATCCAAGGAAAAGCACTTGAATGGATCACCTCATTCCTTGCCGGAAGAACCCAGAGAGTCCGCCTCCCACCATTCAAGTCCGAGGCCACTGAAGTCATCTGTGGCGTACCACAAGGATCCTCACTCAGCCCCACCCTCTTCAACGTATACATGAGCCCCCTCGCGGCCATCGCCCGCCAACACAACCTCAACATCATCTCTTACGCGGATGACACTCAACTAATCCTTTCTCTCACCAATGACCCCAGCACCGCCAAAACTAACCTACACGAAGGAATGAAAGAAGTTGCCGAATGGATGAAACCAAGCCGTCTGAAACTGAACTCAGACAAAACAGAAGTCCTCATCTTAGGGACATCCCCCTCTGCATGGGACGACTCCTGGTGGCCGGAAGCCCTCGGAAAAGCACCCATCCCGACAGACCACGCACGGAACCTAGGCGTCATCCTGGATTCTTCACTCTCAATGAACAGACAAGTCAGCGCCGTATCCTCTTCCTGCTTCAACATTCTTCGCATGCTCAGAAAAACATTTCGCTGGATCCCCACCGAAACAAGGAAAACAGTCACCCACGCTCTGGTCACGAGCCGACTGGACTACGGAAACACCCTCTACGCAGGCACTACCGCTAAACTCCAGAAGAAACTCCAACGAATCCAAAACGCCTCAGCCAGGATCATATTAGACATCCCACGCAACAAACACATCTCTGGTCACCTTAAAGACCTCCACTGGCTACCCGTCAATAAGAGGATCACTTTCCGACTGCTAACCCACGCACACAAATCACTCTACGACATCGGACCAGAATGCCTCAACTCACGACTGTCCTTCTACACCCCCTCCCGCCAACTACGTTCTTCCAACCAAGCCCTCGCCACTGTACCTCGCATCAACAAGACCACCATGGGAGGCAGATCCTTCTCATACCTGGCTGCTAAAACATGGAACTCACTCCCCGCTTACCTTCGCCTTACCCAGAACCACCTAGCATTCAGAAAGCAACTTAAAACGTGGATATTTGACAAGTAATCCTCCTCCCCTGTCTAAGCGCCTTGAGACCCTCTGGGTATGTAGTGCGCTATACAAATTCTCTGACTTGACTTGACTATCTACAGCTAGCGAATGGACCACTGGGGCTGTTTTATCGTGCAGATACCTTTCCCAGTATTTGCCCCTCCTTTTGAGTTTGCTCATGTCCACTGGGGGCACTGGTTGGCTGCTCAATGCATGCCTACTGGGAGCCCCACAGAGACTCCCCGTGTACAGATACCTTTATGGCAGGCCTCAGTAACTCAAAACTCAAGATTGGGCAGATTTTGTTTCGATTGAACATTTTTATTGCAACTATTTACAGGTTCAAAATCAGGGCAGGAAGAGGGAAATAAAGGAAATTCAAAGGCGCACCTGGGATGGACTTTGTTTCGGACCACCCACCTCCCAAAACCATTCCCTTCCATCTTCCACCCACCTCAAGTCCCTCCTCACCCAGTAACAGGGTACAGACCTCTGTACAAATATTAGTATTGTATATATTTATACAGTTACAATCCACAGCATCAAGTTATTGCATGGCAGAGTTATTAAAGTGGGCCTTCAGCACTAATAACAGATCCTATGTGTGCATCTAATGTTGCGGTTTGTTTGACCTCATGAAGATGAAAGGCTGCGCTCCGAGAGGAATCTATGAGGAAAGGATAAACTTGTGCCCACCTTTGTTCACTGAGCTACCGGGCCGACTTGAACACAAAGGTAGGTGAAAAGTGCTGTGAGCTTAAAGGAACCACACAAACCCTCCCCAAAATACACAATTTAGCAAGGCAATAATGTTTATAGATGAGATCAAACTCACCTTTTTTACGCGTGTTAAAAACATGTTTTCAAACTTCAAGTGCAGCCATACGTCTTCTTAAAATAGATTTGTCTGTGCACGGAGAAAGATAGCACAATACACCAGAGCCTCTGAAATGCTTGCAGAGATGAGTCAGAGTCTGTTTAACAGTTAGGTCTCCGCTTCTAATGCCAGAAAGGTAGTGCAGTGGGTTAAAGTGGGTTCTATACGTATCCGAGTATGGTAAGAGGCATATGGTCACACCATGTTGCTTGCTGGTTTCATTCTTCCCTGTTCAGAATACAGTTGGCCCTATACTAACTAGGGCCCGTATCATAAAAATATTACAAAAAGATCTATCATGAGAACACTTCAATATCGCATTGCTAAGTGTCACTGCACCTACAAAGAGCCCTGAAATAATTTCATGTAGGTGTTTCACTATATTGAATGCATTACACACATTACACGGCGTGAAATAAACACGTCAACTTGTGTGGCTATACAACAGCTCAGTGGATTAATGCTCTCTTTAACCCGCATTGTTCTGAACTCTGTACAACCGGCAGGTCACAAGTTTAAATACGTATGGGTAGTTCCAGGGTAAGTGTAGTTCTCCACTATTGGGGTGTCTTTCATAGATTCACATGCCTGAATCATTCCCCGTCGTCGGAGTGGGAGTCCCATGGTACATAAAAAAACAATAATTTGTATATGAGAAAACCAAAACCCTTGGTAATACCAACCAGGAAGTAAAGTAGCCCTAAGCTACAATGGAAAAAACTCCCACACTCATGACTATCCTAGTCATTTTGTATAGACCAAACTACAGCCAATCAGGCGCCAGCACCCACTAGAATGCTCTCCCCAGACTCTCAGATTTTCTACTGCACGTCGTGTGAAAGGGAGTCTCCCTGAGCTCTGCTCAGTACTTCTCAACCTTACTGTTTTTTTTCTCATATTTTTGGAATGTCTACTTCAAAATCTCTCTTCAGACCATGTGAGTCTTGTGGGAAGCTTAGGCTTTTTAAAGAAGATGCCCACAAAAAGCGCATTTATTGCCTATATCCTGATCATGAGGTGAAGGATTGTAAGATCTGCAGGACCTTTCCTCAGAAGACCCTCAGAGGACAGAGAAGGTCTTCTTCTACTATGGCTGCAGAAGATTAAGGACCAGGATGATCCTCTATCTGAGGTAGGAAGTTTAGCTTCGGGGTCTTCTATGTCTTCCAGAAAGAGAAAGTTTGAGGAAGAGGTATCTTGCCCCAGTATTGGAACTTTCATAGATTCCCATGCTTTGTATCATTCCCCGTCGTCGGAATGGGAGCCTCGGTAAATAGTAAAAAATTATAGTAGTAAGCACAAAGTGAAAAAATAGGCCTAGGCCTCATCTCATTTTGTAGCTTATCCACCTCTTTTTGTAAAAGAGACCAAACTTCTGCAGCAGCCAATCAGAGCAGCCTCACCCCATAGAACCTTCCTGAGAGAAGCTCAGAGCCTCAGATTTTCTACCGCACGTTGTGCAAGGGAGTCTCCATTGAGCTCTGCTCAGTTTTCTTCAGTTTTTTCTTCAACTACTTGGATTTTTTCTCAGCATGTCGGAGAGGAAAGCCCTTTTTAGAGCCTGTGCCACCTGCTCTAAGAAGAGGTTGTTTGTCGAGGACAAACATGAGGATTGTATCTACTGTTTATATCCGGACCATAAACCAACAGGCTGTCCGATTTGCAGATCCTTCTCAGCCAAGACCCAGAGGGACAGGGAAGGACGTCTCCTCACATGGCTTCAGAAGATGAAAGACCGGAAAGACATTATCTCTTCAGACAGTGAGGGCTCCTCGTCTATGGTGTCATCCAGAAGGTCTCTGAAAAGGGGTAGGTCCCCCCTTTGTGCTTTAGACGAGTCCCGTCACAAGGCCTTACCAGGGACCTCTGACAGGTCCGACAGGCCGGCTGCCCAAAAATCTCCTCACCAAGGTGAAAAGGAGAGGCAGGGTAAGCCTGAGGAACTTCTGGCCTCAAAAAAGGTGAGAAAGGCTTCTACAGTCTCTTCGCCTTCCTCAGAGAAAGATCGTGGGGTCAAAAAGCCTTCCACCCCGACTCAAGAGGTCGCTTCAGACAAGAAGCAGAAACCGTCGACGACTAAACTCCCAGGTACGTCGTCTACGAGTGTTAAAAAGGACAGCTCTACCAAGGTTGCCTCGTCGACGGGCTCGTCGACGACGGCTGCGTCGACGCCTGCACTGTCGACTGTTTTCAAGGCTCCGGAATCCTGCTCGTCATCGACGAGGGTGACCACCTCCACGTCGACGACAATGTCTGCAATGCTGCCGTCGACGGCGGTATCGTCGACGAGAACGGCTTCGACGACGACGATGTCGACGACGCCGGTTGCCATGTTGATGACGACGAGCTCGTCGACGGTCCCGTCGACGATTCCACCATCGTCGACGATGAGCTTCACCTCGTCGACGACGCTATCCTCGTCGACGAAGACAGTTTCTATGTCTACACTTCCACTGTCGACACAGACACAGAAGACCTTCCCGTCGACGACGGCCTCGTCGACGATGGCCTCGTCGACGACGGCCTCGTCGACGATGGCCTCGTCGACGACGGCCTCGTCGACGATGGAAATGGCGGGGAAACATGTTTTTTCGCGGAAAAGGAAACAGATCACGCCAGAGATGACGTCTCCTCGCCAGGTTCAGAAGCTACCACCAACACTACTATTGGAGGATGACTCTGAGGAAGAGACTTTCAGTGAATTTGGGCAAGCCTATAGCCCTTCTGACCTCCAGGTTAAGGTGCAGGAGTTTAGCTCTGAGGAGGAGCAGATGGAACGACAGCACTATGCTCCAGGCAATTATTATGAGGAGGAACGTACTGCTGCCACGCACGTGCCTCCACAACAACGGATGCGTCAGTTACCTGAGGGTATGGTGGCAATACCATCCACTTTAGTGGCGGATTTACAACTTATGTTGCGGGATTACAAGCAACGTTTCCCGGCGCCTCCGGAAGCCCAACAAGTGCGCCCCACGACACCTCCGCCTCAGACATTACGTCCTGTGGCAGACCATTCTTTACCCCCAAGAGAGCGTGCCACTGTGCTGGAAGGGCGCCCTCAAGAGGTAGTACAGGTGCAAGATACTGATGATGATGACGCTGCGTCTTCAGATGCAGACCAGCAAGCAGATCCTGATCAAGATCAACAGGCGCCATGGAATACTGCTGACCCTATAGATCCGGACAACACCGACCCGGATAATGTTACTTCGCCTCCAGCGGACGTTGGAGGGTTTCACAACTTAATGGACAGGGCATCCAAAAGATTTGGTCTCCCAGTGACCACAGTGCAATCGGATTGCTTTTTGTATGACTTTAAAGAACCATTCAGAAAGTCAGTGAGGTCCATTCCAATCATTGAGCATGTCTGGTCTGAGGGCTTGAAGGCTATGCATAATCCGGCCACAGTCCTCCCGGTACTTCCGAGACTAGAAAAGAAGTATAAGGCACCGGATGGCAGTCCAGCATGTTTACTTGGCCAACCGAAACCGGATTCGGTCATTTCGCAGGCTGCTCAGAGCAAGTCCAAGAATCCTTCAACGCCGATGACTACGCCGCCGGATAAGGAGGGCAGGCGCCTAGACAATGTGGGCAAGAGGTTTTCAGCTATGGCCAGTCTCCTGGTTAGGGCAGTCAATGCGTTAGCGATTCTGGGACGCTATGATCGACAAATGTGGTGCGATCTTGCCCCATTTGTGGACGAACTGCAGGATTCGTCTAAGGAAGATGTGAAGAAGATTTTGCTCGAAGGAGAGCGGGCCTCTTCGGAGGTCATTGATGTGGCAATGGATATTGCAACCACCGCATTCCGAGCACTAGCCGGCTCGGCGGTTCTGCGACGCCAAGGGTGGTTAAAGGCCACATGGTTCAGGCAGGAGGTGCAGAATAAGATCTTGGATCTACCATATGACGGTGAGATGCTATTTGGCAAGCACGTCGATGAGGCCCTGCAAGGAATCAAAAAGGACACGGATACAGCTAAGTCCTTGGGTACATTGCAGTATCGTAAGGTGCCCTTCAGAGGAGCTAGAGGAAGAGGTTTTTCTTCTTATCGTGGAGGTAATCAAAATCGCTACTCTTCTGGATCTCAGTCCAGCCAGTCGTATAAGCCACAATACTCTCAAAGGGGCTCTTTCTCTCGCCAGCAGCCTAAAGGACGTCAGGGGCAGCAAAGGAGAGACAACACCAGGAAACAATAGCGGCCAGGTGGCTCTTTCCACTGTTCCTGTTCCCTCATTCACATCTGTGGGGGGCAGGATTTCCCATTGCCTACACAACTGGATGATTATTACATCGGATCAGTGGGTCCTCCAGATTGTCAGAGAAGGACACACATTGGAGTTTCAAGACCTTCCTCCATCAAGAGCGCCGGATGCCTTCCCTCCGAAACATCTCAGGCTCCTTCATCTCGAAGCCCACCAACTTTTCACCAAGGGGGCGGTAGAGCCTGTACCCCTTTCGCAGAAGGGGAAAGGGTTCTATTCCAGGTTCTTCCTGGTTCGGAAGACAAAGAACAAGTGGCGTCCAATTTTAGATCTACGGCAGCTCAACACTTATCTCGTGAAGTTGTCCTTCAGGATGGTCACTCTTCAGGACATCCTTCGTCTGCTCAATCCGGGGGATTGTATGGCGACCCTCGATTTGGAGGACGCCTACTTCCACGTTCCTATCCATCCAGCTCACAGGCAATATCTGCGCTTTACAGTGGGCAAGAGTCACTTTCAATTCAAGGTACTGCCATTTGGTCTCCGGTCCGCCCCACGGATCTTCACAAAGGTTCTAGCTCCGGTGGCAGCTTTTCTCAGAAAACAAGCTATTCAGGTGTTTCCATACCTGGACGATTGGCTGCTGAAAGCTCCATCTGTTCAAGAAGCGTCCAGTGCAGTCCGGACGTGCAAGGATCTGTTCGAGCGACTAGGTCTTCAACTCAACAGGGAAAAATCGGTTTTATACCCATCCAGGTCAGCAAGGTTCCTAGGAGCCATCCTAAACACGGACAGTTGCTTAGCCCTTCCATCGGAGGAGCGCCAGACCAAACTAATGTGTTAAGCTCGTCTTCTCCAATCTCGAAAGACACTGACAGTTCGCAAGTACAAATCACTTCTCAGATCAATTTCATCTTGCATTCCTTTAGTTCCGCACTGCAGGCTCAGGATGCGTCCACTACAAGAGCAACTGGACAGACAGTGGCGGCAGGTCACAGGATCCTTCGACGACAAGGTTGTCGTTACCAAAGAAATGAGAAAAGCTGGTGGCTGGAAAAAGACAATCTTTCCAAGGGCTTATCGTTCCTCATTCCTCCATCTCCCCTGATTATAACAACGGATGCTTCCATGGAAGGATGGGGAGCGGTCCTCCAGGAGCTGAAGGTCAGCGGTCACTGGAGTCCAGTGCAACGCAAGTTCCATATCAACCTCCTGGAACTTCTCGCGATCCGCTTGGCTCTTCAAGCTTTTCTTCCGAGGATTCAAAACAGGGCAGTGCTGGTTCGTACGGACAACACTACAGCCATGCACTACATAAACAAACAGGGTGGCACAAGATCCTCCACCCTCTCCAAGGAAGCCCAAACGATATGGAATTGGTTAATACAGAACAACGTCTCCCTCTCAGCGGAACATCTAGCGGGGACACTCAATGTCAAGGCGGACGCTTTGAGTCGTCAGAGGACAGTCTCTCACGAGTGGGAACTGGATCAGACCGTTCTGGAGGAACTCTTTGCTCGATGGGGGACACCATCAATCGACCTGTTTGCGACTCCCCAGAACGCCAAATGCCTGTCCTTCGCAAGCAGGGTTCACCATCGGGAATCCTTGGGGAATGCGCTTTTGATTGCCTGGTCAGGCGCCTTTGTTTACGCCTTTCCTCCCATTCCACTGATTCCGAAGTTGGTCAGCAAACTCAAGGTGGAACCGTGCAGGATGATTTTGATCGCTCCAGCATGGCCCAGACAAGTTTGGTACTCGGAGCTTCTTCTCCTCTCCCAGGACCAGCCAGTTCTCCTACAGCCTGTTCCAACTTTGCTAACAATGTCTCACGGTCCGGTTCTACATCCGGACTTGAAGTCCCTGCGATTGACAGCGTGGCTCCTGAGTTCAGAGAGTTCCAGGGTTTAGATCTCTCAAGTGAATGTAGAGACATTCTAGCTCAGGCTCGAGCCCCTAGTACCAACAAGACCTATCGAGCCAAATGGAAGAGATTCTGTGTTTGGTGCCAGAAGGAAGGTTTACACCCGTATACTTCTTCTCCACACAAGCTCTTGCCTTACATTCTTTCACTGGCGAAATCGGGATTGGCTCCATCGTCGATAAAGGTCCATCTGGCAGCCATCTCTAGATTCAGACGTTCATCTTCAGGGCCTTCCCTATGGTCGGCCAGGATTGTCAAGCAATTCCTGAAAGGTTTATTCAGGGTTTTTCCTCCAGTCCGGCCACCTCCTCCGACCTGGCACTTGAATCTGGTTTTGTCATCCCTCATGAAAGCCCCTTTTGAACCTGTGCATAAGTCTGACCTTAAGTTTCTTTCCTGGAAAGTGGCTCTTCTCTTGGCCCTGACATCGGCTCGCAGAGTAAGCGAGATCCAGGCTTTCACGATTGAGGAACCATTTCTCCAGTTTAAAAATAATGTGCTGATTCTACGGACGAATCCTAAATTTATCCCGAAAGTTCCTTCGGAATTTCACCTAAATGAACCCGTGGTCTTGAAACCATTTTTTCCAAAACCTTCTTCACCTGCGGAAAGAACTCTGCACTCTCTGGACATTCACAGATGCCTGAAATTCTACCTGGAGCGAACGAAGCAGTTCAGGAAATCTTCACAGCTCTTTGTTTCCTTCAGTGCTCCACGCAAGGGTTGTGCAGTTTCTAAGGCTTGTATTTCCCGTTGGATTTCCAGTGCTATACAATTTTGTCACCAGGCGGCTGGGAAACCTCTGCAGCGAGCAGTTCGTGCTCACTCTACCAGATCCATGGCTTCATCTGCGGCGTTATTCGCAGGAGTCCCTATCAAGGACATTTGCAGGGCGGCAACGTGGAGCAGTGTCCACACCTTCACCCGCCACTATTGCCTGGATTCTTCTGTGAAGGAGGATGCAGCAGTGGGCCAAGCAGTCCTGAGGAATCTTTTCCAATAAGTCGGTGAGCTTTCCTTTCTATCCCGCCTTCCTTTGCATATTTTGTATACTGCATTATTGTCATATTTCATGATCCTATGTGTTCTGCTGTTTTTTACAGATATGTGTCACATTTTCAGGTTCAGGTATGACAAAATATGTTTTCTTTACTGCTAGTTACTCTGATACAAAGCATGGGAATCTATGAAAGTTCCAATACTGGGGCAAGAAAACAAGTTACTTACCTGTAACTTTGGTTCCCCAGTATTGGTAACTTTCATAGATTCCCATGCGCCCACCCACCTCCCCTGGGAAAGCTCACTCTTCTGATCTTGGTGGATAGCTGTAGACAACGGCTACGAAAATCTGAGGCTCTGAGCTTCTCTCAGGAAGGTTCTATGGGGTGAGGCTGCTCTGATTGGCTGCTGCAGAAGTTTGGTCTCTTTTACAAAAAGAGGTGGATAAGCTACAAAATGAGATGAGGCCTAGGCCTATTTTTTCACTTTGTGCTTACTACTATAATTTTTTACTATTTACCGAGGCTCCCATTCCGACGACGGGGAATGATACAAAGCATGGGAATCTATGAAATTTCCAATACTGGGGCAAGATACCTCTTCCTCAAACTTTCTCTTTCTGGAAGACATAGAAGACCCCGAAGCTAAACTTCCTACCTCAGATAGAGGATCATCCTGGTCCTTAATCTTCTGCAGCCATAGTAGAAGAAGACCTTCTCTGTCCTCTGAGGGTCTTCTGAGGAAAGGTCCTGCAGATCTTACAATCCTTCACCTCATGATCAGGATATAGGCAATAAATGCGCTTTTTGTGGGCATCTTCTTTAAAAAGCCTAAGCTTCCCACAAGACTCACATGGTCTGAAGAGAGATTTTGAAGTAGACATTCCAAAAATATGAGAAAAAAAACAGTAAGGTTGAGAAGTACTGAGCAGAGCTCAGGGAGACTCCCTTTCACACGACGTGCAGTAGAAAATCTGAGAGTCTGGGGAGAGCATTCTAGTGGGTGCTGGCGCCTGATTGGCTGTAGTTTGGTCTATACAAAATGACTAGGATAGTCATGAGTGTGGGAGTTTTTTCCATTGTAGCTTAGGGCTACTTTACTTCCTGGTTGGTATTACCAAGGGTTTTGGTTTTCTCATATACAAATTATTGTTTTTTTATGTACCATGGGACTCCCACTCCGACGACGGGGAATGATTCAGGCATGTGAATCTATGAAAGACACCCCAATAGTGGAGAACTACACTTACCCTGGAACTACCCATACGTATTTAAACTTGTGACCTGCCGGTTGTACAGAGTTCAGAACAATGCGGGTTAAAGAGAGCATTAATCCACTGAGCTGTTGTATAGCCACACAAGTTGACGTGTTTATTTCACGCCGTGTAATGTGTGTAATGCATTCAATATAGTGAAACACCTACATGAAATTATTTCAGGGCTCTTTGTAGGTGCAGTGACACTTAGCAATGCGATATTGAAGTGTTCTCATGATAGATCTTTTTGTAATATTTTTATGATACGGGCCCTAGTTAGTATAGGGCCAACTGTATTCTGAACAGGGAAGAATGAAACCAGCAAGCAACATGGTGTGACCATATGCCTCTTACCATACTCGGATACGTATAGAACCCACTTTAACCCACTGCACTACCTTTCTGGCATTAGAAGCGGAGACCTAACTGTTAAACAGACTCTGACTCATCTCTGCAAGCATTTCAGAGGCTCTGGTGTATTGTGCTATCTTTCTCCGTGCACAGACAAATCTATTTTAAGAAGACGTATGGCTGCACTTGAAGTTTGAAAACATGTTTTTAACACGCGTAAAAAAGCTAGGCCTATTTTTTCACTTTGTGCTTACTACTATAATTTTTTACTATTTACCGAGGCTCCCATTCCGACGACGGGGAATGATACAAAGCATGGGAATCTATGAAAGTTACCAATACTGGGGAACCAAAGTTACAGGTAAGTAACTTGTTTTCTTCTCCTGGTTCTAACATGTTGAGAAAAGCTAAGGATTCTGGCTTGCCTTCCTCTTCTACCGCAAAATAGGCTTCTCCGCCTTCTAAATCTGGACAGAAAACGCACCGAGAAAGTCTGCTAAGTCTTTGCCATCTAAAAGACTGTCAGATAAAAAATTACCTCAGAAAAAGACCTCGTCGATGACCTGTTCGCCAACGGGTCCTGTCTACAGTATTTCCTCCACCTCGACGGTTACTTTCTCTTCGCCAAAGCCTCAGATAGTAATCTTGTCGGCTTCTTCACCGTCAACGATGGTCTTGGTTTCAGTGAGACCCATCTCGTCGTCGACTTTTCAACCATCAAGCGTCAACGTTCCTTCGTCATCTAAGTTAAAGAAGATATTGTCGATGAGTGCATCGTCGACTAAGGTTAGCCCATCGACGAAACTCATCCCGTCGACGGGTCCCTCGTCGACGAAAGCAGCTTTGCCGTCGACAAACATTCCGTCGTCAAGTTCCTCGTCGACGAAAATTCTACCGTCGTCGACAGCTTCGTCGTCGACTAAGTCAACATCGTCGCGGAAGGCTTCGTTGATGAAACTTAACTCGTCGTTGACAGCATCGTCATCATTGAAAGCCCAGTCGATGGAAGCATGCAATATTTCTACGACGATACCGTCGACGCCTCTTCTGTCCTCATATACGGATCTGCAGGTTTGGTCCACTGCTCCGCCTGCTGCTTCTTTTACTTCACCGTCGACAGGGGCTTTATTATTATAAAGAAGAGGCTCTACTCTACCGCCTCTTTCACCCTTAAAGTTGCCTGAACAACTTCTGGATTCATAGGATGATGATAATCGGGAGCAATCCGAGTGGCCAGAAGTCCGTCAGAACTGTTAATAAAGACGCAGGAGGATGATCGCGATGAGGAAGAGTTTTTTCCTGCAGCAGTACCAACAGCACAGATGCCATTAGACCTTACAAATTTACAATTCATGTTAAATGACTATTACCGCCAGTTCCCTCTGTCTGAGTCGGCAGACTCTCTTCCGGCGACACCCATGACTCAAGCACCTGCCTCAGCCTTGAGAGTCCCAAGACAGTCTCCTTTGACGCCAGTACCTGAGGTACAATCTTCTAATCCACCTTCTCCAGCACAATCCCACCATACCTGTAACACCACTGATGATGACAGAGGAAGGAGAGGTGGACGACCAATCAGTAATTTCGGAGTGGGATGATTATCAGACGCAGACCCCATCACCTACTGCTCCTCATAAGACGGACTCTCCCCCTGTTGATATTGGAGGATTCCATCTAGTAATGGAAGGAGCAACAAAGAGGTTTCAGATTACTATGGAAGCTAAACAGCAGGATTGTTTTTTATATGATTTTAACCCCTTGCGTGCGGGGCGTATTCCCCGCCTGTGCTGACTCCGCCTTGCGCGGGCGGAGTCATGACGGAACGGTTCCGTCATCAGCACAGCTCAACCGACGGTGATGACGGAACCGTTCCGTCATCAGCATGGAAGGAGTTAAAGATCAGCCACATAAACAAGTGAGGACAATCCCGATAATAGATTTCATTTGGAAGGAGGGCCTGAAGGTAATGTCCACTCCAAATTCTTTACCAGCAGTCTTATCTTGAATTGACAAAAAGTACAAGGTGCCCATTACATCACCTGCATGCCTTGTCGGACAAGCTAAGACAGAGTCCGTTGTCACTCAAGCTGCACAGAATAAGGCTAGAAATCCGTCCTCACAACTGACCGCCCCACCTGACAGAGAGGGAAGATGTCTCGACTCCATCGGGGAAAAAGGTGTCAACGATAGCTGCGACTACTATCCGAGCAGCAAATTCCCTAGCAATCCTAGGGAGATATGATAGACAGATGTAGTCAGACATATCTCCATATCTCGAAAAGCTTCCAGAACCGGAGAGGTCAGAAGCAAAGAAGGTGTTACATGAAGGGGAGTGCGTCTCTGCAGAGATGATTGACACAGCTGTGGATGTGGCAACCATAGGCTTCCGACAGTTGGCAGGCGCGGCAGTCTTAAGGAGACATGGTTGGCTGAAGTCAACCTCCTTCCGGCAAGACGTCCAGGCAAAGATAATAGACATGCCTTACAATGGGGAATATCTATTTAGCCAGCACATTGATGAGGCTTTGCAGGCCATAAAGAAAGATGCAGACACCGCAAGGTCACTGGGAAACCTGCAATTTCGCAAATAGTCCTTTCGTGGCGCCAAAGGACGTGGGTCCTATTCAAATAGAGGAGGATATTCTCACTAGCGCTCGTACTATTCATCGCAAGGTAACCAGCGATATCAACTGTATAAACAGACATACGGACAGTGAAGCAACAACTTTTCGCAAGGAAAAAGAAAATCCTCCTATCGGGGACGAGATTCTTCTAAAAAACTATGAGAACTGCCACCTGCCACCACCGCTGCCAATACCAAAGTCAAAGGTTGGAGGAAGAATATCCCATTACTTATCAAATTGGTTCAAGATTACTACGGACAAGTGGGTCCTGGATGTAGTGGCCAGAGGACACGCTTTAGAATTTGTCAAAATCCCTCCACATTCACCTCCAAAAGGTCCGCCACCAGCTCATCTCAAAGAGCTTCTGACCCAAATAAGTATAATGATTCGGAAAGGTGCAATCGAGAAGGTTCCTCAATTACAAAGAGGAAGAGGTTTCTATGCGGGGTTCTTACTCATACGAAAGGAAACAGGAGAGTGGCGCCCCATTCTCGACCTACGCGCCCTCAACAAATACCTCAAGAAGATGTCCTTCCGGATGTTAACACTCAAGAAATCCTTCAGCTCCTTTCCCAAGGCGATCACATGGCTACCCTAGATCTTCAGGATGGCTACTTTCATGTGTCCATTCTCCCCAGGCACAGGAAATTCCTGAGGTTCAGAGTGGCTGGCAGGGACTTTCAATTCAAAGTTCTCCAGTTTGGGCTTTGTTCAGCGCCCCGAGTATTCACGAAGGTATTCGCTCCAGTGGCGGCACATCTTCGCTTGGAAGGCATTCAAATGTTCCCGTATTTAGACGATTGCCTTATCAAGGCCAGCTCTCTAAGAGCAGCAAGAGTACATGCCCAGAGATGCCTCTCGCTCTTCCAGTCTCTGGGACTTTCAATCAATTTCAAGAAATCCCATCTTGTTCCGTCACAAAGGATATTGTTTTTGGGGGCAACTTTGGGCACTCCACTCACCCAAGCCTTTGTCTCAAAAGAAAGACAACTCCAGTTTTGCAAGATGGTCCTCAACTTACGGCAAAAAGAGTACGTTTCAGTACCAATGTACAAGTTATTCCTAGGGATGCTTTCATACTGCATCCCTCTCATACCCAACTGCCGTCTCCAGATGAGACCTTTACAGGAGGAACTCAGTCTACAATGGGTTCAAAAATCATGGTCATTCAACGACAAGATCGCCATAACCTATAGTATGAAAAGGGCTTTTCTATGGTGGATCCGAAAAGAGAATCTGCAAATAGTGCGTTCATTCCTAACGGACATACCGAGTTACACCATCACCACGTACGCTTCCCTGGAAGGATGGGGGCACACCTACAGGGTATGACCGTCAATGGGAAATGGGATACACATCAAAAGCAGTGGCACATCAACCTTCTAGAGTTGAGAGCAATTTTTCTGGCCCTGAAATCTTTTCGGGCGGTGAGACACGGATCCACAGTTTTAATCAGAACAGACAATACAACAAGTATGCATTACTTGAACAAACAAGGGGGCACAAGATCAGCCCTTCTTTCTCAGGATGCCGAGGAGATTTGGAGTTGGCCTCTAGATCACGGGATAAATCTGTCAGCAATGCACGTTCCAGGGATTTCCAATGTCCTTGCCGATTCTCTCAGCAGAGCAACAGCGACAGATGACGAATGGGAACTTCTTCAACCGACTCTGGACAGAGTTTTTCAGAAGTGGGGTCGACCTAGACTTATTTGCGACAAAGCAGAACCACAAATACCCATACTTCGCAAGTTGGATTCCCCACAAGGATTCATGCAGAGAAGCACTTTTGATGAATTGGTCTAAAATATTTGCTTACGCTTTTCCACCGATTCCTTTGGTTCCCATAGTCATCCGGAAAATAAAACCGGAGCCATGCCACCTCATCCTCATCGCGCCCAGGTGGCCTCACCAGTATTGGTTCAACGTGTTCCTACTTCTCTTGGAGTGCAATCCCATACAACTTCAAACACTACCAAATCTTCTAACAATGCAAGAGGGTCAGATTTGTCATCCGGACCCAGCTTCCTTGAAATTAGCAGCTTGGCTCCTCAACCCGTTGAATTTGCCCATCTAAATATCCTAGAGGATTGTAAAGAAGTTCTAGCCACTGCTCGAGTGCCTGCTACTATTAAGACTTACAAACTTAAATGGAAAAGGTTTTGTGCCTGGTGTCTCGTGGCTAACTTACATCCACTCCATCCGAAACCAGAACAGATCTTACCGTTCTTTCTTCAATTGGCTAAGGCTGGCTTGTCTCATTCCACTCTGAAAGTGTTTTAAGCGGCCATTTCCAGATTCTGTCAAGATTGCTCTAACTCTTTGTATTCCACTAGAATAATTCAGCAATTCTTCAAAGGCCTTTTTCGGATGTTCCCGCCTGTTCGGTGTCCACCTCCTTCCTGGTTCTTGAATGTGGTACTCTCTCAGCTCATGCGTCACCCCTTTCAGCCAATTCATAAAGTGGATATCAAATTTCTTTCCTGGAAGGTTTCTTTGCTTCTAGCTCGAACATCGGCACGTAGAGTCAGTGACATTCAAACATTGACCACCATCAAAGCTCCGTTTTTACAGTTCACTTCAAATTCGATGGTGCTACGTACCAATCTAAGCTACATGCCTAAAATTCCATCCGACTTTCACCTTAACGAGCCGGTGCTTTTAAAGACATTCTTTCCTAATCCACAAACGAGAGCGGAGAAGGCCTTGCATTCCCTGGACATCAGAAGATGTCTTGAATTTTACCTCCAACAAACTGCTACATTGCGAAAAACAGATCAGCTCTTTGTAGCATACGGACGGATACGTCAAGGATACGCTGTATCTAAGCAGACCATAGCCCGTTGGGTGTCCTCAGCAATTAGTCTCTGTCACCAACAACCAGGGAGACCATTGCAGTCATTGCCAAGAGCGCATTCTACGAGAGCGGTCTCCTCCTCAACAGCCCTCTTCGCTGGAGTGCCTCTTCATCATATCTGCAGAGCGGCAACCGGGACCAACACGCATACCTTCACCAAACACTATTGCTTGGATGCTGCCAGTGATGCAGATACTTCAGTGAGACGAGCAGTGCTTCGCAATCTTTTTAAATACTGTGAGCCTCTGTTCTCCCTCCTCCTCTAAGTTCTTCTAGACGCTTATGTTTCATGTAATATTGTTTACAAAATGTACATGTACATATGCATAGGAATGCAAAAAGGCGTCTATGAGGAGGATGGTGTGTACTGCTATTTTCTCTGATTCAGGCATGTGAATCTATGAAAGACACCCCAATACTGCAGAAGAACAATAGTTACTTACCTGTAATCTGTGGTTCTCCAGTATTTGTGTCTTTCATAGATTCACATGCACCCGCCCACCTCCCCTCAGAGGCTCCTCAGGCGATATTATTACTTTCACTCCTGTGCGAGAAAATCTGAGAGCTTGAGTCTCTGGGGAGAGCATTCTAGTGGGTACTGACGCCTGATTGGCTGTAGTTTGGTCTATACAAAATGACTAGGATAGTCATGAGTGTGGAAGTTTTTTCCATTGTAGCTTAGGGCTACTTTACTTCCTGGTTGGTATTACCAAGGGTTTTGGTTTTCTTATATACAAATTATTGCTTTTTTATGTACCGTGGGACTCCCACTCCGAGGACTGGGAATGATTCAGGCATGTGAATCTATGAAAGACACCAATACTGGAGAACCACAGATTACAGGTAAGTAACTATTGTTCTTACAGGAGTTAAGTGTGCATAACCTGCGGATGCTACGTGACTACTCTGCTGCAGACATATGCGTAGCCTGCGTAGCCTGCAATCTCTGAAAGCTAGCTTGATGGGTTAATGTACTTTCCAAGATGACTACCTGTAGGCAGTGACAGATTTTGTGGTGGGTCGTGCTATTTCATCACGTACCTCGGAGAGGCCAGTCAACACCGGGATGGCACACTGGGGGTCTGGGCATAGGGGAAAAGCTGCCGGAGAAGTCAGGGAACATGTCGGAGTCAAAGACAACGCCGCCGATGCGCTGGCCGATGTGAAGGCTGGGGAACAGGGCCCCAGGAAGCAAGGGGTGGCTGATCAGGCCAATGCAATGGTATGCCCAGTCGCTCACTGCTGTTGCCGATAACTCACCAGAGTGCCGCCACCCACTGTTGTGGTCTCCGTGTTGTCCGATTTTAAAAGCCAAAGCAGCGTTTAGCTTGTTGCTTCAACTTGCCTGCACATTTCGGTTAGCAGCATGGGCAGAGCACCACGATTGCCAGGGCCATCCGCAAACCACTGAACGAAGCTGACCTACCTGGCACCAGCCAGTCATCTGTCCTTTCTCAATTATGCAAGTCCCCGCATTCTGGCGGCACGCAGGACATGGCATCACATGTATTGGGCCACGGACGTGAGGTCAGGAAGGCTGTGACTCAGCCACATGGCACCGCGGCCGTAGGTCATATATTGTAGCACTGCGACATCCTGGGACTGGCAGGCCATAGAGCTCAGATCACTGCCTCAATACCACAGAAGCACCGCACAAGCAGAGACCACAGGCAGTGCCTGCAGCCAGCTGCCACACTCACGTTTGCAGCCATCAGTAAATGTACACCTGAGACTGCCACTCTGAAATGCGTTAGTCACGCCTGATGCGTGATACTTGGCATGACTGGGTACTTTGAGTTTGGCTCGCTTGATGGGGGCAACTGTGTCCGCGCATTCAGTGATCCAGAGGAAGACTTAATTAGCAGCCTGTTCTGGGTCAGGTGATGTGTCTGGGAGGTGGCAGTTGAGTGCGTAGTTCCACTGGCCTTCTGATATTTTATTCCAGGTTCTGTGTATGGAGCTGGGGGTGTGATGCCAGTGTTGGTAGATCCAGTGATGGTGAAGTGAAAGCTGTACTGGTTGGTCCTGGTGAGCTGTGATAGGTGATTGGTTATTCAATCTGTTGGACATAAAAATAGGGTCGAGCATGTGTCTTGCGATGTGGGTGGGGTCGGTGACAAAATGTTGCAGGCAGATGTTGCTCATGGTTTCCCAGAGATCGGTTGTGTTGGTGTATTCGGGATCGAAGTAGAAGTGAAGGTCTCCTAGGAAGATGTAGTGCTCGGAGTCTATGGCGATTGGGGCTATGAAGTCAAGGATGGCGCTGGAGAATCTGGGGCGTGAGCAGTATGTGAGGGTGCCTCTGATGGTCCTGTTTCGGTCTGTGTGAAGTTGGAAATTAAGATGCTCCATTATCAATGGTGGCTTGTCTGAGGAGGTTATTCGGCAGATGGTGTCCTTGTAAATGATGGCAATTCCACCTCAGTGTTTGTTGATTCGGTCCTAGTGTGTTATCTTGTAGCCTTTGGGTGGGGCGACGGCGACGTCTGGTGTAGCGGTGGGGTTCAGCCAGTTCTTTGTGAGGAAGATGACGTCCAGGGTGATGAGAGATGAGAAAGTGTCTCAGATCTCCGTGGTGTGTTTGCAGCTCAATCATGCACTGAGTAGAATGCAATGGAGGTGTGCTGTGGCATTCTGATGGATACATCTGCCAGTGGATTCCTCACCTTGTGAATATCCCCTGCGCCAGCAACATTCGGAAACTTTTGTAGCTCTCCACGCCGACGAGGACGTAGACTACGTCAGAGGCACGACTCCACTCACGAGCTCGCTGACGTCACTGGATCCATAATAGAGCTTCATCGGCGTGATGGCGTCAGTTCCCTTTTTTCCGTGCCGATGTCGAGAAAATCAGGATTCAAGCCTTGCAGGGAGTGTGGTGGGCACATGTCCATAACAGATCCTCACGACGATTGCGTATGGTGTTTGTCATCGGACCATGACGTCGAGGAGTGTCCTTCCTGCAGGAAGATGAACCTGAAGGCTCTGAAAGAAAGGGAAGCCAAGCTGTTTACGGCTAAGATGCATAAAGAAAAGAGGGGTCGGAGGAGATCGAAGACCAGATCGAGGTCGAGATCGGGCTCTAAGTTGACATCGGGCCATGCTTCAAGATCCAAGAAACATGAGAAAAAGAAGAGGCATGGTTCTCGACACCGTTCAGATAAAGAGGGGGCTCAGTAGTCTACTTCGAAGGCTCATCGAAATCGAAAGGACTATGGGCCATATGTATGAAGGTACCCATTTGCGAATCTCAAATAGCGATTTTTAAGAAATCGCTATTTGAGATTCGCAAATTGGTATGTATGTAGAAAATCGCATTTTTTTTGCGATTTCTTAAAATTCCTTAATTGCGATTAGCAAATTGCGAATCGCAATTAAGGAATACTTTCCCATTAATTTCTATAGGCCAGGAGGCCCATAGGAATGAAGGGGAAGTTATTCTCAATTTGCGATTCGCAATTTGAGAATCACAATTTGAGAATAATTTCAAGGGTGCAGGGGTGTCCAAAGGACACCCTGTTGCACCCCTGAAATTTGCATGGGTGCACATGTGGTGCACATACATGCCCAGAGGGCATGTATGTGCTTCACAGTGCACTTTGAAAAATGCAAAAAAGTGAATTTTTTAAGGAATTCGCAAATTACCACCAACTTGAAGTTGGTGGTAATTTGCGATTCCTTAAGGCCAATTTGCATTTTTTTAGTGCTTCTTACATTGCATTTAAGGAATCGCAAAATTTGCGATTCCTTAAAGGAAATCGCAAAATAAGGAATAGCAAATTTTTCAATTCCTTATTTTGCATGCAGATTTGCTCAATACATACCATTAGGCCAAATTGCATTCGCAAACGCCGAAATTCGTGCAAATGCAATTTGGCTTGATACATATGGCCCTAGGTATCTCCTTTACCTTCCCCGGTAAGAGTACCTTCTCCTGTGGCTTCACCGGCGTAGAGTCTTTTACCTTCCCCGGAGCATTTTTCGGCAAGACCCAACACATTACCTTAGTGCGATGTACAGTGTCTTTGCGAGGGCAATGTACCACTCTGGTGCACCTTTGGGTCCTATGGCATTCAATTTGGGAGTACCTCAAGCGTATGCTCCAGCTCCCTTCATGCCTGCGTCTCCATCTTGACATTTCCTGGCGCCGAGAACGTCGACTCCGACACCGACGTTGATCCCTCCATCTCCGGCGCCGTCAGCTCGACCTCGGTCGACTTCGAATGTGTCCTTGGATCCGTGTTCGACGCCGGTCACGACTCCATTGGATCCGTGTGATAAGGTCCAAAAGGGAGGCACAGAGATTGCTGGAGGAGCAGCATTATAGGGAGGATGAGATGAAAGAAGGAGAACTTCAAGAGTCAGAGGACTTTTTTGAAGACCTAAGACAGGCAAGTGGTTTGGAGTTATCACCAGAATGGCAACTCTCTCCTCCTTCAGAGGTTCCCTCCAAAGATGTGGTTCCTTACCACACTGTGATTCGTAAGGCGGCTGATCTTTTGGATTTGCAACTCCCGACAACGGAATTTAAATCTAATATTCTGACAGAAGTACTTCACTCTCGTTCTGCAGTAATTGAACCTTTACTTCCATTTAATGAAGCTATTACTGAGCCAATTATGGAAGTTTGGCAAAAACCCTTTTCGGCTCCTGCAGTCTCAAGGTCAGTTGCCAGAAGATATAGGACGGCTCCATGATATCCGGAGTTTTTATCCTCTCATCCTGCTCCTGAGAGCTTAGTTATTCAAGCTCCCTGCTCAAAGAGATCGGCTGGGTCTTTTCCACAGACTCCAGGTGACAGAAAGTCTAAGAGGCTGGATCAGACTGCTAAAAAGGTGTTTTCATCATCTTCTATGGCTCTTAAGTACACCAATGCCACTTGCCTTTTGGGCAGATACATGCCTTGATGGATTCTGCTAAACAACTGGCCCCAAAGATATCGGAGGAGGACAGAAAGAACTTTGATGAGGTCTTGTCTGACACTCAGACGGCTGCAAAACAAGTTATTCAGAGTGCCTTGATACAGCGGACTCTGTAGGCAGGATAATGGGGTCTGCGGTTGCATCTAGGAGGAGTGCCTGGCTTAAGTCTTCAGAATTTTCTCAGGATGTCCAGGCAACTCTTTTGGACCTCCCATTTGATGGTTCAGGACTTTTTGGGAAAAAGGCAGATGCAGCTTTGGAAAGATTTAAAGAAAGCAAGGCTGCAGCCAAGTCCCTGGGTCTGCAGACACAGCCTAGGGGTTCTTCTTATAGGAAGTTCAGGGGCTTTGGAAGGTCGTCCTTTCGGACATGCAGACAACCTCAGCAGCAGCAGCAGAACACCCTATATAAGTCTTATAGGGGCAGGAACAGATGTCGCCTACGAGGTCGTCAGCCCTCCTTCTCCTCCTCTTCTACCTCCCCTCCTCTTACCACAGCAAAGCAGACCTAGATCCTCCATTCTGGATCATGTTGGTCCTGTGGGGGGGTTGGCTTACTCATTTTCTACAAGATTGGGAATTGGTCACTACAGACCGTTGAGTTCTCAATCTTGTAGAAAATGGGTATGCTCTTCCCTTTCGGGAATTCCCTCCAAATTACCTTCCTTGCCAAGTAGATTGCTCGGAGGATCATCTTCTCCTCCTGCAGGAGGAAGATCTAACATTGTTAAAGAAAAGGTGCAATAGAGGTGGTTCCAGAGCAGGAAAGGGGTCAGAGATGCTACTCCCGGTATTTCCTTATGCCCAAGAAGGATGGCAGGTTACGTCCAATCCTGGATCCCAGGGTCTTGAATCTTTTTCTGAAGCAAGAAAAGTTCAAGATACTCACCCTTGCGCAGGTTCTTGAAGCGCTGCAGCAAGAGGACTGGATGGTGTCGATCGACTTGCAGGACTCGTATCCCGATCCTGAAGTCGCACAGGAAGTATATCCTTTTCACGGTGGGGTCCCAGCATTATCAGTTTGCGGTCCTCCCATTTTGACTTACTACTGCACCTCGAGTCTTCACCAAGGTGATGGCAGTGGTGGCAGCCCATCTCAGAATCTGGGATTCCAGTTTTCCCCGATCTGAACGACTGGCTGATCAAAGCAGAGTCGCCAGAGAAGATGTCATCATCTGCAGGTGACAACCCAGCTGTTGTACAAATTGTGTTTTTCGATAAACGTACCCAAGTCTCACCTGGTGCCCTCACAGCGCAACCTGTTTATAATGGCGGTACTGGACACTACTGTCTGTCGAACATTCCCTCCTCCTCAAAGGGTTCTCGATATTCAGGAAATTATTCCCTTTTTTACAATGGAGCGGTCGTTCCAGTCCTGAAGATCCTTCGTCTGCTCGGTCTGTTTGCTTCCTGCATTCTGTTGGTCAACCATGCACGCTGGCATATGAGGGTGCTCCAGTGGTACCTCCGGTAGTGGTATCAGCACAAAGGAGATCTCAGGGAGACTGTGAGGATCTCTAGTGAAGCTGCAGCGGACCTGTCTTGGTGGAGTGTGGAGGGCAATCTGACTCAGGGAAATCACTTCCATCTCCCTCCATCGGTGGCCACAGTGGCAACGGATGCATCCACTCTAGAGTGGGGTGCTCATCTGGGGGATCTGGAGATCAAAGGTCTTTGGTCTCCAGAGGAAAGGTTGCTTCACATCAACCTTCTGGAATTACGGGCGATATGTTTGGCGCTAAAGGCCTTTCTCCCTTCCCTTCGCGGTCAGTCGGATCTGAAAGAGACACATTAGTGATAGATTCCTTACCTTAGAATATCCCCAGGCGTCCGACTGGATCCGGAAACTTTTGCGTAGCAGTACCCTTGCGCGTCGGTAGGCGTCGTCTGCGGCTCCGTGTCCGTCGTCGGCGTCGTGGGCGCCATGATGACGTCGTCAGAGTACTTAGACGACGCCTCTGCGTGCTGCCGTCAGTTCTTTTTTTTTTCCGCGCCAGCCAGTGCAGATCTGGAAAAAGCAGTAACCCAGTCAATTTTTGACTAACTTTTTTGAGATCATTTTTGATCCTTCTCAAAGTCTTGCGACTCCGATCGGTGCCGTAGGGATGCCCGGATTTAAGCACTGTGAGGAGTGCGACCGCACGATGTCGGTCATGGACCCTCACCGCCTGAGCCTAACTTGTCTAGGCATCGACGACGAGGCCTGCCCCGACTTTCGGACCCTCTCGAGGAAAGCCAGGCGGGAGCGGTCCCGCAGGCGGCTCGAACTCCGGCAGTCGGCCCCGCGCCGAGTGAGGTCCCGGTCCCACGGGAGGTCGAGGGACAGGTCGCGGGGACGGAGCCGTCACAGCTCCGGGAGTCGGCACCACTCCTCCGGGTCCAAGTCGTCAGGTAAGAAGCACAAGAAGTCGAAGAGACGTCATCGCTCGTCTGACTCCGCCCGACGCTCGCGCGATGCGGCCGGGGGTTCAGGTGACACCGCCCACGCGGCTCCTTCGGAGTCGCGGGCGTCTCGTCCTGCCCCACACCCTCCGATCCCTGGGCAGAACGCGACGCCGGAGGAGATTGAGCGCTTCCCCATGGCCATGAGGTCCCTTTCTCCTCCGACGGGCTCCGCGGCGCCTTCGGGCCCAGCGGACCCGTCTGGGGGCCCTAGCGGGTCGGGGGCTTCGACGCCGTCGGGTGCTTCGGCCCCGAAGCCGCCGGCGCCTTCGGGCCTGGCGCTGCAGGGCCCCACGATCCCAACACCGCCGGTGCCTTCGGGCCCGGCGCCGCAAGGAACTGCGGGTCCGGCGCCACCGGTGCCTTCGGGCCCGGCGACGCAGGACGCCGCTGGCCCTTCCTTGGGCTCTGGATCGTCACCGGTGGACCTTACGACCCCCCCCCGGCGTCGGTCCGTCAGGTATCACCTCCGGCGCCGTCCTCGGGCGGTGCCGCCCCCGATACCTCCTTTGCTTCGGTTCCGACGTCGTAGCGGCACCGCACACGACGCCGTTTGGAGATTTCCACTTCTACAAACCGAACCCATTCAATTACAACCCTGAATCTCAGGAGATGGGTGATGAGGAGGATTGGGAGGGGTCTGAGGACCCTCTGACCAAGGAGTGTCAGTCTCATGAGAACTGGGCAGGAGACCTTGGGGAGGCCAGTGTCTCTCCTCCTACCGTGGCTTCGGAGGAGGGGGCTACCTATGGTGTGGTGTTGAAGAGGGCAGCCAAGGCCTTGGGCCTTGAGCTCCCCGTCGCGGCCGTGAGGACTAACCTCCTCTCAGAGGTCCTTAAACCGCAGTCCTGCTCGGCTGAGCCTCTGCTGCCCTTTAATGAGGCCTTGACCGACGTTCTTTTGGGCACTTGGTCCAGGCCCTCTACGGGTTCGCCGTAGATAGGAACGTGGCCAGACGCCACCGCCCGGCTCCAGGCGACCCATGTTTCCTGTCCTCCCACCCCACCCCGAGAGTCTGGTCATCCAGGCCTCTAATTCCCAGACCGCATTCCCGACGGCTCCGCCGGACAGGGAATCCAAGACGTATGAGAATTATGGTGGTAAGATATTCTCCTCCCTTAGTTTGGGACTGCGGTCTTCAAACACCGCATGCCTCTTGGGCCGCTACACCCACTCTCTGTGGGAGACAGTGGCGGAGGTGCTGCCAGAGTGCCCGTTGGAGGTACGGGCCAAACTCGGCCAAGCCCTTGTGGAGGGCCAGGATGCAGCCAAGTATTCGATCAGGTGTGGGCTGGATACCACCGACTCGCTAGGCAGAGCGATGGCTACGACGGTGGCGGTGAGACGCCACGCCTGGCTGAGATTGTCCAGAACACTCTGATGGACATGCCGTTCGATGGCCGTCGCTTCTTTGGCGACAAAGCGGACCACGCGCTTGAGCGCTTTAAGGACTCCAGGGCTACGGCCAAGTCCTTGGGCGTCTCGGCCCCGCGCTAGCAAACGGGTTCCTTTTGCTCCTTTCGTGGCCAAGAAAGGGGTGTCCCCACACATGCCGCAAGCCACTCGCCGCAGACTACTATCCAGCGTGGCGGCGGCCGTGGAAACCGCCGCGGAGGCGGTCGGGGAAACAGGCGAGGTCAGTCCACACCTTCCCCCGCAGAATCCACCTCTAAACCCTCCTAGTCCGTGCTTTTCGGCCCATGTGACGCCAGTGGGAGGCAGGGTTCACCATCACCACTCTCACTGGCGCACTGTCACTTTGGACAGGTGAATGCTGCAGATCGTCCGGAGGGGGTACTCCCTCCCCTTCGAGACGACTCCTCAAGCCATGCCACCGCGTATCGGGGGATCACTTGCGGCTCCTGCTCGAGGAAGTTTCGACCCTCTTGGCCAAGGGGGCCATCGAGCGCGTTCCTGGGCCAGAAGTAGGACGTGGTTGCTACTCCCACTACTTTCTGGTACCCAAGAAGGGCAAAGGGGGCCTACGCCCTATCTTGGATCTGAGGAACGTCAACGGCTTCCTCCGGAAGGAGAAGTTCAAAATGCTGACTCTGGCTCAGGTCTTAGCTGCCCTAGACCCAGGAGACTGGATGGTAGCGTTGGACTTGCTGGACACTTATTTCCACATCCCCGTCCTGCCGGCCCACCGGCGTTGCCTGCGGTTCACGGTAGGCCACGAGCACTTTCAGTTTACCGTGCTCCCCTTCGGCCTTACAAGCGCCCCACGGGTGTTCACGAAGGTGATGGCGGTGGTCGCTGCTCATCTGCGCAGGTTGGGGGTCTCAGTCTTCCCATACCTCGACGACTGGTTGTTGGAGGCGGGCTCGCCCCAGACAGTCGTCAGCCACCTCCAGACTACGGCGGATCTCCTGCACCAGCTGGGATTTTCCATCAATGTGCCGAAGTCGCACCTGTGTCCCTCTCAGAAGCTCCTTTTCATCGGAGCGGTTCTTGACTCGGCGCAGTTTCGGGTTTACCCACCCTAACAGCGAGTTTGGGATATACAGGCTCTGATTCCAATCTTCCGGCCTTTATCCCGGGTTTCGGTCAGGTTGACGCAGCGGCTTCTGGGGCTGATGTCCTCCTGCATCCTTCTGGTGCATCACGCACGGTGGCGGATGCGGGCTCTGCAGTGGGACCTGAAGTTTCAGTTGGCTCAGCATTAGGGCAACCTGTCCGACCATGTCCTGATCTCGGAGGGCGCTGCGAGACAGCTGCAGTGGTGGCTCACGGACCGCGATTGGGTCAATGGCAGATCCCTCTCCCTTCCCCAACCGGAGCACGTACTTGTGACGGACGCGTCCCTCCAGGGGCTGGGGAGGCCACATGGGAGAGGCGGAGATCAGAGGCCTCTGGTCTCCGGTGGAGTCCCGGCTCCATATCAACCTTTTGGAGCTGCGGGCGATTTGTCTAGCACTGAAGGCATTCCTCCCGTCTGTCCGACGGAGTGTAGTGCAGGTGTTCACGGACAACACCACCTCCATGTGGTACTGCAACAAACAGGGCGGGTGGGGTCGTGGACCCTCTGCCAGGAGGCTCTGCGACTCTGGCAATGGCTGGAACATCAGGGCGTGACTCTGACGGTTCAACACCTGGCAGGTTCTCTGAACGCCAGGGCGGACAAACTCAGCCGCCGGTGCATGATGGATCATGAATAGCGTCTGAACTCGGACGTGGCGCAAGGTCTCTTTCAGCAGTGGGGAGAGCCTTGGTTAGATCTATTCGCCACCGAAGAGAACGCGCAATGTAATCAGTTCTGCGCGTTGGAATTTCCAAGGCGGCACTCGCTTGGAGACGCTTTTCGTCGCGAGTGGAGTTGCGGTCTGTTGTACGCCTTTCCGCCTATACCACTTCTGCCCAGAGAGCTGAAGAAGATCAAGCACGACCGGGCACAAGTTATCCTTGTGGCTCCGGACTGGGCACGAAGGTACTGGTATCTCGAGCTACTCAGCATGTCAGTCGATCCCCCGGTTTGTCTGCCTCTTCAGGAGGACCTTCTGTCGCAGCAGCAGGGGACGGTCCTCCACCCGAGCCTGTCCAGTCTCCACCTCCATGCTTGGAGATTGAGCGGCGACAGTTGAGGCCATTTGACATGCCTCCTAAAGTCTGTAACATCATTCTGGCAGCCAGGCTTCCCTCCACAAAGTCTGTATACGCCTGCAGGTGGAATAGATTTGTGGCATGGTGCACAGCAAAGGCTGTGGATCCCCTTAATGCCCCCCTTTCTGAGGTTCTCCTCTTTCTTCTCTCTTGCCCAGCAGGGCTCTGCTCTGGGCACTGTCAAGGGCCATCTCTCAGCTCTTTCAGCCTTTCTGAGGCTGCCTGATCATCCTTCTTTGTTCAAGTCCCCTATCGTTAATCGATTCCTGAAAGGCATCACTCATACGTTCCCTCCTGTTCCCTTCGTGATGCCTCAGTGGGACTTGAACCTGGTTCGTACGTTTCTGATGTGCTCTCCCTTTGAGCCACTTCACAACTGTCCTCTTCGCCTTCTAAATTTAAAGACTGCCTTCCTGGTAGCCATCACCTCTGCCAGGAGAGTGAGTGAGCTCCAGGCTCTGTCTTGTAAGCCTCCTTTCCTTTCAGTCCATCCGGACAAGGTTGTGTTACGAACAAGGCCCTCCTTCCTACCCAAGTTAGTCACGGCCTTCCACATTGGGCAATCCATTACCTTGCCCACCTTCCTTCCGCCTCCGCACCCCTCGAGAGAGGAGGAGAGGCTCCACCGTCTGGACCCAAAACGTGCACTCTCATTTTATTTGAATCGCACACAACAGTTCCGGGTGGATGATCAACTCTTTGTTGGATACGCGGGCGCTAAGAAAGGGAAAGCGGTGCACAAGCGGACCATCTCCCGGTGGATCATCTTGTGCATCCAGGCGTGTTACTCCTTGGCTAAGAAGGAACCCCCTGTTCGGCTGAGGGCTCATTCCACTCGAGCCACAGCCACTACAACTGCCTTGGGCCGAGGTGTGCCCTTGCAGGACATTTGCCAGGCGGCTACGTGGGCCTCGCTGCACACGTTTGCAAGACACTATTGCCTGGACAGTCAAGTCCGGAGGGATGGCTACTTTGGCCGTTCCGTCCTCCAGGACTTTCTAGTGTGATTATTGGTTCGCAGACCCACCACCACGGGGTTGGCATTGCTGGGGTATCTATTCTAACGTAAGGAATCTTATCACTAACGTGTCTCTTTCAGATGCACAAGTTACTACTTGTGTAACGATATATCTGTAAGAGACATTAGTTAGTGATAGATTCCTTACCGACCCACCCATCCTCCCCGTTCTGCGAACCGATATCTAGGGTTAAGGTCACCCCCTTTCAGGGCCCTAGTTTCATGGCACCAGTGTTGGTTTTTGGCATGGCTCTGTGCTTCTGGCGCGGAAAAGCTGTGTCTAAGAACTGACTTCAGCGCGCGGAGGCGGCGTCTAAGTACTCCGACGACGTCATCGCGGCGCCCACGACGCCGACGACGGACGGGGAGCCGCAGACGACGCCTACCCACGCGCAAGGGTACTGCTACGCAAAAGTTTCCGGATCCAGTCTGACGCCTGGGGATATTATAAGGTAAGGAATCTATCACTAACTAATGTCTCTTACAGATATATCGTTACACAAGTAGTAACTTGTGCTTCAAGTCCTAACGGACAACACTACCGTGATATGGTATGTCAACAAACAGGGGGGAGTAGGGTCACATTGTCTCTACAGAGAGGCTCTGTGTCTCTGGTCCTGGGTGGGGATCATCAGATTTGTCTGATGGCAAATTATCTTGCCGGAGTTCTAAACGTACGTGCAGACAGTCTCAGTCGGCAGTTCTCAGCCGACCACGAGTGGAGGCTTTATCCGGAGGTGGTTCGTCACGTCTTCCGGACGTGGGGAACTCCTCGGGTGGACCTGTTTGCCACTCACGAGAACGCTCACTGTCCGTCATTCTGCAGTCTCCAGTATCCAAAGCAGGGGGCGCTGGGGGATGCGTTTCAGTTGAGTTTGGGCTCTCAACTCCTTTACACGTTTCCTCCCATACCCTTGATTCCTCGGGGTCTGAGGAAGATTCGCCAAGAACGGGCCCAAGTCATATTGATAGCCCCGGATTGGCCAAGATGGGTGTGGTACAAGGATCTTCTCCACCTCTCCTCGTGCCCTCTGCTCCGTCTCCCTTTCAGGGCAGATCTCCTCTCGCAGTCGCAGGGGCAGGTTCTACACCCCCATCTCCAGAGCTTACACCATCATGCCTGGAGATTGAACGGGGCAATCTGAATTATTTCTCTCTCCCGCCGGACGTGGCGGATGTTATTCTTTCGGCCAGCGGCATTCCAACAAGTCGATTTATTCCTATAGATGGTCCAAATTTGTTTCATGGTGTGGAGAGAAGTCTATTGACCCCTAAGGGTCAGTTTATCCAACATCCTTCAATTTGCTCTTTCTTCAGTCCAGCAGGGCTTTGCGGTGGCTACTGTGAAGGGCTATTTGTCGGCATTCCTTTGTTTGCTGGATCCGCCATCATTATTTAAATCTCCTATTGTGTTAAGTTTTATTAAGAGCCTTACCAACAAATTTCCGCCCACTCCATTTATTGTGCCTCAATGGGACTTAAATCTTGCCTTAACATACTTGATGGGTTCTCCCTTTGAGCCCTTGCACAAGTGTCCCTTGAGACTGTTGTCTTTTAAAACGGTCTTTCTAGTTGCTATTACCTCGGCAAGGAGGGTAAGTGAGCTTTAAGCTCTGAGTTTGAAACCCCCATTTTTGACCATTCATGCTGAAAGAATGGTACTCTGGACCAGGGCTGCCTTTCTGCCGAAGATGGTAACTCCCTTCTATCTGGGGCAGTCCATTACCCTTCCTACCTTCTATCCTCCCCCTCACCCTTCCAAGGAGGAGGAGGAGCGGCTTCACCGCTTGGACCCAAAGAGGGTGGTGAGCTTCTACCTTAACAGAACTAAGGACCATCGTGTGGATGACCAGCTCTTCGTCTGCTTTGCTGGCTGCAGAAAAGGCAGAGCGGTGCACAAGCGCACACTTTCCAAATGGATTGTCTTGTGCATCAAAATTTGTTACACTTTGGCCGGTAAGGAACCTCCAGAAGGTTTAAGAGCTCATTCTACCAGGGAAAAGTCTTCTACATCTGCTTTATCTAGAGGTGTTCCTGTTGAGGACATTTTTAGAGCGGCAACTTGGGCCTCCCTCCACACGTTCGCTAAGCATTACTGCTTAGATTCCGAAGTGAGGAGGGATGGCCATTTTGCACGTTCTGTCCTTCAGGATTTCTTGGTATAGAGGAGTGGGGACTGCTGAGGGATTCTATTCACAAGGTGAGGAATCCACTGGCAGATGTATCCATCAGCAGAACAAGTTACTTACCTTCAGTAGCGCTTTTTCTGGTGGATACAGTACCTGCCTGTGGCTTCCTCACTGACCCACCCGCCTCCCCGTTGTCCACTCTTCTATACCTGCAAACTGTTTATTTCATGATTATATCTTTCAATGGAAATGTTTAATTGTTCTTGCTTTTTGCATTGAATTCACACTGTGTGTGTTAGTTTTAATACTGTGTACTGTGTATATTATGCCTGTTTATGTCGGTCCGTCCGTGTGCCTCGGGGGCACGGAAAAAAGGGCGGAACTGACATCACGGCGACAAGGCTCTATTATGAATCCAGTGATGTCAGCGAGGTCGCGAGCGGAGTCGTGCCTCTGCGACGCCGTCTACGTCCTCGTCGGCGTGGAGAGCTACAAAAGTTTCCGAATGTTGCTGGCGCAGGGGATATTCACAAGGTGAGGAATCCACAGACCGATACTGTATCCACCAGAAAAAGCGTTACCGAAGGTAAGTAACTTGTTCCTCTCTGGGAGCAGTCAAGTTTGCAGTGCCTCTAGTGTTGTTGGTTGCTTCAGGGTTGCAGGTGAAGTGGCAATGCTAGCAGGAGAAAGGTCCCCTGGTGGTGCGTGGGGATGTGCTGCAGCAGTTGTCGATGCACCAGGGGTCGGGCATCTGCGGTGGTGTGGAAGAACCTCAGGGGGAGTCCGAGCCGGATCCATGCTGCCTTGGCTCTCATTTCCATTGGCTCTTCTGTCCTTGCGGTCAATTATTGGCCAGGCCTCATTGCCATATGGGCTGTATCTCTATTTCACGCCCTGGGGAGAGTAAACTTGCAGTCAAAAGAGGGCGCCAACCGCTCCTAAACACAGCGGGCACGCTCTCCTTCTAGACCATATGGCAAATGCAAGCATTTCACGCATGGGCATTCCATAGTTTCTTTCATATTAACATTTATTGGGGGACTGCATTTCTTGGTGCACGCGCCAGGACTGAAACTCACGGTACAAGAGTTGGTTAAGGAGTATGGTTTTAATTTTTTGCCCAAACTGAAAATAGATTAGGTGATGTATACGATCGATGTTTCAGAGCAGTGCAGGTGTGTGTGTGTGTGGGGGGGGGGGGTACTCGGAGCCTTCTCTGCACTTTTGCCCTAATCACGGTTTGCATGTATTCTATAGACTAGTTTTGTTACGCCCCCTCACAGAGAGCCTCACACGCCGCAGCCCCCATCTCTGACACTTCACAAAAGAGAGGCTTAAATAGGTGTGGGAGTTAACGGGTCTTCACCATTATGACATACAGTGGCACCAGCCCCCAAAAAATGTTGATCTCAAAAAACACACACTGCTACAGTAGTTACTGGCACTGACCAAAACTAGTTTGTGCCGATATGCTGCTTGTGAAAGAGGAGGATGCTGTCACTCACACTGAAGCCAGGCGATACAGAGAGAGAGACAGAATTTTAATAAACTCAAAAGGTCACGGTCAACGCTAGACCAAATTAGGGGTCCAATTATTAAAGAAAGTCTCAAAAGTGCACTTGATGGTATATGTCCTTGCATTAAGTGCAGTTATACAGCTGTCATGAATTCCCAAAGATTTACAAAAGTAGGACAAGAAATAGTACTCCTAGAAAATATTTGTGTACTGCATTTTAACATGAGCAATTTATGCATGTGTAGATTTGCTAATGCAAAAATCTAAGTGTTTGCAAGGTCACTTTCCCTCGAACCACTTTTTCCCCAAGAAGAAGGTTTACGCCTGCCATTGTCATGAGTACATTTCCAACATTTCTCAGTATGAAAAAAGATTAGAGAAGAGTTGTTGAAAACCCTTAAAACATGCAATTTAGTAGGTTTGCACATACTCAAAAGGGCATTGCTTACCACTACCTTCAACCCCAGTATGTAGATCTGTGGAAACGTAGCAACATAAGGGGATTGCAGGTATTCAAACACTACTATTGTATGAGCCTAGGCAAAATCAGAGAGGCTATACGAGAGCTCTTATATAATGAGATTGCCGCCATAATTTGTCGACGACCTACATGGCACAGGGAACAGCACCACGCCATTAAACAACTTAGTGGCCGGCTGATCTCAACACTTGCCCTGCCCCGAAAGACCATGCCTGCATCCTCTGTATCATGTTGGATGGCAAGTTATCTATGCAGAAATAGATAAACACATGTGAAGCTGGCTGTTTCCACACCCCACACAGGCTCCGTATGATCTTCAGATAGTTCCAAATCGACATAAGGATAGTCACTTGAGCCCTCGTCACCAGCATGCTGGACTACAGTAACACTCTTACTATAGTAATCACTGCACACCTCCTAAAGAGACTACATATAATACAAAATGCAGCCGCAAGACTTATCCTACACCTCCCCTGACACTCACATCAGCCCGCACCGCAAGATGTTACACTAACTCCCTATCCAGAACAGATGCCATGTCAAGATGCTAACCCTCACATACAAAAGTCCTGCACGACCAAGGACCAGCGTACATCAACAAACAAATGGCCTTCCACCGACCAGATGCCTGTGATTCATCTTGCTTTTCCTCGCAGACACCCCCCGGCTCCACCGATTCACTAGCAGAGGACGCTTTTTTTCTCACCTGGCAGCCAAAGCCTGGAAAGACATTCCACCTGCACCTGAGGAACGCCGCATTGCCCGGGAAATTCAGAAAAAGACTCAAGACATTGTTGTTAGAATGAACAGAGCACCACAAGGCAGCTAGCAACAACTCCAGCGTCTTGCGACACTTTATGGTGATTAGCCACGCTTTAAAAATCCTGATTGATTGAAAGTCCTAATAGCATTTATGATCAGTAGTAGTCTTTCATACAGTAGTCTTTCATACAAGGCTCTGCATTGGGAATTCCACAATCATCTTCCAAAAATCCTAGTCCTCTCGAGCAGACTGAGGTTCCTCAGAAGTAAATATACTGCAGCTGAAAAACCTGAAAATCCAAAACCTCCTTCGCATTGAAACGATACTTCACTGGCACTATAGCTGGTATCTCAAACACCCTTTTGCCTTTACTAAGAACCAAACTGAGCCTTGTTTCTTTGCAGGAAACTAGTGGTGGTAACTGTACCCTACTCTTTCCCAACAATCCCACCAGCTGTTGGGATGAGTAGCAAGAGGGCAGATTACCTTGCCACATGCCACCACCGGGCTTATTGAGCAAATGGCTGAGCCAAACGTAGGGCTGTAAACATAGCACAGATCAGACATTGTACCTAAGCTGTACTGCATAGATAATGTTTGTGCTACTGTCCAAATTCACATACGTAGAATACTCAGAATGCCTCTGGCCCTTTTTTAGGTAGAGCAGACCTACATTCAATGCGTAAGCATTGATTGTGTCTGCTTCAGACCTATTGTCACCCGTATTTAGGAATGAAGACCCGACTCAGACGCGTGCTTTTGCAGTCAGTTTTGACCGCAGGAGCGCGCTTCTGACCCGCGCTTGCGCAGGCGAACACACAGCCCCTGCTCTCGCATGCATTAACAGCGCACAGACAAAGCCAGCCCCCACCCCTCTGCATAGACACACACACAAAGGCGCGCGCACACATACACGCGCTGCCGCCCCCCACCCCCCTGCACACACACAGACACGCACGCCGCCGCCCCCTACCCCCTGTACGCGCACACACAGATACACCCCCCCGCCCCATGCATTGGGATATCTGCACACACGACGCCGCCCCCTACCCCCCTGCACGCACACACAGACACACCCCCCCCGCCCCATGCATCGGGATATCTGCACACACGCCGCCGCCCCCTACCCCCCCTGCACGCACACACAGACACCCGCCCCATGCATCGGGAGATCTGCCATACAATCGGTACTTACGCCAGCCTCCGCCAACATCGCAGGGAGCGGCGGTTGCAGGCCCCCAGCGTAGGAAACAGGTCCCCGCGGTGCAGACACTGGGAAGAGGAAAAGGGGACGAGATCCACAGCGCGATCCACAGGGAGGCGGTGCGTGCCACGCCTCCGTCGCTGCCTGGAACGTGTGCGCGTGCTTTCCAGCCTGTTTAGTCTGTTTAGTTTAGTAGAAAGAAAAGGGGGAAAAAACTAGAATTGTTTCTAGGTTGCAGTCTGTTTGAAGCCTTCAGGAGACATCGATCAGCCTTTGACGTGGAATAACTTGAAAAGGGAGGTTTAGGAAGTCGGGTTGCAATAGTGATTGGAAGTGAGCAGCAAGCTTGGTAAGGTGGCATGTCCTTTGTCTTGCCTGGGCGGTATAGGGGTATGGCGTTATGTTGCGACACTTGGGATTTGTATAGGGATACTCTCTCCGGTTACGGGCCCTCTTGGTTTTTGTGCAGACATTGGACTACGGAGGTGGGTATGTTCCCACACTACCTTGGTAGATATGGGTGGTTTTGGGGGTGGGGGGTGCTGGCCGTTCATAAGCAGCTGTTCAATAGTGGGGGCAGGTGGTATTGCGACCATCTATCCTGAGAATGGATTCGAAAGGGAGTCCTTCTGCTAGATGCCTGTTAATGGCTGGAGGGGGTGGAGACGGACGCGGGACTCCTCCATGGGGCCCTCGAATCAGTGACGTTACTTGCTTCTCAGTCAGCACACACTTGCCGCAGATGGGTCCCTGGGTGTGTGCTCTTCACTCAGGCGTGTACAGACACTTCAACATTTCAGACCTTTAATTGCCGGGCATTCAGTGAAAGCTTCCGCGTCCTCTTTGATCTCCACACGCCCGGCTTGTGTGCAGGCCCCAGCCAGCGTAGGGGGACTGGGAGGGAGCCCCCGCTGCTTGTGGGAAAATAGTAATACTGAGAACTCCACACAGGGCCGGGTTTGCACGCCCACCTGCGCGCTCTGTACACTCCCTGCCCAGGAGCTCCGTTCTGTGCCGGGAAGGGGGGCGGGAATTAAGCGCCAAGGACTCCGCCCCTTCCAAGCTCCCTCTGGAAGCTCGGGGAACTCCTTATTGGTGTCATGGGCGCCAGTCACTAAAACATTGTTGGTGCCCGGGTCATGCTGATGATTGCGGGTGTCTTGGGAGTATGCTGTGGCCTTGTTATGAAGGCTGAAAGGTTGACATGCACATTGTGTGTGTGTTTTTATTTTTTTTATTTTACACTTTTGGAAAAACTGTAGATAGTGGGATGCTGCGGCAGAAGTCTTCCATAGTCACAACAGATGTATGCATAATCTGCCATGAGCGAGGGTGGTTTTTTTTAATGTATGGTGAACCATGCTTTTCATCCAGACAAGTTATCTTTTTGATCACATATACAACCCTCGATTTGAGGTTGCACATTTTTTTTAAATCCTATTCATTTGAGCAGCACCGTGCCTGTGTGTTAGATACTCTCATGTGGTTGTTATTTCATTAAGATAACAGGCATAACAATACGCTTCTAAAAGTATAAGTGACTGATTTAAGTAAGTTCAGCAGGAGCAGTAGCAGAATTATGTTCTAAAGATGAATTTATAGAAGTGCTGCCTAGTGTTTTCACCGCAAATAGGAAGAAATGTTAGAGCAGGCCATTGTGCACTGTGGCTGCCTGGGGTGTATCGGTCTCATCCTGGGCTGTCACACACGACGGGGGGGGGCTGAAGCGCGGTGAGTCCAATGGGTGTTGCGTGCCTGCTCACGGGACACCACCACATCACTCACGGGACACCACCACATCACTCGCGGGACACCACCACATCACTCGCGGGACACCACCACATCACTCGCGGGACACCACCACATCACTCGCGGGACACCACCACATCACTCGCGGGACACCACCACATCACTCGCGGGACACCACCACATCACTCGCGGGACACCACCACATCCCTCGCGGGACACCACCACATCCCTCGCGGGACACCACCACATCACTCGCGGGACACCACCACATCACTCGCGGGACACCACCACATCACTCGCGGGACACCACCACATCACTCGCGGGACACCACCACATCACTCGCGGGACACCACCACCTCACTCGCGGGACACCACCACCTCACTCGCGGGACACCACCACCTCACTCGCGGGAACCCGCCACATCACTCGCGGGACCCCGCCACATCACTCGCGGGACCCCGCCACATCACTCGCGGGACCCCGCCACATCACTCGCGGGACCCCGCCACATCACTCGCGGGACCCCGCCACATCACTCGCGGGACCCCGCCACATCACTCGCGGGACCCCGCCACATCACTCGCGGGACACCGCCACATCACTCGCGGGACCCCGCCACATCACTCGCGGGACCCCGCCACATCACTCGCGGGACCCCGCCACATCACTCGCGGGACCCCGCCACATCACTCGCGGGACCCCGCCACATCACTCGCGGGACACCGCCACATCACTCGCGGGAAACCGCCACATCACTCGCGGGACACCACCACATCACTCGCGGGGCACCACCACATCACTCACACCACAACAACAGCATCACTCAGCACCACAACAGCACTGTCCTTGCTTGCTACCAACAAGCATTGCCATAGCCAATAGGACTCGCATTAGGAAAGTGTAAGCTATTAGCTTTGTGAATAACAATGCTATTAATTTATATATTTGCAAAGCCAACACATATTTAAAAAAATTGTCATTTACAATACCAATAGCTCACCCTTTCCTAATGCGAGACCTATTGCATTGCAAATGCTTGTCTTTATTTGAGTTTTATATAGTGCTGGCTAGACCCGGAGGCATCCGAGCCCTTTACATAAGTTACAAAATTACTTAAGTTACAAGTTACATCAGTTACTAGAAAAACATTTCACGAACGTAGAAAATGTGATAAGTGGAGCTTAGAAGGGAAAGGGTGTGGGGTATAAGAGAAATAGGATGGAGAGATGGAGGAGAATCTGGCCAGAGTCCGGCTGGGTAGGTGACGGCCGAGGGGTAAGTCCACAGCCCATCTCCTCTATAACTCTTGGGTACCTCCACCGGTCCTTGGTCAAATAGCTAGGTCTCAACGGGAAAACATTTAGAGAGCATAATGGACAAGATGAATGGAACATAGGGGGTGAAGGGGGTAGGGTAAAGGGGTAGGAGGGAGAATGCGACGGAGAGACGAAGAAAAGTCTGCCTAAAGTCCGGCTGGGTAGGTGACGGCCGAGGGGTAAGTCCACAGCCCATCTCCTCTTTAGCTATCGGGTAGCTCCACCGGGCATCGGTCAGAAGGCTAGGTCTCCACAGTCAGAGGTGAATTCGTAGAGTATGTATCCTGATGGGTAGGCCGGATGGTGGATGGATAGGGAGTAGCCATTCCGCAGCGCCTGGTCACTCCTCTGTTCTTTTTTTTCCGTTTTTTTAAATGTTTTTTTTTTAAAACACGACTCTTCCCTCTCGTCATGTGAGATGGCTGCCATCTTAAGGTCAGGCACTGGGTGTGATCTTCTATAGCATATCTCTGCAGGTCGCTCGCTTGCTATGAATTGTGAGGGTCTCCCCTCTTGGCCCGTGACAACACCCTGTGCCTGTGTGTCATCAAGCAATGTCCCCATTCCTTACAAGCTTTGTACGTGTGGGTGCCATCACGGAGTCAGGCCACTAAGTTCATCCCCCCAGAAGCTCCCGACCCCCCTGTCTGCATGAACGCTTACGGGGGAGGTTGCCCTCCCGGGCCGTTCCCGCTTACGCGCTTATCGATTCTCCTCAACTCCTCTTTCCTCAAGGCGTCGGATTTATGTGACTCGGGGTAGTCATAGAAGCGACAGGCTCCACTACCCGTTTGCGATCGCCGATTCACAGAGTCATGAATTCTATCGTGTTGTGGTGACCGGGAGTGCACCGATGAGTCCGCTTACCGTCCCGGGGCTACTGCTCGTGGGTGTGCATCAGAGCCCGTTCCTCTCTCCCGGGAGCTCCGACGCTACCGCCATCTTGTAGCCGTGGGCGCCCCTCGACCTCCGCGTTCGTGCCCAAATAGCGGGGATCTTGGCGGAATCACTGCTGATGCAGCCTCTCTACTTGCTCCTGCGACGTTCCTGGACCTGGCTGTTACATTTGGAACAGCGAGTGGCGGCTGTAAGTAACTCCAAGCGTAGCGAGGCTCCGGAGCTGAAGTGGATTACGACCACTCGGCCATCTTGCCTTCTGCTTGAGTCCAGGCCAGTCCATTCCTGTAGATTGCTTAACATGTCATTACTACTGTAAGCTTTTAGACTGAGCTTAACTACATTAAAGGTCCTGCATTGTTAAGCAACACTGACTAGAAAATACAGTTTATTTATGTCTTGCCAAGCACCATATAAAAGTGTTTGATTATTTCCTTAGTGTTCCTTTGGAACCTGTGAATTTTTAACATAGTCATGTGGGAATTGTGAATAAAAAGGCCTTCTTTTTACTCAAAAATGTCTCCTAGGAGGTTAGGGCAGAACCAATCCTTCCGCACCCCTCACGGACCTCAGTGGCTAGCCCAATGCGATTTCATAAGTGTAGTAACACCAACAAATGAAGACCAGTACTCCTGACTATTTTAAGACTGATTGTTACATGGGTGAATAATAGAATGCAATTAATTTCTTAAAAGGTTGTGTGTCTAATTATGTACAATGTGCATTTGTTTCCCTAGGTTTGTTTAAAGAGGAGAATCCTTATGCCAAATTTGACAACTGATCTACACGTCTACCATGCATTCAACATTTTGGAAAATGTGTAACTTCAAGATGCATCGGAGCTTACTAATGCTGCAGATTCTGCAATCCGAACCCAGTGAAATGTTTGTCAAAGATATCAGGTTACAGAATTACACATGATTGGTTGTACATTGTAGTCTTCAATATTTTTTCCTTTCTAGGGTTACGGCTTGAACTAAAAAGCAGTTCAAAGCTACATGAGCATTCCATGCTTGACCAAGCGTGGTCTGGTATTTCAGTTCTAAACATTTGATATGTACCTTTCTCTTAGGCTTATTCCCAACACTTAACAGAGTTTAGTAAATTCAAAGGGCACTATTTGATACAATGAAAGATTGTTTTCAGATACTCATTCACAAAAGAGATTGATTTAGCTAAAAAGATGATTTTTGAAGGTGCCTGTTTATTTCCATTGGTTTCATTGCTTAATCCATATGGCACTTATTTAATTCAGTGGCTCAATGTCAAGCTTTTTTGCAATGTCTCAGCTGTAGGTTGAGAATTTCTTTTGCAACTGTTCAGTATAAAGAGCCTTTGTGTGTTTTCATGCCAAAGATCTTTTTTTTATGTGTTTATAAAATGACTGATTTATAGCAAAGTAGCTCCATATTGAGATATTTTGATTATCAATCTTCGCAACAAATGTCCATCAAATTACAACGGAATACTGCAAGTACTTGCTGGAGTAGAAAATGATTGGCTTTTGTAGTTCAAAATGTAAGAAACCTAAAGCATGGACTTTGCATAAAAGCAATGATTAATCATCGTGTTGATCATGTTCTTTGTAACATTCAGGTATACACGTATACACGTTTTCACTTGTTTCATCTATTTGATACAGCAGCATGGAAGTCAGTATCTCTTTGACTTGTATTCTGGTAGGGTGCAACAATAGATAATGTTAGGAGGTAGCATGTGGTTTTATACAAAAAGACAATGCAAAAAAGACTTGTTTATAAACTATTGTTATTGTCTCACCTTTTTCATTTATCTATAAACATGAATCTCTATGCTGCAGGAGTATGTGCTATGATCCATTCTAAACATTAATCATTGAAGGATAGGTCTCAAAGGAAACAAAGTACATTTTACATTCTTACACTTCAAAACATAAACTTTATGCCTTGGTTTATTTTTCAGATTTGTTCACGTACATAGACCAAAGAAGTAGATAGTCATATTTTGAGATGGGTATTATTATTTTTTTAACTGCATAAAGTGTGCCCTTATAGCCATTATTGAAAATCAGAGAGTGTAGTATGACCGCTTCAGTGTTTCTCAGTAGGCTCGATTTGTTTTTATGTCTCTGCAAACATTCTTTACTTACTTTGTAACCTCCCATTTAGTTATGAGTTTAAAGAAACGTTTATGACTTTGTGGCCTTAATCCATGCAACTAGCAAGATCTAAATCTCACGGATGGCCAACTTTATTGGATGGAGAATGTGGGTCTTCAGTACTATTGTAATGTTCATTGTATATCCAATATGTGTGACTAGGAGAGAATAACGTTTTATGACTACAGACAAAAGGAAATTGTAAACAATTGGGCTCTGTGTGCATGAAGGAGAGGCCACTCTAGATCCTAAGAGGTACAGCCTGGCCTTAATGAAATTAAAATCCTGCAAGGCGCTCACAATAGACAAAGCATGCATAGTGTTCAATTAATAAACAGTAACCTAAGAAAAAGTGACATTTCTCAAGGATGCAATGGAGCGCGTTAATTCACTACTGACCACATAGATTGTTACAAAATTTGGCAAATTATTTTTTTTTATTTTAAACATCGTTTCAAAATACAGCTTTTATATTTTTGTTTGGTGCTTCGAACGTAGTAAGGAACACACATGCTAGGAATCTGGCCCAATGGACCAACTAAGCACAGAGAAGATAGCAACTTCTTCTCTTTACTTCCCTCTTTAAGCCATTACTAATAGTTGCCCTAACATAAACTTTCAGGTTTTTTTCCGAAACCTAACCACTTTCCTCCTGGATAGTGTTTCGGCAATCCTCACCTTCTTATCTGAAGGTTTAAGCTCAAATCTTTGTTTACTTTTCATAATGCAAACTTTCACTGAAATCATTGCGTTCTCTCACAGTGGCGAATAAAATCACTTCTTCAAATTGGATTGAGTGTTCTGTGTTGTTCTAAAGAACTTTAATGGATCAGTGAACAATTCCACCCTCTCTGAGTTTTGCATAGTTCTTTTGCTGATTTTTGTTGTACTATGTGCTTGCCTGTCTCATCATAAAATGTGTTCTGTTTTTTTTCCACCTAGTTATGCAGCCGCAATAGTGAATGTCATATATACTGCAGGGAAACCATCTTGTTGAATGGAGGCAGATTTAACAGTATCAAAATGTGAGTTTTGACTAACTCAAAATGGAGGAGTATTTTTGCTTTCAAAACACAGAGGTGCTGCTTTTCAAAGTACCTTTTATTAGCTGCCTACATTACATCTGGCACTCAATACCAATAAGACTATTTTTCTTCCAAGAGAATTCCCAAGTCTCTTTGCAGCTTTGTCAATATACTGTTGTAAATGATAAAATCAACCAGTAAACTGTTGTAACACTATTCACAAGCTTTGTATGCTGTCACTTGTATGTAGATTACAGTAACATTACTTGATTACTTTTTAAAATGTGAATGAATGTGCTCACGTTTATTTGTTGGGTATGTTAGCAGTAAAGCTATGCCAAATGACACCTGTCTCCTGAGTTTTCATTTTCAGAAACAATAGCGTTTTAAAGTATATGCATTTGTATATGTGTTTTGTTTTGAGCCTTATGGCAATGCGAAATACAGTGATCAGGGGCGTGGGGAACAGGGAGTATGAACTATAACAAGTTCTAATCTTTACCAACTTCCTAGTAAAATGTGAGGGGCTGGGGCAGGAGCCTGCCAATATAAGAAAACTCATTAAGCATGTATGAGGGCATGCAACTAAGCATCACTGTAATCCCCTTTGATTTGATGATGATTCCCCGCCCTCCCAACAAAGGCTTTGATATTTATAGTAAAAATATTCCAGAACTAGCTCATACACCCAATGAACCCCGGTTATGCATGCAGCAATATAATATTGATTCCTCAGGATTCATTCAGAGAAATGGTCAGCGCTGATTAACGCCTTTTCAAATGATGTCAGACCCATCAAAAACTTGCCAATCAATTCACAAAGAATTATTCATAAGGAAAACCCGTTCATACTCAAGAAATATACTTTGTATGAACGTCTGCATGCATGAGGTCCATAAGATAAAACATGACTGTTTAGATGAACATGCAGACGGTGTATTGCTAGATGAAAAGTGAGATGAATATTAATTGCAAATAATATTTGCTTAACATTTTAGCTATTTCTGATCTGTGATTGTTTGTATTTATAAAAGAGCAAAGGGGGATAATAGTGAGTGGCAGTTAGGCAAGAAATCCTCACAACCGTCAATTCACCGGTGTTATGCTCACTATCGCCGGATGCTCACAAATGTCATAATACGGCAGGCCTGTGTCCATGTCCATCAGTACGCCCCCAAACAAGTTGAAAGGGTGGACATTGTATTTACAGTCCTTGAGGCTGTAGCAACCCCTACAAACCAGGCAACTATGAGATTACCTTTAACTTTTTACGCTAACAATAGGTTGCAATTGTCATTAAGTGGGTGATTGGTTTATTTAAATATTTATAGTGTCCTTAATCAGGTGAACTCCCTCTATGGGACGGCAGTCATGATTGTCCACCCATGCAATTTAGCAAACCAGTTTTCTCCCGTAGAGGATATGCATTTATAGTCTTAAACACTGAATAGTCCCGCCCACTTGCGAGAATCCAGGAATACTTCAATATATATCTTAAGTTTTGACTTTCGCCTTTCTTTGGGAAAGCCTGCAAAGACAATTAAGAAAGAGACAGATTATGCAGCCTATCTACATAGGCTGCAATGGTTGAATTCTTCATCATGAAGTCAAAAAAGGGCCAGAATAAAGTATTTTGTATAATTTTAAGATGTTTTAGCAAACAGCATAAATCTCCCTCACAAACCCTTTTTTTATGATCGAGATGAAGGAGAACAGGATTGTGTAGAATCATAGGCTGTCATTATATGGTTAAAAATAATGACTGTGCCTTTAACAACCCAGAGACAACCAGTATCCCATCATGCTCAACGGGTGGCAGTTTCTTCTGTTCTTTTCTCCGGCTCCTGCCGACAGAACCCTGGAGCATTGAGCTTGGCCTTTTTAGCGTTTGTTTCATCACAATTCTTCCCTAGAAATTGGTGACAGCACCTTTATTCAACATTTCTCCTTGCTTTATTCAGTTGTTTTTGGTTTTCGACAGAAATGTGAGGTGTTTTGTTAAATAAAATTCCTTCCTTATATCACAAGTGCCCAAAATGTTGGAGGTAGAAGGCCAAAACAGACCCTCACGAGGTCGGCTCCTGATCTATTCGGACATGTTTTTCTGAGGGTCGCTGCACCAGAACCATATTGTTTCCCGTGTCCCGATGTCATGGATTTTTACTACAACTACCTTTTGAGCGTGCTCTCACCCCCAGGCCTTTGAATTAACTCTTATGCACAATCGTATTTTTGGCATATTTAAGACTGAGAGCTGCTCTCACATAAATACGTGGAGGACCTATCCTTCCCCTCGAGTTCTATGCACATTCTAATTACCCGGAATGGAGTCCTCTCTTCTTTTTGCTTAGACCCATGTTTTTTTCAATCGAGGTCTCGTCTATTGATGATTTTTCTATTTTGATGCTAGTTCTTTCTACTGAATGGACCTCATCTAATTCATGAACTATACTCCTTGTTATCATTCTAATTCTAATGTATCATGATGACCTTGAATCTATTTGGTGCTATATGGATTTTTCTATTGCTCATTTGTCTTAAGATTTTGATGATTGTTATCTTTATTTGTTCAAATGTGTCCATTTGTTCTTATCTTTTGTTGTGTTGGTATGGGTATGAGTATGAGTATGAGTGACTTCCTGAGCCGCAGGAGTTCTGTGCATGTGAGAGTATGAATCAGTTGGTATGAATGTGTGAGTGAGAGTTATGGCGTGGGACGCTATATATATTCTATTTTATAAATAATATGTTAATGAATTATTATTAAATTTTGATATATTTCTAATTTGTGTTTTGTGACATGCCTTTGTCCTCTAGGCCAGCTCCTTGGATATTTATATATTAGCGGCTTATAGCGCATGTTAATTACTATGGCAGAGAAACAACTTTTTGAGTAGCTTGTCTCCTTTCCCTGATTTTTCTCTGCCCTATCTGCTTCAGGGGCCCCCTCCGAGTGAGTGGCCCTCATGAGGTCTGTATCATCTGTCTACCACCATAACGCATGCAATCTTTTCAGGGCTTTTTCGCGACACATAATACATGAAGAGGATTCGCCTTCATGGGACTTAGGAGACGGTCAAAAACACAAACAGAGACTGTTTGAAAGCGACGCACTGTGCACAAGCCCCCATGGGATGCTCTGTAAACCACAATTAAATATGATACCACATGTCAATGCCTCAAAAATAAAAGTTCATTTTGCCAAAATATTGTCCATGCTCCTCTGCATTATTGTCAAAAAATATAGAGAATCAAATGGAAGACATCATTGTTTTAATGCCAATTTTCTTTCTTGTGCTTGTTCTTTCTTCCTTTGGTACATTACATCATGTACATGTTCATCTTAACATCATGTGCAGTTAGTCCCAATGCATTTCGGTATAGGAATACCTTCATCAGGGGAATACTGTAATTAAAGTCAACACAATAACAATAATCAAAACGTAGAATTAGGGAGCCAAAGACTCCACCTCGTGTGCATGCGAATCCTAGTGCAAGTTTGTCATAACGAGTTCCATCTCTGTCTACACCCTAGTGCATGTGGACATTAATCTCAGAACCACCGAGTAACACTCTGTGACCATATCCAAGTGAATAATCTGAAATGCGCATACCTGACTAATGAGTCAAATAGCTGACAACTTGGTGGATAAGTCTATCGCTTTCCTGAAAAGATGAATGAATAAAAACTCATGACTATCTACAAACACCATTTCTTGTTTGCTTAAAAACACTGCGATGTCAAAGTACCGCCTACCTCTACTGGTTGGCGTTGTCCCGTGTAGTTAAGCTCTGTGTTGAACTTGCCGCTCGTGTTCTTAACTGCGGACAACACAATTGCGTTACATCCCCGCTAACGTGTCTCGCTCCCTGAAAGTATTTACCTTATCTCACACCAATGCTACCTCTTACCTAACTTCCCTAGGTCTAACACTTCTCTCATCGTTTCGCGTTGTGCTCAGGAGGTTTCCTGCGATCTTATGAACTACCACCTATTTCCGCATAGACACAAAAAACGGACTCGGTGAGCTCCACATCTTAACGGGCGCCATCTTAAGCTAGTCTGAGATAGTCTACTCGATATGGAATCATAACTCCAGGCAATTGAAAAAAAATTAGATTAATGTAAATAAGTGAAAATTAAAACGGTGATTCATTCCCTCTGTACTACTGGAGGTGTGATAGTTGGATAACTCAACTTGTTAGGTCCTTATTGTGACAAAGTTGCTTTGCATGCCATTAAAAATACACGTTATAACAATCATAGTAAATGCATGTTATAGAAAACACGTAAATTCAATTTTATCGTTGAGCCCACATGGTTCAAGCGTATTCAAACTGCGAATCCAGTATGTTTCTCTTTGTGACAATTGGCGATTGGTGTCAGCATGTACCTTCTCATCTATGCTCTCTAACACTGTAAACCGCAATTGTGGAATTGTGTGCTGTCGCTCTTTCCAATGCATGGCTAAGTTGGACTTCGGATTGCTGGTTCTTATCATGCTCTTATGCTCCGTGATGCGGACCGTTACTTTTCCAGTGGTTTTCCCCACGTATACCAGCCCGCAAGGGCATTTGATGGCATACACTTCCATGCTGGTGTTACAATCTGACGTGTGTCTCAACTGTATGTGCTTGCCTGTCTGTGGGTGTGGGAAAACATCCCCTACCATTACATTACTGCAGTGGCCACAATTGTGGCATTTCACCATGCCTCTGTGTCGAACATTCCCTGTTCTGGTCTGAGTCTGTTTCAGTATTTCTTTTAGGTTCTTGGATCTAGTGTGGGCAAACAACGGTTTGCCAACAAACACAGTTTTGAAATCGGTCTCCTGTTCAATAACCTCCCATCTTTTTAAGATGCTTTTCTTGATTGATCTGCAGGTTGTTGAATATTTAATTACAAACACCTCCCTCTGAAGTGGTTGTTTGGTGATTTTGACTAGTAATCCTTGTCTATCTTTAAGACTGGCTTTAGACTTTGCCTGTTGAAGTACCTCTTCTGGATACCCTCTGTCTTTTTATGCCTGGGCCATAATCTCCATCTCATGAAAACCCTGTGCCTCTTGTGAACAAATTCTACGGGCACGTAAGAACTGTGAAAAAGGTAAATGGTTTTTTAAAGACAAGGTATGAAAACTGCTATAGTGTAATGCACTGTTGCGGTCTGTGGACTTTTTGTATAGTCTTGTGTGTAGTTCATCTCCCTTCTTTTCTATGAGTATATCCAGATAGTTAATGACTTTTGCATCTATTGAATATGTTATCTTAATTTGATCATGACAACAGTTCAACTCGGTCAGCAGGATTTCTAGAACTTCATGCGTGCCATCCCACACCATTAGAATGTCGTCGATATACCTGACGTAAAGCTTTAGGTGTTGTGTCCATTGGGGGTTCTGCAAAATGTTTTCATCCTCATACTTTGCCATAAATATATTAGCGAAAGTCATGAGATGGAGATTATGGCCCAGGCATACAAAGACAGAGGGTATCCAGAAGAGGTACTTCAACAGGCAAAGTCTAAAGCCAGTCTTAAAGATAGACAATGATTTCTAGTCAAAACCAGGGAATGTTCGACACAGAGGCATGGTGAAATGCCACAATTGTGGCCACTGCAGTAATGTAATGGTAGGGGATGTTTTCCCACACCCACAGACAGGCAAGCACATACAGTTGAGACACACGTCAGATTGTAACACCAGCATGGCAGTGTATGCCATCAAATGCCCTTGCGGGCTGGTATACGTGGGGAAAACCACTAGAAAAGTAAAGGTCTGCATCACGGTGCATAAGAGCATGATAAGAACCAGCAATCCGAAGTCCAACTTAGCCATGCATTGGAAAGAGCGACAGCACACAATTCCACAATTGCGGTTTACAGTGTTAGAGAGCATAGATGAGAAGGTACATGCTGACACCAATCACCAATTGTCTCAAAGAGAAACATACTGGATTTGCAGTTTGAATACGCTTGAACCATGTGGGCTCAACGATAAAATTGAATTTACGTGTTTTCTATAACATGCATTTACTATGATTGTTATAACGTGTATTTTTAATGGCATGCAAAGCAACTTTGTCACAACAAGGACCTAACAAGTTGAGTTATCCAACTATCACACCTCCAGTAGTACAGAGGGAATGAATCACCGTTTTAATTTTCACTTATTTACATTAATCTCATTTTTTTTCAATTGCCTGGAGTTAAGATTCCATATTGAGTAGACTATCTCAGACTAGCTTAAGATGGCGCCCGTTAAGATGTGGAGATCACCGAGTCCGTTTTTTGTGTCTATGCGGAAATAGGTGGTAGTTCATAGGATCGCAGGAAACCTCCTGAGCACAACGCGAGACGACGAGAGAAGTGTCAGACCTAGGGAAGTTAGGTAAGAGGTGGCATTGGTGCGAGATTAGGTAAATACTGTCAGGGAGTGAGACACGTTAGCGGGGATGTAACGCAATTGTATTGTCCGCAGTTCAGAACACGAGCGGCAAGTTCAACACGGAGCTTAACTACACGGGACAACGCCAACCAGTAGAGGTAGGCGGTACTTTGACATCGCAGTGTTTTTAAGCAAACAAGGAATGGTGTTTGTAGATAGTCATGAGTTTTTATTCATTCGTCTTTTCAGGAAAGCGATAGACTTATCCACCAAGTTGTCAGCTATTTGACTCGTAAGTCAGGTATGCTTATTTTAGATTATTCACTTGGATATGGTCACAGAGTGTTACTCGGTGGTTCTGAGAATAATGTCCACATGCACTAAGGTGTAGGCAGAGATGGGACTCGTTATGACAAACTTGCACTAGGATTCGCATGCACACGAGGTGGAGTCTTTGGCTCCCTAATTCTACGTTTTGATTATTGTTATTGTGTTGACTTTAATTACAGTATTCCCCTGATGAAGGTATTCCTATACCGAAATGCATTGGGACTAACTGCACATGATGTTAAGATGAACATGTACATGATGTAATGTACCAAAGGAAGAAAGAACAAGCACAAGAAAGAAAATTGGCATTAAAACAATGATGTCTTCTATTTGATTCTCTTTATTTTTTGACAATAATGCAGAGGAGCATGGACAATATTTTGGCAAAATGAACTTTTTTTTTTTTTTTTTTTTTTTTAAACCTTTATTTATGAAATGCACATTACACAGCGTCTGCCTACAACCCCTCAGGGCCGGCCGCTATGACATATAGTGAAAGAATAAAAAAGGGCAATACACTGTTAGAGCAATCTCTGAGCGTACGTTATAGTGTGGAGCATGGAACTGTAGCATAAGGATATTAAAGGTTTAATTTTGTGATTTTGTCGAAGAAAAACAACAACACACAAACACATGGTATCATACTGGCAAGGGTCATAGGAGGTGAGGGAAGGGGGAAAAGGAATAAATATATAAAGGAACGCATTTGGCAAGGGGGAGCGAGAATGAAGGAAGAAGGGACACATATGATATAGAAGAGAGAAAACGGAACGTCAATCATGGGGAGGAGGGGAGAGGAACCTCGCAGTCAAGTGGAGGGGAACAGATATCACCACGATACGAATTCCACTGAGCCCAAACCCTAGACCATTTCTTGGGACGCCCCCGTGCCTCATACACAGTCTTTTCTCGGAACATGCACCAGTCCATGTTATCCTTCCAGGCACTGAGCAACGGTGGTCTGGCGGAGCCCCAGAGCTGAGCTATATCCCTCTTTGCAACCATGTTGCCCAGAGTGACCCAGAATGTCTGAGCAGCAGTACAATCTGTAGGCTCCCACACATTAAGTAAGCAACGTCGTGCCTCAGGAAGGAGGGGGATTCCAGTGACACGCCCATCACATCGTGCACCCTAGACCAGAAGGCCGAGACAATCGGACATTCCCACAGGACATGAAGAAAAGTGGCATCCATACCGCACCCGCACCGTCCATCCGTCACAAACCCCATTCGCACAGTCGCATACCAGTCACATACACACGGTGGAGGATCTTTAGCTGTACAAAACGAAGCCGAGCCGGAATAGCCACCTCCTTAGGGGAGGAAACTGCCGAGTGCCAGTCCTCATCGTCTAGTTCAAGCCCGTCAGCTGTCCAGGAAGCACGAAGTTTCTCCAGCTGGTCAGCCCTGTTGTTAATGAGCTTCTTATATATTAAGGAAATCGTACTATCGGGGACATGGCCGTCCAGGACACGATCTTCCAGGGGGGAGGATTGTGGAATATCAGTACCGGGGGGAAAGACAGAGGACAAGGCATGTCGAACCTGCATATACCGAAAGTGCTCCCTGTCACCAAGCTGGTATTCCAGTTTCAGGGCTTCAAAGGACTTCACAGCGCCCCTGGCCCAAAGATCATCCACCTTGCTGATACCAATCATGTCCCACCTATCAAACCCCTTCGTCTTCCAGAGGTTGCCCAATCGATCGGAATCATACAATGGCGTCATACGCGTCAGCTTGCCACCCCAACCCGTAGCCACAGTTGCATCCCTCCAGGCCCGCACTGCACACTTCGTAGGACCTGTAAGGAGACGGATTGGCGACTTCGAATACAAAGCCCTATTAAAGTTGCCACCGGGTAGTAAAAGTTTATCCAAGGCAAAGGCGGGAGCGGGTTCCGATGAGTACGTTGCATGATTAATGGCGCTCAAGTGCGAGGCCCAGTAATAGCGTCTAATATCTGGCAGAGCAATACCACCGTCGTACCAGGAAAGGGTGAGCTTAGACAGCGCAATACGGGCACGACCATCCCAGATCAATTGCCGCTGTAGACTCTCGATCTCGCGAAAGTAGCGAGCGGGGACAGGGTCGAAGAAATTCTGCAAGGCATAGAGAAATCGGGGGAGCGACATCATTTTAAAAAGCGCCGCTCGGCCCAATGGAGACAAGGGCAACTCACGCCAACGTCTTACATCTTGTTTGAGTTGGCGGAGCATAAAGATTTCGCTCGTAACGAACCGCAGAAACCGTAGAGACATAAATCCCCAAAGTACTTGAAACCGTCAGCCGCCACCAAAATTGGGAACCTGCGAGGCAGTGGCGGTAAAACCCCGGCTATGACATAAACACAGGATTTGGTCCAGTTGATGACCAATCCAGAGTTCTTACCGAAGGATGTAAGAACGTCGAAGAGTACGTTCAAGGACTTTTGCGGGGAAGTGAAATAAAGAAGGATGTCGTCGGCATACAGTGAGACGCGATCCTCTAGATCTGGCGTCCACCGGATCCCTTTAATCGAGGGTTCCCATCGGAGCCACGCCGCAAGGGGTTCAAGTGCCAACGCGAATAGGAGCGGGGAAAGCGGACATCCCTGACGGGTGCCGCGGCCCAACGGGAAGGAGTCAGAGCTTCTGCCATTTACTACAACCTGAGCCAGTGGTTGTTCATAGAGGAGCCTGACTCAGGCAATAAAGTTAGGGCCAAAGCCAAACTTGGAGAGGGCCGCCCAGAGATAAGGCCATTCAATGGTGTCAAAAGCCATTGTGGCGTCTAGTGAGGCCACCACCGCAGGCTCCGCGAGTGTTGCAGCTCTCGCGAGAACACCATGAAGCCTACGCAGATTAAGGGCCGTGTTTCTGTGCGGTATGAAACCGGATTGATCCGGATGGATCAAGTCACAGATCACCGTCAACAACCGATTGGCCAGAACTTTGGCTAGGATTTTAGGTTCCGCATTTAGCAGGGAAATGGGGCGATAGGAAGTGCAGCGATCACGAGGCTTGCCATCCTTATAAATGACCACTATAGTAGCTAGGCGCTGTTCAAGCGGAAGGACTCCTGCCTCGAACGCGTCAAGAAACATGTTGCGCAGATGGGCAGCCATTTTGTCCGGACAAAGTTTGTAAAGTGCAATGGGCAAACCATTGGGCCCCATCGCCTTACCCGAGCGCAAAGAGCGGATAGCAAGGGAAATCTCATCCACCGTAAAGGGAGCCTCCAGAGCCAGGCCCTCTTCTTCCGAGACAGAAGGAAGAGCTATATCACGCAACAGCAGACGGGAATCAGCCTCATCACGATCACTCACCGGGGTATAAACCTTCCGGAAGTGATCAACAAAGCAGTCAACAATCTCACCGGGGTCAGACACACTTTCACCAGACTCACGAACAATAACGGGCACAACACGATTCGCTCTTTCAGCCTTATCCAGCCACGCCAGGAGTTTGCTGGCCTTGTCACCCACATCATACAGCCGGCCCAATTGATTCGCTCGCATCAACTTAGCAGCATCGGTAACACAAGCCTTGTAATCCGCCTGTTTCAGTTCCAAAGTGTGTAACAGCGCAGGCGTGTCATCTCCACCGAGCTCACTTTCAAGCGCTGTAATTTAAGTCTCGAGGGCCAGAACGGCCTCCCTCTTAGCCCTCCGCTCAGCTGCAATGAAAGACAGTGCGGATCCCCGAATGACAGTTTTAAAGGCCTCCCAGAGAACCGTAGGGGAGGTCACTGAACCCACATTTTCAGCAAAGTAACAGTCAATAGCCTTCACCATATCTGAGCGGAGCCGGGGGTTCCGGATATGCCAGGGGGGAACAGGGGGAACTCTGTTACCAAAAGAACCACCCACAGAAATCCTAATCATCAAGGGGGAATGGTCTGAGATACCCCGGGGGAGATGACGAACCTCCCGGACCAAGGATAGAGTAGAAGCCAGCATAAAGAAGTAGTCTATCCGAGAGAGGCTGCCATGCGCACCAGAGTGGAAGGTATACTGCGTCAGGGCGGGGTGCAGCGAACGCCAAACATCCACCAGACCAAAAGTCTCAGTCATATCATTGAGCCACATCTGGGACTGCGGCAACACTCTAGGGGGTAGCCGATCACATTCGCCAGACATAACAGAGTTAAAGTCTCCACCCATGATAAGCAGACCATCAGGGAGACCAAGAAGAGTCTTGCCAAGATCAGCGTACGTGGTAGCCTGCAGCCCCGGGGGAATATACACAACCACTAATACAATTTGCTTACCCTCCCATCTCCCGGAGACAGCAGCATACCGTCCCCGATCATCTAGGATAACATCATCAATCTCAAGGGCCAGGGAGGATTTCACCATTATACCCACTCCCCCGGGACCCAGAGGTGAATCCAGCGTGAGCGGCCAATCGATAGCCCCGACGGTCCAGAGCCTTACAGGCATTACCGATCAAGTGGGTTTCTTGAAGGAACACTACATCAGGGGCATGGCGCCTTATAAATTGTAACACAATGCCACGTTTGATTCTGTCACCCAAACCGTTGACGTTCCAAGAAAGAACCTGCATCTCACCCCCCCCCCCATCCCAGGAAAAGCGATCCGATCCAACCCCATCCCACGACCACAGATCCAGAATACTTGCAATCAATAACATACCATGAAAAAAGAGAAATAACAGAAAACATAAAACACAACCAAGTCCCCAGAAACCACCCCCCAACCAAGATCCCGTTACAACGCCCCCCACCCTGCACCCCTGCTGACTAGAAAGCCACCCCAAACTGCAGTGTGCCTGTCGCCCCATCTGATCTACACAAAGAACCCCCCGAGGAGGAAGGGAGAAATCACCCGTACCCGCGCCACCACGGGCATAATCATAAAGCATACAGTAAGGAATACTCTGTACAGTTCATAGTCTCAAGTCGGACCACTGGGGGCCAACATTAAACCTGGGCCGTCGCACCACCTTCCGCACCACCAGGGCCTCCACTCTCGGTGTCATCTTTCGGCAACGAGTCCAACCAGTCACTAGCACGATCCGGCTGATCGAAGAAATAAGCTCGTTCTCTGAACTCAATCCGCAAGCGAGCTGGAAACAGCATGGCGTACTTCAGTCCCAGATCTCTCAGACGACGCTTCACTCCAAGGAACCCAGAACGTTGTTGTTGCACTAGGGGAGTAAAATCAGGATAGATAGAGACAGAGTTATTATCGTACTTCAACGGGCCGTGTTTACGAGCGGCCTGCAGGATAGCGTCTCTGTCCCGGTAATGAAACAGCCTAGCGATGATAGGCCTCGGAGGGCCTCCTGGCTTCACCTGACCACCTGGGAAGCGATAGGCACGCTCAACCGCAAAGAACTTGCTGAGAGCTGCGGGAGCGAGTTTAGCGACAATGAGTTCCTCGACCAGTAAATCGATCGAGGCGGCACCATTGTCTTCCGGCACTCCGACCAAGCGTATGTTGTTCCGCCTGGCGCTATTATCGTAGTCTTCCATGCGTTTGAGCAAAAGGTCGTGTGAGGAACGCAGATTCCCTATCTCGGATTGCACCTCCGCCATGTCCGTCACCAAACTCGACGCCTTTAAGTCCAATGCCTTGCCCCTCTCGTTCGTCTTGGCCAAGTCGGCTCGAATGAGAGTAACATCCACCGCCACCATGTCTATCTTGGACACGATGGCCTCGTATTGTAGACTCATATCGGCCTTGAGTCCAGAAATGGCAGCCAACAGGTCCTGAAGGGACACTTCTGAGGAAGACGACATGTCGGTCTTCGGGTCCTCCAAGCCAACAGTGGTAGCACCGGGGGAACCTCTCGGTTGGGTATAGCGCTCGATCATATTGGACTGGATCGACCCCCCGCGAGTAATGGTCTTCCTGCGTTTCTCCGCCTCAGGTTTCGTAGCCATGTTGCGTTCAGCGCCGGCCGGGGACACCCAGGTGTAGCGGGACGGTGACAAGTCCCAAACCTCAAAAGTCTAGTTTCACGAGAGGATGTCACGGGCCTCCTTGCCAGCACAAAGAAAGAAAGCGTTCGCTGTGAGAGCGGCAGGCCAAGACAGAGTAGGAGGTCCCAAGGAGTCAGAGACGAGAGGGCTGGAAACCGAAAGTGAAAGTGGCACACCACCGGTGGGCCAGATGCCAGGCAGCCGTTGTTGTTGCATTACAGCTCGGCCATACTAGGCAGTTGAGACCCCGGTCGCGTCAGGGGTTAGGCCAGAAAGTTAGAGACGATGTAAAAATGGTCCCCGAGGTCCGATTTCGACCAAAAAGGGATCGACAGCATCAGTGAGAGTAGCACTCCAAAAGCCCGTCGAAGTGACCAGGATATCTGCAGGATAGATAAAGAAGGGCGGCGTGGGTCTCAGGAGCTCTCTGCTCACGCGACCATCTTGGATGCCCGCGTAGCTCCTCCCCTTGAACTTTTATTTTTGAGGCATTGACATGTGGTATCATATTTAATTGTGGTTTACAGAGCATCCCACGGGGGCTTGTGCACAGTGCGTCGCTTTCAGTCTCTGTTTGTGTTTTTGGTTGTTACTCTGACGTGAGCCAGTCAGTCTAAGCGGCAGCACCAAGTGACTATTAAGAGTAATTGTATATTGTACAGTGAATTTGATTCGTAAGGTGTGCAGAGTGTCAACTTTTTCATAGTACTTAGGAGACGGTGCCAACAAATAGCCTAAAGGTGGGACCTCAGAGCGAGGGGAAGGTCAGTCTTCCAACAAGTCTGTCTTCAACCTCTAGAGGGCGTGGGAGTTCTGAAAAGAGGTTTTTTTTGTCTAAAAGAACATCGGTCCCGGTTGACTTAAGAGGATCAACGTTGTTGCAAGGTATGGCTTTGTTAGCCATCGAGACCTGGATCAACGTTGAGGAAACATTGTCGTCATCTAGGCGACCCTAGTCAACGTAGAAAGGTCATACACCATCGACTCTCAGGCTGTAGTCCACGTCGAGGAGTGAAAGGACTTCATAACGTCATAGCGAAACTTTTCTACGTCAAGGAGACAACAGGAGACAAAGAATAGAAGAATATATTCATGACTAGACTCCTCTCAATATTCAACACTGTATTCACCCTCTCCCATTGTGGTTCCATCATCTCCTCCTACATCTCCTGCTCCATCTCAGTCTTCACCACCGGCACTACCTCCAACCAACCTCACCTCTTCGACCACCACCTCTACCAATATTGACTCCTCTTGTGACTCTAGTTCCCCCTCGAGATACTCCAGCTCCTAGGAATAGGTCACGCTCTTGAACGCGCCACCGTTCTCGCCATCAGGCCCTTCATAGTCCTAGGCACTTATCAACATCTTCACGTCATTCTCATCAATGACATAGGTCTCACCAAACAAGATTAAGATCTCATCATAAACTTACAGATACTCCTTCCAAATCTACAGGAGGATATTCTCCAACATTATTGGACTCTCTACCGACTCGTATTTCCCTTGGATGACATTACAGCCTTCGAAGAGGTCCTGGTATGAGAAGCGGGAAAACTAAATATACAAATGTTGGTTCCAACACCTTCCACACCTGTGATATTCAAGACACTACACCAATGTACAGATTCTAGACCTCTTCTTCTGTCGTTCCCTGGCCTCCTAGAACCTGCCATGGAGCTGTTTTTGACACCAGCCATAATTAAGCCTGCTCCGTCAAGGCTTCAAAAGAGATGTCGGACTCTGATCAGGACCCTCCTTTCCTCTGCTCTGATCGCCCCCATACTCTGTGGTAATATTAGCAGCTAAGAAGTACCATGCCACATCACCTTCTTCTGCTGCTCTGGATAAAGTGAGCACAAAACTGTACTCGGCAGGCCTTTAAGTCTGCAGCACGGCAGCAACATCAATGAAAGCAGCCAAGGCTACAGCTCTCTGGGGCAGAGGTGACTGAGCCCTCTGGGACTCCAGCCAGCGTTTCGCATAACATTTTCCGAAAGAGAAAAGTCTTCCTGGATATAGTAAATGAGGGAGCAATGATATCTAATTAGGAGATTAGTGTGGCGGTGGATTCTTACCTTCTAGTTGAACATAGATATTGTTACAGAGTGACCTTAAGGAGGCATGCATGGCTCCGGTTGACAACCATACAGAACTTGCCATTCTCTGGCTCCATACTCTTTGAAAGTTACACTGATTATGAAATGGCGAGAATGAAAAGCTAAATGGTAACCCTCAAAGCAGTGGATCTAGAGAAAACATAAGAACAAAAAATCATTCTAGCCCTACCAACGTCTGTTTTACTCTGAAGCTTCATACTCCTCAGTGGATTAGATGTTAGATCTCAATAAAAACACCAAAGATTGTACCAGAAAAAGCAAAAACAGACAAGAGGATGCTCTAACAGCCTTCCCAAAGGAGTAAACGGCAGCAAGATCCAAACCATGAGTCCTATCTTTACCCTTCTTTCATTACCCATTCCGGTAGGAGAAGCATTTCTCATTATCGGACGGAGTGGCAACAAATCACAAAAGACGCCTGGGTTCTGAATATTTTGCAAAATGGGATTTGTCTCAGGTTTACCACCCTGTTGGCCTAATTCATCTCTCTTTCCCCAAATGCTTGCGTCCACATGCAGCCGCGTCAAGAATGTCTGGACCAGCGGAACCAACTGACCGGCAATTGGGAGGACAAGATTAAGCTGTCTATACATGCAAAACAGTTCACCAATTGGTGGTGCTCTCCAGCCAGTCTCCTGCAAGGCAGGCCGTTCACCAACGGGTCCCCTCTTAGACCATAGTGACAGATGCATCACTAATAGGATGGGGAGCCCACATGGATCACCTCCAATTTCAGGGCACATCTCAGAGATAGGTGACTTGTATCAATCTCTGCATAGTTAATCTAGCTCGCAAGGCCTTTCACCTATCATTCACAACCACAACCCTTCTTGTTCAGATGGACAATTCAACACAACCCACCCCCCATTCACCCTCCTGATTCTGGTAGTCCTAATCAAGCTGTCCCACTCGGGGGCCAAAATGATCCTCATAGCTCCAGAATGTCCACGTCAATGGTGGTTCACAAACCTGCTTCACCGGTCACAGCATCCACATCTAAAGCTACCATGCAGACCAGACCTACTAACTAAATTTGGAGGCCAGATGGTTCACCCCAATCTCCCCATCTTGAATTTGGCTGCATGGCTCCTGAGCCAGTGCAGAACAGACATTCGAACCTGCTAATAGACTGCATGGTGATCTTTAAGGATCTTTAAGCGGCCTTCCACCCATACTGCATATGCCTTCAAGTGGAAGAGATTTGGCATTTGGTGTTCTTCTAAGAAAGTGGACCCTACAACGTGTCAAGAAGATGTCAATCTCCCATGCCTTCTACACTTGGCAAATCTGGCTTGGAATTCTCTACTGTAACGGTTTACTTGGCGGTTCTTACTGTCTACAGTAAATGGTCTTCACAAACCTTTTTTTAGAATCCCAGTGATAAAGGATTTTTTATTTTATTTAGAAGGGTTGAAGAAAGTTTTTCCTTCCATTAGACGTCCCTCATTTCCGTGGGAACTTAACATAGTACTTTCACGTCTTATGCAGGATCCTTTTGAGACTATTCACAAAGCCTCCCTGCAATACCTTTCTTTAAGACAACTTTCCTTGGAGCAATAATAGCTTGCAGGATTAGCAAGATCCAAGCACTATGTTCTCACGAGCCATACAACACTCTAACAAGGTGTTCATGAGGACTCACAGGAAATTCCTCCCCAAGAGATTTCGGACTTCCATGTCAACCAGACGATCTCATTACCAACATTCTTTCAAAATCCCTAAACTCCAGCGGTAAGAACTCTTCATTCCCTGGATGTGAGGAGAGTTTTGAAAGTCTATCTATATAAAACACGGGACATCCACAGATCAAACCAATTGTTTATCAACTATGGTCCGGTCCGTACGGGTTTAGTCTCTTCCAAACAATCCATTTCCACATAGTTTCCTGGAAGCAGGTTGTGCTATCAAAAAGCTGACAAAACACTCTCAGCTAAACCTAAAGCACTCTCCACTAGAGGTAAAGCGGCTACTGCTGCTTTAATGAGAAATATCCCATCAGCGGATATATGCAAAGTAGCCACGTGGAGATTGGTTCACACATTCACCAAGTACTATTGCTTAGACTCTGATGCTAGAGCAGATGCCTAAGTAGAGGAGGATTACCTCAGAAATCGATTTGCTTAAAGGTTACTTTAGTTGATCCTCTTTCATGTCCATCACTCTTATTGGGGATGGGCTTGCTACTCTAGTCACTGCTTACGACTTTAAATGGAAGTCCCCTACGAGAGAAGGAATAGTTTCTTACCTGTAACTCCTGTTCTCTCATAGGGAAATTTCCATTATAGTCATAAGCAACCCTCCCTCCTGCCCAGTGGAATGGACAGAGGAGTCCAAGGAATCTACATATTATCATGCATAGCCTTAAAAGAGAACTGAAGCAACTGCCACCTGCTGAACATGATGGGAAACTGGTGGTCTCTGGGTTCTTTAAGGAATAGTATCTGTTTTATCCACATAGTAACAGCCTTTAATATAGTCTATATTTGCAAAGTGCAAACACATCACCCCTTAAGGTTTCAAGGCGAGTGGGGGCCGATGAGGAGATAAAGTGAGCTATTGCTCAGTTACATGGTGCTAAGCTGCCACCGGAGAACAAAATGTGAGCACTGTGCTCAGGAGTCAGCCACACCTTTCTTCACTGTCTTCCTCTCCTCTATCTCTATCCTAAAAAAAGGTGTGTGAGGGAGATTTATGCTGTTTGCTTAAACATCTTAAAATTATACACAAATACTTTAGTGTGGCTCTTTTTGACTTGATGATAAAGAATTTGGCCATTGTAGCATATGTATATAGGCTGCATAATCTGTCTCTTTCTTAAGTGTCTTTGCAGGCCTTCCTGAAGAAAGGTGAAAGAAGATTATATTGAAGAAGGGCTCCAGTTAACCTGCATGTTGGCGTGACTGTTCAGTGCGTATGGCTATACTGGAAAGTCCTCTATGAAAGAACAGGAGTTACATGTAAAAAACGACTGCTTTTCTTTCACCTGTCACTGAAATGAGCCACACCTTAACACACTGAACACTGCATTACCTATACAGTTTGTCATTATATGTCCATTGTTGACGAAAATGTATGAAGAGAATAAGTAAGTTTTCTCCATCACAGGATCCTTGCTCATATTTATGAATAATGAATAACTCTGCTTTTTAGTGGTATCCTGGATAAGATCTATGGAGATTGGGGGCATTAAATGGCAATAAGGGGTCACAAGCGCTATTTCATGTAAAAGCTGAGGTGTTAAGATGTTTCACATTAGAAGTAGTTACAAATATCTACATCAAACGTATAACATGGCGAAGAGGAGTGTCAGAAAAAAGGCTCCAAAATGTAAAATGGCAGAAATACTTGTAGGAAAAAAGGCAGAGGAAAAGTTAGTATCTATTGGTCACAAACAAACAAAAAAGCAGTACGACTAGATCACTTGAGAAGCTAGAAAAAGTTATAATAAGATACAGGCAACTATCAATTGAACCAAGTCACTGGCCCCAAACTCATATGCTGAGCTCAAAGGCAGATTCAAGGTGAGAAATAAATGCTGGCAAAAGGGGAAATTGAAGCATGAGCCTTCCTGGGATCGTATCAAATATAAAGATAAGGGAGGAGCCAAGATGGCGGACGGGATAGACGCTTGAGCTCCCGGCTCCATAAGCCGTCTGGTTTCTTTTAGTAATCCTGGTCACTTATCCTGACCTGCGCCGTCCTACCACCGTGTAATATTGGCGCTGAAGTGACTGGCGTTCTCCTGGTACCTTTACCGGCAGATTTGGCGGCAGACTCGGTGTTCTCTCCGACCTCCGGCGCTTCCCCTGGACCCTGCGCTGATGACCGCCGCGGACGCCGAGGGACGTGGACGGGGAGACGAGCTGGGGTAACGATGATGACCACGGGAGAGTAGAACGCTGCCCGGGCGACCGGAGTCGGACCCTTCCACCTGGGTCGGACTCTCCCTCGCGCTGATGGTGGCGTGGACGACGCTGGAGCCCCCCACGAGTGGCACTCCTCTACCACCTCGGAGAGAAACGGGCGGACTCCATTTTGGTGCCTCTTTCCTGCAAGTGGACGGCCGGTGTTCACAGGAAACGTGGAGGGCTCTCACCCTGTGCGCCTCCGAGTTGTAAACGGAGTTTCCCCGGCGGCTGCACCATTGCTTCTTTGGCACCGTGGTCACCCCCGTTTCGCCACTAATTGCTTGCTGCAGAGATGGACATGGCGCCTGTTCTTCCTGCCGAGACGCTGGCTGCTCCCGGGTCTGTGGTGACTGTGGGCCCCTATGCTCCTGTGCTGATGACCGTATCGAGGACACAGTGGGATAGTGCGGACCGGCTTTTGATACGGAGTGACCCGACCTGCGGCGATATCCTGGCCGCCCTCGTGGATTTGAAAGCGGCTATGCGGAGCTCTGCCCGGGCGCTGATCCGGAAAATTGATGAGGTATTGTCTGATGCGGGGAGATCCCGGCTGGATGATCCCCCGCCGCCCCTGTTTCATCCTGGAGGGGATACAATGTTGCTGAATGAAGAGACGGGGGTGAGGCGTTCTCCTGGCTACAATGTGGTGTGTTTGCCCCTCGACGATGCTACAGTTGCAGAGGCACCCTCTACTTCGGACGCTACGACTTTGCCTACATGCTATCTATCGGGGCCCGGCTGCTCACTTTTCTTGTCAAATGTCCCCCTCGCTGCATTTATCACTGGAGCCCCTGTGATATGTTACTATTGTATTGGAGACCCTGCGGCACAAGGAGTCTTCATTGTTCCCTTTCCTCATCAGCGGCCATCTTGCTTCTTTGTCCTGGTTAAAGGTGGCTCGCAGCAACGGACAGGCCTGGAGAACTTCTGCCGGTCTGGACAGGGTTGATGGATTGCCTGTTGTCACTTTGGTTGGATCGGCTGGAGGGGACCTGGACTGAAACACATTTTATAACGCTGGTTGAGTTGTCTTTAATACCCTGTTTTTCTGCCGCACGTGCGTCCATTTTATTTCTCTTTGTCTCTGCACTGCCTGTGGCTGCCATTTTAGTCTTTGTTCTGACTGGGGTGGGTTTCGGGCGGGTACCATGGTGTAGTGATCGCTTGTGACTTATATAGAGCTAGGGGGCTCCGGGTGTCAACCTGTATTGGTCTATTTGCCGTGGTTCATAATTGCGGCGCCTTTTTGGCGCGTACCAACGCTTCAGCACCTCACATCTATTTTGCTTCTTGTCTATCCTGACACTTTCGACTGTGATTTGGGGCTGCTCATATCCTGTTGTCTACTTTACACGTGGGGTGGTGATTTGTGGGTCCGATCCACGATCTGGGTGTACCTGCATTTGTACCCACCTTGCTTTTTTGGCCTCTGTCTTCTTAGACTTCAATGGCGTAGGGATCACTATTGGCTGGATGTCCGGGAGTTCTGTTATTGTATTGGCTCCTCCCCACCTCCTTTACTGGGAGATCTGGGACTGTCCTTCCCTGCTCCCTTTATCACTAGTGAATGTTTTTCTTTGCCTTTTCTCCTCTTCAAGAGTGAGAATCTTTATTTCCTTCTTTTCTCTTCTCTGAATTTCGGGTTCTTTAAAGGGCGACAGGCACTTTACCGGGGGGGGGTAGGCCGTAGCCTCCGGATTGTTGTAGGGTGGGGGGGTAGATTTAATTTTTCTTCTTTGTTTCTATGGGCCTTATTTTTCTAAAATTTCTGCGCTTTCTTGTTCTGTTTTCTGCTCTGGGTCTGACATGGGATTAGTAGGGAGTGGGTGGCGCTGTGGGTGGTGCGCAAATGTGTACTGATACTCCTGCTGTTTTGCATTATGCTGCCATACTGATGGGGTTTTATCGCGCTGTTGTTCTTAATTATGCTGCCTACTCATGTTGTGAAGCTAATGTACGGACTCAGTTCTCCTCGACTCTATTCTTCACTGACTTATATTTAGATCAAAATTTAAAAAAACTTAAACCTTCATTGCTCCTTTCCTTGGCGACATGTTCCCATACAGTGTAACTGCTACTAATTGATGCTATTTTGCCTGATGCCGCTGGGGAACCGCATTGCTTACACTTGTGCCTACAGTATCGTGGCCGGCCTGATGGTTGTAGGCCCGTATTTGTTCTCCTTCTCATGCACAATAAAGGTTTTCAAAAAATTTAAAAAAAAAAAAAATATAAAGATAAGGCAGATGCATTGTCTGTCAAACTCACTGGAGGATGGGTTCCAAAATCACCCTTGGAAAGCAATGAAGATGAACCATCCAAGAAGAAACATATACTTGGGAGGGAGAGAGGGATGCAAGCACGACCGACTACCATTTTGTGTGTGAAAAAGGCTGCTTTATTGAAACAGGTGCACATCACATTATTTCCCAACTGGCAAACCGCCTTACAAAACTATAACCTCTCTAAACATCAAATTACCTGACCCCCCTTTTTGTTTTTCTCCCTCCACCCCTACGATCCCACATGATAATATCCCTCCACCCGCAACATTACAATATATATCACAGCATTACATCCTCTGAGTATCCAACTTTGTCCCCTACCTATTAACTCCAAGCCCTCACAAATGCTACATTCCTGTCTGTCCTCTTGCAACTGTAACCAAACTACCCTCTAATGTAACCCCCAACTATTTACCCCTTTCCCCCGATTCCGTTCCCCAAGTCCCCAACTTAATGCCAAAATACCGAGCTCCAGCCAAACTTGGCCAACATCCCCACCAAACTCCGCCACCCAGGGAAAGGTGGATTGCAGGTGAAAACACCGCCTCCCCCTTTCCCTGCCCCCCCCCCCCCCAAACCCCCACTGTGACCTGTCCCATACAGCCGCAAGAACCTCCACCAGCTCCTACTCCCGGCGCACACCCAACAAGCGAGACAACACTTCCCGTAGCTCTAACAAGTATAAGTCCATCCCCATCCTTGAGAGATGCACCCCATCGCCCCTAAACATTTCCGGTGCGTCATAATGTATATCTCGGTGCCAGATCCTCGCGAAACCCAGATGCCGACAAAAACGGACCATCTCCACATTGATCTTTTTCCGTGCCTTATCCACCGCCTGCGGCCGACTCGCCCCGCGCCAGACCCTCCTCGGAACCAGCTCCGTCCATACCACTGAACACCCGGCCCAACTCCGCAATTCCGCCAGATCCCTCCGCATCGCCCTCATCAAAACCAGGCCGGTCTCCCGAACCATGTCGTTCTCCCCCAAATGGAGAACCAAAATATCTGGGCACCGACCCCTTTGCACCATGCTGTTCAATGTGGACATCAGTTCCTTCCACCGCATTCCCCCCCTCCCCAGCCACACCACCTGAAACGGGGCAGGGTTGAAGCCTAGGTTCTCCCCGAAGTAGCTATCCTGGGCCTGCAACTTCGCCCTCTTCACAAAAGAATGGCCCACAATCCAAATCAACATGCCCTGTGCCGCCGGGCCTGCCACCGAACCCGAAACGAAAAACAGATGTAAGTAACATTGTCCCCCCCAAAAAACAGCGCGCCTTTACGCCAACTCCGCGCTACGCACATACCGCCTGGAGCAAGCCGAGGACCACTTCCCTAAGCGCATAATGGCTCCTCTCCCGCACACCCGCCTATGCGCCTCCGATGCCGCCCCAATTCGGAATGAGTGGGTGCCATACTGACCACCCAGTCTGCCCAGGGCCTTCCTCAACACCCCCAGCAACTGCGCCCCGAGCGCCATTCGCATGCTGAAAGACCAACCCGTCCCCCTGCCGAAAGCCATTCCATGTCCCCCCCCCCCCAGCGCACCGGGCACGCCACTCCACCCCCCCTGCATCTTCACCCGGGTGCCCACCCCCCGCTGGTCCGTTTTCGACCGCCGCAGCCAGATGCGCACATCCCGGGGCCCCACACTCACCTGGTGAGCAATTCCTGACCCCCTCTACCCCCTACCAGCTCCGACACCCGAAAAGCCCCTGCAAACATCCATACCATCAGGGTCGCAAACAAGCACTCCTCCCTTTCATCCCAGCACACCCCATGCAACACTTCCAGCACTCTCCCCAACAGGTCCTCCGACAACAGCCGCCACAACGCCCCCCCCCCGCCCGCATTCCCGGGCCCAACCTTCCAACATCCGTGCACCGAGCTCTCCCGCGGACGGTGCGTAACCCCAGTACAGCTTCCCCATGAACGCTACCCCCGCCAACTTGCCCGCTATGGTCACCTTCCTGAGGCCCTTATCTATTAACGAGAGCATAAAGCGCACCACATCCTCCTACCTCGCAGCTCCCGGCGGCCGCCAGCACGCCCCGGACTTCAAGAACTCCCCCATGCCGAAACATACATTGCCCTGGTCGAATCCACCAAGGATCCTAGAACCAGCTGTAACATCCGGAGTTGCCCACTTGCCACAGCTGCGCTGGCATGGGCGTCGGGTCCTGTTCTGCGTCCTCGGCCAACCCACGGAATCTCCCCCACTGCGAACGAGACAAGGCATCTGCAATGTCATTGTCGACTCCCGGGACGTGCACCGCTCGAAAGGCAATGTCATGACGCAAGCAGCCGAGCACAAACACACGCAGCAGCTTCAACACTTGCTCATCCCTGGCCGACTGGCGGTTCACCACCTGCACCACGGCCATATTGTCCACATGGAACGTCACCCTCCGGTGTGCAAGCACCTCTCCCCACAGCCAAATCGCCACCACCAGGGGGAAAAGTTCAAGGAACGCGATGCTCCGGCCCCCACCTTGCCACTCCTCGGGCCAACTCTCCGCACACCATTTCCTGGCCAAGTACAACCCGAAACCGTCGCTGCCCGCCACATCCGAGAAGATCTGTACTTCCCAAACCACGTCCACGTCCCGCTGTAAGGGCACACCGTTGAACTTGTTCAAGAAAAACCGCCACATCCGCAAATCCTCCCGCACGTCCGCCGACAGACGCACGCGGTGGTGAGGTGGCCTATTGCCCTCCAGCGCCCTACCCAACCGCCTACAGAATGTCCTCCCCACGCGCACCACTCTGCATGCAAAATTCAAGTGACCCAACAGCACCTGAATGTCCAGTACTGCCACCTTGTTCCTGGCCACCATCGTTTCCAGCAAACCTAGCATCTGCCTCTTTTTGTCCTCGGGCAACCGTGCCTCCATCCGCACTGAGTCAAGCTCAATGCCCAAAAATGACAGCGCCGTGCCTGGCCCCACTGTCTTTTCCGGCGCCAAAGGGACCCCTAGGTCCTCCATGAGCTCCTGAAACCGGTTCAGCGCGACCTGGCAGTCCGTGGAGTCTGGGGCCCCGACCAAGAAAAAGTCATCCAAGTAGTGAGTCACTCCCTGGTGACCCGTGCGTTCCGTAAAAAACCATTGGAGGAACGTGCTAAAACACTCAAAAAGGGCACAAGACCTGGAGCAGCCCATCGGCAGCGCCTTGTCCACATACCAGCGGCCGCGAAACTAGATCCCCAGTAGGCACCAGTCGTCTGGGTGGACCGGCAACAGCCGGAAAGCCGACTTGATATCGCACTTCGCCATTTTCGCACCAGGGCCTGCCTGTACCACTAATTCCATGGCCGCCTCCACCGAGGAGTACGACACCGTGGCCTCTTCGTCCGCAATGAAATCGTTCACCGACCTACCCTCCGGCCAGGACAAATGCTGTATTAAGCGAAACTGCCCCACCTCTTTCTTGGGCACCACTCCTATGGGTGACACAATCAAGTGTTCCAGAGGCCACTCTGAAAACGGCCCGGCCATGCGGCCCTCCTGCACTTCCTTGTCCAATTTGCCTTGCACCACCTCCGGGTGCTCTTTTGCGGAACGCAGATTGTCCGCCCAACGCCTCTGACGCGGACCCGCGTAACCTAAGTGAAACCCCACCCGGAAACTGTCTTGCAAGCACTCAGCGGCCCCAACGTGCTCAGGGCCGCCGACAATTGTTCCACCCTAACCGGAGTACGAGCCCTGGGTCCCAGAGCCCCTACCCCCTCGCCTGCCGCCCGCCTGCAGGGCGGGTCCCGGGCGCGCGCCTCCTCCGGGCGCCTGGGCTCCCCCCCGAGTGGGGCCCCAGAAACGCACCACTGGGTGTCCGTACCTGCCGCAACCCGAGCAATCGTGCTTAAACGGCAGTGCTCCCTGGCACACGAACCCCGGTTAAAGTGCCAGCATGCGCCCAGGGCCGGCCTTAGGCATGTGCAAGCTGTGCACCTGCACAGGGCCACCAAACCCGAGGGGCCACCACACCAATATATATCCTTAATATATTTATCCTCTGAGGGTGGATACATATTTGTGTGGCGGCCCCTGGCAGGGATTTGGCGGCCTCCGGCTCAGTTCCACTTCTAAACACCCTGACCCCCTCCCTTTACTCGCCTCCGCCCCGCCCGGACCCCCTACCTACGCTCCCTGCCCAGGGCCACCATGACCCTAGAGCCGCCCCTGATGCGCCTGCCGCTCCGAGTTACCTCTTTGCCCCTGCCCCTGCCCCCACCCCCCCACGGGTGGGGCGCCCCTGAAAGGGCTGGTACACTATTGGCGGTGAAGATAGCCTTCCCCGACCCCGCCAGCCCCATCGTGTGCTGCCAGAGGTCGCAGTCCACCTCCCCCCACTTTGCCTCTGGATCCCACGCCATCCTCGCCCGAAACTCCTCGCCCCCCCCCCCCCCCCCCCCATGATATGTGCCTTCCTTACCACGTCCATGTATTTGAACATAGACACCGACCTCTCCGTGAACTTCTCGCAATAGACGCTCGCAAAAATCAGAAACGCCGCCGTCCAGTTCTCAATTGTCAGGGAGACGCTCGGACGCTTCTGCAGCTCATACTCCTCCTCTTTCGACCCCTCTTTTGACCTGACCTCCCGGTGCAGCAGTTTCAACAGCTCCACATACTCCCCTTTCCAAATCCTCTCCTCAGTGGACGCCATCAAGTGCGCCCCCAGTGGCTTCGTGACCCCCATATAAGGGAGCCGCTTTATCTTCAGCTCCTTACTCTCAACCTTTTCTCCGCCGTCACCCGCCGCTCCTGCGTCCCCTGCCGCCTTTCCCGCCGTCCCGGGCGTTTCCCCGGCCGCCGCCGCCGTAGCCGTACTCCCCGCCGGTTCCGTCAACTGCTCTTCGGGACCCACCCCTTTGTCTGTCACATACTTGCCTTTGCACAACCGGTCACCTCCCGCCGCCCCCCCCTCGCCTACCCCCACTGACACAGTGCGCGGCGTACTGCTTTTACCTGGCACCAACGTGTCCCCGTAGCGCTCCACACCTCTCCGCTCCATCGCTGACCCGTCCCTTGACTGTGTCTGGGCCGCTGTCGCACCCAGGCCCCGTGACACCTGCAAAAAAGAGCTCAGACCATTAACGGACCCCCGTCCGCCCTCGCCCTCCCTCAACTCTCCTTCCTCCAGACTCTCATCTTCCCCCTCACACAACTCTACCCCACCCCAACAATACACTTGGCGAGACAGCGGAGGCGCCGCCTGCACCCTATTAACAACCCTCTCTCCTCCGCTACCACACAAAACAGTCCTCATCCCTGCCAGTCTCCGTCCGCCGCTGAACCCCAAGCCGTGGGGGCCCTGTGGGGTGATGGGCCAGCGAGCCCGCCAGGGGCCTCCGTGTGCCGGCCATGTCGAGATCCCTTGCAGTCTCCGGGCCTGTTGCAAGAAACACGCCCCTCCCTTCACCTTGGCGCCGATCCGCCGCACCAAGCCTGGCCAAGTCTGCAACCCCGCGCTGACCATCCGTCTGCAATAAAAACGGCACTGCTGTTGTGCTGGGTCCCTGCCACTGAGCGGCCCCCCACCATCCTGCCGCCTGACTCGCGACCGCCGAGCATCCCCCTCCACCTCCTTATCGCTCCACGCCAGACCCCCCACCCCAGCCCCCCGCCTCCAGGGATACCTCCCCCCCCCCTCCGCCCTGCTCCTCTGCCTGCCCCACCCGGGACGCCCCTGTCCGGGCCCCTCTCCCCTGCCGCAGCCCTTCCTCCCAGGACTCAAAAACATCCAAGCCTGCCCAGTCCTGCTCCCCCTCCCCAGCTTCTATCAGGAGGGGAGACACCCAACCGCTCCCACTCAGCTCATCCCTCCGCCCCCCGTCCCCCCCCTCTCCCCTACTTGCTGCCTGCCTACACCCCGCCTCACGGCCCCAGGTACCCCCCATCTGGCCTCCGGCCTCGCCTCCTGCCTGCCCCTCCCACCCCCTGCACCTCCCTTGTGCCTGGCTGGTGACGGGCTCCTCCTCCTTTCTCCCCGATTGGGCTCCCCACCTGGCCTTTTTCCCCCCCCCGCCCCGTGGCTGCCAGCCCTGTCGAACCCACTCGCCCCCGTTTCCCCGCCCCCCCGCCTTATTCTTCGCACTACTCCCTCCCGCCCCCACCCCAGGCCCGATTCCACCTTGATCTACCCGCCGCCAGCCAACGTGCTGGGGAGATCTTCGGGCTGCTCAGACTGCCGGAGCAAGACACGCCCACTCCGAGGCCACGCCCCCCTAGGAAATCTCAGACCATAAGAATGTGCATGTTCAGGAAGCGCAGCGGACGAGCGCAGCGGGCGCGACGAATGCGCGCCGAAGGCGCGCATAAGGCAAGCTCGTCTGCGCTCGTCCGCGCTGAGACCGGGCCTCGGGCCACCCCCCTTACCCCCCAACAGCCAGCACTTATACGCTACTCCTCAGACTGCCTTTATCAACTAAGGCCCCCGGTCACCGCATGCCCGCGGCATTCCCTCAAAGCCACAGACCTTCCCTCTATCTGCCCTACCTGTTCTGCGCCTCTTAAACCTCACCTGCGCACAACAGCCACTCAGGAATTCAAAATGCTCCTGCTAAATTGCCGTTCGCTGCCCAAACACAGCACAGAAATGGCCATATTGATAGAAGAGCACACCCCGGACTTGCTATTCCTTACGGAAACCTGGCTTACCAGCGAATCCAATCCAGCGATAATTGAGTCCCTCCCCACCGGCTATCACATAATTCGGCAAGACCGGCCAAAAGGGAGAGGAGGAGGCCTTGCCATCATCCATAAGGAGCAATACCTCTGTCGCCTCTCCCCGGAGACCATCTCGGACTGCGAGAATATGGGCTTCCACATCAACCTCTCACCTAACATCTGCTTCTCAGGTACTCTCATTTATCGCCCGCCCGGCCTTCCGAAGCAATTTCTCCTATCCCTTCCATCGATTGCAGCTAGTAGAGTCAGCACCTCCTCTAGTTACACCGTGCTAGGTGACTTGAACCTACACTTCGACTCCCCCTCTGATCATCCAGCTGCTATCCTACTAGACGACCTAGCAGCTTTACAACTGACTCAACGCGTCCCTACCCCCACTCACGAAAAAGGCCATTTATTAGACCCAATCTTCTCAAACTGCTCTGAGATCACAGTGGACCCAGGTATCACCCTACCATGGACGGACCATTTTTTAATCCCCTTTAAATGGACCACACTTAAACCCTCTCCTCCGGTTCCCACCACCAAACTCAGGCGGGCTTGGGCGCGTCTCGAGGTAGACAAGTGGTGCACAAAACTGGCCAGCTCACTACCAGAAATCCAGGATGATCCCGCCTTAGCAAACCAGGCATATACCAACTGGATCTCCCAAACTCTTGATTGTACGCTCCCAATGAGCAAGACGGTACTGAAGCGGCCTCAGAAAAGTGCCCCGTGGTACACTCAATCCCTCAGAGAAAAAAAGCGTCTCTGTAGAAGAGCGGAAAGACGCTGGCGCTTAGACAAATCAGTGGATAACAAAACTCGGTACCGTGAAACCTTAAACGAGTACAAATCCCAAATAAACACAGCACAATCAACGTTCTTCGCCGAAAAGATCCTGAATGCTAGATCTAAGCCGAAAGAGATCTTTCAAATCATTAAAAAGCTAACTAACCCAGCCCCTGCAGTACATGTCGAGAAATCGGTCACCCAGTGTGATGACATCGCCGATTTCTTCTACCAGAAAATAAACAAAATCTATTCAGCTTTTTCTCCTTCAAACACCGACCCGCCCACTCAATCTAACTACCTCTCCAGCCCGCCGCCTCCCCTTACCCCTCACAAGTTAACTCACTTCCCCCCGCTAGACCTTTCCACTTTAGAATCATTGGCCCTCAGTGTTAAATCAGGCTCCCCGTCCGACCCTGCCCCTCCTGACATCTTAATGGCAGCATCCCACACTACCCTGCCCGTCATCAGAGAGGTATTAAACTCCTCCATCTCCTCTGGCACTGTCCCACCCGAATGGAAACAGGCCATGGTCAGGTCTCTGATCAAAAAACCCAATCTGGACCCGTCTGATCTGGCGAACTATCGCCCTATTTCTCTTCTCCCTTGGGTGAGCAAGGTTTTGGAGAAATATGTGAACCAACAGCTGGTGTCCTATCTTGAGGACCACCATATACTGGATCTCACTCAGACGGGTTTCAGACCCAAGCACGGGACAGAGACCGCCCTCCTCATGGTCGTAGAGGAGGCGAGAAAAATCTTGGATCAGGGAGGATCAGTGGCAGTGATCCTCCTTGATCTAAGCGCGGCTTTCGACACAGTGTGTCATGACACCTTACTAAGCCGCCTGTCTAGTGTGGGGATCATGGATGGAGCTTGGGCCTGGTTTGAATCCTTTCTGAGGAACAGGTCTTTCAGGGTTTTTGACGGCGACTCAGCTTCCTCCAGTAGACCCCTCAATTGTGGAGTTCCTCAGGGCTCCTCTCTGAGCCCGGCCTTGTTCAACCTATATATGAGGCCACTGGCCAGTGTCGTCCGCCCTTTTGGAGTTAAAATCATCTCATATGCGGACGACACACAGCTAGTGGTCTCACTGGCGCAAGAGTCATCTCGAACAGCGCCAGGTGGGCTCAGAGAATGCCTAGAGGAAGTGAGGAGCTGGATGACGGCATCAGCCCTGAAACTGAACGGAGACAAAACCGAGCTGATGCTCCTAGGACCCTCAGAATCGGCACTCTCCCCCTCCCTTTGGCCCCCCAGCCTAGGGCCGCCGCCAACCCCAAAAAACGCAATCAAAAGCCTTGGGGTATGGCTGGACAGCTCACTCTCCTTCAATACCCAAGCCACTAAACTTTCAGCTACATGTTTTGCCATTTTGAGGGTACTAAACAAAATCTTCCCCATCCTCCCCCTGGAAGCCAAACAGGCAGCCATCCAAGGACTCATCCACTCCCGGCTCGATTTTAACAATGCACTTTACCTGGGTGCACCTGAATATACCCTTCGTAGGCTGCAAACTGTCCAGAACAGCGCTGCTCGTCTCCTACTTAAAATCCCTCACAGACACTCAGTTAGGACCAGTTTAATAAGCCTCCACTGGTTACCGGTCCGACAGAGGGTTCTGTTCAAGGCGCTATGTATAGCCCACCAAGCCTTCTGGAACAGGGGTCCTATCATCACCCGTAACCTGATCTGTCAGTATATTCCGAAGCGGAATCTCCGCTCTAGCCAGACCCTCTTGGCAGTCGTCCCAAGAATAAAGAGATCCAGAACAGGCGGGAGAACCTTCATGTACAACGCAGCGAAGGCCTGGAATGCCCTACCACTTCATCTTAGAGCCACCCAGAACCTTAACTTATTCCGCAAACAACTGAAGACCCATCTCTTCACATCTGTTTGCTAAACCCCGCTATCTTCTCTCCCCTCCATGTGCACTGTAGGTTTGCGATTTCCCTAGCGCTTGGACGCCCACGGGCAACAACTGCGCTCTACAAATCCCCAAGTTTACAAGTTTACAAGTTTACTGCCGCCTCAGGAGTTTCTTCCCTCCCGGCCTGTCTCCTTGGCCCACCTCTCCCCTCGCATCCCGGCCCTCTCGCAGCGGCGCGCCCTGGCCCGCCCGCTTGCAGGCCGCAGGCTGCCCCGCCCCCCCCTGGCACTACACGGGCCGCGCTCCTAGCATCCGCGCGGCCCCCAGCACCCACCTGCAGCTTCGGGGACTTGCGCAGCGGCGAACACGCCATGTGCGCCGACGGCGCCGTGCCGATAAGGAGGTCCATCCGCCCCGCCTCACCCAGCAGGCGGATGGCCTCCAGCACACTGAAATCTCCGCTAACCGTCATTACTGCTGACCACAATCGCCGCCTTCAACAAAATCGCCCTAAACGCCGCACTCTACTGCCACGAGACAAACACTAACAAAAACCTCGCTCCTCTCCCAGCCACCAGGTTCAGAAACCTAAAATGGTGTCTGGGTCACGTGAGAGGAGCATTATATACCCCTGGCTTAACGTGGGCTTTGGGCTGCCTTTGGGCTACAAACCAAAAGCAGCCCAACGGCAAAATGGCCGCGCCCATGCTCCGCTCCCTCCCCCTCCCAAAACTGCCCGGGGGGGCAGACCTCGCGGCTCGGCTGCCCCCCAAACCTCTCATGAAGGCGATTCCTGTGCTAAGAAGGAAGTACAAATTCAAATAACTCTGAATCTATTCTCCATAATGGAAGCAATAACAAACCAGAAAAAGAGACAAGTAGTGGTGCTAAAAATATCTATATGGCCCTAGCTGGTAGTGATGCATATGTATACTTGGATGTTGGACTGACAAGTCATTACAACATGGAATTTCATGAGGTTTAAAGACCACAGATGAGATATAGGATGGGCTGCAAGAATGAGTACAAATCACAATAAAGAAGCAAAAACAATAAAGATTAACAAGTTATGCATATCTCAATTGATGACCAAGACCGAAAACTCAGAAAATATTTCATAACAGATGAGCCTGAACGCTTTTGGAATAGAGGGAAGAAGGAGAAGACTGTAACTCTCTTTGAAAAACCGCTTCCAGTTCCTGTAGGCTGAGACTCGACATAGGAAACTCAGAGGGTGTATAGGATTCCATTTAGAAGGAACCAATGTGAGCTCATCCTTGGGCACCTTTTGTAGAGTTCAGAAAACCTGCACTAATAACATTTCTGCAAAATAGAATATGACAAGCCAAACTAAATTACCCAATACCATGGCCATTAAAAGGCATGTTCTTAAATTTTGAATGTTTTTTAAACAATTAAAATAATCCCCATAATTATGCCTAACCCATGAAATCAACGATATGCTGATTTTTTTTTTTATATCTAGAAACAATTAGACAACCTTCATGCCAAATACATGAGAGAAATACCTACAGTCTGGCTTAGGAAAGTAACAACCCCAGGCATTTGATTTCATTTAATCTTGACGAAAATATTAAAGTTGTGCACAACTTTGCCCATAACCCTGGCAATGTCTTTAAATCCCAGGAGGAACTAGGGTTGCTCTTGAATTCAGCAATAATTCCTAGAATGAATAACCGGTATTTTACAGGTAAGAAAGTTTTTCTTCTCAATCAGTGGAACTTCGCTGATATTGAGGAAGACTGAATACAATAGCAAGTTCCCTTGAGTATCAAAAAATATCTGAAGAGCTGAATGAAAAGCTTTTAACCCTGAGTAAGTTGTCTGAAAATAATTTGCCCGACGAAAAACCTTGGCTAGTATTTCTCTGAAATAATCTGGACTAGGATGCTTAGTCTTTGTGGAAAATAAAATATCATGAAGTGTACCGCATACACGTTTGATGACCTTTAATGATGACATTAACTATGATGATTCTCAACTTTGGAGTGTACCCTTGTGGAATGCTTGGGGATCGATCTATATTACATGGAGATTGTCCTCCTTGGGAAACATTAGTGGCACTCTATTGCTTTTCATTTGTTTATACTGATTGTGAAATATGGTTTTTCTTTTGGGACCGTTAGAAATTGTATTTCTGGTTGGCTGAGGTATGCACCGAGGCCAGGCAGGAACCACCACTCCAGGCAGGGTAAGCTAGACACACACTAAAAGATAACCCATGCTCACACTCTGGTAGTTTGCACAGAGCAGTCTGCTTTATCTAAAGAGGCAATGTGTACAGTAAATGCGCAACACACACACAGTAACGCAATGAATGCACCTCAAAAGACTCTGCACAGGTTTTGAAAAATAGAGAATATCTGAGACCAAAACAACAAAAATCCAATCCGTAGAAGTCGCAATATAAATTTTAAAAGATTAAATGCAAAAACAGTGCTTAGATGGCACTAGCGGTCAAAACGTTACTTAAGGCCGCGAGGGACCAGTTTAAATCCAAAGTTCTTGACGAGCTGCGATGGAGGACAGGCCAGCTACAGTACCTAAGAAGGGCCCACTGAAAAAGTACCTTGGTTGTATAAAAACGTCAACACTGAGGGCTCAATGAGTCTATCTTTTCCATGCAGTCGGGTCACTGCATCATCATCAAGTTTCGCTGACATAAAGGCAATGTGTCGTCGAGCGACGCAGAGTGTCATTGTCTGGCTGTGCAGTCTGTACAACTGATGTTGTCAAACAGCCTCTGCATTGGCATCAAAGGGCGTTGCGCCAGTTCGGATATGGGCAGTGGGGACAATGTGTCTGTTTTGTAGAAAACAGCTGCAGAACCCATTTCTGAGGCCCAGATCTTGGAGAGGGCAGCTCAGGCAAGAGTAGGAGTCAGAAGACAGAGTCCATTAGCACCAGCAGGATTGCAGGAAGTCTTTTGTTTCTCAGGGACATCAGAAAACAGGAGGCAAGCCCTTGAAGATCACCTGGAGGGAAGGCGCAGAGTCCAGCTCTCCGTTCAGCAGAGTCGGGAGGCTGTGGTAAAGAAAATTACCTAGACATTTTTCTATACATTAATATCAATAGGAATAGCTCATATAATGAGAGGCAGAGTCCGTGGTATCTGAGTCATAAGGGCTTTATTTCAATGGCTCGAGCCAGGGGAGAATCGGGTTCCATCACCACTAAGGTTCAGGAAGGGATATCTAACGCTTTATTAACAGCATACATTATATATAGCAAAATCACATAATTGCAATGAATACAGTAGGCGTAACACTCCAGGCGGAGCAAGTGAAAAGAGAGAGATAAGAACATATGGGCGTAAAAGAAGGCGTGTAAAGAGGCGTACACGTGGGTGTTCACTCGACGAGTCATAGGAGTGTCATAGGTGGGTGTATGCATAGAAGAGGACTGCAGGATCAGCAGAAACCTTTAACCTACATGTGCGCGCAACTGGTCATGACGTGAGATTGACGTGTAACTGGGGAGAGCTGGGGGGTTGCCTTTAGCACTAGAAGAGGAGTCTGAAGTCTGGGATGTCAGAACGACCTGCACCTTTGGCATATCTGATATCTTGTGTTTGGAGGATGTATTGTCTGAAATAAAGGTCTCTCGAGCAGAAGTCGTTCATCACTAAATGCTAGTATGTGCATACATTTCTTCGTGCATTACGTGGGGGCATGGGCCTACTATGGCAACGGGTTCAGTAAATCACTTGCAGGGAGACAGGAAGGCTAGGCCCTATGCTCTGCAGGCGGAAAGTGTTTACCTATTTCACTAGACTGGAATGTGTTTTTGCGGAGGCTGAGCAGATAACTGTAGGCAAAATACCGTCTTGGCAGGCAGGCCAGGCCGGGCACCTCTCGGCTGGGCAGGGAGTAAGGGAGAGGTCAGGGATGCAAAACTGCAGCTTTCGGAGACAGAAGAGGCTCAGAGCCTGAATTCAGGGCCTGGCTCGGCTGGGCCACAAAAACGTGTGCTTCGCGTTATTTAAACGTGTACCATGTAAATGCATTGGCAAGGCAGGCCTTAGTGCAGAAATAACGTTTCATTCATGGAAGGCCTAATAACTAACATGTTAATGTTAGACGGAAATGCAGGGGCATTATTATGACAAGCACGGAAAAGGAATTACATGATAACATGGACATACATGGAGCATGGGTACGTGGATAGGGTGCGAGTGGGGGACACATTGACCACACAAAATTTTCTATTTCCTCATTCCCTCCTTGGCCCCTACTGCGCCCTTTATGATATATCTATTTTCATGAGACCATCTATTTGTTCATATAGCATCATTTGCTCGTCTTTGTTTCTTCGAGCACGGGAACGTGAACATGGACGGGGACGGGGAATACAAGCTGCGGCACACAAGCCGCAAATCGCTGGGCCACATTGCAGACAGAGACAGCAACTGAATACTATGAGCAGTACTATCCCTAGAAACGATAACACTTTCCATCCCCAGGCTGATATCACACTCCAGAGCCAGCCGGACCAAGTCCAGGTGCCTGGATTCTGGTGTATCTGGTGAGCTATCTTATGGAGCCTTGTTATTGCTGCATATACTGACGGTGCGTTATTTGGAATAAACACACAACAACTGGAGCCGATCACTCTACAAGCTCCACCCCTATCGGCCAAGATGACGTCAAGAACAAGGCGGTTCTGAAGAACAACAAGTCTCATAGCGGACTGCTCTTCGGTCAAGTTTCCTAAGGCGAAAGTAGTCTCGTTCACTACTGCCTCAAGAGTTCTGGTTAACCTGCGAATTAATTTACTGTTTTGGACGGGACCTGAGGTAATATAAATTTTATGGTCAAGATGTGTTCCCTAGCGCGTACCCCACCGACTCCATGTACGAGGTTAAAGTGCGTGTAACTTCCCTCCTGTACCAGCTATGAAGACGCAAATACATTTGCGTCCAACGTTAACATGTCCTCTTTCAGACCCACCATGAATGGGTTGAATAGTCCGTTCCTAAGTATGCTATGCCAACGTCTTTTTGTAGTATACTCCTACGTTTTCCAGCCCTGGCTGAAGTAGGCCCTGAAATCTCTGCCACCGAGCCTCTTCCCTGGCTTCTGACTACGAGGGCCTCTGCCCAAGCTGCCCCCCGTACCCGTGAACTCTGACTTACTTTCAGCGCGGCCCTCCGTGCTCAGCTCAGCCTGCTTTTTGCCAAGATTGACTATAACCTTCAAGTTATCTGTTTCCCTCCCCGAAAATACATTCCTGCCTGCTAGCTTCAGTAAACATCCTTCCTCAGCTACAGGGCCAAAGGGCCGACCTGTCTCTATGCAACTAATTCAAGTAATTCATAGCCTCCGTTGCCATGCTTCCATGGAAGGCCCCGTGCCCCCACGCTTCTCATGCAGACACCCAGGCGCTTATACACGCACTCACAGTCAGTATAGAATAGCCTCTGCTCTAGAGACCTTTCTGCCCAGATAGCTTAGTTCCTAAACACCAGATATCAGATATGATAGAAGCACAAGTTGATCTGACATGCCAGACTTCTGTCTCTTTCCGTCAGTGTAAATGTCAAGTCCCCTGCACCCCTCCAGTCACACGTCATGCAGCTGCGCGCGCATCCAAGTTTCCGATTTCTGCTGACATTGCAACATTCTCTGTTAGTGCCACCCCTTTGTGACACCTATCAGTGACGTTTCTAGCACACACCTCTAGTTCACGCCTCTTGACTACGTACTAGCACCACGTGCATTCTGTTATCTTGTCTTCTCTCAGCTGTTACGCCTCCTGCACTGTCGCTTATGATGTGAATTAAGTATATAAGCTATGTACTGTTAATAAAATGTAGCGCTCTATCCCTTCTGACACCCTGTGTGGTGGTCAGAACATGATATCCTGGCCAAGACTATTCCTTTTTATGGAATAAAACCCCTAAGAACTCTAACACCACGGACTCTGTCTTTTTTCATCCGATCTGAGTTATTATTGATTAAGTACTTACCTGCATAGAAATTAAGAGAGTAAATTATTTATTTACATCAGACCTATGAAGAAAAAGAATCCTTTATTAAAATCTGTATATTGTTCCCATGTTGTCTCAGTCTGATCGACAATTGGGGACTCGATCTCCCTCTTATGTCTTACATGTGCAAGTTTGGAATTTCGATGATAATCGGATGGGGCTAGAAAAACAGGTGGCAATAGAAACGCGATATAACACGATCCACCCCAATCCAAGGGCAGACGTACATAAGCTGTCTGACCACAAATAAAATAGGAATGGCGGGAAGCTTTGAAAGTAGACTTTCCTTTATCACTGAATTCGACCACAGTATTACAATCACTGTGTCCTAGGTGCACTGAACCATTTTTCCTGACGCATAATTCACCTTTCACTGGTAAGACTGTAATAAACGGTGAACCTGTATTGGTCTCGGACTGGACGTTCAGAATCATGAGGTTGAGGGAAAAATTGCCTAATTCGTACACTTCATTTTCTAGATCGGTCCCTTTCCTTTGGGGAAGACCGTCTTCGTCTGGGAAACATGCTTTATTCATAACTGTATTCAGGTCTCCCCATATCCAATCGCCCTGAGAAACTGAGGATTTACTGTCTAGTGATGACATTAAAGCAAACCATGCTCCGCACGAACCATTGTGTGTAAACGGATAGGGAAAGAGGGGCAGAGCTCCCTTCCATTTCTGGTAGGGTGGGAGTCGGCCACATACCCAGCAATTTGTGACATTGCTGGTCTGGTGAGAATGATGTAACATACGAATGAAAGTGTTGTTGCGCAGTGCTAGTCGATAGGATAGTTCGTGAGGTGGCAGGTCACTGAATGTGTGCTCTACAGTGTCATTGAAAGAAGAATGTACATGTGAACCAAGAGGAGGAAAGAAAACATGTAGTGTCAAGCTTATACATATAATCGATATACTTAGAAAAAACATAATGATCAGTGTTACAATGCAACGACTGCGTAGGTTTTTGCAGTATTTGTCCTTCATTACTTTCTGTCTATCTCTCTCACTATTTGGGTCTACAGTCTTATACATGTCAGGAACCTGTCTAACCGCTTCACCCGAGGGGGACTTAAAAAATTAAACGCTGTCTGACTTACTAGACCGTAATTTAGACCTGTACTCCTGTTGCGGAGTCTTTTCTAGCAAAGGGAGTTTAGTGTCAGTGTCTGAACAGTTCTCAGAAATCTTCCCGGGTCAAGTCCATGGAATCTTTTCACGTGGCTGGCGTGGAGCCAGCCCTTCCGGCCCTCTATCTTGACGGCAGTCCTCGTGGTCATCAACACCAACTTCGGCTCACGCCACCTGGGCTCCAGAGGGCTCGAGCGGTCGAAATTGCGAATGCAGACTATATCACCCGGAACAATTTCATGCGGTTTCACCTGGGTGTTGTCCGGGAAGGCAGCTGCGACCTGTGAACGACAAGAAAGTAGTGCAGACATCAAGGAAGCCAGGTAATCTGTCAGCATATTACTGTCAACATCTGTTATTTTGCGCGGCATAGGCGTACCCCACATATTCGGCGGTCTGCCAAAGACCACCTCGTACGGGGAAAGTCCGGTTCTGGAATGAGCTACCATACGCATGTAAAAGAGGGCAACCGGCAAGGCTACCATCCAATCCGCGCCTTTTTCTGCACAGACCTTCGCTAGACATGTTTTTAGAGTCTGATTGTGTCTCTCTACGAGTCCAGCTGCCTCTGGGTGTCGTACGCAATGGAATTTCCACTGGTACCCTAATAGGAGTGATACTTGTTTCATAAGTTCAGAAGAGAACGGCTGTCCATTATCTGAGTACACGACACGGGGCAAGCCGTATCGTGGGAAAAATTCACGGACCAACTGTTTGGCTGTGGTCACAGCAGTATAATCTGGGACTGGATATGCTTCTGTCCATCTAGAAAGGGCACATACAACTACGAGGACATACTTGAATCCTCGACATCTATCCATCTGAATATAATCCATCTGGAGGACTTCGAAAGGGTGGTCAGGAGGATGAAATCCACCTTGTTCCACGGGAATGCCTTTGCCTGGATTGAACTGACAACAGATCATGCAGGTACGCACTTTCTGTTTCGCTGCGGCACGTAAATGTTTGTTGAACCAGATGTTCTGTATACTGTCTAACATGGCTTTTTCTCCTAAGTGTGCCGGACTATGTGCTGTATTTATGATAACTTGAACCATGGAGTCGGGGAGAAACCATGTGGCTTTGCCTTTCGTCATCCAACCCTGGTCTGTCTGGACCCCTCCTTGTTCAGTCCATTTCTTTATTTCGTCTGGAGTGGCATGTGTCTGTATGTCGAGTACATCTTGTGAGGGATCCCTGACTGTCATGCAATTTGTCAATGATGGTACATCAGTCTTTGTCGTGTCGGTCGGAATGTCTGTTTGAGTCTGAGCTGTAAGTTTAGCTGTTCGATCTGCCAGGTCGTTACCCTGGGAAATAGTGTCAGTGATTTTCGTATGTGCTTTGCACTTCATGATTGCTATTGCTGTAGGCAAGTGTATTGCATCTAACAGAGCTTGAATGAGGGGACCATGCTGTATCTTGGCTCCATGGGAGGTCAAAAAACCTCTCTCTTGCCAGAGAACACCGAAGTCGTGAACGACTCCGAATGCATACTGTGAATCTGTGTATATGTTTACTTTCAGGTTCTTGGCTCGTATACAGGCTTGGTTCAGAGCGATGAGCTCTGCTGCTTGGGCAGACAGTGTGTCAATTCGATGTGTTTCTATAACTTCAGTCTCGGTGGTCACGGCATATGCGGCCACTAATTCTCCTGTGCTTGTTCTCATGCATGAACCATCCACATAAAGTGTCAGGTCTGGGTCGGACAATGCAATGTCTGTCAAGTCTTGTCTTGGCTTCGTTACAGTGTTCATTACTTCCACACAGTCATGTGGTGCAGGGTCTGTTGTGCTCGAAGGTAAAAGTGTAGCAGGGTTTAGTGTATTACAACGTCTGATCTCTATGTGTGGCTGGAACAGTGTCAATTCATATCCTGTCAATCTTGCTATGGTCAAGTGCTGTGTCTGTGTCCGGTTCAGGAGAACTTCCACTGAGTGTGGAACTTGTACTGTCAGGGGATGTCCTAACACTATGGAATCGCTTTGCCTGATTGCTAGAGCTGTTGCTGCAACTGATTTCAGGCACGCAGGCAGAGCCTGGGCCACCGGATCCAGTGTACTAGAGAAGTAAGCACAAGGCTTGTGTTTTCCTGCCTGATCTTGTGTGAGGACGGATAGTGCTGTGCCATCACGTTCAGTGACAAAAAGCGTAAAAGGTTTGCTGTAACATGGTGTCGCTAAAACTGGTGCTTGACATAGAGCTTTCTTCAATTCATCAAATGCAAGTGTATGTTCCTGGGTCCAAGGGAGGACAGTCGAAATCGCTGCCTCCAGTGTTGTCAACTGTTTGAGTGGTTTGGCTAGATATGCGTACTGAGGAATCCATTGTCTGCAGTAAGAAGTGAAGCCAATGAAGGCCCGTACTTCCTTTTGTGTCTTGGGCTGTGGAAGATGTGCAACTAACTGAATGCGGTCAGGTGTCAACTGTCTACCCCTCTTGGACAGCAAGTGTCCAAGGTATACCACTTGCTGGACACAGAATTGCAGCTTCGAAGGGGACACTTTGTGCCCCTTTTCCGCCAGGAAGTATAAGACTGTCAGTGATGCACGTTCGCAGTCTCGTTCTGTTTGTGCTGTGATCAATAGATCATCAACGTATTGGAGCAGTGCAGTATCAGTAAGCATGTGAATACTGTCTAGCTGTCGTTTCAATGCTTGACTGTAAATACTAGGACTTTCTGTAAATCCTTGAGGATCTCTCGCAAATTTGAAGCTTCGGCCATTTAAACAGAATCCGAAAAGGTACTGGCTTTCTGGATGGATTGGGACACTAAAGAAGGCGTTCTTGAGATCAATTACAGTAAAGAACGCTGCTTCGGAATCAATAGCAGTCAATAGTGAAGAAATATCTGGGACCACTGGGTACTGGGGTATTATGCATTTGTTCAATTCTCGGAGGTCAATCACTAGTCTGTAGACCGGTGGTGCACTTGGGTCAGTTCACTTAAGAATCGGAATGATAGGAGAATTACATACATTGGAGTCAGTTTCTACAACCACTCCTTGTGCAATGAGCTCGTCAACAATTTTCAACAAGGCTACTACAGCATCAGGTGGCAATTTATATTGTCGGATTCGTGGCAGTACAACTCCTTTCTTGAGTGTGACTCGGTATGGTGTAATGTGCATGTAACCTACATCAGTCGGACCTTGTGCCCATAAATGCTGTGGTACATTCTGAAGTCTGGGATCAAAATCTCTTAATACATAATGTCCTTTAAAATCACGTAAAAACAATCTCACTCCTTCCGGAGAACAACAAATCACTGCTCCTAGTTCTTTCAACGTTTTTATACCAAGCAAGTTTTCTGGACATGATTTCGTAAGCAACAGTCTGTAGTGCGGGACAATGGACCAACTCCTAGGAGAACTGGTTTTGACACTTCGTTAACAATAGGCTTTCCTGAAAATCCCAGGGAAATATTCTGTGAGCCTGAGAGGGGTGCCCCTGGAACCTCGTCATGACTGATGGTAGTTCTGCTCGCCCCTGTGTCAATCAAAAATGTTCTGTCCTTTCCCAATACACGACTATGTACATAGGGACCCTCTTGATCTACAGGAACCTCAATAAGGGGCAAGCCAACCTCCCTCTCTAGGCTGTTTCATGAGTACTGTTGATAATCGGGGTAGTCTGACTGTGCATACTGATACATTTGTTGCGTGACATGTTGTGTGGCAGCAATGGGTTGGGGTTGGGGTACAGCTACTGTCTGTTGTGTATTCTGTGGAGGTTGCGTGTTCTGCGGGATATTTTGAGGAATGTGTTCTTGTCTAGAAGGACGCGGTCTTTCTTTCGTTTTGCCTGTAGCTATATTATATTTCAGGACAGCACATTCATTTATATAGTGACCTGGCTGTTTGCAATAGTTGCAGTTCCCTTTAACAGGAGCTGCTGAATGACTGGGAGGTGCCGTACCCTTTTTCTGACCATCGGCTGGAACTGATTGAGCCACTAGCACTTTCATTTTCGTGTCTTTCATACGTCTCTGTTCGTGTTCGTGTTCTTCTCTAATTCGGTTCTGGTGGTACTGTAACATTTGTAGCATTTGGGAAGGGCTATTTGCTTGCCAGGTACTCTCAACCTTCAATACTCTGTTTTTAATCTGAGGTAAGGAATTCTCGACTAATTTGGTCACAAACAGATGTGGATATGATTCACTACTGGTCTTCAGGCCACTATTAATAAGAAAACATTTCTCGAATCTAGAGTAAAAATCACTAGTGTCTTCATCATGTTTTTGTTTACAGGATGAGATAGCATCCCAGTCTTCCTTTTTGGTAGTCAATAATCTCGGCAAGACCTGTATCAATAACTCGGGTAATTCTTTAGCTTTATCCCCGAGACCAGTACCAGGGGTTCGTCCTTTATCCTCGTCTTCTAATTCTGTCCAATTAATCTTTTTCTCTCCCACCTCCCACTCTTTTTCTTTAAGTTTTTCGTAAATACCTGCTGGCAACAGTACTTTCAACATTTTAATTATATCGGCGTATGTATACTCCCCCATGCGGAGCATGTCTTTTAATTCACGGTGGAACCCTCCTGGGTCTTTATCATGACAGGGCAGTAATTTTTTCATTTCCAATAATTCCATTTTCGTTAAGGGTGTGTAAACATATACTCGTTCAAGCGCACCCGCATTAGTCCGAACGGGATGAACCTCTCGTAAGGGATTCTGTCTGTCTATGTAAAAAGTCTTTCTTTCTCGGTGAGGGACAGGAACAAAGTGCGGAGTTAGGAAAGTCATGTATTTATGTCGTTGTTCTAGAATTATATCAATTAATTCGGTGCCTAGGCCTCTCCATCTCGCTAGCAGTAAATCGTCCAATAAGTTATACAAGGGACCTGAATCAGAATGCTGACTCTCGTATAGTGTGATGAGGTGTTGAATCATGTAAGTACCAGCTAAACGCTGTTCTTCTGGGGGAAGACTCAAAAATGTCTGTGCTACTATGTCATCTTTATATATGTTAGAATTGCTAGCCCATTGAACTGCTGACCGGGCTAGTTCCTGTTCATGCAAAGTACTAAGTTCGCTACTTCCTACTCGCTTTCTCAATGCTTGGTCAGTGGCTTGGAATATGTGTTCAAGGGAATATTGTTCTGGTATAGGAGAGAGAGAACGTTTCTTGTATTCTAGGCGTATGGGTCTATCAAACGGTCTTGCCCTACCTATGTAATGTATTTTACTTGGGTCTTCTGGTTCTACAACATCATCGTCCTCTGAAGCTTCGTTGTCCTTTTTCTCGGCCTGCTCTCTCTTACGTATTTCAAGAATTTCTTTACGAATTTTCCTGTACATTGCCTCTACACAACTCTGTTTCTCATGTTTACCTATCGCTATGTTGTCACTCCAAGCCATCATACCTTTAGTTACTTCTCTATTTGGCTGGTCTTGTTCCCTGATCAAACAATTAACCAGAAACTGTAAAATCATGCGTTGAGTCTCCACCTTTCTATGTGCCATGGCTTCATGTATACTGTCTGGTCCCTCCCCCGTTCTAATGAAGTGGTATATTTTGTCTAGATGCTCCCTCATGCCTGGTAAAGTGATCAAATAGTCTGCAACGCGTCTTAATCGGAGTGAGTATATGATCATTGAACCCTCACCTGGAACTGGATCATATATACAATCAGTAAGGTTCTGTCTAAGGGATGCGTATGTCGCTGCTTTTGGCGTATGTTGTAGTGCTAAATCCCGTAGTGATGTTCGTTTTAATGGTGGTGGTGTGGAAGGGCCCCCTCCCGCTGCTCCTAGACTTGAGTCGCCTGGGCTTGAATCGGCTTTTACTGGCAGCGCTGTCGCTGTCGGCGTTGCCGCTGGTAATGTTGGTTGATCGTGTACTACGGTTGCTGCGTGAAAAGGATTGGTAGGGTCAGTTACAGGAGGATTAGGAGGAGTATTAGTAGGAGGTGCATTAGTAGGAGGTGCATTTACATTGACGTACTCTGGGGCAGCGTCATCTAAATAGGAGGAAAGGAAAATGTCCGCTGCCGTCTGTTTATGACTACGGAGTTTAGTCGGGATCAGTGGTGGCGGCAAGTTACTGGGTATTTCTGGGGTCACTTTAGGTAGGCCCTCGGCGAGGAGGGGATACATGCCTCTAATAAGGGCATTTCTTTGTCTGTTTAATTGTTCATCTTTAACCCGTTCACCTTCTTCTAGTAGTTCTTTTTCTTTGGCTTTCTCTGATGCTTCTCTACTTCTTTCTGCTTTCTTAATTTCTTTCTCTGTTCTTCTATGCGCTTCTTTATGCCATAATTCTATGGCATCTTTCTGGGATTGTCTGGCTTTCTTTTTCCACAATGCTTCCTCTACTCTCATGATGCAATCAGCATCCCATGTCCCTGAGACAGGCCATCTATATTTCTCTTCCAGTTCTTTAGTGTAATCCACCCATAAATCTAAGTACAGTATGGCATCTAGGCCATGTTTGTGGTACATAAAATGTCCGGGAGTGTCCCTAGGCGGGACGGGAACTGCCTCTTCGAGTATCCCTTTCCTGGTTCCTATCTGACGTAATTTCGAAAACAGCGGCATGTTTAAACTAGCTTGAACGAAAACACAATAGGCACAATAATAGACTGCAAACAATCATTCGTACCACGCCATTAAACATTTGAAACAGCTACTAACTAGTACATGGAATAACACAATTTTAACAATCCTAGAATACAATACTATACTGGATGCACTGCTGGAACAGTACAGTCATACCGGTCCCATAAAGAGACACGTCTTACCGCATCCACCTAAATGGACACGTCTTTACCGGGTCTGTGTACCCAGACCCGTCTTGACCGGGCTCAAATAAATGAACCCGTCTATATGCGTTCCCAACAACAGTACTCACCGGGAAGCAGAACTGAAGGCCTCGGAAACTTGATACTGGACTGGACTGCTACGGCTTCTCTCTGCTTGCTGCGCATGCGCCTCGGAACAGGTGGGCCTCCGGATACCTCGGACCTTGCTCTCTCGACTTGGGCTCTGGTCGGGACAGTCCGCAATCCTCACCGCCTCGTATGGATGCCTGGTCGCAGTCTCCGTCTCCTCCGTGGGCCTGAGGGAGTTAGCAGGAAAACCCGCGGATGTGCACAGAATGGGTCCGTCACGGCTATAGAAGGGGTCAGGGGGCTGCGCTTACATCACCGGCGCGTGGGGAAGGGGACTAGTCCCTATTCAGGCGCCAGAATGTGGTAAAGAAAATTACCTAGACATTTTTCTATACATTAATATCAATAGGAATAGCTCATATAATGAGAGGCAGAGTCCGTGGTATCTGAGTCATAAGGGCTTTATTTCAATGGCTCGAGCCAGGGGAGAATCGGGTTCCATCACCACTAAGGTTCAGGAAGGGATATCTAACGCTTTATTAACAGCATACATTATATATAGCAAAATCACATAATTGCAATGAATACAGTAGGCGTAACACTCCAGGCGGAGCAAGTGAAAAGAGAGAGATAAGAACATATGGGCGTAAAAGAAGGCGTGTAAAGAGGCATACACGTGGGTGTTCACTCGACGAGTCATAGGAGTGTCATAGGTGGGTGTATGCATAGAAGAGGACTGTAGGATCAGCAGAAACCTTTAACCTACATGTGCGCGCAACTGGTCATGACGTGAGATTGACGTGTAACTGGGGAGAGCTGGGGGGTTGCCTTTAGCACTAGAAGAGGAGTCTGAAGTCTGGGATGTCAGAACGACCTGCACCTTTGGCATATCTGATATCTTGTGTTTGGAGGATGTATTGTCTGAAATAAAGGTCTCTCGAGCAGAAGTCGTTCATCACTAAATGCTAGTATGTGCATACATTTCTTCGTGCATTACGTGGGGGCATGGGCCTACTATGGCAACGGGTTCAGTAAATCACTTGCATGGAGACAGGAAGGCTAGGCCCTATGCTCTGCAGGCGGAAAGTGTTTACCTATTTCACTAGACTGGAATGTGTTTTTGCGGAGGCTGAGCAGATAACTGTAGGCAAAATACCGTCTTGGCAGGCAGGCCAGGCCGGGCACCTCTCGGCTGGGCAGGGAGTAAGGGAGAGGTCAGGGATGCAAAACTGCAGCTTTCGGAGACAGAAGAGGCTCGGAGCCTGAATTCAGGGCCTGGCTCGGCTGGGCCACAAAAACGTGTGCTTCGCGTTATTTAAACGTGTACCATGTAAATGCATTGGCAAGGCAGGCCTTAGTGCAGAATTAACGTTTCATTCATGGAAGGCCTAATAACTAACATGTTAATGTTAGACGGAAATGCAGGGGCATTATTATGACAAGCACGGAAAAGGAATTACATGATAACATGGACATACATGGAGCATGGGTACGTGGATAGGGTGCGAGTGGGGGACACATTGACCACACAAAATTTTCTATTTCCTCAAGGCAGCAGAGCAACAATCAGAAAAGCAGTCCTTCTAGAAAAGCAGTTCAGTTGAGTTCTTTAAACAGTGCAACAGTCCTTCTTACACAGGTTTAGTTCAAGATCTAGAAGTGTCTGATTTTGATTTTTAAGGTGTCTGAGAACCAGTGCTTGTACCCAAAAGTGCATTTGATGTAGAGGGTGACTTCAAAGCAGCTCTCTGATGTGCACAAGCATCTGTTTCAAGCCAGTTTTGTCTGCCAGGCTAACCCTGGGAGGGTAGATCAGTGCTTTGTGTATGCTAAATCTGGCACTTTTGCGTTACTCAACGAAACGCACTCAGCGATCTGCATCTTTTAAAAGACGCCTACCTACCCAACGTCTTCACGAGCTGGCTCCTCTGGAACGCCATTGCCTAGCAGCGTCTTCACAACATCGGAACCCCGGGAAGATAATCAACGAGCTTCTTTCCTCTTCACGTCCACTCGTAAAGCTTCCTGGGTAAGACGCAAGCGTCCCGCAAGGTACTCTGGGTATCACGTTAACGTGGCCGCCATTTTGAATTGGTCACTTTCCCTTCGCAACACACTTTGCGTTTTAGCGCGGTTCGTGACTCAGACCACCGCTAATCTCCACCAATAATTTACGCTGAAGTTATTTATGGATTGAATTACACTGAAGTTATTTATGGATTGAACAATTTAAAGGTACTGTTCGCATTTAACCGTTATTCACCTTCTGTGACACACTCACTTCAAGCTACTTTTGTGTGTACTTCTCCTGTGACACACACACATTATACTTTTCCTGCACTGTTACTTAAGGCTGTTCTTTTGTGTGCACTTACTGTGACACACACACATATTGGATATTGGACTTTCATTTTTTTTGTTATTACCATTATTTGTTTCTTTTTATTTCCTTGGTTCTTCTATTTTAGTTATAATATGCAAAATGTGACTGCTCCCCCCTTCTTCTTGTCCTCACCTGGAGATCCACCTATCAGATGGAAAAAATGGCGTAAAGTATTTGAGAGGTATGCTAGGGTTTGTGGATCTAGCTTGAGCGCTGAAAGGAAGACAGCTTTACTTTTACACTGTTTGGGGGCAGAAGGGCAAGAGGTATTCGATCATTTGCCTGACCTTGATGATGGTAGTTTAAATGAATATGAAATATGTATTGCAAAACTGGATGAGCATTATCTTCCTAGAGTCAGTACTATTCTAGAGAGATATCATTTTGGTCGAAGAACACAAATGGAAGAAGAGACAATTGAAAATTATATTACAGCTTTAAGGAAGCTTGCTTCCTCGTGTAAATTTGGTGCAAGTCTTGATGAACATATAAGGGATCAGTTCATGCTTGGATGTTATATTGAAAAGGTGAGGGAAGAATTATGGCAAAAGGACGAACCTTCTTTAGAAGAAGTTCTTACTATTGCAAAGAGGATAGAACATTCTATCAAATGCGTGGAAGTCATTAAAAAAAATGGTGAGAACAAAACTTCTAAAGAAACAGTGAATGTTGTAAAATCTACTCCTAGAGTAGGTGAGAATCACCAGAAAGAGTCTAGAAATGAAAATGTTTTAAGCAAAATTCCCTATAAGAAAAAGGAGAACGGTTTGGACTTCTCCCAAGTAAGGTGTTACAGATGTGGTAAAATGGGGCATTTTGCTACGGATAGACAATGTCCAGGCTGGAAAGCCTATTGTGGTAAGTGCAAAAGGAAAGGACACTTTACCTCATGTTGTAGAGGGGGAAACTACAAAGGTAAAGTGAATGAAATATTTTATGATTTTGAAAATGAGAGTAATTTGGATGAACATCTAGATTGTGGTCAAATCTGTATACAGACTGTTAGTGCTGAAGAAGCAAAGAACTCTCCTTGTGATGAGATTATGGTAGAAGGTTTTCCCACTAAAGTTTTGTTTGATTCTGGAGCAAAATTCACTATTGTAGCAAAAGATTTTTTTTTGAGTAAGTTGGGACAAAAACTTGAGCTATCCCGCCCGGATATAAGACCATTTGGTTATGCTGGGCAACCCATTAAACTTCTTAGAGTTTTTGAAGGAGTGATTAATTATAAGAATAGGTTGACCAAAGCAAAGATTTATGTTTCTCAAAAAGGAGATAGCATAATAAGCTGGTTCGCTCTCAAGGATTTAGGCGTAATGCTTGATCCAAACTCGACACCTCCTATTGTTCTAAAAGAGCCTTTTCCCTGCACCTCTCAAAGTGTTTCACTAGTTTCTCATGATTTCACTAGTGAACTCAAAATGAAATTTCCTAAAGTTTTTTCAGAAAACTTGGGGTGCCTTAATGATTATTGTCATCGTATCATTTTGAAAAAGGATGCTGTACCTGTTTGCTGCAAGGTACGAAATGTACCTGTAGCAGTCAGAGAACAAGTTAAAGATGAACTTGAAAAGCTTGTCAAGGGAGGCATTATAGAAACAGTAGAGGGAACGGAGTGGGTTGCCCCGATTGTCGCAGCCAAGAAATCGGACAACTCTCTCCGTCTCTGTGTTGATCTAAGAGAGCTTAACAAGTGTGTTGTTACAGATCATTATCCTCTACCCAAGATTGCAGACATGCTTATGCTACTTAAAGGTGCTAAAATTTTCAGCACCATTGATCTAAGGTCCGCCTACCATCAGATTAGGTTAGAAGAAGATTCGAAAGATTTGACCTCTTTTGTGACTCCTTATGGCACTTTTAGATTCGTCAGACTACCATTTGGTTTAGTGTCAGCCGCATCTGTTTTTCAGAGGGCATTGGAAAAAGTCTTAAAAGGTTTACAAGGTGTCAGGGTCTATCAGGATGATATTCTTGTGTTTGGCATAGATAATTCGCAACATGATACTAGGCTTTTTGCTGTTTTAGAAAGACTGTGTGATGCAGGTTTAACTGTCAAGATTGAGAAATGCAAGTTCAGAAAAACTTCCATTGACTATCTAGGTCACACAATCACTGAAGGAGGAATTTTACCCAAAGAGAATTTGATCTCCACCATCTCTAAGTTGTCTCCCCCGCAGAATAAAGAAGAATTGATGAGTTTTTTGGGGCTTGCTGAATATTATAGTAAGTTTGTGAAGGATTTTGCCTCTTTGTGTGTCAACATGAGGTATTTGTTAAAGAAAGGAGTGGAGTTTATTTGGGAAGAAAAGTGTCAGCAAGAATTTGAGGTCATCAAGGAGAGACTAGCCTCTGCACCTAAATTAAGCAGTTTTGATCCTTCTGAGAAATCCATTTTGATTACTGATGCAAGCTTGAAAGGTTTGGGAGCGGTACTTGTACAGAAGTTTGAGGGCACTGAGAGGGTCATTCTTTTCTTGTCAAGGAGTTTGAAGGGAGCTGAAACTCGATACTCGGTGATTGAGCGTGAAGCCCTCGCTGTTTACTGGTCGGTCAAGAAGCTCAAAAACTTATTATGGGGAACCACCTTTGAGGTTAGGACAGATCACAAGCCGCTTTGTGAAATTTTAAAGAAAAAGGGTATTGATGCAGTGTCAGGTAGGATCACGAAATGGGTTGTTGGTTTACAAGATTATGATTTTGATGTAAAATACCTACCTGGAGTGGAAAATAAAGTGGCAGATGCTTTGTCTCGCCTTGTTCCTGTTTGTGAGGCTGATGGTAAGGATGATTTGGATGATGATGATGATGAAATGGTTTGTGTTGTTGAGGAAGCTATTATTGATAAAGAAAGGTGGTTGAGGATGGTTCAAGAAGATTTAATTCTTGTGGAAGTACTTAATCTATTAATGACTGGGGGGAAGGTTAAACCGAAGCCTAATGAAGGGATTGAGAAGTTTTGGCATGTCAAAGATCAGCTCTCAGAACAAGATGGCTTACTTTTTAGGGGCACTAGGTTAGTTCCACCTGTAGCTCTTCGGAATGAGCTTATGTCTTTAGCACATATAGGACATCTAGGAGTTTCAAAAACCAAGGAGATTTTGAGGAGATCTTATTGGTGGCCAAATATGGATTTGGAAGTGGAACGTAAGGTTAGAGATTGCATTGACTGTGCTCTTAGTGAAAGGGTAGCGAAACCCAAGGTTCAGCCCATGGTAATTAGAGACAGACCGAATGCACCATGGGAAGAGGTTGGTTTGGATATTTTGGGGCCCATAGTTTCAGGTGGTTGTGAGTGGTATGTTCTTGTCCTTGTTGATTTCTTTTCCAGATGGCCAGAAATTGCCATTACTCGTGGAATTGAGACTAAAAATGTGGTGGCATTTTTGGCCAAACTGTTCGCAAGAGAAGGCATTCCTAACACCATTCTCACTGATAATGGTCCTCAGTTAGTATCTAAGGACATGGAACAATTCCTCTTAGAACATGGTATCAAACACAAAAAATCATCCCTATACCACCCAGAAACCAACGGTACCGTTGAGAGATTCAACCGGGTTCTTAAAGAAACCATTAGGATGGCTAAGTCTGCTGGCACGGATTGGAGGGAAGATGTCTTTAAGAAAGTTAAGGTTTATAGGATATCTCCCCATGCTGTTACTGGGAAGACCCCCTTTGAACTTTTTAGGGGACGTACTCCTAATACACTTGTGGTACCCGCATGGGTCAATGACTTACAGCCATGTCCTCATGATGTCAGGGATGATTGGAGGGTGCGTGAATCTTCTAGGATTGAGAATAGAAAAAGAATTTTTGATGCAAGGAATTCTGTAAAAGTCACTCCTGTCAAGGTGGGTGATTGGGTACTTATTAAAAATCCCTGCAAAAACAATAAGGCCCTTTCTGCTACTTTTAAAAAACCTATCCGTGTCATCAAGGTTTTTAAGAACGCCATCAAAACTGCAGACCATCGAGTTTGGAATTTGAACAGGGTGGTGGTGGTTAGTAATGATATTGTGGAAGCTTCTTGTAGTCGTTATTCTCAAACTAGTGATCAATCTTCCTCACTTCCTCGAAAGTCTGCAAGGGTTTGTCATTCTCCTGAGTATTTAAAGGACTACATAACTGTATGATTTATGTTTTCATTTTAACTTATTCCTCTTTGTAATTTTGCTCCTCTTGTTAGAAGGGAGATGTGTGGCATCCTGGTTCTCTGTGTCTGTGCTTCATGACATAGCTGCGCTGATGTCATGAGGCACTAGAATCACCTGCACATCTCATGGAATGTTATGCTTTGTTCAGCAGGCAGTTACAACCAGGCTTGGATGCTGACTGGATGTTCACCTGTGGATGGGATCTTTATTCTTAATAAACCACTACTTATAATCATCATCTTGTGGATGTCTATTTTACACAGGACACTACCTATTGAGGTGTCTGCCCCTCCCATTCCTCCCTGCTAAGAAAGACCCATCAGAATGAAGATGAGTGCTCAGGATGCAGATGAGCCTCACCATACTGTGATACTGTGTTTGGGGATGTTTAGAGGGAATGCACAAAGTTTCGTTGTCACCCAACTTACATGTGTATAGGAGACCAGCTGTAAGGCACGAAAAAGCTTAGAGCGGAGAAATATCCCCTTTTGTTTGCGTAGCCCCTTTCTAAAAGTGGCATTTCTAAAATAGTAATGTTAAATCCAGCTTCATCAGTGAAAAGGATTTATCAAGACCATTCCAAACATGAAATATGAAAAAGTGACTCCTCTCTGATCAGGAATTAAATCTTTAAAGTGCATTAAGGAATTCCCATTACTGGCCTATGAGAAGGGTAGGCCTCCCAGTAGTGAAAAAACAAAATAGACTGTTTATCACTACCAGGACATGCAAAACATAAAGGTACATGTTCTACCTTTTACTTACATAGCACCCTGTCCTTAGGGTTACTTATGGCCTACCTAGGGGTAACTTGTATGTAATAAAAGTGGAGTTGAAGGCTTGGCAAGTAGTTTTAAATGCCAAGTCGAAGCAGCAGTAAACTGTACACACAGGCACTGCATTGGCAGGCCTGAGTCCAGTTTGAAGGGCTAAATGTGTGGGTAGCACAATTAGTGCTGCTAGCATTTCACTTACAGGCCCTGGGTATATGGTATACCACCTTACAGGGGACCTACAAGTACATTAAATGTCAATCAGGTATACACCAATTACACATTTATTGAAGAAGCACATGCACTTAAGCACTGGTAAAGTGCCCAGAGTCCTAAAGACAACAAAGAGTGCAGCAAAAAAAGGAGGAGGAAAGGAAAATTTTTGGGGTGTTCCAACAATACCCTGCCACCAGTTTTGACATATATAACAATCTATATTAACCCAAGCACAGGCCATATTGTTGCTTGTCCACTTCACACGTCAGCTGATGCTGAAATTTTATAGTCTCTGTTGGCATTTTGGTAACTGTTTATCTATTTTTATTGTTAATTGTATGTGTAGACAATGATGAGTTTCCTTTTTAAGCAATGTACAGCAGTAAAATTATAAAATATCTTTAAAGAATCATGAAGTATTTTTGTATGAAGAAAATAATAATGAAAATACATATGTTTTCAAATTAATACTCTTGTATGGCACTGATATTGGGGTAGTTTTCCTTTATACCATAATATTAAATACATGAGAAGTAACTTGTAAATGGTTTCTGAAAGAAAAGCTGCTAGGGAAGTTGGAACATGCAGAAATGATTATGGAGATGCTCTCAATCTGCTGGGATGACAGAAATTCTGTATTCAACAAACCGATATATAGGCAGACAATAGGTACTGCAATGGACAATTATTTTGCTCTTAGTTAAATTATTCAGGCAATGGGCTGGCTGGAGAAGGGGTATTGTCCAAAACAAATTAACTATTTCTTGAGAAGACAATATGTTACTAAGAGATATGTAGACAATCTTTTTTTAATATGGGATGAATGTGATCTTAATCTACCTATTGCGTATGAAATTAGTAGTTTGAAAGTAACCTTTGCACATCGAGAGGCCAAAACCACTGTATTTTGTAGGAAATGATGACAAATCCCAATCTTCATGCACAAGTTTTCCCAAATCCTTTATAAGGAGGATATTCTACAGGGAATTGTTGAGAATTAAGCTTTATTGTTAAATGATGAAGATTACCAAAAACTTGCAAATCAATGTGTAGAGTCATGAACAGAGGATACGTTACGAAATGAACCTAAACCAAGCTGAACGAAAAAGTGTCTAAAATGAAACGCTCAGCAATATTAACTTTGAAAAAGTAGAAAATGCTGGCAAGTATTGTGGTGTGCGCTCTAGTCTACGAGCGTGTACGCGATGACGCGTCACGCCGTAGACAAGAGCGGAAGGCGCACGCTTGCGCAGTAGAGACTTCAGTGAAGGCGCGAAACGGAGATTCGGCAGTTGGCGACCGGAGCTCAACCTGATAAGACGCTCGGCGCTCTATGCTTATGATAACTTTACTTATTATGAATAAATAAGTTCTTCACCTACTAAGGCTCAGAGTATTAAGTGTGGGGGCAAGGAAGGAACATTATATTGGCGACGAGGCTGGTACCACGAACACCATCGAGCACAGTGGAAAGAGCAATCACCCTCCAACAGCCCTACACCAGCCAGAGGGACAGAACAGCAACCAGCACGAGCATAGGGCGTGGCAGCAGCGCAACAGCACCAAGAGCCAGCATACAAGCCACAAGCAATCAGGTCAGTGCTGCCCAAGGGAAAAGAGCCTACAACCAGCACCCTGGCAACCAAAGGCACCATCCCACAGCCAGAGGAGGGGGCGCAAACAGACAACCCCACGCAGGCAATAAGGGACAATACTCCAGGTAGTCCCAGAGGTCAAGGTGACACAGCAGGGAGTGCAGGAGCATCCAGCGTGCCCGACCAACCCGGTGCCCAAGCAGTAGATCCCAGAGGCGAGGCCAAGATGTCAAACCAAGCTTCAGCCCTGATGGCCCCCATTCCATTCCTACCCAGACCAGGGGAACCCCAGTTAAAATGGGAGGATTGGAGGGAATACTTTAAGAACTACATAGAAGCACTGGAGGACGAAAATGGAGAGGAATACACCCCAGCTAGGAAAAAGAGATTGTTACTCCACAATCTAGGCCCGGAGGGGGTGAGAGTGTTCGCTAACATTGTGCCCAAGGAAAGGGGTGCAACAGAGACGGATGTCTTCAAAAACGCATTGGAAGACCTGGACAACCACTACCGCCCGGCAGTGTGTGTTTCCATAGAACGTTACGATTTCCAACAAAGGAAGCAAGAGGCTGGCGAGTCCATAGACGACTACGTGGCTGCACTCCGACGTCTCGCCATCACGTGCCAATATGGGGTCCTGCAGGATGAGTACATTAAAGACCAGATAGTCATGCATACCACCAACAGGGCCGTCCAGGACAAACTATGGGCACAGAATGAGACCTCACTCAAGGAAGTCATAGCAATGGTGAAAAAGGCAGAAATGTCGAAACGCTGCGCAGACGCGGCCAAAAGAGAAAGCACGCAGAAGCAGATGATTAACAAGATAGACGAGGCCGCTACATCCAACAAACAGAAAGGATCTTACGGAGAACAGAGGAAGGAGACCAAATGGACCGGGAAACAGACGGGCCGCCCCAGCACAGACAGCAAGTTCTCTTGTTATAGATGTGGCAGCGCAGCACACTCTGCCCAGGATAAACGTTGTCCGGCGTTTCGCGCCAGATGCGCGTTCTGCGGCCTGGTCGGCCATTTTGAAAAAGTATGCCGCAAGAAAGGAAAGAAAACCACTGTCAAGTGTGTGGAATCGGCGACTTCGGAAGTCAGTGAGGAAGACGACCAAGAAGACGGAGAAATGGTACTGTGTATAGAGGATCAAGTATTGGAGGTGACGGGAAAACGCAGAGATAAGCCCCGCACGGACATGCTCATAGGGGGTGTGAAGGTGCATGTGGCAGTCGACTCTGGTTCTCCCTGGACCATAGTACAAAGATCCATATGGGATGAAGATTTCGCACCTGTAGTAGGGCCGGACCTACTTCCTCCGGACATCAGGCCCATATCATACACAGAGAACGCCATTCCCTTGGTGGGCTGCCGAGACTTCACATTCGAATTTAGAGGGAGGTCAGCCACCTGCACGCTGTACGTTGCAGAGAAGGGCCCTTCGGTACTTGGATGGAGAGACGCAGGGGATCTCGGGATCATACTCAACCCCGGTGGGAAAGAACAGATACTCTTAACGGACGAGTGGCCCCTCACCAAAGAAGAAGATTGGAAATCGGCCTACCCCAAGGTTTTCGAGGGTACAGTGGGGAAACTGGACAAATTTGTCCACAAAATGGTCCTCAAGGAGGGGGCAATACCAGTGACGCACAAGGTCAGGAACATCCCTATATCCACCAGCGAAGCGGTGCAACAGGAACTGCAGAGACTAGAGAAACAAGGCATCATAGAACCAGTGGACAGTTCGGAGTGGTTGTCCCCCTTAGTGGTGGCCAAGAAACCCAATGGGAAGGTTCGTCTCTGCGTGGACCTCCGCGAGCTCAACAAATGCCTCATCGTTGAGAAGTTTCCCCTGCCCAGGATTGAGGAGATGCTGGCAAGGACAAAAGGTATTACCCATTTCTCCACCATAGATCTCACGTCAGCGTACCATCAAATCGAGCTGTATCCAACGAGTAGAAAGTACACCTCTTTCATCACGCCCTTCGGGTGTTATCAATTCCGCAGGATGCCCTTTGGGCTGGCGTCCGCAGCGGCGGTATTTCAAAAGTTGATGCATCGGTTGTTTAAGGACATCTCTGGCGTGCAGTATTTCCAGGATGATATTCTGGTAATGGGCTCCACCAAAAGGGATCATGACAGCAAACTAACCAGAGTTCTTGAAGTGTTACAAAACAAAGGCTTAACTGCAGAGTGGAGCAAATGTAAGATTGGGATGCCCTCAGTCACGTACTTGGGACACGAGATTGGTACACATGGAATTTCCCCGAAGGAGCAAAACGTGAAAGCCATCAAAGACGCCAAAGCCCCGAGTACCAAAGAGGAAGTGCGGTCATTCCTCGGAATGGCCGAGTACTATAGTAAGTTTGTGAGACACTTTGCCACCAAAACGTACAGGATGCGACAACTCATCAGAGACAAGTCGAAGTTTGAATGGGACACGGAAGCGCAAAACGAATTTGAGACGGTAAAGAACTGCATCAGCCAAGCTGTTCCCTTGCAAGGATACGTACCCTCAGGCAACACCATCTTGACGACGGATGCGAGCGACAAAGGCTTAGGGGCAGTGTTGGCACAGGAGAGGGAGGATGGATCCGTGGAAACCATCAGTTTCGCTTCACGTGCTCTCTCCCCGACGGAACAAAGGTACAGTGTCATTGAAAAAGAGATGCTGGCAGTCACTTGGGCCATGGGCACATTTCGACAGTTCATTTGGGGAACTAGGTTCAAGCTCCAAACGGATCACAAACCCCTTGTCAAGGTCCTGACGTCTTCGGGCCATGACACTGCGACCCCAAGAATTGCAAAAATGACACTAAAACTACTGGACTACACATATGACGTGGAATATCTGCCCGGGACTCAAAACAGGGTAGCAGATTACCTCAGCCGAGCTTCAGCAATGGAGGAAGCGCCGGAGACGGCCCCGGATAAAGAGGAGATGGTAGCCAGCATGGAAGACCATGAAGTGACGATTAGCCGTCAAGAATGGGAAGCTGCCTACGAACAAGATGCAGAGAAAGTAGAGATAAAACGACACCTCACGTCTGGATGGCCGGACAAGAAGAAGCTCACAGAAGGAGCGCGGAAGTTCTACGAGATGAGAGAGGAACTGTCCTTGAGTGATTCAGGGGTCTTCCTATACAGAGGAGAAAGGGTGGTACCACCAGAAATCCTGATACCCCGATTATTGAAACAACTGCATGAAGGACATCTGGGCATCGTAAAGACCAAGGCACGAGTCAAGCAAATGTATTGGTGGCCAGGCATGGATGCCCAAATAGAAAGGCTAGTGAGAGAATGCGGACAGTGCAATGGAGCGGACAAAATACTACGGCCTCTCAGACCAGCCTTGGGAAAGTTCGAGAACCCACAAAACCCCTGGGAAAACGTAGCCATCGACATACTTGGGCCCATCCTGGATAGCAGAAGAGTAAACAAATTCCTGTGTGTAGTCATAGACAAGTATTCGAAATGGCCTGAAGTCGATATACAAGAATCCATGGACACTGACACAGTGCTGAAGTTTTTAACGTCCTTGTTCTTAAGAGAAGGAATACCCAAATCCATACTTAGTGATAATGGACCGCAATTCGTCTCGGACAAGTGGACGAGATTCATGAAGAGGAATGGGATTGAATCGAAACACACAGCCATCTACCACCCAGCAAGTAACGGCCAAGTAGAGCGGTTCAACCGCGTGCTCATGGGCTCCATACAAGCAGCCATCTCGCAAGGAAAAGACTGGGAGACCGAGGTAATGAGCATGCTATGGGCTTACAGGATCACCCCCACGGTGGTGGGGTACAGCCCCTTCCAAGTGTTGAGAGGCCGACTCCCGTTCACCCGGTACAACGTAGTATGGAGGGAGAAGACCATCACCAGCAAGTGGTCCCCTGCAGTGGTTCAGCACAACCTTTAGAAAGCCCAGAAGATCTATGCTGCACATTACGACAAACGACGCAACACGAAGGAAACTGAGCTGGAAGAAGGAGAATGGGTCAGGGTCAAACTTCCTACCCTACAAAAGAAAGGAGAAAGCAAGTATAGTCAGCCCTTACAGGTCAAAGAAGTGCGAGGCAGGGCGGCTCTCCTCAGCGACGGCAAAGTGTGGTCCCAAGACCGCATGGCCAGAGTCAACAAAATTGTAACGTGGCCTAAGTCCGAGGAGGAGGAGACACAGGAGGGGTCCGAAGAAACAAGGCCTCCCTTTGTGCAAAACGCAAACGACCTGTGGGAAGGAGAAGGAGATGACAGGGAAGTGGAAACTCCCAACACAGAGTCTACCAACAGGGACAATACACCTGCTGGCGAAGTACAGAGAGAAGATCAGAGAGACGGTGAGAGATCACTGGGAGAGAGAGAGGCGGAAGAGAACATGCCGGTAAGGTACACCCGCAGTGGCAGGGCAGTTACTGTGCCCCCCAGATATAAAGACTTTGAAATGAGTGGACACTAGAGCAAGACTGGTATTGTTATTGCAGTTATGGTGCCCTCCAGATATAGAGACTTTGGGATGAGTGGACACTTGAAGTTATACGGGTATTGTTATCTTTGTTAATGTTAAAGGGGGGAGATATGTGGTGTGCGCTCTAGTCTACGAGTGTGTACGCGATGACGCGTCACGCCGTAGACAAGAGCGGAAGGCGCACGCTTGCGCAGTACAGACTTCAGTGAAGGCGCGAAACGGAGATTCGGCAGTTGGCGACCGGAGCTCAACCTGATAAGACGCTCGGCGCTCTATGCTTATGATAACTTTACTTATTATTAATAAATAAGTTCTTCACCTACTAAGGCTCAGAGTATTAAGTGTGGGGGCAAGGAAGGAACATTATAAGTATGACTTATTAATACAAAATAGAGTGCTGTAGACGTGATCAAGATGTTGCAGAAACATTGGCCAGTAATATGAAATGATGAGGACTTAGTGTTTACTGGTCCATTATCACTAATGACATCTGCAAGAGCTACAATAATAATTGGTGGCAAGGAGCAATTTCTGGGCAAGAGCTAAGTCAACATTGCATTGTGATTGGCTAACCGCAACCTGAAGGAAAACGTGCATCCGCATCTTAGTCCCTGAGTCCTCAGAAATAAAACCAAATACGATATGAGGGAGCAGGGTGGTTCTTGTGGTGTGGGCCCCAAACGGGCCCCCACCCCCTGTGGTCAAATAAAGAAAATTGGGGGGGTTTCTATGCATCCGCTTATCCATCGCAGCACTCATGCAAAATACCCATGGCATAATTGCAGCAGATCCACCATGATGCTCATCGTGACACTTTTGGAATCATAAGGAATCTGTGGATCAGAAGCACATACAAAAATAACATTTTAAAATGAGGTTTTGGGTATGCGGGGGGATTGGGGGTGGGTCCTGTGCCCACCCCACACTGTGCATGGTGATGGGCAAGCAAAAATTCACGGGGAAAAAAACATAGGTTAAAGTGACGTTATAGTTAGGAATTGTAACAATGGCCTACTTTACATAAAAAACTGAAAAAATTCCTAAAAGGACGTTATAGTCAAGTGAAAATGTATTAAACTACAAATCCACTGAAATTCACCAATTATCCTTCTCTCCAGTAACTATAACTCATACTCTAAAGTACCAATAACTCCGGATCTCATTCCCCAGGGCCCATAAAAATAATTGTTGGTGTAGGGCCCTACTCCCCGAGCTATATGTTTTTTATTTATTTATTTATTTTATTTTCAAAGTTTTACATAGCGCGAACAAGATCCTTACAGATATCAGAGCGCTTTACATAAATTTGGAATATAAAGACAACAGAGTACTTAACAAGGCATTTTGTGCAAATAGTGAACAGTGCAAGGTAACAAAATGTGCATGGGTGGTCTGGCCAGACAATGTAATCAAAAGGAGGAATAACGAGTATCAAGATTTCCTCAGCCTATATTCATGTGAATTTAGCCAAGAGGATCGATTTGACTTGTTTTTTGAAGGATGCCGTAATTGTTTAACTTATAATGCGCAGTAATCATTCCCATAGGGAACATCCTGGCGCAAGATCAAACACCCAGAATCTCTGCAAATTCAAATCCACTACAGAGTGTAAAGCCAGGTCTTCAAGCACTGATGAAATGCAAGAAGATCCCCTGTGAGGTGAATTTCCTAAGGTAGGAAGTTCTATCATTGTGCTGCTAGATGACCAAAGGAACAGCTCTGGAACGCCATAGCCCGTATCCTGCCAATGTCCCTTTGCCCCATTCCCTGGGACACTGTATTATTTGGGGCCCAGGAGAGCGCAGGCAAGAAACAGAAATAGAAGTCCCTGCCCACGCTGTCCCAGACAGGGAACATAGATTTGCTCATGTGTGGCAGGTGAAGAAACAAAAGTTGGTCCTGCCGGTGGGAGCAAACCGATGGAGGCGTGTACAGAGCTTTAATGAGTCTGCATCTGCAGAATAAAGCGTGGTTCCACCTACATTTCCTGAGTGAGTGCATCCTTCCTTTTCTACCTTTGGGAGGTTTTCTTTATTTAATTGCCCACCCTCCCGGTAACTGTGCTACACCTCTGACAGGGCTGGCTACCATTTGTCGTTTTTAGGTTTTGCCTAGCGAGCTGCGCAGGCACTGCGCAGCCGCAGGGAAAACTTAATGAGAACAGATAGAGTGGCTTTGGTCCCCGCCTCTGTTTCCATTGGCTAGCTCCATAAATGGAGGCTAGCCATTGGAACAGAGAGGCGTCCGGAATAGCGGGACCAGATTTGTGGTCATTCCCGCGATTTCTTCCCTTTTGCCACGTCATGCGGCGGTGGGCGGAGTTGTTTTTTTTTTTTTTCCGGCGCTACTCCGGAAGAAGTCCAGGTGAGTGCTCCCGCCCTCCCTCCCGTTGTCCGTGTACCCGTTCACGCCCCCCCTCCCGCTGTCCGTGTGCCGTTCCCGCCCCCCCTCCCGCTGTCCGTGTGCCGTTCCCGCCCCCTCCTGCTGTCCGTGTGCTCGTCCCCCCCCCCCCACCCTCCCGCTGTCCGTGTCTTCGGCCCCACTTGTGCACTTTCACTCTCCGTTGCTTGTTTTTCTTCCTTCAGCAGAGTTGTTTTAACCCCTTCCATGCTGCCGCGATTCTGTGCCTGTGCTGCAGAATCGCGAGTGGGCGGGTTTATGACGGCCCCCAGCCGTCATCAGCACACGAGCACCGTAGTGCATGACGGCTGGGTGCCGTCATCAGCATGCAAGGGGTTAAAGTCTGTTATCTGTAATGATACGATCCCTGTTTGTCTACTGTTGCACTTGGTTCTGTGATTGTTTGTGAGCTGGTTTGTCGATCTGGCATGTTCGTGAGAGGGGCTCCATGGCAATTTGCCAATGACGAGGTGTAAAATAAATATAAGTAACTTCTTGAAATATCCACACTGCATGACTGCATTCTTGTAAGACCCTCTGGTTTGTACCATATGACAAGCTTTCGTACATAGTGTTCTATTTTTTTTCTTGGAGGGGAGGGGTGAAATACAAATTGTCCGATTCAAGCAGTTGAGGCATTTCGGTTTTGTATTGGGCCACATTTGCGTAAAATGTTGTTTTCCTACAGTTCTGCTCTGTCTCTGGTGCCATATTTAACAACAAGGGGTGGTGATGGACAGAGTTTCTGAATTAAGCAGAATATTCTCACCCAGTCAAGAGATCAGGGCTAGATCCAACACCGTTTTTTAGCTCACTGCACCATCCCAGCTCAGAGCCTGGCTATATGCAAATTAGTCTGTACCTGTCCCAGTGCATGATGGGAACAGGGCAAACCAAACTACCAAGCCAATTCTTACACTGGGAAGGAAACAAGCTTCCGGGGACCGGTTTCTGGCATTTCAGCCGTCGTCGGCCCGGCTTGCTTGAATCCTGATGGTGCAATGAGCAAGGGACTCACACCCTTCCACGCTTATGGTGGACAAAATATTTAACAACAAGGGGTGGTGATGGACAGAGTTTCTGAATTAAGCAGAATACTCTCACCCAGTCAAGAGATCAGGGCTAGATCCAACACCGTTTTTTAGCTCACTGCACCATCCCAGCTCAGAACCTGGCTATATGCAAATTAGTCTGTACCTGTCCCAGTGCATGATGGGAACAGGGCAAACCAAACTACCAAGCCAATTCTTACACTGGGAAGGAAACAAGCTTCCGGGGACCGGTTTCTGGCATTTCAGCCGTCGTCGGCCCAGCTTGCTTGAATCCTGATGGTGCAATGAGCAAGGGACTCACATCTGAGTATACCCTTCCACACTTATGGTGGACAAAATATTTAACAACAAGGGGTGGTGATGGACAGAGTTTCTGAATTAAGCAGAATACTCTCACCCAGTCAAGAGATCAGGGCTAGATCCAACACCGTTTTTTAGCTCACTGCACCATCTCAGCTCAGAACCTGGCTATGTAAATGTGTAAATGTGTCGTATTTGTATAGCGCGAACAGTGACCCGGAGGCATCCCGGCGCTTGTACTCCTACCACAAGGGAACCCCTCCTGGCTTTTCCTTGTGGGGTGTCCACTCCTGGGCATCCCATGGTGAAACCAGGCATCCCTTGTGTATCAGGGGGCCTTTGTGGAGACTAAGCAAGCTATTGCCCAGAGTTGCAGCGTGGGACCCATGCTTAGAATCGGCACTGAGGCGAGAATATCCGGTCAGAGGAATTTAAGCCCGAAACCCGCCGAGGCGGGAATCGAACCCTGGTCCCTCGCCAGCGTTCTGCATCAAGGTCTGCCGCTCTAAGCATTGAGCCACACTTCTCCACCTATATGCTATATGCAAATTAGTCTGTACCTGTCCCAGTGCATGATGGGAACAGGGCAAACCAAACTACCAAGCCAATTCTTACACTGGGAAGGAAACAAGCTTCCGGGGACCGGTTTCTGGCATTTCAGCCGTCGTCGGCCCAGCTTGCTTGAATCCTGATGGTGCAATGAGCAAGGGACTCACATCTGCGTATACCCTTCCACACTTATGGTGGACAAAATATTTAACAACAAGGGGTGGTGATGGACAGAGTTTCTGAATTAAGCAGAATACTCTCACCCAGTCAAGAGATCAGGGCTAGATCCAACACCGTTTTTTAGCTCACTGCACCATCTCAGCTCAGAACCTGGCTATGTAAATGTGTAAATGTGTCGTATTTGTATAGCGCGAACAGTGACCCGGAGGCATCCCGGCGCTTGTACTCCTACCACAAGGGAACCCCTCCTGGCTTTTCCTTGTGGGGTGTCCACTCCTGGGCATCCCATGGTGAAACCAGGCATCCCTTGTGTATCAGGGGGCCTTTGTGGAGACTAAGCAAGCTATTGCCCAGAGTTGCAGCGTGGGACCCATGCTTAGAATCGGCACTGAGGCGAGAATATCCGGTCAGAGGAATTTAAGCCCGAAACCCGCCGAGGCGGGAATCGAACCCTGGTCCCTCGCCAGCGTTCTGCATCAAGGTCTGCCGCTCTAAGCATTGAGCCACACTTCTCCACCTATATGCTATATGCAAATTAGTCTGTACCTGTCCCAGTGCATGATGGGAACAGGGCAAACCAAACTACCAAGCCAATTCTTACACTGGGAAGGAAACAAGCTTCCAGGGACCGGTTTCTGGCATTTCAGCCGTCGTCGGCCCGGCTTGCTTGAATCCTGATGGTGCAATGAGCAAGGGACTCACATCTGAGTATACCCTTCCACGCTTATGGTGGACAAAATATTTAACAACAAGGGGTGGTGATGGACAGAGTTTCTGAATTAAGCAGAATACTCTCACTCAGTCAAGAGATCAGGGCTAGACCCAACACCGTTTTTAGCTCACTGCACCATCCCAGCTCAGAACCTGGCTATATGAAATTAGTCTGTACCTGTCCCAGTGCATGATGGGAACAGGGCAAACCAAACTACCAAGCCAATTCTTACACTGGGAAGGAAACGAGCTTCCGGGGACCGGTTTCTGGCATTTCAGCCGTCGTCGGCCCGGCTTGCTTGAATCCTGATGGTGCAATAAGCAAGGGACTCACATCTGAGTATACCCTTCCACGCTTATGGTGGACAAAATATTTAACAACAAGGGGTGGTGATGGACAGAGTTTCTGAATTAAGCAGAATACTCTCACCCAGTCAAGAAATCAGGGCTAGATCCGACACCGTTTTTTAGCTCACTGCACCATCCCAGCTCAGAACCTGGCTATTTGCAAATTAGTCTGTACCTGTCCCAGTGCATGATGGGAACAGGGCAAACCAAACTACCAAGCCAATTCTTACACTGGGAAGGAAACAAGCTTCCGGGGACCAGTTTCTGGCATTTCAGCCGTTGTCGGCCCGGCTTGCTTGAATCCTGATGGTGCAATGAGCAAGGGACTCACACCCTTCCACGTTTATGGTGGACAAAATATTTAACAACAAGGGGTGGTGATGGACAGAGTTTCTGAATTAAGCAGAATACTCTCACCCAGTCAAGAGATCAGGGCTAGATGCAACACCGTTTTTTAGCTCACTGCACCATCCCAGCTCAGAACCTGGCTATATGCAAATTAGTCTGTACCTGTCCCAGTGCATGATGGGAACAGGGCAAACCAAACTACCAAGCCAATTGTTACACTGGGAAGGAAACAAGCTTCCGGGGACCGGTTTCTGGCATTTCAGCCGTCGTCGGCCCGGCTTGCTTGAATCCTGATGGTGCAATGAGCAAGGAACTCACATCTGAGTATACCCTTCCACGCTTATGGTGGACAAAATATTTAACAACAAGGGGTGGTGATGGACAGAGTTTCTGAATTAAGCAGAATACTCTCACCCAGTCAAGAGATCAGGGCTAGATCCAACACCGTTTTTTAGCTCACTGCACCATCCCAGCTCAGAACCTGGCTATATGCAAATTAGTCTGTACCTGTCCCAGTGCATGATGGGAACAGGGCAAACCAAACTACCAAGCCAATTCTTACACTGGGAAGGAAACAAGCTTCCGGGGACCGGTTTCTGGCATTTCAGCCGTCGTCGGCCCGGCTTGCTTGAATCCTGATGGTGCAATGAGCAAGGGACTCACATCTGAGTATACCCTTCCACGCCTATGGTGGACAAAATATTTAACAACAAGGGGTGGTGATGGACAGAGTTTCTGAATTAAGCAGAATACTCTCACCCAGTCAAGAGATCAGGGCTAGATCCAACACCGTTTTTTAGCTCACTGCACCATCCCAGCTCAGAACCTGGCTATATGTAAATTAGTCTGTACCTGTCCCTGGTGCCAGCTGGTCTCTGTGTCGACTCAGCCGAGCCAAACTCTGTTCGCCGGGAGGAGGGGTAGCGGTTCACTTCAATGTATGCAGACACAACATTGCTCAGTTACAATTCATGGTCCTGGAGACCATTGACAATTGACCATTGACAATTCACGTAATCAAGACATTAACAAAAGATTACTGCAAAAAGAAAACAAATGAATTTTTAGACTTGATTATATGAATCCTTTGGGGCTCAATGACCGTTTGGAAATTTCCTGCTATCTATGATGTATCCGAGTATTACTTTTTGAACTCACTGTGCTCTTGTACATTTGTTTTTTTCATTCAGTTCTTATATCTTCATCTGTTTTGACAAATGTGGCATTTATCCGTCTTCTATGCAACACGTTTTTTGTTTTTTACCATTGGTCATAACTGTTACTTGCATTAACCATACTTTCAAAATATCCATTACAAGATGGCCGCCACTTGTTCTATTCCTTTTGGCACTTCTATCTGACTGCGTCTATGTTCACCTTTTTTAAAGCATACAACTTTAACTCTTGTTTGAACACATCACGCTGTTGTACACAGTGGTCAGCTTTCTACAGCTACTTAGACCTTTACGGTCTTATCGGTAAGCCTTTTCTATCGATTCGCGCATGTTTTGCATGATGAATGCTTGTTTCACCTAAGTAACTTCTCACCACGCCGCGTACACAATCGCGTCAGTTGCGCACCTTTTTCGTTTTGTACTACTTGATTTTAACACGGGATCTTCAATATATCGGCACAACTCAATATGTTTAATAATTTACTATGTACTTAGTCACTTCGCGTTTCGCGTGAGATTCTATCTCGGCAAGCATGATTTATTTCTGTGCACTTTTTGCCAATATCGCTTTTAACATTAGGATTATTACAAGAGTACGTTTCTTTTCGCATGTTTCTGAAGCATGATTGCACATTGGTTTTTCCTGTTTAAAGTGAACATCACCTGGCTTTTGATTATCATACAGTGGTTTATATTATTATGATTGATAATTTGCTACGAATAGTGTGGGTCCTCATTATAACTCTATGTTTTAGATCTCCCCTGATGAAGTGCCCTTGAGGCACGAAATGCATTGGGACCGCTTTGCATCTTTGATGAAGTGAACTTTAATGTGATCAACAACATTAAAACGAAATCAGCGATAAATTCATGAATTAAATGAATTCAAATCATCACTTAATTTTTCTATGTGTATTTTCATTGACGTAAAGACAGTTTGTTAGAACTGGCTATTTCTGGTTGGCTAAGGCTGATGCCAAAGCTAGGCAGAAACCACCATTCTAGTCAGGGCAAGGGAGTCACACGCCAAGATAACCCCTGCTCACCCCCTGGTAGCTTGGCACAAGCAGTAAGGCTAAACTCAGAGGCAATGTGTAAAGCATTTGCGCCAGCACACAACAGCAACAACATCCTAGGCACACCACAAAAGGAACTCCACACAAGGTTATTATAAAATAACTTTTGTATTGTAAAAACACATCAGATCGAAGTCACATAGGTACATTGTGCCAACTGGCACGGGCAATATTCACAAGGGATTATTTACACCAGGACAGGGCCACATGGGCCACTGTCAGAATCAGCACTTAGTAGAAATTAGAATAAGTATAGCACAAAATAACAGTTATAAATCACAACCAGTAACTACTGGTAAAGGTAGGTACACACTACGCAATACTAATAACCATAGGCCTAGATCACGCATGGACACATAACCTCTCTAGTATAACTATACTAGGCAAAAGAACCCCCTAAGAATAAAATACATTTAAGGGTATAGTAAGAACACATTACACATGATGCAAAACCAACATTCAGAGGTGTAGGGAAGGAAAGACACATGATGCATAAAACATACATTCAGCGGTGTAATAACATGGCACATGATGCATCAGTCACATTCAGAGGTACTGGAGAAAAACACATGATGCCTAAAACATTCAGAGGTGTAAGGAAGGAAAAACACATGATGCATAAAATGATTCAGAGGTGTAAGAACAAGGAAGACACATGATGCATAAAATCATTCAGAGGTGCCAGAACCTAACTCAATAGCGCAAGAACACATGATGCCTAAAAACATTCAGAGGTGTAACATCAAGGTGCGTAATCATATTAAATGCAGTACATTTCCTAGCACCATATCACCTTGCACAAAACTCACATTAGGCAATTACCATCAAATAGATAATCATATTGCGCCTAAATAAAATCACATACCAGCCCCCATCTAATAAAGGGACTAAAGAGCCCTATTGTCCAGAATGTCAGGGCGCGCTGCCATGCATCACCAGTCAGGGGTGCGCCACTGGCGCAAAACCTAAACGTTGCAGGTGCCCACTACTTGCTGGGCACCTGAGGACATCACACAAGACCTAAATGGTGCAGCTGCCCACTAATTGCTGGGCAGCTGGGAATCATCAAAACTGCGACAGGGCCCTCACTGGCCCTTAGGCGCAAACTGCGCCCACGCTGGAGCCACACAGGCTCTGGGCAACACTGCACAGAACGTTGGATCCACACAGGCTCTGACCAAACACATAGCCAAACGTTGGAGCCACACAGGCTCTGTCACAACATATGCCCCCAACCGTTGGAGTCCCCCCTCTGGGGACTCGTGATCAAAAGAAATGCCCCGTAAATACTGTGGAGCGTCGTGAGGGACATGGGCGGTTTAAATAAAGTGTGCCCCAGTCAGAGCCACACAGGCTCTCTACACAAGTGCCCCCATAGGCTGGAGCAGCCCGCTGCCATCGGGGCCGCTCTGAAGATGGGCGCCGCACAGGTATGGGCACAGGGGGAGGGGGCAGGCACCGACAACGTGCCCCTACACCACCCTCCCCTAAAGAACAAAGCGTGGGCCCCTCTAGGCCCGAGCAACCATCCTCCTCCTTGGAGCGGCCCACTGACACACGGGCCGCTCTTAACACATTTCCTTCACCGGCACCACAATAATCCATCTGCTCCCTCGCGGAGCAGCAACAGTACTGCCCCTGCATCACCCGGCCCAGCCCCGACTCACCAGACCTCGGCGGCGCTTCTTTGCACAGGCGGCGCGGGACTTCTCTGCCGGGCGGCGGCTCTCCTTCGCCGGTGCTTCCTTCTCTCCCCGGGGCTCCCTCAGCACACGGGAGCCCCAGCGGCAGGCCACGCTTCTTCTCTCTTCTCTCTCGGGGCTCCCTCAGCACACGGGAGCCCCGCCACAGGCCGCAACACCCCGGCACATCTCCGGTCTCCCTCCAATGCATGGGAGACCGGCAACGAAAAAACAAGGCTTCTCTCTCCGGCCGGCGGGTGGGACTTCCAGTCCTTCTCCTGGGCCGGGATTGGCCGGCCAGAAAGCTGCTTGCGGGTCGTGGCGGGCAGCGTGGCGGCCCGTCCAGGCACTGTAGGCAGGGGCTGAATTAACCGAGGGGTGGGCTCCCTCGAGTTAAATAATAACAAAAACGAAGCGAGGCGGGCACTCGCGTTTCCAGCAAACAAAGCGCTCCCAAGCGCTATAACCAGGAATAAAGCGCTCCTAGCGCTAAAGGCAGAAATAAAGCGTCACCAGGTGCTAGGGGTGAAAGCAAAGCACTCCCATCGCTAGGGACAAGTAAAGGTCCACAAAAAGTCCTTCAGGGGTCCAAGACAAGTCTATCAGAGGTCCAGGACAAGTCCATCAGGTATCATGGGGCTGTGCAGAGTCCAGGGATTCCCCTGGGCCCAAGCAGCAGCACGCCCCTGGAAAGATTCAAGTCCAAAAACAAGAACACTTTGGAAGGGGACACAGCCCCTTTTTATACTATAAAATCTTTTGTCTAAAGGGTGCAGGCAGTGTGAGAACCAGCTAGAACTGGTTATAGGGAACTCCTTTCAGTGTGAGGGGCAGAGGCGACAGTCGCCCAGCAGGAGGTGGAGCCAGCATTGTGGCAGGTAGGCACAGCCCTCTTCACTCCCAGGTGCTATCTCCTCCCACTTCCCTGGCAGCAGATGCAGCCTTTCATCCACGGGCTGACTCAGACAACCTCCTGGGGCTCCCCAGCCCCTGTCACCCTCAAACCAGACAGTCAATCCACAACCAGGCCCAGGCACTCCTGGACCAGGCTCACCAGCCAATCACACGCCAGACACAAATTACGCAAATATACCAGGGGCACTTCTACACTAGACACAGTCATGCCGCATATATCATTACGCAGCATCAATCTCACGAGTTCGTACATATCAAACTTGACCCTGCACTCCCCACACATCAGGAACTACCATAGGCATACATATTCCCATTCATTCCTATGGGAGGACAGGTCACTCACCACACATACACAGAGAGCTCAAGCACTTTACACTGTACCACAGTGAAAAAGCGTGCAGAGGCCTAAAATCACCACCACCAGGTTCCAGAAACAGTCTAGGAAAAAGCAAAAAGTCTTGGGGTGAACCTGCCAAAAGGGCCGGGTCCAACACAGTTCAACATTGGAATATCGCAGTTGCGATTTTTTTATCAGTTGCGCCCAGAGGGTCGACCCTTAAATCTTTAAGGGAGGCACTTTTTTGAAGAGTATAACTTTGAAATGAAACACACTCAGGGGGGTAAACATGTTAGTCTGAGAAGCTCTATTATTAGGGTCGCTCACGAAGGACATTTGGGTGTGACAAAAACGTGCATGAAAATAAAACAGCATTATTGGCAGTTCAGGTCAGAAGTCTAGTGGATGGTTGTGAGGAATGTTTGCTTTCGGACAAGCACTGGAAACTTTCAAAGTCACCTTTACATCCAACCGAGTTTCCAGGGAAACCTTGGGATGAAGTTGGCTTGGATTTTTCTGCTACTTATAATGTTTTACCAGAGGAGTTGAGGTACTTGATTTTTGCTGCAGACTAGTATTCGAAATGGATGTACTACAAATTTGTGGATTCTCCTAATACAGATAATTCCATTTGGTTCTTAAAAAGAGTGTTTTTGTTAGAGGGTACCCCTGGGTCATTGGTAACGGATAATGGAACTCACTTTGTGTCTGATAGGATGTGTATATTTTGTGAGACTCATGAAATCAAGAGTTTGAAGGTGGCCATGTGTTCTCTAGCTTCCAATGGCCTGGTGGAACGGGGCAAAAAAAGATCTTAAAGAAGGTATTGAAACATCACTAGCTGCGGTTCTTGATGTAGGAACGATTTTGGAAGAAAAGGTGTGGAATTTCAATACTTCACCTCACTGTACTACTGGAATCACTCCCTTTGAGTTAATAAGGGGTAGAAAAGCAAACACTACTCTTAGAGGTCACAGACACGCTTATGATGTCATTAGACAGAGACTCTCCTGTCACGTTGGTGCTGCCTGATCTGTCTGCAGCCTTTGACACCATCTCTCATAGTATCCTGCTGAGCAGGCTCAGAGAGATTGGTGTCAGAGGTCTGGCATTTGACTGGATTCAGAGTTACCTGTCAGATAGAACACAATGTGTTCAGCTGGACTCATATGTGTCACCTACAACTGAGGTGGACAAGGGGGTCCCACAGGGCTTTATATTGAGCCCTAGATTGTTCAATCCCTGTCGCTCCCCTAGCCTCCATCATCAGACAGCATGGGTTTGAAATCATCTCCTATGCTGATGATACGCAGTTGATAGTAAACATAGAGAAAAACCCTGCAGAAACCAAGGCCAAGTTTATCAATTGTATGATGACCATACGGAGATATTGCTGTTTGGCAAGTGCAGATTGGTGGCCGATAGAATTAGGAGAAGCTCCTGTTCCAAGGGGCTGGACTAAGAACCTAGGGGTCAAAATAGATAACAAACTTTCAATGGAAGATCAGGTAAAAACTCTCGCAGGCACCTCTTATGGGAACATGCGGTCACTCAGAAAGATCTTCCCCTGGATTCCTTTGACTGCTAGAAAGACCCTGATTCAGGCGCTCCTTATGAGTCGCCTTGAAACACTGCAGCTCGCCTGGCTCTTGATAAACCAGCACGAACCCCCTCCCCCCCTTGCGCTTTCTACATTAGCTCCACGTAAAGAAGCGTGCTATCTTTAAGTTGTTTTGCATGGTCTTTAAGTCCCTTCACAGGCTGGGTCCGGCATATCTGACTAATAAGATCGAACGTTACCAACCGGGGAGACAACTTAGATCTAGCAATCGCAACTTGCTTTGTGCGAGGAGAATAAGGAAAGTTAAAATGGGAGGACATGCTTTCTCTTATCTGGCCCCCATACATTGGAATGAGCTTCCTGAAGCTTTTCGTGCCTGCACTAACTTTGTACAATTTAAAAAGCTGCTTAAGACATGGCTGTTCTAAAGAGCGAAGTCCTTACTCCTCTTCCAGTTGCTTCTCTTCTCGGGCGCCGAGAGATCCCCTTGGGGATGATTTGTGCGCCTTATAAATGAGTTAATAATAATAATAATATTACTGTCATGGCTTGGCACTAAGTTATCTATCGATGATGGCTCTGACTTTAGAGGTGTGGCTAAGGTTGTCAAGGAAAAACAGTTGGGCATGACGAAAAGGTTCGACAGGAGAGGTTTTCATTGTGATTTGGAAATCTCTGTGGGTGACTGGGTTTCGTTTAAAAAAACATTCAAGGTTAAAAAAGGCGAATCTGAGTTTTCAGATCCTGTTCTGGTTTGTAAGGTTAGTAAAGGGGCAGCTTTTTTGGAAGGCAAAGGCTAGTGGAACAAGAGGCATTTAGTAAAGTTGAAGAAGGATCAAGTGAAATTAATTAGAGGCAGGAAGATCCCATTGATGGAACATGATCTTGAGTGGACGCATTGGTTGAATGATCAGGAACAGACTAGATGCAGGAGTGTGAATGTGAGTCCTTTGGTCGGTGAACCGGTTGGTGGTTTGGATAATTCTGTGTACGGGGTTGTCGTATTAGAAAGCTCCCTTCCAAATTCAAGGATTTCTACATTCTAATTGATATTTTTTTTCTTCCCTTTTTAAGGGGGAAGGTGATATAATGGGTTTGTATTTAGAATGTTATTTATTCTGTGTTCTGTTTGTCCCGCGCTTGAAGAGTGCGTCTTCGGGAGTTGGATCAACTGCTGTCAGTTCCGATCGAGATCCGGAGAGTGCGCCGCTCCTTGCCGTGGCTGATGCTGTAAGACAATAAACGGATCTACTTTCACAAAATGCGTCTTTCTCGTGGTACCTGCTTAATTACCACAACTATATTTTCAAAACATAACACAGTATTTCTAAACCTGCCTATACAGGACCACAGAGGTTATTAAATCGAGGACATTTTTTAATAAAAATCCACAATTGGATGCTAGTTTTGGATTAAATGATATCTTGAAACCAATGCTTAAATATGCCATGACAATGTGTCATAGCAACAAACCCTTTGGTACCCCAGAAGGCTGCACCTGACAGCAGTAGCATCATCACTTCCATATAGTGTAAACATTAAATTGCGCCGACGACCTTGCACCACTAAAGAACCCTCCCAGCAAACCGAGAAGCAAGAAGGCCCCCTGGTTCACCGACGAACTCAAGGACTCCAAGAAGACCTGCCGCACCCTCGAGAAAGCCTGGCTCCTCGACCGGACCACTGACAACATAACCGCCCTCAAACTCGCGACCCGCAAGCACCACCAGCTCATCCGCACCACCAAGAAGAAATCACTGAAGGACCGACTAGACAACAACGCCCACGACAGCAAGTAACTCTTCAGCATTGTCAAGGAGTTCTCTAACCCCAGCACCGGCAACAACGACATCACCCCCTCACAAGATCTCTGCGACTCCCTCGCCTCGTTCTTCCACCGCAAGAATGCCGACATCCACAACAGCTTCGGCACAGCATCCTCGCAACCAACCGTCGAACCAACGCACCCCACCGCCACCCTCCGCACCTGGACCGCAGTGACCATCAAAGACACAGCCCGCACGATGAACACCATCCACTCCGGATCTCCGACTGCCCCCTGCCCCCACCACGTCTTCAACAAGGCCGACTCCACCATCGCACCCCGACTCTGAGACGTCATCAACACCTCCTTCGACACCGCCACCTTCTCGGAGAGCTGGAAGCATGCCGAGCTCCGCGCCCTACTGAAGATACCAACAGCGGACCCCACCGACCTCAAGAACTTCCGCCCCATCTCGCTCCTTCCTTTTCCTGCCAAAGTCATCGAGAAGATCGCCAACAGACAGCTTGCTGCCTTCCTCGAGACGAATGGAGCCCTCGACCCCTCGCAGTCCGGTTTCAGAGCCAACTACAGCACCGAGACCGCCCTCATCGCAGCCACCGACGACATCCGAGCCCTTCTCGACAACGGGGAAACAGCGGCACTCATCCTCCTGGACCTCTCCGCCGCGTTCGACACTGTCTGCCACCGCACCCTAGTCCAACGCCTCAGCAACACCGGCATCCAAGAGAAGGCACTGAAGTGGATCATCTCGTTCCTCGCTGGAAGAACACAAAGAGTCCGCCTCCCCCCGTTTCGCTCGGAGGCCATCGAAGTCATCTGCGGCGTCCCGCAAGAATCATCACTCAGCCCCACCCTCTTCAACGTCTACATGAGACCTCTCGCAGCCATCGCATGCCAACTCAACCTCAACATCATCTCCTACGCCGACGACACCCAGCTGATCCTCTCCCTCACCAGAGACCCCGACACCGCCAGAACCAGCCTCTACGAAGGGATCAAAGAGGTTTCCGAGTGGATGAAGAACAGCCGCTTGAAACTGAACTCAGAGAAGACGGAAGTTCTCATCCTTGGGCCATCACCCACCGCCTGGGATGACTCCTGGTGGCCCCCAGCCCTGGGCACCGCCCCCAAGCCGACAGACCACGCACGCAACCTGGGCTTCATCCTGGACTCCTCCCTCTCGATGACCAGACAAGTCAACGCCGTCTCTACCTCATGCTTTCACACCCTCCGCATGCTCCGCAAGATTTTCCGATGGATCTCGATCGAAACCAGGAAGACAGTCACCCAGGCCCTCGTCACCAGCCGGCTGGACTATGGAAACACCCTCTACGCCGGAACCACAGCCAAGCTGCAGAAAAGACTACAACGCATCCAGAACGCCTCTGTCCGACTCATCCTAGACATCCCTCGACGCAGCCACATCTCCGGCCACCTGAGGAACCTGCACTGGCTCCCCGTCAACAAGAGGATCACATTCAGGCTCCTCACCCACGCACACAAGTCTCTCCACAACCTGGGCCCCAAGTACCTCAACGACCGCCTGTCCTTCCACACGCCAGCTACGATCCGCTAGCCTCGACCTCGCCACCGTACCACGCATTCGAAGAGCCACCGCCGGAGGCATATCCTTCTCCTACCTGGCGGCCAAGACATGGAACTCCCTCCCCATCCACCTTCGGCTGACCTAGGACCACCTCACCTTCAGGAGACAACTCAAGACCTGGCTGTTCGAGCAGTGGCGGCCCCCCCTCCCCCAAGCGCCTTGAGACCCTTCCGGGTGACTAGCGCGCTATACAAGTGACATGATTGATTGATTGATTGATTGATGCTAGTAATAGCAACAACCTTATTGCCCTGGCAGCATAATTTTCAAACAAAGGAATACGTGTAAAGATGTACGGTGACAGCATTGCTCTTTTGGCCGACAGCCAAGAAAGACAGGCCCTGAGCATTAGATACTGGTTATCGAAAGTAGAAATGAGCAACCACTGTGTGTCTATTGGTTAAATGTATCCGGTTTGAAGGGATGCATATGTAGGTGCAGGGTCAACGTGAATGAAAGGAAATGTCAAAGACAGTGATGTGTATGTGAAATGGTCAAAGCAAAATCGCATAGAGCAAAGAGGGCATGAGTTTTGAGCTAAACTGATGTGAGATTATTTCCATGCCAAAGAAAAAGCACAACATACGTTGGAAAAAGAAGCAACGCTATTCTCTCTAAAAAAGAAAAAAAAACCCTGGCTAGGTGTATACGGAGTTAACTGATGAGTTTAGCCAGACCAATATAATTAGTTAAGAAGGATGTGGACACCGAGAGCATAATTTTGTCCTGGTTAGCCAGTAAATAAGAAAGGGTCTGACACTGCCTCCTCACCTAAAAAAGAAAATACCCAATGCTTCCTCTGATCATCATGCTCTGAAATTGCTGTGCAGGCTTGCCTCGAAAATAAATTGTCGAATTACAGCTTGAGGAGCGGATCGCCAGGTGAAGGACACTAATCAAACTTTAGTAATCTGTGCTTAGTCCATGTATATTGGGAAAGAAAGATATAAGGGGGCAGTGTAGTGATACCCTGCCACCCTAGACCCTGTGTGTGTGTGGGGGGGGGGGGGGGATGGATCCAGAGTCCTGCAGGATTCCCCCCAAAAAATGGCAGTCCTGGACCACATTGTTCAATTTAGGGGTTTGGGGCGCGGGCCTCATTCTCCCTGAGCCATGATAGTCTTGGGGTGCCCACCACTGGGGCTGAAATGTGCCCAAAAGGGTAGAGGGATGGCACGCCCACCCCAGCCCCAGTCTTGAAAGTCTCTGGGGACCCCATCCTCTGGGGCTAATTTATTTAATTAAAGGGAGAGGGCCACGGGGTCCTCCTTCCCAAGCCATTATAAGCTCTGGGGAGCCCACCGCAGGGGCCAAAACTTTCAAAAAATTGGAGGGGCCTCCCTGAGCTTTAAATGGACCTAGGAACGCCAATCCCCAGGGTTGCTATTTTTGTGAAAAGCGTGGGAGCATTTTTTAAATTCCCGCCAAATGCAAGCAAACAAAATTTGCTCCCAGCAGGCAGGAACTTTTAAACAAATTCCCACAAGCGGATTTCAGGGCTGGTTTCCTGCCCGCACTGAGCTGCTGCCTCCGGGCGGGAGCAATACTGTCTCCTGCAACATGTGGGGAGCCGGCTGGGAAAGAAGGGGCCCAGGGGCTACCACTGCAGCTGCCAACATTATGCATGGTGTGTGCCCTGGGTGGACACAAGGACTCTCACCTTAAACTAATGGGGGCCCAGGGATAGGATCCCAAGCCCATAATAGCCTTGGTGAGGGCGCCACACCGCCTACCCTTTAAAATAGATACATCCCTAGGGGATAGGGTCTCCAGGGGCCTATGAGACTTGGGAAGCGGAGGGGGCACACAACCCCCTCCCATTTAAAAAGAAAAAAATAACCCTGGGGAATGGCGTCCCAGGGGCCCAATAAGTCTCAGGGAACGGGGGCTATGTGGCCCCCCTCTCCCTTAAAATAGGTCCCTGGGGGAGGGGGTCCCCAGAGTCCAATGAGGCTCAAGGAACAGGAACATGCGGTCCCTCTCTCCTTTAAACAATGAGGGTTGGGGAGGGGGCCAAACAGCCCTCCTCCCCTTTGGAAAAAAAGGGCCCAGGGATATGCGGCTACCATGGCCTAATGAGGCTCGGGCGGGCACGCAGCTCCCCTCACCTTAAAAAAAAAAATTGTCCTTCGGGGATGGAGTCCCTAGGGTCTAATGAGGCTTGGGGAAGGGGAAATGGCCTCCTTTAAAATACATAAGGCCATGGGAGAAATGTTCCCCAGGGCCTAATGAGGTTTGGGAAGGGGGCCACAAGCCCCTACCCCCTTTTTATTGGTTATGAGAGATGGTATCCCCAGGGCCTAATAAAGCTCAGGAATGGTTAATGCATAGCCCCCACTTCCCTTTTCTATTATAATTGTCCCTGTGAGATGGGGTCCTCAGGGCCTCCTCAGGCTCAGGGAGAGGGGCTGTTCTCCACTTACACGTGATTTTGCACTTTACAACCATAAATCCTAGTGCTACGCAGAGACGTTCTCTGCTAGTGAGGTCGGAGTCTCCCCACACATTCAGCAGACACCATCTCGGAGATTTAACCTCCTCGACCTTATGTACCTCCCTCATATTTGTCAGTCTTGTCTCCCAATACTCCTGGAGAAGCGGGAAACCCCATATCATATGGAAGAAAGTGCCGTCATCCTGATCACACCCCCTGGGGCACAGCAGCAGGGCTGTTCTCCCCATCTTCACCAGTGTGGTGCATGCGTAATAGTCTCTGTGCAAAATCTTATGTTGCACCAACCTGAACCGCAAGCGTATGGCCACTTCTCTAGGGGATGCCGTTGCTTCCAGCCATTCCTCATCCTCGAGGGCTCCCAGAGCCCCCTTCCATCAGGTTCGGAGCACTGCTAGGGTCCTGGGACCTTGTTCATAATTTTACAGTATATTAAGGAGACTGCATTTTTGTCTAAGTAGTCTTCAAGCAATCTATCCTCTAAAGGGGAGGCTGCTGGTAGTACTGTCCTCTTTGGTATAGCTGCTTTTATTGCATGGTAATCTGAAGGTATCTAAAGGTCTACTATTGAGCCATCAGGTAGACCTCCTGCTGGGTTGCAAACCTTAGACATTCCGATCATGCCGTCCCATTTATCAAAACCTTTCTGTTTTAAGTCTAGTCTCTTGGAGTCCCCACAATCGAGTCATTAAAGTGATTTTATTCTTCCAGCCCAGTGTTCTTGTTCCCTCATGTCAGGCATGGAATGTGGTCCAGGTTGGCCACTGGAACGAGCCATTCTTTCCCCCCTAGATCGCCACCTGGTTGCATATTATGGCGATCAAGTCTGAATGCCGGATCATCTACAGGTCTATGAACCCAGTGGTTGATCACAGTGAGTTGGGCCACCCAGTAATATCTTTTGGAGGGAGGGAAGTGCTATCCCACTGTCATACCATTACTGGTCAATTTTGTTAGGGAGATTCGGGACATGCCCGCTGAACAGAATTGCACCAATTTGGCAGAAATCTAGTTCTTGGTCTAGAAAGTGCTTTTTGTAATTTGGTGTAAATCGGCACAGCAGTTTTGGAGTTAATAAATTTAAAAGTTATATCTACATCTAAAGCCGTGGATCCACGTGCCAACAGCAATGCCGTGATTGGCTGGCCGCAACCTGGGAGAAAGATTGTGCCACAATCTTGTGAGGAAGGACATATTTCCGGGGGAGTGAGGGGGAATAAAGTAGAAATGGAGGCCAGAATAGAGTATTCTGACCTTGATGGCGTGGTCTGTGACCGACCCCTCCTGTGGAAAAAATTGTGGAAAAACATTTTTCTGTGTGCGCGAGGTCCGTGGATCCACCACGGTGCTCAGTGTGCCACCCCCATGTGTATCTGTGCAGATCCAGGCCCAAATTGAAAAAATACATACAACCACTCACACATCCATACACCCGTTCACAAACACATCCAGTCACTCACACAGCTACACGCACACCCATACAGCCACTCACATACCACTCATCCGCCACACATGCCCACTTACACACCCATACAGCCACTCACACACCCAGAGACCCAGAAAACCACTCACACACCCATACAGACATTCCCACAAAAATCACACATCCATACAGCCACTCACGCACCCATAGTCCCTGATACCTCCACTCAGAGACCCAGAGAAACTCTCACACACCCAGACACAGAAAACCACTCACACACCCATTTAAACCTTCATACAGTCACTCACACACCCAGTCACCCATACAGTCACTGATGCATCCACTCAAGGACCTTAAGAACCACTCACACATCCATTCACATACCCAAATAGGCTCTCACACACCCCTGCTGCCGCTCACATACCCAGAAAAAAACTCATACACCCACCCACATTGCCACTCGTACACCCAGTCAGAGATCCAGAAACCACTCACAATACACGCAACTAATATACCCACTTACAGACTCAGAGAACCACTCACAGACCTACGTAGCCACTTACACTTCCTGCTGGTTGGCTGCCTTTGGGGGATTGGCCACCTGTGGCCAAACCCCCACTGCGCACGGCCAAAGGCTTTACGCAGCGGCATTAGGATTAATGAATGGTAATTGAATAATAATTTGTTTAAAAAAATTAAATTCACTCAAAACAACAATGGTTAAAGGGAAGTTATAGTTAGGAAATAACATTAAAAACTATAGAAATTCCCTGAAAAAACGGTTACAGGGAAATTATAGATAGAAAATAGAATTTTAAAAATCTTGGAAAATCTCTAAAAAAACAAAGGTTGCAGGTGCGTTCTAGTTAGGTTCAGATTTAGCACACATACAGCCATAGAAATTCAGCTGTTATATGTATCTCAAGAAACTATAACTCTTGCCCTAAGGCAATATAAACTCGTGCCCTATCCACTGCTAATTACCCCACAAATTACATTAGTCATAAAATCTTCTATGACATTCTTGATAATATCACTGCAACATTTGCAATAAAATTATTGATGAGAAACAGTGCATGGCGAGGGCCAGAGTTATTTACCTTAGGGCAGGAGCTATAGTTTCTTGAGATAACTATAACTGTTGAATATCTGTGGTTTTATGTGTGTAAAATCTGAACCTACCTATAACATCCCTTTTAAATTCAATGTTTACGTTTTTTTTAAATTCTATATTCTAATTATAAGTTATGTTATCCCCGTGCAAAGTCAAAAGAAAGTTTTCACGGAATCTCTAACTAGCACATTAGAAGTTCTAATAATTAAATATGAATCCCATCATGTGATCATTGTTGGGGATTTCAATACGAGGGGCCTGGACATGATAACTGATTTTCATAGGCATATGGGCAAGGCTGCGCCCTTTCTTACTTATCTTTGAAATCATAAGTTATGTTCAACCTACTTAATAAAAAAAATACGCTTTCCCACATGGTGCTCCCAACCAACTTTTAAGAATGCATCTACAATAAATGACATTTTATTTAATGAAAGCTGGCTGATAGTCTGGGGGACTTCGTAATCGATAACAGAGGAGAAAGCGACCATAGGCCACTGTGTGCCTCTCTACAATTAGCAGTGTGATCAGCAGCTTCACTGCAAGAGATAGGAGACCCACGGGAGAAGAGCAGCGCAAGGTTCTCCAAAGAATTAAATGGACAAGCAACTTTGAAGCTAACCTGATGAAGTGGGTGGAAAAGAGCAAATCATGCCAACAGTCAACCTCCCCGTCAATAGCAATAAGATGCTGGGAAGACCTCATAGTAGACCTACAGCAGAAAATGGGGGAGGCCCAACACTAAAAAAAGAGAATGAGTTCAGAAATGTCATCTCAGGGGCAACGCACCCCAAAGGGCTTAATTCAGTGCAAACGTGCCCTTCGAAAGGCACTTAAGGTGAAGAAAAGAGATCGCAACCCATCTGGGGGGAGCTTTATAGCCGCTCTGAGGGCAACCTACAGAAAGAAAGCATGGGACTGCAAAAGAAAACCCATTGAAGGGAAATGGCTCAAATTGTTTACCTTGCTGAAAGTAAAGAATTATCCCAAACTATGGAGATACATCAATCACCTTGATACTCGCAGTCCAACAAAGGAAAACGCGATAGCTGGAAACGAGTGGAAAAGGTATGTTGAAGTACTGTACTCAAAGGTTTCTCCAGATGAATGGCCCATCGCCAAGAGATGCCCGGAAGCAGCCCACGACATTGCCCAAGGCACCCTATTCACAGAAGGTGAGGTAATCAAAATCAAAAAGGAAATGAGAAATGATGGAGCCACAGGATTCAACTGCACTTTTTAACTATACATTCATGACTGCAATGATACTGCAGTCTTGGAGAGGATCCATCCTATTCCCCATTCATGATAAAAGGCGACTGTTCTAACCAAGCAAACAAGAGCCTTGTTGCCCTGCAGACCTAGAAGCCAAGGCTTATAACTGAATCTTACTGAAGGAATTGGAGGTATGGGTAAATAACAAAAAAAAGAATCCTCCCATTTTATCAGTCAGGATGCAGGGCAAACAGCTCAACCATGGATAACATCATTGGGCTGGCATATCTTTCCAAACAAGCTGTCAAGGAAAAGCACCTGCCCTTGTTTTGCTACTTCATAGATTACAGCACAGCCTTTGAAAGGTTGGACCGAGGCTGGCTTTTGGGAAAACTGACTGCCTGGGGGATCCCGACCATGCTCCTGAAGTCTATTATATCTTTTATTGAGGGGACCTGGGATCAGGTAAAAAAAAATAGCCCACCACAGTAACATCAAGAGTTGCCACCAACAACGGGCTCAAGGAGGGCTATGTTTTGGCCCCTCTACCCTTCAACCTTTACACTGCCGACCTGGAGTCTGCCCTTAAAGGTGACAGCTTAGTCCCCCCACAGCTGGGCAAGGTGAGGCTCTCCATCTTACAATACGCAGATGACACAGCAATAATGGACCATACTAGGGTGGGTCTCCAGAGAGCCCTCAATGAACTTTACAAGTACAATCAGGAAAACTACTTGCAAGTTAACCAGAGCAAAACCAAGATAGTCATATTTGGTAAATATTCACACAAAAGGCAAAACCTTTGGCAATTGGGAGCACATCAAATAGGGACAACATCAACCTGCAACTACTTTGGGGTCTGACTCTCGGAGGGCTAAACCGGCGACTCACATAAAACATCAAAGTGCAAAGGCTGACTGTGTAATCTTTATACCGAAGCGTTTAAGCCTACCCCTGACAAGCCCAACTGTGGAGCCAATGCTGGCAGTCCTGATAGGGAAATTAATTCCAGCATTCAACTATAGACATCTGGTCTTTCCTGGTGCCCTGGATTCATTCATAGTAGCGGCACAGGTCAAAGTATATGAATCAGTGCTGCTATCTCCGAGACAACCAGGAATGCCAGGCTAAGGCTGGAGCTCAGTCACAGCAGACCAGACTTGGCAGTATTGGGGGGACCTAATTAATTTCTACATCAGGGTCTTAAGAGCCCGGACAACACACTCCAACACCAATTGGGACCTATCTTCATGGAAGGCAACTCCCCCTGGCACTCTAGCTGAGGCAGGCAATTGGCAATTTGAAGATCCAAGCAGACAGCCTGCTCTTACCCGAGATTCTGATATCTATCTAGAAAAACACAGTGAAGAGGCAGATACTGGTCATCTCGTTTGAAAAGGACCTGGCTACTTTCACTACAACCCCATTACGGCGCAGTGGATATGTCATACACCGAGAGGAAAGCTCAACAATACTTACGTGAGGCGTTATCAGCTCAAGCCCACAGGAAAATACTCTAAATGAGGCTCATCGCACTAAGAATCACTGATTTTAACCCAGTCTGGGCACGCCAGGGGGAAGCAGCATCTTGCAGGCTATGCTCATAACATAAGAAATCCTGATTGTACCGGTTGTGTTGCTGTCCCAAATTGGCCGAAGATCGCTACCAGCGCCTTCGCCCCAGCTTTAGGGAGGACTTGCAAGGAGGCCTTGAAATGCTTCCGATACAAAGGTCTGTAACCTCGCAAGAGCAGCGAAGTTCATACATCTAATTAGACTGGCACTTGCAGACCCGCCACAGATCTTACAGCCCTTCGGCAGGCCAAAATATAAAACATCAAACCCGACCTGGCGCTTCTTAACCCAAATTCAACGTCGAGCAGCTGGATCCTGATAACCGAGAGACTAGGAGACGTCCCCTAAATCTGCACAAGGCACTTTACATTATTCCATGGTGGCTTGGATTTTAATGAAATGTCAAATAACATAAAAAAACCCTCTTTCTCCGGCTTGCATACAATGACAACAAACTGTGAAGACGCTTGAACAGTGGGGCCAAGCTGTCATGGGACTTAAGGGGCCCGAGGAGAGTGGGGGGGGGGGGGGGGGTGCATGGTGTTGGGCAAATTTTATGCTCATTTTACTGTTAAGATTTTAATTAATCGAACAGTCAAAAACTGGCTTTCTATGGTTCTATGTATGTAATATCTGAACCCAACAATAACGTCCCTGTAATCTTTGTTCTTTTTTTATTTTAAGGGTTTTTTTAAATTCTATTTTCTAACTATTATTTTCTAATTATAATGTCCCTGTAACCTTTTGTTTTTCAGTGACTATATATATATAATATATATTTCCTAAGTGAAAAGGCATAGTTAAGTGGAGTTTTGTGTCTGGCACAAATCACTGAAATTCATCAATCATGGTTACCAACACTCACAATAGCTGCCATGCTCGAAAGCCGAATTTTCAAACAGTCTAGAAAGTTTTAGGAACATCACTTTTTACGACATTCCTGTGGCGATCGGGGCTTCACCTAATCAACAAAGCAGTGTTAACCTGGTCTTACAAATTGGCGCAATGAGGAGAAATGTTTCACTTCTCCTCATTTTTGCTGTTTTCTTGTGTGCTGCGTTATGCAGCACACATGAAAGCAGCAAAAAGCCAATGATTGTTTATGTACAGGAAAGTGCCCCTTCCTGCACATAAACAATATTTTTTTTTAAATGCCGTTTGTGTGCTGCATTAAGCAGCATACACAGAAATTAGAAAACAGCATTATTATATTGTTTAGGTGCAGGAATGGGGACCTTCCGGCACATAAACAATCTTCCCCTGCATGCAGACACCCTTGCTCTATGGTGCAAGGGTGCCTGTGTTGGCGCTAGGCTGCCTAATGTAAATATGGTGCAGCCCTGCATTTCTGAAGTGGCGGAGTGAGGTGTTAACCCAGCAAGGCTAACGCCTCACTCCGCCACTTCCCTTGTAAATATGCCCCAAAATTTCCAATCCTGGGGGCGTGGCCAAGATGGTGACCTGAGCAGAGGTGGGTCTCTGTGGCTCCCTGCCCCGGCGCTTGTTAATAGCCTTTAACGCAGCCCACACAGCCCTAACGTCTGTGCGCTGGCCCACACTTGGCTGCGGCTGTGACCTGCATCATCGAGGCGGCTGTGGGGCCTGCCGGCCCGAGTGTAGGATCCGACGAAGGCCGGGGCCTGAGACGGCAGCGGAGAAAATGGCAGCTGCTGTGGCGGGCTCGACAGCTCCACTCCGACTGGCGGTCGGGGCCTGAGAGGAACCGAGGTCGATCCGCTCTCTGCGGGATTGGCGGCGAGGCCCTGCTATCCCGCGACTCTGGCCCGGGGGTCGCGGCGGGTGCCGACTACTCCGGTGACGGCTCGACTGGAGCGACACGGAGGTGCTTGCCGGAGCTGCAGAAATCGAGGGCCCGGCTTGGGGCCTGCTCTTACGGGGCGCCCGCGGGTCCCGGAGGGAGCGCCTGACCCGAGCGCGGGCCGTCGCCCTGCACCCCAAAGCTTCGTCGACAGCAAGGCAGTGGCACTGGAGCATGGAGGAGGTGAAGGAGATCGTGGCCGAGACGGGCCGTGCAGCAGAGCGCCAGCAGCGGCACCATCCTGAGTGGCTGGACGGAGCTGACGGCACTCGCACGAAGGCCTGACGGGACCGGGACCTGAGGTGAGGAGCGCACTAGCAGGAGGAGAGAGGGAGACTCGGGGGCACACTCGAGCCTCCGGCGCACGGCCTAGACGACCCACGCGAGATCTGAGGGGTCAGAGAAGCGAGGGCTCCCTGCCTTGAGGTCCGAGCACTAGCTGGAGGGCCCCACACAGCATAGACGAGACACGACCCAGCGTCACCCGCCGCTACCGTGGCCACTTGGGAGCCACTGGGGCCCCAGTTCCTCGGCCCCACGCGCAGGCCCCGCCGTGCAATCGCGGCTAACCTTCCCAAGGACGTCAGAGCGGACTACGCTGCTCATCACCGGCCACCCTTGGGGCAGCTTCTAGCAGGAGCCCTGCGCTCGCCCTTTACATCTACCCCAGGAGCGTCTTTACCCAGAGCCCCCACTAGACCGCCCGGACTACAACCCCAGGCACCATTGGGACGGGAGGCACCACTGCAGCCGGCAAACCCCCCGCAACGCGCCATACCGCCAACACGCGTCCACAGCAAGACTTGGCCTGCGTGCCTGACGGTAACGACCGCTGGGCCCACCGACAGCCTTGAGGAGGGAGGCGTCCAAGGGGTGGGCAGTCACGGGCCTGCCGCCGCGGCCCAGCCATGTCCTCTACAAATCGTAGCGAGAAAAGCCCCGACAAGCCGACTCCTGTGACGCAGCCCAAAGATGGAGACCGGGCAGACGGCGAGGCACCAGCCACGAAGTCCTTTATGGAGGCGCTGTTCACCTCCCTTAAGGAGGACATACAGACTCTCAAACAGGAGATGGCCGGGGGGTACAAGGAACTAAGGCGAGATGTGGACGAGCTTGGAGAACGAGTGGCGGAGGTGGAGACAGCGGATATGGCTAGGAGCGGAGAAGTACACACTTCAACAAGAAATACTTCGGCTTCAGGAGCAACAGATGGATCTGCAGGCCCACACGGAGGACTTGGAGAATCGCTCCCGGTGCAATAACATCTGCGTCTGTGGTGTTCCGTCCAAGGCCGAAGGGGGGGATGTGACAACCTATCTACAGGGCCTGGTTCGAGACATTCTGGGGGGGCCTGACGATTACGAGATCCGAATCGACAGAGCACACAGAGTTGGTCTTCCACGCCGTACAGCAACCCTCCCCCCGGATATCCTAGCTTTCCTCCCAGACTTTCCCCTCAAGGAGCGCATCCTAAAATTGGCCCGGCAGCGACACCCCCTCACTTATAAGGGCCATGCAGTGGAACTCTTTCAGGATCTGTCCGCGATTACCCTACAGAAGAGCCAGGCGTTCAAGAAGGTCACTGCTTTTCTACGGGAGAAGGGTGTGCCATATTCCTGGGGGCATCCGTTCCGCATCGTCTTCAAATGGAACCTTCAACAACTTCGGTCCCTGCAAGACACCTGCGACCTACTAGGCATCCCGCCTGACAAAGGAGGCCCGGGGGACGAGTCTGGCACTTCCCCATCCCAAACAGTGCCGCTACCAAGCGCTAGAGACAGCTGGCAACAGGTGAGAGGTAAGCCCCCCAAGAAGAAGATCAGCAAGCCCAACCCCGAAACGGTGGTGCAAGAGCAAGCAGACGCTATCGGAGAAGTGACAAAAGACACTACTAGCACGTCAGGGGACCTGACGGGTTGACCCGCTGATGTACACAGGCGTCGAGCTGCGAGAGGGCCGGGGCGGGGAGCCGACAGGTTGCCGTTGCCAATGCTTCCCCATTGACGTTCTACTTTACCACAGATCCAGTTGGTCTAATGGCTGGAGCTGGGACAATGTTCGCATACAGGACACTCGAGGCTGGAGTGGGGGTGAAGGGAGGTGAGGGGGGGGAAGGGGTTGCGGGAGTTTGGGGATGTTGGGGCGGGGGGGAGGGAGGGATTGATCTCCTTGTCCACAATATTTTGTGTCTCACTCGGGACTATCTAGGCCATCACGTGCAACAGCTTAGCTACGGGCCGGTGCGGGCCTGGTGCCGCGCGTAGTGGCTTGAGATGACACACCACTTAACAATTCTCTCACTCAACGTGAAAGGGCTCAACAACCCTATTAAACGCAGGGCGGTCCTGTCTCTCCTGGAGCACTCAAAGGCGGACATCTGCCTCTTGCAAGAAACCCATCTGCTGCCCAAAGATCACCACAGGCTCAAATCCCGATCCTTTCCCTGGCAGTTCTTCTCGTCCGCTAACAAGAAGGTGGCCGGTGTGGCAGTATTGGTGGCCAAGTCATTTGGGGGCAGGGTCCTGCAAAAGGAGGCGGAGATCAGGGGTAGGTTGCTGGTACATCGTTTCCAAGTAGCGGGACAGACACTATTGGTGGGCACTATCTATGCACCCAACGAGGTATACACCCGTTACAACGCATCTTTTACTCCGCACTACCATTACAACGCTACTTTTACAACGCATACCATTACAACGCATTGCGCTGGGGGGCGCTCTAGGATAGGGAATAAGTATAATTTACTATCCAACACCTTCCCTAGGGTCCACGGGGACTGGAGTTAGAATAGTAAATTATACTTACCACTATCCAGCACCTCAAAGCGCTATGCGTTGTAATGGTATGCGTTGTAATGGTCGCGTTGTAACGGTAGGTAGTTGTAATAGTATGCGTTGTAACATGGTACATCCACCCAACGAAAACCAAGAGGAATTCCTACACACTGCCCTAGAGGCCACCACTGCTAACACGCATTCACATATACTACTCGGGGGTGACCTGAATCTGGTGTTTCACAACACAGCAGACCGCTCCGGTCAAAGGTCCGGCCAGGTGGGAGCTCTCTCAGAGGTGGGACACGCTCATATCGCAGACCTGGATCTCGTTGATCTATGGAGACACGCACACCCGCGGGCAACAGCATACACTTATTACTCCGCTGCCCACAAAACATATGCACGACTCGACCACTTTCTGTGTTCCTCCCAGCTGGCGCGTCAAGCAGGCGACGTGGAAATACTCCCAGCCTCTTTGTCCGACCACTCACCAGTGGTGGCGTCCTTCCGGGTCTCGGCGGCGCCCGGCCCGCAGCGGCACAGCGGGTGCACAATGGCCTTTTGCAGCTCCCGACCACGCTAGAGCGGATTAGCACAGCGCTCGCTCAGTTCCTCTCCCATAATGCCAACGGAGATACCTCTAAAGCGACGCAATGGGTGGCCCTTAAGGCGGTTCTCCGGGGGAATTCATTTCTATAGCCACAGCTAACAATAGGGAACGCGCGCAGAAAAGGGTCGAACTCACCCAGCAAGTGGCCGAAATGGAACAGATGCACCAACGCACGGGGGCTGCACGGGCGTGGCGGCAACTCTGCACGGAACGGAAGATGCTGGCGGCATTGGACCAGGACGTAGCGGAATATGCCGCCATGCGTCTCCAGCACGCGTACTATACTGGGGTGACCGCTGCGGGAAGCTGTTGGCGAGCAGGCTACGGGAGCAGCGCCAGAGGCAGCAGATCCGAACCCTCCAGCCCAGCTCCGGCGGCCCCATCACTGAGGACGCGGCCATCGCCGCGGCCTTCGGCGACTACTACGCTGACCTCTACACAGCAGACAGCCTTGACCTGCGGGATGGCCATAGCTACCTGCAAGTTGCAACTCTCCAGTCACTTAATGAAGCACAGACGGCATTCCTCGACCGACGCATAGGCCTGGAGGAGGTCATCTCAGTGATCTCTCGCTTGAAACTGGGGAAATCCCTTGGCCCAGACGGCTACACAGCGGCCTTCCATAAGACCTTCTGCCCACAAGTGGCCCCGCTGCTAAAGGACCTTTTCAACACCTTCGACACGCCTGGCGCCATCCCGCCAGATCTACTGGAGGCTGCCATCGCGGTGATCCCCAAAGAGGGAAATGACCCCACCCGGTGCGGCTCCTACCGACCGATTTCCCTGCTGAACATCGATCTAAAGCTCTAGACCGGCATCCTGGCCAGTAGGCAGGCGCCCTATTGCAACAGCTGGTGAAGCCTGATCAAGCGGGCTTTATTCCACAGCGGCAGACGAGCGACAACACTAAGCGAGTCCTCCACCTCATCGAGGCCGGATCTCGGACGATACCGGACTGCATGCTCCTCACAATTGATGCGGAGAAGGCCTTCGATAGGGTGCATTGGCCCTATCTAGAGTTAGTGCTGCAGCGGTTCGGAATCGGAGAAACACTCCGCAACCGTATCTTCAATTGTTATCGCCAACCTAACGCCGCAGTCCGGGTCAACGGTCACACATCCCCGAGGTTTGCGATTGGCAGGGGGACCAGGCAGGGGTGTCCACTCTCTCCCCTTCTTTTCGCGCTCTACATGGAGCCATTGGCGTGCCGGGTGAGAGATCACAACCTCATTACAGGCATACCGTTTGGCGGAGACACACACACGATTAGTTTGTATGCTGACGACATCTTACTTTCTCTAACCAACCAGATGCAATCCCTCTGGGCGCTTTTTATCAAGCTTCACACCTTCGCACAGGCCTCAGGCTTTAAGATTAATGTGGCGAAGTCGGAAGCCCTGAATCTGTCACTGTCACCGGAGGTGCTAGAGGATGCCTAGGCTGAATTTGACCTTCAGTGGTCGGAGTCAAGCATCCCTTTTCTGGGGGTCTTATTGGCCCCAACAGTGCAGGCCTCCGCGGACGCTAATTATGCCAAGCTCTGCTCCCGACTTCGGGATACCCTCAAACGGTGGAAACACCTGACCCTATCCTGGCTGGGTCGGATTGCTGCCATAAAGATGACCCTGTTGCCCCAGATTCTTTATATATTCCAGACCCTTCCTCTGTGCCCGCCAGCGGGATGGCTTCAGAAGACCCAAACAGATCTAACAGGTTTTATCTGGAACGGCCGCCGTCCGCGGTTTAAGCACACAATCGCCACACTCCCCCCTGACCATGGTGGCGTGGGCGTGCCCGACCTTACTCTTTACTTCCAGGCAACTCAGCTACGCACTCTGGTGGAGTGGCACCAACTGGAATCCGCCAAACACTGGCTCTTTCAAGACCAGGTGGTTGCTGGGCGTACACTCCAGGGCATCCCGTTTTTGCCGCGCTGCCATAGGCCTCCTAACCTCTACGCCTCACGGATCACCAGTACTGTTCTAGATGTCTGGGACAGAGTGGCAGTCAAGCGAGACCTCCCCTCCTTTCCCTCTCCCATGACGCCGATCTTCGATAACCTTGACTTCTCGCCTGGCCTTGAGCCCCGGGCTTACGCGACATGGCGGAAGACACCGTGTAGGGATGTGGGACACATGTTCGATCTGAAGGGCATTCTCCCATTCCAAAAGGTGAAGGAAGATTATAGCATACCTGAAACGGATCGTCTGCCCTACCTACAGGTCCGTCACTGGGTTCTTCACCCGTCGGTCCGGCCCGGCGCGCAGCGACACCTTACCCCATACGAGAAGTGGCTGTTAACACGTACATCCGACAAAAAGTTAATATCAGATCTGTACCAGCACTTGCTCCTCACCAACATATACACATACAATGCAGGGAGGGCCAGGTGGGAGAGAGACCTGGGGAGACAACTCACACACAGGGAATGGGAGGGAGTCTATTACAGAGCTAGGCACTCTGCCCATCACACAGGCCTCACCGAAACTATGACCAAAATTGCCACCTACTGGTACCACACACCCGAACGGCTGCATCAATGAGATCCTCGGATCAGTGACCGCTGCTGGAGGGGGTGTGGGAGACTGGGAACGTTGGAACACTTGCTTTGGAGCTGCGACCACCTTCAACCATACTGGAACTCGATCTTGGACCTGATAGACTCGCACCTAGATACCCAGCTGCCACGGTTTCCGGCCTATGTCCTATTGGGCCTCCCTAACACTCTGATGTACCCTCTTAAATCCTGGAGAGGGAGGCTTATTGCGATCGCGCTAGGGGCTGCTGTGCAAAATGTTGTGGCACACTGGAGAGTCGTCCAACCGCCACTACAAATAGGCTGGCTACATAGACTGTGGGCAATCCTGGGAATGGAGAAATTGTCACTGGCCAGGGCAGGGAAGGGGGAGGAGTTTGCAGCACTTTGGCGACCGTTCCTGTCCCTGCTTACGGGGGAGTTCCGGGAGCTGAGTTGTCCCCGCTATTTGCGACTGCTGCGCCTGGCGGACACTCCGCTCCCGGAGCCCAAGACGCAGCCACACAAGCGCAAGGCACCGAAGAGTCACGCACCCGATGGCACCCACTAGGGTAGTGATCCCCTATAGTATTAGTCTTTGCGCTGTGGACAAGGAGATGGGTGGTTGTGGGAGGTGGGGGGGGTTGGGGTTAGTTTTTTCCTTCTTCTGTTATTCTTGCATATCTGTGCTCTATTGTCAGCGTCGCCTGCATATGCATCTCAGCCTTTATGACGCGGCCGGGCCAGATGGGTTGTAGGTGGCTTGCTGTGTTAACACTTGCAGTAGGAGCACTTACCGGCCGTATTCGCGCCATGGAACTGTACATGCAAACAAAACAGGTGATGGACAGAATGTGGATCAATGTCACACATTCACCCCAGTCCAAAGATCTGGGCCCAAATCCATCGTTTTTTTGCACTCCACACCACCCTGGGTTAGACAATGGCGATATGCAAATCAGCTCTGACCCTGTGCCCCATGGGAACAGTCCAGTCCGAACTACAAAAGCCATGTCCTTCCCAGAACGGAATCAAGCATCCGAGGACCGGACGGGTTTCGGAACTGTACATGGCCGCAGCGTACTTCGACAGATGCATTGGCGGCGTGAGATGCTATGTTTTTCTATGCTGCACAATAAAAAGATTTAATACTAAATTTCCAATCCTTCCTGCGCAAGGTATCACCTATAACCAAGCTTTGCACTCTACCCAGGGCCTGCAGACAGGCCCTGTAACATATCCTTTGCCATCAGCTGAAGCACGACCCCTCCCCAGCTCACGTCCTTAGGCCTTGTTCTGCAGGTGTTGGGAGCAGGGGCTTGCCTGCTGCCAGGGCCGGACTGAGAACCAAAACCGGCCCTGGCAAAGTGCTCAGCCGGCCCCCCTGGGGGTGCGACCAAACTCTTTGGGTGTCGGTTTTTGGTCGATTTTGTTACAGGGCCGCTTTTGCAACTATGCTGTAAAAACGGCCCTGTAACAAAACGGCCCCCAGGGCCAAAAACCGGCCCCCACCCTTGTGGCGCACCAGGGGATTGCCCGGTGCCCGCAACAGCAAGTCCGGGCCTGCCTGCTGCCAGGCTCCCCACCCCCTCCCATCTCTATTGGCTTTTGCATAGGTGAACACGACTTGATCTTAAAATGTTTTTTGGGGAAGAGCCTGAAACTCTTGAATCAGAAATTATTTGGACAATAATATTAATATGGCGGTAGACTGTAGAGATATAATGAGGACTCTTATGATTGGCGCAATTTTGGGCTTCAATATGGCAGATAGTAATTAATGTGTAAGGTTGCTAAATAAATTTATGGTAGGAACATATTGATTGGGAGGGAGGGGGGGAAAGCCAACACAGATACCAATTTTGTGTGTGAAAAAGGCCTCTTTATTGAAAACCGGTGCATATCACAATGTCCAACTTAGGCCATTGTCTTACAGACTAAAAACCTCACTATACATAAATTACCAGAAACTCCCCCCCCCGCACCCCACCCCTATGATCCCCAAATGAATAGCCCACTGTGGTGATAACATAACATTCCATAACATTCCATAACAATCCCAATACACTGTATTGTATTTTCCAACTCCTGCTCTCCACTAAAAACCTAAACCCCTACCTGCCTTTCTGCAACTGTAACTAGCTAACCTCTAATCAAAATGTAGCCTACCTGCCTAAAGTTCCCTTAGCCCTGCCCACAAACGTCGAACATTTAAATAAAACTTCTACCAATGTAGCCAACTTCTTAACCACCCCCCACCCAGAAAAAAGCAGGACCGAAAGCGGAGACGCTGCCTCCCCCTTTTTTTTTTTGCCCCCACTTGTCCTAGTAGGAGTCCTGAGACCCCTAGTACTTCCCAGATCTCCAGCAAATAGAGGTCCATCCCCAGACGAGATAAATGGACCCCATCGCCCCTGAAAGATTCCACTGTGTCATACTTAATCTCTCTGTGGGCGATCCTGAAAAACCCCGGTTCCCTGCAAAATCGTGCCATTTCTGTATTCAACTTCCTCCTGGCCCTATCCATTGCTTCTGGGTTAACTGCGCCCCGCCATACTCTATGGGGCACAAATTCTGTCCAGATTACGGAACAATCAGACAACTGGTGCTTCTACATGGCTAAATCCCTCTTCATACTTCGCATAGGAACCAAGCTTTCTCTCGGACCATATCATTTTCCCCCAAATGTATTAACAAAATGTCGGGGCACCTACCAGCCACCAACATGCCATTCAATGTACTCAACAACTCTTTCCAAAGCATGCCCCCTGCCCTTTCCAATGAACTTTGAAAAAATCTTTATTAAACCCCAGACTTTCCCCGAAATAGGTGCACCTTACTTGGACTTGGGCCCACTTTACGAATCAATGAATCCACTATCCATATCATCATCTCCCTGGCGAGAGGGCCCGCAATCGAACCTGAAACAGAAAAACTGCATGAACAAACCAAGCATGGAACCGAGATATATCCTCCCAGCGTTGCTGCACACATATCTCCTGTAACAGTCAGAAGACAATATGCCCAGTCTCATGATATGTTACCTCCCCCAACCCCTGTTTCTGGCTTCAGATGCTGCCCAATCCTGAAGGAATGTGTACCAAATCCCCTACTGGGCAGCCCTAGCGCCACCAGAGCTTTGCGCAACACCGCCACAACTTGAAAGGCTGTCACCCTGCTCCCATTTCTGTGTCTAAACACCCCCCCCCCCCGGCATGTCCCCCTGAAAGGGCCCTCCATAGAGCCTCCCATCTGCAAGGACAAGTTAAAGGGGGGGGGGGTCTGCCGCCTGCAATGACACCCATTTTCCCACCCCACGTTGATCAGTCTTGGATTTCCGCAGCCAGATGCCCACCCGATCCCGCCACGAAACAACATCTGCCCAATTGATCCCACCAACCTGTTTCTGACCTAGCAATTCCAACAAAAAAATCCACACCATCAATGTAGAAAAAAGACACATCTCAACTGTCCTCACATATTGCAGGCAAAGCTCCCAATACTTTCGTTATTAAGTCCCACGAAAGAGGCTGTCGAACGCGCCCGTTGCACCCTGTTTGCAACCCCAGCCCCCCACCGATGGAGCAAATCCCCAAAGAATCTTTCCTACAAAGGCAATCCCTGTCAGTTTCCCTGCAATGGTCACTCTGGATAGTCCTTTATCAATCAGCTGTAAAATAAACCGTATCACGTCTTCTCTCCTGTGAGTTGGCGAAGCCCTCCATTGCGCCCCTGAAGACAAAAATTCCCGCCAGGCTAGGCTATATGCTGATCTTGTGGAGGGTGCCAGGGAACCTACCACCAACTGAAGCATCCAGTGTTGCCTACGAACCACAACTGCTGTGGCATGGGGGTCGGTGTGCTGTCTGCATCCTTGGCTAGCCCACGGAATCTCCCCCACTGTGAACGAGACAAAGCATCCACAATGTCATTGTCCACACCAGGCACGTGCACTGCCTGAAAAACGATGTCATGGCGCAAGCAGCCCAACACAAAAACCTTTAGCAGCTTTAATACCTGTACGTCCCTAGCGGACTGCTGATTGACAATCTCCACTACTGCCATATTGTCAATCCTGAATGTCACTCTCTTCTGAGTTCGTTGTGCCCCCCACAGCATCACTGCTACTACCAGGGTGAAATATTCCAGGAGAGCTAGGCTCCTGCCCCCCTCCCTCCATTCACAAGGCCATTGTTCTGCGCATCACTTCCCCTGCCGGAAAAGGCCAAAACCCTGGCTGCCTGCTGCATCAGAAAAAATGTGGACGTCCCATACCATGTCCTCTTCGCGTGCTAATGACACCCCATTGAACTCTTGCAAGAAAAACTTCCACATTCGCAAATCCTCCTTCACTCCCACTGACAGTCATACATGGTGGTGTGGCGGTCTCTGTCCAGACAAAGCCCTACCCAGTCGTCTACAAAAAGTCCTCCCTACTCTCACAACTCTACACGCAAAGTTTAGATGCCCAAGCAACACCTGGAAGTCACGTACTGTGACTTTGTCCTTTGCCAGCATGGTCTCTAGCAGCCCCAGCATCTGATGCTTTTTGTCCCTCTGCAATCTTGCCTCCATGGCTCATGAATCCAGCTCTATCCCCAAAAAGGGCAGAGCCGTACTTGGCCCCATTGTTTTGTCCGGCACCAGAGGCTCTCCAAGTTTCCTCATGATCTCTTTGAAGCTGTCCAGTGCTGTCTGGCATTCCGTGAAGCCTGAGGTGTCCACAAAGAAGTCATCCAGGTAGTGCATCACCAATGGGTGCCCTGTACCTCTGGAAAACAACCACTGTAAAAACGTACTGAAACATTCGAATAATGTGCAAGACATAAAGCCGCTATTGGTAGTGCTTTGTCCACATACCATTTACCATTGAAATGTATGCCCAAGAGGTCCCAATCCTCTGGGTGGAATGGAAACAGCCGGAAAGCTGACTTTATGTCGCATTTTGCCATTTCTGCTGTTGCGCCTATGGTCACTACCAGTGACATGGCCACGTCAACCGATGAATACGACACAGTAGCCTCAATGTCATCAATAAAATCATTCACTGAATTACCTTCGGGCCAAGATAAGTGCTGGATTAACCAAAATTGCCCCAATTGCTTCTTGGGAACACTCCCACCGGGGTGCCAATCAAGGTTTCCAATGACCAATCATCGAACGGGCCCGCCATGCAGCCTTAGCAAATTTCTTGTCTTGCACCACCTCTGGGTGTTCTCTGGCTGACTGTAAATTGCCTGCCCATCGTCTAATCCTGGGACCCCTGTAACCTAACCTAAAACCTTCAGTTAAACCGTCTTGTTATGTCTTAGCTGCAGTCTAGTCATAACCCTGTAAAGCGGCCACTAACCTGTCAGTCCTAACCGGTGTACAAGCCTTTTGGCCCAGCCCCTCTAGCACCCCTAGCCCCTCACTGTTTTGCTGCTGCTGACCCCCAGAGTGAGATCTTCCTTGGTGCCATTGGTGCCCCCCCCCGACTGCTGCCCCAACCCTCCCCCGAAGCAATTAACTAGGGCGTGTGTGTCGCCACATTTTTAGCAGTCATGCCGAAATCTGCAAAATTCCCGCTTGCGCATACCTTTATTGAAGTCCCAGCAAGCCCCCCCCAGATCCCGACTGTCCTCTCCCTGTACCTCCCACCCCTCCCTGGGTGGGTCGCCCTTGAATGGGCCAATACATGAGCTGGAGCCTGCTGGCCGTAAATATCATCTTCCCTGCTCGGGTGGAACCCATTGTGTGCTGCCAGAGGTCTGTATCTAACTCACCCATTTAGCTTCAGTGTCCCATGCCATGCGGACCCTAAACTCCTCGTCATGTTGCGCACAAGCGTAGCCCTCCCTAGTAATCTGCACCTTCCGAATGACGTCCATGTATTTGACGAGTGCCACGCACCTCTCTGGATATTTTTCACAGTACACACTGGCGTATAATAAAAAGGCAGCTGTCCAGGTCTCAATAGTAAGGGGCACCCACGGCCGCTTGGCCAGTTCGTACTCTTCCTCTTTTGACCCTTCCTTTGCGCGCACCTCCTTGTGGAGCAATTTAAGCAATTTAACATATTCCACTTTCCAGATGCCCTCTTTAGTGGTCAACATCAGGTGCGCCCCCAGCGGCTTTGTTACCCCATGTACAGAAGCTTCTTAATCTTCAGTTCTTTGCTTTCTGGTTTGACCACTGTATCTCCTGTCTCCCCTTCTGCGTCACCCAACTCGTTGGCCTTCTTGTGATTCCCGTCCCCCTTGCACACTTCGTCAGTATCCACCCCCACATCCAAAACGTATGTTCCTCTGCTGAAGCCTCCTCCTGTCTCCCCTCACCCCCTCCCCTAGCCCGATCCCCACCAAAACCATCTTAGGTTTCACCGTTTCTTGTTGTTTACCTGGTTCCAAAAAGGGTACCCGCCTCGCTGCATTCTGTCTTTGTACCGGGGCCGACCTGTCCACCAACCCAGATGCCCGACCCATGGCCCCCGCCGGGTGCCGTGTCATCTGTAATGTACTAGAAGAAGCATTACTGGGCCCCTCGCACCCCTGTCATCATCAATTAATTCACCCTCTTCCATGCTCTCAACATCATAATCCAGCATCCAAATCTCTGGAGGACCCAGCAGCGACGTACTGCCCTACCGACCGCTCCTATCCTTTTAGGGGCTAGGTTGACCGGGGCTGACATTGTGGATCTGGCCGCCTTCTGGGCTGGGAGGCTTCGAGACTTGAGTAGGTGAACGGAAGGGTTCTGTCCGCCATTACAGACGCCATCTTGGGCGCATCGGTCACTCGACAACTGGTAGCAGTATATCGACTGCCAGCGAAGATCCTGTCACTGCCTGATCGGTCTGCCCCCTTGTTCTGTACTGTTCTGTACTGTCACACGTTGGAGACCACAATGGGGAAGAACGACGCAACCCAGGGGAAGATCTCCTTTGAACGGCGTCGCCTGAAAGGGTCGGAGGTGGCGGCGCCGGACACGTCGCCGAAGGGAGCTGCGGCGTCGGCCCCGGCACCCACGGAGATCCGGGACATGTTGGCTGCCATGGAGAAAGGCATTCAGGATAGCATCACAGCGGTGGGCACCAAGATAGACGCTCTGTCCTACCGCATGGATCGAATGGCGGAGCGCGTGGACAAGCATGCGGAGCGCCTAGACATGGCGGAGCGCCGACTCACTGAGGCTGAGGAAGCCCAAACGGAGTGGGACAAAGAAAGAAAGCAGTTTGATCGACTCCTGAATGTTATCAGGGATAAAACAGAGGACTTGGAGGCGCGATCACGTAGATCCAACCTCCGTATCACAGGAGTGGCGAAATCCACACAAACGGGAAAGATGGAGTTATACGTGGAGAAACTGCTGAAACTGCTACTGGGTGAGGAGGTCTTTTCCCCCATGTTCATTGTGGAACGCGCGCACCGCACGTTGGGCCCACAACCTCAACCTGGAGCACCACCTCGCCCCATTATCGCGAAACTGCTTAACTATCGCGACAGGGACACTGCTTTGAGAGTAGCGAGGGAGAAAGGCAAACTACAACATGAGGGGATGGATATATCCCTCTATCCGGACTTTACAGCCAGGGTGCAGGAAGAAAGGCGACAGTTTGCGCCATATAAGAAACAACTCCGTACTCTGGGCCTGGACTATGCGATGCTGTATCCCGCCAAGCTCCGAATCAATACCGGTGGGAGGTCGTATTATTTCACAGACCCTAAGGAACTCCATAAGTCCCTCAAGACTTGGACGCGGGAACGGAAGGAGGCCCGACGTGGCCAAGAAGACGAAGCAGGCTCGACATCGGACCTGGAAGAACAGGACTAGGGGCGGCTATAGTGAGACTTGGCACTCTTCACTGCAGGTAGTCCATTGGCCCCGACGACACGAAGACTCCAAGTCTGCGGAGGCGGGGGGCCTACGTTCGCCTTATTGATTGGGGGTGGAAACATTGATTGAACCATGGCCTCGTGCACTGCTGATAAGGCGATGGAAGCAACGGGGGAAAGTAACCTGGACAAACGAGGCAAGCCAGGGGGGGCCAGTCTGGGTGGGAAAGGGCTATACCTCTTGATATACGTAGGGCACTGTCATACAAGTGGGGCTGAAAGGGGGGCGCTGTACAGACATTCTTTCGGAACAGTTCGTGGTGTACTATATTGGCGCGCTCTGCCCTGGTGCCTTTGGTTGTCTTACTCTCCGAGGGGTTAGTGTTGGACTATTGAACACTACACTTGTTGAGGTACATGGGGGGGGTTCTTGGGGTCTGTCTGACCAGGTTGGGGGAGGTCGGCTGTGGGTGGGTTGATGTCCTAGGGGTGGGAACTGAACTTTGGACTGTTGGGGAGTGCGGTTGCTTGGGGTTGTTTGTGGGGTTTGATTGCGTGGAGTGTGAATTGCAGTGTATTGCTGTACCTGTTCGGAAGCGCCGGCTGGCGGCTTTGACGTTATGTGAACTGCTGTGTCCTGATTCGCTAATCCTCGATGATTATGTACTAACGAACCCTGATAATGGCTAATGTTGCACCGAATTTGAATGCACGTGCCCCGAGTGAGCTGAACCTAATGACATGGAATGTGCGGGGCCTGAACGACTTCCGTAAAGTAAGAAAGGTCCTCAACTATCTCAGTAGACATCATGTAGACATTGCCCTGCTGCAGGAAACGCACCTGCCACTCTCCAGCAGAATGCTAAAATCCGGGGGTCTGGCTGGGAACATAGTTGCTGCGGGGTTCACTACACATGCCTGTGGGGTGTTAATTTGGGCCAATCCCTCGTCACAGCTGCGGCTCATTCCTGTGCACTCCGACCCGGAGGGCAGGTATGTCCTCGCGAGATGTGTGGGTAAGGGGCTAGACTTGATGGTGGTGAATGTTTATGGCCCTAATTATGACCACCCTGAATTTTACGCGACACTGTCCGCTCTTGCTAGAACATATGCACAGCCTTGGATGTTGTGGGGCGGGGACTTTAACTTTGTGTTCGACCCAACTCTGGACCGCTCTGCGGGTACTATTCGGCGCCCTGTGGCCTCGGCCTCGTACATGGCAGCTGAAATGATCAAATCTGACTTGGTGGATGTTTGGAGGGAGAGACATCCAACAAAGGGTGGGTTTACACATTACTCAGCATTCCACGATGTCCATACTAGGATAGACTACTGGTTGGCGCCCCCCCTGGTTCTTGGCAACATTAGCTCCTGCGCAGTCCTCCCACGCACACTTTCGGACCACTCCCCTATCCTTCTCCGCCTCGCAACAGCCAGGAAGGGGATCCCGGCCTTCACATGGAGGTTCCCGCCTTTTGCGCTAATGGATGAGGCATTCAGGGGGGAGCTTGCTGAAGATATAGAACAGTACTTTGCGACAAACATAGGCACAGTGGACGACTTCTTTACGGTCTGGGAGGCCTTTAAGGTCTACATCAGGGGGGTGGCGATGTCGAAGCATTCGAGTGTGCTACGATCCATTCGGCAGGACCTCACCACTCTGGAGAATAGGATAGCGGAGCTTGAGGCTAGGCGACTGCAGCTAGGCGGCGACACGGAGGGACAGGCGATCTCCCAACTACTGTCCGAGTTTCAGGCGCTGGCGGACAGGGAGGTCCTCTATATGGGCAAATATGCCACAGCCAGACAGTATGGAGAGGGGGACCGGCCTGGCGCGCTGCTAGCACGCATGGTCTGCAGCACTAGACGCCCACTGGTCGTTGAGGAGCTGAGGACACCGGAGGGAGACACAGTGACGGACGAGGAGCAGATACTAGAGACCTTCAGGAGATACTACGCAGAGTTATACCAGTCCAAAACGCAGGGAGTGGAGAGCGAGATGGATGACTACTTAGATCATATTGCTATGCCGTTCCTCAAGAACTCGGATAGAGAATTCTTGATGGCCCCCTTCCACCAGGATGAAATTCTAGAGGCGCTGGCGGGTATGCGTTCGGGAGGCGCGCCGGGCTCGGATGGCCTCACGGTTAGTTTTTATAAGGCCTTTAAGGACTTGCTGCTGCCACACTTGGCCGCCCTATTTGATGCCATCTGTGAGAACGGTGAAATGCCGACTACTATGCGTGAGGCGCTGCTCATTACTATACCCAAACCGGGAAAGCCGCCCGATCTTTGCGGCTCGTACAGGCCACTCAGCCTGCTCAATGTCGATGCCAAGATTTATGCTAAGGTCCTTGCCACTCGACTAGCCTTACTGGTCCCTGGGCTGGTCGCTCCGGAGCAATCCGGATTTGTCCCGTGCAGGAATCTAACTTACAACATACGCACAGTGCTAGGCACGATGCAGCATGTCAGGCAGGAGAACAGCGCGCTGGCAATCTTCCTTGACATGGAAAAGGCGTTCGACTCGGTTGAGTGGCCCTTCATGGTTCGTGTGCTGCGGAAATTGGGTCTAGGCGAGCCGTTCTTGCAGCAGATTGGGGCGCTGTACCATCGACCCTCTGCCAGGCTGCGTCTGGGAGATAGGGTGACGGAGCCGATATACATTGGGAGGGGCACGCGCCAAGGCTGCCCCCTGTCACCGTTGCTTTATGCACTGGTGGCGGAGCAATTGGCGTGTGCCATACGAGAGTACCACAGCTTAGAGGGTATTAGCTTCCCCACCTATAAAATAGGGATATCGACTTATGCAGATGATACGTTACTGTACGTTAGAGACCCGGAAGTCAACCTGGCTGCGGTGCTACGCGAGGTGGTCCGCTTCGGCTCACTATCGGGCCTGAAGGTGAACTGGGATAAATCGATCGCGTTCCCGCTCACCCCGGTGACGCGACCGTTCGCTATGGAGTACCCACTGCAGTGGTCCACCGACTCGGTTCGCTACCTGGGCATTCGCCTTCATACGGATCCTGAGATCCTTGTCCGAGACAATTACGGGGTGGCTTATAGCAAGTTGGTTGATGACGTGGATAAATGGATAAGGCTCCCGCTATCCCTTTCGGGTAGAATCGCTCTAATGAAAATGGTGGTACTTCCCCGTTTCCTGTTTCTTTTCCTGAATTTGCCTGTGGTATTATCGAGGACCTTCTTTCGGCAGCTCACCTCGGTGATGGTGCGGCTGGCTTGGGGGGGCAAGCAGCCTAGAATCCGATGGACGACTCTGATACTCCCTTGCGAGATGGGGGGACTGGGAGCGCCGGACCTAGAACGCTATTATAGGGTCGCTCAGGCATCGCATCTACACTCGTGGGTGCACGGTGACGCTCGGACCCCGCACCTCATATTGGAGCGGTTGTTTGCAGACCCGCTTCCTCTGCCCGCCACTGTTTGCCTGCCCACGGACCGCGCGGTTGGTCGGATGGACTCGCTGAAAGCGACCAATCATGCCTGGAACTGCTTGGTGAGTTCTCGTAGCTGTACTTTGCTGTACTCCCCACTGCTGCCTGTGGAGTGGGCCCTTTGGCTTGACCCTCTGGGGGAAAAGGGAGTGATTAAAGCCTTGCGGTCTCTTGGTGTAGTTAAAATGGAAGACCTGTTCGCGGGCGGCACGCTTAAATCCTGGGACCAGTTGACTGCCACCGAGGCAGGCCACACCCTGCTACAGAAATTCCAATATCACAGGCTCCGCTCGGCATTTCGTGAAATACTGGGCTCAGATCTGGAGGAACCGGAGGAGATCCCGGAATTGACCTATGTACTTAAACTCACCTCGTCGGCGAAGCTCATTTCGCAGCTTAACAAGCTGGGTGTGACGCAGCAGCGACTGCAGCCGTCTAAGGCCAGGGAGGCCTGGCAGGCGGACCTTCAATCCCCCATTGATGACGGGATGTGGCGATACTGCTGCTCCAGCACGCGTAAGATTTCCCTGAACGGCAGGCACCGCTTGGTGCATTTCAAATATTTACAGCGTGTGTACTATACTCCTGAACGTCTTCATCGCTATGGTCTCCGTACCACAGCTGAATGCGAACGCTGCCGGACAATGGTAGCAGACTTTTTCCATTTGGCATGGCTGTGTCCTGGGGTGCAGGCATTCTGGGGGGAGGTCTTTGCGGAACTCGATCAGATTCTGGGGGAACCCCTGCCCCGCGCTCCTGCCCTTGCGCTTATCGGTTATTCTAAGCCTCTAGCCCCGGGACTGCGTCGCCTGGTGGACATGGCGCTGCTGTTGGCGAGACGGGTGGTTGCAGCCTGCTGGATGCGAGGACCCCTCCCCACAAAATCTAGATGGATGAGGGATCTACAGTACTGCTGCACCCAGACAGAACTGTACAGCGACCTGCTCCCGCCCAGAAGTAGGCCCAAGAACTTCTGGGATCTTTACAAAGAGCATTTACAGAAAGGAGAGGAGGACAGCTCTGACACCACAGAGGCGGTGGAACTGCAAGATAGAATAGAGGAGCTCGGTTCTGACAACGTTCACTGTGATACAGGGGAGGGCAGGGGTGGGACTGTTCCTGGTTAAGTGGGGGCGGCTGGGAGAACCCGGGGCTGAGATAGTGGGGGGCTGCTGAGGGAGGACTGTTCTTTATGGGGGGGATGGGCACGGGACACAGAGTAGGCACACACGGGGACTTGTTAGTTGGGACAGGGTAGGCAGACGCACAGACACACTCTAGAGGGTGGGTGGGAGTTTGGCGGGAACTGTTTAATTTCTTGCACTCGCCTCGATGTTAGATCGTGTTATCGCGCTTGCAAAAGTTGATTGCCAGTTGACGCACCACGCCGGCACGTAGCTTGCGATATGACCTCCTAAATGACACAGTTATACCATTAATGCATTACCTCGCCTCCGGGATGCCGGCACAAAGGCTGTGTACGAATTGATAATTGGCTGCCTATGTGAAGTTGGAACTGTATGCGGAGGTACACTATGCTTGTGTGATATATTTGGTGATGTCAATGGCTTTGCTATCAATAAAGATCGTTTAAAAAAAAAAAATAATAATAATAGGGGCATTTGTAAAGCGCTGAGTTACGCACACCAGCGTGTCCCCGCGCTATGGTGAGAGAGGCGGAAGCTGGGATTTTAACTGAGGGGCGGGCAGTCTACCTGACATATAGGTATGTTTTTAATTTAGCACGGAATCTAGTTTCTGCCGGTTCTAGTCGTAACTCCACCGGAAGTTTGTTCCAATGATTTGCCGCTAAATACCTGAAAGATCTACCTCCCATGCGGGCTTTCTTCACCTTGGGGATTTTTAACAGTCCCCCACCCGCAGATCTTAGTGCTCGAGCAGGTTCATAGGGCTCAATCAGGCTCTGCAGTGGCCGAGGTGCCCTGCCATTCAAGATACGATGGCAGGTGACTCAGTCCTACAATGTCCAAACTTGTGCGTTAATTAATAATCAAAGGTCGACAAATTATTAAGTTGTCTTCATTTAACGCAATCAACTAACATGACTTACATGCATACTTAGAATTTGGTTTGTGTCTAAAATTGCAAGAATCCGGCGCCAAACCCTGCCAGAATATGTAAAATACATATTTCAAACTACCAAGCCCACAATGCATCCTAATTTGCTATGTGATGTCATTGGTTAAATAACAAACAGTAACGATGGACAAATGTTTGCACCGTGAACAGGGACACTTGTTGTCCGAAACGCGTAGGTGGGGAACCTACAGAAAATAAAATAAGCATTGAGTAATCGAAGTGGTGTGCGGCGTTTTCCTTTTGGCAAGGTCTTTGCTGGTAAACATTGAATGCGGGGCTGTCCCGAACCTCGCCGCCAGCACCAGCCGTAAAGTGCTCCTCTCGTATTGGGACATTTGCTCAAACTATCACATATATATATATATATATATATATATATATATATATATATATATATATATATATATATATATATAACATATATATATATATATATATATATATATATATATATATATATATATATATATATATATATATATATATATATTGTCAAACAAGATGCCCCCCTGCGAGGACGCACTCAAGGACAGACGTTGCAGAGAGGTGTTCTGAGGCCACACCCTTTTTACACCTCTCTGAAACCAGCTCCGTGGCACTTACTGGAGGTACCTGGTGGGCTAGTTGGCCCCCAGGGGACCACAGGATTCAAGGGTACTTAATCCTCCAACTTATAACGCACCACGGGTTGCGTTTGCACAGAGGTGAAGGTAGGCGGAGGGGCCTGAGGTGATATGTGTGCAAACATGCCCTGTGGCGCGTTTTAAGTTGGGGAAATAACTCCTCTTCAATGCTGAGGTCCCCTAAGGGCCAACTAGTCCACAAGGTACCTCCAGTAAGCACCACGGAGCTGCGTTGCAGAGAGGTGTAAAAAGGGGCATGTAAAAAGGGGCGCAATGCAGCTCTCTGGCGGTACCTGGTGGGCTAGGTGGACCCTAGGGACCCTCAGGATTTAAGGGGACTTAAGCCTCCCAACTTAAAACAGACACAGGGAGTGTTTTACACAGGGGCGAAGGGAGGGGACAGGGCCTGCGGTGACTTGTGCAAACACGCTCTGTGGGGTGTTTTAAGTTGGAGAAATAGTTCCCCTTCAATCCTGAGGGCCCCTGGGGGCTAACTAGCCCACCAGGTGCTTCCAGTAAGCGCCACTACGCTGTTTTGCAGAGAGGTGGCCCAGGCCGTGCCCCTTTTTACACCTCTCTGCAATGCAGCTCTGTGGCGCTTACTGGAGGTACCTAGTGGACTACTTGGACCCCAGGGACCCTCAGTATTCAAGGGAACTTAATCTCCCAAATTAAAATGGACACAGGGCACATTTAGACAGTGGTGAAGGGAGGGGATGGTGTAGGAAAGTGGCTCTATATATAGTGGACCATAGTAAAATAAGCCAAACTACGAATTCCGATTTACTCACCTGTTATCAGGAGAAACCTCAGTGCTGCATCTTTGAGCCCAGTACTGATCCTGAAAAGTAATTCTAACTGTACTTACCAGTAACTTGAATTTCCTTCCGAAGGCTAACATTGACTGGTTTTACTTGGAAATTCTTCTAAGTGTGGAGTTTTGGAACTTTAAAATATTCACCTAAAATCATCCAAACAACGAATTCCGATTTACTCACCTGTTATCAGGAGAGAAGCAAATGCTGCATCTTTTAGCCCAGCACTGACCCTGAAAAGTAATTCTAATCGTACTTACCAGTAACTTGTATTTACTTCCATAGGAATGCATTGTGTGGTTTTCACCAGAAAAGTTTCTAAGTGTCGATTTTCACAAACTACAAATATTCCTTAAAAATCGCCTGTATGACTTTAACACATTCTTTTGACGGTTTACAGGAGATGCACCAGTGCTGGATCCAGGATCTACCACTGAATAAGTAACAATAACACTACTTACCTGCTAAATGAATTTCCTCCCATAGGATAACATTGGTGATTCTATGTGAAAAAGTTTCTAAGTGTCAACTTTTAAAATACAATAATATTCCTTAAAAATCACTGCTGTAACCAAAACGCTTTTACTCAACTGTTTACAGGAGATCTCACAGGACTGAATCTAGGATCCAGTCCTGTGGTTAGAAAAGTAATCCATAAAGTAACTAATTGCATTTAACTAGAAATCCCCATTGAGCTCAATGTTGCATTTTGTTTGAAATTGTGATGCCCATTGCAACAACTGTAACTACTGTACTTAAAAGTCTATTGCCTATTTGCAAAGTATTTAAGCTAAAGTAATTCATTCTAAGAAAGTATATTTTATAATGTAATGTATAAGGTAATTATAATGTAATTTAAAAAATAAAATATCTAAAAATAAATAGTTTAAAAAAATTTAGTAAATCAGTATCAAAACAAATAAATATAACAATTAATACATTCAAATATTGCCATTTACAAAACCTTTGACATTCACTGAAAAAACCATAGGTTTCAGACATGTTCTAGTTAGGAATTAGCATTTAAAAAACCTTTGAAATTCACTGAAAAAACCATAGGTTTCAGACATGTTATAGTTAAGAATTAGCATTTAAAAACCATTCAAAATTCACTGAAAAAAACCATAGGTTTCAGACATGTTCTAGTTAGGAGTTAGCATTTAAAAAACCTTACTCACTGAAAAAACCTTACTCACTGAAAAAAACCATAGGTTTTAGGGGTGTTTTAGTTAGCTGGACATTTCACTCATACAAAACCATTGAAATTCCTCCGTTATAGTTAGTTTTACTAACTATCACTTACGTGCCCGCAATCCACTGCTGATGATGTCACATATTACATCATTCATGACATGGTCAGTGACATCACTGATGACATCATCCACGTGACAATCTGATACACCTCCTCAGACACTAGTATAACCTTTCAACACTCATTATAAAATATGGAGTACCATATTTGAAACCATTGACACGCTAACACAAGTTTCTAAAAACCCACTCAGTGATTCCTACATCTACACACACATCTAAACACTTACCTATAGATTCACTCATACATGCTAACAAACATCAATAGAACATTATTAAATATACACCTACATCGACGTTACACACCAGCACACATCCTATTCACTTATGCAGTCATCCCACTCACTTATGCAAACAATTGATCATAATTACATTTACTAAGCTATACACTTATACAAACACCACTTTATTTATTCATATAGATAGTAACTCATACTTAGTGTGTTATAAAATCACTATTACAAGTATACAGTTTTTGATACAGTCACTCATACAATCACTGAGTCTTATGTATACTTATTTATATACAACAACTGTCACATACACTGCCTTTTATATTTCTACTTTGTTGGACATGTATCATTGAGAAATATATTTACTCATCACCACACCCATAAAGAGATTCACTCACCCAAACAAGTGTTTCCAAGTGCAGTCTTAACCTCATATACCTACTAAAACAACTATTTACACATCTTTGGACAGTCACACATCTCCCACCCAACCACACACACATTCACTATCCCATACAAATACACACTTAACTAATTAATAACTAATATAGACTGTCACATAGCTAGTAACGAACTTATGTAGTAGTTTACACAACAAGATATAGAGTGATACAGGTATTCACACAGTTTAATCACTATCCCATATATTTAGTGAGGCACTTTAAATTAGTCACTTAGACAGTTAATCACAGTGCTACTAAATCATCCATCCAGACACTTATACATCCACTCAGTCTTCAATGCAGATTGCTATATATATATAATACTTATTTAAATATCGAACCAAACCACATTCACTGGATGATGTCATCAGTGATGTCATTTGAGATGTCATCAGGGATGTCACTGACCATATCATGAATGATGTAATATGTGACATCATCAGCAGTGGATTGCGGGTGCACGAGTTATACTTAGTACAACTAACTATAACGGAGGAATTTCAGTGGTTTTGTATAAGTGAAATGTCCAGCTAACTATAACACCCCTTAAACCTATGGTTTATTCAGTGAATTTCTAAGGTTTTTTAAATGCTATTTCCTAACTATAACATGTCTGAAACCTATGTTTTTTTCAGTGAGTATATATATATATAAATATATATATATATATATATATATATATATATATATATATATATATACACATACACATACACATACACATACATATGTACATGCGTATATACATATAATATGTTAAAGCCATGCAAATTCAAGGAGTATTATACACATATTGAGTACACATAAATCCATGATAGACACATGTTAATCAGATACTTTTCTATTCCTTTATGTCCTTGTTAAAATAGCACAATGTTCATTCGGGGAAATTGTTGGACCTGGCCTTTTTGCAGGGTCCCCTAGATGTTTGCCTTTCTTTGCTGAACCCAGTTTGTTGGCTTTAGGACTCTGTGCACTTTACTCTGGCTCACCATTGGTAAATTGCTCTCTTTGTCTTCCTACCATGGTAAAATTGGCATAGACCTAATTAACGTATTTAACTTACGTCTCTAAAACATGTCATAGGCCTTCCACTGCAGCCCGAACAACAGTTTTAAACTGCCATTTCAACCTGACAGAATAAACCTTTTGTCAACCTTCCTCTTTATAAGTCACCCCTACAGTAGGCCCTATAAGCTTATAGGACAGGGAGCATGATGTTTAACAAGTAGGACATGTGCATTTAAGCTTTACATGTCCATGTGCTTATTACCCCACATATGGCCTTCTCTGGCGGTGTTACCCTGTCTTCAGCTGATCGTTGTATTGCATAAAAAGCCTTCCATGTGCTGGCAGTGACCCCCGCTATTTTGAAAATTCCACTTTTAGAAAAAGTTGCAATTTTTCTGCCTAAACAAAAAATGTGCCTTTCTGCCAGTGTCAAGGGTCACATGACTGTTAATGGCTCTCCTGTAGTGTTATGTTTATTTCTTCCAAACACTGGACAAAAGGGCGTTGGGCATGGGGAAGGGTGTTCCTCTCCTGAGCAGGATGGCTGGGAGCTGTACTCAGTCCTCCCTGAGCTTTAAAGAGTAGACTGAGGGCTGTAATGAATCACCTCTTTATCCCCAAAAAGTGCCCCTCCAGGTCTTAAACCTTCGACTGGTGTTAGAGTGTACTCCTCGAACCCCAGAACTGCAAGACCTGGACTCCAGGAGAAAAACCTGAGGTTCTGGGCTCCTCATATAAAAGAGAACTGTCCCCGGTCTCCGTGCGAATGGACTTTACTGAGGTCAATGCAGGACCTGCATCTGACTGCCGACAAAACTTTCCGGCATACAGACCATGGACTTCACCGCCCGGAGTTCATAGTGTCAACAACAACCGTCTCGCATTTCCTGCCACAGTCAAGTTCCGATTGCTATCCAACACTTTGTGCAGACTATGACTGCACCGCCAACACGAAATTCTGACTGAGGTCTGAGTCTTCAGCAACCTGTTGGATGGGCCCCTCCGGATGCAGCCTGACCGCTCATGACCTTGTTGATGAGTGCTTCTCGTGTGAAAACTAAACTAGGTTATTATAACGTAAACTTTCCACCGTGACGAACCTCGTCCCTATATCTGACCCTCAGTCCATCGTAGTTGCCTTCACTTTTGACTTAGACACGTACCAGAGCTACCAGATTACTGTGAATGGCTCTTTGTGCTTTTTGTTTTTATTAAACTCTTTTCATTAACACAAAATCAGCAAATCAATTGGGATACATACATTGAACATCAAATACATGACATTGTGCGAGCAAACGAAAGTGTGGGGGCGCTTTGTGCTTTTAGACACTATTTCTCTTGAGAATTTTGAAAATGCATATCTCCAGTTCTACTTATTAGATTTCTGTCATTTTGGTGTCATTCTATTAATCAAAATGTACTTTGGTTTTCTAAATGGTTTTGGGATGTTTTCTTGTGTCGTTGTTTCCACTTTACTACTGTTTAAGTGCTATAAAAATAATTTACACACTGCCTCTAAGATAACTCTGGACTAGTTTGTGCAGAGCTACCAGAGGGTTAAGCACAGGTTTATTTAGTGACTTTTGTGGTTCACTCTGGCATGGGCTGACCCCTCTCAACTTAAGACCCAATTTCTTACTTCACCTCAATAAAATGGCCAATATGATTCAGGCGAAGTTTAAATGGGGATTGAACAGTTCACTGCTGTGCTTATTGTTCCAACAGCTAGTTATGCCTTTCTGCATCCTGTTTAAAGCCGTTACATACTGTGTCTCTTTTCAGTATCCATTCCCTCTCTTTCCTTTTAAGTATTAATTCACAGTACTACCTCTTGGATTGGATAGTATCTGTTGGATTACTTTTTTCTGCCTTTTGAATACTGCAATAGTGCTCTTGTATCTGTGTCTTCAGCGCCCATGTAGTGTTGATTGCATGGGTATTGTTTTACATAAATCTTAAGGGTGACAGAGCAGTTAAGTCATTGGATAATGGTGAACCATTGGTGAAGGTGATGGTCTTTGTTCTGTTAATACCTAGTTTGCAAATTAAACAGTTAAGGCAGATGTAAAGACCAAGTGATTCTTCTAGAAAAATACTGCAGGCTACTTATCCATGAAGTGTTATTAACCAAATTTTTTTTTTCTTCAATTTTTGGCTCTTCTATAACCAATTTGAAGGTAAGTCAAGATATGTTGTTTTAGAAGGGATTGTTTTCTAGAAGATACTAGTGCTTTTTAAAGATTTCCAAATATGGGGATGCTCATTATGAAATTCGGTTATGAACCTGCTGTTTTCATCCGACTCTGTTATTTTTTGGGGGCAGGGGGGTGTTGGATCCCAGTTTGGTTTTTACGATGTCATTTTATTGTTTCCACCAATTTTTCTAATGCGGTGTGATTGTATACCCTGTAAATCAGGTGATGTTTGATTTCTTCCCTTTTTTATTCAACGCTTTATACTCTTCTGCAGTTACCATTTGCCCAAAAGAATTCACCTTTTGGTATATTTCTGGTGATGCTTGATGGGTGACAACTGTCAGCTCTTAGAACCAAGTTTTTGCTGCTGTGTCCTTTGGATACATTTCTGTTTCATTTATGATGTTCTTGAGATAAATAGTTAAATCCAAGAATTCAGCAGTCCACATTTAGAAGATGACATTAGTATTTAGGTATTGATATTCATCATGCCAAATGACTAATATCAATACTTGCATACTAATGTGATCTTCTGGGGTTATTGCATTGATTACATACTGATGGTTTGTCAGGGTCTACAATGTCTATTACAACAATAGAAATTAACGAGTAGTTGGATATGACCTCAACTATCTCTAAATCAGGGGCTAAATACTTGGACCTGGAATTTTAACAGTCAACCACCGTCAATTCCTAATTTCTACATAATTGCCCAATCCGAATAAAAACTACCCTTTACCATGCAGCTATCCCTTCACACACAGAATGCCCTTCCTTCACTTTCTCTCGTGTGCTGCAACACACAGTATTTTTGTGGTCTTGCAGAATTATCAGATTTGCTGTGATTCACTGTGTTCCTATTACAGATTACCGTAAAATGAATAGTAATTTAAACTTGCATTTTGGAATTTCATTTTTAAGTAACAGCCTTTAAGAAATACCAGGCATGCATGCGCTCTCATGGGGCGAAACACATGTTGGCAGAGAAACGTAACTTCACCACAATCGCATCATCTCCATTGATATCTTCAATAATATGTCACTTCTCAACTCTGTAAATCTATCAACAATTGTATCCAAATATGTTAAAAACAGCCTCTTGTATACTTCAAATAATTATGATTATTCATAAAGTGCTGTTATGTTAATGGACGTTCTGAAAAGGGTCTTTCCCTTTGTTAAGGGTTTGACTTGTCCTGTTGGCCTCCCAACATCTGTTTTTCATGTGCGCCTTGTTTTTATGTGTTCACAATATAGATTTAACTAATCACCAGCACTCCTGGGTTGGTACAGTTCCCATCCAGGGTGTTCTGTAGCAACTTGTATCTGTTCCAACACCTGTGGTTAGACGTGTTTGCCATTTTTGACACTGAATTATGTGGGCATTGTTACAATTTGGAATTTTCATGTCACAGTTTTTCTCTCTATTTTTGTCTCCTTTCCCTTATTTTAGGTGGAGACTTGTCTCTGGTTCCCGACTTGGTACCAGCTATACTTCACTTGGACATCCTCAACTCAAGGGGAGTCCACAGGTCCCTTTAGAGGTCCCTTGTTCCCTTCCGTTTTTCTAGGTCCTGGTGAAGTGCCGCCAGAGATAGGGGCATCCATGGCACGAAACATGTTGACCAAGCACATATAAAGCTACCCTGGTACCTTAGGACCTTTTGTTTTTACCTAGTCCTGGCCCCATCTTGAATAAAATTGTTCTGGGGGCTGGTGCCTATTTCAAGTCACTTTGCATGCACAACAACTCACCATTTTTTAGCCCATATGCACTCACCACATACGGTGCCCTTAGATCTGAAGAACTTCGCCAAAAAAGCCACCAGGCCCGTCAGACATTGCAGCGCCGGTCTGACGAGGAGTGCCCTATGATGTGTGAGGGCATTATGATCTGAAAATTCAGATCCCCGAGCAACACAATTCCGAACCGGATAGCAACCTTGAATGCATCTGGTACCTAGAGGAACGATCTCCTTTCTGTGATTTACATGAGTAATCGGAGGAGCATAGGAGTAGGACCTCTATAAATAACCAGCTTTTCCGTCCCTCTTTGGATTTAACGTACTGGAAAGGGCACATGACAAAAGAAATCTTCACATTGTCGTGTATTTCCCACTAATCCATAGGACCTGCGCTTTTGTTTGGAACATAAACTTTGGGTGAGGTGCCTAGACTGATTCAGGGCACCCCCACAGGATATGTTGACCTAGAGAACAGCTAGCTCACAGTACCACTGTAAGCCCCTCTAACCTTACCAGGGAGTGAATGTCATCTGGCAACCACTAAACATGACAACAATGACTCCTCAGGGACCGTGGAAACAGATCCCAACTTTTTACTCAGTCACTCATACTTACTTGTACTCAGAGATATATATACTGAATACACAGTGGGACGTTTTCAATATATTTATTGATCAATGGTAAATTGCATCTTTTTTTTCATAAACCATTTCACTGTATCTCTGGCGCACAGCAAGAACGCAAACTTGTGAAAAATATTCCCCAAACTGTTGTGAATTTTTTTACTTTGAGCTATTGCTGTTAGTTGACGAGTGCTTACGTTAATGCAGCTCTTGTTAAACTGAAGAGGATAATTGCTACTATAGATAGATAGCTCTCTCTTCACCCTCAAGTTATAAAAAGTAAACTACATTGAGCCATAAAAAAATCAGAATTTTTGAGGATTGCGTCTGTACCTTTCAGGCTTAACCAAAATCATTCCTTCTATGGCGTGGGTAATTCCAATACTAGGGATAGCTGCTGCACTGGGTACAGTTTGTGAACTTCCTTTTTCAGACGTTGTCCCCAAATGCCCTTATGCTGGAGCTTCTTTTTTGTTCCCATTTTGGAGATTTTATCCAGTATAAAAGGTATTTTTTGTAGTTATCTTCAAATTCTCTTGTATCTTAGAAATGAATTGTGCAGTATCTGGATGTGATAAATATCCAAATACATTTTATGTTGTGCCTCATAAACTGTGAGTATCTTTCGTTTATGGGAACACGGTTTAGAGTCCTCATGCTACTCACCAAGAATCTACACCAAGAGAGACACTGACTACGAGTTCGGAGTTTAACTAGGATGGAGCTAAGGGATTGAGAGGGAAAAACAAGCATTTGCGATGCAATCAGTCTCGCTTTTGGGACCTTATATGTATTTAGCTATGCAGCACATTAGCCTGGGTGCTGAAACATCTACTGTTCTTTAACATGGAGGGAAAGTAAGCACCAAACTGCGAGCCATGCCAGGTCTGGGAACACATGGAGAGAAATATTGCCATTCAGTGCAAAATGATATAGTCCAAAGCTCTGTTTTTCGTTAAAAGTATTTTTATTGATCGTTTAGTAAAAAAAACAGCAAAAAGAAACATGCGACAATCCCGCACTTTAGCCACGCACAAAACAATTGCCGGAGGGCGCCACAACAGATTGGGGACGCGTCATCGTATGCAAGTCTCTTGTACTTCGCCTAGTGTCTAAGGGAGTGCCGCTTAACCAGCATATGGGTCAGCATTCGATAAGCCATTGAGGAAGAGAACGCTGTAAGGTCACAGTTGCACAGAAACATGACAATGCGGGTCATCAGATAAACCCCCTAGTAAGTTGGTCACAAATAGCTGCCAGTAGTGCTAGGCACGCCATACTGTAATGGAGCATTAGACGAGATGTCATAACGAACAAAGAAACCAAACTAAATCACCGCCCTGCCCCTTTCCCCCTCCCCAGTGGTGGTAGCAATAAGCGCAGGACAAGGAACCAGATGTACAGCGACAGGGATTCAGACCTGAAACAGGTGAAGAGTGCGTGTGCTTGGTGGACAGACCGCGGACTGTAGGCCCTTAGAGCGGAATGTTACCAGCGGGCCCCTGCGAAATTCAAAATTCTTGAACTCATCTAAAAAGATATCTGCCATCCTTTCCATACTAAGCAACCTCCATAGCCTTGAGTGCCAGAGAGATATGGCCGGAGCCTCCTTTCTCTTCCACGCTGCAGCCAGAGTAATTTTGGCCGCGCCAATGCTGAGCCACAAGATCCTCTTGTCCGCCCTAGTCTGGTGTTCGAGATCAGGATCACGGAGACCCAACAAGGTGGAGGCCATCTAGGTGGGAATAGGGTATCCCAGCATATCCTTAATTTGAGCTAAGAAATTCGTCCCAGAACGGTCAGATAACGGGGCAGTCCCACCAAATGTGCTGGAAGCCCCCTAAGAACCCACATCCCCTCCAACATCTATCGGAAGTACCCGGGAAAATTAGTTTTAGCTTGGCAGGGTGTAGGTACCAATCCATCATGGTTTTCATATGTGCCTCCCTAAGCTCCACTGAGTGATTAAACTTGGCAATATCAGACCATAGGTGAGTCCACTCGGCGTCTGAGATGTCTCGTTGGAGGATCCCTTCCCACATATACATATACCGGGGCCTGGGGGAAACGGTAGTGGTAAGGAGGAACCCATAGATGAAAGTAATTGCCCCTTTCATGGAAGCAGTCCTGGACAGGAAGGCCTCGAACTGCTTGAGGGGTCGAGTTGCCGCCTCCCGCACTTGGGGGGAGAGCGCCAAGTGTAGTAGTTGAGCGTGATGGTATCGCTCGGTCTCCAGCACCCCATAGTCCCTCTGCAGTTTTCAAAGGTGAGCGGGTCATAATTGTGAAATAGAAGTGTGAGTGTAGACAACCTCCGTCCTTCCAAGCCCTGAAGGGGCCCTCGAGTGATGCCGTAGGGAAGGCGGAATTGAAGTGTATGGGCGTGAAGGGAGAGGGGAAGGTGGTCCATCTATCGTCTTTAGAAACAGAGTCCCAGAACTTCAAGGTGGTGCTAGTGGGGGTGCTGAGGTATGCATTCTTAGGTCTATCACACTTGGGCCGCCACACCAGGTCCCAAATCGTTCTCCCAGCCACGCTCCTGTCCATATGCAGCCAGTGTTTTTCTGATTCTTGTTGTGACCACTCAACTAGTATGCGGAGTTGCGCCGCTTTATAATACAATTGCATGTCGGGCAGCCCCACGCCTCCCTCCTTCCTCGGTTTGCGTAGGACGGTGAAGGAAAAGCTTGCGCGGCCCCCCTGCCAGAGGAAACGCAGCATCATTGACCTCACCCGCCGAAAGAATTTTCCGTCAAGGTCTATTGGCAGGGCCTGGAACAGATATAGGAGCTTGGGAGGAGGGTCATTTTAATCGCGTGGATCCTCCCAAGCCAGGAGATGAACATGGGTTTCCATCGGGCCAGATCGGACTGGATCGTAGCAAGAAGCGGAGGGAAGTTAGCGGAGTACAATGTCCCCAGCGTGGGGGTCAGGTGGATACCCAAATATTGAATGCAGGAATCCGTCCATGGCAAGGGAGTGAGCGACTTAAGGTGGGGAAGCTCCGACTGGGGGATCGTAAGGTTGAGGACATAAGATTTGTCGTAGTTAACCTTGAACCCTGCCACTGCTTCATAGCGCACCAGTGCTGCCTGCACATGAGGAAGAGAGTGGGCCAGATCCGAGAGGGAGAGGAGGACATCATCTGCAAAGAGAGTGATCTTGTGGGACTCCCCAGTGAAGGGTAGTCCACGGATGTCAGGGTCGGCTCCCACCGCTATTACCAGAGGTTCAATGCTAAGGGCAAACAGCAGCGGTGACAGGGGACAACCCTGCCTAGTGCCCCTGGAATGTTAAAAAAAGGGAGAGAACTGCCCGTTCACTGCCACTCGGGATCGGGGGGAGAGGTAGTTCGCTCGTATCATTGTTATAAATTTAGAGGAGAAGCCAGGGGCGGCCAGGGTACGGAAGAGGAACCCCCAGTGCACCCTGTTGAACGCCTTCTCTGCGTCTAGGCCCACCAGAACCACTGGAATTTTAAACTTATTGACTTTCTCAATGAGGTGTACCACCCGCCGTGTATTATTATGGGTCTGGCGCCCTTTGATAAACCCTGACTGATCCGGTTCTATGAGTGCCGGCTTAAGATCATTGAGCCGCTGGGCGATGATGGAGGAGTAGAGCTTCGCATCTAAATTCAGGAGGGCAATCGGCCTATAGGAAGGGCATTTACTGGGGTCTTTACCGGGTTTGGGGATGATGGATATAAGTGCCTCTGCCATTGTGCAGGAGGTTTCACCCTCCTCCGCCATGCGGTTAAATAGTTGGACCAGGTGTGGGCATAATTCAGAAGCAAAAGTTTTATAGAAGATGGCCGTATACCCATCCGCCCCCCCGGAGCCATTGTGGGGTTTTAAGGCTTTAATGGCAGCCAGCACGTCCTCCCTGGAGAAAGGGGCAGAGAGTGCCTCATTCCATTCCGCTGAAACCTGAGGCAGTGTTAGTCCTTGCAGATATTCGGCTTGGGCAGTAGCCTCCAGTTGATCCCCTCTATAAAGGGTCTTGTAGAAGGCCCCAAAGAGCTCCGCCTTCGTCTCGTCTTGATGCATCATTCCACCCTGCGCATCTTGAATTCCCCCTATGTATTCTCGCTCCCTTTTGTCCCGTAGCTGCCTAGCCAGGTGTCTCCCCACCTTATTGCCCTCGGAGTAAGAGAGTCGTCGCAGTTTCAGCAGGGTATATTCGGCCCTGTTATTATAGTGGGCTCGAAGTTTACCCCTGACGGCCGTTAGTTGCCTGAGACCCAACCTGGAGGGATTCTCCTTTTGTGCCTTTTCCAGGGCGGAGAGCTCCTCCTCTAGTTGCTCTCGCTCCCGACCGCGCTAACGATTAAGAGCGGCGTTCAGTGCTATGCAGTGTCCACAAAGGTACGCCTTGAAGGCATCCCATGTGGTGAAGACCGAGGTGTCCCATGGATCATTGAGGGTGAAAAACTTGTTGATAAGTCCTTGTAAGGAGATGCATGAGGGAAGCTGGGAAGTACCACCTGGAGCTATCTTTACTCTTCACACCCCATTGGAGCCCCGCCGCAAGCAGGCTGTGGTCAGAAACAGATAGGGGGAAAATCTTGGCCTCCCGTAGGTCCCCACGAAGCGACTGGCTCAGGAAGAAGTGTTCAATCCGGGAATAGGAGCGGTGGACGTGGCAGAAGAAGGTGAAATCTCTGGACTGGGGGTATAGGAAGTGCCAAGCATCAAAAAGCCCCAAGTCAGAAATCTGTTGCTGTGTGTCGGGGGAAAACGTACCCATGTCTAACCTCTGTGAGTGTGTGCTATCTAAGTCTTTCTGCCATACCATATTAAAGTCCCCCATGGCAATCAGCGGCCCTTCTACAAAATCAACAATGGCCCTCAGTAGTGTAAGTAGAAAGGTATTTTGCCCTGTGTTAGGTGCGTACAGTACCAGAAATGTGCAGAGTCTACCCCTCAAGAGGCCCTTAACCATGATCCAGCGACCCTCCCTATCACTTTGAACACCCACAGGTTGGAATTGTAGGGTCGAGCGAAACATAAGGGCCACCCCCCCTCTGTTTCGTGGCGGCGGAGGATCTATAGATTAACGGGAACATTTTGTGCTTAAGGCAGGAGTCCTCCGTTTTTGCCAGGTGAATCTCCTGAAGGCCCACTATATCCAGATGATGATCAATGATATACTTCCAGGTCTTTTGGCACTTTTGGGGAGAGTTTAGCCCTTTAACATTCCATGTTCCTAAGGTTAAAAGCAGCATCCGAAAGTCCTACGAGACAGCTCTGCAAAGGCCGTTTGCCCCAGCCCACCCTGGTGAGTGGCCAGATGGGCGATTCCCCTCCCTCATCCCCCCTCCAGAGTCCGAGTGTAGCATGCAAGCAATTGCTCATGTCAAGACTAACCTGCCTTGCAGGACCTCCCCACCTCGAGCTCCCTCCATCCCCCGCCGACCCCCCTCGCTGGCAAGTTCCACGGAATCCTATCTATAAGCCCATCCCCGCTACCACCACTGCCCCCCCTAACCCACCCCCCCAACACCCCTAGAGAAAAAACACAATATTCAGAACAAAAGAGGAAAAGTCTTAAGGCCAGGGGGACATGGCTCCAGTCACTGTTCTTCCAGAACGTGTCGTCGGACACCCTCACGATCATGGAGAGAAAGCCTGAGTGTTACTTCAGAGTGGTGGACCCCTCCGGTGCCTGCAGATGTCCCTCTCGGTTTCATGAGTCCGCCTCACCGTGGTCCGTCGCTGTGTCAGTGACCTGGGCCACGGAAGCAACCGCTGCACCTCGCTCCTGCATCGTTGCTGACAAGTCCAGCCCCCCCTGCGTTGGTTTGCCTACTCTCTGCCATTCTGCTGAGCGCCGTCGTCGCCTGCCAATTGAGCCGCTGTTCCTGGACGCCGGGTCCTGGCGTTCCAAGCCCAGAAGGTCCATCGCCGCCTCCAAAGAACGCACCTGGACCAACTTATTCTGCCAACGGAAGATGAGACGAAAGGGATGCCCCCAAGAGTAGGGCACTTGTTGTTCCTGGAGATATGTGGTCACGGGCTTAAAGTCCCTGCGCTTTTGCAGTGTGGCAGCCGCTAAATCCTGGTACCATGTTACAAAAAACAGTGGCCCCTACTCGTGGACACAATGGTATACTGAGCTAATAATCACACACCTGATAAGTGTTATGTCTTTTGTCCAGCCGGACAAGGAATTTATTTAACAATTTTCTTAATAAAACTGAATGAACACATTAATAACAAGTGGGCACAGCCGTGACCCACAACATTCAGACAAAACAACGAACAGAATGGTAAAAGGAGCAAAGAAAAAATATGTCTGTGTACTTGTAGTCAGTGTTACAGACAGAGATTGTCATAACCACACCATTGCATTTAACAATATTTTAAATGTCATATTGCATAAGGGTTTTTTTTGGTCGACGACGTTTCGATGCCTAAGTTAAGTGAGGGGTATCATCATCAGGACAAAAATATAGTCATTGTTGTCTTTAAATGTTACACTGCCTTTTAACGCAATTGCGTATTACAACAGGCAAATCATCGGATCAGCAGATACCATGAACAATGGAGGAATCGGTACTGCCTTGTCCAGCGTGGAGAGTCGTCTGGATCAGGAGCGTAATAGCTCGATATGCAGAAGTCGGCGGCGCTGTGGCGGATGGTGCGGTTCCATCCAGCTCTAGGGGTCAGGACGGCGTGTGCACCGACAGTGCAGCAGGGCTCCAAAGTCTCCTCCCCCGCCGGGAGCTCCGGCGCAGATCCCCGCGTCAGCCGCTTGGAAAAGCAGGCTTTATTTCTGGTCGGGGCCAACACGGGCCCAGAAGCCCCGACCTTGAGTTGCAGAAGTGGCTGTGTCGCGGCAGATCAGTTCAGGGGCCCGCTCGCTGCCCAACTCCTCCCCAGTTGCCGGTTCGCTGTGGCCTCACCTCCCTGCTTTCCACACTGCTAGCAGTAAGGCACCCGGCAGACCACCTCCGGAGCAGGTTACAGGCTCCTCCGATCACGGCAGTGCTCACAATCAGCGCGCCAGGGCACACTTCCTCGGGCTACGCCGCAGCTTAGGCCGGTCCCGCAATTGCCGCCAGGTAGGCTGCACTGGTAGGCTCCTCACTCCGTGTCCCAGCGGGCAGAACTGGACCTCCGGACACCCCAGGCAGACTCAGGAGCGTAGGTGATGCGGGGCACGAAATGCTAAAGTCCCAAGAGGTAGCTAAAACAATGCTATTTTCCGCGTGGCACCAGAGAGACTTGAAAACACGTCTCACTCCGTCGCCATCTTGGCCACGCTCCCAAAGCTGTTTTTAATATAAAATCAGGGCCTTCAGTGGTCATATCACTGAAAATACAAGATTTGAAAAAAAATATTATTGTCTACAGGTTCTCGTGGAAGACAATTTCTATTGACTGAAATCTAGAGAATCCTAAAGTGATTCTGGTATTTTAATGACCTCTTCGGGTCGTTTTCTATCAAGAAAGTTAAATAGAGGCAGTTGCCAGAAAAATAGAAAAAGAGAAAGTCCCCTAGCAGTAAGCAATTCTGGTATTTTACTGACCTCTACTGATCATTTTCTATCAAGACAGTTAAATAAAGGCAGTTGAACAAGCAGAAAGCAATTCTGGTATTTTACTGACCTCTACTTGTCGTTTTCTATCAAGACAGTTAAATAGAGGCAGTTGAACAGAAAAAAAGTCCCTAAGTGGAAGCAGACTTTTCCTAAGGCCGATATACATAGCCCACAAAGAACATACAACTATAAGTATTTACTAAAGTATATACAAAAGTTAAAGCATTGCAGGAAGGTAAGTCTTGACAGACCAAAGGTCACACACACTCAGTGTGACACGGAAATCCTATGTAGAATATAGAAAAACATTAGTATGAGCACCCAGACCTAACCCCTGTTTAAAAAAACATTAATACAATAGGATAGAATAGGGATTTATAAAGCGCACTAAAACCCGAAGGTGCCAAGGCACTGAGCGGACGAGAACAGGAGAGGGGAATGAGAGGCTGCTGACTAAACTGAGAAAAGCCAGGCCTTCAGTAATTTTTTTAACACTGGAAGGGATTCCACCTGGGAGATCGAGGAGGGTAGAGAATTCCAGAGTCTGGCTGCCGCCACAGAAAAGGAGCGGCCGCCCCATCTGGCTTTGCAAAACTCTAAGGATATTTAGTTTTCTCGACTAAACAGGTAGCATGTCCTTCAATCTAATAATGTAAGAACACAAGGGTGTTTACAATTGTAACAAAGTGGTGTTTTGCAAACATTGAACCATTGCGAACTTCTGGTTACACTGTTTTTTATGAAATATCTTTTATACATGTTTCTGTACCCTTTGTAAATTAATTTGCTAATACAAATCTAATTCTTTGAATGCATATACCCATGTTTAAGAATTATTTTGAGGATTTGCTCATATGGAAATAATTGAAAATATATTTGTAGCAATTGAATTGTAAGCAACTGGACAGAGCTTGTTAACATTGATTGCAGAAACTATTATGAATTTATAGTTTAACAAATCCCTTGTAGGCATATGTACCTGACAATCACTGAAGTTAAAGTATCTCAGGAAGGTAAGTATTGTCAGACCAAATGTCACACACTCTCAGTATGACACGGAAATCTTATGTAGAGAATAGAAAAAAATTAGAATGAGCATCCAAACCGAACCCCTTTTATTGAACACTTCAGTCCAGGACCCTCAAGGTCCTGGAAGAGCAATGTTGGCAATGAGCCGAAGGAGCTCCTGAGATCCCTCATGCAACTCAAAGAACCTGGAAAGTGGAGGCGGATCCCATGTAGTGTTGGAGGACGCTGTTACCAAAGAATGTCAAGTAAGGATGTCCGTAGTCAATCAGGCAGCAACATGGGGCATATCATACATCCAACTCAGCCAAGAAGTACAGATGACACAAGCACAGTGGTAACTGTAGGAAGGATGATGAAAAGAAAAAGCTGCAGGGTTAAATAATATGGTGGTTGAACTATTAATAGAGGAGCCAGATAAATAAAGAGTTACAAGGCACCAGGCAACCTCCACGACTGCTTTTTAAGTTTGTCCAAAAGCATCCATCTTCCCTCAAAGCCTTTGTCTTATCAGTCCTGTGATTAATCTGATGAGGAAGCCTCACCTAATCCTTCTGTGCCCCTAACAGAACAATGGAACAATGAGTCACACTCAGATGAAATGATTAAACCATATTTATTTCAGAAAATTATACATCTTTAGCCTTTCACCTCCAGAGCTTGCAAGTGCTACTAAATGCCCACATTAGGATCCTTTGATCAGACCCTCCAGTTTACAGGGATTTTGCGAACCTCTACTTAAACGTGAAATTCCAAAGGCTTGCGATGCCCAAATTTTCAATTTAAAGAGCCGCAAATTATAACAGAAACTGTCTCCTCGATACGTTTGTTTCCTTTCCTTGTTCTTTTCCATAGAGAGACTATTTACATTATTTTTGCCTTGGGGAAGAGCTATGTCCTCAATTAAGTAATCTATCGAACAGACTAATACAAATACAAATAAAAGTGCCCCTTTACTTTAGATTGAAGAGCCAACAAATAGATCACCTGAAGTTGTAAGTCAAATTCAAAATGTAAATAGAGAAGGAGTGAGAATGAAACCAATAATGAACCTTATTGTTTTGTCAGTTCCAGTGACAATTGGTCCAATAGTTCCAGTGTATAATGGTGGGCAAGGACTTACTCAAGTACATGCCTTAACTGTTCCAGGGAGGAGTAATGAATAACTTCATACAGACTATAGAGAGATAATGGGAACAAATGAAAATAGAGGTACAAATGTGAGTGTAGATGTAGATGTAAATGTAAATGTAAATGTAAATGTCAAGGTATTTTTAGAGCGCACTGCCACCAAGCGGTTTCCTGGCGCTATTACTCATACCGCTGTGGAACACTTCCTGGCTTTCCCTGTGAAGTGCCCACTCCTGGGCACCTCTAGGGTGAAGCCAGGCATCCTAGCGCTGTTGGGGCCGGTGTGGAGGTTAAGCAAGCTATTGCCCAGAGTTGCAGCGTGGGGCCCATGATTAGAATAGGCACCGAGGCGAGAATTGTCAGGTCCGAGGAAATTGAGCCCAAGACCCGCCGAGGCGGGAATAGAACCCTGCTCCCGGGCCAGAACTCTACATCAGGGTCTGCCGCTCTAACCATTGAGCCACACTCCTCCACTAGTGTGGTCACAGGACAAGTAGAACAATTGATTGATGTTTCAGAAAGGAACGAGACACCAAAACGAGTTATAACCTAGTATATCAAGAAGTGAAACAAGTGAAAATGTACAGAGATCATTGGGACCATAGCCTGAAGAATTAGATAATTGGATTAGAGAGATAGCTCCTGGTTGTAGTGCTCAAAATAAAAATGCTTTCATAGATGTGAATAAATTGAAAGGAGATTTGGAAGAGATGACTGCAGGTACCATTAGTCCAGAGAAATTGAGTAAATATCAGGAAGATGAGTTGCTATTTTTGTTTGAAATAAATTATGAGAAAAGCCAGAAGCTTGCATGTGACTTCTGCTGAAGTTGCACAGATGTATGGAGACGATATTAAAAAGTCTAAAGCTTTACAAAAGACATACAGGTTGGATTTCACCAACAAAGATTTGGAGAATCTGAATGTATCAGGGAGACGATTACAGATTAAATAATTGATTTCTACATTAAAACGTTGGGGAAAGTTAGACAGATGGAAAGGAAGATGGCCAAAAAAGAAGGATGAAGTGGGTGTGTCAGCAAAAGCTGCTTTTCCATTGTACCCTGTAAGAGAGGCAGGAAAAGAGTCAGTACCAGACGATGCGGTTACAACATACCCAATGAGAGAGATACCAGGAGGTGGATTTGTGCACGTTCCATGGCAAAGACAGGACATATTGTCATTTACAAATGATTTCCCTAGGTTGAGAGAAAAGCCTGTTGAATAGTACAGACAAGTAGAAAGATTTGTGAAGGTTTCAAAGGTTGTGTGGGTCGATTTGGAAGGTCTTTTTGTTACTGTAGTCTCAGCAGATTTGTGGGTTGAGTGTAAATTTGCTGTAGATTGGCCGAAAAAAGAATATCCAAGCGATCCAAAAACAGGAGTACCTTAAAAAGAGGTTATGAAAAAATATAATCAGGTCATTACATATTTGAAGGGGAAAATTTCTCCGAAAGAAACAGACTGGGTGAAAATTGAAAAAACAAAGGGGATGATGGACGGAGCGTTGACAATACAAACACTCACCCCCAGTCAACTGGAAAAACCAAAGGGGATGATGGACAGAGCGCAAATTGATAGAACTACTCAATATTTGAAAGAATCAGTGCATGCATATTATGAGAGGTTTCTTCAAGTATTTAATCAGTACAATGGTATAGAAAATATCACAGAAAAAGATATGGGACACTTTGTGTATAGATTTGTGTAAGGATTGAGACCTGAAATAAGTGCTATGATTCAGCAGCATTTGATTTGTTGTCAGAGTAAATTGATTGACGAAATACTTCATTATGCGAAGTATTGTGGAGATGACATAGAAATGAGGCACAGGAAATTGAAGGAGAAAATTATGTTGGCCCAGATGAAAGCAGCAAGAAAGGGGGTTATTTGAGTACTGATCTGTTAGATGATTATCAGGAAAATGGTCAGACTACTACTGGAATGAAAGGTGTAGTTTCAAATGGCAACACTGTGACGCAAATGATCCCGATGGGTCAAGGAAGAGGTAGAGGTAATTTCAAAGATAAAGAAGATTTGAAAAAGAAGTATCCTTGCCATGTTTGCAGTAAATTTGGACACTTGCTACGCGAGAGTAAGAGTTTGTTAAATAATACAGGACAGGCAGGAAATTGTGACGAAATGCAGAATCTGGGTTATTAGGCACAGATGAATCAAGAGCAAATGAATCAGATGCAAAATCAGAATACACAAATTCAGGTATCAAATAAAAGAGGACAGGGTTTACAAATCCCACAAGCTCCTATGCCAAATCACGATGTGAATGGTCAAATGCAAAGGTAAAATACAAATGTAGGTGTTCATACCAATGTTCAAGTGAATTCAAATGTGCAGGTGGCTTCACAATACTTGATGCAGTCAGACGAAAATGATTCAGATACATCACAATGACGGTGCCTGAGGGGGAAGGAAGATTGTGTTCTTGGCGCATCTCTAGAGGTAGATCAGTCAGGTCCCTATGTGGATGGCGAGGTTGATGGCAATGCCATTACATTCCTCGTAGGTACTGGTGCTATCCGCTCCACTGTGAAAACTGTGGAAATCTCAAACCTACCCATCTCTGGAGAAAGTATCCAAGTTGTAGGAGTTTCAAACAAATTCATTTAAACACCAGTGACAAAACCAATGAAAGTTCAAATTGCCAATTTCCAAGAACTACACAAATCTGTTGTGTGTGACACTAGTCCAGTTAATTTGTTAGATAGAGATTTACTGTATAAAATGACCTGTTTCATTCATTGTACCCCAGATGGAATAGCATTTCACACGAATGATGAGGATGTTTTTTCAAAACGTTAAAACAGGGAACAGAAGTGAATGAACTGTATCCATTGCTTACAGCAAAAGATTTATCTGTTGAATTGAGAGATACAGTGATGACTGATGTGTGTGATTTTAAAGGGAAAGATATTGGATTAATGAAAGGAGTTGTCCTGGGGACTGGGTGCTTGTGAAAAAACACGTAAGGAAGTCTTGTCTAAAGCCAAGATGGCATGGTCCCTATCAAGTAATACTGATGACAACGACTGCTGTTAAGTGTGGAGGTTTGCACAAATTAAATACATGCAAGCCATACCAGAAGAGACCCAAGTCCACTTGAAAGTGAAGAACTTGCTGAAGAATAACGACGAGAATGAAGAAATGTTCCAAGGCAAGTTGAGAATCAAGTAAAGTGGGCACAAGTTACTGGAAATGATTACAATGATGCTGTGATTGTCAATGCTGAGAACGAAGTGATCCCTATAAGCGACAACAAAGAAAAAAGAAAAAGAGATTCATCAAAAGAAAGCACTGAATCAATTGCAAATGACATTGACATTGAAAATGGAAAAAGAACATAGAAGGGAGAGAAGTGGCCAAAAGGTGTAAAAAGAGTAAAATATACTCTAAATAGAAAGGTTCCAGAAGCATTAATTGCAATATCTAGCCAATCTGAACAAAGTGAGGTGGAAGAAGAAGAAAAACAAGTGCGAAGAACAAAGAGAATAAAAGTACGAAATAAGAAATACACAGTGCCTGAATATACATATGTGGTGACTGCTTCAACGAATGATTGGGGAAAAAAGTTTCTTGAATTTTGTTCAAAAAGCAGTTGCTCATACAAGCCACCCTAAGTGAACTGTTTTTCTGGAATGTGTGCAGAAAAAGAGAGAGGAGATTTATGAAAATACATGAATTCTGAAAAGCTTTGAAGCAAAAGCTGAAAGAGAAGAACTGACGGAGAGCTTCAGGCTCTAAAAGGTGTGGGTTGCACAGCCTAAAACTAGTCTAGCAAAATTTAGTTTAGTAATTTTTGACAAATTTTTTGAAATTTATGATTTTTTACAATGTTGGAACTAGAACTGAAACTGGTCAATGGAATCAAGGCATATTTAGGCAAAGATGTCTCAACGTTTGTCTTGCATGTGTTACATTAACAATGTTTGTATGGTTAATATTAACATTTGTAGTACCACATTTTATGTTTATTAAAGTAGTTAATATAACTAATAAAAATTGGCACCTAACAATTAATGCTAGACGAGATCTGAAAGAAGATCCAGAGACAAATATTAAGGAATTAACTGGTAGTGTTTTACATTTGGATCAATCAATTCACGATTTTTCACTAAATGTTTTCACTACACTTCTGTATGAGTATGTGGATACTATGGATGCGAGAGATTGTTAAATGTGTATGCAGTTACCTACGTCTGTGTCTGAGGGGGTGACATAGCATCACCTTCCCCTATTATATGACATTTCATGTGGTATAATAACAAGTCTGTTTTATGGTAAAGAGACATTTTAGTATTATTATTCGAATTTTGATATAGTATTTTAAGAGGTTCCTATTAGAAAGAATATGAATATAGTGGATAGTGCTAGGAATGCTGAGTATATTGGTGATTTTTTTTCATTCTACTAAAACAGACACAGTATATGCACATCAAAATAATCTGACTTGTAAGTTGCATAATGTAGAAATAGAATGTATTAATACAGTAGAAGATAGACATAGAAATTTTAAACAAAGAGCTGCAGAGCAGAAAAGTAGAGAACCACAATGGGCACATAAAGAAGGTAATTACAAACAGAGTGAGACTTATGGATTGGCCTCATAAGGGAAAGCTTTGCTTATTAAGGCAGAAGACTGACTATAATAATCATTTTGTTGGTTCCACTGAATGTGAACATACTTTCCTTGTAACAGAAGGTTGGGGATTAAGAGGTGGTACTGATCCCGTATTCCCTGAAATGTGTGTGTGGTAAAAATGCCTACTATAGGTTGCCACCACATTAGTATGAGTGTTGTTATATGGATATCGTTTTCCCAAAGATCTATAATGTTGGTGATAAATATGAAACCAATGAAAGGAAACTAACACGGAATAAAAGGGGTTTGAGTGCTGCAGAAATTGGAGCATTGATCCCTTCAGTTGAGGTGATTTTAAATTCACAAAAAAGAACTATAGCTAAACCAACCAGCTCATGGATCCAAAGCATGGTGACCCCTGCGACTTCAGCAAACGTGAAGCTCACTGATGCCACAACGGATACCACTGTTGACCTAACCCTATCAGAAGCACTAACTCATTCCATTTACAGGCAAACTGAGTATTCTGCAGCCCCTACAACTCTCATTAGACCGGGTGATATCTCAATTGACACCGTAGCCGACGTGGCATATGAACGTATGAGAGACCTGGTGGACAAGAACTTCAACACACTTTGGAAACGTCGAGACCGCTTGAAGACACTGATAAACAAATCAAATATACACACTAGTACACTTAAACCTACAACAAAGCCAAGGGGGGTGGGGGGGGGGGAGTTCAAAATCCTAAGCCTTCTGGCGCGGAGAATTCAAATGCTAAACGGCAAACCCTGAATCCTATGCCCGGCCTTTTAGAGATGCCAGTGCAACATGCAGTAATCAAAGAAAGCTTGTCGTTTAAATCAATCCTCAGTGAGAATACCCCATTATGTATAGGGAGTATTAACAACACCAATAGCCCAAATCCTACTACCCACTCAGCAAATTTTGCCGCTACCACCAACCCCATAAACGTAGCTCCCTTGAGGCGTAACACTCTGAGTGCTACTTCCACTTCAAAAAACAATGATACTGGACCGTCTCTAGAGACCAGGGGCGATGTTCTTAACTTAACTTACCACCTGCCGCATGTCTGTATGTACTAGTTTTAGCAGGCGTCCCCCCCCCCCTCTAAGAAAAAATCAAACCGAGAGCTGGGACCATCTGTGGAATAAAAGCACTGATTAGCTGGTCAACATAAAGGCCTTAGGGTGGCAAATATCGTCGAAATTATATCGTCGAAATTATAATGGTGCGCAGGGTTGGCTGGATAGGACCCTCAAAAAAGAACATCAATGGATACTGTGTTGTCATTAACTTTAGACGAACGTCACTGGTAAAATCAATACTGATGACACAGGAATTTAACAACAACCTCCCAACTCTCGTTTGGTCACTGCCCCTGAGTTTTTTCTATAAGCCAACCCCTGGGTTAAATACCTTAGCCATCCCTCCACACACTATGTACAACAGGTTGTTTGCCTTGTCAGGTCTAGACAGCCTGGATTAACTGCCACCAATTCCAATACCAGCTGTACCTGGCATCACTGGTTCCTCGTCCGATTCTTTGGAGATCGTTACCCCAGAATCACACGATTTAAACTCGCATGTGCTTAGCTGAAATGTTGCATGCCTGGCCTCCAAGTTAAGCTCCACAGACTGGGTTAACATAGTCCAATAATATGATATACTAATGTTCCAAAAACATGGAGTATGAGGGATCTATTCTTAGAAGGTTTTGCTTGTTTTAATAACATTGTACCCGCCCCCAAAATGGGTCGTCCATCTGGTGGCCTTTCAATCTGGATTAAAATCTCATCAGGTGGTAGACTAAAGTCCCTTTTCACAAATAATGCCAATTTTCAATCCTTGATTTACACACAGGGGCTTCAATTTGCTTTATACATTTTTACTAGCAGCCCGTCCCGACGTTGTTCGGGTATGAATTGCTGCCAGCCAGTAGTATATTGTTTCGTAGGATTTCGTTTTGATAGCATTTCTTATCTGTGACAGGCCTGTGAAACGCTCCAATTCACAGTGCACTGCTGATGCACTTAGGAGTGCGCGTTCAGTAGTGTGTGAACTCGAGTTTCCCTACTTTATTTTTCCTTGCAATATTATATAGCGCAAACTCGACAACATGGCATGAGCACAATTTATATTACAGAAGAACACATTCATTTGTGGTAGGCACGGGGAGACAAAGTGATTTGCCTGCAATCACAGGATGTTGAGCTGATGCCGAGATTCGAACGTAGCTCCCCAGCTCTAAAGTTCGCAATACTAGAACTTGTGGCGGGAGGTGTGTCTAAAAGTGTATGTCGGTGCTGGCCATCAATGAGAGAGACCTGTGCATTTTTCAAATTGGTGGTGAAAAAATATGAGTATTTTGCTGGAGATGTGGGCCCTCATGCCACCAATGTACTTACAGGGGGAGGGTAAACACCCATTATTCCGCAACTTTCTTTCCGCATACCATCACTTTGCATACTTTCATTACGAAAGTATCATGACTCCGCAATGTCATTATAACGCATGGCATTACATTTTATATGCTTTTACCACGCATACATTTACTACGAAATTCGTTTTAAATGCATGAATGGTAAAAGCATGTTTTTTTTAATGTTTGGATAAGGTAAGTATGGGTATAGGGGTATATGTTTCGGGGTACTGAGGTATGTGTTTTGGGGTGTTTGGGTATTTTAAGGGTTCAGATATAGTTTTGGGTTATATGGTACAAGGGTAGTTTTGGGATTTAGGGATAGGTATGGGTTTTGGGGTATAGGGGTATTTTTAGGGTTCAGGGCTAGGTTTGGGTTTTGGGGTATAGGGGTATTTTTAGGGTTCAGGGCTTGGTTTGGGTTTTGGGGTACAGGGGTATTTTAAGGGTTCAGGGCTAGGCTTGGGTTTTGGGGTACAGGGCTAGGTTTGGGTTTTGGGTACAGGGGTATTTTAGGGTTCAGGGGTAGGTTTGGGTTTTGGGGTACAGGGTTATTTTTAGCGTTCAGGGCTAGGTTTGGGTTTTGGGATACAGGGGTATTTTAAGGGTTCAGGGCTAGGTCTGGGGGTACAGGAGTATTTTAGGGTTCGGGGTAGGTTTGGGTTTTGGGGTACAGGGGTATTTTTAGGGTTAGGTTTGGGTTTTAGGGTACAGGGGTATTTTTAGGGTTCAGGGGTAGGTTTGGGTTTTGAGGTACAGGGGTATTTATAGGGTTCAGGGCTAGGTTTGGGTTTTGGGATACAGGGGTATTTTTATGGTTTAAGGATAGGTTTGGGTTTTGGGGTACAGGGTATATTTATAGGGTTAAGATGGGTTAGTGTTTAAGGGTGTTGGGGTATTTTAAGGAGTAAGGGTGGGTTATGATTATGGGGTGCAGGGGCATTTAAAGGGAGCAGGGTGAAATTTGTTTTTAGGGTGTAAAGGGTAATAAAATAAAATAATAAATAAAAATAATATAAATAATGCAATTTAAAAGAATAAATGTTTTAATTACATTTAAAAAAATGTGTGTGTGTATATATATATATATATACATATATATATATATATATATATGTATATATATATATATATATATATACAAACATATATTTGATGTTTTAATAATGTACTTTTACAATGTATATGACTTTACCACACATGCATTTGCGTTATAATGGCATGCGTGATAAAGTCATATGGGTTGTAAAAGTTTTAGAAATTATGTCTTTGCGGAGTAATAGTCCTGCGTTATAAAAATTGCGGAGTGATGGTATGCGGGATGTTGATTTGCGGAATATCATCACATATTCCCGGGGGAGGGATAGTCCCTTTCTTGCTATTTCCGTGGAGGCGGGCCTTGTGTCCGGATGTGCGTGGCGCGAGGCCTGTGCGCAACAGAAGTGGAAAATCTCCAGTGTGCGCTTCAGGCGTCACCGGAAGTTAAGGCGATATTGCATTTCCTGCACAATGGCCCCTGTTTTTCTCCTTCCGGCCCTTGGGAATAGCGCCATGCCTGACCTCCATACAGTAAAGCAGGTGCACGTCACTGGGAGCGCGGGGCAAGCACACCCGGAGCTGGAATGTACAGAACCTGGGAAGAAAAATTAATTGAATATTGGGCACAACGCTCGCTTTTTTTTTCTGTAATCCCGCGCCCCGCACACGCCCAAGCCCCCAGCACACGCTGACAGCACACGATATGGGACATGGCATGAAGGGCGGAACGTACCACACACCCCCAGCGTTAGTCACGCCCACAGCACAACGCAGACACGCCCACAAGGGACTACTTTGCTGGCACGGTTCTTTTACCTTTTAAATGTATATGGTGGGCGTCTGCATAGCCTATGTCCTTCTGCTGCAACTGCCCTTTCCAACGCTGTATTGGGTGTTGTGATTGGTGCTGTGGTTCCTGAGATTACCCGCCTCAAAGGTTTGGCCTCTCTCTTTATTATATTAAGTATAGATAATAATGTTTTTGTAACCCTCCCTAATATGAATTTAATTAGCCTGTTTGATTTTATTGCTAATCTACAAAATCAGAATGTGCACCATAATCTGGATGGAATTTATCTCTGTGGTAAATTTAACACCAGACTCTCAGAGGAAAATGGAATAGAAACCACATTTTCGGTTCATTGGCTTGCATGCAAAAGAGGTATGGGACTGTCAGATCGTTTGTCTACTAGTAATTTACTTAATGTGATGGCAATTGCGGATGTATGTCAAAACAATAATTGCTTAGTACCCACCTATATGGGTCGTGGTTGCGCCTCAATTATCAATTATTTTATATCTGCCTCACTGGAAGATCTTTTATTAAAGGCTGAGATTCTATGCACCACGCAGGGTGATCATAACCCAATCTTAACAACAATTAGATTTGCCCCTAGACCCAGTCTTTCTAAGGAGCCTGGGGCAAGTAATTTAGTGGCTTCCACTGACAAATTAAGAGTAATTTGAAAAGGTATTAAAAATAGTATTTTATTTGCGAACATGGTAAAATCGCGCCCATTGAAACCTGCCTGTCATTTAGCGACCCCAACCCAGACGTTATTAAGGCATTTAGAGGCCTATACACTAGCATTAAACAAATGATCTCTAGGCCTGTGTTAGACATTAATCAGAATCCCAAATGGTTCAACAGTACCTGCTTGCGAGCAGAGAACTTTGTGTAGCACTGACAGCAACACCTAGGGATGCAACTCTTGTTAAATATTTGCGGTGCCATTATAAAAAAGTAGCCAGGCAAGGCAAAGATGAGCTCCTAAAAGAACTCTGGGATAATCTTGCCTGTGCCGCTACACTCAAAGATGGATTTCTGGGCAGCAGTTAAAGACATGAGATCTATGGGCCTTACTCTCACTCCCCTACGCTGCAACATAGCTAGAGAAGCCTGGAAAGCTCACTTTTCTAAAATTTATACAGCCCCACCCCAGAATGAGGACCCGTTAAACAACCTTTCTGTCGCACCAATTTCTATATCAGTGTCAAAAGTTGATTATGCCATTCACCAAAGCTTAGGCAACAAGAACCCGGGGCTGGACGGGCTTCCCATCAACCTCATTTAACACAAACCAGATTTTCGGGCACCTCTTTTACTCAAAGTTTTTAATAACTTAACAAGCACTTTTATTCCAAGCTCTTGGTCTACCAGCATTACTGTGCCTATTTTGCCTATCAGGAGACTGATCCAACCCTTGCTGCTACAGAGGGATCTCCCTGATTAATAATACTTTGAAGATCCTCAGGAGGATTTTGTTTAACAAAATAAGGTCTTGGGCTGAAAGGGAACACATTTTAAACAGATGTCAGCTGGGTTTTAGAAGTAAACTGGGAACAGTGGAACAGTGCCTTAATTTAAATCTGATCATTGGCAAGTACACGATGGCCCGGAGGTCACCAATCTACCTGGCTTTTATGGACCTTACCTCAGCTTTCGACTTTGTCGATAGGTCACGTTTGTGGTCGGTCCTTTTAAACTATGGGTTGGATGAGGCATACCTGCACAGGGACTTGAAGGCACGGGTAAGGATTAGCAATGACGGGGAGGTTTCAAGGGATATCATCATTGGAAGAGGGGTCAGACAGGGGTGTGCACTGGCCCCTCTTTTATTCATTCTTTACATAAATGAACTACACAATGTACTGTCAGAACTTACCAACGACGTACCTAGCATTAATGGCAAAGTACTCCCTGCCCTACTATATGCGGATGATGCGGTCCTAATGGGCAGCACTCCGAACTCACTACACACTTTAGTCAGGGGTTTTGTAGTTTTTATGGCAGACTTAGACATTTGCATTAATTATAAAAAAATCTTTTATATTGACCTGTGGCCCAAAAAAAACATTGTATTGATTCAATAACCTTTAGGTCCTGAACACTTATCACGCACCCGCACTTTCCCATTTCTGGGATTAGTATTTTCTGACACTGGATCTTGGGCAGCTCATGTTGCCCATAGCAGAAGTAAATTTACAAAAGCGACAAACTCAATCTTGAGTCTTTCCCAACCCAAACAAGCAGAGGTAGTGTTATCTATAACTAAAATTTATTTTAAAAACAGTGTATTCCCACTGCCACATATGGCGCAGACGTTTGGGGTTTTATAAATTGCAGTGGAATCCAGAGAGAGAAAAATAGGTTTGTTGTAAACTTCTAGGGGCCCAAATTTCTTCACCTAACTTTGTGTGTCATAAGGAATTTAACTTGTTGTACAGAGAGGGCTTTATCAGGTCCCGTTCAGCTATATTTTGGTTAAAAGTTTGGTAAGGGGGGGCGTGGCCAAGATGGCGACCTAGGTGGGCGCTGATCCTGGAGGCTCCCCGTACCGGCTCCCCTAGCCGGCCAAATCCTACATATCACCTCCCCATCGACACACAGGGGCTCGCGGGGAAGCGAGCACACTCTCAGCGCCCAGTATATATGTGATTCTGGGGCTTGAGTAATGCAGAGGAGACCCAGACATCGCGAAATGGCGCCTTAACGGAGAAAAAGCCAGAGCAGACGGGACCAGAGCCGACGGAAAAGACCCAGAGTTCAAGAGGTCTGGTGAGCGCGTCGGCGGTGTGCCGCCCGCCTCAGAGTGCTGCCCGATCGAGTTTGCGGAGGCCCTGCGGCCTCCTGAGGGCGGCGACCAGCAGGTGGGCCGCAGCACCCACGGGAACAGAGACTGACTCTGATTCTGAGGCAGAGGTGGGAGGGGAAGATTCAGGCAGTGAGTTTTCTCTCCACATGGCATCATCCGATGATGAAGATACTCTCAGTGCAGATGAAGCTACTCTTGGTGCAGATGAAGTGCCTGTGTTAGAGGAGGACATTGATATGCCGATAGTGCAGCAAGAGGCATCTGGGGCTGCATGACTTCCCGTTGGTATAGTGAGACAAGAGGCATCTGGGCTGCAGCCTGGGGCTGCAAGACTTCCCGTTGGTATAGTGAGACAAGAGGCATCTGGGTTGCAGCCTGGGGCTGCAAGACTTCAAGTTGGTATAGTGAGTCAAGGGGCAGCTGGGCGGCAGCCTGAGGCTGCAAGGCTTCCCGTTGAAAGTGCTGACCTCTGGGTTGCCCCAGGAATGGTGCAGCCGGCATAGCCAGACTTTACTGGTGTTCCAGGGTACAGGGTGAACACTGAAAACTTTTTACCGATAGATTTGTTTCAGTTGTTTATGGATGATGTGTTTTGGAAGAGATTGTTGAGCAGACTAATTTGTATGCCGAACAGTTTTTGAGGGGCAACAGTGCCAGCCTTAAGCCCTACTCTAGAGCTACCCGGTGGACTCCCACAAATCTGGAAGAGATGAAGAAGTTCTTGGGTTTAACTTTTTTGGTGGGCTTGCTAAGAAAGCCATCAATGGCTTCATATTGGTCTACTAGTCCCTTGATGGCAACTGCTATATTTCCGGCTGTCATGAGTCGTGATAGGTATTTGCTTCTGCTTCGGATGATGCATTTTGTCGATAATGGTTTAGCTTTGCCACGAGAACACCCTGATTGTGACCGTCTTTTCAAGATTCGGCCTGTCATTGATCACTTTGTTGATCGATTTTCTGAGATCTATGCTCCAGGGAAAGAAATTGCAGTGGATGAATCTTTGGTGTTGTTCAAGGGTCGTTCTGTTTTTAGGCAATACATTCCTAGTAAGAGGGCATGCTATGGAATTAAGCTGTATGTGCTGTGTGATAGTCGGACTGGATATGTCTCTAATTTCAGGGTGTACACCGGTAAGGAATCCAGAATTAACCCCCCCTGGTTGTCCGTCCACTTTTGGAGTGACTGAGAAAATTGTGTGGGAACTTGGTAGAGGATTATTTAACAAAGGCCACCATTTATATGTAGATAACTTCTACACTGGTGTGCGGTTGTTCAGGGAGTTGGCCAAAGTGGACACTGTTGCTTGTGGCACAATCCGCTGTAACCGTAAATTTTGGTTTCCCAAAAGAACTTGTTTGTCAAAAGCTTGTCCGGGGACAGTGCAGTACATTGCGTTGCAAGGAACCTCTAGCTGTGAAGTTTTCAGATAGGAGAGATGACTACCATCCATGATGAAAGCACTGAAGCGGTGACTGTTTGGGGTGAGGTAGCTGAAGCGCGCAAACCTGTGTGCATTTTAGACTATAATAGGCACATGGGTGGTGTTGACAGAGTAGATCAGAGGTTGAAACCTTCTGCTCCTCTTTGTAAGGCTTACATTTGGCACAAGAAGTTGGCTATCCATCTTTTCCACTTGGCAACCTTTAATGCTTGTGTTCCAGGAATCTTGTCCTGAGTCAAAGATGACTTTTGTAAAGTTTCAGGAGTTTGTAATAGGCAGCCTTATTTTAGTGAAACAGGCAAGTGTTCCTAGAGTTGGAGTGGTGGAGGTTGTGCTAGATTGAAAGATCGCCACTTTCCTGATCACATTCCTCTTACATACTCAAAAGACTTTCCCAGTAGGAGATGTAGAGTCTGTTGGCGAAGAGGTATGCGGAAGGAGGTTCGTATGTACTTCTAACTCTGGGCTATGCATGCCTGCTTGTTTTAGAATGTACCAAACGCAAAATAATTTTTGGGAGCATCCATGAGTGGTAAAGTGAACTGTCTGGCCTCTGTTGTTTAAAATTTTTGTTCAGTTTCAAGGTTGGCATTTGTGTAGTGTATTTAGTTTTAGTTGTTGTGTTAGTAGATTTGTATCAATTTGCAATTTGTTTGTGTTTTCTTATTTATATAAAAAAAATCCTAAATGTGATGGCGGTTTGCATGGAGTGGCGATTGTCTGGTGGTGTGCGTGGTCTAGCGATGTGTTTGGATTGGTGCTTGGTTGGCGGTGTGCGTGGACTAGCGCTTGGCTGGCGGTGTGTTTGTACTGACTCTTGGCTGGCACTGTGTTTGTACTGGCGCTTGGCTGGCAGTGTGTTTGTACTGGCGCTTGGCTGGCAGTGTGAGTGGATTGGCGTTTGGCTGGCAGTGTGCGTGAACTTGTGCTTGTTTGGCGGTGTGCGTGGACTGGCGCTCGGCTGTGTGAGTAGTGACTTGATGCTGGTCACTACACACACTGCTAGATAAGCGCCACTCCAGGCAATCCATCTGTTTGTGTAGTGGCTGTGTCAAAAATGTGGAAGTGTGAAAGTGATGGGCCTTTGAATGGCGCTGTCTGCTGGTGGAAGTGTTGTAATGTGATAGGCCCGCGGCTGGCGGTGTGAATATCTTGTATGTGTCACACGAATGAAAGGTATATGAATGGCCTGTAAAGAGGTTGGTGCCTTGTCGTGACTTTACAGCTCACGAGCGGTGAGTCAATGGTTCAGTTTCTCGTTCTTCAATTATTAACAGTGCATCCCTTGCTAATACAATTGTGCCAAATCCAGCCAGTATGTGTGTGTTTGAGGAATAGATGGCTGTGCAGTAATATTTGTCTTTTTTATATTTTTGAAGCAGGGTACCCCTTGTCCCTTTTTGTGAATGTTGTGATGTGTTGCTTTTGTGCCTGGTGGTGTGAATGGTCTTCTGTGTATTAAGTATGAAAGGTATGTGAATGACCTGTAAAGCACGAGCTGTAAGTCACTGGTTCGTTTTTTTTGTCCGTGTAATTGACAGTGCATTTCATTTTTGTGAAATCGCTTCTTAATGAAATTTTATATACTGAACCATCACTCGTCCTCGTGCCAAATCCAACCAGTATGTGTGCGTGCTTGAGGAATAGATGGCTGTGCAGGAATCATATGTATCAACATCGAGATTTGCGAATCTCAAATAGCTATTTTTTAGAAATCGCTATTTGAGATTTGCAAATTGGTATGTATGTAGAAAATCGCTTTTTTGGCGATTTCTTAAAATTCCTTAATTACGATTAGCAAATTGGGAATAGCAATTAAGGAATAATGTCCCATTCATTCCTATGGGCCAGGAGCCCCATAGGAATGAATGGGGACGCTGTTTTGTTAAAATACCTGGTCAACGACTCTTTGCCTTTTCCTGCTGCTGCCAAGGGACCTGTGGGCTCAACCAAAGCCAACGGAAGCTACAGTCGCGCTTTCCTCGCGGACCGCGGACTGCCGGGGAACTACATCCCCCAGAAGGCAGTGCGGTCTCGCTGGAAGAGGCGCGAGAGGGCCCACGTTACCAGCATAAATTTCACTGGGAGATCCTAAAGCGCTGGACGCTCGCGGGCTCCCAGAAGCCGGAAGAGGCTGGGCTGGGCCTAACCTCTTGGCTCTCCCGGAAAGCTATCTGCAATCAGCCAAGTAAGACTTCAGCTTTATTTGTGATAAGCGTCCGGCTTTCTGTCAAGACTCATTTGCTTGCACTACCTTAAGACTGATCCTCCACTTTGAATTTCTTTATCTATATTCAGCATAACAGTAAATTGAATTCTGCATCCAGTGTAAGGGTGGGCGACCCCTTATACACTATAATTGCTAAATTGGTAAAATAATCCCATTGGGAATGGGCAAAAGAAAAATGAACAGCCAAGACCGGGGAGGTGGGAAGAAAGGGCATTCCGACTCACAACAATCCTTATTGAGCTTTCTCACTGGTGCCATGGGGGCACTTAATAAACAGATTCTCACAGTGGAAGAATCTCTCGAAGCAAGTTCCCTAAAGAGCTCCACGGAATCAGATAAAGTAGCCAATGAAGTCCCTTTGAATTCCCCAGTAGAGTTAACGAAAGCTACCAATGGTTGCATTCAGCCCAGTGTAGACGAGATCTCGATCAGTGACATAGATTCCCTAACCCCACCTCCTAAGAAAAAACAAAAGAATCCTGCACTGTTAGAGTGCACAGAGACAAACAATGGTAACTGTAAGAGGGGGAAGAACATTGTACAAACCACTGCCCAAATAGCTTCCAAACACCATAATCAATCAAGGAAAAGGCTTGGGCAGTGGAGGACTCCATGCCCGACAACAACAGAGCCCCGTGGCAAAGCCGACTCATATAAGAGTGATTTAAAGAACCTGACTACCGTAGTTGAAAGATTGGACCTTTATCTGAGAGTCAGCCTAGACCAAATAAGGAATAGACTGACCCTCATAGAAGACTCGATACTCAGTTTTAAGATCCAGGGCTCTGGCACCCTTCCCGTGCCAATCGAATTAGAAGGGGGGAAATGGTAACACCACACAAACGAAACCATCATTTGGCCCCGAAGGGGGTGTTCCCCATACTCGAGACAAAGTTCATACTGATCCTTTAGTGCCATAATTCGCCACATCAAATTACCTAGAAAGGGCTACCTCTCTTCTGACTAATAGACGTAACATATTTGACAATCCCCCCCTGAATGGTAGAGATATGAATACAGGCATAACATCTTTCCCGCCTCCACCACCTAATCCCAATCAACTAACATCTTCCCACACTTTAAAACCCTGGGACAACCTCGGAACTGACCAGCTCTTACATCTCCCGCCTGAAGCCACCCCTTACGTAATCGTCTTGGCTAACGCCCCAAAAAAGGGTTTCTCAGAAATTGAGACCTGGGAATCGCTCAGAAATAAGTCACTCTACTGGCTTGGCCAGAAGACGGGCTTAACTGACCACTTGTTCCAGGAGTTCAAGATGGCCCGGAGGGTGCAATGGGTTGGAAGCCGAGGAAAATCCCTACCAGGAGACTACATTTAGAACCCCCACGCTGGTCAGAAAAATTCTTGAGGGGAGTGGAAATAACTGCCTGATTGCGAATGGTATAAAAATCTTTCCGCTGGGTTACTTCTATCCCCCGATTAGTAGACAACCACACAGAGGTCCATTCCTAACTCAAATATCAAATTGCGAATTCCCTATTTCGAATAGATTTAACCCGCTTATGGGTTTAGAAGGTATAGACTGACTGGCAAATTCATCTCCTAGATTTTTAGGGCCACGGTCTCTGTCATCTGATTCTCCTAGCCCCAAAAGCGATATTTTTTCCATTTCCACCTGCCCCCTACCCATAGATAATACTGCTCCTAAACTCCATTCACAAAGCTCACTCCATCAGCCAATAAATCCAGATACAGGCCCTCGGACTAAGTGGATGGACTCTTCAAATGGCAGGAGAAACTGAAAACCATAAGGGCAGGGCCTGCAAATAGGAGTACCCAGAGTATAAAACTCACAGAGCAATTTTCAGCAAATATAGCATTCTGGAATGTAGCAGGTCTGCAATCAAAAAGGGTAAATGAGATCTGGCTTGAACTTATTGGACACTTTAACATACTCTGTTTCCAGTTGACATGGGCGAAACTACCAGTCCACCTGGAGGGTTCAAAACATACTTCTCACAAGCACTCCCCTCTAAATCAGGGAGGGCCAAGGGGGGCTTGATAATATACATTTCAAACCTATTGGAATTTAGGAAAATTACTCCATTCAAGTTGGAACCCAACTACCAAATTCTAATATTAGACCTAAATAAATAAATAAGACTCCTATGTACTAGTAAATCTTTACAATAGTCTTCCCCATTCTGAACTATTAGCCACCTTAAAAGATATTTCAACCACCCTACAGAAAATAATAAACGATTACTCCAAAAAATGTTTTATAATATGGGGTGGTGACTTTAATCTCACCCTCTGTAAATACAATAATAACTCAAATTGCGGACTTCAGGATGAGAGCGAGAATACACTAACCCACTTTCCCCATACTTTAGTAGGGGAATGTTTAAATGAAATCTTATTCGTACTGGAGTTAGGCCTAGCAAACGAGTTGGTGTTTCCAACTGTCCCACTCACAGCCATCTTTAATGGAAGAGGAGCCTGTAGCATTATGGATTTTATTATTTTCTCTAGAAATGCTGCATCCTGTCTCCTGGACTTCACAATACATCAAAACTCTACTAGTGACCATTTTCCCATTAGTTTAACAATCACTCTTCCACATTATTCTGACAAACATAAGCCAGAGATTTTATATGGACAAGACTTATTAACGTTAGACAGGTTAAACGGCTACTCCCTAAAGTGGGATAAAATAGATCCAGCATCAATAACAAGGGAGGTTGTGACCAACTCCTTGAGTTCCATAAATAAATGCTTAGAACCTGCTACCCCATACATGGAAATCCTAGAAAGCTTCCTAACTATAACTAGCACAGTTAGAGTAGCCCTCCATAGGAAAGCCATGGGTAGTAAGGACATAAAGAAAGGCTGGTTCGATAAAACTTGTACAAAAGCCTACTCCAAATTAAAAGTAGCCCTCCATAAACCAGACTGAACGAGGCAGGGAGGAAGTCTCAGTATTAAGAAAGGCGTACAACCGGGCCATTATAGCAAGGAGAAGGGAAGTAAAAAATGAACTGTGGGAACAACTTAATAAAAGCTGTGCCACCAAAGATAACATCTCCTTTTGGAAAACCATTAAGTCACCCTTCTTAACTGAAGCTAGGGTAAACTCCAAAGTAGATGTTGCTATTGATGAGGCTGCCTTGGGCCGACATTTTTCCTAGATATTTGGCTCACCATCACAGGATAAAGACGCCCCCATAGACAAGGATAATCTAAATACAAACTCAGTGTCCCCAATCTTCCCGAAAGCACTCGAAATAACACATTTCGAAGTTGAGCGCGCTCTGCAAACAAGTAAGGGAGGAAAGGCGCTGGCCCTGACGGGGTCCCGGTCCACCTATATAAGTATAACTTGGACCATGGACCCTCATATTGACCAGAGTCCTGGAAGCCTCCTGTGCTGTGGGGCTTTTAGACTTGTGGTCAAAATCAGTCCTAGTCCTGATCTTCAAAAAGGGGGATCGTCAAAGCCCTGCCTGCTATCAGCCTATCTCTTTGCTCGATTCGTTGGGCAAGGTTGTAGGTTGTATAATTCTTGAACGCTTTCAGCAGTGGGAAGAAGACTATAAGAAGCTTTCAGAGCTCCAATTTGGATTCAGAGAGTATGAACTACAGAGCAGGCTCTCAACTTGACACTAATCATGGGAAAATACGTCCATGCAAAGGGTGGAAACCTTTACATGGCGTATGTCGATTTAACGGAAGCCTTTGACTGCGTGAGCCACTCCAAACTATGGTCCATTCTAATAGGAATGGGAGCTGACCCTACTCTGGTCAGTTTTCTACGGGAGAAATACTCAAATGCAACAGCCAGAGTGAGATTCGGGCTATCGGGCGAATTAACGGCACCATTTGGGGTGGAGAGAGGGGTAAGGCAGGGCTGTGTCCTGGCTCCCTTCCTTTTCGCGCTCTATACTAACGATCTGGAACGCGTAATGTTGGAGGGTTGTCAGGACCTACCCTTAATCGGGAAACGCCCAATTCCGGCCCTACTCTACGCCAATGATGCCGTAATCCTCGCCCGAACACCCCTTGGTTTACAGCGAGCGCTTAAGAGTTGCCACAGTTTTATGGGGAACCTAGATCTCAGGATTAATATAAAAAAAAATTTTGTGATGTCTAGTGGCCCTAGATCCAGAAAAACTTGAGATATATTTATTGAAAAAACAAAGCTTGAGAACACTCAGACCTACCCCTACCTAGGCATACTAATCGATAACAAATCCACGCGGAACCAAGCTATTGAGGCCAGGAAACTGCTTTTCTTAAGGGTAGTAACATATTTAGCGAATTTTGCACAAAGGCTAGGGAAAAGGCCACCAATCGAACTGATAAAAATTTATCAAGCCAAATGCGTAAGCGTCGCCATTTATGGTGCCGGAGTGTGGGGGTATGGTAAGGTGGACGTACTCCAAAAAGTAGAAAACAGCTTCTTAAGATTCCTCTTGGCTGTCCCGCAAAGTACTTCTACTTATAGTTGCCATTTAGAACTAGGTTTGTCATATCTTGTTGACATAGTCATGTGGCTCAATGATTAGAGCGGCAGACCCTGATGCAGAGGTCTAGCCTGGGACCAGGGTTCAATTCCCCGCCTCGGCTGGTCTTGGGCTCAAAATTCCACGGACCTGATAATTCTCGCCTCGGTACCTATTCTAATCATGGAGTCCCACTCTGCAACTCTGGGCAATAGCTTGCTTAATCTCCACAAAGGCCCCCACAACGCTAAGGATGCCTGGCCTCCACCTTGGGGGTGCCCAGGAGTGGACGCCTCACAGGGAAAGTCAGGATGGGTTCCACAGCGGTATTCGTACAAGCGCCTTGAGACCCTTGCGGGTGAGTAGTGCGCTATACAAGTATCAATTTATAGTTAAATTACAACCAATCTTGTTATGGCACCGTCTTTGGACATCGACCAAAACCACCCTCAGCAAAGATTTAATTCAGGATTGCCTTGCCCTGGAGCATAATCACAAGATTGGATGGCTCAACTATATCAAGAACTTTCTGACTGATTTGAGTTTAGCAAGATAATTTTATTCGCCTCTAACAATCTCGGAATTATCTAGAAAGGCCCTTAAAAAATCTTGTTTATGCCATCTAGATCAACTGCGGTTGTCCATTGAGGCCCCCAAATCTTCAGTCCAACATATGTTATCCATCCAAACTACAACAACTATTCAGCCCTATCTCACTTTTAACTTAAGAACCTATGAAAGGTTTCTTTTAACGTGATTTAGGCTGGAAATATTTCATCGCCTATTGACCTTTCCAAAAATGAATGATTGGTCTAAGCAATTAATTCTATGCCCGCGTGATGATGTCTCTACACAAACGACAATTCAATTGGTTCTTTTTTGCAAATTTTACAAGGATTTCAGGAAACGCTGTTTGAGTCCGATTTTAAAGATGATGGGCCTTCGTATATGTCGACCTGCCTACCTTGCTTTCCAATACCTTGAAGAACCATGTGTTGCTAAGAAAATTGCACTATTTTTAAAATTGTCTGTACGACATAGGCCTAATCTTGAATAGACGATGAAATTATGGGTAATACCTGAAAATATTTCTACATTAGATCTCGCTCCTAAGCATCTTAACTGTATATATATTTTTAATTAATTGTAATTTTAACCCAAGTTTTTTACTTGTTACATTTTTAATGTATTTGGTGTGAATGTACTTTTATGTTTTTTTCTACAAATGAGAACCGAATAAAGTACTTTTTGATTTGATTTGATTTGAATGGGAAGGTATTTAGCGCCATGAAACTCCTGGGTGCCCGTGCGCTTAAAAAGTTTAGAATAACATAACATAACATACCATTCTCAATTTGCGATTCGCAATTTGAGAATCGCAAATTGAGAATAATTTCAAGGGTGCAGGGGTGTCCAAAGGACACCGTGTGGCACCCCTAAATTTGCATAGGTGCACATGTGGCGCACATACATGCCCTAAGGGCAGGTATGTGCTTCACATTGCACTTTGAAAAATGCAAAAAAGTGCTTTTTTCAAGGAATTCGCAAATTACCACCAATTTGCATTTTTTTAAAGCTTCTTACATTGCATTTAAGGTATCGCAAATTTTGCGATTCCTTATTTTGCACTCAATTTTGCTACATACATACCATTTAGAGAAAATGAGTTCGCAAATGCCGAAATTCGTAGAATTTCGGCGTTTGCGAACCCATTTGAGATTCATACATATGGCCCTTTGTCTTTTTAGTCTCTCTGACAAGGTGTACATTCCACCTAAGAATAACTTACCAACTGTAGATATTGTTGAAAGCCCATGGGAGTACATGGTGATGTCTCTCTGGTGAATTCTAACAAGTTATTTTATCAACAATGTCTTGCAAACCTCACAATGTCTGTCACATTTTCCTTGCAATATTGTGCCAAAATTCTCGCGCAGCAGAACTAAACACCTAATTTTGTCAAAACGATCTGGTTTTGCTAGGGGAGTCACCTGGGTTTTTGGCCCGTGCTCGGCGGCCATCTAAGGAATCCTACCAAAACCACACATTTCTGAAAACTAGTCTCCCGGGGGCTTCCAGGGAGGTATGGCTTGTGTGGATCCCCCAGCGTTTCCTTACCCAGAATCCCCTGCAAACCTCTATTTTAGCTGAAAAAATCGATTTTTCACACATTTTTGTGTGAGAAAGGAAAGTGCGGCATCACCGGGCTCACACAAATTTCCTACCACCCCGCGTTCTTCCAGGTCTCCCGATAAAAATAGTGCCTCACTTGTGTGGGAGGCGTAAGTACCCACGACAGTTCACAAACTACAGTTAGGCACTTTGCCAGAAAAGGGTAATTTTTCACTGTGAAATTGAGGTATGACCACGTTGTGTTTTGCACCGTTTCCTGTCGCAGGCAATAGGCCGACCCACACAAGTGAGGTATCATTTTTCTCAGAAAACTTTGGGGAACGCGGGGTGGGTGGAAATATGTAGATCCACGCAGATCCCAGAACTTTCCACCACAGAAATGTGGGGGAAATGTGTTTTTTTTGTAAATTGTTTAGGTTTGCAAGGGATTCTGGGTAACAGAACCTGGTGGGAGGCAGTCAAGTCACCCCATACTAGATTACCCTGGGTGTCTAGTTTTCAAAAATGTATAGGTTTGCTAGGTTTTTCTGGGTGCCAGGCAGAGCTAGGATTAAAAAACTACAGATAGGCACGTTGCCAAAAAAGGGTCATTTTTCACTGCGAAATTGAGGTGCGACCATGTTGCGTTTTGCGCCATTTCCTGTCGTATTTACTAGGCCAACCCACACAAGTGAGGTACCATTTTGCTCAGAAGACTTTTGGAAACGTGGGGTGGGTGGAAATTTGTGGATCCACGCAGATTCCAGCACTTTGCACCACAGAAATAAAGGGAAAATGTGTTTTTTTGTAAATTGTTTAGGTTTGCAAGGGATTCTGGGTAACAGAACCTGGAGGGAGGCAGTCAAGTAACCCCATCCTGGATTCCCCTGGGTGTCTAGTTTTCAATAACGTATGGGTTTGCTAGGTTTCCCTAGGTGCCCGCAGAGCTAGGGTTAAAAAACTACAGCTAGGCACGTTGCCAAAAAAGGGTAATTTTTCACTGCGAAATTGAGATACGACCACATTGCGTTTTGTGCCGTTTCCTGTCGTATGCACTAGGCCGACCCACACAAGTGAGGTACCATTTTGCTCAGAAGACTTTGGGGAACGTGGGGTGGGTGGAAATTTGTGGATACACGCAGATTCCAGAACTTTCCACCACAGAAATGTGGAGAAAATGTGTTTTTTTTTTAACAATTTTTTAGGTTTGCAAGGGTTTCTGGGTAACAGAACCTAGTGGGAGGTAGTCAAGTCACCCCATCCTGGATTCCCCTGGGTGTCTAGTTTAAAAAAATGTATAGGTTGGCTAGGTTTACCTAGGTGCCGACAGAGATAGGGTTCAAAAACTACAGCTAGGCACTTTGACAAAAAAGGATCATTTTTCACTGCGAAATTGTGGTGTGACCACGTTGCGTTTGCGCCGTTTCCTGTCGCAGGCACAATGCCGACCCATACAAGTGGGGTACCATTTTTCTCGAAGACTTTAGGGATCGCTGAGTGGAAGGAAATTTGTGGATACACGCAGATTCCAGAACTTTCTACCACAGAAATGTGGAGAAAATTTGTTTTTATTATAATTTCTTAGGTTTGCAAGGGTTTCTGGGTAACAGAACCTGGTGGGAGGCAGTCAAGTCACCCAATCCTGGATTGCCCTGGGTGTCTAGTTATCAAACATTTATAGGTTTTCTAGGTTTCCCTAGCTGCCGGCAGAGCTAGGGTTAAAAAATTACAGCTAGGCACTTTGCAAAAAAATTGTCATTTTTCACTGCGAAATTGAAGTGCGACCACTTTGCGTTTTGCGCCGTTTCCTGTCGCGGGCACACGGCCAACCCACACACATGAGGTACAGTTTTTCTCGTAAGACTTTGGGGGTTGCAGGATGGATAGAAATGTGTGGATCCACGCAGATTCCAAAACTTTCCACCACAGAAATGTGGGGAAAATGTGGCTTTCTTGATATTTATTTAGGTTTGCAAGGGATTCTGGGTAACAAAACATGATGGCAGGGAGTCAAATCACCCCATCCTGGATTCCCCTGGGGATCTAGTTTTCAAAAATGTATGGGTTTGCTAGGTTTTCCTAGGTGCCAGCAAAGCTAGGGTTAAAAAATGACAGCTACACACTTCGAAAAAAAAGGGTACATTTTCATTGTGAAAATGTGGTGTGTTTACGTTGGGTTTTGAGCCCTTTCCGGTCGTGGACACTATGCCTATCCACACAAGTGAGGTACCATTGTTTTCCGGAGACTTAGGGTAATTCAGATTTGTAAAGCAACTGTTATTACCTATTGAGTATTGATGCATTTCTGCCTTCCAAATGAAAGACATTGTGTAAAATAGAAGTCATTTTGAAAAATGACCAATAATTCTCATGCTAGTATGAGTATTCCCAATTTTGAAAATGTGCAAATATGTACTGTTTCTAAACTCTATAATTTGTACCCATTTCAGAAATACATAGGTGTGTTTCAGACCGATGTTTCCATGTATACATTTTCGCACAATAATTGGTATATACCTGGTACATAATAAAAAAAGACATTGCAAATTGCTTCTCAGTTTTTGACCCTGGGTTCGTCTGCTTCTTGGCGAACCTACAAGTCCTATATATGCCTACAACTAGGAAGGTCCAGTGGATGTAACGGTATATTGCTTTCAAACAGCTGCCATAATTACAAGAAGTTACAGGTGAAAACGTTCACACAAAGGCTGTTTTTTTCAACTAGTTTTCAATTTTTCCAATATTTAACTATTAGTTTCTATAAAGAAACCTTACTGGATCTACACAAATGACCCCTTTCTAGATTCAGAATTGTGTCTACTTTTCTAAAATGTATAGCTTTCCAGGATCCATTATTGCTTTCATACTCATTTTTACCATTAACTGGAAGGAGGTTGAAAGCACTAAAAATAGCAAAAATAGGTTATGTCCCAGAAAAATGCCAAAACTGTGTAAAAAATGTTGGTTCTCTGACAAAGGACTGTCATTCCCTAAAAGCTGGGGAAATGGTGATTTCAGACCCACAAACCCTTTTTTGATAACATTTGCAGGGGAAAACCCAGAGGCTTTCATTTGTAGCCCGTTTCCCCATTTTTCTGAAAAAACTAAAATGTTACTGTATTTTGGCTAATTTCTGGGACCCGTCCAAGGGAATCCACAAACCCTGGGCACCTTTAGAATCCCCATGATGTTGGAAGAAAAGGACTCAAAATTGGCGTGGATACCTTATGTGGTCAAAAAGTTACAGGGGCCTAAGCATGCACTACCCCAAATAGCCAAAAAAAGGCTTAGCACAGGAGGGGAAAAGGCCTAGCAGGAAAGGGGTTAAATAAGCAGTTTGACACACATTGCAGGTATAGTACATTCGAAAGAATAGGCTTTTTAAGTAAAATGCAGTTAATTACTTTTCAGATTATTTTGGCTAACACAGGGCTGGATCCTAGATTCAGGCCTGGGACATTTCCTGAAAACAGGTGAGTAAAAGCATTTTAGTTAGAGGTACGATTTTTAAGGATTCTTTTTTTTTTACAAAAGTTGACACTTAGAAATTTTTTGGGAGAAGTGTCAATGTTGTTATGTTGTTCTATGAGAAAAAGAGGTTATCAGTTTCCAGGTAGGTAATCGGTCTATGGAGTTAGGGTCCTGGGGTTAGACTCAGGGGTCTCCCAGGGTCAGTGATGCACTGGTGTTGCACCCTCAGCGGCACTCGGGAGGCCGGGTGCAGAGTGTTGAGGACCAATGTTATCCTATGAGGAATAGGGGGACACCGGTTGTTGGCTGCTGGCAAGCAGGCCACAGGGTTGTGGGAGCAAAGCTCTAGGGGTTAAGCTCAGGGCAAGATGGGGACCAGGTTTGCACAAAAGGGGCACACTCAGCGGCACTAGGGCGGCCGGGTGCAGGGTTCTGTTTTGAGGTCAGTGCCCTGTTGATTTCAATGGAGAATCTCTGGGACAAAGAAACACTGCAGGCTCTGGGACGAGGCTCTTCCTGGAGCGACCAACCCTTCGAGGGGTAAGTAGGGATGTAGAGGGTTGGTTAGGCACCGCTGGGTTGGGCACACAAGGCCGTGGGGCGTCAGGTGCAGGGGTGCTTTGGGACGTCGGATTTTCTTACCTGCTCTGGTCGCAGTAGAGGGGGTCCTCTGGATTGAGGCTGTAGGCGTCGCCTGGAGGCTTGAGGCAGGTCAGGGGTCACCGGATCTCGGGTCAGGATCACCGGGGGGGACCTCCTCGTGGTGTTTTTCCACTCCAACTCGGGTCAGGCTCGGTGGGTGCAGAGTGGGCTGGATTCGCAGTTTCTGGCTGGCACCAGAAGCTGCAGTTCAAACACGTCTGGTGTTCATGGGAGAAACAGCTTGGAAAGTGAATGCAGGACCTTGCCACATCTAAACTCTTTGAGTGCCCTTGGACTTGCCTACAAGTCCCCATGTGCAGTCTGTTTTTCAGTGCACCCACCCGCCTTCTTTGTAGAGCACCAGCTCTTCCAGCATCCTAATCCGAGAAAAATCTGGGGCGCTCCAGAGAATTTGCTGGTAGAACTTTGGACCCTGGCTTCCTAACATTCAAATTCTAGAAGGTGAACCTCTAAGTCCTACTGGAATGTGATTTATTGCATTCTATATTTTTCTTCATAGGATAACATTGTATATAATTGCAAACAAATGTATATTGCTTCTATCTACCTTGCTTATTGCTGAAACTTATTTCATGCTTACCAGTAACTGAAGTTCTTGGTTCAAAATATGTATAAAAAGACTTGTTATTTTTCTATAAAATCAGCCTCGACTTCATTTCAATGTGTGTTTCATTTATTGCCTCTGTGAGTACAACTTGACACTAACCCTCTGATAAGCAGGACGGTGTGGTCGGTGCCATCGCACCGGACGCTGACTTGTGGTGGGGGCACCATGTTTGTTTTAAAAGCACCAGATGCCACATTCCTTGTCCCAGCAATTTGTAAGCATCAATAAAAATACTGGAGCTTTTTCTGATAGAGGAAGTTTTGACTCATCATAGCGCAGGACGTGTCCTCTTCAGATCACAAAGTGCATACACTATAAATAGGCCAATGGATCATCCTTTAGTAAGAGAGATCCTTTTGTTAAAATCCGAATATAGACAGTGAGCTATTAACTGTTGTTAAAGAGTTGCATGCAAACTGCAAGGAATACATTACAGCTGAATGTTTTTTGTCTAATCTTTCCTTTTCCTAATATTGCAAAAAGGGTTCATTTGGGTAGAAATAAATTCCTATTATCAAAGAAAACCCCTAACCAGGGTGTTACATTTTAAAATCTGAATTTGTGCTTTTACAGACCAAGGATTCAAACTATACTGCCTACCAGTATGGATGACATGTGACTCCTACACCTGGTATACCTCTGTCTTATGTAACTTTTCCTATACACTGATTTACACATGTATGATTGTCTCTGTGCAATGTGTGTGTGTGATGTAAAGTGTTCTGAAACCTTAAACTGGTATGAGTGGCGCTATAAAACTAAATGAATCTAAGAGACAGTGGTTATGGAGACTTGAGGGGGCATTGTCAAACGGTGGTAGTGAGGGAATCTGTGGCAAGGTGGTCAAGGAGCGGGGGGCGCCACAAACCTTGGCGCACAGGGCGCCACAGCACGAAAGCCAGCCCTGCTGATAAGCCTAACTGCTGGCCCACGCTACCATAAAATAGAGCGTTAGCATAATCTATTTCTGCCTCTGCAAACCAATAAAGGTCTCTCTGAACTCTCTACACAGTGTACCCTATTGTGGTACACTATATTGAAGGGTAGGTTTCCTACAGAATGTGTATATTATTGAAAACAATAATCTGATCAACAAAAAAAAAACCTTCATCCTCAATTCAACAAATTTGGCACCACCAGCCAAAATAGAAAAACATCTGTTAAAACTACAGATCATAACCAAGAGGTGGTTTACAAGTCAGAGTAACAAATACAGCAGAGCATCTATCATGCCATCCTACCACGAATAGGGAACCAGAAAGAAAACAAAACAGCTTAAGCTGAATACCACCTCAACTTTATATCCTCACATGCTTTACCCGCGCAGAAACAATGGATGAAATATTAGAAGAAACAGATCACAATCCATGCATGTAACTCAGAAAACAAAACTCTATTATGGAACAATTGAAATAATCTAACAACAATGTTGCTTGAGGATCCTTTTAGTCTTTATCTCTGCACAGATGTTGAAAGCAGAAGCAGATAATTTGGTTTTCCCATTCGTAACATAACTTTGTAGATGTGTAACAGTAAATAACAGATGTTTTCCCCTCTGTCCTCAGAATGACAACTTGAGCTTGGTTTTTGTTGTCTATATGATTTATTATGTGAAAAACATCCCCACTATTGACCCATCTACAATGTGTCAACCATGTCATGACTCTTCCTGTCACTTAATTTCATTGCAGCACATGGAGCGGCTCAAAGGCCAGTCCTTCTCTTGAGCAATTCTAAATTGCCAATACCATGACCATTCGACAAAAGTAGAGATATTTTGAGCACACCCCTTAGTAAACATTGTGAGAGTAAAGCAAAAGCCCATTGCGTAATCATCTTAAAAGAAAATGCTACATAATGCAGTGTGGAAATAGGAGCAACGAATACTGAGTCAGACAGTGACATAAAATAAGCCGGGGCTCCATATAAAAAGTGGCCCCATAACAAAAATTAGTGGCCCTTATTGGCAAATTGTGACACCTCTGAACTTTGTGACCGTGCTCTTGTTGTACATGCAAAATCAGTTTGAAATATTTAATACTGTACATGTAAATAATTGCAATTTTATTGTATTTACATAGCCCTTATGACCCCAGACAAGGTGTGGTGTTCTCAACTGCAAGACTGGACAGGCAAAATTACAGAAATCATAGAGTGCTAAGCAGGTTTTTTTTTACATGAATTCACTTTCATTTCAAGCAATTGTCTGTCTCCATGGTTTTCAAAGGTTCAGGACCTACTGAACCGGTAAGATGGAATGTCATTAGTGAGATGCGATAAAGTATCATTAGTGAGAGTAACAGGAGAGACATATATGCCAAAGGAAATAAAAAAAAAAAACGTTATCCATTACCAGAGTATTGTAATTGAAGTATTTATTGGGCAGCAGGGGGGGCCCTGATGGACAGATATGTGCGCACAGTTCCTTATTTTTTCATTGGCAGCGATCTTATGGTTGGCAGCATCTGGAATGCATATGCTTCTGTAGCGATCACAGATTGCGTTGAAAACAGCCGATGTTGGCTCAATCTTTTGGTCGGATTAAACCAATCAGATGCTCCAGTGCAATGTAGCTTTGATATTTGGACAGCTGATTGGAGGAGCCACCCACACTCCATGACCTTGCCATCCTAGGCCCATTCACAGGCAAGGCTAGGAAACTAACCAGCTTACTGGAGTGGCCACAAGCATGCCACGATGAAATGGGCTAATAACGCCACTGGTTGGGGCTCGCAGCACTAAGGCCAAGCCTCTCTTAAAAACACAACTAAACAACTGCCAATACTGCTAGTTTACTTCTACCCTCATTCATGGGGAAACACTTTGAAAATCCAACAACATGTGTCTTAGACTTCTATTTCTGTCCGAAATAAATCTTTTTTCTTTTATTCGTTTTTTCAAATATCAAAATGTAAAAAATTTTTACAATACCATCACATTGTTAACATTAACCTCGTAACAAAATCATTTTTTCATAAAACATTATCATCACCTTTAACATTCTTTCTCATACTCTCTTCACACTCTCTTTTCTTTCATTCACCGCACAACATACTCACACACTTCAAGTCTCAATTTCAAAAACGTTTCAGTTGTTATTTGTAAGAACAGCCATGGAAAATGATATATCAGCACATGAATCAATAAATTCAACACAATTGCACTTCGTTTTAAGTTCCTATAGCTGGAAAACAAACTGGTCTACGCGTTTTGAACTCATGATTATTGTAGAGTTCTCATCAGGACCACGTAGCTTCAAGCTGCTCTAAACAATGGACTTCAAAATTGGAAAATCAATGATTCCAAGAGTCCCCATCTTTTTCAGAGTACTTGTTATCCTAAAGGGACTTAAGGCGGGAGCCAACTGCTCGTTTTCTTTTTCTGTTTTTTTTTCAAAGCGAGTTCAAACTTTCCTCCTTGCGCTGATTTTTAGAAGGGAAGGCCCTTCTCATTCTCTGCACCCTCCTACAATGCCGGACCGCGTCTCTACTTCCGCGTTCAATGGGCAACATTGGGGAAGGATGGCAGGCGCGCAGGAGTGAGAAAAGTTATGGATTTAAATTTTAATTCATGATGACGTGTGGAGCACCCCCTTCCACGCAACACTGACATGGTTCACATGAGTATGATGTTCGCGCTATATAAAACTTTATAAATAAATGTCGATACCAGCCCATACGATAGAAAAGCATGACCTCCATTGCCAAAAAACAGCCCACATACTTACCATTTAGGTCATCGGGCAGTGTCCAAATGGACAGTCCAACACTGAACGGATTGCGGATGAGAGGCGCTGCGAGGGGAGCAGGGAGGCCGATTTAAAAATACAAGGTCAGGGGCGTGGCCAAGATGGCGACGGAGTGAGACGCGTTTTTGCTGTCCCTCCGGCGCCGATTACTGCTAAGCCTTGTATAGCACCCCGGAGCATGCATGTATAGCAGTGTGTTTTTTGGAGCCCTCACCCCAGGATCGCTCCTTGCCACCCAGGAGAGCAATTGGGCTGAGTGGACGGGTCCCCAGAGGCGGCACGACGGAGCAGGGGTGCTGCGGAGGCCGCGGCAGAGAGCGGCCTGGAAATCCCCGCCCTCGAGTTGAGGCGGACGCCGGCGCTTGGGAGCAGGCCTGCGGTAGGAGAGCGCCGGCGGAAGGATGTGACACTGTGGTGACCCGCCTCGCTCGTACAGCACCCCCTTCCCCCCCCGATACCTGACCTGCCGGCTGCCGCTGATCGCCGCGGGGCAGGGGGAAGGGAAGGAAGAGCAACTTTGGCCCTGCGAGGAAAATCGGCGCTGCCGCGGGGCGGCCCCCCCATAGATTGCAGTGCGGCGTCCCGACCAGTCTTAGACCCGCTCCTGGGGGAGATTGGCTCGACGGAGCAGCGGCATTGCAGAGGCCGTGGCGGAGAGCGGCCTGGAAGTCCCCGGCCTCGGGTTGAGGCGGACGCCGGCGCTTGGGAGCAGGCCTGCGGTAGGAGAGTGCCGGCGGAAGGATCGGACACTGTGGTGACCCACCTCGCTCGTACAGCACCCCCTTCCCCCCCCCCGATACCTGACCTGCCGGCTGCCGCTGATCCGCGCGGGGCAGGGGGAAGGGAAGGAAGAGCAACTTTGGCCCTGCGAGCAAAATCGGCGCTGCCGCGGGGCGGTTCCCCCATAGATTGCGGAGCGGCGTCCCGACCAGTCTTAGACCCGCTCCTGGGGGAGATTGGCTCGACGGAGCAGCGGCGTTGCAGAGGCCGCGGCGGAGAGCGGCCTGGAAGTCCCCGGCCTCGAGTTCAGGCGGGCGCCGGATCTTAGGAGCAGGCCTGCGGCGGACGAGCGCCGGCAGAGGGTTGGACATTGCAGTGATCCGCCGCGCTCGTGCAGCACCCTTCTCCCCTCCCGATTCCTGAGCTGTCTGCCACCGCTGATCTCCGCGAGGTAGGGGGAAGGGGAGGAAGATCTACTTTGGCCTGCAGGAGTGATCGGATTGCTGAGCGGTGTCCCGACCAGTCTTCGACCCACTTTTGGGGGTGATCGGAGCAAGGGCCACACGGCTCGATAGAGCCCGGGGTCTCGGGGGGACGCCCTTCTCCCTGCTTGGCTGGCGTAGGTGCCGCGGCGTGGGACCGCCATTAAGGGTCAGAGGCCTGGGCCCAGGTGTCTGCCAGCGGAGCACCGACGCTTCTGGACTGCGGCTGGGGCCCGGCGGGGGACCCCCCAGCCTGGAGCGAACTTTGGAGAGACCCGGCCCTCACGCCCATCTGGCTCGCGGAGGGACAGGAGCTGAGTGACGTTGAGGAGCGGGGCACTGACTGATGCTGGCCTCGGGGCCCTGGAGGTCTGGAACTGCTGGGGCTCGTTGCTTGGCTGCACATGGGCGACTCGGGCCTAGTCGCGTCAGGGCGGTCTGGTCGTGGTGGTCCATCTTCCTGAGTGCCGCAGTGGCTCACGTGGGCGTCTGGCCTGAGCGGAGTATTGTTTGTGGCCTGGACGGCGGGTTCCCTCCCGGAGGACTACCGAGCAGGAACACCATCTAGAGTTGCTCATTGGGGTGGACACGCACGGCTTCCAGGAGCTGTTGTCAGCGAACAGGGGTGTTGTGATGGCGGAGAGGGAAGCCTGGCAAGGATGGACCATCCAAGGGATCCCAGCAGCCGCCGTCCCTTGGGACGAGCGCCTCGCCTACGTCAAAGGACGATGAGGCTCCCGCTACCAAGGCGTTCATGATGGAGCTATTCGCCTCCATTAAGGAGGACATTTCGGAACTACGTTCCCAGCTGGCGTCGGACCTCCGCGAGGTGAGGAGGGATGTGGACGGTATCGGTGAAAGGGTGGCCACCTTGGAAGATCATGACTTGAATGTGGCGAACGATGTGCACCAGTTGCAACAGGATGTGATTCGGCTCACAGAGCAGAACCTGGACCTTCAAGCGCATGCGGAGGATCTGGAGAATCGTTCCCGCAGGAACAACATCCGCATACGGTCGGTGCCCTGGGACGGGGAGTCTGGTGATCTAAGGGGCTATGTCCTGGCACTCTTCCTACAGATCTTGGATGATGAGGAGCTCCATGAGATCAAGATGGACAGGGCACATAGGGTCGGGCTGCCTAGACGCGGGGGGGGTCCCCCGCCGGACATCTTGGTGTGTGTCCACGATTTTCAGTTAAAAGAGCGCATCCTGCGAAAGGCCCGGGAGACCCCGTCATTGAAGTTCCGGGGTCATCATCCTCAACTGTATCAGGATATGGCGGCGTCAACTCTTCAAAAAAGGCGTGAGTTTCGCCCTGTGACCACCTTTCTGAGGAAACGCAACATTGCTTAATCCTGGGGTCCCCCTTTCCGCATCATTTTCCGATGGCAAAATCGGCTTGCACAGATCAGATAACTGCAGGTGGCGAAGGACCTCTTGGGCATTGAGGACACGGATCCTCCTCCTGGGAGCAGTGGCTCTCCATCGCGGAGACGACGGCGGTCCTCCTCTTGGCAAAGAGTGTGCGGGGAGTCGGAGTGGAGAATACCAGACCGAGCGACCAGTCTCCAGGAGAGGGGTGAGGCGGTAGCTTCAGTAGCATCAGCCACTCTGGTGAACTCACAGCTTGGCTCCGGGGCGGCGTGAGCCGCGGACTGTGCATTGCCTGGCGTTGGAGGGACATGGTCCTGCAGGTACCTTGGGTAAATCTGTACTTTGTGGGAAGACACCCCGGTATGTGGTCTATGGGATACACCATAAGGTGTCCCGTCCTCGCCCCATGGAGGACTTCATGGACTTCTACCTTCAGGGGTGGTTTGGTACTCTAGTCCTTCATGTCCTCTGTCCGCCTTCTGGTGTCTCTGCTTGTTCCATTGGTTTGGGGTCTGTTTTGTGGTTTCTTTGGGGGGGGGTGGTCCTGTGGGGGGGTGTTGGGGAGTTGAAGGGGGGAGGGGGTGGGGGTGGTGGTGGTGACGTGGGTGTGTGGTGGAGTGTACGCCTGGAACGCGTGCAGATGTTTGTGGTGTGCATGGGAAGGGTGAGGGTAGGCTCAAGGACTCTGACAAATCTCTATTTGGCTGGTGGAGGCTGGGAGGGCTCTCTGGGACGTCATCCTGTTTTCTCTGTGGTTGGTGGAGTTGGAGGCGTGGGGGGGAAGAGACGTGATGTGATTGTAGCTAGGGTGGGCTTGTTGTTTAAGGATGCCTCTTCGTATTGGGACATGGAACGCTAAAGGCTTGAATTCCCCGCAAAAGCGTCAGAAAGTGTGGAAGTATGTGATTGACCATCAGTTAGATGTTGTGGGTCTCCAGGAGACATACTTGGCGCGCAGGGATGACCTGCGCCTCCGGCATAAAACCTTTCCCCTCATATATAGGTCATCGGCATCCACGAAACATAGGGGGGTGGCTCTTCTCTTCCGTGCAGCGCTGCACTTTCAACCTGTGGACGTGCGCAGTGACAAGGATGGTCGCTGGCTGATGGTGAAGGGTCTTATTCATGGGAAGCTGTGCACATTTGTGGTGGGGTATGTCCCCAACGCTGGACAGAATGGGTTCCTACAAGGCTTACTGCAGAAGGTGGGAGACTTTGCTGAGGGACACTTGTTCTTACTGGGGGACTTTAATTTGGTGTGGAATAGAGAAATAGATAGCTCTGGCCCCCACAGGGCCGACACAGGTGTGTTCTCTGCTGAAACGCAGCGGCTGGTAGGGGAGCTGGGTTTATTTGATAGCTGGCGCTCCACAAACCCCCTGTCCCGGGACTACTCATTTTTTTCACATGTTCACCACTCCTATTCACGGCTGGATCATATTTTCCTAAGTCAAGCTCTTAGGGGGGATGTCCTCGACTCTAGCATTTTTCCATTATCAGTCTCCGATCATAGTCTGCTCGTGCTCAACCTGCGCTGGTCGCCAGCTGGCGACGGGCAGCGGAAATTGTATTTCCCGGCTTCGGTGGTCAGGGACGATGCCTCAAATAAGGAATTGCGGAGAGCCATCAGGGATTTTTTTGTTCTCAACCCGGTGTCTAATACTTCGGTTTCCACTACCTGGGACGCCTTTAAAGCGTCGATCAGCGGCACCTGCTTGGCCCTCAATGCTCATCTTAATCGGATGCGGCGCCGGGAGCGGGAGGAGTTGGAGGCAGAGTTGGCCGTCCTTGAACAGGCCCATAAACTTAATCCTTCGAGGTTGACCCTCCGTCCATTGACGGCGGTTCGGGGGAAATTGAGGGCCCACTACAATAACAGGGCGGAATTTACGCTGTTGAGGCTGAGACGACTGTCATATTCTCATGGGAATAAGGTGGGGAGACACCTGGCTCGTCAATTGCGGGACAAGAGGGAGCGGGAGTATATCGGAGGGATTCGCGACTCGTCGGGTGAATTGCAGTACTGTGACGAATCTAAAGCTGCCATTTTTGGCCGCTTCTATGCGGATCTCTATGCGGGGGACGTTCTTAACGCTGATGACCAACGGGAATATTTGCGGCGCCTGCCCATTCCACAGGTCTCTATGGAGTGGAACGAACTACTGGAGGCTCCGATTACTAGGGAGGAGGTACTTAATGCCATCAAAGCCTGAAACTTCACAATGCGCCGGGTCCAGATGATTACGCCGCCCTTTTTTACAAATCATATGCCACTGAGGTGTGCGATTTTCTCGTTTCCCTTTTTAATGACATGGCTGGCACTGGCTCTTCAGCCGGCTCCCTCGCTGAGGCTGTGATATCGGTCTTGCCTAAGCCGGGGAAGGATCTCGCCCGTTGCTCCTCATTCCGCCCCATAGCCCTTCTTAACATCGACGCCAAGCTATACTCCGCGATCATAGCACACAGGCTACAGGATTTGATGCCGGCGATTATACATCCGGACCAATCTGGGTTTATTAAGGGGCGTCAGACCCACGACAACACTCGGCGGGTGTTCACCTGATAGAAAAGGCTGACAGGTTCCAAATCCCGGCGGTACTCGTGGGTCTTGATGCTGAAAAAGCCTTTGATCGCGTGAATTGGGGCTTCCTGTTCAATGCCCTGACGGCCTTCGGTTTCTCGGACAAGTTCATCACTATGGTGAAGGCGAATTACTGCAGCCCCCGTTCTCGGGTGACGGTAAATGGCCATCTTTCAGCGTTCTTCCCGCATTCTCGCGGCACTAGGCAGGGCTATCCTCTTTCCCCCCTGCTCTTCGCGTTGAGCATTGAGCCGTTAGCGATTGCGGTGCAGGAGCACGAGGGGATTCGGGGCCTTCCGTTTACCGGGGAACAACATAAAATTACGCTCTTTGCGGATGATATCCTATTCTCTGTCGCGGATCCGGTACACTCGCTGCTGTGTATTCGGGAGGCCTTGTTGCGTTTTGAGGAAGTGGCCGGCTTCAAAGTCAATTACGACAAATCATATGTCCTAAACCTTACGCTTTCACATTCAGAGGTGGAACGAGTGCGCCCCTTGACGCCATTGGCCTGGGCCTCTGGCTCGATCGTTTACCTGGGGGTTCACCTGACGCCTACGATTGGGAAGTTGTGCTCGGCTAACTTTCCACCTTTATTAGCGAAGACTCGAGCGGACTTAGAACGGTGGAAGCCTAAATACTTATCGTGGCTCGGCAGAATCCATGCCATTAAGATGGTCCGTCTACCTAAATACCTCTACCTCTTTCAGGCACTGCCTATTCCACTTGACGGCGACTTCTTTCGACGCCTTAGGACCCAGATGCTGCGATTTGTCTGGCAAGGGGGCCCGGCGCGATTCTCCTTCGCAGTCTTGCGACGCTCACTGAGGGAGGGAGGCGTGGGCCTTCCTGATTTACAGCTGTATTACAAAGCGGCACAATTAAGAGTGCTGGTGGAGTGGTCCCAACAAACATCGAAGAAACACTGGCTGCACATGGACAGGAGTGTCGCTGGCAGATCAGTCTGGGACTTGGCCTGGAAGCCCAAGAAGGACCGGCCTCCGAACGCCTACATTAGTACTCCAACTAGTACCACTCTGAAGGTCTGGGATACGTTGGCCGCTGATGAGCGCTGGACCACGTTTCCTTCCCCATTCACGCCCCTACATTTTAACCCAGCCTTCTTGCCGGCGCTGCGGGAGGGGCCTTTCGACGTATGGAGGGAAGGTGGTTGCAGGGCTTTGACCCATCTATTTCACGGCCATGATCCCCTCTCCTTTGACAATTGCATGAGGGACTACGGTGTTCCGCCGTCGGAACGATATCGCCACATCCAACTACTCCACTGGGCCACGTCACCTGAGGTTCTTGAGGCGGCTACGAGACCTCCTTTGAGGCCTTCATACTCCGGACCTCTGCCATGAAAGGGGTCGTCTCCTTTATTTACCAGCTCTTGCTCACTTCAGCGGTGACGCCTCATCCCCGCTACATGGGACACTGGGAGGAGATCTTGGGGAGAGATATCTCCGATAAAGAGTGGTCGGCGCTGTGGAGGGATGTAGCTGCATTTAACCATTTGTTGCACCTGAGGGAAGCCCACCTCAAGACACTCATGGACTGGTACATGTGCCCATCCAGACTCCATCGCATATTCCCGGCCACCTCTGACAGGTGCTGGAGGGGCTGTGGCCTGCTTGGGGATTTCCGCCACATTTGGTGGGATTGCCCGGTTATTCGGCCGTATTGGGAGGAGATTCTCTCACATATCAAGGACATACTTGGCTATCCTGTGGCGGACTCTATGGCCTCTGTTCTGTTGGGTCTTCGTGATCCAGCCCTTGAGTATCAGACGCGCGCTGACAAACAGATTCTGTGGCTCTGCCTTGGAGCGGCCAAACTTACTCTAGCCGCCGCCTGGAAAAAGACGGAGGCGCCGGCAATTTCCTTATGGCACGCACGGCTCTGGAGGCTGCTTAGTATGGAGAGAGTGGCGGACATCTTCCTGGGTAACTTCAAAAACTTCCAGTTCCGGTGGGGCCCCTTGGTTAGCTATCTCTCTAAACAGACCCCCCAGAATATTGCGGCATAGATTTGCATATTTAGCGGCACAAAAATGGAAATTTTGCGGCACAAAAATGGAAATTTCGCGGCATTATTGCGGCACTTTATTTTACTCGTAAGCATTCCTTTTCAGCCTTAAATCAATGTAAACTGATTTAACAGGGAATTCCACTGTGAAACTGGCATGTTTAAAGTGTCTGCGGTTCTACAGAAGCACAGCTCCAATCTGTACCTCGTGAGAGGGGGCCTATTTCTCCCTGGGGTGTTCTAGCACCCATGTATGCACCCCTGCTGGGGTACTGCTGCCTCCTGGACACGTACATTTTAAAAAACAGTCATTTCTATCACCCTTTTTAACATTGAAAATATATTGATAATACAAATATGACCCATACAGGAAGTCTTGCTTTGCTGCTAGAGCGCTTTACTAGAAAGTAATGCATTGAATTAAGTGGACAATTTAAGTGACACTTTGTGACTGGACAAAAGCAAGGAAATCCATAAAAAAACTATCCTCCTATCTGAAACCCAATGGTCTAAAAGGGCCTTAAAATATCCCCAGCAGTTCTGAAGCGCTGCTGCAGGGTACATAACTGCCAAGGCTTCAGGTTGCTATGTGTGACATTTTCATAAATTAAGTGTAAATATGAGTGACATTCAACGATTATGAGTGACAGTTTCTCCTGAGCGAAATCAAGCAATGAAGTCTAAGGAAACAAATAAATATCAGAAATACCCCCATTTGAGCAATTAGAAACTCTAAGAATATCTTGAAACTGCTGCAAAGTACCAGAAAAGGAAGGACATTAGCCTAGTGCCTTTGTAACCTGATTGAAAGACCTGTTTGGTACTCGGGTGCGGCTGCATTAGACGTCGCCAGCCCGCCAAACTGTGTCATCCTGGGCTGACACAAACGACGGGTGGGGGGGCTGAAGCCCGGTGAGCCCAATGGGTGTTGCGCGCCTGTCTTAAATCCACCTCCTGCCTGGTACTCCACTGCCAGACACTCCCTGCTCTATTATCTCACTCTGGCAGGTCCCTGCTTTCTCCTTTTGTGACGGGGTTGCTATCTTAATTGTCTCTCTTCCCCATCTGTGTGTTTTCCCATTGATTCGGTGTCCCCCCTTTCCCCCCTCTCAAATTAAGCGATGTCCTGCTCTGGGAATGATTGGCTTGCCATCCTAGCATTTTCTCGGTGGGTTGCGTCCTGAGTGAGGAAGAGAGTTGACTGCAACAATCCAACCAGGCCCCACGCCATCCATCTAGTCACGGCCATCTGCAGTGACGAGTCTATTTGAAACTTTTCACCAGTACTTATATTTGGTTTTCGTGTGATTCTTTATTCTTTGATTCTCTGTTCGCAGTCAGCTTTTCCGGTCAAATCTAACATTAGACGTTTTTCTCCTTCTTTGAATGTGGCATCGCTGGGTGTTCTTAAGCTAAATCTTCCCTCACTGTTTCTATCCATATTACTAGCTTTAGGTCAAAAGGCAGAGATGCCCGCTCGCTCACTTGTTGGACTGTGGACTCGAGCAGCAGTAATACGGTAATGTTCCTGCTTTATTTTTGACTGCCCCGTACTCGAAAGATCACAGATTCAGTTTCTCTGAAGCCTTTCAAGCTGAAATGTAGGACAGGGCAGAGGCCATTGTTTCCACACATCAGAGGTGCAAGAATTGTCCTCGCATCTTTCTTCAGTGTCGCAATTCCTTACTGCGGCAGTGCCTCGGGCCGCTCCACTATTTATTAGTTCTAAATACTCAGTTACACAGGTAAGGTGAGCGGTATTCGAGCACTTGGGGGCAAAGAGTCGCATTACTTGTACCCACCCTCCCAGAGCACCGGCCTTGAGCTTTCTAAGGGAAAGGTGAACGCAGCAGGTAAACAGACGCTGCACACGAGCCTCAAACACAGGGTTTGGTGACTGGGAGATAAACTTTAGCGCTTGGGAAATTATGTAAGCCGTGACCCTTTGCCCTTACAGTACTCGCCTGCCAGAAGGTAGGAAGGGGTGCGACCTCGCCAGCAGGCTCAGAGTTTGTTATTGGCCTCAGGCGTCATGATGAGAGAAAGTCCTGTTCCCGGAGCGAGGTGTCAGTAGCTGCATTTACATATCAAAGCCACGCAGGCTAAAGGATTGGATCTTGTCAAGTGGGACACAGCAGGTATTTGGCGGCTGGACGGCGGCAGTAGTGAGATGTGCGCAAACAGCCTATAAAAGGGTAATGTTTGAATTGGTTACAATTATCGCGGCAATAATTGTAAATATCGCGGCCATCGCGCTAGTAAGCCGATTTTGCGATTTTTTTGCAAATCGCGAAATCGCGAAAGGCTGGAGGGTCTGTCTAAAGGTCTACCTTCTGCGGTCTGTCCAGCCTCATTACGATCACTGCACCTCTTTCAGGTTTAGTGTGGAGTCCGTGTGTTTGAATGGCATGTCTGAAGTCACCACCACGGGGGGGGCTGATTAGTTTCTTAGTTATTGGTTTTGTTGCGGCACCCACAGGGAAGGCCAAGGCTTTTCAATCTGGATACGATGATTTCCTGGGCATGGAAGATTATCCATCTTTGGCTTTACTTGGCGCGCATTGTCCTTTAGCAGTATGCTCCTGCCACTATTGCACTACTGCCCTATGGCACTGATTGGATACGGACTCGATGCAACTTTGCTGCCACAGACTGCCGTTACTATTTGCTTTTTGATTGTGCCCCCTGTGTGGGGAGGTGTGCGGGGTCACCGCTGTTTTTTAGGTCTCGCCTTTTCCATTCCGAAGGAATGGGAAATCAAGAGAATTCAAGTGCTCAAAATACTCGTGAAACCACAGGTTTTTTCGTGCGGTTTTCTTCGAGTTCACGTGGCCACAGGCACGCGCTTTTGGGCCATAAACTTTCACGGCCATCTGTTCCCCAGCTCCAGCACCTCCCCTCTCTCTCCCCGCACACAGCTTTACTTGCATTTCTCCTCCCCCTCCCCAGTCAGCTTCCCCCAGGCCGTGTTCCCTCCCACCTTTGCTCCTCTCTGTCCCTTCTTTTTTCGTGATGTTCTCCACTAGCATTTTACCTCTTTGCTCCATTTCTTGCTACCTTTGCCCGTTTTCTTTCTCCTCTCTTTTTCCTTTCCCTTCTAATAAAATGTAATCTTTTTATGTATTATTTTTACTCACTGTATAATATCATTTTAAACCCAAAAAACGCTGAAAACGTCAAATTAAAATATATCTTTAGCCTATTGTTCATTTTCTTACTTTTATTCTGCTGATTTTAAACTATCTTTAAAAGACCTTCCAAAATGGCCACTTTTAACACTCACTGTACAGTTACGTCTCCCTGCGGCTAAAACACTCGTCCTTCTTCTGTGTCCATGGCTTGCATGGTGAATGACAGCGGCCAGTGTCAGTATCCGGAAGGAGCCAGCACCGGGGCACGAGGGTAGAGCAGGGTTCGGAGGTTGCTCTGTCAGCTGTAGTAGCACCTGCAGGCGAAGATGTGGTGCCTGAAGCTACCGCTCCTCACGGCAGTCTTCTGTTCTTTTTATTGGCATCCTGTCCTGGGCGCAGATGACGTTGTAGTGGGCTGCGGAGGATTTGTTATGTCTGACGTGGAGATCAATTATTCTCTGATAGAGGTGAGTGCTGCCTGTATAGAGCATTATGCAAGTCAGCTGTCGTGCTGACGGTGTAGACGAGCTACACCACATCTCAACACACTGCATGCTAGGTCTGAAGGCAGCCTTCCGCCTACCACCACTGTACACTTACTATCATAAACACTTCTACGAGCCGTGTGCACAGCCAGCAATGCAGCTGACAGTGCCATATGCTAGTATCGCCCCCCTGCTAACCCTGGTTACTATTGGCAGAGAAGGGGGCCTTACACTGCCACACAAAAGCTAAATTCTGGAATATAGGCAACCCTACGCCATTTAAGTTAAAATTAGAAGAAGAGATGGCGTGCTCTTAATTTGTCTTTAGGGGAAAGATAGTAAGTACATAGGAAGATTCTTATTATGCCACTGCTGAGGGTGTCTGAGAAGATTTGGTGTTGTTACAAAACGAGGAGAGGGTAGCCTCACATCACTCAGGGACACCACATCATCACTCAGGGACACCACCACATCATCACTCAGGGACACCACCACACTACTCAGGGACACCACCACACCACTCAGGGACACCACCACACCACTCAGGGACACCACCACAGCACTGAGGGACAGCACCACAGCCCTCAGGGACACCACCACAGCCCTCAGGGACACCACCACAGCCCTTAGGGACACCAACACAGCACTCAGGGACAACACCACATCACTGATGTACACCACAAAATCAATCAGGGACACCACCACATCACTCAGGGACACCACCACACCTCTCAGGGACACCACCACACCACTCAGGGGCACCACCACACCACTCAGGGGCACCACAACACCACTCTGGGACACCACAACACCACTCTGGGACACCACCACATCACTCACGGACACCACCACATCACTATGGGACACCACCACATCACTCTGGGACACCACCACATCACTCTGGGACACCACCACATCACTCTGGGACACCACCACATCCCTCTGGGACTCCACCACATCACTCTAATACACCACCACATCACTCAGCATCATAACAGCATCACTCAGCACCACAACAGCACTGTCCTTGCTGGCTAACAACAAGCATTCCCGTAGCCAATAAGACTCGCATTAGGAAAGTGTAAGCTATTGGCTTTGTAAATAACAATGCTATTAATTTATATATTTTCAGTGCCAACACATATCAAAAAAATAATTGTCATTTACAATACCAATAGCCCACACTTTCCTAATGCGAGACCTATTGGCAACGCCAGTGCTTGTTCTTTGTGTTCCTAAAACATAAAATAAAGATTTTACACAAAAAAAAATACAAGGTCAAATTGAAAATAGACACTGTGGAAGGACACCAAGCGTTGGCAACAAACTTAAAAGAACCAAGTGACGCTGCACTGAGGGCCATAGAACCCTGCTTTGAGGCGACAATCTCTAAATAATACGGTGGCTCCACTCCAGCAATAACACTCTCCATCTTTGAGTTCGTGAACTAGAAAGAAAGAAATGTGACTCTGGAAATAATAGACCAGATCAGACCAGATCCTCCAGCAATCGAGAGACACCGATTAAGCTACCTCCAATTAAGAAGAGAGGGATAACTATTACTCACAGAATTGTGTGTCCTGCTGAAGGTGGTATCGTTACACACCGAAACGCTGCGTCGACAACCCTAAACAACTGTGATCTTTTTATGATCTATTTTTATTCTTGTACTTATATAGGCAATCCTTTTTTTTAACAAAAATTGAATCTTTATTTGTATGTACGGCACTTCTGATGTTATATGACATTGATTTTATTGATTTGTAATAAACTGTTTTTTAATCACACACACATGTACTTCTTATGTAATTTTTATGATTTCTGATATTATGATGTTTTCAATATATGTTTAAAATTTAGTAATTCTGTATAAGCTTCTAGCGCGCTGGCATTGTGAGTTATCAGGGTAATACACGTCAGGGCTTCTTAAGAGTTGAACCTTCTTGGGACCTCTCTAGTCTTTCTCAACACTGAACATATACTTACAAGCAGGGCACAAGTCCTGATTTTTTTTTTTTTTAAAGGAGCGGGGGTAGGGCTAACCAAGTTATGGAGTATGCAAGTGGCATCATGGGACACATCACGGTGCATGACCGCATGTGGCATCACAGGAAGTGAATTCACAAGAATTGACATCAGACCTTAACACTTCAGACATATGTTTAGCAGTTACATCACAAGTAAATTAGTGCATTACAAGATTACAAGATTGCGTCAGGATGGTGTCAAAAAAGTGACAAAACCCTTACACCAATTCTGGGCCTCAACTACTATTTTTTTTTACTCTGCCGCCAGTAGAAATGTGGCAGTAGGTCGGTTCTGCTTACTTGGTTGCAAAGTCTGCATTTTAAAACATCTTATAGGGCTAAGGCTCCTGTTGTGGAAATCTTTGTCTGCCCAATAAATCTCACTAAATAATAATGATAAGATGACTCTGGAGGTTAATCCATTTGCTTGAGATCTGTGGTTTGTCAAGTCCCAGTTTGGAATCAAAGTAACAAAGAGGATTAATGGGTCTCCTGCAAAGCACGTCACGTAACATGCAGAAGACAGATTTGTATTTTATATATCAAGATAAGTCGTTTACTGCTTTTAGCACAAAGATGCTTCTGTTACTTACAATTCATAAATTGAAATTCTGCTAATATAGCAAAGTGTGCTATGAAAGGCATGCGAGTCCTACATCTTGTGTGCCTTACTGTCTTATGTACCACATCCAATAAATTATTGCCAATGAATAATGTTTACATGTGATGTTAAAGCACTTTGACACGCTGCATTGGGATTAGTAGTGCTATAATAGAAATAAAACAAAATAGTGGCATTTATATTGTTATTTGTGTAAATACTGGGACAGACTAAAATTTGACATTCTTACAGGTCATGCTTATCTTTTATTTACAGGGAATGATTAAAGTCAAACGCATGCATCTATTAGGTACCATAAACTGTGTGTCTTTGTTTCCCCCTCATTGCATGTAACTGTGAGGCGCCAAAGAGCACACACAGCCAAGATACTCCAACAAAAGGAGGCCTGATACTAATCCCTTAACTTCGCCCTTCTTTTAGGGTCATCTGGAATTTAAAATAACAATGCACTTTCCCCGCACAAAAACAGACAATGTGCAGGTCTGAAACCTACACCATCATGAATTCCGCGTATTCTCGTGCTGCCTAAAGTCTTGGTTGAGTGGATGGCCCCTACACTGTGAGTGGACGCATTCTACCCACCAATTAACCAACTTGTGCCCTGCTTAAAAGGATGGTATACATGCAAAATGATTCCCAAATTTTTATATCTGGCTTAGTCACCATGCTGATTTATGCATTGAGACATACTGAGCAACCTTTTGTTAGACCACGTCTTGTATTAATTAGTACCAGCTCAACCTGTTACGCAATGTTTGTGACTACTACAATGTATACCTTACGCCAAAGCTCTTGGATTAATTAAATATACCCACCGCTTTGAAAAATTGTATGCCTTATATAATAAGCGCTCTAGCACCTTTGGGCAACGTCCGCGCTGTATAAAAATGCATACATTATAGATTGCGTTTTTCGTCAGCAAGTTGTTCTGGAATATCATTCACAGTCAACCTTTAAACATTGCATCACTATTACATAATACGTTGCCTCCCAACTTTAAAGTAAAAGACTAAAAATACTTGGAGGCAAGCAAACACATTTTTCCCACGCGCTGCGGCTGACCGGAAAAAAATAAAAGGCGTGGCCAACCCTGCCTGACTCTGGACTGGCAGAGGGCTGCCATTTTATAACCTGCGACATCGTTTTCTGAAACGAAGCGCGCTCCTTTTAGGAGTGTGTGCACGCGCTCCGTGAACGCGCATTGCAGCACGTGCCCTCGTGCAGCCCAATAACGGTAATCGGTGATAAATTTCGAGGGGGGTGTATGAAAGCGCGTGCACGAGGGTGCGGGGGATCGAGGGAAACGGCGCGGCCGCAGGAGTCGGACTGTCGCTAAGCAGTAACCTTTTTATAAAACACTCCACAATCACCAAGTTCACATCCCACCCGGTATCAACAGGCGCAATGTCTGAAGAGAAACCGAAGGTGAGCTTATACTTTCGTGCTCTAAAGGTCATCATACATCGAATAAGCGCCCTAGTCCGCCAAGGTTGGTGACGCATTTTGTTCTTGTCCTAGGTACAGTTAACGTTTTTACAATACTCTTGAGCACGAGCGGACCAAGGTGCCGTCTGCGGGGAGGAGGCGGGGGGCTAAATTCGATCCTTACACTCGCGCGGGAACATGGGGGCGGTGCTGAAGGGCAGCAGAGGTGTCACAGTTGCGCGCATTCTCCTTAGGCCGCGCGCGCTGAATCCGACATAGTACCCAGGAGGTTGTCTCCTGTGGGCTTCCGTCAGCGTGTTGTACTGCCCGCCTACTCCCCTCCCTTCCTGCGCGCCTTTTCCCTGTCTGCCCCGGCGATGCGCGAGGAGGAAACCATGCAGGTGAGCGCAACTTTGATCTGCGGATACAGTGGCGCAAGTGATTTGGAACTTTTAGTTTGGTACAGTGCCTTGGTTGGTGGAGGGAAATAATCTAACGTGCAGTGTACTTCCGGGTGGAGCAAATGTTTATGATTTCCGCGAACTTCGCTCACTCACCCATCCATGTCTTTGTGTGAATTGTCCCATGTATACGCCTGCCGAGCCCACTTTTGATGTTTTGATCTTAGTTTTAGACCCAGTCCACTAACGGAGTTTCTTACCTGCAAGAAGCTTTCAAGCCGGAAAAGCAAAAAAAAATCAAACCATCACGCCCTGCACTCTGGTGTTTTCCTCTAAAACTCTTGTAACCCCGTTGATAGAGCAGTAGTATATGGAGGTGTAGGTAATTCTTTCTAGCAGTACAAGAGTATGGCGCAAACTTTGGCAAGTGGTAGATGAGTGCAACTTCATATACCTGAGTAATGCTAGCATAAGCAATGTTCAGGTATTATTATATTTGCTTCTTTCACTTGGCCGAGGTAAAAACGTAAAGCATTGAAATGAACATTACCGATGTGTATCTTTTTCTTAACACAAACAGGTAGATATACTGTTAAGTGAGGCACATGCATCAGCTGTGTGTAGTGCAGCCTGTCTATCCCCACTCTTTGTGCTTTTCCTTCTCTCTGTTCGCTTTTCTTGCTCTTTACTCTCCTTGCTCACACTCCTTTCTGTCCTCCTTTCTCATCCATCTTACTTTCATAATAGGCTCTCGTACACTCTTCTGTCGGCTTTACCCCCATTGCTTTTTCTTCTCTTCCTTTCATTCTCTTTTCACCTGTCATTTCCCTATTTGGTTTACTCTCCTTAGTAGCGTTTTCAAATACCTGTTCAACCTTCTCTCTCCCTTCTGTGCTCTCCTTTCGCTGGTTACTTTGGTTTCTCTACATCCTTTCTGTGCCTTTTGATTTGCCTTTCTCATCCCTTCATCCTCACTCCTCCATTTTATTTCTCACTAGTGAAAGCTTTTGCAACTATAATTCTGGACCGTACTGGTAGATTGCTTCTTGCACCACCTCAAAAACTGGTGAAGCACACGTAAATAAAAAACACAGCAGACCACTGAATGGAGCACAGAGCTCTGCAGTTCACAAAAATTGAAACCCACCCACACTGAGAGGCCTTCCTGTCTCCCAATAGACCACAAATGAAAGCCCTAGTAGCCCTTTTTGGATACAATATTGCCTCAGCACCAAGAAACAAACAGATTTCTTTACGGAGAGTACATTGCATTACCTCCTCGCCACAGTATTCACATATGAGCCTCTGGCTCCACACAGAACTCCAAGCATAAAAAACAGCGCTCTAGTCTCCCTCTCCCTCCTCCAAGGTGGCCCCCAGTAGCTCCAGCCAATCCCATGAAGGGATATAGAAACACCAACACAACCTGTTCTTTTTTTTTTTTCTGCACTTCTCCAAGTGCTGTGTTCCCTGCTGGTCAGGTGAGTGGGGCTGGGGTCCTGCTTGAGCAGTCCCCTTATGTCCTAGGGTATCTAGCTTGGGGGGGAAGTAGTTTTGTGTATTCTGGATTTTCTGAATGATGGATTTGTGTTGGGCTTGGCCATTTCGACTCTTCGGGCTCAATGGGCCGCCATTCGGGCATTTCATGTCCTCCCTTTGGTTTCGATTTCTCCATTGGTTGATAGACTTTTTAAGTCTCTTTCTTTCCAACGCCCCCGTCCTTTCATGTGTTCTCCTCCTTGGGACCTTCCTTTGGTTTTGCGTTCCTTGCAGTTGGCTCCTTTCGAGTCGGTGGACTTGAAGTTTTTAACACTCACGGTGGTGTTCCTTGTGGCGATTGCTTCTGCCAGGCGTATGGGTGAGTTGGGTGCTTTCCTTCGTTCTTCCCCATTTTTGTTGGTTTTGTCAGACCGTGTGGTCTTGCGCCCTCATCCTACGTTTGTTCCTAAGGTGGATTCTTATTTTCACCGGTCTGCTGAGGTAGTTCTTCCGGTTCTTAGTCCTGATCCTTCCTCGGATGAGGAATCCATTTTGCACCTCTTGGATGTTCTTCGTGCCTTATTGATTTGTCACGCACGTCTTCCTTTTGTAAGGTGGACAACTTGTTTGTCAATTTTGGTTTGTCGCGTCAGGGCCTGAAACCCTCCCTCTCCACGATCAGTCGTTGGATTAAGTAGGCCATTATGTTGGCTTATGCTTCGGTTTCTGAGGTCCCCTCCCTTCGTGTTCAGGGTCGTTCCACCCGAGCTGTTGCTGTGTCATGGGCTTCTTTCAAAGGGGTGTCCATGGAGGATGTTTGTAGGGCTGCTATGTGGTCTTCCCCCCCATACCTTCATGTCCCATTACCGCCTCCAGATTGGAAGTGGGGGTTCTGTTTCGTTTGCCTCTTCTGTTTTATCTGCGGGGGTACCTTGAGAGGTTGTCCTTTTGGTTGCTATGCCTCTGTTTATTAAACTATGTTATTCGCTGCACTGATGGTGTGGTCTGTTTTCCTTACATGAAGCTGATTGCTTTGGTATCGCCTCATATGTGAATACTGTGGCGAAGAAGACGGACGAGGAGGTAATGCCCTGGTTACTTACCGGTAATCTTCATTACTCAGAGTCCTTGTCTTCCTCGCCACAGTATAGTTTCCCTTCCGGCCCTGGTGGTGGCTTCATGTCTGCGGCTTGGTTCTTCAGGTCGTGTTGGTGTTTCTATATCCCTTTATGGGATTGGCTGGAGCCACTGGGGGCCATCTTGGAGGAGGGAGAGGGAGACTAGAGCGTGGTTTTTTTTATGCTTGGAGTTCTGTGTGGAGCCAGAGGCTCATATGTGAATACTGTGGCGAGGAAGATAAGGCCTCGGAATAATGAATATTACCGGTAAGTAACCGGGGCATTATTGTCTTTAACAAGGGATGCTCTATCTATAACCAAGTTTGGGCTGTGTGGGGGTGTAGGTAATTGTAAGAGATTACACTGGCCACTTGGCTTTTACTTTCTCCTTGTGGTGTATTATATTTGGATTTGTATAGAGCTTACTAATCCGCTCAAAAGAAGGAACAATTGAAAGTTTTACGTCAAGTCAGTTAGTTGTATGTGTAGTTTTACAATATGGTGGGAGGAGAACATTTGGGGTAACGTGCAATCTTAGGGTGTACAACTGTAGAAGGAAATTCATATCTCCAGTATAACACCCCAATATGGAATTACTATTGGCTGGGAGTTAAAAGAACATTAACATCCAAGTATTACAAAATCAAAATGTTCTTTCAGAATACGTTAGGTACTTCAAAGTTATCATTAGACTGGCATTATTATATAATTCTCACAATAAATTATTCAATTATTATAAAAGTTTAAAAACATCAAAACAAATCATTTAGATTGCAAACCAGATAACGTGTTTTGTTATGTTCTGCTGCTTCTTCAAGACTATATTCCAATTTCTCACCCAACTCTGTTCTGAAATCTCAAGTAAGTATTCTCCGAACACCCCTTTCTAGGATTGCTTCCTGGACCTCAACATCTTCCTTGTGGCAACCATAATCCTCTTATTTACTGTGTACTTGATTTATTACATATCAAGAATTTCCTGTTCCAGCTGCCTAATTTAGCCTCAACTACTTGTGAATACACACAGCATACTAATAGTGATGCTTCACTGCATACTGACCCTATCTGATTGTTAGATAGGACCAGATCAATATCTCAGCATTCTGTCTGTGACATATCCTCTATTGCGCCTGCATCCAGCTCAAACTTGCAAATTTGGTCTGGTTTTGTAATGCTTTGATGTCAATGTTTTTATGATTTACCCATTGGAGCGTTACTAATGAAATACTACATTATGGCAGGCCGTTTATTTAGGGAATCGCAGTCAGGAGAGTTTGAGTCGGAGCAGGGCCAAGGATCGCGGCTCGCGCAGGTAAGAGTGGTGGGATATGGTGGGTGGGGCGGGGGCTTGACAGACCATGACAAGGGGAAATGACTTAATTTTCCCTCCTCGTAGTCTGTTGAGTCCCCGCCTCACCACTCTTACCTGCACGGGCCGCTCCTGCCAAGGTTTTTTATGTGGTACATACCTTTTTGAGCTTATTAAAGAAACCCCAGTTTGGAAAGATGTAGAAGGAAACTGGTAAGAAAATAACTCTGCATGTGAGCTAGTATTTCAGTATCTTTGATACACTAGCATTAGTCAAGCTGTCTTTTTGCCACATCTATTGATTTCGTTTGGGACAATAATGTCCCTTGCATGGTATATTGAAGTGTATCTGTGCCCTAGTATTATCTCTCTTAGTGTGTGCACAGAAGCCTAGACCGGTCCCTGACCATGCTAGGTCCAGGACCTATCCTGTGACCTAGCGGGGCACACCAGGCATTCCCCCAGAGTGGACAGAGGACTACTGTCCCAGTCTTGGGTTTAGCCTATTAGGCAGCGGTGGAAGCATACATTGTTTTGGGATCTCGTATAGTTGACCAGGCCTTATTTTATTTGCGTCAGTAGGAGAGTGGCGTACTGGCCCGTTTGGGTAAAGTTCCACTATTCTATGGAAACCCAGAACTGCACGCTTACCTCCTGTGTGAATGTGGACTGCATGTGTGGGTACAAGTGTAGCACATTTGTGGTCATAGGACTGTGTTAGTGAGACCAGATTACTGAAACAATGGGATCTATTTTGCATGCCCCAGGTTGTAGCATGGCACAAGATGGAGGGAGAAAACACATATATATCTTAGTACATTGACCCTATTTACTCTTCAAGGCACAGAGACATGGTGATTTGCACAAAGACATTTCCTTTGTAATGAATTGTTTGAAACACATTTTTTTTGTGAGAAACGTAATTTATAATTTAGACGAAACGCGGTTATATACAGAGATCCTGTGCAGGTTAGTCTTACCATCGCTAGGTCTTAGTGGCATGTTTTAAATGACTTCCTTTTTGTGTTTCAGGAAGGAGTGAAAACTGAGAATGACCACATTAACCTTAAGGTAGCAGGCCAGGATGGATCAGTGGTCCAGTTTAAAATTAAGCGCTACACACCTCTAAATAAACTAATGAAAGCCTACTGTGATCGACAGGTAATATTCAACACGGAGTTCGCTGTTACTTTGATGAAGAGATATTTTAACCCAAAGTTGTTTTTTTAACAGAAACCTCATGCAGTGTTGTTTGGGCTGCAAGGGTGGTGCTGTGTGTATTCATTCATTTTCACTTGAAGGTATGTGCCTTTCATCTTAGACTTGGTTCGGAGGGAGAAACCAATGTAGCAAATATAATATTTATTGTCTACAGCTAATCTTCAGATAGTCACTGTAAGGTTAGTAGTATGTTTTTGCCTTTGCTTATGAGCGCATTTTGTAAAACGTTAATTTCATTGGAATTGCATTCTCCTTTATTGAATGTTTTGGGCCTTCACATGTTTATATGCATTTTCTAGTTTGTTTAAATTTGAAGTAAGAGCTTTCATTAGGACTTTGAGCTGGAACGGCTTTACTAAGTCCCTTACCCCAAACAGATGCAGTTGGCAGTTTAAATCTAAATTTGGTATCTGGACGTTTTCCAGGCCTGCCTTAAAGAATTCTCCACCATTATTACAAGAAATGGAGGTGCTTCTGAAGGGGGAGAGGCCACACATGGTTGCAAGGCTTCCCCCTGAGCATAGCCAGAGTTCCCCTCTGACCCTCTCCCAAAACGCAGATGTCCTGGTTGCACACCCTGTGATTAACAATAGAAGTGCTGAGCTTTTGTTGGACCTCGCCTCGTGGCGTGGTTCCCCCCGATCCTCAGCACCCTGTGCGCGCAGCCCTGCACCCCGAGAACTACTGGTCGACCTGTCCCCGGTCTGCCCAGAGCCCTACACCACGCTCCCCGCATGCCCTAACACAGTGCCTGTGGCCCCGTTCCTGCATCCCTACACATGGCCACCAGACACCATTATTGCCACACCGGCCGCCATCTTTCCTTTTCCTGCCATCCCTGGCTCTGCCACCCTTAGCTGGCCCCGGAGAAGCTTAGGCGGCAGGCGTGCCTGACCCGGCTGGGGGGGTAGAGGACCCTCCAAGTACCCCGGACCAAAGACTTCAATGGTACCTCCGGCCTCCTCCTGAGAGACTGGTTTCACTCACACCTCTAGCCTGCCCTTGGGGGCTGGTTTCGATCACACATTTGGCCTCCCCAAGAGCTGGCTCCAGACCTGGATGGGCATTTGGGAATCCCCGGACGCATCTTCCAAAGCATCAAAGAACCAGCCGACGGGACACTCTGCCGACCCGCCCCTGAACCACGAGATCTCCTCCTGCGAGGGTCCGGACATCAAAAGGCCCCTGGAGTACATGAAGGCCCGTTTCAGAACTAGCGGGCAGTTGTATCCTGGACAAGAAAGCCCTGCTGATCTGATCGCGGCTGACCTTGAGGAGAGACCGAACGTTGCCAACTACGAACACTGCTGATGCTGACTCGGCTCACCCTTGGAAAGAAGGAACTAAGACCACGGAGCCCTGCTGACCTTGTCGTGGCTCATCCTTGAAACTCTAAAGGACTACGCTGAACACCCTGAGCCCTGCTGACGCTGTCGCGGCTCCTCACGAACTGACAGTGCCTCTGTACACTCCGAATCCAGCCCTGCTGACCTTGTCGCGGCTTGAGGAGTCCTCTGGTCCGGCTGGACCATCGACGCTACCAACGACCTAGCTCGACCCAAAGTGAGTAGGGTAGTCAGTACCACCTCCAACTTACGTATTCCCCCGGCCCGAGGATTGAGGGCTGTGCGCAGGATACGTGACGTACTGACCTACGAGTGAGACTGTCCCGCTTCCCGATTCCTTTCAACCAAGACTTTATGATCCGTCGAATATTGTAAATATTGATGACCGTTTAACTGTGACAAAGAACGTGCTTACTCAAGATCCACGGTGTGGTGTCTGTTCATAAGTGTGGTGTGCGCTCAGTGTGTACGATCAGCAGTCCTCCCCGGCGGGGACCGCACCATAAGACTTGGCAGTATTTGTGGGAGAGGAGAATCCGGGGTGGTCAGGAGAGTACATCCTGTTCCCTGGGATCGGTACTTCTAACCGCTTTCAACACAGGAACTGGGAACCCATTTTGGTTCATTATCAGGGGTGGACAATTTACCATAGCCGTTGTGAATCTCAAGTCCAAATCTCTTGGAGCTTTTTCTCTGTAATTTAGGAAGCTTGTTTTGTACGGTTGTGATATTTTTTCATGATATAAAGAAACCAAAGCGTTTTGTGATTTATTTGGAAGGCAAGTTCTTCATACAATTAAATGTAGAGCATAGGAGGTAAACACTCTAGTTTGTGTATGGGCCTTATTTTACATCCGGAGCCTGATAACTCACACCAGGACTCCAAATGTGTCAAATTGGCTGGATTTTTTCCAGCCCACATTCGCAACATTTCATAAGTCATCACATTTTATCAGCATTCAGGCTACATTCTGTGGCATAATCGCTTAGCTTGTGCAAACACCAGCACGCCACAATGCTACATTACCCTATACTCTTACACACAGAGCACACCTGCTGCATCACACCACTACACATGCCTCTAAGCATATAATGCAAGTGAGATCTTAATTTAGCATGATGGCTGATTACTACTTTGTTTGGCTTGAGGTTACTCTGTGTACAACATTGTTTCCAGGGGGAAATGAGTTTGGTTTGACACGGTGACACAAAACCAGCTTGTTTTCCGAGTTTTACATCGTTAGACTAGCATGTTTAACAATATTGATATAATTTAACATACTTAAAGTGAACAACAACATAGAGAAGGGGGCAGTAGTATAAGTGGACCTGAATGTGAAGCTGTTTTTTCCTCCTATTAAACTTTTAACTGAGAGCTCACCATGGAAACAATACTTTATCCTGTACATGGAACTTCAATAATGTTGTTTGACTGTACCCTAAAATGATCTTGATCTAAAGGCTGGCCAAGTATGCCAGTAGAATTTTTTTCTTTTCTGGTAGCATTCACAACAGTGTTCTTGTTGCCATTCTCGTTTTCGTTACTGAATTTGCACAATAATCTAGTAAAAAGGGATTTTATATAATATCACCACTCTCTTGATACTTGGGAATTATTGCTTGTAGTAAACCTTCTGAGATCTAGGGCCCTTGATATGATAACTAGCTGTGACCTTGTTAAACCAGTTATACCTTTTTATGTGCAGCCAATTTTATGGGCTAAAGCTCCATTCTAAATTGTGCCTTCAAGACACCATTGTCCAATTCACAAAATAGTCTGTGTATAGTTATATCTACCTGTCTTTGAGTACAGTTTAAATTGTCCATTAATTTGCTTGAGCCATGAACACACTCTACTTGGGCTGGATCTTCCAGTTCTGTAAAGAAACATTGTCAATAGTAGGGTAAGTTTTCTCTCTTTGTTCCTTTAATAAAAACACGTTTCATTTGGATACTGCTAAAGAATAAAATAACCATTCTGGTAATCCTCTATAAAATTAAAAGACAAATTAAGCAGTGCCACTATGCCTAGTGCTTCCCATACACCACTCGAGTTTCACAAAGTGTTACTGTCTAAGCTTTGCCAATAGTAGTAAGTCAGTTGATTTTAATCTTCCCTAGCTGTAAGGAGGCTCTCAATACAGTTACATTTTTTTGCCATATTTTTCTCTGAAAATTTTAAGCTGCTCTATTTGTTCATTTATTTATTTTTGTGGCGTCACATATCCTAGAGCATCCTCATAGCAAATCATTTATGAAGGTTTGATCTATTTTCCTCTGCTGTGTATGGAGGGCTGCTCATCACCTGCTTCCCGACTTACTATGAGCCTGATGTCTTTAACAGAAACTTCTCCTTTAGTGGGAAGTCTAAACAGTCCAAATGTTCCGTGGTCTGATTTCGGTAGATTGTGGAAGTCAGTAAATAACTTCTATTGATTATCGCGCACTCTGTATTACTCTTAAATTACTCAAGTTTAAAACACATGCGTGAGTCTATGGGTGTGTATGTTGCCTGACCTACACATACTTAACTTACAATACTGCCAAGATATTGATACTTTGGACCCCAAGAGCACTGCGAAAGAATATATCAAACAATAAAAAAAATTCATAGCTTTCACTAAATATATGGAACTGTATCCTCTTTATATCTTAAACCATGAAAACGCGTTATTCTTTTCTAATACAAAGACCACTCCTGTAGACTACAGCATTTCTGTTAATATCATTCTAATTACTGGGAATATATCAATACTTCATAGAATCAAACATCAATTCCGGTGATTACAATCTTTTTAAAAGATGGCCAGTGCATTTCGGGATGCGCTCCCTTCTGTAGGGGCTGATGATTGTAACAAATAAAAACAGACATAAACAAACAAAATGACAAGTAGGTCCAGTGCCTACTTAACAAACCACTATTAGATGTTAATATTGCTCCCATGGTGTTAATTGTTATGAAAAGAAAGAGTTGTTGTAGAAAATAGAAATAGGGGGTAACCATGCAAACAGTGTGATTCAAGAATGAGTGTCCATGCTACAAATAAACAAAAGACTCAAGAATGTTTGTATTCCTCAGGAAGAGAGTTTCCAAAGAAACAAATACCTACCTTTAAAGCTAAACCTTGGTCTGTGTACAAAGAAAAAGATGTGCATTTAAAAACAACCCTGTTTTCATGTTGCAGTATCTCTTACACAGAGATAGACACAAAGCACACAATACTTTAGTAAAGAAATCACAGTAAATAGCACTAATATACAGTGGGCCCCAAGCGGATCGAAATCCTATACTAAAAGGTATACAAACCACAACATGAGTCAGGACAATGTCGAGAAGGTGTAGAATTGCTGAGGACCCACAGAACCACCGAAGGTAAGGATGGGGACCCCACGAGAGCGTGTGCAGTGTAATAACACGACTGCGTGCTCTGTACGAGTCTATATGCAAGTCGCGGTTGGAATTTTAAAGATTAGGGGCCCTTCCCAGTGGACTCTGAAGAAACACAGTGGAAGACAGAAGGTTGGAGAGCCACCCCACCTGTGGATACCGTAGTACCCGTTACCTATCCAAGGGGAGCAGGGTTTATAGTTGTGAAGTGGCGTCTGAAACCGCTGTTCAACCCAGTGAAGGCTGCTAGAAGAGGAGAAAGTGTCTGTTGGAATCCAAATGTGTATTCTGGAAGAAGAATACATGAAAGCAGAGGGGACCGTGTCTGTCACACAGGAGTGACCAGGAGACTTGGAAGACGGATGCCCTCTGATGTCTGGTGCTTTGGATAAGATGACAGTGACCTTGACTCTGCAGCTGCGAGGACCAGGTTAAGCTGAGGATGACCAGGGCCCGGATAGCAGCTGTCTACGAAGAATGTCGAGCGCTGAGGGGTCAGTGTCCAGCGGGAGCACCAACAAGCCTGGGCAACAGCAACCCACACAAGTCCAGAAGGTGCGCAGTTGGGGCCAGCAAGGTCCCGGAGACTCACCACAAGCAGGGGAGTCAGAAGTCCCCAAGCAATCGGGGGAGCCCATGGAAAACGAAGATGACCCACAAGCCGGAGAGACAGGGATCGCGAGAAGACCTCGAGCAGCTCATTAAAAGGAGCAGGCCACGAGGCGGTGTGGCTGAAGATCTTGGTGCAAGAAGTTGCTGGAGGTTGGGAGTACTTGGAGCCCTATGCACTTGTTGCAGAGTTGTCAACTAGCATATGCACTTGCAAAAGTACGCAGTGCACAGGGGTTCAATTGAATGCAACCCCCACAACGAATTCTGACCTCAGACTTGGTGAGAGGGCAGCTCAGGCCTCCAGAGACACCTGTGTTGTTGATCCCTTCAGAGTCTGCAGGATCTCTGGCTCAGCGGGACCGGTCTGTAGTGTTGCGGTGCCTGCGAATGCAGGAAAGTGACTCCTTCACTTCAAGGAAGATTATCCTCAAGTGTCTTCGATACTCCACAGGTCCTGCACGGATCCTATATGGTGCACAGGCACAGACGATGCAGCAGACTGAAAGGCAGACTAAGTCAGGCCCCAACAAAGTGCAGAGTGCCCAGTTTTAGTTCTGAATCTTGCCCACAACGAATCCAGGGACCTGCACCCAGGTAAGCCCTTAGGTCTTAGGTGGAGTGAAAGGGCATTCCAGGCTTCGGCCGCGAGGAAGGAGGAGCGGCCCCCTGATCTGGTCTTTCTGGTGCAGGGGGCCTTCGTGTAGGAGAGCTGGACTGATCGTAGGGTTTTTTGGGGTGTGTGCAATTCGAGTGGGCTGTTCATTTATGCTTCTCTGGTGCTGTGGAGGGCCTTGTGTGCGTGGGTAAGTATCTTGAAAGTGATTATCCCCTCAACGGAGAGCCAGTGAAGTGTGCTCAGGTGCTGGGAGATGTAGCAGTGTTTTGGCAGGTTGAGGAATAGTCTTGCGGCGGCGTTCTGGGTGTTCTGTAGCTTGCGGGTGAAGTTTTTGTTTATTCTGGCATAGAGTGCATTGCCGTAGTAGAGTCTGCTGATGACCAGGGCGTGAGTGGCGGTCTTTCTATGTTCGAGGGGGATCCATTTGAAGGTCTTAGGAAAGAAGCAAAGGGTGTGGAAGCAGGAGGACGAGACTGAGTTGATCTGGTTGTCCATTTTGAGCTCAGAATCGAGGATGATTCTCAGGTTGCATGCGTGGTCCGTGGGGATTGGCAGGTTTCAGAGGGCGGGGGGGCCACCAGGTGTCGCATCAGGATTTGCGCCCATGATGAGAACTTCTGTTTTGTTGGAGTTTAGTTGTAGGCAGCTGTTTTTTTTTATCCATTTGGCGACGGCTTCCATGCCTTCTCGAAAGTTGTCTGACAGTGTTGGGTTTGTTGGACAGGGAGAGGATGTACTAGGGACTGACAAGGGTACCCCAGTCTCCAATTGGGGTGTCCCTAAATACATAACACCACAGTTTAAGGAGAAAGCAGATTGACTGGTGTCCTGATTAGCAGGATCCAGGTCAGACTAGTCAAAAACAGTATCACATCGGCAGAAAGTGGGATCCTACTTTTCTACACTCCTTTTAAATACTTGTTCACTCAGTGCTGTTTGAATAATAAAAAAAACAACCCAATTAAAACTTTACACCATGCTCTGGTTATGCTGTATTTCACAAAAGCTACAAGACCACTGTAGCCTACCTGTTTAAAAATACTGTTTCAACCAAATTCTAGTACCTACCCTATTCGCAGCTCTTTTAGCTACCGCACCGTCCGTTTTACTCCACCTAATCCTTGAACAACCAAATAGAAACCCTCCATGAGCATAAAACCATCTAGAAAAAGAGACTGTAAATTCTATTCGTCTAACAAGAACTGATTAAGTACCTCTAGTCGCGTAGTGTGCACCCGGAAACCAAAAATGCTCTCAAGCCCTGGAATCGAGCTGCGTCTCTATTTCAATTGATGTGGCAGAGGCATGAAAACAGTTACGTGAACAGGCTATACCCTCCATGTCTGCCATCTTAAAACAGACTATTTTGTTTGATATAATCTTTCGCAGTGCTCTCAGGGCCCAAAGTATCAATATCTTTGGCGGTATTGTAAAATTAGTCCGTAAATGCCATAATGCGGACTCAAAAGACAGGACATGGTTTCTTTTTCAATGAAATTGGAAAAGGTAAAGCACATTCCTTCATACTCTTTCCACAATAAAAGGGCCTGTGAATACAATCGATTTTACTACATGTGCATTAGTGTCAAATACCCTGCTTCGACCAGTAGAAGAAATTGCTTTAGTAAGTCCCTTGTTTTATGACTTTTCAGTTACATCTATTTTTAGCATATTTTATAGTTGGAAGTTTATTCTGGTACAAGTTTATTTCAGCTTGCTGTCTTGAACAAAAACATAGAGAGAAGACTGATTTAATTGTTTTGTGCAAGAAGAAAGTTACGAGCACAGTTGTGAGATACAACCTTGGAAAACTAGTGATTAGTTTCAAGGTTTGCAACGTTTTTGTGCCATAGTAAATGTTTGTAAGTCCGCTGCTACATTTGTTTACATTATTCACATTTAATGTGTCTTTTCAGGGCTTGTCAATGAGGCAGATTAGATTCCGATTTGATGGTCAGCCGATTAATGAAACCGATACGCCTGCACAGGTACAAAGACACTTTAAAAAGACCAAGATTTGTGTTTTCTTTGCTGTTTTTTTAGTTAAAATATTTCTCAGTTCTAGTGGTGCTACTATGTATACCATTTCGCATTTATTTACTTCACAACCTTCTGCCTTGATCGTTTGATGTTGTAGTATCCCATAGCCCCTTTTCCAACCACCCCGTTGTTCTCTAAAGTGTAAGATTCGCAAGTGTGATGAATGTTTAATAGATAAAGTAGTACATGTTGTGCTTGGCATCTAACGACGATAATCTAATATTTAAATTTTCCACTCATTTATTCGCTGTAGTTTAACTGGGATCAGCCTTTACAATGCTGGGACGTAATTTATTTTTACCACTCAACTGGTATTTTTTTCTTCTATGTTACAGCTGGAAATGGAAGATGAAGATACTATTGATGTTTTTCAACAGCAGACTGGTGGACTTTGTTAATCATTTCGTCTTTAAGAGTGGACTCAACTTTATCTATTGCGCACTTACTCATCTGTCCAAGATTTTGCTATTAAATAGTAAAACAAAAATGCTGATCATACAGAATATTTCTGAAACTTTAGAGGACTATACCAAAATGTTTGATCACATTCGCATACAGTTTTCATTTGCACATTGTAGGGATTAGTTGACACCTAAACCATACCATTTGGAATTCTTTTCTATTGCCAAAACAAAGGTTATTTCTCAGCCGTCATATATATTTTACCTTGTGGCCCAATTATCTCTGTTTTTTTTAACAGGCGCCCCTCCTCCCCTTTCCCCAACTCATCGAACTCCTTTCTGCACACTACTGCGTCTTCTAATAATGTCAATAACTACATATGTTCCTGCTGTAGTGGGTTTTAAGATCTTTCCACCAGTTCGGGAGGGAATGCCTGTGGAGTGGGCGTAATGCTTTTCGGTTTTAGTACCTGTTGTGAAAACGGTTTGATTATTGAAAATATGCTAAACTTGTAGGCTATGTTGACTATATGCAGATTACAATACTAAGAAAAGAAGTGTAAGTATTGCTGTACTTGAATGTGCTGTCACAATCTAGTAAAATAAAATGCAATGTACATTTTAAGTTAGTTTTTTTTTTTGTCTCCAGAGGTTTGTGTGTAAAATGTGATTTAGTCAGTTGTCTTCTTAAGGACATCCGGTTTGACATTCTTTGTGAGAACCAGTATGTGTATCACAGGTGACAGGAGCATCAGTGACTTATCAGTATTACTGTACTAAAGCTGCGTGAAATATCTTCATATTTAACTGCCTGGGCAAATGTGATAAATCTAAAATGGCGTCCTTTTATTCGATAACTTTTTAAGATTTTGCAATAGGCCGTGATTTAAAAACCATAAACGCCTATGTCGTACGGAGGGGTTACATCTGGAAAAGATGTTTTACAAGCTCTTCTCAATTATCTGTTTATATCATATTTTACTTTCTAGTCTTAGAAATGCGCTCATTAGCGTATAACTGATTGGGGTCCTTGGTAAGTAGCTTCTAAGCATGTCTTTTTTTTTTTTAAATGAGGAGACCTCTGGCATAGAGCACAATTGGGACAATTTCCAAAGAGTATGGCCTTAGCAGGGATTTGACTGGCGTTCCTTTATACATTCCATTAAAGCAACATAATCAGTTGATTGCCTTCAGTGCTTTCATTGCGAAGTTTAATTGTTGGGCAAACCGTTGAAAATATTCCCTTGAATTTTACTCTCGTCACAGTCTCCACCCACACATGGTGTGTTGCTTATAATAAACTAACACCTGTTTGTGTATTTTTTTAATTTATTTACTTCATGTTAGTAATTTCATTATGTTTTTGGGTCTCATTTGAAGTAGCAGACCTGTTTGGTTTTGATAAAAAAAATCACATAATAGTCTGCATATAAAGTTGACTAGTTGATCTAAAATTCTAGTGGTAAAACCTCTTCCTAAATCTCCACTGTATGCAGTAAGTTGGAAAGATAATTGTAGTTAAAAGTACGGGAGCCAGGGCAAACCCTTAATTAAACCTGTTGTATTGTCTTTGATAGCTCTCCTCAACCCACTTACCTGTATTTTAGCCCAATAATTAATGTCAAGGAGTTTCTCCAAGGACACTAGTGCAGCAGGAATGCCAAGAGAATACTTTTTTTTCATTGATTGCAACAATCCACCGAGTCGGATGCTGCATGAAGATCCACAAAAAGCACATACACGCTACTCTAGCAGACGTCTGCACCAAGTAGCTGAGGGAATAAAAACTTTGTATGTTCACACTCATTCTCTGCCTAAGTACTCTTGTCTTGAGACGAGATTTCCTCAAGAGACTGTCATATTCAGGCGGCTTCTTCATGAGCCCAATATACTGCTATTATTAATTCATTAAAATACCTATAGAGTTTTGGATAGTAAGCTTGTTATAAACGGTATCACTGGATGTGTGCACCAGGCAAATATCACCTATTTTGCGTTTTACAGTGTATAAACCATCAAGCTAAATATTCTATGCATCTTCTAGGAGATGTATGTCTAGGAACTTCTGAGAGATGCTACCATAGCCCAGTAAGCACACATGTCTTTAAAAATGATAACCACTCGCTTACATGCTTGTGGCTTGTTTTAACCGGTCTTATTTTCTTTTGATTTATTGTGGTTTAATAGGGAGAGACTCGTTTTTGTGCTCTGCCACTTTAGTAATATCATTGGCTCACTTGTAGGTTTGAAGCAATTTTCGGAGCAGTATGCAACTCTTCCTGGTTTGACCAAAGCATTTGCCTATATAAAAGTTGAATACATTACATTTTTTGTAACTGTATTTCAGGCGTATTATTATAGGAGGGACTTCTGGGTTAAATGCACTCAGTCGAAATCCTATTGTATGATTGTGTCCTTATGGTAAGTCATTTTCTTGTTTCTATACATTATTTAATTATGACTTTAGTCAAGGGGCATCCAGATTCCACCTATGAGTCAAGGGTGAAATAGCTGATGTCTACCCTTGGTAAAAACCATAAAGTCCTCGCCATTTGAAATGCCTAATAGAAACCAAAATAATTAATTGGGCAGTTCCTGCGAACTCTGTGGAAAGGGCACATTGCTGGAGATTCCTTAAGTAAGCAACCGTTTACAATTCTCAAACCCAATTGTATAAGCTGTTTTTTCGAAGAAATGCTACTTCTACAGTAGCCATGTATTACAACAGTAGCGACCAGCAGGGAGAAAAAAAGTATTCATGTAATACTGCTGCTCAATTACTAGAATGATTCTGCTATTGAAATCGCCTCTCTGAACAAGAGGACCTTCCCAGAAAAAAAAGACACAGTGGATCCAGTATTCGCCTGTAATTAATTTTGCAACTATAACATTGTCCGGGTTTGAAGTAAAATATTTATCACTCTTATATTAGTGTAATTTTCCTCAAATAAAACCTTGATAGCTAAATTGTGCACTGACTTTAAATCCATTAAACAGCAAGTTGCATTTTTTCAAATGAACAAATGTCACCAGCCTACCTCAGAGATATTTAGATGTGTGTTCAGTTTCTTAAGTTAAGACTGAAAGCCATTTACATGCTGGGGCTGGCAAGCCAGTCCTCGTGTACCATTAAAAAAACGCATAAGACTCTATCCCAGGTGTTGTTACAAGTGTAAACCGTGGATGAACCCAAAAATGTTCCTGGAAGGTACAAAGTCTTGCTCGGGGTTCCTCTTATTGTATGCATGATCTCTACCTTGCTTTTCAAGCACCTCAAAACAGTTACTTTGAACAACCCAAGAGAAACTTTTGTTCAAGCCTGGTCACACAGTGGATCTCTGTTATCTCAATAGTCATCAAGACCCACAGCTTGAAGTTCCTCTTCTGTAGATTACCTTGCTTTTTGAACTATTCCAGAATAAACGTATGTTTGCTTATGTTCTGTTGATGGATACTTTCAACAAACCCATTTGACTTATTGTCTTGTGAGGCTCATTTGGTGAATAACTGAAACAATGTGTAGTAAATAACTACAATTGAGCTGGCAAATTGCAGAAACTGACAGACTGACTTCTCCTATTTATATATCTTTAGTGGGCAATGCATTTTGCTACAACACCTAGATCCAGGTCTCGACCTCTTGGCCATTTGCTACATGTAAATCAGGACATCCTGTTGTAACTACGTTTGTAGCTAACATCTTTCCATGTTTTCTCATTTGATTAGAACACCATTTCCTTGGAGCACTTTGCTTTTCCAAAAGCAAACATATCCAGTGGATTGCGGAAACGGGCTCAGTAGCAGAGTTGATTTTCATGTAGCTTGGTATATGAAAATTATCTGTGTATTTCTCATTCCTTGTTTATTTTTTGTCTTCTGGATTGGGTTTTATTGCATTGTGTGGTGTGAGAATGTTAACTTCTATGTTGACATTTCTTCTCCCCAGAGTACTTGAACAGTAGTTCTGAAGTCGCAAATGGGAATGGCTGCTGGGTATAGGATATTTTTAAAAGGGGGGTCCCTTTGAGGAGTATGAGTCCATTACTTCCATCCAGAGGCCAGACCAAGAGAGCTTGAATACTAATCCTGATGTTGCTTTCTGAAAGAAATGGTTTCATTTTCTTTAGAAGATATAGCTGATACATGACCATCTTTGTTGTCTTTTTCAATGTTCTTTGAGGGTGAGGTTGGTGTCCAGGATGAATCAAAGTGGTTTGACATTTGGCAAAGGATGGGGTTTGAAGCAAACCAGGTTTATTGAGCCAGATTTGTACAATTTCTAGCTTGTTTATAGCAAATAACAGGAATTTTGACTTTGCTTTAGTTACGCTCCGGTAGCCATTGGACAGCCGGCCGGATGCTGTGCAGGCATTGTTTGAAGCAGTTGATGTCTGTAGTGAAGGAGACTTTCAAGTAAAGTTGTTTATTGTCTCCATATTGATTCATTTTGATTGTTATCTCCAAGGAGAGCCTCCTGGGGCTACACGTAGAGGTAGATGATGACTGGATAGTATGGCACTCTGGTGGACCCTGCAGATCACATTTTTGTATGTGGAGGGCCCGTGTGAACAAACTGGTGTCCATTGGAAAGGTAGGAGAGAGAACTAGTGAAGGACTTTTCCAGTGAATCAAGGTGTAGATAAGGGTGGAATGGTTGAGCCTTTCGAAGGCATCTGAAAGTTCCAGCAATATGGGGGGGACATTGGTCCTCTTTAATAACTGGTCAAGAGGGTATTGTCTACAATATGTAAGATAGCGGGTTCTTTGCTGCAGCCGTAGTTGTGCAGGATATGCTTAGTATTAATGTGATCTTGAGGTTGAGCGTATAATGCTTTTTTTCATATATATATATTCTTGAAGCTGAAGAGTATGAGTGCTGGGCTGGTATTTGTAGAGGTCACCCGGGTCTAGTAAGTTTCTTTAGGAGTGGGACAAACGGTCTGTCTTGAGAGCTTCTGGAAGGATGACTTGACAATGGAGAGTAGATGTGAGAGAGCTTCACTTGAGAGATCTTTGGTAAAGGATGAGGGGAAGATAGGAAGTGGCTTTGATGGAGTGGAGTATGTCAGTGAGGGGTAGGGTTTTAAATGCTAAACATGGCGGAATTCTATGAGAAGCTGTGAGTGTAGAAGAAGCAGCCTGAAGTTGTCTCTGCTGTTGAATCAGTATTTCTTTTACTGAAGAAGAGATTGATGGCATTGCCCTTATCCGGAGTGTAGGATTGGAGGATCAGGTAGTGTGTTGATACAGTGCTTGATTGTATTAAATATTCCTACAGTTTTCCAATAAACAGTTGTAGAAGTTTAGAAGATTGATGGTGTCAGATGTAGAGGTGACAGTGCTGGAGATGAGTTTAAGTAGTAGGTTGGCAGAGAAATCTTTGAAAGATGTGATGTTTTCGGCTTCTCTTCTAGGTTGAGCTTAGTTTGCTAGTAGGATGCTGAGCTGGGAGATCGGAATGGCTGGGTCGTCTGTGCAGACTAGTGGTATTGATGCTTTGCATTGGATTGTTGGTGATAAGACAAGGTCGAGAATATTGCATTTGTGTTGGGTGGTTAAAGATGTACTAAATTGTTATGTTGAGGAGTGGCCTTTTGTTTCGAGCCTGCTTTGTCTGGAAACGTTGAAATCCCACAGGAGGGGTATTGTGGGCATGTTATATATGGATGACGTAGTCTGAGTTGGTCAGAGAGGAGCTTGTTCTTAAGAGGAGGCTTGAAGAATTGGTGGAAGGTGGTAGTGCAAGTTGCATTGAGTAGGAGCTCCATGGAGTTCAATGTTACTTGTATAGGGTGCGTGGCCATGTCGCATTATGAATGACCGCTAGGCCTCCCTTGTGTGTACGCTGTACACAATGGATACAGCAGCCTGTGGGAAGTAGGGTGTGGGGAATACACCCTATTTCTCAGACGAGGAAGGGTTCTGCTGATTGAAGTACTGCAGAGTGAGGTTACTGAAGATTGGTTGGAACGTGGTCTTTCACTCTAAGGGGGGGGGGTGTAATTTTTCAGTGGGATGCATATACGGTTTGGTCTGGGTATTGTGAAGATGCAAAGCAAGTGTGTTGTCACTGTCTTCATGTGATTGGAGGGTTTGGCAGTAAGGGGTGCTGGGTGAGGAACATGGTTTTATCCTGCGTTTCATTATACCAGGGCTTCTTTCCCAAGTCCCTCCCAGGCCAAAACAGGCACTGTCATTGCCTTTGCCCACCTTTGCTGGGGATGTCTTGAGGTGTTGCTGAATGAAAGAAAAGACAACACAACTTCTGCTGGCAAAATAGTACAGATTTTAATATGTCAGTCAATAAAACTTTATTTGGTTTGTTACAACCATAAAAGTATACACTATACATATTATAAACGTTTATCTAAACACATAACAGAATATAATATTAAAAACTGAAGCAGCTCCTAAGCCTTACATAAAAAGTAACCCAGCTCCTTTAAGTGCCAATCTGATTTCTTCTTAAAAATATTAATATCGCAGTGGTTTCAATCATATATACCCCATCCTTCTAAAATACATTAATGTTAATCTTTAAAATACACTCATATTATACTCGGTATGTAGTATCTGATGCACCTGTTAATCTATGCCCGGGAGAATCACCTTAATTTTACTCATAAATTTCCCCAAAGCGCAGGCTACATCTAACTCTTTCAATTCCACTAGAAGATTTGCAGCTTGCATCCTATTCATAATTCTATATTTGTTAAATATCGGGCATAAAATCTCTTTCCGTATATCTAATATACCTACAGTCCAATAAAATATGTTCAATGTCACAGTGGGTACCTAACATACAATTACATTTACCATTGCTATCTATCATGCGTTTTTTAACCCTATTATTTCCGTAACAGGGGTTTATTCCCATTCTGACTTTTAGTACCTTACGTCTTGGGTGATAGTTAGGTAACCTATCTAAATAGTGATACTGTTGTACTTCTGATTCCCACACTTGTATCATGTGGCCTACCGATGTTTTCCGCAAGAGATATTCTCGATCACCTGTTCGGGAGATGTCAGCTCCTTGAGACCTTAGATCTTTTTTGCCTATTAATGCATGACCTAGCTGCGGGCATCATTTTAGACTCAGCCTTCCATACACTTTCTTCAAAGAGGCTCTTGTTTCTTTTGCCCATAACAGCTCACTAATGGCAATTTCGCCTCTACACCACTGGGAGAACTTTTGAATTCCCCCTAACCCTAGGCGCTGCCAAAAGCGTATTAGGGCCATGCTGGCAGTCACTGCCTAAGAGGTGAGTTCCAGCTCTACTCTTGCTGCTTGAACCTTTGATGCCTTTGGCAGTGAGAACAAGCTTTTCAGGATATTGCCCTCTTCTTTATCCCAACACGTTTTCCCACTTAAAACAAGTACCTCTGCCCCATATCAAAATTGTGCAGGAATCATTGGTAAGTAGGCCTTTATTAACGGCCCATCTGACATTTCACCATAAACGCTGTTAAATCTTTTTAGACCCTTCACGGTAGCCAGTGCCCTAATTTTCAACGCCTCCAGTTGTGTAGACCGTTTCAGATTACTCGTAAACCATATTCCCAGGTACCTATATTCTGGCACCCTCTCTAAAGAAACTGTGCCAAAGGAACCTAGTCCTGCTTTTACCAAAACATAGTATTTTGGTCTTCTCCATATTCACTACTAGTTTTTTATTTAAGCAGTATTCATTAAACACATTTAATTTTATCTGGAGACCTATCTGTCTGGTCCACACTCACCAGGTCATCCCCATATAGCAGGCAAGCTATACGTTTACCACCTACTTTAGGGCTTGCCCCTCTGACCTCTCCAAATTTCAATGGTAGGTCCGTAATAAACAATGAAAAAAGCAGGGGGGCCAGTACACACCCCTGCCTCAGGCCATTTCCAATCTGGATCCTACCTGGGCCCAGTTGTCTGAATGCAGGGCCTGTATAAGGGCTAGCAGGTCATCATGTATTTTATAGCCTACCAGGGTTGACCACAGCTGCTCCTTGCTCACAAGGTCGAATGCTGCGAGGAAGTCCGCAAAGCAGCAAAAAAGATTACCCCTCTGCTCTATCGACTTCCGTGCGACTGCCCAGAGAGCAAAGCCGTGTCCACCGTTGAATGCCCTTCTTTAAATCCACCCTGTTCAGGGGGTACTATCAAGTTATCTTCTGCCCAATCCTTCAGTAGCCCTAGGATTACTTTGGAGAATACTTTTTACCCAATATCCAGAAGATTTATTAGGCAATAATTTTTAGGGGAATTTACATCGCCTTTTTTATGTATCAGTCTTATTATTGCCCCTTTCCAATTATCCGGCATAATTCCTGTATTTAAGATTCTCAAAAACATCTTTGAGAGGAATTCTGCCCACCACTCTGGATTTGTTTTTATAATAACAGCAGATAGGTTATCTGGGCCAGCAGCCCGTGTTATATTTAAACCGGCTATTATGGTCTTTATATGGCCTGGGGAGAACTGCCCAATAACTTCTTCCCGGACTCTTGGCCAGCTGGCTACTGGTGTTGCTCCCCTCCTTGGCAATTTGCCATAGATTTCCTCAAGGTAGATTTCCCACTTATCCTCTGGAACTGAGCATTGCATAGTCCCTACCCCTTTCCCTGTACATTCCTGTATCCTTTACCAAAAGCCTTTGACAGTTTTTTCTTCTATTGCCTCTAGTAAGTTCATCCAGCATTTTTCTTTGAAAGATCTTTTTTTTTTCTCTAATAGTTGCCTTATGATGTTGCATTGTTGTAACTACGTCTAAGGCGTCTTTCATATTGCCTAATTGCGGCCTTTACTTTCCGGCACTCTTCGTCAAACCATGGTTTGTTATTTGGATCTGCTTTAGCTTTCCATGTTGAGCTCTGATTTTCCTGTTTAATTTTTATCCTCAGGCATTTTACAAGTTGCTTTATTATATCCTCATACCAGGATATATCCTCCCCTGTTGATAAATTACCTAACTCGACTGATATCCGGAATGCACTCAGATTCTTTGTGTTCTTCGCTAATTCGGGTTGTAAGCCGCTTTGGATATTCAGTATGTACTTGCAACACTTTCTGTCTCGGCGAGCCCCATTTTACCTGCAATTCTATCTGCAATGGAGAGTGATCACTACCTTCTACGCTGAATTTTTCAAAGTGACGTATTAGATCGAAGCAACATGCCTGCAAAAAAATATAGTTTATAGGGCACATTTGCTGTCCTACTTTAAAGGTACGCCTTGCTGGCCGATCCGTTTCTTTCCTGCCATTAATACAAACCAACCCGAATGCACCTCGCAGCTGGCCAAGCTCCACGTCTTGTCTTGAAATGTCTCCACTGGTGAACATTGCAAACTCTATATTGTACGCTTTTAACAATTCGCTATGCCAAGCATCAGTTTTTTGGGGGTTCAATCTATGGTTAAAATCGCCCAATATTAGGAGCACGTCTCTTTGGTAGATTTCATATAAATCCTCAATCTTTTTTTAGGTGTTCCAACTCCCCTTTATACTCATTTCCCCCCCTTTCTGTATATATACATTAATAATGCATAGGCCACCTTCACCTGCAATGTTATTTGGAGTCCGCACTCTGCTACCTAATGCCCAATTACACTTGAATTCCAGAAGGTATATATCCCTCACTAGCCTTGTGGAAACCAACGTAATCTGACCACCTGATGCCCTACCTACTTGGTTCATTCTTGCAGGCTTTACATGGTGGGTGAAACCTTCAGTGACGGGGGTTTCGTCGCACAGCCAGGTCTCCTGTAAGCATAGAATATCGGTCTTCCCCCAGATAATTTTTAAAACCTTCCTGAGACCGTATTCTTTTATATCCATTGACATTCCAAGACAAGATAAATAGGCTGCGTGACGACCCACATTCCTAATCAATGTTACTCAGGTTCCCCTCTTCCTCACAATCCAGATAGGCTAGTTCTCTATACCTATTTCCAACCAGGGCATCTTCCTCCCCCCCCACCCCCCCCTAACTTTTTAGGGATTATAGTAATTTTCAGGGCTTCCTCATTTCCCCGCCCCACAGTAATCCTTTTTTGTTTGCCATTCTCCCAGCCCCGCATGGTTTTTAAGGAATTGTTTCCCTTGGGTATCCATTATCACATCCTTTCTCTTAAGTAATCTAATTCTTTCCCTTCACATCTCAGCTTCCGCTTTTTCCATTGCGACTTTTATTAAAGCTGAGTGGAGGAGGACCATTGTTATTTCTTCTTTTTGTAGAATTTAATTTAAAAAACACAATCGAGCATGTGGAAGGTGCGTCAGCTCAGTGGAACTTCGACTTACACGGCAGCATACTGTTTCTTTTATACATGTCTTTTCGTAAATACATCATACATTTACATGGTTAATGAACATCTGCTAAAGCACAACAATATTATCAAAAGATAGGTTCTGCAAAAACAGCTTGTCGTGTCTCTCTGAAATTCGATTCACGTGTATGTTATCACCAGTTAACACTTCCACACCACCAGTGTCCCTGACTTGTTTCGTACTTGAAGCCTGACAGTGTTTTACTCCTTACGCATTACGCATCTGCTTCCTGGCAAAGCCTAACCTCCCACCTATTTTGTGCTGGCCGATCTACATATTTTCTCAGATATGTATTCTTGCAGTTCGGGACTATGACCTTGTAAATGTATTTGAGCTTATATAGCGCACAGCTACCCACAAAGGGTTTCCCGGCGCTTGCTTAGGGAACCCGTCCTGGTATTCCCCTGTGAGATAACCCCAGCAGGGTATCCACAAGGTGAAAGCCAGGCATCCCGCCGCGAGGGGCCGTTGTGGAGATTAAGCAAGCTATTGCCCAGAGTCGCAGAGTGTGAACCCGTGAGTCGAGAAGGCACCGGAGCGAGAATTATCGAGTCCGTGGAATTTTTGAGCCCAAGACCCGCCGAGGCAGGGAATTGAACCCTGGTCCAGGGCCGATCTCAGCTTCCGGGTCTGCCGCCTCTAACCCCTGAGCCACACTTCACCTTCAATTTGTTCTATGCCTAATTACATTTACCTATTCTACTGAGGCTCATAGCTACTTCCCTCTCCCCTGAGTCCTGTCTCCATGTGCACTCTTTTTTTTAAATTTATTTTTTTGAAGCTTGTTCCCGAAGATAGCTTAGGCCTGTACGCCTCCTTTAACGCGTAACATTTTGCTTTACCGTAAGTTGCACAAATACACAGTGGTATCCAGCGGGAAGATCAAACCATATACTAATAAAGTGGAATGCGAACCATGACTTAAGTCGAGACTGGACTTAGAGCTGGGGACCAAAGGAACCACCCTTGGTAAGTACCCAAGAACCCCACAAAAGGCTGTGTGCAGTGTGGCAGCAAGGCCGTGTGCTCAAGACAAGTCAGTGGGGAAGTTGCAGTTTCCAAGAAGGACCCTTTCCAGTGGACCTTGAAGAAACCCCTTGGAAGATGGAAGGTTGGAGAGTCACATACCCCGGGAACCAGGATACCTATACCAGGGAAGCCGGATGTATAAGTGCGAGTTAATGTCAGAAACCGCTGTAGACTACATGGAGGATTTCAGTAATGATGCCGCTGGCGAAGAAGGTGAAAGAGTATAGTGGAAACCAAGGGGGATTCAGGAAGAGAAGTACCTGCACGCAGAGGGGATAGAGTCTATGCCACTCAGGAGTGACCAGGAGGCACAGAAAACAAATGCCCACAGATGTTGGAAGATGCAGGAGAGGTGACCGTGGAGCTTTAGCTGTGGAAGACCAGGAGCCATTAACAAGCTCTCCCATGTCGGATGTCAAGAGCCAAGGGGTTGGTGTCCGGCGGTAGCACCAAGAAGCCTTGGCAGCAGCAACAAAAGTGGCAGACGAAAAAGGTGTGGTGTCGGGACCAGTAAGGTCCAAAGGACTCACCACAAGCAGGTAAGTCAGAGTAGTCCCCAAGCAAACAGGAGTGCACTGGATCCAAAGAAGACCCTCAAGAGGATCCACACGCCGAAAGCACAGGAGTCGCAAGAGGACTTTGAGCAGCTAACCAATGATGCAGGTCCACGGTGCAGAGAATGTGGTGAGGACAAAGCTCTTGGAAATGAGAGATACTGGAGCTTCTTGGAGCCTGAAGTTCTCAGGTGAAGAAAGTTAACAAGCCTTGGCAACAGCAAGTGGATTTGGTGCACAGGGGTACTGCTCCAATGGTTCCAATGAGGGATATTGGCTTCAAACCTGCTGTGAAGACAGTGCAGGCTTCAAGGGAATTGCTGAACCTTTTGTGGGTCCGGGGAAGCTCGGGAACTGCAGACCGGTCAGCTTCATTGCTGTGCCTGCTGATGCAGGGGAGTGACTCCTTCACTCCAAGGAAGATTCCTTTGGATGTCTTGGATATCCACAGGCCTTGAGAAGAACCTGTATGGAGCACATGCACAGACGATGCAGAAGACTGGCAGGTCAACAAGACCAGGAGCAGCAGGAGTCTTCCAGATGCAGCCTCGATTCCCAAAGCGAAGTCAAACAAAGTCCAAAGTGCTCAGACTGTTTAAGATGAAGAGGTTTCAGATCTGAATCTTGACCCACGACGAATCTAAAGACCAACCGACAGGTAAGCCCTTATGTACCCTAAGAAAAGGGTTGGGACGATTCAGTGGTCCCTCCCAGAGGGACGTGCTAGACAGTGGGGAGGATAATCCCATGTCCTTTGTCCAGTTGCATGCCATAGTGGAAGCCAACTGCTCCCTGAACTGGAGTATGCAAGGAGGGCCCAAATGTGCCCTTCAAAACAGTCTAGTGTCGCTGGCAAGCGCCCCCACCCGGGCCCAATACATCAAGTCCTGCCTGCAAGATGGTCACACCTCCCTTTGACAGGAAACCTTTTGTCCTACCTTATCTTGTTTGAGCTTGGCTCAGCAGCAGAAGGGCAGAATTGTGGTTGTTTGCAGCCATAGCTTGTTGTCAGACTCTGGAAGAGTAGTACCTGGAGCACCGAGGGCTTCCTGTTGGAGCCCCACATTGCATGGCTTCATACCTCCAACACCGTTTACGCTGTTGGTAAGATTCCAGCCAACATGCTTGACACCAAACATGCCAGGGTTCATTACGGGCAGTTTAGAGTAAGCCTTCGAGTAATGACGCATGGCCACTCTTTGTATTGTCATGACTGATGCACTTACAACACCTGGAGAATGGACTCCGGGAATTGTAAGGGTGTCCTTCTCATGCAGGGGCACCCTCACACTTCTAACCAAGCACCCTGCCTTCAGGATTGAAAGGCCTGCCGTAGGGGTGACTTATAGGTTTTAAGTGTAGTGACCTCAGATATAACAAAACGTATTTCTGTCGTAATTGGTGTTAGCACCAGCTTACACAGGCTGCAATGGCAGGGCTGTAGTCATAATTTGAGTGATCTCTCATGGGTGGCATAATACATGCTTCAGCCCTTGGGGGGGGGGGGGCTGTTGTACCTATGCCCTGGGTACCTTAGTACCATTTACTAGGGACTTACAAGGGTACACCGGTAGCCAATTTGGGGGGTACCTAAGTACTCACCGTGGTCCAACTTAGTGGGGAAGCACAGAGACTTTGGGTCCTGATTAGAAGGATGCCAGCCAGACCAGTCTGAAAAACACGACACCAGCAAAAAGTGGGGGAAATCATGAAAGCAGATTCTACTTTCCTAAACTCACCAAATGTAGAAGCCTACTTAAGAAGTACAAGCCTGTCAACACATATGATGAGAGAAAATGTATTATAAGACAAGATACAAACAATAGTACGTGTAGCACAGGAACATACAGTAGAGCTGCTGACATCAAGGAGAAGTCTTCCAAAGCCTTATATTTGTGCAAACCACAAAGGAAAACCACCATTAATCATGTGTTCAGTAGAAGTTCAGGATTAAGACATTTCTTAAGATATTAGGCAAAGGGGTGGCTTCTGCCCCATCAGTAGTTTGACATTTTGAGACTTTCCAAGCTAATACAATGTACCTGTAATGGTAATTTCTAAAGAAATTATCTGCAACATCAGTTCCAATGAAGGACACGTAGACTGTGCCACTTCCAAATATGCTGTGTCCTAGCGCCTGTTGCTAAACTAGCATCTTGTACTGTCTGAATGCTGTTTTTGATCAAACTTTGCAATACGAAAGCAGCTTACTTTCAGCAACTGCAGAAACATTTATTGAATTCTTTTGTGTCAAAGTTCTACAGGCCTTTTCAGTATATATTTAGAATCAAAAAGTAGGCAGCCCATTTAGGTTGGAAAATAATAATAAAAATGGCTTCCACATAGTCTCATCCCACACTGCCTGACACTTCTGTCCTACACTATTGTCTGTCTGATTCCCTGTCCATAGAGATAGGGCCCTACACTCAAATGTAGCGCCATGGTATCCATGATCGTGAACCTATACTGACCCATTTACTCAGATATGGCTTTTCCTGACAATTGTGGGACCTGGGTGTTGCAGAGTAAATCTGGCAGAAAAGTGAAGGTCGGAATACCCCTAAAGTCCCTGCTGAAATATCCTAGCTCTCCAAGTTTCACCTTTGCACCGTATAATCCCTGTCTTGGCCATTGCATCTATCTTCACTAGTAACGCTTTGCGTTCTGTTAGAACATTAATTACATCTGCTAACTCTTCCTCATACTGCGTAGTGTTAGCTGAGAATGTTCCCCGTATAACACAATGGTTGCATCTGAGCTCTTATCGGCCCCCACAACGCTAAGGATGCCTGGCCTCCACCTTGGGGGTTCCCAGGAGTGGACGCCTCACAGGAAGCCAGGGTGGGTTCCACAGCGGTATTCGTACAAGCGCCTTGAGACCCTTGTGGGTGAGTAGTGCGCTATGCAAGTATCAAATTACATTTTATCCTGCAAAAGAAAAGGAGTAACAAACACATGGTAATTTTTGGCGGTGCCTCCTAAGATGACTGTAACCTATATGAGTCAGTGGCGTGTGGCATCAAAGAACAAACAAAACGGGAAGTATTTGCTGTCCATAATTATCTCGGTCATATGTTGGTACCATATATTATCTAATAAGCCAGCATGGATGCTATGAGAGATGTTTTCATGCTTGGGTACTGCTCTCTGCAAGCGCCTAATACTGTTGAATAACCACATACATGAAGTAAAAACAATTTTAATATAGCTGCCAAAATAAGTAGGCATAAAAAGATAAAACAAAATAGCAATACATAACTGTCCGCTAGTAGAGTTGACAAAATACTCCACGAGCTTTGGAGGGAGACTGTGTTACTCTTGTGTTTTGCTTTCACCTTCTTGTTCCTTCTTTGTGAATATGTCTGAGGGAAGGCGGGATCCAGTCGCACATCGCTCCTGTGAATCCATGGTTTCAGACTATTCACCTTCACTGCAGTGGGAGTATTCATTGTCACTGAGAGGGGACAGTCTTATTGAGGATCCTTTCATCTGCGGGTGAAGTTCTGCATGTAAACTTGCTGGCCAATAGGTATCAAACTAGTCTGCTGGTCTGGGATACTCGTCTCCTTTTGCAATACCTGTTTAGAGAAGAACTTAACATATTTAATTAACTCTGCCAAATAACTAATCTCCTAAAACTGCAGCTGTATTATGGGCTTCCATCTTTTGCGTTGATGTCTTTATAGGGGTGGGCATGGGATGTCTTGTCACAGTTTGATGTGGTGCTAAATGGTGATCACTTCCTGGCTGATTTCTGAGAGTGTACAAGGCCCATGATAGGAAATAAAACCATTTATTTTGCAGAGGGGCACGTAGATTGCTTATTTTATTCTTGAGGAGACAATTCAGGCGCTCCACTATTCCATTACTTTGGGGTGATCGAGTGATGTACTAACCCCTGTTCTTACCTGCACAGCCACGCCTGACACAGGGTCCTGCCTCAATCTATCCTTGAAATGGACATAAAATTACTATAAGGTACCTGTAATTGTCACTTCTTTCTCTCGTGTTGACAAAATATTTTTAAATGTACCTGTTGGGCGTGGTATTGTTGAGGTGATCACTTTTATGGTTTTAAATCTTTTATTGAAGTTTCAAAACAGGAAAAACATACAGACCACATTTCCCCCTCGAATGGAACAAAGTCAAGCTCTTCTTGTGGGACCTGGTCAGAGATGTGTGGCAGTGAGAGTGACAACAAGTCCAGACATGTAGGGTCTTTGCAAAGGGGAAAAAAGTCCAACCCCCCCCCCCCCCCCCACTCCTTGTCCACAAAGCAAAAGAAATGGGAATCACCACGCCACTAAGGGTGAGTAGCAGCCAGACCTCATCCCCGTGTCTTGCGCATGTGCACTGGGGCCCTCGGCTCTTCGATCTGAGTGTCCGCTAGGCGCAATAAGCGCAAGTAGCGAGGGCAGCTCAGTTCCCTAAACTCCCCCGTGAGCCAAGAATGGTCGCCAAAGTTCTGCAAACTTCTCTCCTTCCCCAGAACCATCCATAGTCTGTGCAGCCAGCTGTTATGTGGGGGAGGTTGTGTGGTCCTCCCGTGTACCAGGATGTTCTGCACGGCTGCCCCTAGCGCAATTGCTATAAGCCTCCCTCTCCTAGATTTCAATGGGTACATCAGGGCATTGGGGAGTCCTAACAAAATGTAAGTGGGGAATCTAGGGAGCGGAGTATCCAGATAGGAATCTGTCATCTAAGATCGAACTCCAGTAGGGTTGAAAGCGGTCGCAGCTCCGAGGTAAATGTTCCAAGGTGCCAAGCTCCCCACACCACTCCAGCAGCAGTCACTAATGCGGGGATCCCATTGATGTAAGCATTCAGGTGTATGGTACCAATAGGTGGCCACTTTGGTCAGGGTTTCTGTGAGGCCCATGTGGTAGGCAGAGTGTCTGGCCCTGTGGTAGATGCCATCCCATTCTTTCTGCGTGAGTGATCTCCCCAGGTCCCGTTCCCACCTGTTCCTCCCTGCGTTGTGTGTAAATGTTTGTGAGGAGGAGCTGCTGGTACAAGTTGGAAGTCCGCTTCTTATCAGAGGTTCGGGTAACCAGCCATTTTTCATATGGGGTGAGGGGGCGTTGCGTGCCCGGTCTGAACTCTGGCTGCAAAGCCCAGTGTCGGACCTGTAGATACGGTAGGCGGTCAGATTCTGGTATTCCATTGTCCTCCTTCACCTGCTGAAAGGAGAGGATACCGTTTAAGTTGAACAATTGTCCCAGGGCCCTGCAGGGTGAGCGTCTCCAGGCTACAAATGCCCTGGGGTCCAGGCCCGGGGAAAACTCGGGATTATCGAACAGCGGGGTCATCGGGGAGGGAAACGAGGTGAGCTTGTGCCGGGTCGCCACCTGATCCCCTACATCCAAGACAGTGCTTGTAATCTGTGATGCGTATAGATTAAGAGGGCGGTGGCATCTGAGGAGAAACTGAACCCCCTGTAAGGGCCTGCCCGCCACAGCTTGGTCTTGAAAAAGCCAATTCTTGCCTGATTCCAGCTGGAACCACTTCACCAAGGTGCGGAGTGTGTCGCTTGATAATATAAAATGAGGTCAGGCACACCAACCCCACCGTGGACAGGTGGAAGAATCGCAATGGCATGTTTGAAGCATGGGGGACGACTGTTCCAGATAAAGCGCGCCAAATCCGACTGCGTCCGCTGGAGCCAGCCGGCTGGGGGCGCGCAGAGGGAGAGTTTGGAACACGTAAAGGATTTGTGGGAGCAGGGTCATCTTAGTGGCTGCTATCCGCCCCAGTCAGGAGAGCGAGTGAGGTTTCCATCTCCGGAGTTCGTCGCCGAGGCCTGAGCGGAGCCTAGCGTAATTCACTTCCGCAGTGGCCTGGATGGTAGGGGCCAACAGAACTCCTAGATAAGGGATGGTGGTGTTTGACCACTGCAAATCGAACTTGAACCTCGACGAGAGTCTCCGGCAGCAGGGAGATATTCAGGGCCTCCGATTTCTCCACGTTGATCTTAAACCCAGAGGCCAGTGCAAAGGTATGGACTTCGATAAAAAGTGCTCGGAGCGACTTCATCGGCTCCGTAAGGGAGCGAAGGATATCATCCGCGTATAAACTGATCTTCTGCATGTCACCGAAAAAGGGAATGCCCTCGATGAGGGGATGTTGCCTGACTCGTTGCGCCAGTGGCTCCATGTACAGGGCAAAAAGGATAGGTGAGAGAGGGCACCCCTGTCTGGTGCCCCAGCCGATCGGGAAGTGCGGGGAGGTATGGCCATTGACACGGACCGTGGCGTTGGGTCGACGATAGCAGTTCAGTATGCGGTTGCGGAGAACCTCCCCCACACCGAAGTGTTGCAGCACCAATTCCAGATAGGGCCAGTGCACCCTGTCGAAGGCCTTTTCGGCACCGATGGTGCATAGCATGCAGTCTGGCCTCGTCCGTGACCCAGCCTTGATGAGGTGGAGGACCCATTTGGTGTTATCGCAGGTCTGCCGTTGGGGAATGAAACCAGCCTGGTCCGGTTCCACCTGCTGCTGCATGTATGGTGCCAACCTACTCTCGAGAGATGCCCGTGTAGAGCTTGAGGTCCAGGTTTAAAAGGGATATTGGCCTATAGGAGCAACAGCGTGTGGGGTCTCGGCCAGGTTTGGGTATGACCGTTATCGCCGCCTCTAGAAGGTCCTCCGGGATGGCACCAGGTTGGCTGAAGGTATTAAAAAGGTCCTGCAGTAGCGGGGCAACCTGGTGGCAGAACGTTTTATAGAAGGCCGCCGAGTAGCCGTCTGGGCTCGGTGATTTCCCCAATTTGAGGCGAGATATCGCCGAGACCACTTCCTCCAGGCCAATGGGTCGATAGAGGAACTCCGTCTGCGCCCCCTTCAGGGACGGGAGGGGCGTGCCTCCCAGGTAAGCACGGCCAGCCTGGAGGTCGAGCGAGTCAGCTGTGTATAGAGATTCATAAAAGTCCCCAAAAGCCGAAGCTATGTCTACCCCGTCGATAGCTAGGTCTCCCCGACTGGTCTGTATGGCTCTTATGCCCTGCCTTTGGCGTTGCTCTCTTAATTTACTCGTCAATAGCTTCCGGCAGCGATCACCCCCAGTATAGTATGCGTGTCGGAGGCGTAGAGCCGCATATTCCGCCACATCTTGGTCTAGGGCCGCCAGCATCTTTCTCTCCGTACAGAGTTGGCGCCAGGCTCGGGCAGCCCCCGTTCGTTGGTGCATCTGCTCCAACTCAGCTACCCATTGGGTTATTTCGGCTCTCTTCTGAGCGCGGTCTCTATTGTTAGCCGTGGCGATAGAGATGAACTCTCCCCGCAAGACTGCTTTGAGCGCAGCCCATTGGTGGCCTTAGTGGTGTCTGTGTTGGCGTTGTGGGTCACAAATTGGGTGATGGCGGCTTTAATCCGCTCCACCACGGTAAGGCTCTGAAGCAAGGCATTCCGCAGGCGCCAATGTAGAGGTGGGACAGGCACATCTGAGAAGAGAAAGGTGGTCACTACGGGGAGTGATCCGACAGACTGGTCGGGATGATATCATCATCGTGCACTCGGGGCACCAGTTGTGAGGAGCAAAGAAAGTAGTCAAACCTAACATAGGATTTATGGGCCGCCGAGTAGTAGGTGTATGCCGTGGAGCGTGGGTGGAAGTGTCTCCATAGGTCGACCAGGCCCAGGTCTGATAGATGTGTGTGACCCGCTGTGGAGAGTGATCCAAGCTGCCCCGTGCATTGGCAAGAACGATCCGCCGTGTTATTGAATACTAAAGTGAGGTCCCCCAGTAACAAGTGTGGTTGGGTGTTCGCCGTGGCTGTCTCTAAGGCCGTGCACAGGAACTTTTCCTGACCTTCATTAGGAGCGTATATGGCGCCCACTAAAAGCGTCTGCCCTGCAATCAGGAAGCGATGTATCAGCAACCTGCCCTTGATCTCTGCCTCCCTCTGTAGGACTTGACCCCTAAAGGATCTGGATACTAGGATTTAAGTCGGTGGTGATCCTTTGGCAGCAAATGTCTCTTGTAAGAGGCAGATGTCTGCTGTGGAGTGCTCTAGAAGGGAAAGTATCGCTCAACGTTTGATAGGGTTATTTAGACCCCTCACGTTAAGAGAGAGGATTTTCAATCGGAGCGGTGCGATAGGGGAGTGGTAGGATCTGCTCTTCTGTGTACAAGGTGCGGGAAAGCAAAAGGAAACTCAAAAATAGGTGGACAAGGAGAGTCAACTGCCATCCCTCCCAAACTGCAGGCCCGAAACTCAAAAATAGGTGGACAAGGAGGGTCAACTGCCATCCCTCCCCAACTGCAGGCCCCCCCAAATTTACCACCCCGACCCCCCCCTCCCCCACCCAATTCCCGCTCCCCAATACCCAAACCGTTTGAGTCCATTGTCCCAGACCTGTTAGTCCACACAGGGCTGTGGTAAAGTTACCTAGTAGGGTTATTTCCAGCGGCGACCTTCGTGGGCCCGCGCCCGTCACCCCCCCCCCCCCCCCCCCCCATTCTATGAGTATGCCAAGGTTAACCCCCCCCCCCCCCCCCCCCCCCCCACAGGGTGCTGAGCTCAATCTGTCGTTGAGGTTTCCCTGGCAACCTCCGCGTTTGCCGTAGCTCTCTATTGTGTGACTATGTGGGCTTCAGGATTTGAGCGCAGCACCGGGGATCGTCTGCGGCCCACTGTCTGCCAGCCTCCCTCTGGAGGCCTCTGCGAAGGTCTCACTGGTGGCGCATCTTCCTCTAAAGCAATTCCCAGTAGTGCACAGGTGTCCTTGAGCGAACGCATCAGATGGAGGGCCCATTCCATTTAAATATCAGCCGGAACGGATGTCCCCAGGAGTATGGAACCTCGTGTTGTCGTAGAAAGTCCGTTGCCACCTTGAGTGCCTTTTTTTAGCGTGATGGCCGATAGGTCCTGATATAGGGCCACAGGTTGACCCCGAAACTGAAGGGGTTGGGCCCGTCTGGCCTCTCGGAGAATCCTCTCTTTGAGCGGGGAGAAAGGCTAAAATGTCTGGAGGCGGTGCAGGTGAGCGCCTAGGTAGCCCAACTCTATGTGCCCTGTCTATTCTGATGACAAAGTTGGTGGGCTCCCCCAGAATGTCCCGGAAGAGGCCCTGTAGGTACCCAGTGACGTCTGTCCCTTCTGCTTTCTGAGGTATGCCTCGGACCCGTATGTTTTGCGGCGGGACCTGTAGGTCTAACTGTTGCTCTGTGAGTCGGAGGACCTCCTGCTGAAGCTGTTCCACCTCGTTGCTCCTCGTCTGATCGGCCTCCTCAATGGCTGCCACGCGTTCACCAAGGCCCTCCACTTCCCTCCTGAGTTCCTTGACTTCCCCGGCCACCTCCTGTTTTAAGGACTTGAAGTCGTCCCTGAGCGAGTTGAACAAGGATTCCAGAAAGGACTTAGTGATGGGTACATGGTCCTCGAAGGGTGCTGGTTGAGTTTTTGTGACCTCAGATGAGGATGGCCCTTTGTCAGACTTGGGTCTTTGCTAGCGTTTCCGGGAGTGTCTGATTCCCTTTCTTCCTGAGGCCCGCCATGTCGCGTTTAGCCCCCTGTCCAATCCCACACGGTGGCGATCATGGAGTTCGGGGAGAACCGATAAAGTCTGTGGTTCCGGAGCGTGTCGCTGATCCGCGCCGCTGTGAGTGCTAATGCAGCCGAGAGGCTGGGGCCCCGCAACTGCGGCACTGGGGTTGTAAAGGGGTAGCAAGTCAGTGGGCTGCCTCTCCAGGGATCACCCACCTCCGATGACCACCGGCCAGCGGGCGGCAGCAGCCAAACAGGCTCCGACGGGGGCTCGACTCCCAAGGTCCGCCCCAGGGAGGCCCGCGGTGGGTCCGGTGCGTGCACCCGGGTAGGCCGTCCCGGCTCCACCAGCCAAATCTCAACGCGTGCCCCCAGACGTCCCCCGGGTGCCTAAATGTGCGCAGGGCAAGCAGTGGACGGGGCTTCAGTGTCTGATGGCGCCACAGGAAAGCGCGTGGCCCTACCACCACCTCGCCGGTGCAGCGCAGTCCACGGGCTCAGCTGGGCCCAACACTGGGAGCTCGATTATGCCCCCCGAGCCTCTTCCTCATCAACCCTCCGTCGCTCTCCTCACCTCTGTCCGCCGGTCTGCCGCAGCCCGTCTCTCTCGAGGTTACTAAGGCCACTTGCAGTCCTGGCTCTGGCCTTGGCCCGCCGGAGGCCGCGTGCCTCGGGTACCGTGGAGGGTCGGCCGGGGCCACGTCCGCTGTTCCCCCTGGCTGTCTCTGCCACACGCCGCCAGGAGTGTCGCGATGTAGATGGTGTGCTTTGGGCACCGATTCCGCACACCGAGGGCAGACAGGCAAGGCTGTGGTACGGGCTTTTGCTGCGTCACCTGGACAGGCCGGGGACCGGGGCCTCGATTTTCGCAACTCCCGGCTGGCTCCACCTCACACCGCCGGGCGAGTCGCGATGGTGGCGGCCTGTGCTCAGCGTCGGCCCTGGACCCAGGGCCGCGATCAGTAGGGCTTCGGTGCAGGCTCCACAGGCGGCAGGAAGACCCCGTCGATGATTGGAGGCCGATGCAAGGCAGGTCACAACTCCGGGCTGGCCGCCATTTCAAAAGTCGCAGGCCAGCGGCCTCTCGCCTCCAAAGCAGTCCCGGGGGGCCGTGCCGACCCAGCAACAATCCAGGGCGATAGTCGATTGTAGTCACTGGGCAGCTAAGGTACGTGGTGCTCGGGGGGGGGCGGGGGGTCAGGCTGCACTGTAAGGGGCTCCGGGATAGATCGGGGCAGGGAGCCACTGAGACCTGCGTCCGATCAGGTCGCCATCTTGGCCACCGAGGTGATCACTTTTAAGGTTGGCTTAGGGCTATACTGCACATTTAGCAATGTACATAGAAATAATTTAAGATAGTTGTGGAATAAACCAATCTGCCTGTAATTTAGCAAGAAGGTACTCTTTTGTGGTGTGTGCTGGAAGGTGTAGTTGTTCTAGAGTAGTGTACAGCAGAGCTTGTGGCATTACTGGCTTGCCTTTACTCTTGCCTGTAAATGAAATCTGTTGATGACTGAATGCAACCTCTCTTTTCACCTAGTTCCCTTTCCAAGACTCCAGGTCAAAGTTAGGAAGCACTGATTATGAAGTGGGATGGGTTTACAGTGTCAGAAGGACACACCATAACCATTCGATGTAATCGTTTAAGACCAAATGCCCAAATAGATGCAAAGAAATCTGAAGGCAAAGGATACGCACAGAGATGCATATAAGAAAGAAGTTGTTACTGGTAGAAAAATGTGAGAGAGAAGGATCGCATTGCAGGTTTGTTCTAGTGTTTTCCTCCTAAGAAGGTGGGTAGCCAATTATGGACAATTCTGCACACAACAGTATCTCTAAAGCAAGGCCTTTCCTGTCATGGTTTTGATGCTTTTCTCTTATTCCCTGTGCCGCTTTCACTTGCTCCTGGTCAGCAATAGTAGGATGTCATGAAGGTGCAAAAGCATATCGGACCTTGTGGTAGCTATGCAGTGCTGGACAAGGGCGTTTGAGACGGTAAGGGGTGTTTATTATTATTATTTTTTATAACGTAATTTGTATATACGTTGGTTGGTAATTAGTTTATTGCAAGGCTTTAATTTCGCAGTCTTACAGTCTGCGAGGGTGGTTAGGTAGCTTTTATTTCTCCATCTGCTGTTGATGTGTCAGAGCTCCTTAAACATTTGCATGTCTTATGTTAGGGGCTTACCTGGATGAGCTGCTGAAGTCCACCTCTCGCTTTCCACAGATCTTTTATTCTGTCAATGGGTACACAAGTGATTTTTTTCTTTAATATTTCCACTCACTCACGCTGCTGCTGAGGGCTCACACTTACTGACACAACTTGATTGCAGGGCAGCAGTACTTTGAAAATCATTGGGATTTATATTGGCAGTGTTAGCTTACCATAGACCCAAGACTGACCACCATTTCTATTTTCTTTGAGGTAGACTGCGTGTTCCTCCTTTCCCCTCCAGGATTGGTAACAGCATGGTTCTTATTCTTTCAAACCATTAGAACTATGCCATAAATATTTGGGATGCAATGTAATGTCTTCAAAAGACCATTTGGACCGGCTTTTACAAACAGAAGATTTTATTATCGAAGGTGAATAGAAGAAAGACTTTGTAGACCAATATTTACTCTTAATTTCTGCATTTCCAATGGTGGCAGAGAACAGAAATGTTGCACTATTTGATTCATCACTATATATTGCATAAACTCCCATGGAATTAAAGTGTGTCCTCTCTACTATCTCCTTGAATGGAAGTTCTAAAACTACCTATTCGATTAGCAATGTTTATTTTGAAGGGAAAATAATCAGTTTGAGGGAAAGCCAATGGAATTTTGACAGAATACAGTTCTATTTGGATCCCCTGAACTATTTGAATGATACATGAGTAGGGACAGCCTGCCCTGCCCCCTCACTCATTTGGAATTACAGAAACATGGGCACTTGTTGTGCATATGTCTAACTCCACCTTTTCCTTTGTTGGGCCATCAATGGAATTAGAAATAGTCTCTGACAGACTTGAAACTAACCTTTTGAATACAATCAGCTGGCAAAATGGACGAACAATCTTTGCATGGAATACTGAACCTTAAAGAAGTGAAAGCGGTCACATAAGTATTGCCATCTCCTTGACAACTGGCCCCCAAATAAAAGCCCTTGTGCCTAGTCCTGTCTCAGAAGTGGGTAGTTCTCTGAATTCAGAATCTTTTTTAAGCAAATATTTCAGTCCTTCAAAATCCATTGAATTTTTTGGGTTTCCAAGGACACCATCACTCTCTGTGCCCAGTCTGGGAAGATATCAGGACCAATATGGTATTGTATTCTTTACCAAATCGAAAAATGGTGTCCAGTAAGTTCTTCAGACAAGCTAACAAGGCAGCATCTGTACCATATTTTGAAATATATCCCATATTTGATGAGGAAAAGAGCCATTTTATGATCTGTGGAGCAACTCGCAGCCCCTTATCTGGAATGAACATTCTGCCCCTTGATTTCAATTTGGGCCATTTTTCAATTGCCATATGAACCCTGTTCATAATGTACTCAATCATATAATCAAGAGACACCAATTCAGAATCACATGGCTGCTTAAATGTGAGCCAAACATAGGGTTTCCTTTGTCAATCAATCAAGGGCTTGTAAAGCGCGGCTACTGACCCGTGTGGGTCTCAAGACACGGGGTGGGGGCAACGACTGGGTGGAAGATCATTCGAAGAGCCAGGTCTCGCGGTCTGTCCTGAATTGAGTCAGTGATGCTGATTGGCCGAGATCCATGGGCAAGTCCCAAGTTTCCATGTTTATGTTTGAGATTTTTATTGCGCACGAATACCCTCGGGTGTCTCGGTGCATGCAGAACTTTCTAATAACAGAAGGCATCTAAAGGGATCACTGGTTGAATAACCAAGTCTTCAAGAGCTTGCGGAACATGATGAGAGTAGGGCAAGTTTTTATAGCCAATGGGAGGGAGTTCCACAGCCTGGGGGTTGCTACCAAGAAGCGCCTGTCTCCCCATGTGGTGGTTCTGGTGCGTGGCACCGGGAGCATGTGTGTGGAGGCTGATCGTAAAGATCTTTTGGGAACATAGATTCGGAAGGTGTCCTTCAGGAACCTAGGTCCTGAGTCATGAATGGCTTTGTAGGCGATGCAAAGAGCCTTGAACTTTATCCGACTCTTTACTCTCAGCCAGTGTAGGTGGTATATGGCTGCGGAAGTGGGGTGACGAGTTGGAACACCGAGCAGTATTCTAGCTGCCGCGTTCTGCACTGATTGCAGCTTGGATATAACCTGCTCCTGAGCATTGAGGAAAAGGGCATTGCCGCAGTCCATTTTTGAGAAGACAAGCGTGGTGAATAAGGTTTTTCCTGCAGTTGAGGGGAGATACGGCAGCAACTTCTTGATTTTCATCAACATATAGAAAGAGGATGCCGCCACAGCGTTGACATGATGCTTAAAAGACAGTTTATCATCGAACATGATGCCGAGATTCCTGACCTTGGTTACTGGGGGGGCCATATCACTGGGCCACCAGGTCGCAGACCACTCAGGAGAGAGCCTGCCGAAGGTCAGCACCTCGGTCTTATCCGAGTTCAATTTTAAACTGTTATCCGCCATCCAAGAGCCGATGGCCATCATCCCCTCCTGGAATCTAGCGGCAACTGCGGGACCATCTTTTTGAACTGCCAGCACCAGTTGGGTGTCATCGGCATAGGTGGTTAGCCGCAGCCCGTGAGCTTTTATAACCCTTGCCAAGTCTTCCACATATATATTGAATAATGTGGGGCTTAGTGAGGATCCCTGAGGGACCCCGCAAGGAAGAGTGAAAGTGGGCGAGTAGAAATTGCCCAGTTTCACCGCTTGAGTTCGGTTGGCCAGAAACGAGGCAATGAGATCTTTTGCGCGATGAGTTACCCCCATGGATGCGACACGGTCGACCAGGATGGAGTGGTCGACCGTGTCGAAGGCGGCGGACAGATGAAGGAGCACCAGGACCGCCGCCCCCCCCCTGATCCATGATGGTCCTGATCTCATCGGAAGCCTTTATCAAGGCCGTTTCTGTGCCATATTTCCTGAACCCGAACTGAGTATCATCTAGATGATCATGATGGTCAATGAACTCAGATAGTTGCAGGTTCATAACCGACTCAAATATTTTGGCCGGGAAAGGTAGGCAAGCAATAGGCCTATAGCTGGCCGAGTCAGTGGGGTCTAGAGACGGTTTTTTCAATAGCGGTTTAATAACTGCCTTTTTCCAGACTTCCGGATAAATGCCTGTTTGGAGGATGGAATTGCAAAGGTCTGTTAAAGGAGAAGCTATGACCTCAGTGAGAGTGTTCAGTATCGCTGGGGGGCATGGGTCAAATGGGGAGCCGGACTTGATAGAGGTAATCAACCTACTGATGTGTTCGGTTGAGACCGGAAGAAAGTTTGTGAACTTGGGTATGTGAGAAGGGGGACCAGGGGCAATGAAACGTGTGGGGAGGGAGAATGATGAGTAGATCCTGGAAACCTTAGTGAAAAAGAAACTGGCCAACGCATTGCACAGGATTTGAGAGGGTTCCGTCGGAGGGCCTGTAGGGGGGTTGGAAAGAGTGTCAACTACCTGAAACAGCTTTCTGGCTGAGTTTTGGGCTGATTCAATTTGGGCCAGGAAGAAGTTACTTTTGCATTTTACAATGGATTTTTTGTATAGTGCTAGGGCATTTTTATAAGTTTGCCTGTCTACCAGATTGTGATGCTTTCGCCGCCGCCTTTCCAAGTTCCTACAGTGTTGACGCTGTAAGCGGAGATCCTCCGTGAACCACGGTGCGGATGGTGATGCCCTGTTAGAAATAAAGGATTTAGCAGGGACCACATGGTTCACTGCATCAGAAATCCATTCCTGGTATCTGCTAGACGTTACGCTGGGATTAGGAGAGACCTCATACCGGGAGTCTACTAGAGTCTGGGATAGAAGTGAGTGATCCAGATTTTTCCAGGCTCTAGAGCTGATGGAAATAGGCATAGGTTTAGAGAGGTTGCGGTTGATAGCCTGGATGGTGAAGATCACAGCAGAATGATCCGACCATACGACGGGACTGACTAAAGAGAGGGAAAGCTTGGGGTTGTTGAACAGCCCATCCAGCGTGTGTCCTGCTTGATGAGTGGGGACGTCCACCAGCTGCGATAAGCCGGCCACGTGTAGATCAGCTATTAGTTGGGTAGTGTCTTTATCCCCTAGGTCCTCTAAATGGAAATTAAAATCTCCTAGGATGGTAAAGTCCGGATGACTTATAGAGAGTTCTATAAATTCTTCCAGGGCCAAAAGGAAGAGCGAGTGCGGGCCAGGGGGTCGATATAACAAAATCCCTTTAAAGGCCTGATTGTGATTGAGTGCGATAGAGAAGGCGCACGCTTCACAGTCTGGTCGACCTAAAGGGTCAGTTTTAACTCTTAGGTCTGCTTTATAAATTATGGCTAAGCCACCTCCTCTCCCCGTAGTTCTGACCTGTCTCACCACACAGAAGCCCTCCGGGGTGGCTGAACAGAAATCTGGGCCCGAGGACGCATCTCCCCAAGATTCAGTGATGAACAAAATATCAAGCTCCTGATTTATAATAAATTCCCTTATTTCCCAACAGTGACTCGGGAGAGAGCGGGCATTAATGAGTGCTACTTGGATGTTGCGTTTGGGTCTTGGGCCCGGGGTGAGCTTTACAGGGGAGGGACGGGGGAGAGCAAAGTTGCAGCCTAGACAAGCGGCGGTACGGATATTAGACAGGTGGAGGGGGGCAAACATAAACACCGGTTACTAGGGGCCCCAGAATTGAGATCCATCAGCTGGGCATGGGAGTAGCGTATCCTGGTGATCTGGGCAGCCCAGTCTGCACGGCCAGGGGGAGTGGCCCTGGGCCCGGAGCCGGCGCGGATGGGCTCGCCTTCAGCGCGCCCGCTGCGCGTCAGCGGGGGCATCCTGCTTTTATGCCGGTAGGGTCGAGCAGCTGGACTGCTAACCTCTGCGGCAAACCGGAAGTGAGGAAAACACACTTCCTGTTGGGCGCTAAATCCCTCCACACTAGCCAAACAATCGGTGGTGGAACGGGGAAACACGCCGATGCACAAGGTAAATTATTAAATCAATTACAGTGTGACATGAGCAAATAAAGTGACAATTTAAAAGGTGAACGAACACTTCTAAGTGAGTGTCCGTCGACGATATTAAAATTCAAATTCAATTGCAGCAGCGTAATGGAAAAACGCGCATGTGAGCAGGACAGTTTCAATCAGAGCTCCGCTCAGCGCAATGTGTGATTAGAAAGAATCCCCGAGAAGAAGGCTTTTATGCCGGTAGGGTCGAGCAGCTGGACTGCTAACCTCTGCGGCAAACTGGAAGTGAGGAAAACACACTTCCTGTTAGGTGCTAAATCCCTCCACACTAGCCAAACAATCGGTGGTGGAACGGGGAAACACGCCGATGCACAAGGTAAATTATTAAATCAATTACAGTGTGAAATGAGCAAATAAAGTGACAATTTAAAAGGTGAACGAACACTTCTAAGTGAGTGTCCGTCAGCGATATTAAAATTCAAATTCAATTGCAGCAGCGTAATGTCTTGGTGGCGTGGTAGAAGAACAATCTTCCACCGATACTGGGGATGGAGGTGGGGGTGAGTTGGGTGGATCAGAGTTGTCTGGTGGGGTGGGGAGAGATTCAACATATGACTATGTGGGAAACCTAAATAAAACCATGAAAACCATGGATAGACTACTAACTGCATCCTTCCTACTGGGCATTTTCCAAGCATAAAAGGGGCACCCAGATCTCAACTGACCTGGAAGAAGGACCGAAAAAGGGCTTCCCTGCTGCACTGAGGGACCAGCAAAATGAGGCTGCACCTGCTTGCTAGCAAGAGATGGACTGTGCCCACCATGTCCTCTTCAAGGAGAAATCGTCTCCTGAGCCCAGCGAAGAGGCAGATGACTGGCCTCCTGTTAACTGCACAGGGACACAACAGCTGAAGAAGTCTGCTGGGGTCAGTTGGTAGCCCAATGTCTTCAATTCGCTACCACCATGTCACGTTGGTCTGTCCTCAGGATTGGTTTGTGGCTCAGTTGGATCCACCTCTTGATATCCCCAAGCCTTAAAAGCTGTCATGGCACAGGTCAGTGGGAGGATCAAGTGAGGGAAGGGAGACCTGAAACGATAACAACAATTATCAGTACCGTGTATTCACCCCTACTAAGCATAGACTGGATGAAGAAACTATGGCTGCTTAGCACTATCTTTTGTACCTGTAATACAAAAGAATAACACCCATAGGTGGTGACACGTCTCCAATACTTATGTCGTCTGTGTAAGAACACCCATTTCTTTGTTGTGGCTGTAGCGTGGGAACACTGAAGAAAACAGTCACAGAACATATATCACACATGCATATGGCAAATGTTGAGAGATCACACTATCTTAAAACATACTAAATATTTCTAACAGTAACCTACCCTTTCCAGACTCCCAGGGATAGAGCATAGTCCTATACTACTCAGTGTTACCCCTGTTAAAAATAGAGCCAGAAGAACAATAACAACAACATAAATCTTCATGTGTGATACATCGTATTCAATCATTTAACACAAGTCTTGTTCCTTAGCATGGTTCACATAACCATGGTTTCCATAAACAAAAATATTGTAGACCCAACAAGTATAAAGAAATACCAGCTTTGCAAAGTTTACAGCGTGATGAGAAACCAGTCACCGCCGCCGGTGTTCCAGGATAAGGCAAAGTCCAATGACTGATAAGGTCAAAACACCTGGCAATACGGTGTGACGAGAGCAGTGTCACTGCTGCATAAAGTGGCTGGGATGAGATCAAGAAAGGATACTGTTGCAGACAGGCACCTTCCTCAGCACAAGCGCAACAGCGCTTCCCAATGGAGGACAGGACCTGCTGTAAGCAGGGATCGAGGCAAACCGGAAACTTCCTTCGCACGAGCGCAACAGTGCTCCCCAACAGAGGACAGGACCCGCTGTCAGCAGGAATCAAGGCAAACTGGCAACGGAGGACGGTATTCAAAGGGAACAAGGAATGCGGGAGTGCCGGTGCGAAGCACTTCTACCAGACCTACCAGCTCCAGGTACGAAGAATTTCCGACGCTCTGCCTAGCGCCATTTCCACTTTTATGGGCGTTTCCCACTTCGTGACTAGAGCGTTTGGCCACATGGGACATGTAGTTCTGAATGCGCCCGGCCTCACGGACGCTGCGTAGTCACCACAAACGTAACAGAGCCTTTAGACTTTAGAGTCATTAGGCAGCTGCTGTGCGCTCTATGCAATGCACGCATAACACACCACCACTGTGCAGCACCAGGGACCAAGACCTGATACACATAGTTGTGCTTGAGTTTACTGAGTGCAGGAGTGTTGTCACAGACCTTCTGGGACCCTAAAGAGGCAAGATATCAACTCCGGAAAGATCGACCTGTAACAAAGACACCAGACGACTAGTAGACCAGTGGTGACTTGACTTCAGCCAGACTGGCGAGGATTTCATTAAAAGTCGATGCTGCATCCAAGAACCCGCAACATCTTCCTGGAACAAGGTGTGCCTGCAGGAAGACTCTCGTTACCTGCATTGCCTCCACAGCATCCTTAGAGCATCTTCAGCATCCTTCCTTCCTTGCATAAGTACCACTTTATCGTAATGAAACTGCAATACAAATTAAGTGCCTGGAAATGCTGGAGGATTGCTTCTCCTGTGGATATAACTGTATCTAAGAATCCTGCTGGTCCCCCTACTGGAGTTGGTCGCCCCAAGTGCTTCTATCTGACCGCATAGATACTTACCCTAGTTTTCCTTGAAAAAGTTTCTACTTGTCAAATTTGTTGAATTTGCCAAGGCTTGTTTGCAGTTGGGTGAAAATGCTTTCATTTATTATTATTTGTAAAACCCATATCTCTGGAACCCTCCAATGGATCTTTTTCATTCTAGTGTCTAAAGTCCTATTAAAAGACAGGCTATTTTAGTGGTGCTGGATTTTGTGAGTGTTGTGTGGATTTCTTCTTCAGTTGTTTTGGTGTGGTCTAAACACTTTACACTAGTTCCTCTATCCAGGGTTGAGCTGATGGTCTGACAGATGAAACCTACTGGCCATTAAGAGGTAAGTGTATTATATAGTGAGGTTGCACAACCACATCATATAATACACCCCATTTCCTCACATTGGTGTCTATCAGTGGGATACAAAACGTGTGATTTGCAGTACCATACAGTTGTTGAAGTTAAGCCGGAATTCGCTCAGATGGACACCTAGAAATGAAGATCTTGCTCCCAAAAAGTATTATCTGTGAACATTTCTGGAATCTAGAGTACTGTCTCCAAAGAATTGCAGAAACGTTCGCAACTTTTTTGAAGAAGTTTGGCAAAGTTCATATCTACGGTGGAAAGGTTCTCCACAAGTTTTTGAACAGATCCCAGGAACCACATTTTTGACAAGGAGACCTGGAGCTCAATTTGGCAAAATTGTCCTCCTTCAAGAGGGATGACTAGCTGGCATTTTGTGCAGAGAGGAATTATCATGGGAGCTAAAGCCAAGAAACCTGCTTTGATTAAAGTCTTGAGAGCTTGAGAGGAGGCTCACAGATCACCACCATGCTTGGGTGAGGAATTATCCTAAGACAGTGGAGAATAATAATAGACTTTTGAGTTTAGCTAGTGAAGCAGGTAGAAGCCAACCGTGTTGTCCCTATTTAAGTTCCAGCGGATGGCATTGACAAGTGGCTGGCCTCAAAGGAGAGAGGTGTCAAGATGAGGAAGGTGGGTACACAACTCTGGGGAACACGTCTATGGAAGTTAGTGCCATGGGTTATAAGAAACAGGCTACACACACTAGAGGAAGAGGAGGAAATTGAGTCTTACACTTACATGAAGGCAGCCCTTGATAAGCTTTTTGGGTTAACTCCTGAAAAGTATAGGCAGAAGCTTTCAGAAAGGCACTACACAGAAATGGGTGGATTTTATTGACACCTCAGTTAAGGCATTGGATGGATGGATTGAAGGCAACAAGGTGGACGTGTTTGAGGGGCTTTATAATCTGTTGGTTAAGGAGCACATTTTAACAAATTGTCATTCATAGAGGCGGCATTAGCATCTGGTGGACTCTAAGCTGTCTAACCCGCAGGGAACAGGGCAAGACAGTTGATATGAACCAGGATCCATAAAAAGTCCCTAGCCTTTGAGGAAAAAAGGTAGGAAAGGATAGAAAGAAGGATAGCTGCAAAGAATCCCCAAAAGTAGCCCAGGGGAGGGGGTAGTCCTGAACTACATCCCATTCAGAGTGGTAAAATACCAGCAAAAGAAGTTTGACCCCTTAAAGGCAGGGGTGTGCTTTGACTGTAACCAGCCAGGACACACAAGGGGAGAGACAGTGTGCATTAAAAATGCACCCACCATTAACCAGTCCAAAGGGTTGTCTATTATAATGATTGGATGGGAAGTTGCTCCTGGAGATGCCAAAGGGTACACAGATGCATAAAAGAACAATATCTCAATAGGATTCACTAAAGCGGCAGGTATATTTGCATGTACAAGACATTACAAAGAACCTGGACGACAAAGGAAGAGAGACTCAGACTTTCATTCTTTAGAAGTGCATATAGCATCATATATTTAAGGACATATTTTATACAAAACAGTCAAAAACAGCACTAGAGGCATAAAATGCGGTGGCAACCCAAGCGGGCTTTATGCACTAGGTCATAGTGAAACAAAGAGTGACTGCACGAGTGACATGTGGGTGAACACAGCGAAGGACGTAAGGTGACACAGTGAAAAAACAGTATATACAAAAATGATGGTTTGTCCTCAGTGAATGAGTAATTGATGTTAGATTGAGAACCAAAGAAGATGATGCACCATGAGTCACGCTGATTTGATGGTCGACGGCGTTTCAATCCTATCGAGTTAGGATCTTCATCAGGACCGGATTGGGTGAGTGCTGCAAGGAAAGGAAGGGACAGGTCAGGGGTCGGAGGGGAGGTAAGGTACGCGGTGCATGGGCAGGGAGGGAGGAAGGGGCTGCGTGGGTAGGGACATGGGTCGGTGGGAATATTCACAGTGGAAAGGGGAAAGCGCCGTGGACCAATGGTTCACGGGGGGTCGGGTAAAAAAAGAGGGGGGAAGAGAGGGGATCCAGAGTACCTAATATCATGGGTGTAAACAGACAGCTCTTCAACAGTCTCTGATGTTTGTAGCGCGGATGGGAACCGCTGAGATGTCGCAATGGAAGTGAATCCGGCTGGAGGAGACGGGGGCTCAACCGAGTCCAAGGTCGGGTATCTGGGGAGCAGGGGGATAATCAGAGATCAAGATGGGGCTGAAGGAGTAGGAGCAACGGGGGTTGAGGTAGATACAAGAAGCGTTTGTAACAGGCACTTACAGGAGGGTGATGACCCAGAGATGGAGCCCCATTCTGGTTCAAAGGTAAATTAAGTTAACGTGATGTAGCAGGGTCAAGGACGCTCGATCCACTGGGAAGGTCCAATTGAGAATTCCCTAGGCAAGGGGAGGCCGGTTAATAATCGGAAAGGCTTGGGGTGAGTGCAGTAGGCAACACAGCGAAGTAGAGCACTTACGGATTGATGATGGCGTAGAAAAAGATTCCCGTGCTGGCCGGAGGGGTAATTGAGTGACGAGAGGGAGAAAGGGAGCGCGTAATCGGGAAAGGGGCACAGGGTAGTAGGGCACTTACATGTGTTTGAGTAATGGCGCTTAGGTAATGGCACAGAAACGGAGCCTGGTTCTGGCCCATGGAGCGTTACGTGGTGGTTAAAGAAAAATCAAGAGGGATGGTTAGTGTGGGCGTTAGCTACTAACAGATGTCAGGCTAATTTTTCTGGGTGAGACCGACGGTTTTAAGATCAGTAGGCTTGACTCTAGGTACTCACAGGCACAACACTCAAGGGTGATAACACCCTACATTGTTGAGAAGTTATGCCTAGATTGGCTGAAAACCTCTATATTATCCCAGGTGAAACAACACGTGTCTCTTGGATTATATGATTTTTTATTAGATCCTGAAAAACCACATCAAAAGTGCTTTCTGTATGCAATATGAAATGATGAGTGGAAGATTATACAGCAGAAAGCAGTTGAGAGACTGCCCGAAATTGACAGGGCAAATTTAGAAAGGGTTCTGCCAGTAGTAGATAATGTTATGACTCTATCCACCAGGATATACTCACTCTGAAACATTGTGTCGCCTGCAATTGACATCATACTGAGTGACATGTCTTCTCTACAACATAGGCAGTCGCAGCTTAGAGCTATAATGTTACTGAGTTGTACTCTGCAGATACTAAGGGCTGTTTGCGTTCCATGTAAACACCTTAATGCCACTAGCTTGTTTCTGCCATATCATTTCACAAAACAAGAAACAATGGCGAAAAAAGACGCATCATTTATCATGTTACACATAGAGAAGTTGGAGAAATGACCATTCATTGTTGCAGAGACACCGTCCACGAATTGGGTAATACATGGATGTATTTCTCTGCCGATTTTGACATTTCTCTTCCAGTATTGTTTACAACATCGTCAAGGGTCAGATATGAGGTGCTGGGAGAAGAATATGTATTTATACAAGTCATGGATCTTACCATTCAAATCTCGAGTTTCGAATAGGGAGAATGAGGTTTTTCTTAGCGCAACTGACTACGAGAGTACCATGGGACATTACTTAAATTCCAGGGAAGTATGGCTTCACAAAGCATGTAATGTGTCTAAGGCAAACTCGTCATGTTATTTGAAAGGTTCTCTTGCTGCTGTGAACCGTCCAGCTTTCAGATTCCTCTCTAATGGGTGTTCCTTGATGCTGAATGGCAAAGGGATCTGTGGGATGAGACGAGGCCTTGCCTATCTGGTGACAGTCATTGCTGTTGGGACCTGTTGAATACAAGTACTGTTTCCACTTGTATACACATTTAGGGATGCAACACTTTGGCCTTCGATAAAACTTACAAATGTGCACTTGGATGCTTTAAGCAGACTGAAAGCCTTATTGTTCCAGAAAGATGTAGCCTTAACATCCGCAAGGGAGACTGTTGATCTTCAAGTTGCAAAGTCCTCTTCTGAGATACAGTCACTAATGTACACTAATTTCAAACACTATTTTGGGAAGTTGGTGACTGCATTTTTAACATGTCTAATACTGTGGGGGTTGTGCGTTTTTTAAAGACAATTGTCTACTGGTTGGTTATCACCTTTTAAAAGCTCTTTGGAGTTCTTCCATTTTTCAAACACTCCGTGCTTGGAAGCATTTTTGGTGGCTTAGCACGCCTGATCCTAGTTGATGGAACAGTGCTTTTATTTTTCCTGCTCCGCAATGGATGTCCCATGTCGAGACCAAATGGGGATAGCACTACCACACATGCTCCTGTGTTGTGAACTCATACTACAGTCCTTTGGTGCATCCTTACTTTAGGAACTGAATGAACATTGGTTCTTGTCCTTTCGGCATGTGTGGCAATCTGCATGCAGTCTGTTTTCCACTAGCTGCTGTGCACTTTGGAGTGTGCCCTGGACAAATGCTTGGGATTGTAACTGGTTCAATCTCTGGACATTACCCTATTGGTGGGTCCCCTAACAGCTCACTTCTACCATTGTCCTTCACACTTGCCACTGCTTCTGAATGCATATTATGAGCCCTCTTGGGATTCTTTGGCTCCTGGTGATATGGACCCTGGCGTGTCTTCTGCAGAATGAGTACTGGCTGTTCCTCCCTTGGTGGACACTGAAGGGGACAGACTGGAAAATATTTGCTCCATGGATCTGCTGCGTTGGGTGCCTCTGGGAACATCGTCTGTGGCTTATGGGAACAGCAAAGTTTCATCTACTCATCTGAATAAACAATCTGGCAGTTTAGAGTTGTGGGACTTTTAATTCCGCCTGGTTTTCACCATCACAAATTGTTTTTATAATATTCACCGCTTCTAAGTTGCTTTTTAAAATTCGCTTTTATATTTTTTAAAACAACTTTGGCTTTCTGTGTGCTTTTATCCTGAAAATACCATAGTACCTTTTTTATACTTTTATGGTGTATGCTTTTAGCTATATCTTAAGCATTGTTTTTAGATTGCTTTCTGCTCATCCCACGTCCAAGGAGTGGGTGTCACATGGCTGCACTAGGCCTAGTTAAGAAGCGCCATTTTACATGCTTACGTTCTCCAGTTGCCTCCTCTCCCTAAACACAATGACATTTGACACACATTCATTTGTGTGCACATACAGGATAATATTCCTCAATCTCAGTTTTGCTTACACCATCACTTTGCACTTCATAGGCACTCTATCAAAATCAATCAATCAGGTGTTTGTTAAGTGCGACTCCTCACCTGTAAGGGTCTCAAGGCACTAGCGGGGGGGGGGGGTCAAAGGTTCCAGTCCATCAAGGAGGGGGGGCTGTTGAAGAGCCAGGTTTTGAGGTTTCTTGCGAAGCTGGGGAGCGATGTTATCTGTCTGAGGTGGAGCCGAAGGTCGTTCCAGGCTCTGGCCGTGCAAATGGAGAAGGAGCGATCTCCCGATCTGGACTTTCTGGTACGGGGGACCACAGTGTAGGAGAGTTGGACTAATCGTAGGGTTCTCTGGGGTGCGTGGAATTTGAGTTGGCTGTTCAGGTATGCTGGACCGGTGTCATTGAGGGCCTTGTGAGCGTGGGTTAGCATCTTGAAGGTGACTCTACCTTCGATGGGGAGCTAGTGAAGTGTGCGCAGGTGCTGGGAGATGTGGCATTGTCTTGGCAGGTTGAGGACCAGTCTTGCGGGGGCATTTTGGATGGTCTGTAGCTTGCAGGTGAGGTTTTTGTTTATTCCGCATTGAGTGCTTTGCCGTGGTCGAGCCTGCTGGTAACCAGTGCGTGAGTGACGGTCTTGCTGTGTTCGAGGGCAATCCATTTGAAGGTGTTACGTAGGAGGCGGAGGGTGTGGATGCAGGAGGACGAGACGGAGTTGATCTGGCGGTCCATTTTGAGCTCTGAGTCCAGGATGATTCCCAGGTTGTGTGCGTGGTCCGTGGGGGTGGGCGGGCTTCCGAGGGCAGTGGGCCACCAGCTGTCGTTCCAGGCATTGGGGTCTGGGCCCATGATGAGTACTTCAGTTTTGTTTGTGTTTAGTTGTAGGCAGCTGGTTTTCATCCATTTGGCGATGGCTTCCATGCCTTCTCAAAAGTTTTGTCTGGCGGTGTTGAATTTGTTGGATTGGGAGAGGATGAGTTGGGTGTTGTCTGCGTATGACACAATGTTGAGTCTGTAAGTTCTGACTAAGGGAGGACCCCTGGGGGACTCAGCAGGTGGTAGGTGTAGGGTCCGAGAGGAAAGGGGGTAAGTCTGACCCATTGCGTTCTGCCGGAGAGAGGAAGGAGCGGATCCAGTTGAGGGCCTTGTCTTGGATCCCTGCGTCGTGGAGTCTACAAATTAGGGTGTGGTGAGAGACTGTGTCGAAAGCCGCTGAGAGGTCGAGGAGGATGAGGGCTGCTGTTTCTCCTTTGTCCAGTAAGGTACGGATGTCGTCTATTGTGGCGTGGAAGGCAGTTTCCGTACTGTGTTTTTTTCTGACGCTGGATAGGGAGGAGTCGAGGATGTTGTGCTCTTCGATGAATGTGGCGGCTTGGCTTTGTTGATGGCTTTTTCAAAGACTTTTGCTAGGAACGGGAGCAGGGAGATGGGTGTTTTATTTTTGAGGTTGGTGCGGCCACCAAGGGTTTCTTCAGGAGGGGGTTGATCTCAGTGTGTTTCTAGTCATCAGGGAACGAGGCCGTTGCCAAGGAGCGGTTGATGGTGTGGCAGAGCATGGATGCGATGGTGTCAGCGGCTCTGTAGAAAATGTGGTGGGGGCCCTGGAGTGGATTGACTTCTTCGTCTTCAGTGTGTCTTCGGTGGTTAGGGCTGTCCAGTTGTTGATCGCTGGCTTCAGGGTGTCGGGGTGGTTGTCTTCGTCGAAGTTGTCATAAATGCTCTTGATTTTGTGGTGGAAAAAGGTGCTGAGTTAGTCGCAGAGGTCTTGTGAGGGAGGGGTGTCGTTGGACTTGCTGGTGGATTGGGCAAACTCCTTGATGATGTAGAAGAGTTCTTTGCTGTTGTGTGCATGAGTGGAGATTCTGTCTTCAATCGTTTTTCCCCCAGTTTTTCTGATGAGCTGGTGGTGGACGTTGGTGGCGGCGGCTCTGAAGTTGTTGTGGGCTTCTGTGTATTTGGTGTTCCTCCGGGCCTTTTCGAGGCAGCGGCAAGTGTGTCTGGACTCTCGAAGTTCGGTGGTGAACCATCTAGCTTTCTTGTCGTGTGTGTTGTTTTTCTTGAGGGGGGCTATGGTGTTGGCGTTGTCGGAGATCCATCCGTGCAGGGTCCCGGCTGCGGTGTTTGGGTCGTCGTTTTCCGCGAAGGTTGGGGTGGAGTTGCTGAGTGATGAGGTTAGCTGGTCATCGGTGATTCTGGTCCAGTTTCTTCGTGAGAGCAGGTGCTGGTGTCTGTGGGGGGTGGGTGTTCTGAAGGTGAAGTGGACGCAATCGATGGTCAGTTCATGTTAGTTCAGTGGTGTGGCTGAAGGTGATTGAGTTGAGGGGGTCGAGGGTGTGTCCTGCTGAGTGCGTGGGTTTGGTCGCGATCTGGCAAAGTCCAAAGTTGTGGAGGTAGTCCAGAAGGGATCAAAACACCATGAAGGGCTAATTTCATCATGCGTAGGTGTGATTATTAGTTTTGGCCACTCGGTGACAGTGCTATTCCAATAAAATAAACAATAGTGGCCTGACTGGGGCTTCGACATGGTAACATGGATGATGTTATTATATATACACACACACAAGTCCTTTGCTTAGACCTTTCGCTGGCACTGAGAGGTTAACTCATTCAGGAATTCCAAAACAGCTGATTACTGTTTTGCTTACGCGAGGGATGCTGCCCAGCTTTTCACCAAGACAGGCAGCTTGATAACACTTACCCACAGGTAACATGAGTCAGATCACCCTAGAGGGATTTTGGCTCACCCTAGGCATAATAGGGTAGGCTGTGCTAGGTAGGAGTACACTATATTACAGTACTTGTATGCAAGGGTATATTCTCTGTAATCAGCAAAATGGTTGAGCTGTTCATCTTCACAATTCTCCTAATGCTAAGCACATCATTCTGTTTCCTTCTATTGATTATTGCTATGCAAGTATTTTACTCAAGAATCACAATGCTCCAATAAATATTGAAACTTTTACAGTGTAATTCTTGTGTATTTCGTTGGGTATGCATAAGTAACTGAGCCAAAGTGTTCTACATCTGTTTCCACAATTTCCTTTGGGAGTCAGGGTTGTCATGTTCTGAGATTGCATAAGCATTTTTTACCTTCTAAGGTTAGAGGTACAGGTGGTGCAGGACTATAAGCCAATATATGCTGAGCAGTGTTCAGTATCAGTCTTGCACAATTCCAACATTTATGTTGTCCAACAAATGCACAATTTTACTTGTGAAAGTATAAGTCACACAACAGGACGAATTACTGTCCCAAAGAAGGTAGCCATGTCCCCTGCCCTCCCCGTGGATTGTTTACAGGACAATGACTTGGGAACTTCTGGTTGGGCAGAAGAAGATAGGAGAACCCATGCAGCCATGCTGAGTCTTCGTGAATGGGTGTGTTTTACTATCAGAGCAGAAAAGTCCCTGAGAGAAGGTCAAAGGATCATGTAGCCTGAAACTATGGACCAGGGCCCTAAAGCCTGAAGAGGAATTGACATCTGAAAACTTGACATACCTGGCAGAATTCCAAGAAGCACTGGATCCCTCTAGATAGGACCTGAGCAATATAAAAAGGACCAGTCTCATTCTAGGAGACCTGCAACAGCAGGCTGTCAAATAGTCACAAGGTGATACCAGCGGTAACCATGAGGTATACTAGGAGGAGAGGCTCCTGTACGTTGAGCCAGGTGACCCCCAATCCAGGGACACCCAGAAGACTGATGGTCCCTCAACAGTAGAGTGAGCTGCTCCTTAACATAGCTGACAATTTCCCCTTGGGTGGGCACCTGGGAAAAACCAAGACCTGGAAAAGGCTGGTCAATCACTTCTACTGGCCCCAAATGTCTAAGAAGGTCAAGGAATTTTTTCACTATCTTGTGACCTGCCAAGCCAGTGGCAATGCATAGAGCAAACCAAAAGCCCCCCTGATACCACTACCAGTGGTGGGTACCCCCATTGAGAGAGTGGGGTTAGAAATTGTTAGTCCCCAAGACCCACCCACAGCTTCCGGGGACAGGTTCATTCTGATGGTAGTAGACCATGCCACTGGGTATCCTGAGGCGATCCACCTCAAGACAGTCACTGCCCCTGCAGTGGCTGGATCCCTCCTTGAAATCTTCACCAGTGTTGGGTTCCCTCAGAAGGTTGTTGAACGTAACCCCTCCTGCAAACATTTTGCCTTCATCCTCGTATTTTTGTTGAATTCGTTTTTGCTGGCCTTAGGACTCTGTGTACCTTGCCACTGCTAACTAGTGTTGTTGTGTTCTCTTCTTAAAACATGGTAATATTGTCCCCAAATAGGCATATTTAATTTACTTATAAGTTCCTAGTAAAGTGGTACTACATGTACCCAGGGCCTGGAAATGAAATGTTAGTAGTGAGCTTGCAGCACGTTTTGTGCCACCAACTTAAGTAGGCTTTTAAACATGTCTCAGGCCTACCGTTGAAGAAACTGTGTGTGAAGTTTAAATTGCTATTTTTAACTGGCATAATAAATCTTTTGCCAGGCCTAAACCTTCCTTTTTAGTACATATAAGCCACCCCTAGGGTAGGCCATGGACAGAGGGGAAGGTGGAATGTATTTAAAACGTAGGACATGTAATTTTAAGTTTTACATGTCCTGGTAGTGAAAAACACCTACATTTATTTTTCACTACTGCAAGGCCTTTCTCTCCAATAGGCTAACAATGAAGTAGCCTCATTACAAGTTATAAGTGTAATTCCCAAATGTGAAGAGATAACCAGTTCATGTTTGGTATCTCTGGAATCACCATTGTAATCCCAACTTATGTTGAAGTTGGATTTTAAGTTGTAATTCTGAAAATGTCAGTTTTAGTAATTTGGCATTTTCTTGCTTGTAGCCTGTCTCTGGTCACATATACTGGGTGTAGTTGACAGTTGGGCTCTGCGTACTACTCCTAGACAACCACACACAATGAGAGCTTAGGTGTGTCTGGATGGGCATCACTGGCAGTATGGAAGGGAGGAGCTTGGCAAAGCCCCAATTACACTTGAATAGGCTGTGTCCTGTCATCACACAAATAGCCTAACAGCCCTGCATTGTCACTTCAACCAGCTTGGAGACAGGGCAGGGGAGGTAGGGAATTCAATGCCTATTCTGTAATAGGCATTGTCTAGAAGCTTCTCCCACCTTCCAGAACCAGGGCACCTGGGTATAATAGAAGGACCTCAGACACCACCACTTAAGTACACTTCTGGACCTGTTGATACTCTGCCAGATAGGACTGCTGTGCTGCTGAAAGACTGCCATTATGCTGGATTGTACTCTGCTAGACTCTTGCTTTGCTGTCTTGACCTGCTGACTACTGCCCTCTTGGCTGGGTGAGACGGGCTGGACCTACATCACTTGAACCCAGAGTCACTCCAAGGGCTAGCTGGCTGGCCTCCTGATCTGAATCCTCAGGGACACAACAGGCTCCCAACAACCTTGCCTCTGCACCTGGACTCTGTCATCTGTGATTCTACCCTGCCATCCAGTCCTAGACCCTTGCAAGGGTGCTTAAGGTGATTTGCCAGTCTCTGTGGATCCAGCGGAACTGACACATCTCCTATGCTGCATGAATTGCTCCCATCTCAAACACCCGCATCGATGCCATGACCTGAAACACATTCAGATCCCCCATCAAGTGATGCATCCTCAGTAAAGGCCCATGCATTCCTCGTAGTCCCCTGCCTCAACGATGAAACCGGTCTTCGCATCGCAGCCTCATAGCTCTTCGGAACCAACGCATTGCACCCACTGCGCGCCACATCCCCGATGCTGGACTTTGCATCGCAAGCCCTCATCGGCAGGATCCTCAACAACAGCGCAACAGGACCTTGCACTGCTGCCTCGACGCTACTCGAAACTGACACATTGCTTTGGCTGTGTGACGCATCTTTGACGCGGATCCATGCAACGCTCTGCAACCCCAGATTTAAGGTACTCTGGTCAGTGGGCCTATCTGGGAGCCTGGAACCAGCCCACCCTCCATCGTAGTTGGCCTGAACTTTGTCCCAGGCCAGCGTGACAAGATACCCACAGTTGATGCTTTATGCCTTTTGGTGCTATTTTCTCTAAAAACTTCAAAATTTAATTTCTCTGGTTCAACTAATTGGATTTCTGTCATTTTGGTATTGATTTATTTATCAAATTAAGTTCTATTGTTCTAACCTGGTGGGGGTTCTTTTTGCGTGGTGTTTTTAGTGATTTTCAGTTTGAAGTGTTGCACAAATACTTTACAGAATGTATCTAAGTTAAGCCTGACTGCTCTGTGCCAAGCTTCCAGGGGGCTGAGCAGAGTTTAATTTGAGGTTTGCATGTGCCTTACCCTGACAAGGATTGTAGTTGCTGCCTAACCAGGGCTCACAACTGTCAACTAGTAAATCAGTTACATACAGAGGTCACTCAGATAGGGGCACAAATTTCATGTCCGCCTATCTGAAGGCAATGTGGGATGAATGTGTTGTGACTTTCAAAATTACCACCCTATATCATCTCTAAGGATATGGTTTAGTTGAGAAGTTCAACAAAACCATAAAAGGCATGATCATGGGTTGGCCTGAAAAACTCAGGAGATGGGACATTCTCCTCCCATGCCTATTGTTTGCCTACAGGGAGATTCCTCAAAAAGAATTTTGCTTCAGTCATTTTGAGCTAATCTTTGGAAATCCTGTGAGACGTCCAATAAGCTCGGTTAAGGAAGAATTAGAGAGATCCCTCAAAGAACCTCAGCAGGCCATAGTAGACTCTGTGGATGGCCTATGCTCAAGAATGGTTGAGTACATGAAGTAGGTAAACAAGAATTTGGTGACCAGCCAGGAGCTTGTCAAGCACTGGTATGACCAAAGGTCCTCCTATGATGCATTACCAGCCAGGACATTTGCTGTGGGTCGCAGAGCCTGTAGTGCCCAGGGCTCTAAAAGGGGAGGTGGACTGAACCTTAACCCACCTTGGAGAAGAAGGGGGAAGCCACTTGCTTGGTGGACTTGGGTACTTCTAGGAACCCTCACAAGGTGATGCATGTAAACAGACTCAAGCTACATCACGAGAGGGCAGACTTCACCATGTTGATGATAAGAGATGGGGTGCGAGGAAGAAGAGAATGAATCAACAAAAGAAGAGTGTCTGGGAGGGATATGAACCAGATTTGGAGCACAATAACAACCCCACTAGGGTGTATAGGAAGGCCCTCACTCACCACCTAGTGATGACATGCTTCATCATTGGGCCCCACCAAAGAGACCGAATGTCTCTTTGGTGTGCTGCAACGCCAGGACTACTGCGGAGCTGGTTGGTGAGTTTAGGGCGTGTTGGGTGGGAATGAACAAAATAGTGAGTGATGAGGGTATTAAAATTGTCAGTAGTGTATCTGAAGTATTTTTATTAAGTGATCACTAAAGACAAAAGGTATAAAATATGTGAGGATCCAGTCCACTGTTAATTGAGTGAGGGGATCCTAGAGAGTTGTCAACATGTTTCTTGCCATTGAAACGGTGTTAATTTACCTGGCAATTCTTCAGGACTGGGGTGTACTAAACCCTGGTGGTATGGGCACTCTAAGGCCCACCCTTACCTAGGGACGTGAAATGTGAAAATTATAAAAAAAAGGGTGACAAAAGTGCAAAAAAATTAGGAATATAAAGTGATTCCTAATTACTCCTGGTTTAGGAGGCTTCTACTGACCGTTTCTGCACCTGTAAAGTAAGGGACAGAGACACCCAGAGGGTACAAGACAAACATTTAGAATTTTCGTTTGTTGTCATCAGTTTAGTGGTAAAGTAGTGCTCCAAACGTGAAAGGCACTCTAGCTGTGGACAAAATAGCGTTATGTTTAACACCACCTGGTAGCCCTGGGTTCGTAAGAGCTAAGAGAAGTGTGGTGTACTATTGGTGTCACAGGCTAGTAGTGACTAGGGAAAGAAAATAAGTGAAGGTCTTCAAAAAGACCATCAGTTTTGCGATCAAGTTAAAAATATATACACATTGTAATCAAGTTAAAATTGTCTCACTTTTGAGGTGTTGGGAATAAACACCATGGGTCTCAGGAGGGGGGTGGGAGCGTATTTGGCACACCCTAAATCATGGCATAACACAAGGAAAACAAAAACCAGCATCAGAATCATTCTTACCCCATATGGCAAGTGGAGCGCGATCGATACTTAGCTTTTTGCAGGCAAAATGATCCTACTTACGCCCTCGACGCTCGGCACCCGTAGTGTACCTACGTCGCCCTCGAACCGGACCCCGAAGATGAATGAGCGGGTTCGGTTCGGTGTTTTAAATGTCAGGTAGCGAGGCGGCAAATGCTTCCGGGTGGGCGTGGCCAGAGTGACGTTGTGGAGCAATATGGAGGCGTTGCTCAGCGTGCGTGTTCCATTGGTGTTGCTTCAGATACACTACTGACAATTTTAATACCCTCATCACTCACTATTTTGTTCATTCCCACCCAACACGCCCTAAACTCACCAACCAGCTCCGCAGTAGTCCTGGCGTTGCAGCACACCAAAGAGACATTCGGTCTCTTTGGTGGGGCCCAATGATGAAGCATGTCATCACTAGGTGGTGAGTGAGGGCCTTCCTATACACCCTAGTGGGGTTGTTATTGTGCTCCAAATCTGGTTCATATCCCTCCCAGACACTCTTCTTTTGTTGATTGATACCTGACCGGGGAACAAGAGTGTCAGATACTCTCCCTATCTCTCTTCTTGGTACTTCATCCGAAGAAGAGAATGAAACACTTCAAGACCTCCTCTCTACTAATGCCCAAGAAGGAACTGTGGAGGGATTATCTCTCTCTCCCACACTGACCATCAGCAACAAAGGGACTGCTATAACGTACTGAAGCTGTTTGCTGCACAGTTTTCTCTAACCCCAGGTCTGACAACATGGTGTACCCATGATGTGGACACTGATGACAGCTTGCTTGACAAACGTAAGATGTACAGGTTGTTTGACCAGATCACGGCCAGCATCAAGGCTCAGGTTGCCAAGATGTTGGAGCTGGTTATAACAAAAGAGGAATGTAATGTGGCTGGCCATAATGGGGTGTTTAGAGTTCACTTGCATATGTGAAGTGGCCTGTTTGGTTTCACCCATGGTCCTATGTCCATGTACATAAATAAATGGGAGGGGCTGCGCACAAGCAGTCCTGTTCCAGATCGGAACTGTGTGTGCACTGTTCATCCGTTGCGCAATACACTGCCTATGCAGCATTCTCTGGTCCCTGACCAACAACAGGGTCCAGAACACAACAAATGGTGTATACATGAGTCCCCTCGCATTCCATCACGCGCCAACACAACCTCAACATCATCTCCTACGCAGACGACACCCAGCTTATCCTCTCCCTCACCAAAGACCCAAACACCGCCAAAACAAACCTACACGAAGGGATGAAAGAAGTAGCCGAGTGGATGAAGAACAGCCGTTTAAAACTGAACTCGGACAAAACGGAAGTCCTCATCTTAGGATCATCCCCCGATGCCTGGGACGACTCATGGTGGCCACCGGCCCTGGGAAACGCACCCATACCAATGGACCACGCACGTAACCTGGGCTTCATCCTGGACTCCTCCCTCTCGATGAACAGACAAGTCAACGCCGTCTCATCATCATGCTTCAACATACTAAGTATGCTCAAAAAAATCTTCCGTTGGATCCCCACCGAAACAAGAAAGACGGTCACTCACGCACTGGTCACACGCCGACTGGACTACGGAAACACCCTTTACGCCGGAACCACAGCCAAACTACAGAAAAAACTCCAAGGCATCCAAAACGCATCAGCCAGACTCATACTAGACATCCCCCGCCAAGCTCACATTTCCGATCACCTGAAAGACCTCCACTGGCTCCCCGTCAACAAGAGAATAACGTTCCGTCTCCTCACCCACGCACACAAAGCCCTCTACGACCTAGGACCCGAATGCCTCAACACGCGCCTGTCCTTTTACACCCCCACCCACCAACTACGATCGTCCAATCAAGCCCTCGCCGCAATTCCACGCATCCATAAATCCACCATGGGGGGAAGATCCTTCTCCTACTTAGCGGCCATAACCTGGAATTCTCTCCCCACCCACATCCGCCTTACACAGAACCACCTCTCCTTCAGAAAACAACTAAAAACTTGGATATTTGATAAGTAAAGTACACCCCTCCCTCAAGTGCCTTGAGACCCTCTGGGTGAGTAGTGCGCTATACAAATGTTAAACTTGCACTTGAACTTGAACTTGAGGACAGAACACGTCACCCTCAGCACAGCATTCAGCCTAATCTGGTTCGTTGCGCTCAACGGCAGTGCCGGCGGCGAGAGACAGCGTCACAACTCTCCAGCATGACTCCACCCAGTGGCCACACCCAATCCCAGTAAGTCACACGAAGAGCGGCCCGCAACTCACGGCGCACCACCTATCTGTCTCCTACCTTCTCTGCCTCACATGCTCAGCAAGGAAAATTTTTTTAAACCTTCCGGGCCTGGACGGTGACCCAGACTCACGCCCCTACTCCACTTTGGCCCATCAAAAGAAGACCACCAATCACCAGCAAACTGTGGCTACCCAAAAGGAGGGGGATGAAAGACTGCAAAAAGGGTCCCACCTGCACCACTAGCATCACCTGACCTGCAATCCACAGGCACTTCACATGTGGCCAGCAAATGTCACCCATGTGCTGCAGTACTCTGGCCTACACCCCTCCAGGTTCTCTTACACACGGCCCACATTTCCACCACCGGGGAGAACACAGGAAGCATCACCTCCGTCTCCCGCCCTGGCAAAGCCGCTTAGGGAGCTACAACCCTGTCCGTATCACCACCAAGCACAACCAAGACAGTTAGCAGGAAGCTGGTACGGAACCATACCACCTCCACTTCCTGTCTCTCTCTCCACCTCTGACACTGGCACCACCAAGACATGCACCTATCACCAGCACACATGGCGTCCATTCTCACCACAGGACCTTTCACTGTTTCTGTTGCACCATCATCACAAGCCGCCAAGTGGGCAACGTGGGTTGACTGTCTTAAAACATATTTTGCAGCAGCCGGACACACGGCGGTGACCCTTCATTTCGACAGCACCACTATCCACAAACTTTCTAAGAAGGTCTGCAAAGCCTACCCTCCATACACCTACACCAGGCTCAAGACGGAGCTCATCGCTCATTTTGCACCTATAGCCAATCCTGACTATGAGCTGTTCCTGCTCAGACAAGCCCGAAAGATGTCTGAACAGTCAGTGGATGAATTTTACGTCAGGCTCTATGAGCTGGCGACCACATGCACCCTCCCCGACGAGCAAGAGGAACTACATGCTCAATTTAACAGGGGATGTGCAACAGCAAAACTACGCAAACACATCTTGCAGGTGCCCCGCATTACAATGGGCACCATCCCATCCTCACAGTGGAGTCTGCACTAGTGAATAACAACAACGAGTCAGAAGGAATAGTACATGTCATTCACATCATGGAGCTGAACCCAGGCCGCATCCGTCGTGCCCTCTGGTGTCAGAGCATTGTTGACAGACAACAGTTAGTGGTGCTTATTGACACAGGGGCCTCAAGCAACATCCTATGCCTGTCACTGCACAAAGGAATGGCCTCACACCAGCACTTCCCCCTACCACCACCAGGGTACATGCCTATGGCACATCCACATGCCTCCATCAGGCAGGTGTCTTCACCACCTGCATGAGCCCCCAAGGACAAGCCACCAAAGCAAAAGTCTATGTCACAGAACGAGGAGCAGACGTGTTGCTCAGTTGCCACACAGCAGAACAACTACAGCTAGTCCAGTTCACATTTGGGGTCCATGTCAGTGCCCTTGACTCCCTTCTTAATGGGTTTTCAACAACTCTTCCAAGGCAATGGATGCCTCAAAGACCGGATAGTCCACCTCGATTAGTCAGTGCAACCGGTTGCACTGCAACATTGATGAGTGGCCTTCCACCTTCGACCTAAAGTGGGGGTCGAGTTGCTAAAGTTGGAAGAAGCAGACATTATCGAAAAAGTGGAAAGGCCTGGACCGCAGATAGCAAGCCAATATATTAGTTGTAGAACTTATAGATGAATCTGGCAATATACGCACTGAGCCGCAAGAGATTGCGACGCATTTGGGGACTACTATCGTCGGATTTACAAATCCCAAACTACTCACATGGGAGAGAACGCGGACGCTTTATTGAAAGACATCTCCCTACCCATGCTCTCTGATGAAGACCTGGACAAATTAGAGCAGGATCTAGTAACTACAGAGGTAGAAAACGCTATACAAGATTTGCGGGTGGGCACAGCGATGGTCCCTAATGGTTTGCCTATTGAATTGAACAAACTCGCTTCTTGCAAGCTTGAGCCCTATCTGACAGCAATGTTTCAGGAGAGCTGAGAGATAGGATCATTCCCAATAGATCAGAGGTTAGCAACCATAGTGGTTATCCACAAAAGTGGGAAACCCAAGAATGAATGCTCCTCATATAGGCCAATATAACTGCTTAATGCAGCAGTCAAAATACTAGCGAAAATACTGGCCACCCGCTTACTACAAGTTATAACCAAATTGGTGCACCCGGACTAGTCCAGCTTCATGTCGTCCAGGATTACTTCTCTTAACTTACGACGGCTCCATGGAGTGCTGAAACGTGTAAACACAATACGGGAAGACGCGGTGGTGGTATCCGTTGATGCTGCCATGGCGTTCAACACAATTGAGTGGTCCTATATGTTCTCAGTGATAAAGAAATTAGGATTTGGCCCAGGCTTTTTTGCTGGGTGCAGCTCCTGTACAAAAACCCACTGGCCCAAGTAGAGGTCAACAAACAAAAGTCCCCAATGTTTGCATTCGGGAGGGGAACCTGACAGGGCTGCCCTCTTTTCCCATTGCTCTTTGCCCTGATGTTGGAGCCGTTGGCAATGTGTATCAGAAAATACCCTATTATTAGAGGACTTAAGTGAGCCGATGGTTGAGAGGATCGTATTTCGTTATATGCTGATGATATACTGTTGTATTTGGCGTTGCCTGGTGCCTCCCTGAATAGAGCAATGCATATCTTTACTGCATTTGGGAAATACTATGGCTATAGTATAAATTAGTCCAAATCAGTCATCTATGTTTTGTGTGGTAAGCTGCCTACACTACCAAGAGATATCATTATTAGTGAAGCCGAAGTAGGATTCAAATACCTGGGGATCAAGGTCTCTAAAGATCCTACCCCTTTCTAAGAACACAATCTCTTGCCCCGGCTACTAAGACTTAGATCTGATGTCAGACATTGGATATCTCTCCCGCTGCCCTGTTGGGGCATGCAGCATTATTCAAAATGATATCCCTACCACACTTTTTACATGTACTGCAAAATTCACCTCGACCGGTAGGGGCAGACTATTCTAAATCTATAGAAGGTGCCGAAAGAAAACTTTTATGCGGGCAAAGCCACCCAGGATATCCATTCAAAAGCTCACACGAGGGTGGTATGGCGGGGGAATTGCACTCCCTGATATCAAAAGATACTATTGGGCTGTGCAACGTACTGCAAATAATCAGTGCATATATAGGCCCCAGGGCGACCCTGGATATCAAATGGATAGGTGGTAGCTTCCAGGGGGAGATTTCTCAAGGGTGCTGTATATCAACCCCATTAATCTGAGCCTGTCGGGCCCCACAATGCATGCGGTCCAGGTGTGGCGGGTGGCTACGAAGAGCCTTGATTGGGAGGGTAAAGTCACACGGGCTACCCCACTATGGGACACGGAAGTCCTTGGCAATCTCAGACACTCTAAGGACTTTGACCGATGGGACTTGATCTGTATTTCTAGGGTTGTTGATCTGTGGAAGGCAGGAGGGGTAGTCACTTTCACCCAACTACAAACGGAGTACGAACTCACTAGCACAGAATATTTCAGATACATGCAGATCAAGCACGCGCTGCAAGGGGTGATAGCAAAGGAGGAAATGTCACCAGAATCCTCCCCATTAGAAGACAGAATATTAGACAGGTACATGCCAGAGAAATCCATGTCCTTGACTTATAAGAAACTAATTAATAGCATATCTGACCCCCTCCTCCGGCTCTGAACTAGGTGGAAGCATGACGTGGAGAATGAGGAATGGCTTGAGGCACTAGCTACCCCCGAAGAGGTAGCTATCTCTTCTAGGCTGAGACTGGAACAACTGAAAGTGCTCCACAGAATTTATCTTGCGGGCCCTGCAATGATAAAGATGGGCTATAGAACTGACACAGGATGCATGAGAAGATGTGGGCAAGAGGGCACCTTCATGCATATACTCTGGAAGTGTACATATATTCAGATGTATTGGCCTGAGGTGACAAAATGTATGGTGTAAGTGATGGGTTGTAAGATTGACTACAGTATACAGATGTGCCTCCTCAACATATGGGGTCTTACTGATCTAAACACCAAAGAGAGAATATGGGTGACACTTGAAATGATAATTGCGAAACGTAATGTTGCAAGACTATGGAGGGCAAAGGAGCCACCGTCATTAGCAGCATGGGAAAGAGACATGGATTGGTGTATGTTCACTGAGAGGAGAGTGTATGAATCTAGAGGGTGTCCCAACAAGTGGTCACAGATTTGGGGAAAATGGAACAATTACAAGGGAGGTATATGTGAGCCCCGGCAGCAGAGAAACGGACAAGATCCAGGGTAGACTAAGGCAAAGTTGGCTAAATATATCACTGTCATGAAACTGCTATGATCTTTTGTCTTTGGGAAAAGTTAACAAAAACTATGCACCCTTGGTCACTTATGTTTGTCAAGTGTTTGCTCTGTGTAAACTTGACATCAATAAAAAGAGTTATAACAAAAAAAAGAAAAAGTGGAAAGGCCAACACCCTGGGCGTCACCTATTTTCACCCGCAACCCAAAATAACTGGGGAGGGGGGGGGGGGGGGGACAAATGCATTGATATGAGGATCCCAAATACTGCCATAAAGAGAGAGCGCCACATAACTCCTATAGTGAATGACATCATGGGGGAGTTGTCAGGCTCCTGGTGGTTCTTGAAAATGGATCTACAATCGGTTTACCACCAGATCCACCTAACGCCTAAATTCCAGCATGTGCCCACAGTCTCCACTCACCTTGACTTACAACTAAATAAACGCCTCAACTTTGGCATTTCCAGTGCAGCAGGAGTGTTTCAGGACATAATCAGAGGAGTGCTGGTGGTCCTCAACTGGCGTCCTGAATGTCAGTGTTGAGATCCTAGTCCACACCCCCATCCTGGAAGAACATCTCCACAGACTGAGGTCTGAGTGCCATCGACTACAAATGTGCGGTTTCACTTTGCACAAGGAAGTGAATTACTGAAAGAGGAAAAAATGTTTCTTTGGATACCACTTTTCCATGAAGGGAATCACCCCTGACGTTGCCAAAATTCATGACAACCAGAACGTGCCTGCACCTTCCACTGTCACCGGAGTGAGAAGTTTCTTAGGTATGGTCACCTATTTGGGCTGTTTCATGCAGAACTTGATCCAACTAAAAACCACTGTGTGACCTCACCAAGTCGTCAACCATCCAGGCAGTGGGGTCCCAAACAAGTAAAGGTTTTCCAAGATGCGAAACAGGCTTTGTCTGCCAAAAACACACTTGCCTATTTTGACCCCAGCAAGGACACCAAGCTGTCAGTGGATGCCAGTCCCATGGGTCTGGGAGCAGTCCTGTCCCAAAAACAGCAGTGCAGAGTGTGGGCTACCATCGCCTATGCTAGCCAAGCTCTGACCTTCAGAGAGCAGCAATACTCTCATATTGAGAATGAGGCAATTGAGGTCCCCTGGGGCTGCAGACATTTTAATATCTACCTGTATGGACACCCGTTTGTCATCAGTACCGATCACAAGCCCCCAATACCACTTTTTAAAGTTTGTCATACAACCCACCCTTGCAGATTGAAAAGTGGATAATCCAATTATAAGAGTATAATTTTTCTGTGGAATACCAGCCCGCAGCCCAAAACACAGCAGATTACCTCTACAGGCACACCCGACCTGCCACCTCTCAAGAAGAACAAGAGGCAAAGGAAGCCAAGGAATATATCAGGATCATCGTGGAAAGATCACACCCTCTTCCCATCTCGCTGGCGGACATCATCAAAATAACCCAAGCTGACAACTGTTTCCAGCGCACCATGACAGCCACAAGATCACGAAAATGGCAGCCCTACCCCAAAGAACGGTGAAAGTCCAGAGCACACTCCGGTCACAACGTCATGTGAGAGAGGAGCTCACTGTCTCAGCAGACAGATGCCTGCTCAGGGGAACCCGTCTTGCAGTGCCAGCCATTCAGACTCACCCAATGGTAGACCTAACACACAGGTCACAGATAGGCAGCCATTAAAACAAAATACAGACTGAGAAGCAAAGTGTGGTTCCCTAGCCTTGATGAGAAAGTCAAAGATACAGTCCAATAGTATGGCCTCTGCCAGGCCACAGGAGGAAGTGACCCCTCCTCCCATCATCACCAAACAATCACCTGACGTCCCCTGGCACCGCCCAGATGTTGGCAGCCTGCCCGACGGCAGACACCTCTTAGTGGTCATTGATGACTATTCACATTGTCCAGAGGTCAAGATCGTGAAGACCACCTCTACAGAGGACATCTTCCTTAAACTGGAGAAGGTTCTGGCTACCCACAGCATTATCCGGGAACCTCTGCAAAGATAACAGCCCACTGTTCATTTGCCAGGACCTGGTGAACTACCTGGTTTCCCAAGAAACCAAACACCGGATGAATCACCCCCCGTTGGTCTCAAGCCAATGGCAAAGTCAAACACTTCAAATGGACCATCACAAAGACCATCCGCATTGTAGAGTGCCGTATACATGTTTTTAAAGACTTACTGGCTGACTCCACACTTCAACACCAGAGTGGCACCAATCACCAAACTTGAGATGAGGTTCTCTGTTGACTACAGGAGCCTCTGTGCTGTCACTAAGATTGATGCCCACTCCATTCCAAGAGTGAATGTGCTCTTTGACAAGTTGGGGGCAGGTAAGTATCGCCCTCACACCAGGAGCCAAAGAGGTCCACTTTTTCCACACCTGAGGGCCACTTTCAATTTAATGGGATTTCCCTTGGGTTCAAGAATATCCCTGTCACCTCCCAGAGGTTGGTGAATCGTGTCCTGTCAGGATTGAAGAGTTTCAGTGTAGCTGTATTTAGCTCCACCTGGGAGTATCACCTGGTTCACTTCACGGAAGTGTTTAAAGGCCTTGCAGCAAGCAGACCTGACTATCAAGGCCAGCAAGTGCCATATAGGGCAAAGCTTTGTTATGTACTTGGGCCATCAAGTTAATGAAGGCCTTGTACAGCCTCTCCAGCTCAAGATCCGGACCATTCTGCCTTGGGAGACTCCTAAGACCCAGATCAAGGTCAGAGCCTTCTTAGGCCTAACTGGACACTACAGGAGATTCGTAAAGGGTTATGGTACCATAGTTGCACCACTAACTGACTTGACCTCCAAAAAGCGGTCCAGAAAAGGTATCTGTACTGAGCAGTGTCAGAAGGCTTTTGACACTAGCAAGGAAGCACTGTGCCCAGCACCTGTCTTGAATGTCCCTGACTCCAGCAAATAGTTTGTGTCCAGACAGATTCCTCCGAACATGGGATAGGAGCGTTGTTATCATAATTGAATGATTTGGGCCAGGATCAGCCAGTTGCCTTAATCAGCAGGTGACTCCTTCCTACGTTGGGAATTGAGATTGAAGCATTTGCTGTGGTCTGGTCCCAGAAGCAGCTAAGACCCTACCTGCTTGGGACTCACTTTAAGATTCAAACCAACAACAGACACGTCAAATGGCTGATGCATTTATTTTATTTATTTATTTATTTATAAAGTTTTATATAGCGCATACAAGATCCCGAGGGATATCAGAGCGCTGTACAATAAGATATGAGGATGAATATAAATGCAATATCAACATGAGATAAGACTACCAAACAGAAATAGTCACAAAATTACAAGACAAATTAATCAAGGAGACTAATACAATAAACGGGTATATAGCGGTCTACGCAGGGGGGCACATTATGCAATAGGGAAGAGCCAAATTAAATAAAGGTACAATGATTGTAGGATCAGTGACTTTGAGCAGGTAAACCTAGCTAAATTCAGGTAAGAATTTGTTAATTAAGAATCTTTTAGCCTGAAGTTTGAAAGCAGTCGTTTAGGAGATTATGCGAACTTCCGGTGGAAGAGATTTCCACTGGGCCAGTGCCGGAAAAGGCTCAGTAACAGGTTCTCTTTTTGCTAAGGAGGAGTGGTTTCAAGAGGAAAGTGTTAGCGCTCCTTGAGGCTCTTATACTACAAGATAGTTCAAGCTTTTGCACTATGTACCTTGGAGTTTTGAGATGCAGGAATTTGTGTGCCAGAACGGCAATCTTTAACTGAATTTGAGCTTCGTAGGGCAACCATTTAGGAGATTTTAGGACTGGGGCTTTATGCTCATTTCATTTGGTACCTGTGACCAGCCTAGCCGTAGTGTTCAATGATGCCCTTAGTGGAGCCAGGGTGTATTTGAGAAGGCCACAGAGTGTAGCGCTGCCGTAGTCTAACCTTGGCAAGACAAGCGCTTGGACCACCTGCTTGAAATCCTTTTGTGAAAGGAATGGTTTGATATTTCTAAGTGTCCTCATCAAGTGATTAGCTCTCTTACACACATTGCTGATATGGTTTTTGATATTCAGGTGTTTGTCCAGGGTTATTCCGAGTGGTTTGGCTGAGTCTATGATGAGAGGAGTGCAGTTGAAAGCAGTGAGGTGATTCATCCAAAGGTCTAGCTTGGGGATGTGGTTCGGGGGAGAGATGAGAAGAAATTCAGTTTTGGAGGTGTTGAGCAGGAGATGGTTCTCAGTTAAACAATTTTCAGTAGACGTAAGGGTAGTGTTGAGTGAGATGATGTTATCCGGGATGAGATTTTCAAATAAAGTTACATGTCTTCCGCATACATATGGAAGAGAATGTTCGTGGAATTTAGTGAATTAGCTAATGGTTCCAAGAAAAGGTTGAAGAGGATAGGAGATAGGACGGACCCTTGGGGGACACCCATGAATACTGGAGAGAGCTGGGAGAGGGAGTGGTTTGCCTTGACTCTTTGTGATCCGTGGTGGAGGAAGGACGAGAACCATTGTAACACCCGACCTGAGAAACCCATCCTGTTCTTCAGAATGGATAGGAGGTTATCGTGATTAACCGTGTTGAATGCGTATGAAAGGTCAAGGAGAATCAGGAGGCAGAACTCATTTTGGTCAAGCATTTTAAAAATGTCATCCATAACGTGTGTGAGAGCTGATTCAGTACTGTGCCCCTTCCGGAAGCCAGATTAATGTTGGTCTAAGAGTTGGAAATTCTCAATATGAGCACAAAGTTGGGATTGTACGCATTTTTCTAGAAGTTTGGCTAGGGTGGGCATGTTGGAGTCAGGGCGGAAATCATTGAGGTCCACTTTATCTGCATTAGGTTTTGTTAGTACAGGCGACAACTGAGCTACTTTTCATGTAGATGAGAGGAGAGAACCCTAGGTTGCTGAGGAGGTCTATTGCCTTGCAGGGTATGGACTTCACAGTGCAACACAGACCTGGGACTGACCATGCCAATACAGATGGGCTTTCCAGGTTATTCCACTTAGATGATGAGAATCACCAGGACAAGGGTTAGTTGCTCCTCATCTTTCATCTGGGTGGGGGGCATGTAAGGAAAATGTTCTTTTTGTTTTTGGTCACCTCCAAGTTTTAGACTGATGCTGCTGGTTTTCCAACTCTGGGAGAGCATTAAGGCCTGCTAATCAGAACTCAGTTATAGTGCCTTGACTGTAAAGTATATATTGAATTGGCTGTACCCAATTGGAAATGGCTAACTTACCTGTAAGTCCCTAGTATATGGTATCCTGGTACTCTAGGCATGTAAGTTAAAAGGGTACCCCAGGGCTTTCAGCACTGGCTATCCCACTCTGGAGGTTCCCAAAGTCAAACAAGTCCCCCAGTCTGCCACTGTAGACTGGCAGAGCAGTTGTGCACTGCTAGCCCTATGTTACTATTGAAAGCAATGGCAAAGCCACTACTTCCCCGGTGCATCTGTGTAGGTCACCCCTCTGGCAGGCCTACTGAGTCCTAAGGAAGGGTGCAACATATGACATGAGCAGGACATGTAATTTACATGTCCTGATGGTAAACAGGCAAAAATGCAGTTTTTACAGTGGAAAGATTTGTTCACCCAACTGTCGACTACAGGTTTACACGCTTGACCCCTTAGCTGTGCTAACTCCTGAACTGTTTAATCAAAGTGGGCACTCCAAGGTATCAAACAACTTGTTACATTAAGGCCCAACTTCTATCTCAAGTCAAAACTAAGGTAACTTTTTGCAGTGTGCAGCTTTTACAAAGCTGCCACCTTGATGCCTTTGATCCAGCGCAGACCCAATAAATTTGGACAGGGACGATCATTCAATTACTTCATTTACTTTGGCCCATACTCATACACCCAAAGTCCCTGTTGCACTGATGTCAAGTTTACAAGTTCCTTACCAATTCATACTCAGCTGTTCAATATTTAGACAGTTCATGATTTACACAATAAACCGTTTTGTTCAAATTTCCATCTTCTTGGTCGATGGACCAATTAGTTGAAAAATGTAAGGCAACAGTTATTCAAATCATAGACAGACTAAAATAACCACAGACGCTTTGTTTGCAAATTGTTACATTTTATCTAACTCAAATTCATTAATCTTAAAAATACCACGTGAGAGAAAATACACTCTAAAAACATCTAGCAAATAATCAATTTCAAGAAACATATGTTGCATGGAGGGGCAAGATGAAGAGACAGAATTACAAAGACAAAAACTTGAGTTATCAAAGATACCAACCCAAGGAATATGAACGAGGAGAACCACCACCCAGGCCTAGGTAGCGGCAGGGGACCCCCAGAGAAAGAGTCAGGGATCGAAGACTTAAAGATAGGACAAGGACAGGACTGGAACAGCTAGGCCTCTCTGCAACCCAGAAATCAGCAGCGGAACCTCTCTCTCTTTATGCCTAAAACAGCAGCCGCATCTGCCGGCCTCACATCTAGACCCCACCCCTAAATCACCTATGCTTTATACCCTTACCATATATGTCCATCCCACTAAAGTTGCTAAAGTCACCTATTCTCGCTATAGGATTGGTTAAAAACAAGGGGCGGATGGTCACCCTACCATTAGATCACACTTTTTGACTACCCCATTGTTTAACTTCCATTCCCACATTTTCAGTATACATCCCTGTTCTCTCATAGGCTAATGTAACAAAATTTAGGCCAAATGTTTATACAATTAACATCTTGTGAATGTTTCACATGAAGACACTGGAGTTACCTGCACGTCAAGTGTTATGTCCGTCACCATGTCACTCTCTTTCAGCTTGTTCAGCATTCCAGCCACTGAGTCACGTGGTTTGTGCGCGCTCCAAGTTTCACTCATTACAGTTCGACTAACTTAACACAAAATGGAGTCGTCCATTTACTAAAAGAACAGAAAGCAGGCATTTAATAATAATGCGATAATTACATTTTCACTGTTACCCACCCACCTTATCTCTAGTCCATATTAACAGTTAACCTAGCATAGCATGAGCAGGAAGAGCATTAATTATTATGACAAAGCAACACACGTCATGCTTTTTACTACATATACATGCAAATTGCCATGCAAAACATTCATAACACGTTCTACACACAATATTATTACATTTTTGGTTATTTACATATTGTTAGGATTATTTTCAAGCATACCCTCCCACGTGTGATGTGTGGTTGCATGTTAATATACTTACTACTTAAAATTGTTACATATTACAGGGGTACTTAATTCAAGAGGGTTTTTTTTGGCGAAACCCCGCTCCATCAATTCCTACCTCTGATGGCTTTTGAAGCCATCATAAATACTCACCATACCGAGTGCCACCTTTCATTTTATCTAAAGTTTAGTATCTTTCTCTTCTTTTATGGCACTCTCATTTAGCCTTTTCATCACGTCATAATATTCTTCATTTATTTCTTCAAGTTCTATCTCATCTATTTTTCCCTTTACTCCTCTTCTTATTATCTGATGAAACTTTTCTTCCTTTCATGCACTTACAACATTTATACGCTGTTATTATTACTAAAATTGTTATTGCTATTGAAAGTACTGGCATTACTATTTTTCCCAAAAGACTTTCTCCAAACATTGAAAACCAATTTCTCACAGCTGTAATACTCTTACCAACTTTCTCCCAAACACCGTCAACCTCCAGTTGGGTTAAATCCTTATGTAACTTTGTAATATTCCTAATATATCCTTCAATGCCTTTCCTTTCAGCAGGGATATAGATACAACAGTGTTGAATTTTTAACGTTCCACAGACTCCACCCTCTTTTGCCAAGATAATATCAAGGGCAAGTCTATTTTGCAAAACCATTGGTCTTACTGCCACCATTTGAGTATCAATCATCAAAAATCCACAAGCAGTATCTGTTGATAAACAAGCAAACACTGTAGATAGATTTAGAATTTATGTGAATTTAGAACTACCCCAACTGAGGTTATTAGTACAAAAAATAAATCACATATTAGTTCAGAAAAACTTGCTCTCTTACTACGTGTTAATCCTTGCTTTATTTCATTGACACTATGATCTTTTCGGTCTATATGGTAGACCTTTGGAAAGACAATCCCAAAGTAACAACTGCGATACTAGGGGGCAGGTAACCTGTAATAGGCTTTCCTATCATATATATAATATATCCCTTGAAAGCCAGTAACTGTTTCACCCTTCAATTCCCAACCTCCAGTAATTTGGAAAGTAAGCTCACATTCACTAGTGCCAATAAAATAATTGTTGTAGTTAGTCTTTGATCTAAATAAACATAACTTTCCTTTCTCTGACCAGTCCAGGAACATTGCAGCATAAGTTTCATCCTTTTCATAATTTCCCTCTCTAAATGCCCAAGATGGTTCTTGTGTCTTTTGTTTAACAGTTTTTTTTCTGGAAACTCTCTCTTCTATGTCCTACCATGTCCAAAAACAGTCTTTCCTCATAATGCAATCTGCAAGTTAAATTACTTGTAGAAGCATGTTCTAAATCTAATGGTTTAGTAATATTGAAAAATTCACCCATATAACGTGCGTTTACCACTTTCCACTTTGTTCTGTTCTCTTATAATTGGTACTTTAGAAAATACTAAGTTTACATCTGTATATTGATACTCCAATGTACCTTCCATTGTAAAATAGACTACTAAGAACACTACATGAAGCAGCATATGTTAAAGAAAGATGGTGGCATGTTATACATTTAGAGACAGACATAGCAATCACTCCCATTCATGATGTTAGTATATTCATGCAACAATTTAGTAAACATATTTAAGGAAAAATCATTAGTTGATTCATCATGATGGAAAATTCTTCCATCTAATTGTTCTTCATTAGTATTCATTGTTGGTTTAGCAACATCTTTCATTCCTACAATAGACACATCATTAGTGTTATTTCCGGTGTTCTTCACATTAAAAAACCACATAAAGGTTAGTACAAAGACATTACATGAGTAAAATTCAATACATCAATGTTTTATTTTAGATTTTTGTTGTTCAAAATTTCATTTCCTTCCATTTTAGTACTCTACAAAAATGAAAAATCTAACAGTTTCTCTTTGTTAGGGTCTAAGAAAATCTAATTTAACACTTATGTAAATTAAAAATATATATATAAAGGTGGTGTAATCCTTCACCCAATGACGTTCTTCTTTATCCTCTTTTGCCTATTCATGAGTCCTTAGATGTCTTGATCTTGATCTGACAAACTTTCAAACTAACCCAATTTGTTACAGTTCTTGTTAAGGTGGTCTTAATTTGCTTTCATCCTCCTTTTCAGTATCACTACTCTCGTGTTCCTCACTCAGGCCTAAAGTTTCAAACTCCTCGAGAATCATGTAGGTCCATTCAGGGGCCTTGTATTTTCTACAGGGAATTCTGGTTCTTTTCGATCTTCTTCTTTTGCTTTTCACTAAATCTGCCTGTTCTGTCTGACTAGAGACTTTGTTGCTATTTTCTGGTCTTCTGTTTAATCTTCTTCTTACTATTCTGTATTTCAATTTTCTTACCCCAATTGGCCCCTTTCTAGGTTTCTTTGCCTAAACTATCTTACCACCTTCTGTCTTCTGTTCGCCATTTCTCTTATTCTGTTTTATTTCTTTCTGTTTTTTTAGCTTTCTTGGGTTTCAGTCTCTGTAAGTTCAGTGCTTAAGTCTGACTCACTAGCTAATTCCCCCTCATCTAACTCCTTTGTGAGCTCATTTTCTTCTGGAATGGTCTTTGGTACCTCAGCTGTTTCTTCTTCTGTCTCAACAGCTGTTTCAGCTTCTCCTGGTTCAATAGCAACCTCACCTTCTTCTGACTCAACAGCAGTCTCTTTTGTCCCAGTATCTGGTGCCCTCTCTACTCGACTTGTGCTTGGCTGTTCATTGTCAAAATGTTCATCAGAATCTGTCACTCCAGATTCTTCAGCTTCACACACTTCAGTTACTGGTTGTAGGTTTCTGTTTCTCACCTGCTGCTCTTCTGGTCTTTTGATTGGACTTGAAACTAGACTGGTATGGCTTCCATGTATCCAATTCGGCAAAACAAAACACTTCACTGCTGTGGTCATCGCCAATATGATCTGGTAAGGGCTGCTCCAATGGGGTTCTAGACATGTTTTCCTCATGTGTTTCTTCACTAGGATCCACTCTCCAGGATTCAGGTTATGTGCTTTGTCTCGCTATGTCTGTGTGGCATTTCTTCCAACCTGGCGAGACACAGAACATACCAGGTCAGCCATTCCTCTACAATAGTCCAGCACACGATCATCAGATAGGTTCATCAATGTATTTGCAGGTGTGTATGCTTGTCTCATTGCTCTTCCCATCAACACCTCATGGGGACTTAATCCAGTCTTTTTGTCAGGTACACTTCTGAGACTCATCAATACAAGGGGTAACGCATCAGGCCATTTTAGTGTTGTAGATGCACACACCTTCCCTAATCTGGACTTTATTGTACCATTGATTTGTTCCACAATACCAGATGCCTCTGGTCAGTAGGCACAATGCAATTTCTACTACATTTTCAAAGCAGCACAGATCATTCGAATTATTTCATTGTTAAAATGCAATCCTCTATCTGATCCCAAAGTGACTGAAAAACCAAATCTTGGGATCAATTCTCTCAACAACAATTTTGCCACAGTAAGACTGTTGTTCCTTCTCGTTGGGTAGGCTTCCACTCAGCGAGAAAACAAACAAATAATGACCAGGACATACTTTAGTCCATTACATGGAGGCAGTTCGATAAAATCAATCTGCAGTCTAGTGAAAGGTCCTCCTGTCCTCTCAATTACACCCCAACTGACAACTGTCTTTCTTCCTGGGGTTTGCTTCTGGCAGATAACACACCTTTGGCACAAACTCTTAGCGATCAGCCTGAACTTGGAATTGTACCAGGACTGCTTGAACATTCGTACCATGGCATCTCACCCAATGTGTGCATGTCCATGGTACATCCTGGCCATGTGAGAAAGCAATGAAATTGGTAATACTGATCTTTCCTCATAATACCCCCTTATCTCTTCATCATTTTTCCTGCAACCTGCTCTCTTCCATTCTTCCTTTTATTTGTCACTGACTTCTTCCTGCATTTGTCTCACCTCATCCCAAGTCTCAAATATGGTGGTGAACATAAGGTGGCATTCAGTATTTCCTCTTTCTATTGATCTGCTTATTGCCAAGGTATTTTGAGTACAGTAACGAGCCAATTGGTCCACATATCTGTTACCCTTTGTTACAATAACATCTCCAGATTGATGTGCAGCCCATTTTACACCTGCAATTCTTTTTGGCAACTGCAAAGCTTCCAATAATTCCTTTACCGTTTCCCCATTTCGAATTGGTGAACCAGAGGAAGTCATGAATCCTCTTTCCATCCATAACTGACCAAAGTCATGTACAATACCAAATTTGTACTGACTGTCAGTGAATGTTGTCACTTTTAGATCTTTTGCCAATTTACAAGCTCTGGTAAGAGCAACAAACTCTGCAACTTGGGCAGAATTTATGCCTTTTAGACAAGATGCTTCCAGGGCTCCAGTCAAAGTACAGACAGCATAACCAGTTCACAATTCACCCCTTACATTCCTCATACATGATCCATCTACAAACAATTCATAATCAGATTATTCCAATGGTTCGTCTGCAATGTCTGGGCGGGGCTTAGTGCAAAGCTCCGTCACTTCCAAACAATCATGTTCTGCTTCTTCTCTCACCTCTTCACATCTTGAACTTGGTAACAATGTGGCAGGGTTCACAGTAGTGCATCTCACCACTGTCTCATAGATAGTCAGCCGACTATTTGTCATATGTTGAGTCCGAGTACCAGTTAAAAGGTATCTTAACTGAGTGAGGTACATAGACCTTCACTGGGTAACCCTTCACAATTTATTCACTCTGCTCCAAACTTACACAAGTGACAGCTACTGCTTTTAAGCAGCCTGGCAATGCAATGGCCACTGAATCTAGAATAGCGGAAAAGTATGCTACTTGACGTCTTGCCATTCCATGTTTCTGAGTTAAGACTGCAAGCGCACATCCATCTCTTTCACAAAAGTATAATGCAAATTATTTAGAATAATCTGGCATTCCCAAAGCAGGGGCTTGACAAAGACTGTTTCACAATCGATTGAAAGATTCCATACTCTCTTCATCCAGCACAATCAGATCCTTCACATCTTTTCGTGTTAACCTTTGTTGAGGTTTTTCAATCAACGAGAACCCACATATCCACTGTCTGCAATATCCAACAATTCCCCAAAACATCCTCACTTCCTTCTGATTTTGGGGTGGATAAGTTTTCTTGATTGTACTGATTCTATCTGGGGTCACTTTTCTCTTCTCACTACCTTTTCAATCTTATGACCTAAGAACTGAACTTCTTGTTTACAGTACTGTAACTTTGATGGTGGAAACTTGTGTCCTCCTTCATCTGAATGGTTTAGTAAAGCAATGGAGTCTGTTACACATGCCTCACGTGTCTTTGATTCCAACAGTAGGTCATCAATGTATTAGACCAGGACAGAATTTAAAGACAGTTTTAAAGTTTCCAAACATTTTTTTAAGATCTGATTAAAGATTGAGGGACTCTCAGTATACCCTTGAGGAATTCGGCACCATGCCAAAACACGATTTCTGAACCGGATGGCCAATGAATATTGGCTTTGCGGATGCAAGGGGATGGAAAAGAATGCCTGACACAAATCAATAACTGTATACAATTCGGCATCACCGGGGATCTGGTACAGAATTACAGCAGGCATAACAATTTTATTCACCTTTCTCAAATCCTGAACTATTCTATATTTTCTGTTGGACTTTTTGATACCAATAATGGGTGCAATACAAGGAATGCTCAATATTTCTTTTAAAATTCTTTGTTCAATCATCTGATCAATCACAGGCGTGGTTCCAGCAATTACTTCTGAACTCATTTTGTACTGAAGGGTATTGGGATACACTGCCCCATCCTTCACTATCACCTGAATGGGGTCCACATTTCTCATTAATCCAATCTCTCTTCCTGTGAAATCCCACACATCTGATCTCACAGTACCCTTTAATTCTTCTGGCAAATCTTCTTCTGTCAGTATTGAATATAATTCACTTACTTCTGACTCTTGTTGGGCCATCAATATTTTGTATTCAACATCCTCATCCGGTGTCATTATTGCAACACCATCCGGTGTGCAATAAATAATGCAATTCAATTTGCACAGCAAATCTCTGCCCAAGAGATTAACCGGACTGGTATCACACACTGCAAACCGATGCATGTCTTTAAAGTTTCCAATGTGAACTTCTATTCGGGCTGTGACATGAGTTCAAATGTGTTTGTTTGCAACTCCTACAAAATGGATAGTTTCTCCCGAGAGGCATAGGTTTGGGATTTCCGCTGCTCTCACAGTGGAACGGGTAGCACCAGTGTCCAACAAAAAGGTGAAGTATTTTCTTTCTACCTTTCCATCAATAAATGGACCTGGATGATCTACCCCTAAAGATGCGCCAAGTACACATTCTTCCTCCCTCCCAGGCACCGTCACTGTGTCGAATCCAACTCACTCTCACTACAACGCACCAAATACTGTGAAACTAATGGATTCTTACCAAACTGCTCTTCTCCTCGAAATCCCGAACTTGCACTGTACATCTGGATGTGAGCATTTACTTTGGGAGGTATAGGTGGTTGTGGCTGTAACTGGGGTGTAACTACCTGTTGCTGCTGTCTGATCACTTCATTCTGCATCTGTGGATTCAAATTTTGATTTACTCTGTTACTCTTTCGTGCAGATCTACACTCGTTCTTCCAATGTCCCAACTTCCCGCAAGTATGACAAGGAGATTTCTTTTTAGCATCTTCCTTACTCATTTTAAACTTCCCTCGATTTTCACTGTTTTCCTGTCCTTCCTGACCCTGTTTTTGTGGAACATTATTAACTTCCTGTTGCTGTTCTGCCAATTTCACTTGTACCCACATCATTTTCTCTTTTAACTTTTTTAGATGAGATTCAATATAGTCGCTATAGTACTTGGCATATCTTAGAATCCCGTCAATTGATCTACTCTGCCAGCACAGCATATGCTGCTATATCATTGCACTAATTTCGGGTCTTAATCCATATACAAAGTGATACACAAAATGTCCCATATCCTTATCATTATCCTCAATATTCTCAAACCCACTATACTGTTTAAACACCTGCAACAACCTCTCATTATAGGTGTGAACTGACTCTTTTGGCTCTTGGGTTGTTCTGTCAATCTTAACCCAATCTGTTTCCTTTGGAATGATTTTTCCTTTAAAAAAAGGTAATGACTTGATGATACTTTTTCATCACCTCCTCAGATGGGGCACCTGTTTTAGCATAACTAGGATACTCATCCTTTGGCCAATCTACAGTATTCTTACATTCTGTCCACAAATCAGCCGGAACCACTATTTCAAAAAGGCCATCAGAATCTTTCAGCAATACCTTTGAAACGTTTACAAATTGGTCCTCTTGCTTATACCACTCAACAGGTTTCTCTTGTAATCTGGGAAAATAATTAGTAAATGACAATATATCCTGTCTAGTCCAAGGTACATGAACATATCCTCCACTTGAAACTTCTCTCATGGGACAATCTCTTTCTACCTGCTCAGTTTCCTTTAATGGAAACATGGATGTTCCCTTTCCACTTCTTTCTTCCTTCTTTTTCACCCATTTACTCCTCCATTTTTCTATCGTTCCCCATTTCTTCAGGATATTCATCAATTCTTTTATCTGCAATCTCCTCCCTGACTTATTACATTCTCTAAATCTTTGTCAGTGAAAGCCATTCGGTACATCTTCTGTAACATCTTTGATTTTTCTATATCTACACCAAATTCACTAGCTACTTCTGACAACTTTTCATGGAAGTTCTTTGCTCTCCAAGTAATACTTTTACACAAAAATAACAACTCTTCATCAGTATAAGTACCCAATCTATCTGCACTTATCGTCCCAATAATAATTTCTTCTAAATCTAACTTTAATTGAATCACATTCATACTTTTAGGCTGTGCATCTTTCTTAGTTAATTCTTTTACCCAACTATTGAGCTCTCCTGGGGAGGGACCCGTCAAACTCCTACCTATTGGAGTGATAATTTGACCTATTTTCCTCGGCTCTAATTGGGTGCTTCTTTTTGGGGTCTCAGTCATTAAATCTCCAACTGGTAGATCTAGCAGTGTGTTATTTTGGCCATCTTGACTCTCATTATTTGTTTTATTAATTATGTTACTCCTTACACTACTTCTTGGGACTGCTATGGTTGGCATTTTCTGTAGATTTGAATTTTCCCCAAATAGCGGGACCTCAGGACCAATAGTCACGGGTATTGCCAGGGCTTCTGCATTCATGTTCAATTAATTCAGTTTCTGTACTTGTTCCATTCTAGCCTTGTTTAACAGATTTACTTCATTCTCTCTTATTAGCTTAGCTAATTCAGTGACTTGAGACGTAAATGGCATTACATTTACTATTTGTTTGGCACTTGGGGTCACCCCCCCTAAATTTTCTTCATATGGCAGAGATCTTTTTTATCATCATTTCTTCTAATAATTCATCATCAATTTCATCCAAACCCTCTCTGGATGTTTCCCGATTTTTTATTTTTTACTTGCATTTAGCTCCTGTTTGACTCTCTACCGTCAAAACTGGGTATAACCCTGCAGTTACTACAGCTTTTCTCCATCTTTTCATTTGATCTTCTCGACTCTCAAATGGGTAAACTGCGAAAAATCTTCTATTTTTTCTTATCACCTCGATCCTTCTCTTTTAAATGCTTCTACTTCCCACTCTCCCAATGCTTCATACTGTGTGAGTCTAGGATTTGGCTCCAAAGAGTTCATTTTGTCTCTCAAATTTTGTAAGATCCTTTCATTAAATGTACCAAACTCAAGAAAAGCTAAGACCCCATCATCCTTTGTATATTTTCTCTAGTTTTCTAACCGAACACACGTATGATACCCTCGCTCCATCATCATATAAGATGAAGGGCGTTTTCGGGGGCGGAATAGGAATTCCCTCCCTTGTCACAATTGGTCTGTCCTTACTAAAGATAATATTTAGTTTCTTCCACAAACCCATCTTCAGACTGTTCTATTAGTAAACTTCTACCCGATCGAAACACCAAAACCTTTTCGTATCCCTCTTTTCCCAGTCGTCAACTTTTATCCTATCCCAGTGCGTCTCACACCAACTAAACTAATCACAATAAACTATGTATTTTCAGTCTTGTCCAAAGTCAACATGTCTCACACTAGTCACCCAATCACCACTCTACTCACCCCCGCTGTCTGACCAATGCCAGCGCGGCTCCTTGTGACATCAGTATCACTCCTGCTACTGACCCTCCCTTTACAAAATCTTACGGTAATATTTTTCAGAATTTTCTTAATCAAAATTTGCTAGTGACGACATAAAAGCACAATGGTACTTTGTCTGTTCCACTAATAAGGAGATATTCTTCACTTTTTCAGAAAGATTTTCATACACCGCAAGCAATAATAACAACCAGCGTTACCTCACCCCTCTTTCGAACTCCGGTGTGACCTATCTACTCCTCACAAGATCGCACTGAGGTATCACAAGAGGGCCTCTTGGCATACAAAGAGGGTTGTCCTGTTACTGTTTTCGGCTTCCCTTACCAGAGTTTCAAAAACGGTGACCCTTCACTATTACAAACTTTCCTCTTTCAGACAAAATGTCCCTAAAGATAATACCGACAGCCCTATCTAGCTTTTCAGTATTATCACAAGAGACAAAGGGACATATTATCAAGGGCTTTATCGCCGCATTAGCATAATCTTTTGGCGATAAAGCGGCGATAATTTTATCGCCCTATCAACAAAGTGTTGCTAACCCCCTTTAGCGCTAGTTTTTAGGTCTTGTGACCTATCAATACGCATGCGCATTGATAGAGAAGCGAGACTATAGGGCTTTAAACAAACTTTAACTAGCTGGCGATTTGGTGCTGTACCCGTGCGCTTTTAGGTCAATGCGCAAGCGCATTGACCTAAAATGCGCGTGCACAGCATCAAATCGCCAGCCATCTGTTGCCCAGCTTGGTGCCACTCCACCCCCTGCCTGATCAAAGGCTTTCACGGCCGGCCGGCCGTGTCTCCTTGTTATCAGTTCGGTTTTGACGGCTTTCCTGAACAGGAGATAATTGGGGCCTAAAATAATCACCCTCTCTCTGCAAGGTTAAGGCTGGATAAATACCGTCTCATATAAATATGCGGAAAGCAGTCTTTTTTCACTAGCATCTCACTTGACCTGCTTTGGGAACGCTTCCAACAAAAGATCACAGTAGGTTTCATTTGCTTCGGCACCATAGGAGTTAAAGTGTTCAAATAATTAACTTCACCAGACCCTGTGACTGGCCTGTGAATCATTACTCCACACCTCCCCTTTCTAAACAGAAGCTAGCTCATATTAAAAAAGCAGTATGCAAAGATAGTATCATTTTGTAGTCTTACCAGTTGCAGAGCACTCTAAGTGACACTCATTAAATGTAATCCTGACGTATGCCGTTCGGAACGCTGGAGGAACAGTGCAGAGCTCCGTGCCCCTGACATCGGTGTGGAATTGTGGAGGCTGCTTTCAAGGTAAACCCCCTAAAGAGTTTTACCGCGTGTTTACTTTGGGATTTCATATGATGGCATTGCAGAATGGCACGGTGACGTTTGACTCAAATTTATCAAATGGGCTTTTCCAAAGTTTTTGGTGCATTTTTGTGTTACACACCGTCTAGTGGAAATGTGCTAAATATTTCTTTTTAAAATCAGAGACAAATTCCAAACGTGTTTATAGGCGCCTGTCTGGTTTCCACAAGGTTTTTCTTCTACTGTCTCATAAAGTAAACAGTGCAGGTTCAGGCAGGTTTTAGACATCTCGCTTTATAAAGAGACGCAAGAATAGTATAGTATCTGCCGTGAGACATGTTTTAGTTGGCAGAATAGGGTCTTCAATTTTATATTTATATAACTGTTGGAACATGAACTGTTGGTCATACTGTTTGACCGTTGCCTCGTATTCATGCCAGATATTGCTTTTTCGTTTGACAGTAACAGTTATTAACCCCGTCTCCTTGGCTTTGAGTTGATGTAAATTATGACCTACAAATGAATTTATTATCGGCATTTGAATATTTTATTTTACAATTTAAATAAGTATTCAATACTTTTTTGGGCATAGGTAAATGTCTCAGCAGTGTGCCCTACAATCAATCGATTATTTTAGTCAATTTAAACAGATTGTTACAAACATATATCTAATATTTGATGAATCTGTCAGAGGCATTTCTATATTCAAATATGATTACCGAAGAACGTCTGTGCATGCAAAGTGACCAAAAGCAGAGAGTCCATCGAAACGTTGGGATTGTTCCAGGAAAAACATACACAAATATCTGTTTTGCGTAAATGTATTTTTTTTTTACAGTGGCTTATGCTTCGCATGTTTATGCCGTGACAGAAATGAATCTATCTGAAGTATACAATCAAGCGACGATAAAGCTTTGCAATATTAATTTGCGAATTTTGGGGCATATTATCAAGACAGGTGATTAAATTATAGCCGCTTTATCGGCAGAAAACTGCTGGTAAAGCGGCGATAATTGGCTTGATAATATACTCTATGGAATTCCAATTGAAGCCCATGTTAGATGTCCTTCACATTTAACATGGGCTTCAATTGGACTTGCATAGAGCATATTATCAAGCCAATTATCGCCGCTTTAGCTGCAGTTTTCTGCCGATAAAGCAGCAATCATTTTATCGCCTGTCTTGATAATATGGCCCTTTGTTTTTTAGAACCAATGTTGCGCCAAAATATCCCTTTGCAAACTCACATGTTCTTTATAACTACAGCCAATACATGTTTTATTATTACCATTTCTAATTTGTATTTTGTTGTAATTCTTTGCCACAAAGCTCCACAAGAGTTGGGAGGGTGGGAGATGAAAAACAAGGAGCTTTCTCGCCAGTACCCCATTACACTCCCTGGGTAATACCGATTCGGTCTGGCACAGTAGTTTTGGCCAAAGTGAGATTACAAGCCTTGGGGTACAACCATTGTTATTTGTAATATCAATACATCTAAGTCCTGTAAATACAACACATATTGCATTACAAATGCTATAGGTGTCACATTTGTGAAAGTTAAAACTATTGGCAGTGTAAATGACAAAGCTATTACTTTTGCTATTTTCAAAACCAACACATAAATAAAATATCCACCACCACATCCACCATCACCACCACATCCACCACCACCACCACCACATCCACCACCACATCCACCACCACATCCACCATCATCTCCACATCCAGCATGACATCCACCGCCACATCCACCACCACCACCGCCACATCCACCAACGCCACATCCACCATCACCATGACATCCACCACCACCACATCCACCATCACCTCCACATCCACCATGACATCCACCACAACCACCACCCGATCCACCACCACCACCGCATCCACCACCACCACATCCACCGCATCCACCACCACCGCATCCACTGCATCCACCACCACATCCACCATCACATCCACCATCACCACTACATCCACCATCAAATCCACCATCACCACTACATCCACCATCACATCCACCACCACATCCACCACCACATCCACCATCACCTCCACATCCAACATCACCTCCACATCCACCATGACATCCACCGCCACATCCACCACCACCACCGCCACATCCACCACCGCAACATCCACCACCACATCCACCATCACATCCACCATCACATCCACCACCACCACATCCACCATCACCTCCACATCCACCATGACATCCACCACAACCACCACCCCATCCACCACCACCACCGCATCCACCACCACCGCATCCACCGCATCCACCACCATCACCACCACCACATCCACCATCACCACCACATCCACCATCACATCCACCACCACCACCACATCCACCATCACCTCAACATCCACCATGACATCCACCGCCACATCCACCACCACATCCACCACCACCACCACCACATCCACCACATCCACCACCACCACCACCGCATCCACCACCACCACCACACCCACCACCACTACTACATCCACCACCACATCCACTACAACCACCACCCCATCCACCACTACCACCACCACCGCATCCACCACCACCACATCCACCGCATCCACCACCACATCCACCGCATCCACCACCACATCCACCATCACCACCACATCCACCATCACCACCACATCCACCATCACCACCACATCCACCATCACATCCACCATCACATCCACCACCACCACCACATCCACCACTACATCCACCATCACCTCCACATCCACCATCACCTCCACAATGACATCCACCGCCACATCCACATCCACCACTGCCACATCCACCACCGCCACATCCACCACCGCCACATCCACCACCGCATCCACCATCACCATGACATCCACCACCACCACATCCACCACCACATCCACCATCACCTCCACATCCACCATGACAACCACCACCCCATCCACCACCACCACCGCATCCATCACTACCACATCCACCGCATCCACCACCACCGCATCCACTGCATCCACCACCACATCCACCATCACATCCACCATCACCTCCACATCCACCATCACCTCCACAATGACATCCACCGCCACATCCACCACCACCACCGCAACATCCACCAACGCCACATCCACCACCGCCACATCCACCACCGCATCCACCATCACCATGACATCCACCACCACCACATCCACCACCACATCCACCATCACCTCCACATCCACCATGACAACAATCACCCCATCCACCACCACCACCGCATCCACCACTACCACATCCACCGCATCCACCACCACTGCATCCACTGCAACCACCACCACATCCACCATCACATCCACCATCACCACTACATCCACCATCACATCCACCACCACCACCACATCCACCACCACCTCCACCATCACCTCCACATCCACCATCACCTCCACCTCCACATCCACCATGACATCCACCGCCACATCCACCACCGCCACATCCACCACTGCCACATCCACATCCACCACTGCCACATCCACCACCGCCACATCCACCATCACCATCACATCCACCATCACATCCACCACCACCACATCCACCATCACCTCCACATCCACCATGACATCCACCACAACCACCACCCCATCCACCACCACCACCGCATCCACCCTATCCACCACCACCACCGCATCCACCACCACCGCATCCACCGCATCCACCACCACATCCACCACATCCACCATCACATCCACCACCACCACCACATCCACCATCACCTCAACATCCACCATGACATCCACCGCCACATCCACCACCACATCCACCACCACCACATCCACCACACCCACCACATCCACCACCACCGCATCCACCACCACACCCACCACCACCACCACACCCACCACCACTACATCCACCACCACATCCACTACAACCACCACCCCATCCACCACTACCACCACCACCGCATCCACCGCATCCACCACCACCACATCCATCGCATCCACCATCACCACCACATCCACCATCACATCCACCATCACCACCACATCCACCACCACATCCACCGCCACATCCACCGCCACATCAACCGCCACATCCACGCCACATCCACCACCACATCCACCACCGCCACATCCACCACCACCACCACATCCACCACCACTTCCACCACCACATCCACCGCATCCACCACCACATCCACCACTTCATCCACCACCACCACCACATCCACCACCACATCCACCACCACCACCACCACCACCACCACCACCACATCCACCACCACATCCACCACCACATCCACCACCACATCCACCACCTCATCCACCACCACATCCACCACTGCATCCACCACCACCACATCCACCACACCCACCACCATCACTTCCACCACCACATCCACCACCACTTTCACCACATCCACAACCACCACATCACCACCACATCCACCACCTCCACTACCACCACATCCACCACCACATCCACCACCACCACATCCACCACCACCTCATCCACCACCACCACATCCACCACCACCACCACATCCATCACCACCACCACATCCACCACTGCATCCACCACCACATCCACCACCACATCCACCACCACATCCACCACCACATTCACCACCTCATCCACCACCACATCCACCACCGCATCCACCACCGCATCCACCACCACCACATCCACCACACCCACCACCATCACTTCCACCACCACATCCACCACCACTTTCACCACATCTTCACAAAAGTTATTTACAAACGTTTAAACTATTGCCATTATAAATTACAATAACTTTTATTTAAGTATTAATTATTTACAAAATTAAAAGCCATTGTTATTTGTAATATCAAGACATTTAAGTCACGTAAATACAACACACATTGCATTACAAATGCTATAGGTGTGACATTTGCAAAAGTTAAAACTATTGACATTGTAACTGACAAAGCTATTAATTTTGCTACTTTCAAAACCAACACATAAATAAAAAAAGTGTCATTTACAATACCAATAGCTCAAACTTTCCTAATGCGAGACCTATTGCATTTCCAATGCTTGTTTGCGATAGTATCCAGAAATGTTATTGCCTTGCATGGCAGTGATAATCTTCGCTAATGATATTCAAAGTAGGCGTTCCTGACCAAATCTCCTCGAAAAAAGTCGCTAACACAGCTTTGCACTATTAACAATGATATCGCTGACCCGCGTAGCTATAAAAAAAGTTGAGCTAACTCCTGTTTCCTCCAGTTATTAATACCTGATACAAACCTGACTTAAATTGGAGATAAGTGGATGTATATAAGAAAGACTAGGCCAGAGCTCCCTCAGAATAGCCACAGAAGCCATGGAGGTAGTCCTCATGCAGATTGGAGTCCCACGAAGGCAACCACAACCACCGCCAATGGCACCACCCCCAGGACCACCACCACTGTGGCAGCGACGGAGAAGACAGCGGGAACTGCGCAGATGTGTCTGCCTCGCCTACTTAAAGCCAGAGGATGTCACAGCCCACCACAGGCTCAAAAGGACATCCATCCAGCATATCCTGACCCTGATTGCTCAAAGGCTGACCCACCAACACAGTGGAGAACCAACATCCCTCCACAGACAAAACTGCTTGCTGTGCTGCACTTTTTGGCCTCTGAGACATTTCAACCAACAATATCCAGAGTTGGTGGAGTATCACAGCCATCCTTCTCAAGCTTCCTCCTCACTGTCTTGGATGGCATACTCAGCCTGATACCCCAGCACCTTCACTTCCCCAAACTATGCAGGAGCAGATTGCTATCAAGCAAGGATTCTATTCCATTGCTGGCTTCCCACAGGTGTTGGGTGCAATTGACTGCACACATGTATCATTTGTGTCCCCTGCGGACAGCGCACACATATACCGCAACAGGAATCACACATGTTCAATGAATGTGCAGGCAATAGTGGACCACCGCGGACTGCTCATGAATGTCATGGCCAAATTTCCAGGGAGTGTGCACGATGCATTCATCTTCCGACACGGCATGATAAGTACAATACATCGCTCACACTCAAAGCGCACGTCATTACAACGTATATTTGTGCGTTGTACGTCCTACCACAGGTTCAGATTTTTTTTTGCTAAAAGTGTGAGCCCACCTCTACCCATCGAGCCCATGGTAAATCATGATTAATGTCAGTCTGCATTCATTTGTGTGTCTCCTTCTGAGCTTGTTTGAGGACAGTGAATATGAGAATCATTGACATACATAGGATTAGATGCTCAGGGTGGTTCATGGTTCACTTCCAATAAATGCGTTCTGCACTTCCAATAAATGCAATGCGCAATGTAACAGCATGTTTGTGAAAAACAACGTCATCCAATAATAAATGCGTTGTGCACTTGACAATTACGTCATATTTGTGAAAAACCACGTCATCCAATGCACGATGTAACAGACAATTACGTCATATTTGTGAAACATGGATCATGGTTCACGCACGTTATATTTGTGAAAAAACACATTATCCACTGCACAATGTAGTTCCAATAAATGCGCGATAGCATGTTTGTGAAAAACAATGTCATCCAATAATAAATGCGTTGTGCACTTGACAATTACGTCATATTTGTGAAAAACCACGTCATCCAATGCACGATGTAACAGACAATTACGTCATATTTGTGAAAAACCATGACGATATTCTGACAAGGACAATTACCGAGCCCTTGGTAAATCATGATTAATGTCAGACTGCATTCATTTGTGTGTCTCCTTCTGAGCTTGTTTGAGGACAGTGAATATGAGAATCATTGACATACATAGGATTAGATGCTCAGGGTGGTTCATGGTTCACTTCCAATAAATGCGTTCTGCACTTCCAATAAATGCAAAGCGCAATGTAACAGCATGTTTGTGAAAAACGTCATCCAATAATAAATGCGTTGTGCACTTGACAATTACGTCATATGTGTGAAGTACTACGTCATCCAATTCCCGATGTAACAGCATGGTTCATGGTTCACGGACGTCATATTTGTGATACATGGTTCATGGTTCACGCACCACGTCATCCACTGCATGATATAGTTCCAATAAATGCGTTCTTCACTTCCAATAAATGCAATGCGCAATGTAACAGCATGTTTGTGAAAAACAACGTCATCCAATAATAAATGCGTTGTGCATTTGACAATTACTTTATATTTGTGAAAAACTACGTCATCCACTGCACGATGTAGGTCCAATAAATGCGCAATGTAACAGCACACGTTGTAAGCCTTTCCGCAATGTGAAATGTGTGATGTAATGCACCCGCGATGCGCTCGTATCATTGAAATGGGTGTTTGCCTGTACAAGCATGGGGTCTCCAGGCTCTTCTGCGTAGAGTACCCCCCAGCTTTTAAATATCCATGATGCAAATTAAAGTTATCCTTACTGGTATCCCAGTCTGGTGTGTGGGCGTATTGTTGAAGAAGAATATAATGTTGATGTCCCTGTTGCTGGTGATCTATTATGGTTGACTCAATGTCACACAAGTACTTCCCCATGTCTCATCAGTGTGTCAATTCAGAGGTTTATTGTGACCAAGGTTGTATCGAAGCATGTTGAATGTTGGAGTTGCATAGTGGGGCAAGTGTATGCGCAGGTGGAGAAATCTATCTTGAATCACTATCTAGCTTCATTGGTGCTGACTGCAGTGTTGTGTGTGCTGCTGTTGAGGGTGGTGTGTAGCATCTCCTCTCTGACTCAGCTACATATATATTTCATTGTCCCATCTGTGATATGGTATGTTTTGTGGTTTCCCGATGAGTAAGTGGATGTGTTTGTGGACACAACATGTGTGTTGAATTTGTTGTGTCAAGTGCAAAAATATTAAAAATGCCAAGAAGTGTGCAAAGGTGTGCCGTGCCATGTGTATCAGTGTGTTGAAGTGTTTGGACAGTCTAATGTTGTCAAATTATTCACAGACTAATTGATTTTGAAGAGTTGTGGTATGTGAGTTTGAAGCTCTGCTCGTGACTGAGGACGTAGTCCAGGAAGATGACGTTGTGGCATGTGATATTGTTGATGGTGTGTGCAAACCGTCATTGCCCTCAGTGGGCACTGCAGGCGAGGGGGCTGCTGTCTGTTGCTTTGTGTTAACTCTGGATATTCAATTGCATGTGTTGTGTGGTGTCACAGGTCTGGCATCAGCATCAGACGCGACTCTGAATGTGAGTTGTGTCAGGCATGGCCTGTGTCATTTGAACATTCACATGGCGTTGACTGCGAAGAGTGCGGATTAGTGCCATCACCAGATGGTAGGAGAGCCAGGGTGCCTGCTGGGTTTTGTGTCATTTGTGCAGATATGCACAGATCTGATTCACATTTTTGTACAGTTGTATTGACACTGGTGCAACTGCGCGGCACACACTAGCAAAATGGCTTGTTGGAGGATCAACACTGAGGCAATGTACTCAACATTGATGCTGCTGAATAGCCAGAAGCAACGCATGGCTAATGAAAATAACAGGAGATGTCTGGTCACAATGATAAATGTGTGCTGTTCTGAAGCTAAAGACACAAAGGGATCATGTAACAACAACATGAAATTACACTGGGCTGAGAAACTCCCATCAGCCCACCCTTATGGCGGAATATCATCAAGTGGGATACGGATGGTGGATCCAAATCTTGCCCAACCCATCAAATGATGGTGCAGATATGGATTTCCGAGATAGACCTCTAGCCACAGTGTATTTCAAGTGGTGCTGATGGTGTGCAGTGCTGTGAAAAAAGTGAGTGAAAGGATATAAAATTGACTACTAGAGCAGAAAATACCCCACTGCACTGCGCCATTATATAGTCATATTTTCAGACTATCAGGCGTCATTTTAATCTTGACACTAGGACAGTGCCTATTAAACATATTTTCTGCTCTAGTAGTCAATTTTATATCCTTTCACTCACTTTTTTCACAGCACTGCACACCATCCGCACCACTTGAAATACATTGTGGGTAGAGGTCTATCTCGGAAATCCATCTCTGCACCATCATTAGATGGGTTGGGCGAGATTTGGATCCACCATCCGTATCCCACGTGATGATATTCCGCCATAAGGGTGGGCTGATGGGAGTTTCTCAGCCCAGTGTAATTTCATGTTGTTGTTACATGATCCCTTTGTGTCTTTGGCTTCAGAATAGCACACATTTATCATTGTGACCAGACATCTCCTGTTATTTTCATTAGATATAGGTTGGGGTTTTGAGATGTCGGGGTCGGTAAACTAACCCCCATAGACCCCCCCACTTCTCCTTTTTCTAGCAACACATGGCTAACCTAAATCTAAAACTGGCAAAAATCGCAATACTCAAAACTGTCAACACTGCCAACACAGTATGCATAATGAATCATGTACACATAGCCCTATTACATGTCACAGGTGATCAAGGATATGCACTCTGCCCATAGATGATGACACCCATACGAAACCCCACCACCCAGGCACAGAGGCAGTACAATGCTGCCCATAGACACACTTGTTGCATCATGGAGCGCACATTTGGCATGCTGAAGTCACGTTCCCTTTGCCTAGATATCACAGGTGGCAAACTGCTGTACAGCCCAGAAATGGTAAATAAAATCATACTATCATGTTGTGTATTGCACAACATTTGTGTGCGCACCAATGCCCCCTGGATCCAATTGCCTGCAGCATCGGACGATTACCAGGATGATGAGGAAAATCAGCGAGGTGGACCACACCCTACAGCCACTGCAGCAGGAATTGCCCGAAGGGACAGGATAATAAACAATTACTTCACTTGAGCACATCACATTGTAACTGATAAAAACAAAGACATTTATGTGGAAAATTACCACAATAACTGTTTGTGACAATAAACAAACTCAACACACATACCCTGTTTGCAAGTTACTCTCCTGCATAAGTACATCACCACCAGCCTTAGGATGACCGACACTGAATCTCAGTTTAGGGGCAAACTGAAAACCTTTTTATTTTCAGCCCACTAAGTCATCAATATAAACAAGCTACTGCCACTCCCTCCTGCATTCCTCAGCGCCGGGACACCCCCGCTGGGGGTAGCTGTGCGCTCAACAAATGTCAAATAATAATAATAATAATATGAAATGTTACCATTGCACAATAATTGCAATTAAAATCACAAAAGTCAATTCATGTATGTATGTCTCCTCAGTACAGTATATTGTGTCAATTGTGCACCACTTGACTTTCCATGGTGTAAATTGTGGCACCCAATTCCTCAAGTAGTGTGTCATATTGTTAGTAAATCATGTTTCACAGGGTGTACTTGGTTTAAAATCTGCAAATGAATGGGGTCGTATGTGGGAAATAATGAATATGAATGTTTAGTCTGTGAAATTATCCTTTTAAGCTTGTGAAATGGTGGTAAAATAATAAAACTGGTTGTGAAATGGGGGACAAATATGAAAACAGGTGGGGAAATGGGGGTCAAATATGAAAACGAGGTCAAATGGGGTCAAATATGAAAACTGGGTGTGAAATGGGGGTCAAGTATGAAAACGGTGTGAAATGGGGGTCAAATATGAAAACAGAGTGTGAATTGGGGGTCAAATTTGAAAACTGGGTGCGATATGGGGATCAAACATGAAAAATGGGTATGAAATGGGGGTCAAAGATGAAAATGGGTGTGATATTGGGGACAAATATGAAAAAATTATCTCACCTTGCAGGCTTTGAATGAGCCACCAGCAGACCTCACATGTGCACCATCTCTGACCACCTTCATGAAGCCCCTCAAGACCTGTCTCTTTTTCGAACAAATCTGGTTATCAGCGGTCTGACCCGACAAACCTGAAGAACTATCAGCCCATCACCCTCCTTCCTTTCGCGATCAAAGTCACAGAGATACTCATAAACACCCAGCTGACTGCCTTCATCGAAGAGAACTCCATCATGGACCCCTCCCAGTCTGGGTTTGTCAGCAAGCACAGCACCCAGATAACCCTCCTTCGCGTCAACAACGACATAAGCATGCCATTTGACCAGGGTCACAGTGCGGTCCACATCCTACTACACCTCTCCGCAGCCTTCGACACCATCTCACTCAGCACCCCATGAGCAAGACTCCACGACGCCGGGATACGAGGAACTGCCCTCTCCTGTATCCACTCTTTCCTCTCCGTGATAACCCAAAGGATCAAACTACCCCCCCCCCCTTCATCTCTGTATCCACAGAGAACAACAGTGGAGTACCCAAAGGACCGTCACTAAGCCCCACTCTTTTTAACATCTACATGGACCCCCTCACCTCCATCGTCAGACAACACAGGCTCAGCATAGTATACTACGCAGATGACAGACAGCTCATCCTCTCCCTCACGAAGAACTACAAAGACACCAAACTCTGCTTCCAGGATTGAATGTCAGAACTTGCAGATTGGATGAAAAAAGTCTGCCTAAAGCTCAACTCAGAGAAGACTGGCCTCCTCATCCTCAGGCCATCCACATCTGCATGGGACAACACCTGGTGGCTCTCCGCCCTCAGGAGCCTGCCCTCACCGACAGACCACACACGCAACCTCTGCATCATCCACGACTCCTCCCTCACCATGACCTGCCAGATCAACTCCATCATCTTCACCAGCTACAACTGCCTACGGATCCTACGCAAAACATTCAAATGGATAACCCCCGAATGCATCAAAAATGTCAACAACGCACTCATCAACAGCAGACTGGACTACGGCAACACCCTCAACGCCAGAATCAACAAGACTCTACTACACATGCTCCAAAACATCCAGTAGGCCGCAGACAGACCCGTCCTCAGAACCCCACGTCACAAACACATGACCCAACACATACAAAACCTCCACTGGCTCACAGTCAAGAAGAGAGTAACCTTAAAACTACTCACACACGCCTACAAATCACTCAACATCATCGGACACAAATACTTCAACGAGAGAGTCACCTTTAACGTCCTCAAGAGGAACTGACACTCCGCCAACCTTGCCCTCGCAGACTCTCCCCGGATCAGCAAATCCAGAGCGGGAGGAAGAGCTTCCTCCTCCGTCGCTGGCAAAGCCTGGAATGAGATGATGGTCAACATCAAAACCTCTCCCACCCTGCACGCTTTCAGGAGGAACAACAAGACATGCCTATTTGCCTGAGACAGAGCTGCACTCTCACTCCCCCCAGCGCCTTGTGACCCTCATGGGTGAGTAGCGCACTTCATAACTCCCCTTACTGACTGATTGATCTGCGCACACACTAATTGCCTACAGACCACAGGTGAGTAGTGCCTTTACAATTCACATCAGTAATTGACTGATTGTTTGTGAAAATTGCTATTGAGGTGGGGATGAGTCATGTTCCATGCAATTTAGGCTGTCATCTGTCTTGAAATATCAAATGTAGGCTGTCTTCATTGTGCAAAACACTGTATTCTTGGGTTTTGAGAAGAAATTTGCCATGACTGTCCATCTGTGTATGTAATTGGTCTTTGCATGAAATCTTCACACCAACGCAATGTTTTTTTCAAATGCGCTATGGAAAACAACATCACTAGATACACCACTGTACAATACAGTTTCAACCTAAGTCTATTTGCGTGCAGATTAAAATCACATTGCAAAAAATGGGCCACATACACATTACAGTATCAACCTATTCCTATTTGAGGGCAGTTTGCGTGCAGATTTAAAACGCATTGCAAAAAAAGGCCCACATACACACAGGAAGGGATGTATGCATGCTTCCTGTCTACCAGAGGAGTTGTTGTCACTTTCACCTTTTCTCTTTAGCACATTGCTGGTGATTGTTCAGAGTGAAGGAGGTGTCTGGTGGTTTGTGCTGTTGGTCTGAGATTCTGAGAGTGTTGCTGTGTCCTGTGTCCTGTCAAAAGTGTTTGTTAATTTTGTTATAATAGTTTTAAATTGTTTAACTGTCTCCTGTCCTCAGTCTTGTTGTGTGTTTGTCTTGGGGTATTTCATTTTTGTGGTTTTAGAGGGTTATTATTTTTTGGGTGAGGGGTTACTGGGGTGCAGGGAGATGCTGGCAGTGGGCAGGTCGGGAAGGATGTCTGAGCGGGCATTGAGGGGCTTCCTTTGGCTGGTCAAATTTAACCAGCCATTGATGTTGGACAGCGAAGGACGAATCCTGGAAGGGTACAATGTGGCTGTACGTAAGCTGCGTTGAGAGCGTGTGCAGGTGCAGATGCTCCGGTGCTTTGGAGTGGACCGTAACATGTGCCAGTGGAACCACTGCTGGCAAGACATGCTGGCACGTGAAGTGGACACCCTTGATTTCACCGGAGTCATGACTGGCATACAGGGTGGTAAGTACAAACCCTGATTTTATCCATGAATACTGTTACGTACATAAATAATTGACGTGTGGGACGTGAAGGTATGACGTCATAATGCTGTCTTAACACTGTGATACTGTTACAACGTGGTTAATACAATGCAAGTAATCAAAAAGACTTGCGCCTGCTGCACTGGACTTTGGATTTGTATGATTTAGTCTTCCCACTATTGTGTGTGCAACAGTAGGGAAGGTGTCGGAATAGTCAATCCTAATATCCCTTATTGTAGAGCACCATCCAGCGCAAGATGTAGTGATGAGTTCCGTTGTAATGGCCGCGTAGAAAAAGTATTGCGCTGTCAAGACCACATTGGAATGGAGGTCTCCTGTTGGACACATTTAATCAATAACATGCTTATTGTGAGCGTCTACTCAGCCATAAGGGTCGCAAGGCACAGAGGGGAGGGGGAGTTTGCATGTTCAAGTCGTTCGAAGTGGGGTGTCTGTTGAAGAGCCAGGTTTAGAGGTTTTGTTTGAAGATGTGGAGCAACGTTGTCTGTCGGAGGTGGAACGGAAGGTCGTTCCAGGCTCTGTCCATGAGGCAAGAAAAGGAGTGGACTCATGATCTGGTCTTTCAGGTGCGGGGGAACACAGCGTAGGATAGCGGGTCTGATCGTAGGGCCCTTTGGTGTGCGTGGAAACTGAGTCGTACGTTAAGGTATGCTGGGCCAGTGTTGTGGAGGGCCTTGTGGGCGTAGGTGAACATTTTGCAGGTGACTCTAGCTTTGATGGTGAGCCAGTGGAGTGTGCGCAGGAGGTGGGAGATGTGTAAGTGTCTTGGCAGTCTTGCGGTGGCATTTTGGATGTCCTGTAGCTTGCGGGTATGGTTTGTGTTTATTCCGGCATGGAGTGTGGTGCCGTAGTCGGGTGTGCTGTTGACCAGGGCATGAGTGACTGTCTATCTATGTTTGAATGGGATCCATTTGATGGTCTACCATAGGAGGCAGAGGGTGTGGAAGCAGGAGGACGAGACCGAGTAGATCTTGCGGTCCATTTTGAGTTCTGTGTCCATGATGGTTCCCAGGTTGCGTGCATGGTCCGTGGGAGTGGATGGGCTTTCAAGAGCGGGGGCCACCCCCCGCTCTTCCAGGTGTCGGTGTTTTTGGAGCAATGAGTTCTCAGGTTTTGTTCTTGTTTAGTTGTAGGCAGCTGTTTGTCATCCATTTGGCAAGGACTTCCATGCCTTCTCAATAGTTGTGTCTGGCGGTGTTGTGTTAGTTGGATGGGTAGAGGAGAAGTTGGGTGTCGTCGGCGTATGATACAATGTTGAGTCCGTAGGTTATGATGATTGGGGCCGGCAGAGCCATGTAGATGTTGAAGAGCGTAGGGCTGAGGGAGGATCCCTGGGGGACTCCACAGATGGTTGGTGTGGGGTCCAAGAGGAAAGGGGAAGTCTGACCCACTGTGTTCTGCCAGAGAGGTAGGAGCCAATCCAGTTGAGGGCCTTGTCTTGGATCCCTGTGTTGTGGAGTCTGCGTATTGGGGTGCTTTGAGAGACGCTGAGAGGTTGAGGAGGATGAGGGCAGCAGTTTTTCCTTTGTCCAGTAGGGTGCGGATGTCATCTTTTGCGGCGAGGAGGGTGGTTCATGTACTGTGGTTTTTCCTGATGCCGTATTGTGAGGAGTCGAAGATGTTGTGCTGTTTGATGAATGTTGCAAGTTGGCTGTTGGTGGCTTTCTCAATGTCTTTTGCTGGGAAAGGGAGCAGGGAGAAGGCTCTGTAGTTTGGGATGTTGGTGGGGTCTGCCTATGGTTCCTTTAGGAGGGGGTTGATCTCGGCATGTTTCCAGTCGTTGGGGAACAAGGCGTTAGCCAGGGAGCGTTTGAAGGTGTGGCAGAGCATGGGTGCAATGTTGTAGATGGTCCTGTTGAAAATGTGGTGGGGGCAGGGGTTCGTGCTGCCCCCGGAGTGGATTGACTCCATCGTCTTCAGTGTGGTGAGGGCTTTCCATTTGTCGATCGCTGGCTTCGGTTGTTGGTGGTGGTTGGTGAGGGTTCAGTGTGTTGGTTGTCTTCGTCAAAGTTGTTGTACCTCCTCATGGTTTTGTGTCGGAAAAAGATGCAGAGTTTGTCCAGAGGACTTGTGAGGTAAGGATGTCAGTGGACTCGCAGTAGTGTTGGGCTAACTCCTTGGATGATGTTGAATATTCCTTTGGTGTTGTGTGCATGAGTGGAGATTCTGTCTACAATGTCTGTTTTTGGTACATAATGATGAGTTGGCGGTGGCCCTTGGTGGCGGCTCTGAAGTTGTTGTGGTCTTCTGTGGTTTGGTGTTCCTCCATGCCCTTTTGATGCGGCGGCAAGTGCATCTGGACTCTCGAAGTTTGTTGGAAAACCATCTTTCTTCCTTGGGGGGAGGGGGGGTGGTGTACATTGTCTTCTGGGGGCTATGGTGTTGGCGCAGTTGGAGATGCATGTGTGAATGCTTCGTGCTGTGGTGTTGTGGTTGTAGTTTTCCACAATGTTTGGGGTGAAGTCGCTGAGTGATGAGGTTAGTTGTTGTGCGGTGATTCTGGTGCAGTTTCTTTGTGGGAGTAGGTAATGGTGCCTGTGGATGGTGGGTATTCGGAAGGTGAAGTAGACACATAGATGGTCAGTCCATGGAAGTTCGGTGGTGTAGCTGAAGCTGATAGAGTTTCATATTGTGAAGAGTGGCGCAAGGGTGGGTCCTGATGAGTGCGTGTGTTTGGTTATGATCTGACAGAGTACAATGTTGTGGAGGTTGTCCAGGAGGGATGTGGTACTGGGGTACAGCTGTTTGGCAGGGTGGAAGTTGAGGTCGCCCAGTGGGTTGAAGTTGGTTGACGCAATGGCATGCGGGGAGATGATGTTGGTGATGGAGTTGGCGAGAGGTCCAAGGGGGCAGCAGCGGTGGCTGAGACACGGGCGTGAAAGGAGTAAAAGTAGGTAGAAAGGGAATAAAAGAGTAAGCAGCAGAAAGGCAGAGAATGCCGAGAAATACATTAGGTAAGAGGGTGAAAACAAGTGAAGTACAAGTTGAAAGAGAGAAAAATGGAGCAGAAAGCAGGAGACAGGGGTCCACTGGACCACCAGGGATGAGGCCCAGGTAAATCCGCGGGTGGAGGAGGGCTTCAAACACTCACATTAGAGAGTGCAGGGGCTTGGTGGAGGCCTCATTCAACGGTGGAGCTGCCAGGGTGGGGGAGCAATTTCACTGACAATTAGTCAGTGATCTTGCTCGTCTGTCCCCGCAGCGGACGTCATGAAGTAGGGGTCAAATTACAAAACATTTGCTGAGTGAGGTGTGAGGTGCAATATGTTTACGCATGATGTGTTCACATCAGAGACACAAAGCTGCATCATATTGACAAACATAGGGGGCTATTTTGGGTGCCCCACTGCGCTGGATCAACACTTAGCAATGTTGTGCCAAAGCTGGCACACTAGTGCAAAAAATGTGTGCAGGATAACGTATGTTTGTGTACAGTAAGGGAGACTGTACATGTACAATCCAAGCCATTGTGTGTGTGAGCTGTGTGCTGGCCAGAATCTAGTGTAAAAATTGCAGTCCTCCATACATTGTGTAACCGTAGCTATGCTGCACCTGTACATAGTTCATGTGTGAGAATGAATTTGAGAGGTCAAAAGACACAAAGGAAATAGGTAATCTCCATAGTGTCATACCCTACAAATCTCTGTGTAACTGCCTTTTTCAATCTTCTGAGATGCTATCATTCACAGAGCAAGTATTATCTCATGGCTGTGTAGAAATGGTGCCTTGAGATTGTGTCACACAACTTATATGTGCATGTCTGCCAGTAGTAATGTATTGTGTGGGTCGCCTCTGCATTCACAGCTCTTGTGTGAATGGCAGTCAAAGTAGACACACTCATGTGGCCAACATGTGGCCAACATGAAAGGCAACACCACAGTTATTTAGCTTTTTCAGTTACAGTAATGAATTTCATATGAATATGTCACATTTGTTTACGTCTGGTAACAACACATATTCACATTTGTTGTCTCACAGATGGTCGTCAAACTATTACACAGAGGGACATAGACAGATTCCGGGACCCACATGCCACTGGTGAGTATGGACATTAAATATTGGCATGTTGTGGTGTCATGAATGTCTGTGCCAAATGCTGCACGTTGTCGATTAGCAGTATCGGTGTGTATCACATGTCCCTTGCCTACAATGTGAAGATGTATTGTGTAAGGCATATTTGTGTACTGATTCACAGTTGTGACTTTGCCCATCAACAGTCAGTGAGACACATTTCAATTGAGGGGCATAATTTCAAGCCCCAAACTCCGCCACTGCGTCACTTTCACTGAATTTGTGTTGGCAATAGGGTCCTCGGCTTCTTGCCGATGTTGAGTTACGCTGCCTTGTCAAGAAGGCACACTTTCCTGCTGTGTTTATCGTCAAAGAGGTGTGCAGTTGGTGTTGCGTTGTGCCCAAGGAGGTAGTGCTTTTCAGGCTGTGCAAGCTGACAGACATGTTGTCACAGTGATTTATTAGGTATGCTGCATAGCAGCTTCACAGAAGTGGCAGTGGCTAGCTTTGAGCCAAATATATCAATGGCATGTTACACAAACACATATCAAAGATGTATATATTCATTGCAATTGCATCTTTGTGCACTGCGATGGTGTTGTCAGATTCTGTCGGTGGGGACATTCCATGCTTGACTCTGGATCATGCGTACAAACTCCTCTGTCAGAACACTGCTTATCGACGCCTGAGGCTTGAGCTGGGCGGTCACCTTTAGATCTACTTTTAAAACCTGTTTTTAAAACTTGCTGTAATATCGCCCCCCTAGAGCAGCTGGACTATTTGATAGTCAGCTTTTTGACTTTATCACGCAGCCAGCCCTCCGTTACAAAAAATTCCTCATTTTAGGTGATTTAAATTTTCACTTTGATGATAGAGAATGTAAGGAGGCACAGGAATTGGCGACAGCTCTGGCATCACTGAGCTGAATCTTCAATCCACCACCCCTTCACACTAACATGGCCATCTATTGGATCCCATTTTTGCTAATTGGGTGGGCATTACTACCTTCCCTCCGGTCAAAATTATCTGGTCGGATCACTTCATTATCCCGTTCCTGGCTGATAATACACTTACAGAAAACAGACTCTTGAAACCCCCCTCTGTGAAACGTAGAAGCTGGAAAAAGTTTAATCAAGAAGCCTTTAGACTCGGTCTTCAAAAAAATCCCCCTCCGCAAAGCAACTCCCTTCAGGAGGCTTGGATAAATTATTAAAACTGGCTGTCCACTGCCCTGGATGAGATAGCTCCTTGGACATCCAAGCCCCCAGTTAGGCATTCCAAATCCGCTCCCTGGTTTTCGGAAAAATTAAAACTTGCCAGAGTTAGAGGCAAAACTTTAGAGCGAAGCTGGCGAAAACATTACAATCCTGAGTATAAATTATTATATAAGAGTGAACTTAACAAATACCATAAACTAGTTAGGTCTGAAAAAAGTCGCCATCTTAAAAGCAGGATTGACTTGGCGGACAACCCCACAAAAGAACTTTTTTTTATCTATAAAGAACTAACGATCCCTACTAGATTGGAAGCTCAAGATACTTACTCGAAAGAACTCTGCGACGCCATTGCTGATTTTTTCGTAAGCAAGATCGATAAAATTCATGCCACCTTTACAAAGGATGAGGCCAGTTCGAGTTAACTTGTAACAGCCAATAACAACAACACGGGGACTCCTGGTCTCACCTGTTTTATTACTCCTGAGAAACAAGAGCTACTTAGCATTCTAAATAGTATACAATCCGGCTCCCCGAGCGACGTGTGTCCGCCGACTCGCTGCAAAGGAGTCATGGAGACCACAATAATTGACTATATCAGACTTATTGTGTCGCTCTCCTTCCAAGAATGCCAGGTATTGGATGCTTGGAAAACCGCCAAGTAATCCCCCTTAAAAAGAAGGCCAACATCCACATCTCACAATTTCAAAACCTTCGCCCCATCTCCCTCCTCCCTTTTTGTGCTAAGATTGTGGAAAAGGTAGTGAATAAGCAGCTTATGAGCTATCTGAAAGAACATTCTCTCCTGCACTCCACTCAATCAGGTTTCAGAGCTGGATACTCTACCAAGTCTGCCCTACTTTTTTCCACTGAGAGCCTCAGGACCATAGTGGACGAGGGAGAGACAGCAGCGTTGGTACTATTAGACCTAAGTGCAGCCTTTGATACCGTGCTGCACTCAACGCTGCTGTCTCGGCTATTTGATATGGGAGTTAAGGGACATGCCCTAGCATGGATGCAATCCTTCTTAGATAAAAGGAACTTTCAGATGCACTGCCCCCCCTTCAAATCATCGCTCAGGAAAGCGAGCCATGGGGTTCCTCAGGGCTCGAGCTTGAGCCCTACCTTATTTAATATCTACATGGAACCCTTGGCTCGCATAGTTGAGACTTATGGGGTGGGCATAGTCAGCTACGCTGATGACACCCAATTGATGTTCAAGCTTACGCCCGACCACAGAGAGGATGCCACCAATTTCTCCAACTGTCTATCTTCCATAGCAGCTTGGATGAATAACAACTGTCTTCGCCTTACTGGCGATAAAACCGAGCTGGTGGTGGTGGGAAAATCATCTTCCGCATGGTCTCACATGTGGTGACCTGCGGAATTAGGCAGTCTGCCCTCTCCTGTGATGTCAGTGCGTAACCTGGGCATAATACTTGACTCCAGCCTCTAATACATGTCTCATGTCAGCAAAGTCACAGCTAGGTGCTTCAGCGTACTGAAGGTTTTTCGGAAGGTATTAGATCTCCTTCCCATGGACTCCAGGATTGTCCATGCCCTAGTAACCCCCCCATCTGGACTATGGGAACGCCCTGTTACTCGGTTTGAGCAAAAAAGGACTTTGTCAACTCCAGTGTGCTCAGAATGCCACTGCGCGCCTTGTGCTCAAACTCCCCCGCAGAGCCTCAGGGAAATCTGCCTTGTCCAAACTCCACTGGCTCCCCATCAAGGAACGAATCAAATTTAAGTCCTTGTGCTTTGCTCACCGCATCGCCCATGGCACTGGGCCAGGATATCTACAAAGTCTTCTTACAATACATCGCCCCACCAGGAATTTGAGATCTTCTGGAACGATGCTATTCAAAATCCCTAAATTTACCAGAGCCAGGATGGGCGGCTGCCAAGTGTTGGAACGAGCTTCCGCTTGAGCTCCGCATGGAACCCTCTGAAATCAGGTTTCGGGGAAAACCTAAAACTCTTCTTTTCCTACGCACATAATCCCTATCCATTCTTTGTCCTTGTCTGGCCCACCCGTGCTCCTGTCCTCTGAGCTTCTTTGCAGTATTCAGCGCGGGGACACTCTGTTTTTGAGTAACCGGGCGCTTTATAAATTGCTTTATTATTATTATTATTATTATTTTCTGTCACAATTGGTGACTACTCCACACGCATTTTCAACGAATGCTTTAGCTCTGCATTATTTGCTGTCCCATGTATTTAAAAATGCAGGGCTCTACGCCACTATCTGCGATTAAGCATTAGCCATAGCAATAAGACAACCCTCATGACCCCAGGGTACAGTTACAATGTGGAATACTTTGGAAAAGTTTGTGTTGTAATGAGATACGTGTTCTTATTTACTACGGAGATTAGCAGTTGCAAGACATGCATGAGTGTCAATTTTGGTAAAATGATGTCTCCCCCTCTCAGTGGCAAAACATCACCCATTGTATAGTAATGAGGGAGTGAGGAACAGCGCATCATGTCAAAGTCAGTTCAGACACAAAACATGTTTCCATGCGTGCTGCATGATGCAGCATGATTGAAAGTGTGAGTAGGGCTGTCCCAGTCTTATTCCTGTGCATGTAGGGTGACCTGCCAATAGATTGACAAGCACACCTGCACACAGACAGTCTTGTGCAAGAGTGCCTGTCTTGGCGCTGACTTGATGAACTGCACACAGTTGCTGGGGGACACACAGGGCGGCACAAGTGCATTGTACATAAGATGCAGCAGTGTATCACAGGACAGGATGAGGGTGGTAATGTACACAGAGGGCTAATGCCTCTCTCCTCCAATTAATTGTACATGTCACCCTCAGTCAGGATGTCCAATGGTGCCTTGTTTTGACCGTGTCAGTCTCATTTTGTTGTAACAGTATATGTCCCATGCCATGCATTGTCATGTCAGTCTCCACAGCATGTAGTCAATGAGTCATGCTTCAACATTTGGTTGACCAGGTCAGTCTCTGACTTCACATAGTTACGCTGGTGTGTTGGCTCACATGCTGATTTGATCTTGGTATACAGATTTCATTTTGAACATTGACACACTCTAAAGAACTGAAACTTAACATTGATTATATTTTACAGACAACATGACACCAGCAGAGCAACATGCCTTCCAGGTGGACAAGGACTGGTACCTTCATGTCAAGAAGGTTGCCTAAGGTTACAGACTGATAGTGAGGAGATATCGGAAAAAGCGGAAGGCAGGAACATCTAAAGCATTGCAGGAATGTTAAAAAAAAGCAGCCAGCCCATCCCCAGACCTTCTGGGGCCAGTGTGGTGTCTCACCCTGTCATTCCCACGCTGACCACCCCCGCCCAGGTGCCAATACCACCTGCACCTGCAGATCACGGGAGCATTTTAATGTCATGGCCAGGAGGATGATCACTGCGAACAATTCCCTCCTCATAGACATTCGGCGAGAATTGTTGTACCTTAACAGGAACTTGCATGACATTCGTAAACACCTTGGACTAGAGGGATTCCTCCCCATGTTGGCCCCCTTCCCCCTCTTCTCCCTTTCCACAATGTTAATTTTTTAATGTTAGGTAGTGTTAGGGAAGTTTTGTAAGTTTTAGGTAGAGTAGTTTTAGTGTAGGCCTAGTTAGTGGTAGATTTAAACACATTTTTTCAATTTCTAGTATTTGATGGTATTTGGGGATAAGTTTAATTTTCCCTTGGGTGGGGGGTTGATGTTTAAAAAGTTGTTGCGTGTTTAGGAACAGTAAGGACAGAGAGTTAGGGTTAAGTAAACTATTCATAGTTAGTTTAGATTTAGTGTTAGTATTATTGATTAGTGCTAGTGTAGGAAATTTAAATATTTTATATTGATCAATAAATAATGTTATTTTTGATTTCTGCTTGCACTTATGTCAGGTATGATGTGGGGGAGTGGGGCTTGTTCCATTTTATGCAACTCATACCATCACTGGACAATTCCTTGACTTAGTATCTATGGTCATGACCTGTTACTTAGCAAGTTGGATTGTGTCAGGATACCTTAGATGTGAGCACAGTGAACTTGCATGGCTGACAGGTTGGCAAATATGGTTTACGGTCTAGTCTAGTGACAGTTTTTTGTGACGTGCTACATCTTAAGTGTGATGCACAGAGTTGTACTGCACATTGTTGCACATTTACAACACAACATAGGGGCATTGCATTGTGAGTATATCGAAGTTGCTACAGTTAGCCATCATGGAGATAGATGTATGCACCGGCTACCACACATAGCTTTAAACACATGCATATCAGATGCTCTGGGCTCTGAGTCCATCTACATTGCAAAGACCTTGGCACACTTGATGTGTGGTGCCAGTGTATCAGCTTGCTTTGCCTTACATGTTCCTGTGCACGGCGCTCAATCTCCATGCCATGCATGAAGGTGGTCATTTGTGTGTCCATTGGTAACGTCACATGCCCCACCAGTGTTTGTGATTCACATGAGTTATGTGAGAATGAGTTATGACTTTAAAATTGAGGTAATTCACAACTGTCATTTAGGAGTTGCACTGTTAGGTATACTGACTTAACTCCTACTATCTTCCTTTTATGACTCCCTTAATTAGTTAAGTTATACGTTTGTCACAGATGACGTTTTGTTGCAGGCACACTGTTCTGCTGCACACAAGTGGTGACATGTTGCATTGCTGACTGTAGCAACAGTGTCATAGTCACTCGTCCCACTTTTTGCACTGGCTCATAGTGATGACACCCTTGAAATGTTGCTACTGATTCAGACTATATGCTAAGTGCAGTGCAGCAGACATCCGTAGACACATTGCCCAATATGCTCTCAGTGGGTAGAGCATGAGAGGACTCACAATTTGTTAGGCATTGTTTGTGCACAGGTAGGGGCTGAATGACACTTTGCACTTTGGCTATAGTCACTATTGTAAACTCCACTTCACTGAGGCAGACTTTATTATTCCATATATGTATGTTAGACATGTGCCCTTAGGTCTCATCATCAATGGGAATCTGGTGTGCAACATCTAGGGATGTGATATGCAATGAGCAACATCACAACAAGCTTCGTCCACTACGTCGAGTGTACGTAGATATGCCAGGAGATTATGGTTTGCAATCGTTCTGGGTAACACTACTTGTGTCCTGCAACAGACTTGTACATTTTATCACACATGCCTATTTCCTCAAAGGACGTGGGTCAAAGTTGGTATATTGCTAGATTGTGTATCTGATCAATGAGGGCACAGAAAGTTTACACATACACGCTCATCTCACTGCCTATACATGTGAGGTAACACATGTACATAGCATGTATTTCCTTGGTGGACCTTCTTTTGGACTCACAGACCATCAATTATTTACTGAGTTCAATACTTGATTGGTCATGTAAATACGCATCTGTGTGAATTTGATAATTTTATTTATAGTACAAGGGGGAACACTGGAACAGTACTTGCCCATAAAACCCAACATTACATGGATACCCGTTAGAGGGGCAGACAGAGTCCTTTGGGAGTGACAGATCCAAGGGAAGAGGCGGAGTTTGCAGTGTCATTGTCAAGAAAAAATCATATATGGAAGTCCATGTGTAGGTCCAAGGTCAGTGTTGAGGGACATTGGAAGACAATCGAAGAGGAAGTTCAGTGCCATGATAGTAAGAACAGAGCCAAGGTAAAACAGGCATTTTGGTGTCAATGGTTGCTGTGTTTCCTTCTTAGCAGTGTGGTACAATAATCTTCATCTTTGTCCTCTGATGTGTCATGTGGCTCACATGTGGGTGGTGGTATGGTGGGTGCAGCACTGTGAGGCACGGACACATCAGGGGGCAGAGATGAGGATGTGGAGGCGCCAGCATTAGCAACAATTGGCGCCAAACTTTGGGGCAGCACTGAGGTGACGAGCAGATGCAGGGCCTGTTAGATCCCAGCTACGTTGCGCAGGTGTGCAGCCTTGGCAGCCATCCGTTGTTCTTCCCTTCGCTCCCTGCTCTTCATTATCCGTGAAAGTCTGGACAAATCTGCGCAGATACTATTGGAGCTACCCTGCTGAGACAGAGTGTCTAGGCTATGAATCATGACTCCAGCGATGTCATCCAGGGAGCGTTGGAGAGCATTGAGTGGGATGTGGATGTCTGTCATCCTCTGCATGTGGTCCCGGATGTGACTCAGACACCCATGTATGTCGTCCATTTTGGCTGCCAGGCTCTCTAACCCTCCCCGCACCTGATCACGCGTCTCCCGCTGGACCTCAAGCACCTGGCGGTGAAAAACCTGATATCTGTCCTCAATGTCCAAGGGTAGGGGTAGCTGTGGTGGAGGAAGGTGCTTGCTGCTGGGTGGTTTGTGCAGGGGATGGGGTTGGCGCAATGCTGCTGGGTTGCCCTGCTCCTGTAGATTGTGTGCCAAGGGAGTTCAGCATCTGTAGGAATTCCTCCTGGTTGATGGCCGGGTACTCTTCCAAGTCATCAGTGAGGAGAGGGTCATTCTGCTGTCCAGGAGGTGTTGTCTCTCCCTCTGCAATTTGTATGGGAGATACAGTTTAACAATGTGTTACATTAGGAGCATGCATTCGTTGACTTTACAAGCAGTCTGCGGGAGACTGTACATTATGACTGTTTTGGAGGAGATGCACATTTTTTGCTGGATGGTGATTATTTCAAGGACATCTCAGATGTGAGTTTGTACTTGTACATTGTCATCTCACATTTTACCGATATGACAAATATGTTTTGACAGTGCCTACACACAAGCGCTACCTGTTATGTCCCCATTTCAGTTGTGTGAGTGATGCAGTTCGTAACAACGAGTAGTAAATGTTGATGTACTCAGATTTGTTTGTGTGTGCACTGCATTGTGTGATAGTGTCACCTGCTGCTTTTGTTTTACAGCCCCTTGTCCCTTTCAGGCAATGAGCATTTGACTTCTGTGAATGTACAATGCTGAGATGTTGAAAGCTGTGGTGATTATGTGTCTTGGTCAGAGTTGGGACACTTGTGCATAGTAGGTCCTCAAATGTCTTGTTCACATCAGGGGTTGTGTGTACAGAAGGATGTGTCAGAGTGTGAGGCGCTCCTTTGAGGAGGTGGTCCACACTCCGCCACACCAGTGAGGTGTACAGCAGCATGTAAATATGTTTGTCCTGCAGGCATGCTATTCATCATGTCCTGTCACTTGCCTTGTCAGTGTGGCTCACAGATCTGCAGCTTTGCAGGGTACTGCACATGTGCATGTGTTTTGTGTGAGATTAGTTTTGTGTGAGGAGGGCCCTCTTTTGGCACATCAGCAATGAGAGCCTAATTGCTTTTTCAACTGGGCTGCACTATGTAGGACACATGTGCATCTATGTAGCTTTGGCGGTTGTGATTTTTCTTGTGTGCATTCCGTCAGTCATGTTTAAGCTTGCATGTATTTCTCACTGCACTTCTGTTGGATCACCCATTCTGAGTATGGTGCAGCATGTATTGCAATCGCTGTTGCTGTCTGAGCAGACAGTGTCAACACCCATTACCCACAACTTTTACCCCACATGTGGTGTGTGTTGGCAGTTGCGGCCCGTATAGGGTGTGCTGCCGGGCGGTGACGTGGGGTGGAGGAGGGACAGTGTGGGGGGTAGTAAACACCGGAATACGGATGAATGCTGGTTAGTAGACATTTAAATCAATAAAACGAAAATAGTTGTGCGCCCTGCATTGCCAAATGCGATGTAGGGCACGCAACGAAATTCGTTTTATTGATTTAAATGTCTACTTACCTGCATTCATCCGGTTTCCAGTGTTTACTACCCCCCACTCTGACCCTCTCCCCTGCCCCACATCACCACCAGGCAGCACGCCCTATACGGGCCCCTACTGGTGTGTGGTACCGGAATTTGAGTATGTTGATTTTCAGATGCGTATTTATGTTGCTCAGGACTTGTGAGTGCCACCCTCATAACAGATGCAAATGGCATGGTGATGTGTATTTGTGTATTTGCCACGCATCTGCTGACATGGATGATACATGCTGTCTTGGTTCCGGATAATCAATGCCTGGCTTGGCGTCTGGGTGATAACTAACATGACTGGATGTTTGACCACATCTGCCCTACTGTAATCCTGCAGGAATCAGCGCCCTGGCCCCAGTATCACCCTGCTGGCGATCCTGGTGAGGCATGAGGTATTGTGTAGTGCCTTGGAGTGGTGGCAGCTCAAGCAGGGCCACACCGGCAGAGAAGAACGACAGACTAGTCCCGAGGTGCGGGCGAGTCGCAAGATGGCGGCGATCGGGCAGATGAGGAGCGGCTGAGAAGCGCTGAGATAACAGCAGTCTTTGCACCGTAGGAAATTGTGCAGAGCTATGGGGGTAATCAGAGCCCTATGGAACTGGCCAGTGTGAGATCGTGGGCCTAGCGCTGGGTCACCCTGCACAGCAGTGAGTGAGCAAACTCCGCCCTGCGAGGCAGCTTCTTTGCCCCGTAAGACAACTTTGGAGCCTGAAGCGGCACTGCGGGGGGCCCGGACTGGCTGTGACACTTTTCGGCGACGCAAAGCAAAGTAATTGATCAGGCTGACACCCGCTGCACTGGGACTTGTGGGTGTACGGCTGGGCGGCCCCAGGCTGGGAGAGCCTGTGCAGAACAGCTCTGTTGGCAGGAGAAATAGCTTGCAGCGGATACCAAGGAGCCCTTGGGGCCGAAGCTCAGTGGAGTCAGGAGATGGTGGAGCAGTTCACAGTTTGGCCACAGCATGGGTAAACCCAGAGGTCGCTGAACCTGTACCCCATTAGAACAGGACGATGATGCAGCGTCCCAGTCATGATCGCCCCCGGACGACCAGATGCAAGCGCAGTTAACAGATTCTTGCGGCAATAGCGGACACAAAGGTGACACTCCACCATGACATTAGTACGGTGGCAGAGGGTCTTGGTCTCCTACGGGATGAGCACAAGAATTTATCAGACAAGGTCAAGAAAAATGAGACCACTATCGCAAAACTGGAACCAGCGCTGCTTGTTGGGACGCGGCAGCTGTAGGCCTTAATGGACAGAGTGAGTGTGCTTGAACGCAGGGCAGAGGACGCGGAAGGGCGCACTCGCCGGAACAACGTCCAAGTGGTGGGGCTGCCCAAGGGGGCGGAAGAAGGCGATATGGTGGCCTATCTGGAGAATTGGTTTCGATCTGTCATAGCCCTGGAAGGTCACTCGGAATTTTACACGCTTGAAAGAGCACACCGAGTACCGGCAAAAGCACTGGCCCCTGGAAGACCGCTGAGACCGGTAGTCACTCGATTGCTACATTTTAGAGACCGTGACTTGCTTCAACAGAAAGCAAGACTTGGGGGGGGCCTTTGCAGTGGCCAATGCAAATGTCACGTTATTTCCTGACCACTCGTCAGAGGTGCAGTGCAAGAGGGCTTCATATTTGGCAGTTAAGAGGACCCTTAGAGATGAGGGTCTTCAGTACTCTTTGATGTTCCCAGCGAGATTGCGCATAATCCTAGATTGGGACACGCACTACATGGACTCCCCTAGTGAAGCATGGGACTGGCTGGAGACCTACAGGAAAGAGAAGCCAAGGGGTGAAAGACTGGAGAGAGCACGAGATGGGGCAGAGAACAAACCAAGGGGCTCACGTAGGAGGCCCTTGCTAAAAGGTCAGCATTCAAGAAAAAGTATTTTTCAAAAAGCCTTTAAATTGGCATCACTCATTTTAAATGAAACTCTAAATCAATATCAAATATAATTCAATAAAATCAATTCAAATATGGTATATGTAGAACTTTCACCAGACATTATTACATGGAAATAGCTAATGTTAGAAATACCCTCAATATTCATCAAAGGATACAATTCTCTAAATTCACACTACAACATGTGTTTTCCACTTTCTATACACTATAGACTGTCTGATATTATTATGCAAGATCGTACCAAGTTTCTACACACTTTTCTAAATGGTGTATTTTAACTGAAGGCATTTAAAACACTAGGCCATTGTATTAATAGCACAATTTTCATCAGTAAATGCTACTAAACAACATGTTCTTAAGAAATTCTCATTAGTGCCACTCATTTATATGTATTAGTAAGGCTTTGAATGTATATTTTCTTCTTCTTTTAAAGCACGCTTTTATGGTGCATCTACTACACTTGTCTCATTTTCTTGTGTCACTGTGACTAATGTGTGCTAAGAATACTTTCAATTTTCTGTGTCTTTAGTCAGTAAATGTGTCCTATTTTATGGTTTTCAAAATCTTGCGTCATTATTCATATATGTACATAGGGCGGGAGTCTTAGGTAGACGCTGTCAACCCACAATTTTCTGCTGCAAAGCTGGCCGCTTTCAAATTCACTGAAATATGCTGAACTCATCTTTGTGTAATTTTCTGACACTGGGACACTTGAAGACAGGCAGGGAAGGGGCTTATCATATGCCAGCTTCACCCATAACAAAAGCCAGGTTTAAGGGACCATTAGGCCTTTTTTTTGGGAGTATCCAGGCTGGGGGCTATCCAGAGCCTCACACTTACATGCAAAGGAGAGGAAACAAAGACTCACATCTCATCACTTCATAGGTACTTAAGAGAGAAATGCTTTTGACTTTGTGATGCATGTTTTGCATGAACTGTAAGAATGTCAGATGTGTTGGTCGCCCCAGTATTTACAAGAATAATAATTTAGATACCACTGTTTTGTTTTATTTCTCTTATAGGGCTTTAGCACTACAGTAGTGTCAGAGCAATATAAAAGAAATAAAACAAAATAGTGGTATTTAAATTGTTATTTGTGTATGTGTGATGTAAAGCACTCTGACACCCTGCACTATTCATCCTAGTGCAGGGTGTCAGTGCACTTTACATCACACGTACAGATTATACATTGACAATAAATCATACGCATGTACATCAATATAAACAATATGTTACATAAGACAGTGAGGGTTACAAGGTGTAGGAGCCCCATGTCCTCATACATCACTTTGCTATATTAGAAGGATTACAATTTATGAACTGTGACAAAGTGACAAAAGAATCTCTGTCTTAACCCCTTCCATGCTTGTGATGGAACCACTCGGTCACTAGCCACGGGTGGTGTGTGCTAATTTCGGAGTGGTTCCATCATGCCGCGGCCGCTCCGCCCACGCGGCACTGATTCCCCGCCTGTGCGGGCGAATGCGCGAGTGGGCGGAGTCGTGAAATCTGAGCCAAAAAACTATAGACCTATCTCACTCCTGGACAGTACGGCTAAACTTATAGGTCCGATCCTATTGAATAGATTCGAGGAATGGGCTACTGGCAACAATGTCCTGATCCAGTATGGCTTTAAGAAGGGGAAAGGGACTCAGGACCAATGTTTAAACCGGAGTTTGCTCATCGCCAAATACTCACAAGCAAATCTCAAGGCAAGCTTTACTTGGCCTTTATGGACCTCTCAGCAGCTTTTGACTGCATGGCTCATCATTTGTGGGGAATTAGGAAGGATATGGAGGTCAACAAGGCCATCATCTTTTTTATCAGACTACTATATTCCATGGCTGGGGCATGTATCCACTATGGGAAGCAAGGAGAGTGTGCCAGGTGGCTCCCTATTAATAAGGGGGTCCAACAGGGGTGCGTTATTCCTCCGTTTCTCTTCTCTTAGTACACCAACGGAGTTGAGGCCCTGTCATGTTGTTCCTATAAATCTATATGGGATCTGAGCGTTTAGGTAACATAAACTGTAGGAATGGTGTCCAGACTAATTCCAGACACCTCCACCGGATTTGCTCACCTGTATACAAGTTAGCTCAGTGGCACTATGAACCCCTCTTACCAAGGAGCCAATAGTTTCTGGCAACTATCGAACATGACAACCCTGTCCCCTCTAGGATTGTGGAAACAGTACAGTTTTTGCTCAGTCACTTGTAATCACTTTGTCTCAGAGAGATACACAGAATGAACAACAAAAACGTTTTCAATAAGCATTTATTGAACCAGCGTCATTCTAGTGTATAATATGTGTACTGCAGGGTCCATGAGTTTTTCCCGACATAAAAAGAGTTCTCACGCTCTGATCTGTATTAATACCCGTTTTCTAAGTTTTGAATCAAAGTATCATAGAGGGTTAATGTGTCTCCTACAAAGCACATTATGTAACACACAGATGACAGATTTTGTTTTTATGTAAATGGTTAAGTGGGTTACTGCTTTTAACTCCTTGGCCGTGGAGGTAATTCCGCCGCGGCCCTGGGGGTGAAGGAGGGGTCGCCATGCTTGTGACAGAACTACTCGGTAAGAGCCAGGGGCGGGCTGTGATTATGACGGAGTGGTTCCGTCACGACTCCGCCCACTTGCGCATTCGCCCGCACAGGCGGGGAATCAGGGGGGAGGGGGTAGGAAAGGGATAGGTTAGTGAGTTGGGGGGTTAATTTGGCTTTCCATAATTGAAATGGGATTGTGCAGTGCAGATATTACATAAGATGATTGACGAGCAATGTTGGGCAGTTTATTGAGTATGTGTCAGTTTTAAGTCAGAGAATCATGGGGAATGGGTGGGTGATAAGAGGGCAATGCATCATAGATCAGGAACTAGACTAAATATAACAGAATTGTGATGTTAGCAACTGTCAAATGACATATGAGCGTGCCTAATGGATATATATTGGAAAGTCAATAAAGTTTGTTTTACAAAAATAAAAAAGACATGGCTGGATGTTTGTCCAGTGACACAGTTGAATTAACACACTGATGTGTTTACATGCACATGATCATGTGATGGCCAACTCAAATAATGTCAGAGGTGGAATGCTGTTATCAGTTTGGCAGATGTGTACACTTGGTGGTGGATGAGTGAAATTTTACCTTATGATTTAGTGTGCCATTTGTGGCTTTTTAATTGTTTGTGGCAACTTTGATATCCTTGCTTGTTGTCATACTTTGGTTGGCATACTTCTTTATGGGGACATTGTGGTTGTGTGAATTTGTCACAACAACAAGTCATGCAGTACAGCTTTTTGAGACACATTGCTGATATGCATTGTCCACGTACCATGGTGTTGCAGGTATAGCCCCCCTGCTCATTGCATGCCATTACCCCATGAGTAAAGTCTGCAGCATGTGTGCATTTAGTCATATGACTCTTTTAGCCATCGGCCTACATGGTCACTTTTTTGTGACAATGCATCTGTTGCCAGTATGCAGACTCACTCAATGCTTTCTCACTTCCTGTACGCAGAACTGCATTGCATGAACAGGTAAGGGTGCATATTGCTTGCTGATGCGTGAGGCTGTCACAATGTTCCCCTTGCCTCATCACCACGCATATCCAATTCAACAGCACAAGGTTGCATCTCCCAGATGCCCAAATGTGTATGCAGTGTGAATGTGACACATCACGTGCACGAGTAAGCATGCCAACAACAAGCTCAGCACACCTGCAACATTGCGCATGTGTCTGACTTGTGTGCAAGGTCGTGGATGGTCATCAAGGGTGATCTGTCACATTCACACTGCAAACTCATTTGGGCATCTTGGCCCTGCGGCCTTGTGCTGATGAATTGGATATGGGTTTTGATGATGCAAGGGGTGCATGTTGCCAGCCTGAAGCATCTCTAGGCGATGTGGCACTTTGCTATTTGATGTTGCCCTTATTTTGTGGTCTGATGTTGTACCTGGACTGTGTTGGGCTAACTTTTCGGTGCACATTTCAAAGTCTGTGTGCCCGGCAATATGTGTCTTGCAATGTTTTGATTGAGTCAGGTGATATGTGTCCATGCTACCTTGCACAGGGCTATCTGGGACCTGATCCACAGTAATTGGGGGTATGCCATGCAATGTATTGTGCATGAGTGCCACTGTGCCCATCCACCCCGTCCACCCACTCCATGGTTGGTACTCACCCTGTGGTTGTGTCTGCTCACATTCTGCAGTATCCTGATCTGGCACTTCGACCACTGTTTCATCAGTGATGACTTGGGCCACTATTTCCTCCTTCTCATCTAGCTCCAACAGGGGCACTTGACTCCCACCTCCAGTTGCATTTGCTGACTTCTGGTTGGCTGCTAGTTTTTCCTTGGTATTTTTCTTACTATCATTCCAGCGCTTCTTTACCTTGTCCACTGTCCTCTTCTTCCTATCTCCAACAGCATTCACCTTGGCCGTAATGTCCTCATATATTTCTTTAGGTATCGCCTGGTAACTGCAGCGCGAAGCGCGGTCGCCAGCGAGATCTATCGCTACTGACTTGCCTCGTCCAACACGGCAGGATCGGTGAGACCGCCTTGAACTCTTCGTAATTGTTGGCAGAACGCCACTGTGAAAGTGAATTTACCGCTCGATATAAGGGTTACTTTTCCTGAGTTACACTCGGTTTATGATTCTACTATGGAGATTAGGACCTCGCATTTCTAACAGCAAGTTTCTATGTGGAAGTTTTTTATCCTTTCCATACTCTCCCCCTTGGACGCAAGGACTACTATTGGCGTTTCTTTCCAGAATTAACGATTTGTGAGCCTATGATACCACATATTTGGTGGTTGCTCCAGTTGTATACAGATGGCCCCTTTAAACACCTGCTATGGTTTTTTCGCCCTGAAGAAGGAACAGCGTATATGTTTGTTTTGTGTTCCGAAACATGCGTAGGCGTTTACATATTTTAGTCTGTGCATCTGTTTTGTTTTTTGAATTTTCATATCAGGTGTCGTTGTTAGATGTTTATGATTGTTTAAAACAACTATTTTTTTATGTTTGTGTTTGAAATGTAAAATTGTGTATGTTGTTTAATGTTTCTTTTATGGGCCGCTGTGCTTGTACATTTCATACTGTCATATGTATAAAACATAATATTTTTAATATGTTTTAAAAAATATATATTTTTATTAAATCAAACTTCTCATTGACAGTTATGACAACAAGTAGACATTGAGTTTACATTTTCTATTATAGTACATCTTTGGATACCCAATTCCTCCCATTGTATTAATATTACATCTTTCCGGATAAAGTTATGTTATAAGGCGCCATCCGCGAGACAGCGACACCGGCAGCTACCAGCCGGAGGCGCAAAAACGGCGGCCCGGCTCCTGTAGTGACTGGAACAGACGGGCCTCTCACAGCAGCTGGGAGGCTATACTGCCGCACCAGAGGTTTCCCCGACTGGTGTGGGAGACCACAGGTGGCGACTGCTGGAGATCCGACAGCGGGCCCTGGGGGTGCGGCCCGTGACCAGAGGCGCTGACTGAGACGGCGCGAGAACTACCCGAGGCCCCGGCTTGGGCCTACCAGACGGGGATGCAGCGGCCACAGGCAGAGTCGGACTAGACCGCCGCCACATGCAGAGGTGAGGAGCGCGGCACGGCGGACCAAGGGACATCAACCCGGGGGGCAGACACTCGAGCCCCCGGTGCTCATTGAGCCTGGACTGACGCCGCTGGGGCCTGGGGACTCGTGGCTACCACAGCTAGGCGCCCACAGGGGGCAGTGGATTCACCTGCAAGGGAGCGCATCAGAGACGGCCTCTGGGGCAGAAGGGAAGTAATCAGGGGTATTACATGAGCCTCCGGAGGGTGCCCCGGGCTTCACATCGCGACGCAGTGGGGGACCCGCATCGTGGATATCGGCCACACGCCGACACAACCGCCCCGTGACCACAATCTGGGAGCGGAAGACAAAGGGAGCCCGAGGGAACCACCACAGGGACGAGAGAGATCGGGGGGCACCAAACGGGCCTCGGAGAGTGATCTCGGGCGGACCACTGCTCCACACCGCGGCGTAGCGAGGGGCCCCGCATCAAGAGCGCCGGCCGCACGACAAGGCGGCTGCCCCGGGACAGCACCAGGGGGTGGAAGGTAGAGGGAGCCCTTGGGAGCCACCGACGGGGCACGAGGTGAGGACAGACCCTGCCGCCGCCGCGGCGGCTCGGGGGGCATAACACGGGCCCCTGGTGATCGGAGGGGGCCTGAGACCGAGAGTGCTGGACGCAGCCACCGAGATACGAGGGAGAAGATTGCTCCGGAGAGCCACGCGACAACACAGTTCAAGACCCTGGGCCGAGAGGCACTAGACCCTTGCTGCGACGCAGCGCCATTCCAGCGCACTACTCTCCCTCCCCCCGTCGTACGGCCGCCATTGCTTGGTTGTAGTCTCGCGGAGGAGCGCGGCACACCCGGGATACAGCCGGACCCATAAGGGAGTGGACTATGGCTTCTACCAGCCGCAAAGGGGGCCGTATGATCCCAGAAATGCCTGCCAAAGGGACAGCTATGACCGACAAAAGCCCTGACAAACCGACACAGTCGCTTCTTCCTCCTAAAGGAAGGGATCGAGATGAGAGGGAGGCCCCGGCGACTAAAGCGTTCATGGAGGCCCTCTTCACGTCTCTCAAAGAAGACATCCAAACCCTCAGACAAGAAATGGCAGGGGACTACAAAGAACTCCGCGGTGACGACGATGACCTCGGGGAGCGGGTGGCCGCGACTGAACTCGCTGGGCAGGCCAGGAGCGAAGAGGTAGAACTCCTACAGCAGGAAATCATCAGGCTCAACGAGCAACAAATGGACCTCCAATCGCACACGGAGGACCTTGAAAATCGCTCAAGGCGTAACAACATTCGAGTCCCCAATGTGCCTTCCAAGGCGGAGGGGGACGATGTGACAGGGTACCTACAAAGCCTATTCCGAACAGTGCTCGACGAATGCGAGGACTTTGAGATCCGTATTGATAGAGCCCATCTGTTGGGCCTGGCCCGTCGCACTCAGGGTCCCCCACCTGACATCCTGGCTTTCCTGCCTGACTACCCCCTCAAGGAACGCATACTGAAGGTGGCACGTCTACAACAGCCTCTTCGCTTTCAGGGCCACTAGGTGGAACTATTCCAAGACCTATCGGCAATCACCCTACAGAAGCGAAGGGCCTTCAAATCGGCCACCACCTTCCTCCGCGATAAGGGGGTCCCGTACTCCTGGGGGCACCCCTTTCGTCTCATCTTCAAATGGAACGGGGCGCTCCATCAGCTCAGATCCCTGTGAGACACGTGCGCCCTACTGGGCATTCCACACGAAGGGGACCAGCCAGATGACGACGGGGAGAGGCGATCCTCCGAGACCTCCTCCAGATCCCCACGGATGACTGGTGGCGGCTGGCAGAAGGTGCGACGTGGACGCTCCTTCAGGAAAGGCCTTAAGCCAAATCCAGAGACAATGGCACAAGAAAAGGCCGCAGCGATTCAAGAAGTCCCCAAGGACACCGGCGCTGAGTCATGAGAGACTGAGGCGATGGTGATACACAGCTAAGTTGTGGCGACACGGTCGGAGGGCGGGACGGGGGGCCTCAAGCCGCCACTGCCACGCAACCCATACATCTACCAATCCAGACATTACAGAGGCCTGGGACAATGTTCACCAGTTGGGGTTTCATGTTGGGACAGGGGGGGTAAGGGAGCGGGATGGGGGGGGGGGTTTCCCGGGGTGAGCTCAGGTGTGTCCCATCCATTCGGACAGCGAGATCAGGAGGGGTGGGTGCTTTCGCATTAGAACGTGGGAAGAGAGTGTGCAGATACATACCCCCTCATGGCTGAAGAGTCTATCCAAGTTCTCACCCTTAATGTTAAAGGGCTAAATAACCCAATCAAGAGTAGAGCGGTGCTCTCCTACCTAGAGAGCTCCGGGGGGCGGTGTGCCTCCTACAGGAGACGCACTTACTGGCCAAGGATTGGCACCGCATGAAGTCCAGGGCGTTCCCAACCCAGTTCTACTCATCCACCGCAGAGAAAAAAGCGGAAGTGGCCCTGCTCTTTCCTAAACACTTCAAAGGCCGGGTGGGGGACAAAGTGGCAGAAATCAAAGGCAGGCTATTAGCCCACACGGTTCATATCGGGAACCTGTCGATCACGGTGGGGTCCATATATGCCCCCAACACCAAGCAGGAGGCGTTTCTTAGAGGGGCACTCTCGGAGGTCATGGGTACTAGCACGAGGCACATACTGATTGGCGGGGACATAAATTTGGTTATGGACAATGAGAGGGATCGGTCAGGTCAGAGGTTCGGCGATTCCGGGGCTCTCTCTACTGAGGGGAAGTGATGGCTCTCCAGCAGGGGGTTCCTGGACATCTGGAGGGAAGCCCACCACACAGCCCCAGGATACACATTCTACTCTCATGTGCACCATACATATGCCAGAATAGATCAATTTCTTAGCTCTACTTACCTGGCCCCTACGGTACGGGATTTGGAAGTTACTCCAGCGGCTCTATCAGGCCACGATGCAGTAGTAATGCGCTAACAGGTTCCACGGCTGCAATCACACAAGGTTAGTTGGCGCCTCCGAGAAAACCTACTCTCCCGCAAGGGGGGTCACACAGCAGCTCTCCCGGAGCATCACAGATTACTTAGGCCAGAACGACACGGGGGAGGTGGCGGTGACAGCGGTCTGGGGGCGCTCAAGGAGGTCATCAGGGGAGAGCTGATTGCACTTTCGGCTGCAGACAATAGGAAAGGAAGGAACGCCGCCAGGAGCTGACGGCCCAAGTGCTGGAACTGGAGTGGGCGCACAGCCGGACGGGTGCCCCTAGGATCTGGCGTAAGTTAAAGGCAGCCAGGGCGCAGCTAGCGAGCCTCGACCTGGATTGGGCGGAATATGCTGCACTGCGCCTCAAGCACACGTACTACGTCGGGGGGGATAGGACGGGCCGCTTGCTCGCCAACAAACTCAAAGCAAAAATCGTCCGATCTAAAGTCCCACTCATCCGTGAGGAGGGGGGCCAGGCACTCAGGGAAGACGACCATATTGCGGAGGCATTCAAGACATTTTACGCCAAACTTTATAGGGCTGATCCAGTCTCTGATACTGAGGCGGGAGTAGCATACCTAGAAGAAGCTAAGGTAACAGCCCTCAATGAGGTAAACGCCCTAGTGCTCGATGCCCCCATAAGACTGGACGAAGTGGTCTCAGCTATTGCGCGCCTCAAGCCGCTTAAGGCGCCTGGCCCCGGTATTGACGAAGCTGTTCAATTCTTTTCAGGGGCCAGGATCGATCCCTCAGGAGATGTTAGAGGCCGACATTATTGTCCTACCGAAACCGGGCAAGGACAAGGCCCAATGCGCGGCATACCGGCCGATCTCTCTCCTCAACCTAGACTTAAAGCTCTTCACGGGGATCCTAGCCGCGAGGCTAGGCCCATGTCTATCAGGTATAATAGAGCCGGACCAGGCGGGCTTTATACCCTCCCGCCAAAGCGCAGATAACACCAAGCGCCTGCTGCACGTGATTGATAAGGCACACTACAACGCCACAGACGCGGCCCTTCTGTGTGTCGACGCTGAAAAAGCGTTCGACCGAGTTGACTGGATCCATCTTGACCGGACACTGGAAAGATTTGGAGCGGGCGAAAAGTTCAGGGCCTGGGTGGCGAGCTGCTACACGTCTCCCCAGGTGACAGTTAAGGTGAACGGAACAAGCTCCAAGCCGTTCGCCATTCGCCGAGGCACGAGGCAAGGCTGCCCGCTTTCACCCTTGCTGTTCGCCCTCTATATAGAACCTTTCACCCAACACGTACGGGACAACCAGGCCATCTCGGGCATTACATTCGGAGGCGAGGAACACACGATCAGCCTATATGCGGATGACATCCTGGTCGCCGTAGACAACCCCAGAGTCTCGATTCCAGCGTTCCTGGAGGAAATGGAACGATTCGGGAAGGTGTCGGGCTTTAAAATGAATGTTGGTAAATCGGTAATTCTCCCACTGGGGTGCAACGCCCGCCAAGCCAACAGAGGCTCGCTACAATTAGAGGGACTGTCCACTCAAATGGCACTCCCATACCTGGGGATCGAACTAACACCCACAACGGCTCAGACAGTGGAGCTGAACTACTCCAAACTTCTCACGCACATCCAGGAGGATATTCGGAGGTGGAGACAGCAGCCACTTTCGTGGCTTGGTCGGGTAGCTGCGGTCAAGATGTCCCTGTTACCGAAAGCGCTATCCCTATTTCAAACCATTCCGGTCACCCCTCCGATAGGCATGATCAAAAAGCTACAAGACACAATACAGCACTACATATGGGCCGGTAAACACCCTAGGCTGTGGCGCGACCTGATCACACGGGTCCCCGCGGAGGGAGGGGTTGGGGGTCCCTGATTTGTAGCGGTACTTCCATGCAACGCAGATGCGATATCTCCTGGAATGGTCCAGGCCAACGTCAGAGAAGCCCTGGCTATTACAGGACAGGGCCATGGCTGGGATGCCGCTCTGGAGAATCCCATTTCTGGCACGACCAGATAGACCGGCGTACATCAAAAAATCACCCATCACCAGGACACTTCTCCAGTTCTGGGATGCGGTAGCGGTGACAAGGGACCTCACGTCCTTTCCCTCTCCAATGACACCGCTATTTGACACCCCGCCCGGAATGGTCCCCGGTTCCTTTCCGCAATGGAGACAGATGGAGTGCACCTCTGGCCACTTGTTTGACCCGCAGGGCTTTATGGCGCTGAAAGATATAGGGGATGGGTACTCCATTGACAAACCACAACACTTCCAATATTTTCAGCTACGGCACTGGCTTATCAGGAAGGATAGGAAGGATGTCATACCAGACGTAGGCTGCGTTCTTAAGCCGTACGAGAAATTCCTCCTCTCCAAATCCTCGGATAAACGGGCGATTACGGAACTGTATAAGTTATTGACCCCCCCCGCCAATAGCTAAATCTGCGGGACAACAACGGTAAGAGCGAGAGTTGGGTCGCAAGCTCTCGCACAAGGAATGGCAGGACATCTACTACAGGGCACACCACACGGCTCGCAACGTAGCCAGCCGGGAAACAGCAGTCAAGGTGGCATATTATTGGCACCTGTTGCCAGAGAGACTACACCGAAGCAACCCTAGCCGGGACTCTCTGTGCTGGAGGGGCTGCGGACACATAGGGACCATGCTCCACCTGCTCTGGGAATGCCTGATGGTGCAGGAATACTGGGAAGAGGTCCTTCAGGACATAGATGGCTGTTTTTTAAATGGAAATTCCCTGCTTCCCCGCATACACGATCCTGGGCCTGCCCAAGAAACTCACTTTTCCGCTTAAGTCCATTCGGGGGCGTCAAATGGGGCTAGCATTAGGGGCGGCAACACAATATATCCTCTCGCTCTGGGGCACTCCACGGAAGCCCAGACACATAGGATGGCTTCACCGGCTATGGTACATATTGGGAATGGAGCGGATACAAGCGTCTCTCACGCAGACTTCAGACACCTTTAAGGAAACATGGGCACCTCTAATCTCCCTGTTGTCACGCAAATTCCATGAGCTCACTCGCCCAAAATATCTCAAAGTCCTCAGACTAGTTGATGAGTTCCACAGGCCACCGGGAGACAAGTCACGAAAGGTCTGAAGTGGATCCATTCATAGGCCACACACCTACACAGCGGGACACACCAGAAGGGGAGGGAGGGTGGGAGGGGGGCAGTTCCAGGTAAGGGATGGTTGGGGTTAGGGGGGTCTAGTTGGGAGGTTAGGTACGAGAGCTCTTAGTGGCAGTCTGTTGCAGAGCAGGACTCAAGCCCTCTTGCATGGACTCATGGCATCCTGCTCCAGAGATCTGCCTCCGGACACTGAACACAGAACGTGGGGCTACAGACGCATTTGGTGCTATGACTGTCTGATTGTTGCAATGTTGTACCTAAATGAAAATGAAAATAAAAATAAATTTGAACAAAAAAAAAATAATGTTTAGTAGTGTTTTTGAGTTCCTTCCTAATGCTGAGAATCCTAAGATAGGCCGGGTAGATAGGATACAGTCTCTTACGAGATTTCTCCCGGCAAGAAAGCATCAGTAATACCGGGGAGTGGTCTGAGATGCCCCTCGGTCTTATTTCAATCTCGTTGATGTTATGCATTCCTGAGGCCAACATCAGGAAGTAATCTGTTTGTGACAAACTCTTGTGCATCGCTGAGTGGTACGTGTATTGGCAAGCTGCGGGGTATATGGACCTCCAGACATCTATTAATCCCATAGTCTCTAAAAATCCCTGTATCTTGGAAGATCCAGATTTCTGTGGTCGATCCGGAAGCCTATCCTTCATTGTGTTTATTGTTGTGTTGAAGTCTCCCAGTTCAGGCAGTGCCACTGACTGAAGCGCCAGCGGTATATATACCAATACTATATTCAGGAGCCTGCCCTCCCATTGCCCCTGTATCGCCGCAAACTATCCCTGGTCGTCTATCTTACTCTGTAAAATTATAAAGGGGGAGGTTTTCTTGACTAGTATACCCTTCCCTCTGGAACCCAGGGAGAACTTGGAGTTTGCCACCATTCTGTGTCCCCACCTATCTAGAGCCTTACATGCTGACCCTGTGAGGTGTGTTTCTTGCAAAAGCACTATTGCTGGGCCCTGTCGCTTTAGTGCCAGTAATACTAGGCTTCTTTTTATTTTATCGCCTAGTCCCCTTACATTTCAAGTTAATATTCGTAGGGAGGCCACCATACTTTCCTACGTCAGTGCCTCGGTATGGTTACGTTGTGAATCCAGTGCCATGAGTGACTCGCAGAGGGAAGCGGTATCGCCTCCTTGCCATACCAGTAGAGCATCCGTTAAGTGTCCTCATATGTAATGTGTCTACCCTGTCGAGAGCTATTCTAAACCAACAAAACGATATTAACGTCACCCTTCATCCCTGCCTGCCTCCCTGCTCAACGGACTTGTAACCGCCCTCCTCCCCAACTTAGCAGAGTGCATCGTCCCTCCCCAACCCATAGTACTTGCTTGTCGGGGTAAAAGTTCCGGGAGAGCTGCGGCCCTTCTTACTCTCCTAGGCCCGCCTCAGTCCAGTGTCCATTTCCGGCTCGACCTTATTGTTTACAGCAACAGGTAGTCCCTTGGGACCTGGATATTCAAGGGATCACCACACGTTCATTCTCTACATTTCTCGCCACATTCTGCGAATCGTCTGGCGCTTCTTGGTGCAATGCTTGAGATCCGGGGCAGTCATATTCCTTCCGACGTTGGCGATTTTGGCTACCATGACGGGGGCCCTCCACTGTTCTCCAGCCCTCTAGCCAATCATAGGCAGCTTCTGGCGTCTCAAAAAACACGTTTTCTTGTCAGCTACTACTCTGAGCCGCGCTAGGAACAACATTGAGTAGGGCAGTTCTTGTGCTCTTAATGCCTTTTTTACATCCATGAAACCTCTTCTACGCCGGGAGACTTCGGCCGTATATTCAGGAACAAAAGCCAATCGTAGAGTTATGTATTCTTATTGGCGGTGAGATTCTTGCCGTCTGTAGGATCACATCTCTGTCTCTAAGTTAAACAGTCTGGCCAACACCGGCCTCGGAGCAGCTCCGGGTTTTGGTCTGCCTCCGGGGACCCTATGAGCTCTCTCCACGGAGAAGAAATCCGAAAGTCCCTTGGGTTGCAGTCTTGTTTTGATTAGCTCCTCCACGTAAAGGTCCATTGCTTTGGTATTTTCAGTCTCGGGAACCCCAAGAATGCGCACATTATTCCTTCTTGCGCGCCCTTCCTGGTCGTCCAATTTCTCTTTCAGTTGCTTGTTCTCCGTCTGAATGTGGGCCATTTCTCTCTGCAGTTCCGATGTGTCCTCCACCAGTGACTTGGTAATTACCTCAATCTCTTTAACCCGCTCCGTCATTTTGTGGAAGTCTGCTCTCAGCAGCGAGACGTCTGTTGATTTTGTCCCCACCGTTGTTTGCACCCTGGATAACGCTTTCATAATGTCCTCTAGCGTCACCTTCTTTGTTCCATCACCATCAGGTGTCTTCCCCATAGAAGGGCGACCTTCCGTCAGGGGCGGGACATTTTTGTCAAATGTATACTTGTCTAGCTTCGACTGTGTCATTTGATTTCTGGGCCCCCTTCCAGGCATGGCAGCCCTGTCTGTTGAGTAATCCTGAAGCCTTTTCACTGATGATTGCACTCTAGACCCCCGGTGTGCTCTAGTCAGTAGTCGTGCCCGTTACCACTACCTACTGCCTAATAGTGAGACTGCTTGGCGAGTCCTGCACAGGTATGGGTCTTGTTATTTGACTGCCGCTGTGTTCAGCCTCGACATATGCCGGTCCGCCTTGGTATAGTGCCGACTTGATTCACAACTATCACCGTCCTGGTTTCACCATTGTAGAGCAGAGTTGTGTGTCCGTGCCGGAAACAGTGCCCCTCTGGGCAGCTCTACCACTGGCGATCTCTTCACTAACGGAGGGGAGGGTGGGGGGGAGGCCGTGCCCAATTCCTGACAATGGTCACCGCTACTAGAACATGCACAGCTGACCGTTTGGTGCGTTTGGTTTGTGTGGTCTGGAGCGGTCACTCTCTGTCTCCTTTGCAGGCCTCTCACGTGTGTTTTCCTCGCCGGATCTTTCCCCCGTTCCGATCCCACTTGCCCCCTCCGCCGCGGGCTATTTTGTTGCCGGGGTGCTCAGAAGTAGAAGTACAATCCCCAGTGACGGCTTGCGAGCGGCACCCCTGGGGTGCTCACCGTTGTTATCGCAGCCGCTGTCGCGTCTCTGCGTCCACACCCCTCCGTCTCCTGCCTCCGGCTATTGTTCGGTCCTGTGCTGCACACAGGTAGGTCGCCCACAGGTCCCAGCTACACACACCGCAGTTTGTTCACCTTCAGTAGGGGGGCGACGTGGTGGGGGTCTTTGAGCTCACTTTTCGTGCGTTGTTAGAAACGCCGCCTCCACCGTATGCCGTTATTTCTCGCCGCTGCGCGCAGTGGTCCCGGTGGGCTTCCGGCGCCCGCCCCTCTCATTGCGTTGTCCTGGGGGTACCTATTCTTCCTTCGCCTCTCGCGGCCGATTTAACGATGCCGCTGTCGGTAGTCTAGAAATCCCAGCCACTCTAATTGGTTCTGCTTCGCCGCGCTATGTGGCCCAGCCCTAGCCCGAAACACCTTCCTCCGCCGCAGCGGTTCTCTAGGTACTTTAGGGCGCGGCTTCTGGCAGTGGGTTAGGCCTCAAATTGCTGCTTTCTGTTTCTCACGGTTCCCGGCTCCGTTTCGGGTTCGGATTTCACCCGGTCCTCGTCTCTTGGTCCTGGATGTCGGCCGCAGCCCCATGGGTATATTTTGTACCGGATCAGCTTGCGGATTGATGCGAAGGGCCACGATGTCTCTGGAGCTCTTCGACTACGCGCCCATCTTGATCGGCTGCTAGCCACGCCCCCATTAATATGTTTTTTAGTGTTTATCTGTATTTATCTTTTTGATACCAATAAAATGTGAATTGATATGATGGTGTAATGTCTGCTAATCTGCGGGACAACTAACAAGTATTATGCATGGAGTAATTACCCACTAGAGTTTATTTCCCCGGAGGAAGATTTTGTTCTTTAACTTTCCTCGGAAGGGAGACAAGACAGTAGCACGCGCATGACTGAATGGAAATGTGAACGCGCGCTAGCATACTCTGCGAGCCGTCCCTCTTCCTTCCTCAGCAGCGTCATGCACTTTCACTTTCCATTCTCCCCGTCGGCTGTTGAGGACAGCCAAGCAGACTGGTAGCATGTGCACGGGTTTGGCACGGCAGTCTGCGAAGTGACTGAATGCAACACTTGTTTGAAATCCGCAGGAACTTGGAACCAAGAGTGTTGTTTATGTGCACGATTTGAAAAATCGAGCGGCTGGGCTCTCACTGTTTCACTTGTGTCCTGTATGGAAAGCACGAACGATTATATAATTTAGGAGATGGTTTAAACTTTCATAACCATTCTTCCTTTTGGTTTTTCCATGTCCCCCCCTTTCTCTAATGAGAACAGATAAGAAAACAAGCATTTGCAATGCAATAGGCCTTGCAATTGCGAGAGATCGAGCTGTTGGAATTGTAAATGACAATGCCTTTTATTTAGGCGTTGGTTTTTAAAAACATAAATAAAAGGCATTGGCATTTACAATGCCAATAGCTTAAACTCTCGCAAATGCGAGACCTATTGCATTGCAAATGCTTATATTTTCTTGACGATGGCACTGTGCGTTTGACAAATAGCTCCTGTTGCTGTTCAGCCACCAGGCCATACAGGACATGATTTTCCTGGCAACTGAACCTGGTGTTCCTCTTCCTCTTTGCCTTCTCCTGGGTCTCTGTCTGGTCCTCCTGGCTAGCTGGGGGGGTTGTTTGTTGGCTCAGCACTGGTCCCACCTTCCTCTATGTCTCTTCTTGCATCTGTTGTGTTCTCCATTTTCTTTTTTTTTTTCCTGCTTGGAGGCCTTTTTTTTAGTGCTTTTACACGCTTGAAACCTGAGAAATGCAGGCCTGGTGCCAATTATTGTGCCAATTTTAGTGCTAATTTGCCCATCAGAACTTTTCTCTGGTACAGGATTTATCGCCATCCATTAGCGCCGGTGATGGAAGCTATTGCCGGGTAGCGGCTCGTTGTTAATACGTCGCTACCATGGCGATAAAAATCCGGACTTCAACGGCGATAAGAAAAAGCGTGCTCTTCGCGCTTAGCAATAATTATCGCTGTTTGTTGATAATATGCCCCAAAGTACTTCTGCAGTGTGATTTCTTTACCACACTCTTCTAATTCCTTCCTGGGATTCCTCAGGCACCTCTTGTACCTGTACTTCTGGACAACATATAAGAAAAAGCATTAACTCTTTAGGTTAAAAACATACAATGAATATTCAATAACCATTACCTAATTAATCAATAATTAAACCATAACTCTTCTACCAAGAAACTGATCCAGCGCGGACCCAATATATTTGGACAGGGACGATCATTCAATTACTTCATTTACTTTGGACCATACACACACCCAAAGTCCCTGTTACGCTGGTGTCAAGTTTACAAATCCCTTACCAATTCATACTCAGCTTTTCAATATTTAGACCGAATCACAATTTACCCAATAAAACTTTTCATCTTTTTGGTCGATGGACCAATTAGTTGAAAAATTGAAGGAAACAGTTATTCAAATCATAGACAGACTAAAATAACCACAGATTCTTTGTTTGCAAATTATTACATTTTATCTAACTCAAATGCATTAATCCTAAAAATACCACATGAGAGAAAATACACTCTAAAAACAGCTAGCAAATAATCAATTTCAAGAAACATATGTATGTTGCATGGAGGGGGTAGATGAAGAGACAGAAGTACAAAGACAAAAAACTTGAGTTATCAAAGATACCAACCCAAGGAATATGAACGAGGAGAACCACCACCCAGGCCTAGGTAGCGGCAGGGGACCCCCGGACAGAGAGTCAGGGATCGAAGACTTAAAGATCAGGACAAGGATTGGAATGGAACAGCTAGGCCTCTCTGCAACTCGAAAATCAGCAGCGCACACTCTCTCTCTTCATGCCTAAAACAGAAGCAGCATCTGCCGCCCTCACATCTAGACCCCACCCCTAAATCACCTATTCGTTATACCCTTACTATACATGTCCCTCCCACTAAAGTTGCTAAAGTCACCTATTTTAGCTACGGGATTGGTTAAAAACGAGGGGCGGATGGTCACTCTACCCATTAGATCAAACTTTTTGACTACCCCATTGTTTAACTTCCGTTCCCACATATTAAGTATACATCCCTGGTCTCTCATGAGGTTAATGTAACAAAATCAAGGACAAATGTTTATACAATTAACATCTTGAGAATTATTCAAACGAAGACACTGGAGTTGCCTGCATGTCAAGTGTCATGTCCTTCACTGTGTCATGCTCTTTCAGCTTGTTCAGCATTCCAGCCACTCAGCCATGTGGTTTGTGCACGCTGCAAGTTTCACTCATTACAGTTCGGCTAACTTAACACAAAATGGAGACTCATCCATTTACTAAAAGAACAGAAAACAGGCAATTAAAAATAATGTGATAATGAAATTTTCACTGTTAACCACCCACCTTATCTCTGGTCCATGTTAACAGTTAACCTAGCATAGCATAAGCAGGAACTCTGCATTACTATGTCAAAGCAACACACGTCATGCTTTTTACTACATATACCGGCAATTTGCCATGCAAAACATTCATAACACGTTCTACACACAATATTATGACATTTTCTGTAATTTACGTATTGTTAGGATTAATTTCATGCATATTGCAAAGCAACTCTCCCACCTGTGATGAGTGGTTGCACATTAATATACTTACTACTTAAAATTAGTACGTATTACAGTGGTACCTAATCCAAGCGGATTTCTTTTGGCGAAACCCTGCTCCATCACCTATAAAACTCTTATGCTTCCCCGGGCATACATAGATCCGGTTCCACGAGATAGCTTTGTACCCTCCTCATGAGAAATGTCAATGACTCTTAGGAAGGAGAAAACTGAAGGAGTGCAGGCTAGGGAGGTGCTACCTCCCTCCTGCAGGAAGCCATTTGGGTGTTAGCCCCAAAAGGCAGGCTTCAAAGGAGAAGTCGCCTTTGAATGGCAGATGTGTCATACTACGGGGGATGGCAGCCCCATTGTTTAGTTAGATATGCTGGCACAAAGAGGAGAAAGGGGAAATCAGTTGCTAAACATGTTTTCCCAGGGGTTCATAGCTCTGAAATAGCCATGCCTTGGGGTGGCCTAGGGAGGTCTGAAAGAGGGGTCTCACCATCTTGGGAGTGGACCGAATGGTGCATCCAGGGGTAACCAGGTGCTACACTCTGCAGGAAGTGGTCACTAGGTGGGAGTAAGCCTGGTCCCCTATTAACTACCAATCGCATCCTGCCTTTAGAGTCTTTTTCAAGCATAAATGGGCCAACCCTGGCACCTACACCTCAGATCTCAACTGACCTGGAAGAAGGACCGAAGAAGGACTACCATGCTGCACTGAGTGACCAGTAAAGAGAGGCTGCACTGTTGAGGACTGAGCCTGCTAGCTAACAAAGAGAGGGGCAGTGCCTGCCGTGACCTGCTCAAGAAGAAGTTGTCTCCAGAGTCCAGCAAACCCTAGAGACTCCAAGGGTCAGCTGACTGGCCTCCTGTGCGTAGCACAGGGATACAACAGTTCAAGTTGGCTACCACTGCTGTCATGCAGCACCAGGGACTAAGACCTGATGCACAGAGTTGCACCCGCCTTCGCTGCGCCTGGGAGTGCTGTCGGAGAGCTGCTGGGACCCTCAGAAGGTGAGTTATCAACCCAGAAAGGATTGGCCTGTGACCACCACACTGGGTGACTGCTAGACCGGAGAGGACCTGGTAGGATGTCATCCCTAAAGCCAGGACCCCGTGCCGGCTTCGTGGACTGAGGAGTGCCTGCAGGAAGACCCTTTCGACCATGTTGCAGCCACAGCATCCTTAGAACATTTTCAGCAATCTGTCCACAGAACGGGTAAGATGGGTGAGTCGGGAAGAAATCTACAGGTAGATATTGTCTCTGCCAGATAAGGCGTTACAGAAGGTATGTAACTTGTTCATCTGATAGAAATTCCTATCCCCACATTCCTCACCTTTGAATTAATACCCAAGCAATACCATCCTAGGTGGAGGGTTTGCCAACAAATTTAACTCTGGAAGTCCTGCAGGACCTAACGGGCAAAATTCCTGTTCCTGCATACCTGACTGTTGAGGCAGTAATGCTTGGTAAACATGTGCAGGGAAGCTCACACTGCTGCCTGGCAGATGTCTAGGACTGGGAATTTACATGCTACTGCAGTGTTTGCAGCTTTAGCTCTCGTGGGTTGAGACCTTAAGCCTTCAAGAGGCTGCTTCTTTGCTAGTGTATAGCAGATCTTGATGCAGAGAATGACTGTATAAAGCTGGCTCTGTACATTATATATCAAAATGAGGTATAGTGTGCACAGAGTCCAGTGAAACCACAAAGGTAGGCAGAGGTAAAATTAGATAGCACCTTACTCTCTATTTGTGGTCGTGTGGGCGAGCAGTAAGGCTGTATCAGAGGGTAGTGTTAAGCATTTGTTGTACACACTCAATCAGCAAATGATGTCACACACTCAAAGACTGAACTCAGACCAATTCTGTTTGTATAAAAATATTATTGTTATTTTATTTCTAGAACTAGGCCAAGCCTGGCACAGGTAAGTGAAATACATGTTTTTATAGTATTATGCAGTGTTTACAAGTGAATGCAAGTTCAAAGGCTGTTTGAAATACAGGTAAGCCTTGGTATTTTAGTTGCTTTTTAGATTACTTTTTAAGTTACTTTTTCTACTCAGGGTGATATGCCTAGTTATCACACTTGGACATTTCCTAGGGAAAAGGCTAGTAAAATCAGTTTTGACAGTTGTTATTTTTAAGGTTTCCATACAAATCAACTCCACAACAGAGAAAACCAGTCAATAGGTTCCTAGTGAGAGAAAACAGTCTAACGGTTACTAGGCAAGTACTCGATCTTTGGGGTTGAGTTTCTTTGGTAAAAGCAAGGATTCCCCCAGGGTCAAGGATGCACTCTTGTTACACCCTCAGGGCACTAGGGTGGCCGGGTGCAGAGCGCTGAGGCTCAATGTTATCCAATAGGGGACCTCCGGTTGGTGGCTGCTTACAAGCAGGCCACTGAGTCGTTGGAGCAAAGCTCCTGGTGGTAGGCTCAGGGCAAAGGGGGATCCAGTTTAGCACAAAAAGTGCACCCACAACGGCGCAGGGGCAGCTGGTTGCATTGTGCTATTTTGGCATCGGGTGCCCTGTTGGCTTCAATGGGGATTCTCCGGTTTCAACAAAGACTGCAGGATCGGGGACACAGATCTTCTGGAGGTGACCACTAGTTGGAGAGGTAAGTTGGGATGCCCTGGGATGCTGGGACACCATTGATTGGGCCACCCAAGGCAGTGGCGCTTCGGGTGCAGGGGTGTCTTTGGGCATCGGGTTTCTCTTACCAGCTCCAGTCGGGGTCAGGGAGATCTTCCAGGAAGAAGCTGTAGGCTTCGCGGGGAGATTCAATGTAGGTCAGAGATCACCAGATCTCAGGTAGAATCACTGGAGAGATTTCCTTGTGGCGTTGGGCCATTTAAACTTGGGTGTGGGCGAAAGGTGCAGAGTGGTGCAGACCCGTTGATTTGGCTTGAGCCAGAGTCTGTGGGTGAACAAATCGGGTGTTCATGGGAGACAAAGTCTTTTCCTTAGAAGGCGGGACATGTCCTCGGGGTTCTTGAGGCTGCTGGCTGCAGGACACACTGGAGTTTTGCTTCTGCAGGTTCGAGGTATGGGCAATCTGCTAGGGCGAGGCCCAAGTGAGTGGGCATCCTCCTTTTCTTAGCTTCAGCATGGCGGTTCGGTCCTTCTTCCTCTTTTCTTCTTGGTTGTTTCTCATCTGAGGAGGCAAGGTTTGTGTGTGCCTCTATATACCAGATTTAGGGGCGTTACTTGTAACTAAAGGGTTGGGACCAATGGGTCCCTTCGTTAAGATGGGCACACCCCCAATTATGCCACCCTCTAATGGGAGGGGGGCATATGTCTCAATCTGGTTAGCTGGGTCCCCAAAATCTGCAAAATGGTGAGGACTGACAGTGGTGCTTCATCTCGCTTCCCCCACCTGAGGGGTGGGGTTGAGACAGGTGGGCACAGGTGGGTTTTCTCGCCGGTTCTCCCGGCCAAAGTGTGGGTCAGAACCGGTGAGGACCAGTTGTTGGGAGCAGCAAAAGGCCTGGGGAAGCTCACAAAGGTGCCAAGCCTTTGAAGCTTCCCCTTTGTGGACCCTGCCCATCCTGGGGGTGGTGGCTTGGCAACTCGTCCCAGGATGTGCATTATGTCAGATTCCCAAGAGCAGCAGCCTCTTGACCCAGGGGTCCAGAAACATGTCTGGTGGTGGCAGCTGGGGAGCAGCCACTCAGCCTGGACACTAGTGTTAGGTCATTTTTCAGGGGGCATCTTTAAGATGCCTTCTGTATACATTTTTCATTAAATCCCACACTGGCATCAGTGTGGGTTCAATGTGCTGAGAAGTTTGATACCAAACTTCTCAGCCATTATGGTACTGTGGAGTTCACAATGACAAACTCCCAGCACCATATACTCTTAATGACATTTCTGCACTTACAATGTGTAAGAATTGGCTTAGACACTGTAGGGGTACAGGGCTCATGCACCTGTACCCTCACCACTGGTATAATGCGCCTAGCTAGAGGGGTGGCTGATTTAGGGCAGTGGGTTGTAGGCATGGCACACAGGGATGTGTGCCATGTCGACTCTTCACTTCGTTCTGCACCAAAACACGCAGCCTGCAAAGACAGTGTGTGAGTGTAAAGGTACAGGGCCTCTAAGGGTGGCACAATAAGCAGCCCTAAGAGGCCTTCCCTGGTCACAGTGCCCTGAGTACCCGTAGTACCATTTACCAGGGGTTGACCTTTGGCCAGAGAGTGCCAATTGGGTTTTGTCTTCAATTGAGTTTTAGGAAAAGAACATAGGCCCTGGATACCTGATTGGCAGGAGTCAAGGGCACACTTAGTCAAAGTACAACAGCATTTTAGCAAAAAGTGGGGGCAACCATGCAAAAGGAAGGCACTTTCCTACAACGACCCCTCAAGAGATAGTCCATTACTGCTCCACCCGACCTTTCTTCGCACCAACATACCACATAAAGAGTAGGTCATCCATCTGGAACTCTCGGTTGCAGCCAAAGTAGAACGACAAAGCTCTTTTTTAGGAGTAGACAGTGGAGTCACTCCTCTTCCTCAGAGGGATGTGTAGGGCAAGGTGACAGATTGGCTTACATGAAATGGTTTCTTCACTTTCGGCAAAAAAGAGGCTTGTTTGTCCGGATAAACTGAGAAGAATGGAGGCTTGGAAGATTAAGCCTGAAACTCTTAACCCTCCAGGCCAATGTAACTGCTACAAGAAAGGCTGTTTTATGGTGAGCAGCCTGAAGGGACAACTGTGAAGAGGCTTGAAAGGAGCACACATCAAGAATGTGAGGACCAAATTAAGTTCCCACTGAGGCATTATAAAAGGAGAAGGGTGGAAAATATGGCCAATGCCCTTCAAAAATCTATTTACAAATGAGCACTTAAATGGTCAGGTAACCACAAGAAGGCAGACAAAGCAGAAAGATAAACTTTCAGAGTTCCAAAAGCAAAGCCCTGCTGGGTAAGGATAAAAAGCAAAATATCAGAAAGGGATGCAGGAAGTGGGCCAATGAACTTTTCTGTAAAATATGTTACAAATCGCTTCGAACAGCAGGGGTGTACCATCTTCGTGGAGGGACGCCTGGCTGCCAGGATAACATTGCAGACTTTGTGAGGAAGGTCAAAATCTATCAACTGCTGCTGCTCAATCTCCATGCAAGAAGGCGTAGAGGACAATCCCCTGCTGCTGCAACAGAAGATCCTCCCAAAGAGGCAACCTGATTGGAGGATCGACACTCATGTTCAGAAGCTTGGGATACAAGGCGTTCCGTACCCAGTCTGGACCACAAGGATGACTTGAGCCCAATCATTCCTGATCTCTACTGGAGACACAAAGTGTATCCGAGCGAGAGCTGCCTTGGAAACTCCAGCGAGCAAAACTGTGGAGGACCTGCGACCACCACCATCACCTTGGTGAACACTGGAACGAAGGGCGCTGGTAAGGCCGAAAGGGAGCACAGTGAACTCAAAATGCTCATGGCCTACCGTAAACTGCAGGTAGAGATGATGGGCAGGCAGGACAGGAATGTGAAAATAGGCTCTCTACCAGTTCAATGCTATCATCCAGTCTCCTGTGTCCAGGGAAGACAAGACCTGAGCTAACATGAGCGTCTTGAACTTCTCCTTGTCCATCTTTGGGACAAGAAAGTAGCGGGAATGTGAACCACAGCCTACTTCTGGCACCCGAACCCTCACTAGGGTAGCCTTGGCCAGGAGAGCAATAACTTCCTTATGGAGCAGGGACAAATGATCCTCTGTCAGCCGGTTGTAAGATGGAGGCATGGGTTGTCTCAAAGAGGACAGAATAGCCCATATGGACAATCTACAGAACCCACCTGTCTGATGTTATGAACTGCCTGTGTTGGACGTAATGGTGGATCCTGCCACCAACTGAATGCCCATGATCTAAAAGGGCATGATTAGGAAGGTTTGGATGCTGCAGCAGCTGGGGGTGGTTGCTGGACTAGACCGCTGGCTACTCAACCCATGAGGCCGTTAGGAAGCACACCCTCGTCCATGAAGAGGTTGGGAAGCTTACGCGACTCAGTGCCTGGGATAAGGTTGGCCCCCTCTGTGGCCCTGAAAAGGAGCAAACGGCAGACTGGAGACATGGGGCAGCCAAGAGGCCAAAGGACTTGGCCATAGCCTATGAGTCCTTAAAGCGCTCCAGCGCCGAGTCTGCCCTGCCTCTGAAGAGACAGGTGCAATTGAAGGGCATGTCCATGAGGAAAGCCTGGACATCCCCCAAAAAGCCAGATGTTCTCAGCCAGGTATGGCGTTCAAGGGCCACTGTCAATAAAACTGCTCTACCGAGTGAGTCGGTTGTGTCCAAGCCACAGTGTATAGTGAACTACGCTGAATCTCTCCTATCTGTAACTACTTAGGAAAGAATGGCCAGGGCCTTCTCCAGGACCTGTGGCAGGACTTGACAAACCGTTTCTTACAGCATGTAGGAATAACGGCTGTAGGAACGTAAGATCCTTCTAGCATGGTCACCCCCAATTTTTGCCTGGTGTCAGTGTGTTTTTGACCTAGTATGCTGGGATCCTGCTATTCAGGACCCTGACAACTGTGCTCTCTCTCCTAAATTGGTTCTGGTAAGTACTTTGGTGCCTCCACAATTGGCTACTGGTGTACCTTTATATAGTACTAAGTTACCCAGGGCATAGGCACACCATGGGTCTCCCATGAGCTACAGCATGTTGTCAAGTACCAATTACTGAACTCTGGTTTCCACAGGAGCAGATGAACTGTTCCACTATCCCCTACTCCACTGCCAATGAACGTAACAAGCTCACTTTCAGTAAAGAGGGGGGAAAGGGGATTGTGATAAAAAGATAGACTGTCACTGTTGTGCCTCTTCATGACTGGACTCAAGTGAATATTCTCATGGGCACCTGGAACAAAGAACTACATATAACTCCTAGTAATTTTACAATAACCTTTTTAGAAAAGACCCTTCCACTCTAGTCCCCTATTACCTGTCTTATCACAGTGGGTTGCTGCTCTCTTGTGAAATAAGAAATTGTAATACTCAAATATAGTTCTTTGAGGTAACTGTACTGTTCTCTTTCTTACTTTTAGAATTGAACTGAAGAGTCTCTTGTCGGTAAGTACAAATATATACATATTTATATTTACATGTATTGCTCCTGACGTAATGAAATGCCAATGAGACGCTCTGGAATTGATTTGCAGATTATGATACTCCAGATAGAGAATACTCAAATAGAAGCAACTGAAAGTCTTAAGGTAGTTGTAGTCTTCACTCTACCTGATATGCTGCCCTATATCAAAATAAACTGGTCGACTCCAACTAAAGCTTACAAAGCCTTTTCAAAAATGAGGAATTAAAACAGGCAGAATAAATTCTAAGTCTTAAATATTTGTACTAGAAATTCCTCCTTATGTCTGCAACATAGAAATAAGGCAACCTGCCAAATGCTGAGAGGAAAAGAAAATAACTTCAGAACACTTACTTGAAAGCTTCTTCTCTATGCATCTTCAAACTACCTTTAGAGTAGTTCAAAAACCTTACTAACGAGTTGACAGGAAAAGGCTGTTTCCCCTGTCAAGAACTGAAGACTTGAAAAACTACTGAATTCCTCTCCGGAACGGGCAGCTGAAGAAACACCAAATATCTGTAGCTGCTACTTTAGGAAAACGTACTTCAAACCTGGAATTCTTACTCTGAGGCAAGAGCGAATAGAGACGTAAACCTCTCCTCACGAAATTAACTTGAAGTGCGCCGGGTACATATCGCGCGAGCGCGAAGACAGCTTTTGTTCGTTTGCAGCCAAAACACTAGATCGGCAAACTTCCTGAATGCTGTTGGCAGCCATCTTGGAATTCCGTGATTGCAAGCAAAGGATCACTTTGAGCACCAGCGAAACTGCCTTCATGGAGATGGAGCGCCGCAGACTCCCACAAAGGTATTTCGGAAACCTGAATCTTCTAATACTGACATAATGGCAATTACTTAGCTTTAATTGAGGCTCACTGTGACCAATCCTGACACATGTATTGTGCCACTCATGGGAATCCATTTAAACTGTGATTACAGGCCTGCAACTGCACCCTGTGTGAGTTGACGCTTGCACCTCTCATGACATATATGTTTCCTTATATCTGAGGTCACTGCACTTAAAACCTATAAATCACCCCGATGGCAGGCTCTTCAGTCCTGATTATATTTAACAAAGAGGGGAGGTAGAGTATCAAGTAGGATTCCTACTCCACGGGCACTGTTACATAAACAAGAAGAATCCTACCACTTATTGGGAAGAAAAGTGAAGAAAGAAAGGGGGACACTCAGTGTTGTGTAAAATACCCCTCACACACCAACAGGCCCCTTGGTGTCATGCTTCATCATCGGGGTCTTCGCACCCCGCTAAGGGGATGCGGCACGCTACGACCTACGACTACGCGGGAGCGTTGACAATTCAGTCTATGTGTGGTGTGTGTTGAGTGCAAGTGAAAGGAATAGGATGTGAGTGGGAAGTGTAGTGAGAAAAATTAAAAAGGACCTGGCCAGTGGGTAAAAAGAAAAAACTTTATTCTGTACCTCTGGCTGGTACTATTAAAAAAAGTGCTAGATGGCGAGGTTTTGTGTCTTAGTAAGGGACAGAACCTCTGGTGTGCGTCGACATGTTTCGGTACATGCGTACCTTCTTCAGGACGGGGCACAACTCCCAACCCTACTCACGTTTCTCTACAGAACAAGATTATTGTTCTAACTTTCCTAAAAAAGTGATTACATTCACTAAAGACAAATACAATGTGCCTACAGCGGTTTTACTTGAACATGTAGTTACATGTCCTGAAAAAAGAAAAGAGCGTTAGGTTTGGTTACCATATAGGTTGGCTCATACAGGTGCAGTCACCTGGAGCCCCAAACGGTTGATTTAACCTGTAAAGGGAAAAAAAGACATACAGAACACATGACACACAAACTCACACACACTTATGACAGACTTAGGGTTCAGTGTTTTCAAACATACTTATTGTATAAGCTGATTAAAGCCTCATGAGCAATTTCAGAACATCAGGGTAGGTAGGTAGGTGGATCCACAATCTATAGGAATAGAAGAGTGGAATCAATGTTGTTGTCTCTACTCACTTGTTGGACTCTGTAATGTGCCCACAGAGTTTAAACTCCGTTTCGGTGAATACTCACGAAATCCGCCTCAGTCGGCCTCTTTCCTCCACCCTGTGTTGCTCCGTCGTAAATGATGTACGGCTGAGCTTGGTGGTATTTAAAGGTGGATGAAGTGCGTTCTCATTGGTTAATTAGTGGAAAGGCTCATGACCATGCAAGGGTGATAACCCTGTTGACGCCCCTTCCATGCATGTGATTTCGTCACATGTACCATGCATATCACTGTCATTTGTTAATTACCGGGTTTTAACCTGTCCATATATGGACTTTCCGCTTGTTAGCCACTCACACTCTGTTATTTCTGCTCGCGTTGGGGGAGCGCCCGTGTGATGCAGCCGCCGTTCTCTTCTTCGCGCATGCGCGCTGCCGGGTCTCGAATGTACCATTGCGCATGCGCGCAGGCGAGACTTTGGCGTTGCAATGCGCATGCGCATTGTTCGAGTGTGGTTCGCGCATGCGCGTTTGTTAATAGCGCAGATATTTCGCCCGGTTGATTCATTTTTATTATTTTCGGTAGTACATTTTGAAAAAGGAACCAGGTGAAACACTGGAGTTTTTTGGATCACGTGGATCTGCTCTTATTGACATAACCACGGAGGTGGTACCATACAGTTTCTAGTGATAATATGGTGTGGTTGACCATGCATTTTCATGTCACTTATTCAGATGGTGGTACCAAATGTTGGTAATAGCACCGCTATTTTGCCCGGTTATTTCTTCATTGTTATTCTCGGTAGTGCGTTGTGAAAGGGGCCAAGTGGATCACTGGAGTTTTTGGTTTACGTGGATCTGCTCCTTTTGACATAGCCACGGAGGCGGTGCCATACCGTTTGTAGTGATATTATGGTGTGATTTGATCATACAATCATAAGTCATTTATTCAAACGCTGGTACCGAATGTTGGGCTAGTTCCTATGCCAACCAATTGTTATTCCTTATTTATATCCGGGGGTCTTTTAGGAGACTTGGCTCCACGGTATGTCATCATTAAGTCCGGTGACATGGGTTGCCAGGCGGAACACCCAACGTTGTTCCTTTTGGAACAGACCTGTCTCGGAGGGTAGTCGTTCTATGACGGTCCAACGAAGGTCGTTGACGCAGTGCTGATGTGACAAAAAATGTGTTGCCATCTTAGTTGTTGTCTTCTTACAGCGTATATTACTTTTGTGTTCCCCTATCCTTATCTTGACGGGGCGGGTGGTCATGCCTACATATTCTAGTCCGCATGGGCAGGTAACTAGGTAAATCACATTCCTTGTGTTGCAGTTAGTAAAGTGGCGTTGCTCCCATGTTGTGCCATTTCTGAAGTTTAGGTTTTTACTTTTTTGAGTTTGATGGCAACAACTGCAATCCCCGCAAGGGAAGTGACCTTGTACAGCAGTTACATTGGGTCTTTCCATCTGGTTTGTCCGTGGTCTGGTATGGACCACAATGTCCTTTATGTTTCTGCCCCTTCGGTGCGCATGCATCGGTTTCTCAAATGATAAACCTCCACAATTCAATATGCCCCAGTGTTTATCAATGACTTTCGACACCTGATTTGATATGGTGGAATAGGTTGTTACACAGATCGGCCTCTTGTTCGCTTCTTTTACATGAGGATTATCTTCTATGAGTGCCTCCCTGTGATTGTTTTTAGCGCGCTTCATCGCTTTATCGATGGTTCTTGTGGGATATTTCCTTTGTACAAGTTTGGTTTTGAGATCTTTCGCTTGTCGGTTGAATTCACTCACTGTACAGAGTGAATCCATACCAGACCACGGACAAACCAGATGGAAAGACCCAATGTAACTGCTGTACAAGGTCACTTCCCTTGCGGGGATTGCAGTTGTTGCCATCAAACTCAAAAAAGTAAAAACCTAAACTTCAGAAATGGCACAACATGGGAGCAACGCCACTTTACTAACTGCAACACAAGGAATGTGATTTACCTAGTTACCTGCCCATGCGGACTAGAATATGTAGGCATGACCACCCGCCCCGTCAAGATAAGGATAGGGGAACACAAAAGTAATATACGCTGTAAGAAGACAACAACTAAGATGGCAACACATTTTTTGTCACATCAGCACTGCGTCAACGACCTTCGTTGGACCGTCATAGAACGACTACCCTCCGAGACAGGTCTGTTCCAAAAGGAACAACGTTGGGTGTTCCGCCTGGCAACCCATGTCACCGGACTTAATGATGACATACCGTGGAGCCAAGTCTCCTAAAAGACCCCCGGATATAAATAAGGAATAACAATTGGTTGGCATAGGAACTAGCCCAACATTCGGTACCAGCGTTTGAATAAATGACTTATGATTGTATGATCAAATCACACCATAATATCACTACAAACGGTATGGCACCGCCTCCGTGGCTATGTCAAAAGGAGCAGATCCACGTAAACCAAAAACTCCAGTGATCCACTTGGCCCCTTTCACAACGCACTACCGAGAATAACAATGAAGAAATAACCGGGCAAAATAGCGGTGCTATTACCAACATTTGGTACCACCATCTGAATAAGTGACATGAAAATGCATGGTCAACCACACCATATTATCACTAGAAACTGTATGGTACCACCTCCGTGGTTATGTCAATAAGAGCAGATCCACGTGATCCAAAAAACTCCAGTGTTTCACCTGGTTCCTTTTTCAAAATGTACTACCGAAAATAATAAAAATGAATCAACCGGGCGAAATATCTGCTCTATTAACAAACGCGCATGCGCGAACCACACTCGAACAATGCGCATGCGCATTGCAACGCCAAAGTCTCGCCTGCGCGCATGCGCAATGGTACATTCGAGACCCGGCAGCGCGCATGCGCGAAGAAGAGAACGGCGGCTGCATCACACGGGCGCTCCCCCAACGCGAGCAGAAATAACAGAGTGTGAGTGGCTAACAAGCGGAAAGTCCATATATGGACAGGTTAAAACCCGGTAATTAACAAATGACAGTGATATGCATGGTACATGTGACGAAATCACATGCATGGAAGGGGCGTCAACAGGGTTATCACCCTTGCATGGTCATGAGCCTTTCCACTAATTAACCAATGAGAACGCACTTCATCCACCTTTAAATACCACCAAGCTCAGCCGTACATCATTTACGACGGAGCAACACAGGGTGGAGGAAAGAGGCCGACTGAGGCGGATTTCGTGAGTATTCACCGAAACGGAGTTTAAACTCTGTGGGCACATTACAGAGTCCAACAAGTGAGTAGAGACAACAACATTGATTCCACTCTTCTATTCCTATAGATTGTGGATCCACCTACCTACCTACCCTGATGTTCTGAAATTGCTCATGAGGCTTTAATCAGCTTATACAATAAGTATGTTTGAAAACACTGAACCCTAAGTCTGTCATAAGTGTGTGTGAGTTTGTGTGTCATGTGTTCTGTATGTCTTTTTTTCCCTTTACAGGTTAAATCAACCGTTTGGGGCTCCAGGTGACTGCACCTGTATGAGCCAACCTATATGGTAACCAAACCTAACGCTCTTTTCTTTTTTCAGGACATGTAACTACATGTTCAAGTAAAACCGCTGTAGGCACATTGTATTTGTCTTTAGTGAATGTAATCACTTTTTTAGGAAAGTTAGAACAATAATCTTGTTCTGTAGAGAAACGTGAGTAGGGTTGGGAGTTGTGCCCCGTCCTGAAGAAGGTACGCATGTACCGAAACATGTCGACGCACACCAGAGGTTCTGTCCCTTACTAAGACACAAAACCTCGCCATCTAGCACTTTTTTTAATAGTACCAGCCAGAGGTACAGAATAAAGTTTTTTCTTTTTACCCACTGGCCAGGTCCTTTTTAATTTTTCTCACTACACTTCCCACTCACATCCTATTCCTTTCACTTGCACTCAACACACACCACACATAGACTGAATTGTCAACGCTCCCGCGTAGTCGTAGGTCGTAGCGTGCCGCATCCCCTTAGCGGGGTGCGAAGACCCCGATGATGAAGCATGACACCAAGGGGCCTGTTGGTGTGTGAGGGGTATTTTACACAACACTGAGTGTCCCCCTTTCTTTCTTCACTTTTCTTCCCAATAAGTGGTAGGATTCTTCTTCTTCAGTCCTGATGGCAGGGTGTTTCGTTACAAGTGTGTGGGTGCCTCTACATGAGCAGGACATCCCTGCAAACCCCAGATTCTATTCTTTGGGCTTTGTAAGTACAGTCAGACATTTTAAGACATATAGTGGACATCAGTCATTATGAGATGTCTAACTATATAATGGCTGCACCGAACCGAGTCATGTTCGGTATCAATGTTTTATATATGAACCCATGTACAGGGGGGGCCCCTAGGAGACCCCCCGTACTCCCGGTAACAGCTTTCCGGGTCTGCAAGGAAGCTAGTGCTGCTGACGACTACAGACAAGATTCTGACCTCCTGCTGCTAAGCCAGGCTCAAGCAGGGGAAGGTAAAACAATAGGTTCTGTTGCAGGGAGGTGTGATCACCTCCCAGACAAGACTTAGGGCCTCATTTATGAGGCCCTGTGCGCCATCGGAATGTCACTTTTTGTGACGTTCCATGGCGCAGAAGCCTGCGTGATATTTATAAGGCAACACTAAGCCACTTTTTTTGGCTTAATGCTGCCTGATAAATATCAGTCCCTTTAAGGCAGTGTTCTGCGTTAAAGGGGCATGCAATGGATGTTGCTGGGGGCGTTTCCAGCAACATCCAGGGCCTTTTGACACTGCCCAGATTTACGAGAATTTGTAAATCTGAGGCAGTGCCAAAAGCTCATGCCTCCCAGGGAAGGCGTAAGGGAGGTGCAACAGGGAGAAATATCTTTATTTCTCCTCATTTTTCCTTTTTCTATGTGTGCAGCATCCTGCAGCACACATTGAAAGAGGAAAAGCCTCTTGTGATTATTTTTGTACAGAAAGGTTTCCCTTCCTGTACAAAAATATTCCTCCCCACAACGCAGTCACCCTTGCACCATTGTGCAAAGGTGCCTGCGTTGGCGCAGGCAGCCCATTGTGTGCCGGCGCAGGGGAAAAAGCTGGACTAGACAATGATGGCGCTACTTACCGGACCGGCCACCCCACCAATCTCCCAACCTTGACGTACTCATCGCATCCTGCTTCCTCCTCTCTACACCCCTCCCCCTGCCCACTCACTCGCTACCCATCTCATGCTCCCTCTCCTGAAGTCTGTGCCCCCCTCTCTCCGTGCTCCCCTCTCACAGCTGCTCGTCCCAGCCCCCCTCTTTGCGCTCTGTTCGTGACCTGCTCACGCCCTCCCCCGCCCCGCCCCGCCCCCTTGAAGCCTTCACACTTTCTTAACTACGAAGCACGCATCCTTTCCCCATTTCTCGTCCCCTCACAACTGTATTCCTGTGACTTCATTCACCCCCCCATACACCCAGGGGCGTAGCTGCTACTGGTGCAGTGGCACCGGGGGCACACTGAAACGTGAATATTGCTGTATTTCTGTGTTTTTTACCTTTCGTGTCGTCACTTCCTGTCGTGACGTCACTTCCTGTCTGAGCGTCCCTCACTTCTTTATTTAGGGCTTGTTCCCTGGTGCAGACTACCATGCAAGTTCAGCACACGAGTATTCTGAGAACATCACCATCAACAGAAAACATTAGCGGGGAAAACTGCCTGAGAATCCCCTGATCATGTCCAGCAAGGGAGTGCTCCATGACGCTGGGATACATGCTATGCTCCAAGACAATATCCCACTGAAACCCTGGGCGGACACCATAGAATCCCGAACAGACCCACTTCTGAGGCTTCTACTCTCACCCCCCCTCCCCCCACCCCACCAAAACAACAACTAGCCCACGCCCCGAAGGCATGGAACAACTAGACTCAGGAAACAGAACACAGCTAGACAGCAGTGGGGGATCTCAAGTGTGAACCCAGTCCTGCCAGCCTAATTCCACCGGCTGATCGTCTGGAGACCTGGACTGGAGGACAGGAAACATAGAAAAGGACTTCTATCTGTTGGCCATCTTGAATGAGCCGCAGCCCCTTCACTGACCACGAGGCTGACACACTTACAGGGAGGTAGGTATGACACTCTGTTCCCATGTAATGCTGGCCTTCCTCTATTTCTCGGTGCTGGGTTCTCTTTGGAAAGGCTTGCTCATGAAGTGACATGACAGTGTTGTGCTCATTCTTTTACTTGCCTCTATTATTTGGGACTGCCTCACACATACTTTTTGGTCCGCTTACTATCTGGGGTGCTGAAGCCACAGCCTAAAGCAGTTTTCCAACCAAAAATCGTCCCAACCATATCCCGAGGCATAGGCATAGGGGAAGAAACAGACTAAAAGAGAAAGAGCAGCAATAGTGTTTGTAGCTCAAATGTATCTCTGCTGCCTCCATACTGAGAGATCGCTCTGCTGAACCAGGGGGAGCTTATCAACCTAGGCTATTCTAATTAAGACTTCCTATTAAATATATTGATGCTTCCTTCCTTGCTGCTGTCCCTCAAAGGGTAAATAGGAGTTTGGGAGGAAACAAAGACTTTGCATGAACAAGAGGCCCTAGCACGAGCTGATGATAAGGATTGCCCCCTCTTGGAAACACGAGGGAATCAAATGAGGACTGTCCAATGTGGAAGAGAAATGCGACTTCTCTCCATGAACCAGAACTAAGATTACAGACTAACTGGAAAGCAGGTCTACTTCAGATCACTCCAGCAAGTTCAGTGACATAAATATAATACCTTTTCTTCAAATTCTATCCGTATACTCAGCTTTACATACTAGTGAATGGAAGTCCTCCATCTTGAATTGGGTATTGAAAAGCCTCCCTCTCGACTACTGCCAGGGACCACTCTAACACTTCTGGGACCTGCATCTCTCGTTCCCTACAGCCTGTAGAAATTACCCAAAAGACTAACTGATCGAGATGGCAACTAAAACCTCCTGCTCGGGGTTACATACATGAGGCAGTTAGCACCCTTATTCTACCACATTAAAAATGCTCACATACACAGTGGTTAATTAGAGCATAAACTATGAGGAGAAAATGAATCACAGCCCAGTCCTTCGTTACAACTACGCCCTCACAGCATCACACTGGTAAACCTAGTTTTATTTGTTGTAAAAATATAGCGGAATTCCCCGATTTCAAATCACAGGACTAGCAAAAACTCCTGAATTTACTCACAATGTCTACTAATATGGAGAAAGCTTGAAACAAATCTTTCAAGATTATATACCACCCTAATCTCTCCAAAGCCTCAGCAAAAAAATGTAAACACAATACCCTAGAAGATTTTCCAGTTACCCTCTTTGCTGATAAATCAATATCATAGTGGCAGTTATGAGAAGCTTAAAACAGATCTTATCTTTTTTACATTCAACACTCCATTCTGGTCCGTCTTTCACAACAAATTCAATGTTACATCATCTACTACCATTCATCATGCTGCAAGCTTCAATATACTCCCTCACCATTATTCAATAGAGCTATCATTATCCCCATCTAAAATAATGGTAAGATACTGAATCAGTCAACAGATTTGCACCTTGCACTATTTGGACACATTTTCCAAGCACTCCTCAATGTCTTACTGCAAAGCCTCCTCAACACACCATTTATCTTCCCCCTTAAAACTTCATCACACCACACATGTCCAATTCAAGCTCCATTTTAACACTCCCCAACAAATCCGCAATCAGTGGTCTTGATACCCACCCCTAACAGGAGACTCTTACTCTCCCAACCATACCTCCCAACATCCACTACATTACCTTAAAATGACTCCCAACCCATACTCCCTCCTCTTTCCCCAACCATTTACTTCCCCTCAATTCGTCGCAACTAGCAACCCCTGAACTAGACTCTACTGGCATTACCCTATCCCGCCAGATCACGCTCTGACCTGCCCATCCTACCACACTACACACTCTCGTCAATCCACCACCCCTAACCTTGCATACACCCACAAACACTCCCCCTTCACAATGACAGCCCTCCAGTAACACACCAACATATTGCACACCCTGATACTTATCACTGAGGGCTAGTCCCTCCAATCAACATCCTTCACAATGACAACCCTCCAGTAACACCCCACTCACCTCCTACATTACACACTCCCACAATCATCACTGATCTTCTGAGAATCAGTCATCTCTCCCCCATCAACATCATCACAACCTGTACCAACACTGGCCACAATATCTTTGATGTGTTGCATTAAACACCACCTCACTTGAGGATTTCCGCTCCAACCCCCCCATCCCTCCAGTTCCTATTTCACTAGAACTCTTCTCCCAATATGAATCCACACATTTACAACCACCCCCCTGAAATTCCTTACTCTCACCGCTCACCTGAACAATCACCTCACCTAAATCTAGCTTGCCCTGTCTATGCACACAATCTCTTTACTCACTCAGGCTACACATCTCCCTCTACCTATCAATACACTCCTTTCACTAACATCATCACGCAGCAACTGGCAACCAGCCCCACCTAACTCAATTACCACCACTAAGATCACATTTCACAATCCCACTGAAACCACATGACACACATGGCCTTATTGTGCTCTGCTTCATTACATCTTACAATCCTCTCCACCTCAGTCTCCCACACAACATATTCTCCTCCCACATACCAACACTTCACACTACATTCCCTCCCGCCCACCCTTCAAACTCCTCTCCCCATATACTGACTACTAAAACCCACCATCTAGAGCACAAACTAGATCTCAACAGCTCGAAATTTTCTCAGACCGATGAGACTATATTACAATGTAACTCCAGACAACCCTCTTTCTTAGACTTTCTCCCCCCAGGTGAAGACACACTACTCTTGGTGCTCAATATCTATCAGTAGTTGTCAACCTTGCCCCATAAGACTCACACCCACTCTCTCCCAAGCTGACACTAATGACCTACTTACAAGCTACAGCACCCAGCCAACCTCCTCTACTTCCTCTCCTCCTACTACCTCCTCAGCCCTAGACAACTTCAACTAGCACAGAATCCCAACCATCTCCTCCACATGATTTAAACACAAGTCATGCTCAAAGCAGACACCTGCTATCAGAAACAATATCCCCATAACAACAAAAACCTGTGAAACCTTGCACACCAAATCAATTACCTCATCTTTACTTACCATACTTCATAACTGTAGATCTGCTATGAAGCACAAACTGGAAATCTCTGACACATCTCTCAATACAAACTCTTTAAAAAAAATATTTTTATCTAACAAGCTCAATCGGCATTGCATAATTACATATATCTGTATGCATACATAAAGGACAATCTGGCAGTATATAGACATCATAATGGCTTACATAATCACAATTTTCTTGAAAGGGGGTCAGAATGTGGGATGCACCCTTCCCCTCCCAACACTGTGCCACACCCTGTGGTCTCACCGTCACACAACCTAAAATAGATAGGTCCGAGCATCTGAGGCATTGGGTCACTTTATATACTTCTGTAATTTCGCTATGGGGACCACATTTTTTAGGCATCTCAATACAAACTTGACCTCTTAATCCCTACAGAGACCTGGTTCAATGACACATCCCACAACACTTTTCATTTTCTACTTCCTCCAAACTCTTTCAACATCAGAAAGGACTGAGTAGGCAGAGTTGGGTATAGTATTGCAGCCGTTTACAGATATTCACAGCACTGAAAGAAGATACCAAATAGCCCCTTGTCCACATTTCAATGCCTCAACCTGGGCCTCCATGCTTGACATAATTTCCCCTTCAAAATAAATGCAGTCTACTAAACACCAGTTGGTAACATGACCTTTGTCAAGGAATGCACAGACCTCCTAACTGATCAAACTACCCGAAGTGACACAGTGATCTATCTGAGCGATGTTAGTCTTCACTAGGGCACCACAGAAGACTCTGCAGTGAACCACTCCACCTCTCAACAATGGTTTTATGCAACATAACCTTAAGCCAACACACACTAAAGGCTCCATACTAAACCAAATAATCCCCAAAGAAGACATACTCTCAGTGAATGATCCCAATCTCTGTAGACTGGTCTGATCACTCCCTTATTCCCTTCAACCTGTAATTCTATCAAATATTGATAACGGGTCGACCGAAAATAACTAAGACCTGGGTTCGAAATACCAGAAACATAGACATTATTTCTCTTAGCAGCGCAGCTTAGAGGATACTACCCTCCATCTGCCCCACCACAAATGTGCCTCTCTGAGGTGGTTGATGTTGTAGCCCCACTCCAATGCAAAAGAAAGCGATCAAAAACATCAGCATCATGGTTCAGCAAGGCCTTCAACAATGAAAGGAAAGTTTTAAGAATCTTAGAAAAGACCTAACCACACTCGCTCCAGAAATGCTAGGTCCCTCAACAAAAGACACATTTTTTGTGAGAAATCCAACTCTTCCATCTGGTCAAAACCGCCAACAACCCCTCCACCCCCACATATATCAAATTTGAAGATCCATCAAAATCAGACCCATCCTCAAAATTAAAAGCAGTTTAGACAGTACTTTGACTCCAAAGTTCAAGTGCTACCACATCAGGATGTCAACCCCACCACTTCAATGGTGTGCAAATCAAGGGAGAGTTGGCAACTATTTAATACCATTACAGAGGAAGGCTTGCTTAATATCATCAGAAAAACAAACCGTCTAACCACTTTGTGAATCCAATCCCGGGCAACATTGCTAAAGACTTTATACTAGCATGCTTCTCCACTGGACAAAACTGGTGAATCTCTCCCTTAGCCAAGGAATGTTTCCTGACGGCCTCAAAACTGGACAAGCCACGCCTTTCCAAAAAACATCCTCTGCAGATACTAATGACCTCAACAACTATCACCCTATCGCCAACCTGCCTTTCCTCTCAAAAATTACAGAAAAACGTGTGGCGTAGCAACTCTCCCAACAACGACCTCCTAGAAGAATTCCAATCTGGCTTAAATCAGGGCTTCAGCACAGAGATCGCTCTACTACAGGTGGCGATGATACTCTTTGAATTCTAGACTCAGGTAACCCTTGTCTCACGATTCTTCTCGACCTATCATCAGCCTTCAACAAGATCAATCACCACACACTCAATTGAATTGTAACAGTGCACAACGCACAGCGACCCCCCATGACTTTAGATTTAGACTATCTCCTTGAGAGTTTGGACGGAGGCATGTTTGGCAACCGCCCTTTTGGTAATATGGCCTTGAATTGTTGTTTTTTATGGCTTTTCATATTAGTTAAATTGCTTTCCCTACCCCCCCCCTTTTTTTGTATTAAAGCTGTGGGCAGCCATTGCGGTGTCCTTGGAGGTGTATGCGGGGGTGCTTTTGGTGGTGCAACTTAAGTGGCCGATTGGATGGAGATGGGGTGGAGAGGGTGGAGTGATCCCTGAAAAACTAAAATGCCGGATATGAAACTCTGCACGTGGAATGTGCGAGGTATGCATACCCCATCCCGCAGATACCAAATCTACTCATACCTCAAAGGTCATCGTGTCCAAATCACACTCCTACAGACACACCTGAATGAGACAGAATCCCGAGCCCTACACCGCAGATGGCGCGGACACGTCTACGCCACGAGCTACTCATCCTTTGCCCGGGGGGTGCTAGTGTGGGCGAGGCCAGGTAACCCCCCTGCCAGTCACACTTTCTCACAGAGACCCGGAGGGCAGATTTGTAATAGTGAACGGTAGATTGGATGGGCGCCCTGTAGTTCTAGTCTCACTGTATGCTCTTAACGTAGACCAAGCTGGTTTCTTGGCGCAGCTGTCTGCTAGTCAATCGCCATGGCACGGGATTCCCTGGGTACTGGGTGGTGACTACAATTGTATACTGAATGTAATGTTAGACCGCTCGTTCCCACCACTGCCCTAATGCGCCAGCACACACTGCTATGAGAGCCTTCCTAGACTGGACCACACAGTGGGATCTATACGATGCCTGGGGCACCCGTAATCCGCTAGCCAAGGTGTACTCCTACTACTCAGGAGTGCACTCTCTACAAGTGCGGTTGGACAGGTATATGGTGTCTAGCGAACTACTTCCCCACATCACGGACACATACTACATCGGCAGCACACACTCGGACCACAACCCACACGTGTTGGACCTGACCTGGGCACAGCCACGCCCACCGCTACCTGCCTGGAGATTACAGCCAGATTTGCTCCTAGACGCCCCGTTCCGGAATTCTATATATGCACAGACAGAGCACTATTTTGAGGAAAACACTGGTACCGCATCCACCACACAGGTAGAATGGGATGCGTTTAAGGTAGTGATTAGGGGGCACTGCCTAGGAACCCAAGCTAATGCTAGGAAACAACTGGAAATGGATTTGACGAGGGTTGAGGCAAGCCTATTACAGGGGGAACAAGAAGAGAGGGAGGGAGACGAGCAGGGAATATCAGAGGCTCGAGCTGAGCATGAGAGACTGCTAGATAGATTGCGCCACCTCAATTATGCGGCCCACTCAGCGCGCACACACCATATGGGCGACAAGCCAGGTAAATTGCTAGCCTGGTTGATCAGACAGGAGGACCGCATGACACCAGTGATGGCAATTAGAACTGACCAGGACGGGGTGGCATACACACAAGACAAGATACATGAGGCCTTCACTGCACACTACCGCACACTCTACGGCTCTCGGCTGTGAGTCTCCACTGCTGATATCGTCGACTATCTCAGTAACATCACTCTGGCGGAATTGGATGATAGCCAACGCACCGACATGGAAGCCCCACTCATGCCAGATGAGCTGCGTACAGCCATCTTCGCTCTATCCAATGGCAAATCACCGGGCCCGGATGGGCTACCCGCAGAGTTTTACAAGACCTACGCTGGCATACTGGTTCCTGAGCTGATTCGAGTGTATGCAGCGGCTCTCAAAGATTCTGCTCTACCCCCCACGCTAAACGAAGTTAATCTCATCTCTCTCCCGAAACCAGACAAGGATAGCACACACCTAGGCTCATACCAGCCATTAGCTTTCTTAAACACAGACTATAAAATACTGGCCTCAACACTAGCCCAGCGACTGGCCCCATTTGTTACCGCCCTAGTGCACGGGGATCAAAATGGTTTCGTGCCTACTAGGAGTACGTCACAAAATATAAGAAGGCTGTTCAGGGTACAAGAGTATGCCAGGCGACAATGGCCTGGTGTTAGATTTGGAGAAGGCCTTTGATTTTGGGGAGTGGCCTTATTTGATAACGGTACTGCGTTAATTTAACCTTGGAGATGACTATATAGACATGGTGAGACTGTTATACCGGAGGCCTGAGGTGCGGGTCCGCACTGGCAGGCTGCTGTCGAAATCCATCAGAATCAAACGCAGCACCAGACAAGGATGCCCGCTGTCCCCATTGCTCTTCTCACTCGCTATGGAACCCCTAGCGGAAATATTGAGAACTCAGGGAGCGGAATGGGGAATCCCACTGGCGGATGGTGTGCACACGGTCTTGCTGTATGCAGACGACCTGCTCTTGTATGTTAAAGACCTGGCTCATATACCCCCAGCGCTGTCTGACATCTTCCGCACTTTCGAGGCAATGTCGGGACTCAGGGTCAACTGGACCAAGTCTGGGGTATACTCGTTTAGCTCAGACACACGGGAAAGCGAGATCAACATAAATGGCACGCGACTCGCCTGGTACCCGACTACATTCAGATATCTGGGTGTTTACATTTATAGGTCCCCGACTGAAGTACTAGAGAGCAACCTGGTGAGGGCAATATCCTCTGTACAGGCACAAATAGCCTTTTGGAAGACCCTCCCGCTTAATGTGCCCAGCCGAGTGACGTTAACTAAAATGATAATGCTGCCGAGGCTGCTATATTATTATTCCAGCATCCCAGTGTATGTCCCGACCCGCGTCTTCCGAGAGCTGGAAACTCTGATTAGGAGCCTTATCTGACATGCGGGGCGACCTCGTGTAGCGTTGACAAAACTTTATACACCCACAGACGCGGGAGGCCTCGCAGTCCCCAACCATGAACTTCACTATCTTGCGGCGCAGCTGCAGTGGGTGGCCGGGTGGCTGAGTGACAAGAACCTAAGCGACACAGCCACGGACACCACAATGCTGACCCTAAAGCAGATCCACACATTATTTCACCCTTTGACCAAAACTGCTTGCCCAAAGCAGCTACACCTGGCGGTGGCCCACAAATGCTACACTCGCAGCCTACGGTTAACACGCGCAACGAAGCCCTATGCCCCGGTCCTGCCTTTCTTGGGCACTCCCCGAACTGGAGGAGTAGTGACGGAAGCTGCATTAGATCAATGGACGAGGGCTGGCGTGGATACCATGGCGGATCTATATGCGGATGGTACCTTGATACCCTTTGGGACCCTAGCAGAAGGCACGGGCCTTCCGGCCGGACAGTTTTTGCAACACGCATCCATAATAAACACATACACGAAGGCATGGGGTGACATCACGGAAGAACTAACAACACACCAATCGGTGCAATACTTGCATGTCACAGGGAACGGGTCGCACGTGATACACTGGTTGGCACAGGCCCTATTGTCGCACACTCAGGTCACTCTACAGCCTCTGCGAGACAAATGGGCGGTGGATAGGGGGAAAGAATGGACGGACAAGGAATGGGCAATGATACTGAAAAGTCCCATCTACATTCCACGTAACTCCCGCTTTAAACTCATACAGTTCTATATATTGCATAGGGCATACCTATCGCCGAATAAAATTAACCAATACTTTGCAACGGCCACCGCCGAGTGCCCCAGATGCTTGCTAGCTAACGCGGATCTCCTCCATATGCTTTGGAGCTGCCCAAGGATACATACATACTGGCACACATTGACGACACTATTGGCAAAAGGGACTGACATGCAATTACAGCACACATGGGAGATATGTTTGCTAGGCCTTTATGAAAGGACGAAAAACAACAAAGTTCTCTCCAGATTCTGGGACCTTGGACTTGTCACAGGCAAAAGACTTCTCACTAAACGCTGGAAACACAGTGAACCCCCGCACGTCAAACACTGGCATACCTCGTTTGACAACTGGGCGAGGGCAGAAAACATTGTCCTACATAGGGAAGAGAAAGTGGGGCACAGGAAATTCCCCATAGAGCAACTCTGGGATGAAATATTGGGATCGTTCCACCAGGCATGTATAGACCAGGGAGTCACTTGAACCCCCCCTTTTTCTGGGGTGGGAGGAACATAGCAGCGACGGAGGAGAGAAACATGTCCTAAGTAACGAGGATTCTTAACACTGACATACAATACACTACACTCCCGACGAACGGTGATGCCCCCGCCCTGAGAAAAGACTGCCGCTTATCCCACTTTCCCCTAAGGACTCACGAGACCTGTCACACCAGGATCGTGGTTGCGATGGACCCCCACATACAGCCCACACTCCAGAAACATTACGCCTGCTGCACCTGAGAAGCACGCCATGAGAGAGCCACGCCCCCACTGCCTGCACCCACCACCCTCTTCTTTTCCATTTTACTCCCCCCCCCTTTTTTTTCTTTCTTTTTTTTTGACCTACATTCACCAGTCTGTATTTCAACCATATTGTTACTGGGTTGATTATTCTTCATATACAATAGATCTTTAGATCTTGGTGTCGAAACGGCTTAACCACACGAAACGTTTGTTTGATGTTTGCATTATAAGCTTTTGAATATCACATTCTCACCCTGGAATGTAACTGAAACATAACGCATACCAGCGGAAATATCCGGAATATCGTGTCATTTGACCAAGGTCTAGTAACAACTGTGGGACTGACAAGTCCGCAAGACACAACCATACCGCGAATCACAGACCAGGCGCCACATGCAGTCCTCGCTACTCATAGACATAGCAAATTCCTCGCAGCTGCCAATCACAGCACCAACTGTTTCTACAAACACGAACCATAATGCAGAGAACTTGACACTACTATCACACAGCTCCACCCAGCATCGTATCCACTGAAAAGTGCAGTGGGAATACACTCTTAACAAGCACAGCGACGCTCGGGTAGGCCGAGCTTCAATAAGTTTACTATATGCTAATCATATTGCCTCATTATCAGCCCTGTGCAATGTAATATGTAACTAATGTTTCTAAATGTATCACAGCAATACGTGACTGTAATGAAAGATTGACGAGATGGTTCGTATAAGTTTATTGCTGAGAGCATTGTAATGTGCAGTGATGATATGTTGTAAGACATAAAACCAATAAAATATATTTAAAAAAAAGAAGTCAAGGTTATTGGTCTATAGGACCCCGGTTCTCTAGATGGTTTCCCCTTTTTCAAAATAACTACTATGTCTGCGCCAGCCCAAGAGTTCGGAACAGAAGTTCCTATCTGAGCCTGCTTTACTGTATCTATTAAATCTGGAGAGATCGCACCCTGGAACGTTTTATAAAATTAAACAGGGATCTGATCCGTCCCGCAGCTTCAGCCGAAGGGAGACTTTTCAGAGCCGCCAAAATCTCTTCAGGAGCCAAAGGCGCGTTCCAACTCCTTCCTATCTTCCTCAGATAGAGGTGAAGCTGGGACATCCCTAAGATACTATTGGATTTCCGAGAGGTCCTTTAATTGATCTTCATTATATAACATAGCATAGAACTGCCTGAATACCTCTCGGATCCCATCTGGATCTATGAATATCCCTCCCTTACCATCCGAGATCTCTTTAACCTCCCCTAAAGCCACTTTCTGCCTTGTTCGAATCGCTAATATATGCCCGACGCGCTCACTTAATTCATGGCATTGCCCCCTTTTTGCGAAGAAAGTAGAGGATGCCTTACTAGCTATACTCTCCTCAGCTTCTGCTTTTGCGCATACAACTTTAAGAAGAACCTGATCCAGAGGTGCCCTCAATATAATTGCTTGGATCAGTTCCTCTTCAGCATCTGCTACTGCTTTGGCCAGTTTTTTAGATCTCAATTGCTCCTGCCTTTGTCTGTATAAGTTAAAGCTCAGTGTCTCACCACGAATACCCACCTTAAAGGCATCCCAGGTAACCCCAGAAGAGGTGCTACCTCTATAGATTCCCCAGTACCCCTTTATCCATTCCTTCATATGTTGGACATAATCTTCATCTTTTAATAATCCCCGCTCAAAAGTCCATGTGCGCTCCTGCCTAGTCATTTTTGTAGCTTCTAAAGTTAAAATTATTGGGCTATGGTCGGAAATAATTCAAGGCAGTTTCTCAATCTGGCTTCTTGACAGTAAACAATTAGAAATAAAAAAAGAATCCAGCCTAAAGCAAATCTTATGTGGGGCGGAGTAGTAAGTGCTACTGGGTTTCAGCTTTGCCCAAGCATCTACTAAGGAATTATTCAGAGCCAGACTAAGAATTGCTCTGCACGTTCTTTTTTTCCTGCCCAGGTAGCGAACTCCTGGTTCCAAGCCCAGTCCCTCTACCCCATTTATATTAAAGTCTCCACAGAGGATGATGGGTACAGGCCATGAAGCGAACTCTAGATCTAAAAATTCAAATATGTCCGGGTCATCCTCAGTTGATCCATAGATTGAACCCAACGTAATCCACTCACCACTAATCATAAACTCTGCTAGAACCCATCTACCCCATTGATCTTCCAGCTTTTTCCTGACTACATCAATTCACCTAGAGAGTATCGCCACCCCTCTAGTTTTGGCGCCCTGTTTAGAATAAGCTATCAGATGAAACCCCAGTTGCTCCAGTAGATACCCCTTTCCCCCCCTCTATATGCGTCTCTTGTAAACATACAAAATCTACGCACATTGATTTTAGGATTGCTGAGACTTGTCTTTTAAGACGATCATTTATCCCACATACATTCAATGAAACTATTTGTATACTCATTAAAACACGTCAAATTGCTGTCCCAACCAAATAGCCAACATATTTCTACTTAAGTTCCTCTTTATCCCTCCTAGATTCCCAGAATCTTTATTTTGAATCAGCTTACTTGGCCTGCTCCACCTCTCACATTTACTACCGCTTCTCAAACCCCAAACTGTGCTGTGCCCCCCCCCCCAGGAACCCTCACCCCTTACAGGCAAATAGGTCAGTCATGACCTATGTGTGACAGCTTGAGCCCGCAACAAGCCGCAGCCACCTCTCCCCACATATCCAATTCAGTGCTTATACTGTGCTAATGCGTTATAAGATATTTATACTAATATAATACGATACACCATTCCAATAATCAACCAAATCTTAATTATATCCGAGAGCTAGTTACTCATTTCCCCTTTTGTTCCCTCAACTCTGTTAAATACGCTTGGGCTTTAATCTCGGAGAAGAACATTCTGACTTGCCCGTTTACTAGCACTTTAAGGCGCGCTGGGTGTAACAAATAGGCCTCGCATCCCAGACCCTGAAATGAGGTAATCAACTGCCTTAGTCGCCGTCTCCTTTCCATGGTAATGTGGCAGAAGTCTGGACGAGCGAAGAATGTAGTCAAACGTCAGACGATCAAACGACCGTCTGGCCTCAGGTCTTGCCTTATCCACAACCACCTGTCTGAGGAGATAGCTGCCAACATAAAAAAGAATGGCTCTGGGTCTGTCAAACTGAGATGCTACGTAAGCTTTCTTTTGGGTCAGGGGGAATCGATGTGCTCGCAGCAGCTCTTTCTCCCAATCCCAAGCAACCAATTCAGGAAAAGCCCCCTTTAGCAAGGTGACAACAAAAGCCCGTACTTCCTGCCCTTCAACCCCTTCCGCCACCCCTAGCAGTCTAATATTATTTCGCCTTTGGTGGTTCTCAAAATCCTCCAGCTTCCACTGGACGTCCTCCACCGCCTTCTCTTGTGCTTCCTTAAATGCCTGCCATTTATTCACATCATCCTCAAGTCTCCCAGTCCTTTCCTCCACATGAGTTACTCTGTCTGCCATTTCCTCATATAATTTATTCATTTTCCTGAGGGAACCCTAGATTTTATTTGGTGCCTGCTTCGCGCTTCGGCTTTCTGACCTGGCTTTCCCCTGCATCTGCTTCAAAGTGGCATATAATAGATCCATTGTGGGGGTCTGTGGTGGGCTGATAGGGTTATTCTGCTGTTGTTGCGTATTTATTGCGCCCTCTTCCTGGTACAACTGAGACGTCGCCGAGTAGATCCAAAAGAGTTTTTTAGCAGCATCAGTGTGAGATGGACTCACCGCCAGCTTAGATTTAGAGCGAGATCTCGGTTTATTTTTCTGATGTTTAAGCCTAGGGGCAGCAGGTGCCCTTCGCACGAGAAGTTTTCAACTAATTCTGCTTAATCTGAGTATGTGTCAGACAAACTACCCTCACTGGAAAGTGATGATCCTGTATCTTCATTAAGGGAAAAGAAACAATCCCCTTCGGGTGAACCAGGGATTACGCCGGACTGCAATGAGTCCTGCACTGGATCATGCAGCTCCCTTGGAACTGTAGCCCGGGGATTACTGGGTGTATTCCGGGGGGGTCTATCTCATGAGTTTTGTCTATAGTAGAGTCTCGAGATGGCCTCCCAGATCTGATCAGCACAGCCCCCCTGCCATTACTGCTCATGTCAGTCAAAGCACTAAAAGCTGCGGGTTGTACCTATGACTGTAATGCTGCATCCAAACCCGTCTTAGTGCTCAGATCCTCTCGCTCATCCTTGAGCTCACTGCTCGGCTTCCTTTGGCTTTCCGGAGTCTCCACATGCGATTGCACCAAACCATCGTGAGCCTCAGCGCTCCCATCCTCTCTCGCTGCCGAAAGAAGTCCCGGCATCTCCACTGGTGCTGCAGCAAAGGACTCAAACAAGGTAGGCTACTTCATTTTTCTGCCGCCCTCCAGCCGATTTTTAGCACCTTTCTGAGCGGGTCCGGGAGCTGCCGCGGCTTTGTCACCGCCATTGGAAGCATTAGATACATTGTTGCTACTCACAGCATCATCAGACCCCTCCACATTCTTTGCGGCCAACCATCGTAATTGTCCCGTACTTCGCAAGGAAGAAGCCGGTGCCGATGCTGCTGTCTCTTTTGCGCATCCCTGGGATGAGCAGACTCTTTCTGCTCCTTCTGGGATTTTGGTCGTCTCTGCGCCATTCTTCTCCAAGCACAAGCTAGACACCAATTGCCGGGATAATCAATGCTGTTCGTGCCCCAGAGCTCCGTTAAGCCAGCGCTTTATCCAAAATGCGATATCCAGCATTCTACATCTCCGCACAGTTCATAAAGGAGGGGGAGAGAAACTTGCGGCTGCCTGTTATGGCCGGTCAGCGGCCATCTTGCCAGCAATGTAAAACATTCATCTCAGTACAGAGATCTGGGTCTAATTCCATCGTTTTTCTGCTCCCTGTGCTACTCTAGCTTAAACTCAGGCACATGCAAATCAGTCTTGACCCTGCTCCCCATGGGAACAGTCCAGCCCGAACTGCCAGGCCATGTCCTCCCTGGACCAGAAACAAGCATCCTGGGACCGATTTTGAGGTTCACCCCTAATCAGCCAGACTAGCTTGACTCTAGTAGAGAGCATGGGGCCCACTCGGGGTGACAATTGCAAAAAGAACAATTTTGTTGCTGCAGCACTTTTTGACCTAAGTGGGAACGGTATGCCCAGACGTGGGTCCCTTGCTCACTGTGCCACTGGATTAAACTGTACTGGCTGATGAGGGGTGTTACCCTAAAACTGGTCCCAGGATTATTATTTTTGGTCCAGGGAGGACCCAGCTTGGCAGTTAGGGCTGTACTGTTCCCATGAGGAGCATGGTCAAGACTGATTTGCATATGGCTGGGCACAAAACTGGGGTGGTGTAGTGAACCAAAGCGCAATAGATTTAACCCAGATATCTTGACTGGGAATGAATGTTTGATTCATTCAGTATTCCGTCCATCAATTGTTGCAGCACTTTCGTCCCAAGTGGGATGGGTATACCAAGACGTGGGTCCCTGGATTTAAGCTAGCCTGGCTGATGAGGGGTGTTACCCCAAAACTGGTCCCAGGATGCTTGTTTCAGGTCCAGGGAGGACCTAGCTTGGCAGTTCAGGATGGACTGTTCTCATGAGGAGCAGGTTTAAGACTGATTTGCATATGGCTGGGGCCAAACTGGGGTGGTGTAGTGAACAAAAGAACAATAGATTTATCTCAGATCTCTTGACTGGGGCTGAATGTTTGAATCATTCAGTATTCCGGCCAGCATTTGTTGCCGGGCACTTTTCGTCTTTTAGTCGGAATGACGAAAGGCGCAATCCTTCCTGGGCAGTGCTACCAGAATCTGTAATTCATTAACACTTAATCTATGGTTTGATTTGATTGATTTGATTCAAATCAATCATTAAATCTATGCACAACTACCTTGCTGGCAACCTTCAAAACCGACCTGAAAGCCTTTCTCTTCCAACATTTTAGCTAAGTCACTAAGCTAAAATACCTCTACCCTTCTACTGTTTTATTTACTATGTTGTCGTGGGGCGGAGCCTTGCATTCACACTGTGTTAACTTTACATGAGCTTATTAGAAGTTTAAACACCATTTTTCCTTTCTGCTGCCTTTTGCACACGGCACACACTTTATTAAATGTTTAGAGTTTAGCAGAGTGTTTTGCTTCACACGAGAAAAACATGTTTTTCTATATTAGCAGCCTTGCTTCGTAAACTTATTCTGAACAGTGAGGGCCGAGGCCTTCAATGTTATTTCAACACAGTGGTTGTTGTTCAGACTGATCAGTGCACGTTCTAGACATAACATATATGCAGCTGTGGGCACCTCTGAGATTGGCGCGTTTAATAATGCACTGCGTAGGCATGATCACACACACTTGGAGAACATTCGTATGCTGAGAGCTGGTGCAGAATCTGATGTGATCCATTTCCGTAAATACCAGAGGTATGGGGCCGCCTTTGTAATCCCAAGAGACCTTCTGTAGATATAAAATAACCTACTAGCAAGGGAGGGTGAAATATAGATATATTTTAAACCTGTTTCCATTTAGCACTATAACATGCTTTCTCCCTTTGTGTTTTATGGAATAGTAACTATGCTGACAATCTTGTTTCTGATAATATGTCTGCATGTATTACCTAAAATAATTCGCATGAGAACACGGCATTAGGTCTAGGCATGGGCAAGATGGCCGCTATGCTGCTGTAGAGAGCAGTCGCACTTACTCCTTCTCCTGGGCCCATGGACTTCGAGGCTGGATGTAAGAGTTAAATATGCTGAGGGTCCGAGGAGTTTCCTGCAGTAAAGAAGGCACTAAAGAATCTACAGGCATCAAGATATTGCGAAAGGCGATTACAACCCTGAGACTTTATTACGGTGATCATTTGAGGAAAGCGCTGGCTTATGGTATTACTGCAGGTTTGAGGATGTCACAACGCACTGGCGCGATCCCAAAATCTACACTGAACAAGCGAGCCACAGCAGCTACTGCTCCTAGCAATACTGCCCAAAGGCTTCAAGTTAAAAAAGGAGAGAAACTTATTAAAGAAAAGGAAAAGGTCGATTCTAAGGCCGACTCCAAAGCAGCATTACAGGAGACACAAGCGGGAACTCATGGAGCCAAAGGACAGACGCAACAACAGAGGTGCTCGCAATCGGATGGCGGAGCGCCAAAACACACGAACACTGTATCTGTTCCCAGCAGAGATCTGCGGCAGTCCACCGTTACGGAGGCATTTGCGGGGAGAAGCCAGCCAGCCAGCCAGCCTACAATCGTGGTTACTGGATGCATCTCAGAGCCAAGCACGAAGGTAAACGCGGAAGCGTATCTCGCTGACCGCGAGGACGCAAGTACGGCGGTTGCCAGGCAACCGGGGCTGCAGACGTGTACGCCTCAAGCGGGAGCCGCGCAGAGCGAGGAGACTGCTGTGAAGGCTGGCGAGGACGGGAACAGAGGCGGAGATGCTGACACGGAGGAAACGACGACGAGCAGTAGCGGTAAGCCTAGCAATGGGCAGCTGGAGGAGCTGGGTGTTCCGCCAAATAATAATAATGCCCTAATGCTTGAAGCACTAATGGAAGTAAATGTGGCACTCACTCCTGCGGATAAAAATAACATGGCACAGTCTAATTGGGGAAGTATGAAAAGCCTAGAGAGTCGCACAACAAAAGGGGCTAAAGGAAGGAGAGTACGTTCCCCGGAGGTGGAAAAATTCTACTCGGTGACTGAGGGCTCAGACTCTTCTCTGCTGGGGTCAGATGAGGAGGGTATTACCACAGATCTCTCATCAGGAACTGAGTCAGAAGAATCTCTTTCTGGTGAGCATATAAGTAAGGAAACACAAAAGAAAAGAAGAAGAACTATGATAAGGCGAGAAAGAGATTTAGACAGAGCAGCGTCAAGTACAAATAGGAAGCTGTTATGGGATTATTGTAGCACCGCCAAAATGTATCAGGAACAAGACGTGGGTGACGCACCTGAGAATTACCCTCTAAATGCTTCTCAAGACGCATCTGATATTCCACCTCAAGCGACTTTGGATGGAATGTTTTCCATGCTCAAACAAATGCACTTAGAGGCTCGCTTAGAAAGTAGAAGAGCGAGACAAGACACTAAGAAAATACAAGCGAGCATCAGGAAAATGAATAGGAAATATGTGGAGGTGGAAAGTAGGGTGGAACAAGTTGAAGAGAGAACTGGAAGACTGGAGGATGAAGTCACGGACTGGCAGAATGTAAGAACAGAGCAAGGAAAAGTGATTGAGGACTTACAGTGGAAACTGGAAGATTTCGAAAATCGCCAAAGGCGGAACAACCTACGCTTTTTGGGCCTAGAGGAAGGACTGGAAGGGAAGGACCCAAGGGGGTTTATGATTAAATTACTAAAAGATGCATACCCAGAGGCGAAGTGGCAGTGGGAATTTGAAGTACAGAGAGCGCCTAGATTCCCACTAACGCAGAAGGGAGGAAGAGGCACTAATCAGAATGGTCTACCTAGGGCAATGTTGTTTTTTTTTGGCAATTTCTTGGCCAGGCAGGAAATTATGGAGTCTGCGAGACCAGATAGGAAAAAGTCAGTTGAAGGAGTTACTTTTTTTACTAGGCCTGACTTTTGTCATACGACGGTGGAAAGGAGGTGGAAACTTAGGCAGCTTATCACTCCGTTTCAACGCCAAGGTTCTGAAGCATATCTGATGTATCCATCTAAGCTAAAAGTTATCACAGGGGGACGCACCAGAATGTTTTTTTCGGAAGTAAAGGCAGGTGAATACCTCGCAGAGATTACAGAGAATCAGAAAGGCAGGAAGAGTAGGGAATCGGAACCAGCATAGGATGTATACGAAGATACTAAGAGTATTGAGTATGTTAATGTGAGTAACTTGGGTGGGAGAAGGAGGCGACACTACAGTAGAGAGCAGCCACACATAGGTCAAGATTGACCTATTTGCCTGTAACAGGGGGGGGGGATTAGCAAGGGGAGGGGGGGAAAGGGGGGGTTGAGGGAGGGGGGGGTCGGGAAGGTGGTGGTGAGGAACAAAGGGAATGTACAGCACAGAGTAAGAAGAAATGTAGGCACAAACAGGTGGCAATAAATAATTTAGAGGAAAGTGATTGTGGGCTTTATTTCAAAATCAGATGGCAATAAGACTTGCTACCATTAATATTTGTGGTTTGAATGATGGCGGGAAAAGGCAGAAAGTAGCGGCCATGTGTAGATTATTAAAACTGGATGTTATTTGTCTTCAGGAGACACATGTGAGAGGAAAAGATAAATATCTAATGGATCAGTTAGGGTATGAAGTTTTAGCACATACACAGCAAGATGTTAAGTCAAAGGGAGTCGCCATTTTTGCAAAAAAAGGATTTGTGCTAGTAAAGAGAAAGAAGGAAGACGTTGAAGGTAGATGGGTAATGGTAGAGGGAGAAACAACAACTGGAGGCAGATATACAATCGTTTCTGTTTATGGCTGACTTATTTGATCTTTTAGACATTGAATTGGCATTATGGCCAGAACCAGTAATTTTTTGCGGAGATTTTAATGTTAATGGTTTGTCAGGGTTGTGTATGACGGGAGGGGATATGTTGGGAGACCGTAAGAAAAGAACAAGAAGGGCTATTGCTAATTTAATGAATAATAATGCACTGGTAGATGTTTGGTCGGCGTATAATCCTGCGGGGTCAGGTAGCACTTTCTACTCTGCTCCCCACAAAAGTATAGCAAGACTGTATTATTTCTTAATTTCTAGTCCCTTAGTATCAGAAGTGAAAATAGAAATGTTACCTCGGGTCTTCTCAGACCATAATCCATTGGTGTTGACTATCTCCCAGAACTGTAATGAGTGCCACAAAGAATATAATTGGACATTCGAAAGGAGGTTACTCAAGGAACCGGATTATGTCAGCAGAATGAAGGTATGGATTAGACAATTCTGGGAGGTGAATAGAGGTACGGCAGCTGCAGGTATGGTTTGGGACGCATTCAAGGCAGGGATAAGGGGAGAGACACTGGCTTATACTCTACATAGGAGTAAGAAAGAGAAATCGGATTTAACTAGGAGGCTGCAAGACTTAATGAATTTGGAACAACAACTTATTCAGGCGGTCATGAATCAAGAACCCCTTGAGCAGATCTTATTAGAAACAGAGCTGAAAAAGGCAGAGACTGGCGAAAGTTTGGCTAACAAAGCAGCGAGCAACTATTTAGCAAAAAAAGAAAAATGCTACGAATTTAATGAGAGGGTTGGACATCTGCTAGCAGTTCGTACCAGACAAGATCTGGCAGCCGGGGAAATCAAAGAAATTAAGAATAAAGGGGGGAATGTTGTAACTAAGGTGGAAGATGTGAGGGAGGTGTTTAGGGAGTTTTATTCAGAACTCTATGATCAAGACCTGAGAATTGGGGGCGACGTGATAGAGGATTACTTGGCAGGAATCCCTCACAAAGAACTGATCTTGGAGGATAAAGAGGCTATGGAGCTACCATTAACACTGGGTGAAATACATAATGCAGTAATGAAACTCCCCTCAGGGAAGGCTGCAGGACCTGACCAAATTCCGGCAGAATTTTATAGGATTTTCTGGGACACTCTGGGGATTGATATGTTAGAAATCTTAAGGCATGCACAGATGGGGGAAAATATACCACAATCATGGGCCGGAGCAAGTATTATAGTCATTTTTAAAAAGAATAAATCGCATCTGGATCCTGGCTCATATAGGCCAATTACGCTCATGAATGCGGATGCAAAAATATACTCTAAGGCTCTTTCACAGAGGCTTAGCAGGGTAATTGAGGGGCTGGTATACACAACGCAGCACGGCTTCATTCCGGGTAAAGGGACTACGGAACACACAAGGAGGATGGTTACCATTTTGGACGCTGCGGGTGCTGCAGGGGACCCTGCCTCGGCTATCTTTTTGGATGCAGAGAAGGCCTTTGACAGGGTCTCCTGGAGCTATCTGTGGAAAGTGTTGGAATGGTTTGGGATAGGTACAGGCTATATAAAGGCTATAAAAGCGTTATATTTAAACCCAACAGCTAAGGTGAGGATAAACAGAGGGTACACGGAGGGCATACGAATAATGCGGGGTACAAGACAGGGTTGCCCGGCCTCACCATTGCTATTCGCCTTATATCTAGACCCCCTTTTGAGAAGATTAGAGGGAAACCTAAATATTATCCCGATTGGATTCTATGGACAGGAGTATAAGACGCTTGCATACGCAGATGACGTGGCAGTTGTTACACCAGATCCAGGGTCGGCTATTATAGAAATTGAACAAGAGGCCGCACTCTTTGGTATGTTTGCAGGTTATTCACTAAACAAAGGTAAAACTCAAATAATACAAAACAATTGGGTAAACTATCAGGATATAAGAACAGCACCCGAAGTTACATATCTAGGGGTAAAGATTACAGCTGATTTAGATAGATTAGTAGAAATCAATATGAGCCCGTTATTGAAAAAAATTAAAACAAATACAGAAAGAATGAATAATCTACACCTGACCTTGATGGGACGAATTAACGTTATCAAAATGGTAACTTTCCCTAAAGTCTTGTATTTATTTAGATCCATACCTTTGTTTTTTGATACTATATGGTTCAACAAGTTGGAAGCGATTCTGAATAAATTCATCTGGGTTAAAGGGAAAACAAGGAGAGCATATAGGCACTTAACTGTAGATAGGGAAAAAGGGGGATGGGGAGCACCGGATTTCAGGCTTTATTATTGGGCAGCAGTATTACAGCACAGCAGGGTATTAATAGGTGGAGGAGGTTTAGAACATGTAGCGGGCACTGACGTAGGATTAGCCAATGTTTATGAGACACTATTGGGTGAGGAAGCTGAGAATGGGCTCTTAAATACAACTGACTTCACATATTTTAAACACACGAGATTCAAGACCTTGGAAGCGGCTTATAGGGTGTGGAAAGGAGTGGCCAAAAAATTTGGTCTAGGAAGATATAACAACTATACAAGATTATATACAAACTGTTCTTTGCCGAGGGAGATCTTTAAGGATGCCACTATGTATGATTGGTACAATAAAGGCATAGTGAAGATAGGGAACCTACTGGATAGTCAGGGTAATATGTTACAGTTTGGGTTGCTCAGAACGAAATTTGGTTTAGAGCAAAATAGTTTTTTTAAATATCTTCAAACCAGGAGCTTTTTAACACAAAAGCAAGGTGGCACGGCAGGGATGGGACAATGCAAAATTATGGAATATATAGAAACAACTAACAAATGTACGATAAGACATTTATATGCTGAATTGAAAGAAAACCAATCATATGAAAGGGCGAAATATTCGCAGAAATGGATGGAAAAACTGGGTTCTGGCTCAGAAACTTTTCAGGAGTCACTGGATTTGGGTAGAAGAGTGTTATGTTCGGCAACCCTTCAATCACAGCATTTCAAAACAGTGTTTTCACTTTATCATACCCCGGCTAGAATCGCCCAGTGGGGTGGGACATCGGGCACAACATGCCCTCGATGTAATGCGAATGGGGCAGATATTGTACACATGTTTTCGCAATGCCCACAACTGTTTACTTTGAAAAAGGCCATTGAAGAATTTTTTGATAAAACACTGAGGATTAAGATTAAACTCGGAGATAAACTAATTATTTTAGGGGTGGCCGACACGGCAGAAGCTATGCCAGTAGAGTTTATTTTTGTTTCAATTGCAGTTTTTCGCATCTGCATAGCAAGGAACTGGCTGAATAAGGCTCCCCCACTATTTTCAGATTGGATAGCCAGCCTTCTCACTATATACAATTTAGAAAAAGCAATATACGCCAGGAAAGGCAGAAGGGCTAAAGCATTAGGCGATAGAATTTGGCAACCTATTAGGAGGTGGAAAAATAGCAGGATAAACCCTATATAGCATAAGAAAGTGTGGTATATAATTAATTTTTGCAGTTGTCTGTTCCCCTTCCCTTTTTAGTTGCTCTGAATATGGTTTGGGGTTGGGTAGCATGTATTTTACATCTGAGAGTTGGATGAATATTTACTTTGTTTTTCTTTTATGCTTTATAGTAATGGAATGTATATATAAATGTATATAGAACCACCAGAGGAAATGGAATGTGCTGTAAACATATGTTGGAATACTTGGAAAAATCCTTTGAAAATTTAATAAAAATTTAATTAAAAAAAAAAAAAAACACAGCATTAGAAATAAATATTTCAAACTTGCATGTGTCTTCTTTTACTCCCTGTTTTGGACTGGTATGAGAGTATAACAAAAGAGTGTTCATGTTTTCCACATTGCCTGAGGTAACCTAAGTCGCATGTTCTGGGTTGTCTAATCATTGGTATTTTGGAAGAGCCAATGAGACACTGATGCTAGTCTGGTAGGGGATTTTGGGTACTAAGATGAGTTTTGGCACACCCTAATTCACTGAGGTCCCAAGTCTCTATGCACAGTTCTGTAGAGGAGCAGAATCCCTGCAACAATGTTATATTCTGATGGACAAATTCAAACTATCAGGTAACTCTAGACCATTGTGAAATGCTCAAGCAATGCTGCTTGAACACCTGTCTTTTAAAGGACCCACTGAAGGCGCAATCCTTCTAATGTAGTGCAACCAGACATTTCCTTCAAATCTACACACAATTACTTTGTTGGCAACCTTCAAAAACTATGGTCAGATCATTATGATGTACATTTTTCCCTATCTCAGCCTAAAACCCCGACTAGTGACAGTGGCAGTAAGGATGTGTCTGTACGTCGGTGGAACAAGCTTGACATAGCCGATTTTAATGTGCGCCTGATGGATACTCTTCCTAACACCGACACGTCTACATCCGTGTAGAACTCTGAAGTATCCAAATGGGTGAGTTCTGCTATAATGAACTCCTCCCTTTAACATTCCGTGTCCCACCGACCACCTGCACCCTGGTTTTCTGAAGATCTTAAGCGCACAAGATCTAGCTGTAAGAACCTTGAAAGGAAGTGGAGGCGTTCTTACTCCGCCTCTCGTAAAATGGCCTATAAGGAAGCCCTCAGGGACTACCACCACCAATGTAAAATGGCCAGAGCCGCCTATGTTTCTAATACGGTCACCAATGCCCAAAACTGTCCCCGCACTCTTTTTTCGGTTGTGAAAAAATTAACAGGAGCAGATCTGGTGCCGGCCCCCCCTGCCCTAGATGAGACTCAATGCAACTCAATTGCAAATATTTTTATATCTAAAGTAGAGCGTATCTATGAATCATTAAGTATCTCTACATCTAATGATGCGCCTCTGCTTGAACCAACACTGATTCCAGATCATCTGCCTTCTGCAACGGTTAAACTTGCTAACTGGTCACCCTTTGATGATGCCTCCTTTTCCTCCTGCCTGAACAGTATTAAATCTGGCTCCGCACGGGATCCGGTACTGGCCAAAATTTTAAAACTACTTGAACTTGGCCCTCGCCGTGTGTTAATGCAACTTCTTAACTCTTCACTATCTGAGTCACATGTCCCACAGGAGTGGAAGCATGCAATGATTGTTCCTTTACTGAAAAAGGCTGGAGCTGATGTTGCCAACTTGTCAAACTTCAGACCAATTTCATTGCTTCCCATTCTGTCAAAGATCCTGGAAAGGCATATTAACACGCAATTAACCCATCTCGTGGAGAGCTCAGGATTTTTACATCCGTCCCAGTCAGGCTTTAGAGCTCATCATTCGACCGAAACGACACTCCTAGGAGTTACCGAGAGTCTGAGACACAGTGTCGATTGCGGTGAAACATCTGCTCTTATTCTTCTTGATCTGAGCGCGGCGTTCGACACTGTGTCCCACTCCATCCTCCTTGCGACTCTTCGGTCCCTGGGTGTAGAGGGCGTTGCTTTAGCCTGGATAGCCTCTTTTTTAAGAGATCGTACTTTCCATGTTTTTTCTGCTTCTGCTTCCTCTATAATTTTCTCCATCGGCGTATGGCGTTCCCCAGGGGTCTATACTCAGCCCTTTATTATTTAATATTTACGTAAAACCCCTGGCCACTATTGTGGAGAAAGCCGGTCTCACTTTATACTCTTACGCTGACGACACACAAATTATTTTCTCTCTCCCCAACAAAGAGTGCAATGACACCTCCGTCTTGAAAGAAGGTCTGATCTGTGTCTCCAAATGGATGAAGAGCAATTTCTTGAAACTTAACGGTGACAAGACCGAGATTGTAATACTAGGCAAGGATAAGGATCTCTGGGGCCCCCACCATTGGCCCAAGGATATGGGACCTACACCTCAGCCTGTAACAGAAGTACGCAATCTCGGGTTCCTCATCGATGAGAAACTCTCAATGAGACAGCAGGCTGTGAAGGTGGCCTCTATCTGTTTCGCCACCTTGAGATAGCTTCTAAACATTCTGTGGGTGCTGCCCCCTTCCACACAAAGAACGGTAGTCCAGGCATTGGTTGTTTCCCGCCTGGACTACGGTAATGTTCTATACCTTGGAGCCGATCTGACAACCATAAAAAAACTTCAGGTTGTTCAGAACGCAGCTGCTCGGCTGCTCCGCAACGTTCCTAGAAGAACATCGGCCTCTCTAGCACTCCTTGACCTTCACTGGCTCAAAATTCCTAATAGAATTAAATTTAAAGCCCTCTGTCATGTTTTTAAAATTAAACAAGGCTTATCTCCTAAATACCTTCAGGGCCTTGTCCTGTCCTATAAGCCAAGTCGAATCCTGAGATCCTCAGGGAGTGGTGACTTTTTCATTCCCAGATTTAGGCTAGCAAAAATGGGAGGCCGCTCTTTTGCCTATCTGGGTCCTAAATTTTGGAATACTCTTCCTGTGACCCTAAAGACAGAAACCAATCTTTCCACAAGGGACTCAAAACTTGGCTCTTTTAACAGTAATCTGTAGCCTCCTTCAGTAATATCAGCATGCAAGTTCTTCCTCTTTAAACTGTCCCTGAGCGCCGGGAAACCCACTGCGGGTAGCTGTGCGCTTTATAAGTTTAAATAAATAAAATAAATTATAGGACACAGGAGATTCCGATTTCTGCATGGCAGCACCGTGTTTGGTTTGATGGCGCCCTTACCCACAGTGAAATGGCGACTAGGTAGGGTCCTTTGTCCATTCCAGGCGCTTCTTGGCCGGTTTTGGCTGGATTCACCCCGCATCCTCATGCGGGGGTAGTCCCCGTTGCTCAATTACGGCCCCAGTATAACTCTGCAATCAGTGTTATCCAGGTCCTAGTTCAATATATCACCCGCTATTTCCAGGGTGGGGCCCCTGGTGTTGCGGCGCTTCCAGCTGGACCGAGCGGAAGCTTAGTCCTGTGATGGTTAATGCGGTTATGGGCAAGCGCCCCCAGGATAAGGATGATATGCCTTTTTGGCTTGCCGAGAAGTTTGACCAGCTGGAGGCGGTTTTTCCTAATTCGACTGCCATAGAAAAACACAGGATTCTTACAATAAGTTTACCCAAGGACTTGGTATAGAAGCCGGTGACTGCGGGTAGAATTTTTGCGGCAGTGTACACGAGGTGCTACAGCACTCCTTCAATGGCTGCCCTTCCGACGGTCATTAAGCGTGTTCAAGTTGAACACGGACCGCAGGCTGAGGTTGAGTTGGGAATGAGACTTGCAGGCTCATTTGACGTGGTTTCCGATCTTGTCCTTTCTAATATATAGGGAGGTGCGGTGAACTTTCAAGTGGCTAATGCCTTGCACGAAGTCCCCGATGTCGACAGTTACAGAGAATTATTACGGCGGCTTATAAGACCATTGGCTGCAATAGTTTAGGTGTCAAGCCCTTTTCTGCTGAAGATAAAAAACAACCTCAGGGTTCGAAGTCTGAACGGACGTTCAACCCAAAGCTCCAAAGCAAAATTGGAACAGAAATAAAAAGCAGGGGAAACAGCAACAGAAACAGGAGTCCTGTCCCCATCACCAGTGCCTGCGTCTACTGAGCGCGTTTATGATTTGCGTGACCGCACTACGATTAAGTCACCTGATTGATTTCAGGTTCCTGATCAACCCTCTCCTCGTTCTTTACAGGACACATCAGCCTCTTCGTCTGGTGGTGGAGGCGGCAGCAGAGGTCGGGGTCGCCAGGCAAGCAGGACGATTCTTCACAGAAAAGACTCCAGTTTCAGAAAATTAAAGTTGCCTCTTTAACAGCGAGATATGACACAGATAGTGAGAACGCAGCTTCGGAATCAGACATGGGCGCTGACGTTGTTGGACAGTGCGGCGGAGATGACCATAGTACAAGAAGCCCTGCATCCACTACTGAAGGTGACAGAGACTGACCAATTTGTTGTTGTAGAGACAGCTGATACTAGAGTAGCTCCCTTGATAGACTTTTTGAAATTTACCTTTTAATTGAAGCTGACATACAACGTACCATAAAAGGGGTATTTTGGGAAAATCTTACAACTACCTATGACATTTTGTTAGCGGAGGCAGACTGGCCCCCACCTTTTGCTCTCACAGCTCCGAGAGGGGAGGAGGCGATCCTCCCTAGTTTCGTGCACACAGTGTCCAAGTAGCATGCGCTGAATTTTGCAGAAGAGTGGGCTAAGGCCCATGCGCCGGCTTTGTACCGTACTCACTGTGGTTGGGATAAATTCTCCCCCACCACAAGATTCCTTCCCTTGAGGTCTATGCCACAGCCTCAACCTCAATTTCTCATGCGGCGTGAGGCAAAAGCTTCCATTGCGGAAATCCTTGAGCAATTGTAATATCAGGGATTGAAACTTGTGTGTCACTGATGAATAACCCACTTTTTACTGTAACCAACCCTGATGGTTCGTACCGTTTGGTATTGGATTACCGGCATTTAAACTCGCATTGCCGTACCTGTGCAGTACAGAATATCCACGGCTCTGCTTTAGTGGATGGTCTTGTGCGTAAACGGTTCAAAACCACACTTGACATATCCAATGTTTTTTTTGCCCACAATCTGTCTGGTCTGAGTTCCCAATGGACCAGTTTTGCAAGTGGCGGCAAACAACGCCAATTTAAACGCCTGGCCATGGGCTATAAGAATAGTCCGGGTGTGTTTGCCGCCCGTATTGTCTCTCTTTTGAAGACACCGCTTTTGTATTTTTGTTCTTATAAATTGCATTTACCCTGTTTTTAAAACGATCTCTGTGTGCCCTCTCACTTGCACCTTAAATTGGGCCCCCCACCGCGCTTTTTTGGCGGATCTATTCCATTTTCTTCTCAGCCTTCGTGTTTGGCGCTGGGCGCCATCTTGGGGGTGGTGTGGAGCGAGTGTGCCACTTGTCTGAGCGCTCTAGCGCTCATTTGCAACACAGGTGAGCCCTACTTAAGGCGAGCTAGGCAGTAGCTCGGCCTGGAGAAAGGTAGTAGCACGCACGCGCGCTATTCTGCTGATTTGTCATTCTCAGCGCTGCTGTAATTTTTAAAATACCGCTTTTGTATTTTTGTTCTTATAAATTGCATTTACCCTGTTTTTAAAACGATCTCTGTGTGCCCTCTCACTTGCACCTTAAATTGGGCCCCCCACCGCGCTTTTCGCGGATCTATTCCATTTTCTTCTCAGCCTTCGTGTTTGGCGCCGGGCGCCATCTTGGGGGTGGTGTGGAGCGAGTGTGCCACTTGTCTGAGCGCTCGAGCGCTCATTTGCAACACAGGTGAGCCCTACTTAAGGCGAGCTAGGCAGTAGCTCGGCCTGGAGAAAGGTAGTAGCACGCACGCGCGCTATTCTGCTGATTTGTCATTCTCAGCGCTGCTGTAATTTTTAAAATACCGCTTTTGTATTTTTGTTCTTATAAATTGCATTTACCCATTTTTAAAACGATCTCTGTGTGCCCTCTCACTTGCACCTTAAATTGGGCCCCCCACCGCGCTTTTCGCGGATCTATTCCATTTTCTTCTCAGCCTTCGTGTTTGGCGCCGGGCGCCATCTTGGGGGTGGTGTGGAGCGAGTGTGCCACTTGTCTGAGCGCTCTAGCGCTCATTTGCAACACAGGTGAGCCCTACTTAATGCTCGCCTCCTGCGCGCAGCGGTGACGCGCAGCGGGAGCGCCGGACTCTCGCCGGAGTCAAGCCAGAGTCCTGCCCGTCTGCGCCCGTCAGCGTCCCGGAGGCGGGCGGAGCGGCGGGTGGGACTCTACCATTAGGGATGTGTCCCCCAGGGACCCCCGTCTTGTGCTATTCCCCTAGCCAACTTCGCTCTTTCTATCCTCATGGCTCTGGCTGTCGCACTGTTTTCCCTGGTCGTCATCTTGGGAAATCCCGTTGCCCGGGTTGTGGCTGGCGCCCGGCCCGCTCGCTCTTTTCTCGGCCGAGCAATAACACCTCAAGTTTGGGCTTCGGTTGCATGCTATTGAACACCAGGTCAGCATGCAAACATGCGCAGGACATCTATGAGCTTCTCGATATAGAGAAGCCATCATGCCTCATGCTTACTGAGACATGGTGGGGTGACTCTTCTAACCCTGACGTCGCTTTGGCAATCCCGCCTGATTATAACATCTTCAGAAAGGATAGAGCCAAGGGAAGGGGAGGTGGAGTGGCGCTAGTGGTCCGGAAAGGAACCCCCTGTGCGATCCTGCCAGCTATTGACATCCGAGGCTCGGAGACCCTAGCCTTTTCTATCACTCTATCACCCCACCAATCCTTCAAGGGACTGCTCGTATATAGGCCACCTGGTGCACCCGGCACCTTCTTTGAAGATCTGGATTTGGTGCTGGTGGAGTTGGCCCTGAAAGCTGAACACTTTATCGTGGCAGGCGATTTCAACTTTTGGATGGATGATCTATCCGACCCGGTTGCCACCAAACTCTCTGAGGCGTTGACCCCGCTGGGGCTTATCCCTTACTTTCAGGAGCCTACGCACGAGAAGGGGCATACCCTTGACCAGGTTTTCTCGTCTGTCCCTCTCGAGGGTATAGAGATTACTCCTGTCCTTTGGTCAGACCACTTTCTTGCCAAATTTGTGATCAAGGGCATAGTCAAATCAGTGCCTATCCCGGCTCATCAACAGGGTCGTGTCCATAGGGCATTCCACCGAGTAACCCCAGAGATGCTGGCTCAGGCAGCTGTGGCCCACCCCTGCCTCCTTTCAGGTGATCTAGACAGGGATCTGCAGACCATGCAGGACTGGTTTTTGGACAGGCTAAACGATCTTGCCCCGGAAGTAACATCTCGCCCGACACCGAAACGGGTCTCCGCGCCTTGGTTTACCGCTGCACTGTCGGCTACGCGGCAGCAGTGCAAGGTAGCCGAAAGAGCCTGGCGGGCACAATATGACACTGTTGCCAAGTTGACCTACAAAACGGTGGTTAAGGCTTATCACCGGGACATCCGCCTGGAAAAAAAAGCTTATCTAGCCAGGAGAATTGATGCTGCTTCCAACTCCTGCAAGGAGATTTTCTCCATTGTGAGAGAATTCACCTCCTCTTGGTCTAACACCTCGGACCAAAAACCATCTGGTACCTGGGCTACGGACCTTGCTGACTTCTTCACGAGCAAGATCCAACGCATTCAGGAGTCATTCCTGGTACCAGTGTCTGCGGGCCAGACCGAACTTGACATCACCACACTGCCACAGGCCGGGCCAGGGGCGACGTTGAGTGTGTTTCCTCCAATCTCTGCTCCGGACTCCCTGGCTCTAATGGGCAATTTAAAATCGGGTTCTCCCCTTGACCCATGCCCTGCTAAATTTCTAGCGAAAGTCGCGGAGGTGATCAACCCGCTGGCTAACCCGCTTTTAAATCTTTCGCTGAGGCTTGGTGTGGTCCCGCAAACCTGGAAGCAGGCGATGGTGATTCCCTTGCTCAAAAAACCTGGCCTAGATCCGAAGGCCCCGGTTAATTTTAGGCCCATCTCTCTGCTGCCGGCCCTCACGAAGATTCTGGAAAAGCACGTTCAAGGCGTGCTCTCCAATTTTCTTGAATCTAATGAGATCCTGCACGCCACCCAATCGGGCTTTCGTCCCCATCTCAGCACTGAGACAGCGCTCCTGGAGGTTTCGGAAACCATTAAAGGGGTTCTGGACTCTGGGGGCAAAGTCATGCTGGTGATGTTAGACCTGTCGGCGGCGTTCGACACCGTTCCCCATGATGGTCTTCTCGCTAGACTTTTCGAGATAGGCCTACGGGGGACGGTGTTCGACTGGTTTTCCTCCTTCCTAGCCGGCTGCCGGCAATCGATCTGGGCCCCGCCTGATTCCGCCGTGATGCCGCCTCTGGGAGTCGGGGTCCCTCAGGGCTCTATTTTGAGCCCGACCCTCTTTAACATCATTATGACCCCATTGGCGGCGTTGGTGGAGTCGCATGGTGCCCAGATCGTATCCTACGCGGATGACACCCAGCTCCTCTTCTCTTGTAAGAGAGGAGGGGACTTTGATGGGGAGAGTATTCGGGATTGCCTTGGGGCTGTTTTTCATTGGTTCCATCTAAACAGCCTTAAGTGCAATTCCGACAAGTCCGAAGTACTTTTCTTTGGGTGTGACACAGAGCCAGATTGGCAGACTTGGTGGCCACTGGATATGTTCCCTCCGTCTTGCTCCTCTCAGGTTGCTAAGAATCTGGGGGTGAAGATGGATAACAGGCTCACCTTGAAATCCCAGATCCTGGGGGTGTCGGGCATCTGCTTTGGCATCCTTAGGATGCTGCGGAGGTTCCTTCCTCTGTTATCCGTGGAACATAGGACGCTGACAGTCCAGGCTCTGATTGGGTCCAGGTTGGACTATTCCAACGTCCTTTACCTGGGCCTTCCAGAGTACTTGCTGCAGCGGCTTCAAGTGGTGCAGAACGCCGCTGCCAGGGCAATCTTCGGCCTTAGTAGGCGCTCCAGTGCCTCGGGCCTGTTGGCAACTTTACATTGGCTTCCCATCCGCAAGAGGATCGCCTTTAAGGCGCTGACCTTGGCCTATAAAGCTCTTCACAAGGGGGGAGCTAAGTACCTCCAAAAGAGACTGGTCTTTTATCATCCGACCAGGTCTCTGAGGTCGGAATCCCTGCACCTTGCTGTTGTCCCCCGGGTAAAGAAAGCGCGCCTCGGAGGCCGCTCTTTTGGATTGCTGGCATCTCAGCTGTGGAATTCTTTACCACTGGCCCTGCGGGGAGCCACTAGCCTGCTGGCTTTTAGGAAAGGCCTTAAAACTTGGCTGTTCACTCAGTAGCCGGTCTTTCGTGAACTTTTGGCTCTCACTTCTTTTAGTCTTTTATCTGGTGTTATGTTAGTATGTCGCAGTTTTTTCTCTTTCTCCAATAAAGCGCCGGGACACTCTTTTTGAGTAGCCGTGCGCTATAGAAATGAATAATTAACATAACATAACATAACATAACAGTTGACCCAGATGTGTGTTCATATGTGGATGACATTTATCTCACAGACGACGAAATCTAGGCACATTTGTGTCGCGTTGACCACATAATTTGTAATTTTGCGGACTGTGGTTAAAAATTCTACTTTGCAAAGTCTCACATTGCAGAGTACACAGTGTTGTTCCTGGGCTATGAGCTCAATAATGAAGGTCGAGGATTGGCTCCTCACTTCTTGGAGAAATGTGCACAGCTGCGCGCTCCTACAACACTGAAAAAATTACAGTCCTTGCTGGGATTTTTGAATTTTGGGCGTACATATATTCCCCAATATGCCCAGCGTATCAAGCCATTGTATGCCTTGATACAGCCTACTTTTACCAAATCATGCTGGCTGCCTGAACATTCAGCCATTTTGCAAGCTTTGCAGGCAAATCTTCTAGAATCTAAATTTTTACTGACTCGTGATAACCACACCAACCTGGTGATTAGAATCATCCATGGGGCAGTGGGTTTCACATACCTTACTTTTAACAAAGGTGACACAGTACCTATCAATTACAAGTCACACTTGTACACTTCGGTTGAAATGCGATTTTCCACAGTGGAAAAAGTTTTGACAGCAGTGCAAATGGCGATTCTGAAGGAACGTGCATGGTCGCAGGGAAAACGTATGTTGGTTGTAACCCCGTATCCTGCACTAGGGGCAGTGACGAAAGCCAGTGTACCTAATTCTAAAGCTTTGCACCCACGGTGGATACAATGGGCTTCATCATTGACATCTCCGGATGTCACATTCATTTTTGATGCTTCCTTGCAGTCACAAGAGTTTTTGCAGTATGAGTTTGCTCATCCTGCTCCGTTGACTATGCAGCCTTTGGAAGATTTCCATTGTATCATTTACACTGATGGTTCAGCGCAAGTTGCGCATGAATCTAAGCACGCATACGTTTCAGCTTGCGCCATTGTGGTTGGTACCATGGTGAATGATGAATTCAAGTCTGATGTCGTACATACGCAGACATTAGGGGACTGTACCGCCCAATTGGCAGAGCTCCGTGCTCTGATGCTTGCATTGGAGTACGCAGATCCTGGTGTGACTACTCTCATTGTGAGTGACTCTTACTACTGTGTCCAGTCTTACAATGAAAACCTATTCTTTTGGATTCAGAATGATTTTCGTGATTCCAAGGATAGCACAGAATTTACAAGAGTCGAGAGACAGTCTTGCAACGGAATACTTGCCCTCCACATCTGATGCTGTGTTGCAGATTCCTGTAGTTGGCTGGCTACCCCGAGTTGGAGAACTGGTTTGAGAGAACATCAAAACAAGAAAGAATTTGGTCCTTCTTATCGAGCTTCTGTTCCTGTACTTGGCGTGCAGGGCACAAGAACAGTCATTTTACCACCACTTCCAGGTCGTAAAGAGAAAAGGTACATCTCCATTGACAATGCCAAATTACACAGAGTGGCCGATTCTACTTAGTATGACACCTGCGGTCTCCTGTCCATCTATATTGAGACATTCTGTTTTGGCTCCGGCTCCTTCTGCCAGGCATGACGCTGCCATTGAGATGCCTGTAGTTTCCAGTCCTTTGTTGACTTCCCCACCTGATGCTCATCTTGATGAGACTGAATATACTTACCCCACAGACTTATCGATGCCCGAACTGCAAACTTGTTTGGCTATTGAGTCCAGATTTTCATTTGACACTGACTCTACCACATCGAAGACCCCTTCAAAAAATGTTGTTTTTGCTACATGGTTTAAAAAACATTTTTTGATTACTCCTTGCAAATACATTTGGTTGGTGCTTTTTCAATTTTTTTGTTCATGTCAATTGGATTTGTGGTGTATTTTTTCCGTCTTGTTAACGGACACTATGTTGAGGAGAGAACATGTATACGACACATTAATGGAACTTTGGCACCCCATTCCTTATCACACAGATTGAAGAGGGACCTGGCTTTTGCAAACATTACTGCTTGGACCGTCTTTGATGGGATTGTATGGGATGCTGTTTGATTTCAAATCCATGGTCCCACTGAGGTTACAAATGTCCCGAATATCCTAAGGGTTTCTATGGGAGATGTGATTTAACAAAATATAGGTTCTAATGATTGGGATGTTCAGGCAGCAGAGGCTTTGTTTTCTGATTAGAAATATTATGCTGCTTTTGATGCTGAGGATTTATACTTAGACTCAGCGAATTATGGTGATTTGTTTGGTTATCAACACTTTGGCAATCACTACCTGAATAAGGCAAACACCAGGAGGAATATGGTTAATTATACCCAATGGGAACATTGCCCCGCTCCTGTTGAAGGCAGCTCGAGTTCTCTTTTGAAGAGGTTCACCTATTTTACTGATTTTAATCAGTCACATCCAAATGCATTTTATTTTAAAATGACCGAGAAGTCCACTTCCAAAGTTAGACTTACCCACACAAAATTCCTTTCTTGACCAATTGGCTGTTGGGGGCTATGAACTGTGGAAGGATACTATTGATCTTAAATCTGTTTAGGGTTCGAAAAGTTGGCAAATGCAAGGCACTGAGGCTTAGCATCGTGCATGTCTCATCCAGAACCATATGTTGTTTTTTAATTCTACAATTTCACAAACGACTTGCTTTGGATTGGCTGTTACAAAAAAATTAAATGCTCCTACTTTTCCATAATTAGAAGAATACCCAGGTTGGGATAATAATACTAACTTATCTATTAGAGATTTGCGAACCTTGTTGCTTAATTCTTCTTTTAACATATCCAGTTTGGATCCTAATGGTTGGATACTGTGGTACAGAGGTGCAGATTCTTGCCAACATCGTTTTCTAGGTTTAGCTCAAGGCTACACACAGGTTAGAGTGGATCCCCGTTTTGAAAGTGGCCCTTCTGTGACTATCTATTCAGTAGGCAAATTATGTCAGAGTTGCCGCCAACATTCCACTTTAGCGTCAGTTAAGCTACATTTATCTAAATTGACTGACGATGTTGATCTAAATGATTTTGTCAAAGGCCCGGCTTCTGGTAGATCCAAAAGGTGGATATATGCTATTTACAATGAAGTTTAGAAACTGTCCCAGATTGAGGCTGCTTCCCGCTTACGAGCTATAGATCAAGCAAATTTAGAAAAAGTGCTAGCAGTTGTAGATAACAGTTTTAACACGCTTTCTTCCCGCATTTACACTTTAGATAATATTGTTTCATCTGTTGTTGATATTGTGCAAGATGATGTCTCTGTTTTGTACCATGGTCAAAGTCAATTGTGTTCCATTCTGCAATTTGCATGGACTTGGCAAATGTTGAAATCAGGAAAAGTGCCCGGCAGTACATAAACACATCATCTTTGTTTGCCCCTTTTAATTTGACTGACAAGCAACGTTTTATGTTTCTGAAGGATGCAACTTTTTCTATGTTACATATTGAAAAGTTAGAACCTTTGCCATTTTCTGTGGCCGAGACAAATTCTGCTGCGTGGCTAGTCCATGGGTTGATAAGATTACCTTTCCCTCTATTCAAGTTCGAAGCTTGCATGAAGTACTACGTCATAGGCAGATATGAACCTCAGGGCACCGCTTATCTCCATGAAGCTTGGTCGCTTCCTTTTACCTATAGGTGCCTGAGGGAGGGAAAAGAGGTTTATTTGAATGGTGAGGATTGCACAACAACACCAGAACACTATTAGTGTGTTGGAATATCCAATTGCATGGCTCTTGCCAGCAGAATGTGCCTAATCTAGCCTGTGTTTTGAAAGGTACATCGACGCCTGCTATCATACCAACGTTCTCATAACTAGCAAACAGTAGTTATTTTCTTTTAAATAATGAGGATTGTTGTGGGATGTTAGCCGGCATTTCTTACGTGGTTACAGTCAGTGAACGAGTAGTCTGCTCTAAAAACGTAATGTTTCCTCCTCCACATGGGAAGCTGGATGTTTCCATCTGGCCATCGATTCCGACCTTAAAAGCAGAGTTCAACAAGATGAGTCGCATAAGAGCTCTTTTGTCTCAAAAAGAAGTCGCCCTCACATCTGCTCGTAAAATATTTGTCCTTCACGTGGCAAACACCCGCACAGAGGTGCATGTTTTATTAAATACAGATTTGCCCTTGCATTTCGGTGAATTAATTCACACTATCTTTAATGCTTCCTCCACCACAGGGCTGGCTCACTTTTTTAAAGTCGTTAGTAGTGGCCTTGTGACTTCTTTTCAAACTATATTTGGTGTGTTCCCAGCATTTTTTCATTCAATATTTTCCAGCCTCTTTGGTGGGTTTCCCTTGATGCTCGCTTTGGTTGCAATCGTACTTCTATTGCTTTGTTTATTTCAAAATGGATGCACGTCCTGTGTTGCAAGACGATCTGCCAAGGCTGGTGCTGCTCCGCAACCGAATGCTTGAATATTATGGAGCGCTGCCTCTTGCTACATTGAGTGCAGCTTATGGATTATCATTTCGATTTTCCTTTTTCACATGTCTTTCCTTGCCTGAGCTGCGATTTCGACTTGGCCCTGGATTTGTGTCTCTGCAACAACGGTGTCTCCCAACGCGGATTATGATCAACTGATGAGCCCCTTAGTTGCTCATGAATTGCTTTGATCTGGCGGAGGGATTATGGTCTTTGCAGCGATGCATGGATGGAGTCCTGGGACGTTGGAATATTTTTGCAGTGGCGCATGATTTCTTGGCACACAGTTACATTGACGAAAACCCGAGTTGTCCTCTGATGGTGCTAGAGGCTCCGGTTGTTGAGGAACATGTATGTTCCTTCCCATTACTGAACTGGATGGCTGAAATGTTTTCAGATGAGAAATATGACTTCCTGTTGGTGGCTGTTGCAACGTTTTTTGCATATACATTGTTGGAGTGAGATGTGTCGTCGCTTCTCTCTCTTCCATGGCCGAGGTCACATGTTGGACATCAGATTTTTTTTTTGTCAAAGTCTTTTTATTAGAATTTTTAAGCGTACACAACCCAAAAGGCACAATGTATCGTCACAGGGTCCCACGCAGGGGACAAGAAAACAAACCTCAACAAGGATTCAATAGATATGCTAAGTACAGTAATCTAAATAGATCAGCTCCTCTCACATGAAGTAGGCCAGATAAAGGATACAGCTGCTACACGACCCGGAGCGTAGCTTACCAGTCCAACATAAAAACATTCAAAGCATGTATCATTGCTGAGCAGTTAGACAGGACATTACGAGACTCAGCAAACTTCTGTGACATCTCCTTCATCAAATGGTGCCTCTGGGGCACTGCAAAGAGGACAGACATAGCATAGCGAAACTAGTCCCAACGTGGAACATGTGTCTATGTGACAGTAAAAGAAACAGTAAACAACCCTCCCTTACCCACCCTCCACACTCCCCCATGGTGGTGGCAATCTACTCATAACCGGGATATTAGGTGACACTGGCACAACAATCAGAATTGAAAAAGATGGAGTGCTCTGACAGTAGAGGGGCACACTGCAGATGGCAGGCCGCAAGAAAGAAAGGTAACCAGGGGACCCAATTTGAATTCAAATTTTTTGTAGTCATCTCTAAAGATGTCGGCCATTCGCTCCAGGCTAAGCAGCCTCCAAAGGCGAGAATGCCAAAGAGAAATAGCCGGAGCTTCACTCTTCTTCGACGCGGCTGCCAGAGTGACTTTAGCCGCCCCAATGCAAAGCCACATGATCATCTTATCAGCTCGGGTCTGGTGTTCAAGGACGGGATCACGAAGCCCCAAGAAGACCTCCGCCATGGAGGTGGGGATGATATAGCCCAGCATCTCTTTTATGTGGGCCAGGATTTCCTCCCAAAAAGGACGAATTGTCAGGCAATCCCACCATATCTGGCGAAAGTCACCCAAAAGCCCACACCCCCTCCAGCACCTATCCGATGAAGCGGGGACGATCTGTCGTAATTTGGACGGATGTAGATACCAGTCCATCATGGTCTTAAGATGGGCTTCCCTGAGGTCTGTGGAGTGATTAAAATGAGCAATATCGGACCAGAGGTGGGCCAATTCCTCATCAGAGATCGGGCGTTGGATCATATCTTCCCACATAGACATATATCTAGGGCGTGGGGAGAGGGCAGTGTTAAGCAAGAAGCTGTAGATAAAGGATATCACACCTTTCATAGTGGAGGTTCTGGCAAGAAAAGCTTAAAATTTTGTAAGGGGCCGGGTAGCCGCCTCCCGGATCTGTGGGGAGAGGGCCCAGTGCATCAGTTGTGTGTAGAGGTAGTGTTCTGTATATTCCAATTGAAAGTCTCTTGTACAATGGTCGAAGGTGAGGGGGTCAAAGTTGTGGAACAGATGTGTAGGAGCCAGGCAACCTCCTTTCTTCCAAGCCTCAAATGGTCCCTCCTGTAGGGCCAGGGGGGAAGCAGGGTTATGGTAAATTGGGGTAAAAGGGGATGGGAATGAAGTTCACCTCTCGTCGCTCGAGACTGTATCCCATACCTTATGTGTGGTGCATGTAGGAGTACTGATGTATGTGTTCTGGGGTCTGTCCTTGCGGGGGCGCCATACTAAATCCCATATAGTCTGACCCGTCATGCTACGGTCCATATGCAGCCAGTGTTTCTCAGATTCCTGCTGGGACAACTCAACCAGCACTCTCAACTGGACTGCCTTATAGTATAGGGTGATGTCTGGAAGGCCAACTCCTCCGTAGGAGCAGGAGCGACGTAGCAGGGAGTAAGTAAAGCGCGCCCGTCCACCCTGCCAGATAAAGCGTAGGATCATAGCTTTAACTTTCCGGAAAAATTCACGCTAAATCTCTATAGGCAGAGCTTGAAATAAATAGAGAAGTTTAGACAGGAGGGTCATCTTTACTGCATTTATGCGACCCAGCTAAGAAAGGAAGAGTGGTTTCCACTTCGTAAGGTCAGCCTGGATACGCGCGAGTATGGGAGGAAAGTTGGCCGTGTAGAGCCCATGGAGTCTTGGAGTCAATTGCACCACCAAGTATTGAATGGCCGAAGAATCCCAAGACAACGGCGTGAGGGGTTTGATTCTTTGGACCACCCCAGGCGGGAGGGTGAGATTAAGTATATATGATTTACCTAAATTAGTTTTAAAACCTGACACTAGCTCATAACGTTCAAGCTCCAATTGTAGGCTCGGTAAGGAAGTTTCAGGTTCCGATAAAGAAAGAAGAACATCATCCACAAAGAGGGATATTTTATGGGATTCCCCAGTAAACGGTACTCCCTGGATGTCAGGGCTATTCCGGATCTCAAGCGCAAGGGGTTCAATACTGAGGGCAAAAAGCAAGGGGGAGAGGGGACAACCCAGCCGAGTGCCTCTCAAGTGGGGAAAGGTAGGTGAAGACACCCCATTGACCACAACCCTGGAACTAGGAAGGCTGTAGTTAGCTTTTATCGTTTTGATAAATGTTGGCGCAAAGCCAAATGCTGAAAGTGTACGAAATAAAAAGGTCCAATCGACCCTATCAAAGGCCTTCTCGGCGTCCAGACCCACTAGGATCGCTGAAATTTGACGCCTATTTGCCTTCTCTATGAGGTGCATGATTCTGCGTTTGTTGTCGTGAGTCTAGCGACCCTTAATGAAGCCGGACTGGTCGGGGTGGATAAGGACGGGCATGAGGTCATTTAAGCGCTTGGCAATGATAGAAGAGTAAAGTTTTGCATCCAAGTTCAAAAGGGCTATCGGCCTATAAGAGGCACAGTACGGGGGTCTTTCCCCGGTTTAGGAATCACTGAGATCACTGCTTCCGCCATAGTACCGGAGGTCGTTCCATCTTCCGCCATCTTATTTAAAAGATTTACAAGATAGGGAGAGAGATCAGGGGCAAAGGTCTTATAAAAAAGGGCTGTGAGGCCGAAGGGGCCCAGGGGCTTTGTTATCTTTCAGGGCTTTGATAGCTAAGGTAACATCCTCTGTGGTAAAAGGGGCAGTGAGGAGGTCATTCCACTCAGAGGATACCTGGGGCAAAGGGAGGGACTGGAGGTAGTCCTGTTGTGCATCCGCATCTAAGGAGTCCCCGGCGTAGAGGTCCCTATAGAAAGACCCAAAGAGTGCAGCTTTACCTTCGTCCTTGTGCGTTAGCACCCCCGCAAAGTCCTCAATACAGCCTATGCAGTCCCTCTATCGTTTGTCCTTCAGTTGTCGAGCTAAGTGTTTACCCACTTTGTTACCCTGAATGTAAGATAGGTGTCGCAACTTAAGGAGGGTGAATTCCACCCTGTTAGTGTAGATTGCCCTAAGTTTGCATCTAACGGCTGTGAGTTGGCGCAGCGTTTGCCTTGTGGGGTGGACTTTATGGGTGCGCTCAAGGGCAGACAGTTCAGACTCCAATAGGTCGCGCTCTCGAGCACGTTGCTTGTTCAGGGCAGCATTGTGGGTGATGCATTCCCACCGAAGAACAGCTTTCAAAGTGTCCCAGGTAGTATATGCAAAGGTGTCCTCTGGACGGTTAATCGTAAAGAAGTCAGTGATTGTGGACCTCAATTTGGTACAGGATTCTTTGTCGCGAGTGAGAAATACCATTTGGGCGAAGCCCGGGCCTTACCCCGCCAGTCAATGTAAATAGAATATAAACTATGGTCAGAGACTGAAAGGGGGAAGATTTTAGCGTCCTGCAAGTTACCCTGCAGAGACTGACTGATGAAAATATAATCCAGTCTGGAGTATGAACGATGGACATGAGAATAGAATGTATAATTCCGTGTCTGGGGATAGAGCATGCACCAAGTATCTAAGAGGCCTAATTCCCGTATGCGTTGTTGCGTGTCTCCAGAGAAGGCAACCGTATCAGCCCATAGTAAGACATTGGATTTTTGTATATATTTTTTTTTCGGCTTCATTTTTTTTCTCCACCAAGGCGTATTGACTTCCCTATGCCCGTGGATAAAATTGCTTGGTTTGATGTACTTTTACTTTTTGGAGTTTGCTCCAGTTTTTTCACTGTGGCAATTTAAACTAGGTTCTGACTCTTGTTCTCGAACTCTTTTTTCCAAATTTGCCCCCTTCTTATCCGTGCTCAGATCAAGGGAGGGTGTTGTGGGGCTGAGCCTTGCATTCACACAGTGTTAACTTGACATGAGCTTATTAGAAGTTTAAACGCCATTTTACCTTTCTGCTGCCTTTTGCACACGGCACACACTTTATTTAATGTTTAGAGTTTAGCAGAGTATTTTGCTTTGCACGAGAATAACATGTTTTTTTATATTAGCAGCCTTGCTTGGTAAGCTTAGTCTGAACAGTGAGTGCAGAGCCCTTCAAGGTTATTTCAACACAGTGGTTGGTGTTCGGACTGATCAGCGCATGTTCTAGACATAACATATATGCAGCAGTGGCCACCTCTGAAATTGGCGCGTTTAATAATGCACTGCGTAGGCATGATCACACACACTTGGAGAACATTTGTATGCTTAGAGCTGGAGCAGAATCTGATGTGATCCATTTCTGTTAATACCAGAGGTATGGGGCTGCCTTTGTAATCCCAAGAGGCCTTCTGTAAATATAAAATAACCTACTAGCAAGGGAGGGTGAAATATAGATATATTTTAAACCTGCTTCCATTTAGCATTATAACATGCTTTCTACCTTTGTGTTTTATGGAATAGTAATTATGCTGACAATCTTGTTTCTGATAATATGTCTGCTTGTATTAGCTAAGATGCTGCGCATGAGAACAAGTTCAAACTTGCACGTGTCTTCTTTTACTCCCTGTTTTGGACTGGTATGAGAGTGTTCATGTTTTCCACATTGCCTGAGGTAACCTAAGTCGCATGTTCTGGGTTGTCTAATCATTAGCATTTTGGAAGAGCCAATGAGACACTGATGCTAGTCTGGTTGGGGATTTTGGGTACTAAGGTGAGTTTTGGCACTCCCTAATTCACTGAGGTCCCAAGTCTCTACGCACAGTTCTGTATAGGAGCAGAATCCCTGCAACAATGTTATATTCTGATGGACAAATTCAAACTATCAGGTAACTCTAGACCATTGTGAAATGCTCAAGCAATGCTGCTTGAACACCTGTCTTTTAAAGGACCCACTGAAGGCGCAATCCTTCTAATGTAGTGCAACCAGACATTTCCTTCAAATCTACACACAATTACTTTGTTGGCAACCTTCAAAAACTATGGTCAGATCATTATGATGTACATTTTTCCCTATCTCAGCCTAAAACCCCGACTAGTGACAGTGGCAGTAAGGATGTGTCTGTACGTCGGTGGAACAAGCTTGACATAGCCGATTTTAATGTGCGCCTGATGGATATTCTTTCTAACACCGACACGTCTACATCCGTGTAGAACTCTGAAGTATCCAAATGGTTGAGTTCTGCTATAATGAACTCCTCCCTTTAACATTCCGTGTCCCACCGACCACCTGCACCCTGGTTTTCTGAAGATCTTAAGCGCACAAGATCTAGCTGTAAGAACCTTGAAAGGAAGTGGAGGCGTTCTTACTCCGCCTCTCGTAAAATGGCCTATAAGGAAGCCCTCAGGGACTACCACCACCAATGTAAAATAGTGTTTCTAATACGGTCACCAATGCCCAAAACTGTCCCCGCACTCTTTTTTCGGTTGTGAAAAAATTAACAGGAGCAGATCTGGTGCCGGCCCCCCCTGCCCTAGATGAGACTCAATGCAACTCTATTGCAAATATTTTTATATCTAAAGTAGAGCGTATCTATGAATCATTAAGTATCTCTACATCTAATGATGCGCCTCTGCTTGAACCAACACTGATTCCAGATCATCTGCCTTCTGCAACGGTTAAACTTGCTAACTGGTCACCCTTTGATGATGCCTCCTTTTCCTCCTGCCTGAACAGTATTAAATCTGGCTCCGCACGGGATCCGGTACTGGCCAAAATTTTAAAACTACTTGAGCTTGGCCCTCGCCGTGTGTTAATGCAACTTCTTAACTCTTCACTATCTGAGTCACATGTCCCACAGGAGTGGAAGCATGCAATGATTGTTCCTTTACTGAAAAAGGCTGGAGCTGATGTTGCCAACTTGTCAAACTTCAGACCAATTTCATTGCTTCCCATTCTGTCAAAGATCCTGGAAAGGCATATTAACACGCAATTAACCCATCTCGTGGAGAGCTCGGGATTTTTACATCCGTCCCAGTCAGGCTTTAGAGCTCATCATTCGACCGAAACGACACTCCTAGGAGTTACCGAGAGTCTGAGACACAGTGTCGATTGCGGTGAAACATCTGCTCTTATTCTTCTTGATCTGAGCGCGGCGTTCGACACTGTGTCCCACTCCATCCTCCTTGCGACTCTTCGGTCCCTGGGTGTAGAGGGCGTTGCTTTAGCCTGGATAGCCTCTTTTTTAAGAGATCGTACTTTCCATGTTTTTTCTGCTTCTGCTTCCTCTATAATTTTCTCCATCGGCGTATGGCGTTCCCCAGGGGTCTATACTCAGCCCTTTATTATTTAATATTTACGTAAAACCCCTGGCCACTATTGTGGAGAAAGCCGGTCTCACTTTATACTCTTACGCTGACGACACACAAATTATTTTCTCTCTCCCCAACAAAGAGTGCAATGACACCTCCGTCTTGAAAGAAGGTCTGATCTGTGTCTCCAAATGGATGAAGAGCAATTTCTTGAAACTTAACGGTGACAAGACCGAGATTGTAATACTAGGCAAGGATAAGGATCTCTGGGGCCCCCACCATTGGCCCAAGGATATGGGACCTACACCTCAGCCTGTAACAGAAGTACGCAATCTCGGGTTCCTCATCGATGAGAAACTCTCAATGAGACAGCAGGCTGTGAAGGTGGCCTCTATCTGTTTCGCCACCTTGAGATAGCTTCAAAAAATTCTGTGGATGCTGCCCCCTTCCACACAAAGAACGGTAGTCCAGGCATTGGTTGTTTCCCGACTGGACTACGGTAATGTTCTATACCTTGGAGCCGATCTGACAACCATAAAAAAACTTCAGGTTGTTCAGAACGCAGCTGCTCGGCTGCTCCGCAACGTTCCTAGAAGAACATCGGCCTCTCTAGCACTCCTTGACCTTCACTGGCTCAAAATTCCTAATAGAATTAAATTTAAAGCCCTCTGTCATGTTTTTAAAATTAAACAAGGCTCATCTCCTAAATACCTTCAGGGCCTTGTCCAGTCCTATAAGCCAAGTCGAATCCTGAGATCCTCAGGGAGTGGTGACTTTTTCATTCCCAGATTTAGGCTAGCAAAAATGGGAGGCCGCTCTTTTGCCTATCTGGGTCCTAAATTTTGGAATACTCTTCCTGTGACCCTAAAGACAGAAACCAATCTTTTCCATTTCCACAAGGGACTCAAAACTTGGCTCTTTTAACAGTAATCTGTAGCCTCCTTCAGTAATATCAGCATGCAAGTTCTTCCTCTTTAATCTGTCCCTGAGCGCCGGGAAACCCACTGCGGGTAGCTGTGCGCTTTATAAGTTTAAATAAATAAAATAAATTATAGGACACAGGAGATTCCGATTTCTGCATGGCAGCACCGTGTTTGGTTTGATGGCGCCCTTACCCACAGTGAAATGGCGATTAGGTAGGGTCCTTTGTCCATTCCAGGCGCTTCTTGGCCGGTTTTGGCTGGATTCACCCCGCATCCTCATGCGGGGGTAGTCCCCGTTGCTCAATTACGGCCCCAGTATAACTCTACAATCAGTGTTATCCAGGTCCTAGTTCAATATATCACCCGCTATTTCCAGGGTGGGGCCCCTGGTGTTGCGGCGCTTCCAGCTGGACCGAGCGGAAGCTTAGTCCTGTGATGGTTAATGTGGTTAATGCGGTTATGGGCAAGCGCCCCCAGGATAAGGATGATATGCCTTTTTGGCTTGCCGAGAAGTTTGACCAGCTGGAGGCGGTTTTTCCTAATTCGACTGCCATAGAAAAACACAGGATTCTTACAATAAGTTTACCCAAGGACTTGGTACCAGAAGCCGGTGACTGCGGGTAGAATTTTTGCGGCAGTGTACACGAGGTGCTACAGCACTCCTTCAATGGCTGCCCTTCCGACGGTCATTAAGCGTGTTCAAGTTGAACACGGACCGCAGGCTGAGGTTGAGTTGGGAATGAGACTCGTAGGCTCATTTGACGTGGTTTCCGATCTTGTCCTTTCTAATATATAGGGAGGTGCGGTGAACTTTCAAGTGGCTAATGCCTTGCGCGAAGTCCCCGATGTCGACAGTTACAGAGAATTATTACGGCGGCTTATAAGACCATTGGCTGCAATAGTTTAGGTGTCAAGCCCTTTTCTGCTGAAGATAAAAAACAACCTCAGGGTTCGAAGTCTGAACGGACGTTCAACCCAAAGCTCCAAAGCAAAATTGGAACAGAAATAAAAAGCAGGGGAAACAGCAACAGAAACAGGAGTCCTGTCCCCATCACCAGTGCCTGCGTCTACTGAGCGCGTTTATGATTTGCGTGACCGCACTACGATTAAGTCACCTGATTGATTTCAGGTTCCTGATCAACCCTCTCCTCGTTCTTTACAGGACACATCAGCCTCTTCGTCTGGTGGTGGAGGCGGCAGCAGAGGTCGGGGTCACCAGGCAAGCAGGACGATTCTTCACAGAAAATACTCCAGTTTCAGAAAATTAAAGTTGCCTCTTTAACAGCGAGATACGACACAGATAGTGAGAACGCAGCTTCGGAATCAGACATGGGCGCTGACGTTGTTGGACAGTGCGGCGGAGATGACCATAGTACAAGAAGCCCTGCATCCACTACTGAAGGTGACAGAGACTGACCAATTTGTTGTTGTAGAGACAGCTGATACTAGAGTAGCTCCCTTGATAGACTTTTTGAAATTTACCTTTTAATTGAAGCTGACATACAACGTACCATAAAAGGGGTATTTTGGGAAAATCTTACAACTACCTATGACATTTTGTTAGCGGAGGCAGACTGGCCCCCACCTTTTGCTCTCACAGCTCCGAGAGGGGAGGAGGCGATCCTCCCTAGTTTCGTGCACACAGTGTCCAAGTAGCATGCGCTGAATTTTGCAGAAGAGTGGGCTAAGGCCCATGCGCCGGCTTTGTACCGTACTCACTGTGGTTGGGATAAATTCTCCCTCACCACAAGATTCCTTCCCTTGAGGTCTATGCCACAGCCTCAACCTCAATATCTCATGCGGCGTGAGGCAAAAGCTTCCATTGCGGAAATCCTTGAGCAATTGTAATATCAGGGATTGAAACTTGTGTGTCACTGATGAATAACCCACTTTTTACTGTAACCAACCCTGATGGTTCGTACCGTTTGGTATTGGATTACCGGCATTTAAACTCGCATTGCCGTACCTGTGCAGTACAGAATATCCACGGCTCTGCTTTAGTGGATGGTCTTGTGCGTAAACGGTTCAAAACCACACTTGACATATCCAATGTTTTTTTTGCCCACAATCTGTCTGGTCTGAGTTCCCAATGGACCAGTTTTGCAAGTGGCGGCAAACAACGCCAATTTAAACGCCTGGCCATGGGCTATAAGAATAGTCCGGGTGTGTTTGCCGCCCGTATTGTCTCTCTTTTGAAGACAGTTGACCCAGATGCGTGTTCATATGTGGATGACATTTATCTCACAGACGACGAAATCTAGGCACATTTGTGTCGCGTTGACCACATAATTTGTAATTTTGCGGACTGTGGTTAAAAATTCTACTTTGCAAAGTCTCACATTGCAGAGTACACAGTGTTGTTCCTGGGCTATGAGCTCAATAATGAAGGTCGAGGATTGACTCCTCACTTCTTGGAGAAATGTGCACAGCTGCGCGCTCCTACAACACTGAAAAAATTACAGTCCTTGCTGGGATTTTTGAATTTTGGGCGTACATATATTCCCGAATATGCCCAGCGTATCAAGCCATTGTATGCCTTGATACAGCCTACTTTTACCAAATCATGCTGGCTGCCTGAACATTCAGCCATTTTGCAAGCTTTGCAGGCAAATCTTCTAGAATCTAAATTCTTACTGACTCGTGATAACCACACCAACCTGGTGATTAGAATCATCCATGGGGCAGTGGGTTTCACATACCTAACTTTTAACAAAGGTGACACAGTACCTATCACTTACAAGTCACACTTGTACACTTCGGTTGAAATGCGGTTTTCCACAGTAGAAAAAGTTTTGACAGCAGTGCAAATGGCGATTCTGAAGGAACGTGCACGGTCGCAGGGAAAACGTATGTTGGTTGTAACCCCGTATCCTGCACTAGGGGCAGTGACGAAAGCCAGTGTACCTAATTCTAAAGCTTTGCACCCACGGTGGATACAATGGGCTTCATCATTGACATCTCCGGATGTCACATTCATTTTTGATGCTTCCTTGCAGTCACAAGAGTTTTTGCAGTATGAGTTTGCTCATCCTGCTCCGTTGACTATGCAGCCTTTGGAAGATTTCCATTGTATCATTTACACTGATGGTTCAGCGCAAGTTGCGCATGAATCTAAGCACGCATACGTTTCAGCTTGCGCCATTGTGGTTGGTACCATGGTGAATGATGAATTCAAGTCTGATGTCGTACATACGCAGACATTAGGGGACTGTACCGCCCAATTGGCAGAGCTCCGTGCTCTGATGCTTGCATTGGAGTACGCAGATCCTGGTGTGACTACTCTCATTGTGAGTGACTCTTACTACTGTGTCCAGTCTTACAATGAAAACCTATTCTTTTGGATTCAGAATGATTTTCGTGATTCCAAGGATAGCACAGAATTTACAAGAGTCGAGAGACAGTCTTGCAACGGAATACTTGCCCTCCACATCTGATGCTGTGTTGCAGATTCCTGTAGTTGGCTGGCTACCCCGAGTTGGAGAACTGGTTTGAGAGAACATCAAAACAAGAAAGAATTTGGTCCTTCTTATCGAGCTTCTGTTCCTGTACTTGGCGTGCAGGGCACAAGAACAGTCATTTTACCACCACTTCCAGGTCGTAAAGAGAAAAGGTACATCTCCATTGACAATGCCAAATTACACAGAGTGGCCGATTCTACTTAGTATGACACCTGCGGTCTCCTGTCCATCTATATTGAGACATTCTGTTTTGGCTCCGGCTCCTTCTGCCAGGCCTGACGCTGCCATTGAGATGCCTGTAGTTTCCAGTCCTTTGTTGACTTCCCCACCTGATGCTCATCTTGATGAGACTGAATATACTTACCCCACAGACTTATCGATGCCCGAACTGCAAACTTGTTTGGCTATTGAGTCCAGATTTTCATTTGACACTGACTCTACCACATCGAAGACCCCTTCAAAAAATGTTGTTTTTGCTACATGGTTTAAAAAACATTTTTTGATTACTCCTTGCAAATACATTTGGTTGGTGCTTTTTCAATTTTTTTGTTCATGTCAATTGGATTTGTGGTGTATTTTTTCCGTCTTGTTAACGGACACTATGTTGAGGAGAGAACATGTATTCGACACATTAATGGAACTTTGGCACCCCATTCCTTATCACACAGATTGAAGAGGGACCTGGCTTTTGCAAACATTACTGCTTGGACATTCTTTGATGGGATTGTATGGGATGCTGTTTGATTTCAAATCCATGGTCCCACTGAGGTTACAAATGTCCCGAATATCCTAAGGGTTTCTATGGGAGATGTGATTTAACAAAATATAGGTTCTGATGATTGGGATGTTCAGGCAGCAGAGGCTTTGTTTTCTGATTAGAAATATTATGCTGCTTTTGATGCTGAGGATTTATACTTAGACTCAGCGAATTATGGTGATTTGTTTGGTTATCAACACTTTGGCAATCACTACCTGATTAAGGCAAACACCAGGAGGAATATGGTTAATTATACCCAATGGGAACATTGCCCCGCTCCTGTTGAAGGCAGCTCGAGTTCTCTTTTGAAGAGGTTCACCTATTTTACTGATTTTAATCAGTCACATCCAAATGCATTTTATTTTAAAATGACCGAGAAGTCCACTTCCAAAGTTAGACTTACCCACACAAAATTCCTTTCTTGACCAATTGGCTGTTGGGGGCTATGAACTGTGGAAGGATACTATTGATCTTAAATCTGTTTGGGGTTCGAAAAGTTGGCAAATGCAAGGCACTGAGGCTTAGCATCGTGCATGTCTCATCCCGAACCATATGTTGTTTTTTAATTCTACAATTTCACAAACGACTTGCTTTGGATTGGCTGTTACAAAAAAATTAAATGCTCCTACTTTTCCATAATTAGAAGAATACCCAGGTTGGGATAATAATACTAACTTATCTATTAGAGATTTGCGAACCTTGTTGCTTAATTCTTCTTTTAACATATCCAGTTTGGATCCTAATGGTTGGATACTGTGGCACAGAGGTGCAGATTCTTGCCAACATCGTTTTCTAGGTTTAGCTCAAGGCTACACACAGGTTAGAGTGGATCCCCGTTTTGAAAGTGGCCCTTCTGTGACTATCTATTCAGTAGGCAAATTATGTCAGAGTTGCCGCCAACATTCCACTTTAGCGTCAGTTAAGCTACATTTATCTAAATTGACTGACGATGTTGATCTAAATGATTTTGTCAAAGGCCCGGCTTCTGGTAGATCCAAAAGGTGGATATATGCTATTTACAATGAAGTTTGGAAACTGTCCCAGATTGAGGCTGCTTCCCGCTTACGAGCTATAGATCAAGCAAATTTAGAAAAAGTGCTGAGGTTCCGTGACGGTTCCGTGACGATTTGAACCCGTGTTTTCAAGTTTGTCGGAAATACATAATATTGGTATCAGCGAACCGCAAATGATCCATTTAGTATATCCTGGTGTTTTCGCTACGCTACGAGCAAGAGCACTCCTGTTATGAACACATCTCTGATCTACCCACGGCATCCATCTTAGATCATGACAGCCATTTTGTGATTCTTGCTCTCACATACGCAATAACCTCTGAACACTCCATTTCGATTAAGGACACGTAGCCTTAGCCGGAGATTCACCTCTTTCATGACACGTGCACCTTAAACCAGATCACGCTGTAGCTGCATGACTCGACAAAGGCTGCCTCCTCTGCCCGAGGCCAGCCCACCTGAACTGGTTCTCGTGTCCATTGACCTGATCATGATTAGGCGGCCGAAGCCGGTAGCCTTGCCCATTTACAACCCACAAACATCTCTTATCCCGCTTTTCTATCTTCTGCACCTGGCTCTGCTCCTTTCCTTCTGGGCCTTTATTAGGGGGAGGTAACGAAATTTACGATGAGGCGGTCCGGCTCTTGAATACAATATTGACAAGGGATTGTGATGGACTAGTGAGAACCCCTCTTCGTGATGTTTTACATCAGATATTATCGACAGTTCCTGTGTAACGCCAAATATTTATTGTTTAAGACACAAAGGTTTGGGAATGTACTAACATGTGAAATATTTGCCTGGAGCACAATTTTTAGTATATAAGGAGCAACCCTCAATGTACAAATGGAACAGGCTCCTGGTTACTGCCTATGCGTAGTTTCTGTGACTTCTGTGTCCCTGCAGTAATAAACCTTTGGTCTTTGACGCCACCATCGAGAAGCCCGTGTTTCTGTTCATTTGTGCACCAAGGCAGGTGGAACTCCGGGGTCTTTGGGTGTTGTTCCCTGACACCTTTGGACGGAACCAAAAAGTCCAGAACTCCAATTGGCGCCCAACGTGGGGCGACGTCATTCGGTACCGGTCCAAAAGCCTGAAGAGTTCGAGAAGCTTCGTGTGAAGATTCCTGAGGGAGGCGCCCCACTTCATCGATCCCGGCATATCGCAAAAGTGGCCCGAAGTTCTCTTCCACGAGGGTTCCCGTTCAGGACGGCTGCAGTGGTCCGTTGCCTTGACCGTCGCCCTGTCTTGGACCCGAGGTGCAGTCCTTAGTACGGCGAAACGTGACGGGTTTCTCCTTGGTGACGTCTTCAGTGCCTCAGTTAAGTATTTAGTGATAGCTAGCTGGTTACTTTGTGAGGATTGTTAGAATCCTTGATCGGTTCTTGGTTTGGTTTGGTTTAGTAAGATTATCTCTGGTTGTTCTAGTTGCGATAATCTATTTGGTTCAGTTTGGGTATCGATACATCAGTTCGTTTTGGTAGGCCTAAGTTCTTGGTTCGAGTGCACAAATTTGTTTCGTGTTTGTTTGTTTTGTGTTCCGGACTGAAAATGGTAAGTCGGAAAATGTTGTCTTGTTTTAGTTGCAACCATGACTCGCGATTGGAGGACTCATGTCTGGTTCCTCCGATTGGGACTCCCTTATATGACTTATATTGTAAGTATGGCGTGGGTCCTATATCATATAATGAGGTATGGGTCCGTTACTGTAAGAAGGATGGTGTCCTTAGTTGGCCACTGCATGGTAGTTTCGAATCAGAGATTCTTGATAATTTAGAAGCGAAATTGTTTAAGAAGAAAGCCCGGCCGGCAATGTTTGATTCTTTCCGTTACTGGCAAAAAGAATCCAAACAGAGAGAAATGAAGAAATTTAAGAAAGAACAGAAAGAGAAAGAAGAGTTAACTCTAGAGCAAGCAACTAAACAGTTGCAAGATAATGAGTGCGAGAAAGCTATTGAGGTGGCCATTAGAGAGCACAATTTAGCGATTGACAAGTGCTATCCTGCCTTGCCATCGAAAACAGCTAAGACACTAGAGGATCCCGAAAATGATCCCCTGTTGTCTTATCTGTTACGGTCGCCTCCACCGTATGCACAAGGTGCTACGGCTCCACTTGTACCGAATGTTCAATTGCCGGTTGCTGGACAACCTGGTGTCCCTGCTCCTGTCCCTGCTCCTGTCCCTCAGAATCAAGTTCCTGTACCTCCTGTGATTAATGTGAATATTCCTACGGCTCCTCCTCTTCCTGGGTTGCCGTCTTCTATTCCTGTATCTGTCTCGCTTACACCTAATGTTCCACAAACTATTTTTCTCGATACTCCTACTGCTCCGCTATCTGTTCCTACCTCTACTGTGTTCTCTACGTCTGCGAGTGTGCTAACTCCACTTTCTGTACGTCGAAAGATCACTGATTCTGTTGCTAATATGCTGTCTCCTTTATATAAATCTTTGATTAAGACTCCTACTCCTGATTCAGTTCAGAGACGTAGTCAGCTACCAAGTACTGAGGAACGGGGAGTTTTAGATTCCACGGCTCTCAGATGGATTACGAAAGGTAGAAGATATAGTACGAGAGATGTGCTAGATACGTTTATGCAGTGGAAGGAACCAACACAACGGTACGTCTTTGATGAGATGTGCTCGTTGTTACGTGAGGAAATAGAGGAAGATGATGTTGACTCAGACTTGGAAGATTTAATTAAAATTCAAAAAGAGTTTGCTGCTGGAATGATAGTGGGCGATAATATAAAGGAAGCGATGGAACTTATTTTAAGTTTTAGGAATGATCCATCTCTTCGTTCACCGAGAGATTTAGAGAAAGGTAAAATGAAGTTGAGTCGCCAATATCCTATGAGGGAGGTTCCTCCAATCTGGCGCGAAGCAATACAACGTGATGATAATGCGGGTATTGCAGCTGCTCCAGCACAGTTCCAGAGAGTGTGGATACACATTCCGTGGAAACGAGCTGAAGTGCTAGCGGTGAAACAGGCCTTGCCAGATCCGCGTAAAAATCCTGCTGGATATTACAAGGAATTAACACAGACAGTTGAGGCTTGTATAATGAACCTAGCAGACATCGACATGTTATTTGGCAATGTAGTTCCACAACCAGTGTGGGCTAAAATTCGTAGAGAGGATCATCAGGCTGCCTTAGGTGGTGATTGGGCAGCTATCACTGCAGCGGATGGTCAGCAAATAGGTGGTGCAAAACCCGAACCTCTAATTGTTAATCTGCCAGGTAGAATAATTGATCTAATGAAGACTCTGATGCCAGCATTGCGTGTTAATTGGGACAAATTATCCGCATGCAAGCAGAAGAAAGACGAAAGTGTCTCCGACTTCTTCACGAGGTTCGAAGAGACTTTCGTAGACCATAGTGGTCAGGATATGAGCACAGAAGGAGGACAGAGACTGTTTGTCGATAAATTTGTGCATAATTTGTTACCCGAATTATGCAATAAATTAAAGGATTCAGAAAGTGCGTGGGCTGTTTCTACAACTGCGCAAATACTTGCAACTGCACAGTACTATGAAAATAGGGATAAAGAGGAAAAGGAAAAATCAGAGAAGAAAACGAAAGATTTAAAGACTAAAGTTCTTTTACAGCAGGCGTATCCGCCTCGCACGAATCAGACTAATATGCAGCAGAATTCGTATCAGAGGACAGATTATAGTTCAACCAGGCCTCAATATCAGTGGAACCAGTGTGCGTACTGTAAGAAAGAGGGTCACTACAAGAATGAATGTCCGATCTTAGCGCAAAATAATGCAGCAGCTGCTCAGAGAGGTCGTGGTGGTTTTGTGCAGAATTCTAGAGGTCGAGGACGAGGTGCTATGCCGCCTCAGACGAATGATCGTCCTTCCAATCACTTTGATCAGCGAAATGGACAAACTACTCAGCAAAATAGATCTCAACAATATCTTGTTGAGGACTATTGTGAAGTGGATGAAGGATTTCAGCAAAATGGGTACTAGGACAGCCATAGACAGAGAGAGGGAGTAGTATCAGTTCCAGTGGATCAGAGTGGGCCTTATGTCGCAGTAGCAACATCAGGTGTAGTCGAACCGTTTCTGTTGGATACTGGTGCCGCAAAAAGTTCTATCATTCATGCGAAACTCCCTGGCGCACCTTTGTCTGGCTCAACAAATGTTTCCGTAGGTTTTTCAGGCGCCCCCGTTTACAACCCGATATCTGGTCCTTTGTCTATTTCTGTTGGACCATGTCAATTGAAAGCACCTCTGATTTTGACGACAGGTTGTAATGAAAATCTGCTTGGTTTAGATTTGTTAAAACGACTATATGCGACATTGTACTGTTCTCCGGAAGGAGTACAGCTTACATTGGGTAAAAATATCACCTCTCCGATGTATTTGTCAATGGATGCACTCCCGCCAGAGCTACGTTCACTCCCAGATTCTCTTTGGGCGACTGGTCCTAATGATGTAGGTCTCCTAGAAATACCACCGTATGTGGTAACCTTGAAAGCGAATGTGAAATTTCCAAGAATTCCCCAATATAAAATATCTAGTGAAGGAGAGCGTGCACTTTTATTGATTGTGCAAGATTTGATTAAAAAAGGTGTGGTTGAAGAAACACGAGGAAATGTTTGTAATAGTCCTGTATTGCCGATTCTGAAACGAACTGATCCTACGAAACCTCCAGTTTATAGGTTTGTCATAGACCTTAGAGAAGTTAATAAGATTGTGGTTCCACAGTTTCCTGTGGTTCCAGACATTACTGCCTTGTTAACATTGATTCCTGCTACAGCCACTTGGTTCTCGGTCATCGACTTAAAGAATGCCTTTTTCAGCATTCCGATAGCCGAAGAAAGTAGAGATATTTTCGGCTTCTGTCTAGGAGGTCGAAGTTTCAGATTTAAACGCGCTCCACAAGGCTATTGTGAGAGTCCGTCTATTTATAGTCAAGCATTAAAGAGCCAGTTAGATTCCTTTGTCCTTCCTCCAGGTTCTGCCCTAGTACAGTACGTAGACGATCTTTTAGTGGCTGCCGATGACAAGGAAACTTGCAAAGCAGCTACAGTGTCGTTATTGCATCATTTGTCTGATCTGAATCATAAGGTGTCACCTTCCAAGATGCAATACTGCTGCCAAGAAGTGACCTATCTAGGTCATCTCTTGTCAAAGGAGGGAAGGAAGTTGACCCCAGAGAGAATAAAAGCAATTACGCAGATGAGTGTTCCACGCACACAGAGAGAAGTACGTGCCTTTCTAGGTATTACCTCTTACTGTAGGCAGTGGATCCCAAATTTTTCTCTTTTAGCGAAACCATTGGTAGCTTTGACTGGGAAAAATGTTCCGAGTCCGGTGCCATGGTCTGATGAATGTCAAGAGAGTTTTACTGAATTACGAAAAGCATTGTGTTCAGCTCCTGTATTGGGTACACCCGATTACAGTAAACCATTCACGCTCTACGTTCACGAGAGAGAAGGTTGCGCGTTGAGTGTTCTGACACAGAAATTTGGTGATAAACAACGCCCTTGTGCGTATTTCTCATCAACATTAGATCCGGTAGCTAGAGCGTTACCTAGTTGTTTGAGAGCTACAGCGGCAGCTGCGGCTTCCATTCGACAATCTGCTGGTTTGGTGATGAACAACATGCTAGTGGTCATGGTTCCTCATGCAGTGGACACACTCATGAATCGAACTAAGACACAACACCTTACTAGTGCGAGACTATCTGGTTACGAGCTGACATTACTGGCGAGTCATATTCAGATCAAAAGATGTAATGTATTGAATCCAGCAACACTGTTGCCGGCTAATCAAGAGTCGAGTGATTCTGAACCACATGATTGCTATTTCAAAACGGAGGAAGAGACAAAAGGACGCATTGACTTGAGGGACACTCCGTTATCCGATCCGGATGGTACGCTGTATGTGGACGGGTCATGTTTTAAATTGGAGAATGGTGATGTGACTGCTGCTTACGCAGTAACGACTTTGAAGACGATTGTGGAGACTGCAAGAGTGAGTCAGAATTCTGCCCAAGCTGCAGAATTAATAGCTCTAACGAGAGCATGTGTTTTAGCTGAGGGAAAGAGAGTGAATGTGTTTACAGATAGTCAATACGCATTTGGCGTGGCCCATAGTTTTGGCCGGTTGTGGAGAGAAAGAGGTTTCATTACGTCCCATGGGACTAAGATTCAACATGGTCAGCTAGTTAACGACTTGTTGGAATCTCTAACCTTGCCGACTGAAGTTGCGATTGTGAAGTGCAGTGCTCATAAAGCAATCACGGATGATGTTGGTCGTGGGAATGCTTTTGCTGACGAAATTGCTAAACAGACAGCTAGAGACATGATGAGCAGAATGTATGTTGCAACGTCTGCAAGATGGATCGCTGAATCTGGAATGTGCGAGGATACTATGGATAGTGTGAAAGAGATTCAGAAAGAAGCAACTGAAGAGGAAAAACGTGCATGGAGAGAAAGTACGGGCAAGTTGGACTCGAATGGATGTTGGATTGATTTGACAGAACAGCAGCGTTGGATGTTGCCCGATGCGTATGTGCTTGCAGTAGTGACGATGGCGCATGGAGTAGCGCATATAAGTTCTAAAGGGATATGTAAGATGTTGGCTCCGGTCTGGAAGAATGATGGGATCAGTAAGTGTGCAGAGAGAGTGGTGAAAAACTGTATGGTATGCCTGATGCATAATCCTGGCAAGGGAACTCCAACTCCAGCTGGTCACTTCGCTCCTCCTTCCTGCCCCTTTGAAGTGATACAGTTAGACTTCATTCACATGGACCGCTGTAATAATTTAAAATATGTCCTAGTGGTGGTTTGTGCTTTTTCCAGGTGGATAGAAGCATACCCACTAAAGGACAACACTGCCCTATCTACTGCCAAAATTCTTCTCAAGGAATTTTTCCCTAGGTATGGCATGCCACGGATTGTATGGTCAGATAACGGAAGTGAATTTATAGGGAAAGTTATGCAGAGTGTGTGTGTCGGCCTAGGGCTGAAACAGAAATTTCACAGTGCAAACCATCCCCAGTCTGCTGGTTTAGTGGAGGGTTACAATGGCACCCTCAAGCTGAAGATAGCTAAAATACAAGCATCCACGGGTTTGGCCTGGCCAGACGCACTTCCTTTGGCTTTGTTATCAACGAGAGCAACAGTACATTCTAGAATAGGGCTTAGTCCTTACGAGATAGTTTTTGGTCGCCCGGCAAATATCTGGGGTGTGCCAAGGCCTAAGGAATTTAACTCTATAGAATATCCTATGTTGATAGACTACCTTTACGACTTGACTGCTAAATTGAGTCTTATTCATCAACAGGTTTTCGATGCTTTGCCAAAGCCTCCGGAGAGTCCAGGGCATCAACTGAAACCCGGCGACCACGTGGTGGTCAGAAACTTTGCGAGGACAAAGAATCTTCAGCCCCGCTACGTCGGCCCCTTCCAGGTCCTGCTGGCAACAAGGACAGCAGTTCGTGTGGCTGGACGCAAGCATTGGGTGCACGCCTCTCATGTAAAGCGTGTACCCTTGCCACTTCCTTACGACGGCTGGGTGAAGAAGGGAATTGGTTCCTCCGAGTTCGAAACTGCACCGAAGTTTATTCCTTTCAGCGATGCCGAATTGATTACTGACACTCCAAAATCTGACTCTCCTCCTAAAAAGACTCCTTTGAACACTGAACATTTGTCTCCTGCATCAGAAAAGACATTGTCACCTGCGAACCTGAACACTGCAACAAATACCAGTGATACGCTTTTTGCTGATCAGACAGTACCTGCAAAACTGAGATATAACCTGAGAAAACGAAACATGGACAAATAAAGCAGGCAACTGCATATTGTGATTTTGATATATTGAACATTTGCCTTCAGCCAGGAAGTTTGCTATTGTTTATTGTTTTTAAATTGCCTTGCCGTCTGGGTAGCCGTAGGGTCGTGGCTGTGTACCTAGTTTGAATTTGCAGGGGTCTGACACAAGGTCGATCTTTCTGTTGGTTCTGGGAACTCCCAGGGCTGATAGAGGCATTTTCATCTACGTACACATCATCAGTGGTCGCGAGCGGATTGTAGAAGATGGAGCTTCCTGCGCTGCAACGAGAAAATGTGATTTACGTTCGCAGAAACAGACTTTACAAACTTCTTCATAGCAAATGCTTTTTGATGCAATGTGCCATTACCTTCTTGATTATTTTAGCAACATTGGTGGGTGGAACTGTTTTCAGTATAAATTTAATTTATGTACCAGTCACTACAGTACCTCCCCTTGATCCTGCTACTTCCACTGTTTCTTCTATACACTCTTTTCACTCGTTTCCAGAACATGAGCAAGCTCGACGCTCAGAATTCACCAACAATACTTTTGTACAGCTCTTGCACCAACACCAACTGGTAGTTAACACTACAAACTGCTGGGTGTGTGGCTTGATACCCCACACTATGGATAAAGGTATTCCCTATCTGGTTTTGCCTTACAGCTATAATGGATCATTTCAGGCCTTCCAAACCATCTTTGCTTATGCCCTTGAAACCTATCCTCCACGTCCACCACGTTCCACTAAATATAACTCTGCCAACAAAGCTTTAGTCCAGGGAATTATTGACATGATCAAGGATGTCAATAATACTCCATCTCACCCTAGAGACGAACTGCGAGTGTATTTAAGTTGGAATACTTCAGAGTATCGCCTTAGTCTAGGAGAAAGCAAGCGTAAAAGCTCAACTCCAATCTGGGTCGTACCTCACCGAGGTCAGGTCTGTTTGCAAGGTAACGGGAGAAATCCGAGAGCTCAGCTAGGGAGGAGTGAGTGCGTTGAGACTTATGTGTTTCCGGCTAACTCTTCCCCTGCCTTCCTTACTGCTAGGGGTACCTACTTCATTTGTCGAGACCGGGCATATACATGGTTACCTGCTGACTTTTCAGGTTCATGCTATATTGCTCGATTGTTACCTCCAACATACACTGCTTCATCTGATTACCACAGAACCAGAGTAGCGAGAGGTGTCTTCAGCAAAGAAGATACTGCTGGTCAGGAAGCTGGAGACTTCTTCAAAGGCTTCCTTCCGTTCTGGGGGCCTATGGCCAATAGTAGAAACATACGTCAGCTAACACGGGTAGTTGAATCTACTATTACTGAAACTGCTGGTGCCCTTAGCAATTTGACAGCTGAGCTTCAGGCGGATAGACTCATGACGTTGCAGAACCGTATGGTTCTAGATGTTATACTTGCAGACCGAGGTGGGGTATGCAGAATGATCCAATCGAGCTGCTGTGTCTTTATTCCTAATAATGCTCCAACAGTCTATGAGGCGATCTCGAAGCTACACAAGATTTCCGACTCTATACATATAGATAAGGGAAACTGGTCCTTTATGGAGTGGGTTTGGACTCTGATCTCAGCATGGGGATGGAAGGTTCTAATGGTCGTTGGTGTCATCCTAGTATTCCTATTCTCATGTTGCCTGATTATCCAGTGTGGTCCTGCTCTGTGTAGTCTTTGTGCTGCAACCTGTTTTAGGAAACCACCTGCGTTTGGAGAAAAGGCACGAGAAAGGATGGTGATACAACAGCATGTCACTGACCTGATGAGTATAGAACTAGATTCTGACATAGACTAAGTAATTGCCTATGTAAGGGCAAAAGGAGGGTCTGAGGTTCCGTGACGGTTCCGTGACGATTTGAACCCGTGTTTTCAAGTTTGTCGGAAATACATAATATTGGTATCAGCGAACCGCAAATGATCCATTTAGTATATCCTGGTGTTTTCGCTACGCTACGAGCAAGAGCACTCCTGTTATGAACACATCTCTGATCTACCCACGGCATCCATCTTAGATCATGACAGCCATTTTGTGATTCTTGCCCTCACATACGCAATAACCTCTGAACACTCCATTTCGATTAAGGACACGTAGCCTTAGCCGGAGATTCACCTCTTTCATGACACGTGCACCTTAAACCAGATCACGCTGTAGCTGCATGACTCGACAAAGGCTGCCTCCTCTGCCCGAGGCCAGCCCACCTGAACTGGTTCTCGTGTCCATTGACCTGATCATGATTAGGCGGCCGAAGCCGGTAGCCTTGCCCATTTACAACCCACAAACATCTCTTATCCCGCTTTTCTATCTTCTGCACCTGGCTCTGCTCCTTTCCTTCTGGGCCTTTATTAGGGGGAGGTAACGAAATTTACGATGAGGCGGTCCGGCTCTTGAATACAATATTGACAAGGGATTGTGATGGACTAGTGAGAACCCCTCTTCGTGATGTTTTACATCAGATATTATCGACAGTTCCTGTGTAACGCCAAATATTTATTGTTTAAGACACAAAGGTTTGGGAATGTACTAACATGTGAAATATTTGCCTGGAGCACAATTTTTAGTATATAAGGAGCAACCCTCAATGTACAAATGGAACAGGCTCCTGGTTACTGCCTATGCGTAGTTTCTGTGACTTCTGTGTCCCTGCAGTAATAAACCTTTGGTCTTTGACGCCACCATCGAGAAGCCCGTGTTTCTGTTCATTTGTGCACCAAGGCAGGTGGAACTCCGGGGTCTTTGGGTGTTGTTCCCTGACACCTCTGGACGGAACCAAAAAGTCCAGAACTCCAGTGCTAGCAGTTGTAGATAGCAGTTTTAACACGCTTTCTTCCCGCATTTACACTTTAGATAATATTGTTTCATCTGTTGTTGATATTGTGCAAGATGATGTCTCTGTTTTGTACCATGGTCAAAGTCAATTGTGTTCCATTCTGCAATTTGCATGGACTTGGCAAATGTTGAAATCAGGAAAAGTGCCCGGCAGTACATAAACACATCATCTTTGTTTGCCCCTTTTAATTTGACTGACAAGCAACGTTTTATGTTTCTGAAGGATGCAACTTTTTCTATGTTACATATTGAAAAGTTAGAACCTTTGCCATTTTCTGTGGCCGAGACAAATTCTGCTGCGTGGCTAGTCCATGGGTTGATAAGATTACCTTTCCCTCTATTCAAGTTCGAAGCTTGCATGAAGTACTACGTCATAGGCAGATATGAACCTCAGGGCACCGCTTATCTCCATGAAGCTTGGTCGCTTCCTTTTACCTATAGGTGCCTGAGGGAGGGAAAAGAGGTTTATTTGAATGGTGAGGATTGCACAACAACACCAGAACACTATTAGTGTGTAGGAATATCCAATTGCATGGCTCTTGCCAGCAGAATGTGCCTAATCTAGCCTGTGTTTTGAAAGGTACATCGACGCCTGCTATCATACCAACGTTCTCATAACTAGCAAACAGTAGTTATTTTCTTTTAAATAATGAGGATTGTTGTGGGATGTTAGCCGGCATTTCTTACGTGGTTACAGTCAGTGAACGAGTAGTCTGCTCTAAAAACGTAATGTTTCCTCCTCCACATGGGAAGCTGGATGTTTCCATCTGGCCATCGATTCCGACCTTAAAAGCAGAGTTCAACAAGATGAGTCGCATAAGAGCTCTATTGTCTCAAAAAGAAGTCGCCCTCACATCTGCTCGTGAAACATTTGTCCTTCACGTGGCAAACACCCGCACAGAGGTGCATGTTTTATTAAATACAGATTTGCCCTTGCATTTCGGTGAATTAATTCACACTATCTTTAATGCTTCCTCCACCACAGGGCTGGCTCACTTTTTTAAAGTCGTTAGTAGTGGCCTTGTGACTTCTTTTCAAACTATATTTGGTGTGTTCCCAGCATTTTTTCTTTCAATATTTTCCAGCCTCTTTGGTGGGTTTCCCTTGATGCTCGCTTTGGTTGCAATCGTACTTCTATTGCTTTGTTTATTTCAAAATGGATGCACGTCCTGTGTTGCAAGACGATCTGCCAAGGCTGGTGCTGCTCCGCAACCAAATGCTTGAATATTATGGAGCGCTGCCTCTTGCTACATTGAGTGCAGCTTATGGATTATCATTTCGATTTTCCTTTTTCACATGTCTTTCCTTGCCTGAGCTGCGATTTCGACTTGGCCCTGGATTTGTGTCTCTGCAACAACGGTGTCTCCCAACCCGGATTATGATCAACTGATGAGCCCCTTAGTTGCTCATGAATTGCTTTGATCTGGCGGAGGGATTATGGTCTTTGCAGCGATGCATGGATGGAGTCCTGGGACTTTGGAATGTTTTTGCAGTGGCGCATGATTTCTTGGCACACAGTTACATTGACGAAAACCCGAGTTGTCCTCTGATGGTGCTAGAGGCTCCGGTTGTTGAGGAACATGTATGTTCCTTCCCATTACTGAACTGGATGGCTGAAATGTTTTCAGATGAGAAATATGACTTCCTGTTGGTGGCTGTTGCAACGTTTTTTGCATATACATTGTTGGAGTGAGATGTGTCGTCGCTTCTCTCTCTTCCATGGCCGAGGTCACATGTTGGACATCAGATTTTTTTTTGTCAAAGTCTTTTTATTAGAATTTTTAAGCGTACACAACCCAAAAGGCACAATGTATCGTCACAGGGTCCCACGCAGGGGACAAGAAAACAAACCTCAACAAGGATTCGATAGATATGCTAAGTACAGTAATCTAAATAGATCAGCTCCTCTCACATGAAGTAGGCCAGATAAAGGATACAGCTGCTACACGACCCGGAGCGTAGCTTACCAGTCCAACATAAAAACATTCAAAGCATGTATCATTGCTGAGCAGTTAGACAGGACATTACGAGACTCAGCAAACTTCTGTGACATCTCCTTCATCAAATGGTGCCTCTGGGGCACTGCAAAGAGGACAGACATAGCATAGCGAAACTAGTCCCAACGTGGAACATGTGTCTATGTGACAGTAAAAGAAACAGTAAACAACCCTCCCTTACCCACCCCCCACACTCCCCCATGGTGGTGGCAATCTACTCATAACCGGGATATTAGGTGACACTGGCACAACAATCAGAATTGAAAAAGATGGAGTGCTCTGACAGTAGAGGGGCACACTGCAGATGGCAGGCCGCAAGAAAGAAAGGTAACCAGGGGACCCAATTTGAATTCAAATTTTTTGTAGTCACCTCTAAAGATGTCGGCCATTCGCTCTAGGCTAAGCAGCCTCCAAAGGCGCGAATGCCAAAGAGAAATAGCCGGAGCTTCACTCTTCTTCCACGCGGCTGCCAGAGTGACTTTAGCCGCCCCAATGCAAAGCCACATGATCATCTTATCAGCTCGGGTCTGGTGTTCAAGGACGGGATCACGAAGCCCCAAGAAGACCTCCGCCATGGAGGTGGGGATGATATAGCCCAGCATCTCTTTTATGTGGGCCAGGATTTCCTCCCAAAAAGGACGAATTGTCGGGCAATCCCACCATATCTGGCGAAAGTCACCCAAAAGCCCACACCCCCTCCAGCACCTATCCGATGAAGCGGGGACGATCTGTCGTAATTTGGAAGGATGTAGATACCAGTCCATCATGGTCTTAAGATGGGCTTCCCTGAGGTCTGTGGAGTGATTAAAATGAGCAATATCGGACCAGAGGTGGGCCCATTCCTCATCAGAGATCGGGCGTTGGATCATATCTTCCCACATAGACATATATCTAGGGCGTGGGGAGAGGGCAGTGTTAAGCAAGAAGCTGTAGATAAAGGATATCACACCTTTCATAGTGGAGGTTCTGGCAAGAAAAGCTTAAAATTTTGTAAGGGGCCGGGTAGCCGCCTCCCGGATCTGTGGGGAGAGGGCCCAGTGCATCAGTTGTGTGTAGAGGTAGTGTTCTGTATATTCCAATTGAAAGTCTCTTGTACAATGGTCGAAGGTGAGGGGGTCAAAGTTGTGGAACAGATGTGTAGGAGCCAGGCAACCTCCTTTCTTTCAAGCCTCAAATGGTCCCTCCTGTAGGGCCAGGGGGGAACCAGGGTTATGGTAAATTGGGGTAAAAGGGGATGGGAATGAAGTTCACCTCTCGTCGCTCGAGACTGTATCCCATACCTTATGTGTGGTGCATGTAGGAGTACTGATGTATGTGTTCTGGGGTCTGTCCTTGCGGGGGCGCCATACTAAATCCCATATAGTCTGACCCGTCACGCTACGGTCCATATGCAGCCAGTGTTTCTCAGATTCCTGCTGGGACCACTCAACCAGCACTCTCAACTGGACCGCCTTATAGTATAGGGTGATGTCTGGAAGGCCAACTCCTCCGTAGGAGCAGGAGCGACGTAGCAGGGAGTAAGTAAAGCGCGCCCGTCCACCCTGCCAGATAAAGCGCAGGATCATAGCTTTAACTTTCCGGAAAAATTCACACTAAATCTCTATAGGCAGAGCTTGAAATAAATAGAGAAGTTTAGACAGGAGGGTCATCTTTACTGCATTTATGCGACCCAGCTAAGAAAGGAAGAGTGGTTTCCACTTCGTAAGGTCAGCCTGGATACGCGCGAGTATGGGAGGAAAGTTGGCCGTGTAGAGCCCATGGAGTCTTGGAGTCAATTGCACCACCAAGTATTGAATGGCCGAAGAATCCCAAGACAACGGCGTGAGGGGTTTGATTCTTTGGACCACCCCAGGCGGGAGGGTGAGATTAAGTATATATGATTTACCTAAATTAGTTTTAAAACCTGACACTAGCTCATAACGTTCAAGCTCCAATTGTAGGCTCGGTAAGGAAGTTTCAGGTTCCGATAAAGAAAGAAGAACATCATCCACAAAGAGGGATATTTTATGGGATTCCCCAGTAAACGGTACTCCCTGGATGTAAGGCTATTCCGGATCTCAAGCGCAAGGGGTTCAATACTGAGGGCAAAAAGCAAGGGGGAGAGGGGACAACCCAGCCGAGTGCCTCTCAAGTGGGGAAAGGTAGGTGAAGACACCCCATTGACCACAACCCTGGAACTAGGAAGGCTGTAGTTAGCTTTTATCATTTTGATAAATTTTGGCGCAAAGCCAAATGCTGAAAGTGTACGAAATAAAAAGGTCCAATCGACCCTATCAAAGGCCTTCTCGGCGTCCAGACCCACTAGGATCGCTGAAATTTGACGCCTATTTGCCTTCTCTATGAGGTGCATGATTCTGCGTTTGTTGACGTGAGTCTAGCGACCCTTAATGAAGCCGGACTGGTCGGGGTGGATAAGGACGGGCATGAGGTCATTTAAGCGCTTGGCAATGATAGAAGAGTAAAGTTTTGCATCCAAGTTCAAAAGGGCTATCGGCCTATAAGAGGCACAGTACGGGGGTCTTTCCCCGGTTTAGGAATCACTGAGATCACTGCTTCCGCCATAGTACCGGAGGTCGTTCCATCTTCCGCCCTCTTATTTAAAAGATTTACAAGATAGGGAGAGAGATCAGGGGCAAAGGTCTTATAAAAAAGGGCTGTGAGGCCGTCGGGCCCAGGGGCTTTGTTAGCTTTCAGGGCTTTGATAGCTAAGGTAACATCCTCTGTGGTAAAAGGGGCAGTGAGGAGGTCATTCCACTCAGAGGATACCTGGGGCAAAGGGAGGGACTGGAGGTAGTCCTGTTGTGCATCCGCATCTAAGGAGTCCCCGGCGTAGAGGTCCCTATAGAAAGACCCAAAGAGTGCAGCTTTACCTTCGTCCTTGTGCGTTACCACCCCCGCAAAGTCCTCAATACCGCCTATGCAGTCCCTCTCTCGTTTGTCCTTCAGTTGTCGAGCTAAGTGTTTACCCACTTTGTTACCCTGAATGTAAGATAGGTGTCGCAACTTAAGGAGGGTGAATTCCACCCTGTTAGTGTAGATTGCCCTAAGTTTGCATCTAACGGCTGTGAGTTGGCGCAGCGTTTGCCTTGTGGGGTGGACTTTATGGGTGCGCTCAAGGGCAGACAGTTCAGACTCCAATAGGTCGCGCTCTCGAGCACGTTGCTTGTTCAGGGCAGCATTGTGGGTGATGCATTCCCACCGAAGAACAGCTTTCAAAGTGTCCCAGGTAGTATATGCAAAGGTGTCCTCTGGACGGTTAATCGTAAAGAAGTCAGTGATTGTGGACCTCAATTTGGTACAGGATTCTTTGTCGCGAGTGAGAAATACCATTTGGGCGAAGCCCGGGCCTTACCCCGCCAGTCAATGTAAATAGAATATAAACTATGGTCAGAGACTGAAAGGGGGAAGATTTTAGCGTCCTGCAAGTTACCCTGCAGAGACTGACTGATGAACATATAATCCAGTCTGGAGTATGAACGATGGACATGAGAATAGAATGTATAATTCCGTGTCTGGGGATAGAGCGTGCACCAAGTATCTAAGAGGCCTAATTCCCGTATGCGTTGTTGCGTGTCTCCGGAGAAGGCAACCGTATCAGCCCATAGTAAGACATTGGATTTTTGTATATATTTTTTTTTCGGCTTCATTTTTTTTTCCACCAAGGCGTATTGACTTCCCTATGCCCGTGGATAAAATTGCTTGGTTTGATGTACTTTTACTTTTTGGAGTTTGCTCCAGTTTTTTCACTGTGGCAATTTAAACTAGGTTCTGACTCTTGTTCTCGAACTCTTTTTTCCAAATTTGCCCCCTTCTTATCCGTGCTCAGATCAAGGGAGGGTGTTGTGGGGCTGAGCCTTGCATTCACACAGTGTTAACTTGACATGAGCTTATTAGAAGTTTAAACGCCATTTTACCTTTCTGCTGCCTTTTGCACACAGCACACACTTTATTAAATGTTTAGAGTTTAGCAGAGTGTTTTGCTTTGCACGAGAATAACATGTTTTTTTATATTAGCAGCCTTGCTTGGTAAGCTTAGTCTGAACAGTGAGTGCAGAGCCCTTCAAGGTTATTTCAACACAGTGGTTGGTGTTCGGACTGATCAGCGCATGTTCTAGACATAACATATATGCAGCAGTGGCCACCTCTGAAATTGGCGCGTTTAATAATGCACTGCGTAGGCATGATCACACACACTTGGAGAACATTTGTATGCTGAGAGCTGGAGCAGAATCTGATGTGATCCATTTCTGTTAATACCAGAGGTATGGGGCCGCCTTTGTAATCCCAAGAGGCCTTCTGTAAATATAAAATAACCTACTAGCAAGGGAGGGTGAAATATAGATATATTTTAAACCTGCTTCCATTTAGCATTATAACATGCTTTCTACCTTTGTGTTTTATGGAATAGTAATTATGCTGACAATCTTGTTTCTGATAATATGTCTGCTTGTATTAGCTAAGATGCTGCGCATGAGAACAAGTTCAAACTTGCACGTGTCTTCTTTTACTCCCTGTTTTGGACTGGTATGAGAGTGTTCATGTTTTCCACATTGCCTGAGGTAACCTAAGTCGCATGTTCTGGGTTGTCTAATCATTAGCATTTTGGAAGAGCCAATGAGACACTGATGCTAGTCTGGTTGGGGATTTTGGGTACTAAGGTGAGTTTTGGCACTCCCTAATTCACTGAGGTCCCTAGTCTCTACGCACAGTTCTGTATAGGAGCAGAATCCCTGCAACAATGTTATATTCTGATGGACAAATTCAAACTATCAGGTAACTCTAGACCATTGTGAAATGCTCAAGCAATGCTGCTTGAACACCTGTCTTTTAAAGGACCCACTGAAGGCGCAATCCTTCTAATGTAGTGCAACCAGACATTTCCTTCAAATCTACACACAATTACTTTGTTGGCAACCTTCAAAAACTACCTGAAAGCCCTTCTCTTCTAATGACATTTTAGCTAAGACACTGAATTGAGACATCTAAACTACCACAACATTTTACTGTTTTATGAACCATGCTGTATTCTGGCAGACAAACTCAAGCTATCGGATCTAGAACATCCCGAAACGCTAAAGCAATCTTGCTTGAATCTGCGACCTTTAAAAAGGAATGACTGAAGGCACAGTACTTCTCAGATAGTGCAACTAGAACCAAATTTATGCACAACTACCTTGCTGGCAACCTACAAAAGCGACCTGACAGCCCTTTGCCTCCAAAGATATTTTAGCTAAGACACTGCACAGAGACATTTAAACTACTTCAGCTGTTTTTTTTGTGTACCACACTGTATTCTCAACTTTTGCAATTCTTTATAGCTGTATTTGTTCATTTTAAACCATACGTGAACTTCCATGTAGCAAAATATTTCGTTTGTAAAGGCCCTAGCACCTTTGAGTGATGTTTCCTCTATGTAAATATCCATTATTAAATAAATACCCATGTCGGTATTCTGTGTAGTGCGTTCGGACTGACAGGAGTCCCGTAAAAGCCTCACTCTCACCCAGTGCTTTAAAAGGGCTGGTACTCACCGGTACTGAGTACCAGCAATTCCAATTTTTTTTTGCCATCAGTACTGTCACTTCTTTGTAGCTAGAGAGAGTACCAGTACCCTGATTGATGGCAAGCTCAGTTTAGGTTTCTCCTTCAGTGCAAGACAGAGGCCGCTCTGCGTCCAAGGAGCTTGTCATTAACCTTTTGGAGAGTTGCTGCTGAAGACTCCAGCAGTGCGCATTTGAATCTCCCCAAAATGCAGGGGTTTGAGAGGGCTTGTGTCATGCCCTGATTAACAGGACAGGGTCTCTAGACAGACCCTGCACTGTTGATCAAGTGTGCAGTGACCATTTGGGTAGGCCACCCCCCATCCACCCCTCCGTCAGGTGCCCGAAATGTGCTGGGGCCTCCAGTCAGTAGTCCAGTCTCATTTAAGCAATACAGCGCATGACAGTCCCCCACCTTCGTCAGAGCCGTTTTTTACCCATGTTTTTGTCCAGCACAGGAGCTGCTTCCTTTTGTGTGCCCCTCTAATACTAATCGCTGCATTTACAATATAACAGCGACTGCCCTGGATAATGGGTTCATGGGTACGAAGTTAGCCCTGCCTTTAGGGCAATGAATAACAGGGAACCTACAGCACTACAGGAATAGCTCCCATGACAACTGGTGATGTATTTGGTTGGGGGAAAGATGACATGAACATAGAAGAAAAGGGGAGGGAGGAATGTAAAGAAGTGAGGTGACAGGTGAAGTTAGGATTGCCCCTTTTTCAGATAAAAATGCCAGATGTTTGTTGAGTTCTGAAATCATAAATGGGCTTAGAAATTGTATTTTAACACACATTTCTGTAAAGTCAAAACTCAGGTACATTTCTTGTTAACTTATATATATATATATATACACACACACACACACACACAAATAATGAAACATAGCAGGACAAAATAGTGGGCAGGTGGTACACTTTGGGATGAGTACAGAATGGAGGGGAGATCAGGAGGCAAGTAGGGAAAAACAGTGACAAAATGTAAGACTTGTGGAGAGAGTAAGCGAGAAGTGGGAGTAAGAGGGGCAGAACTAGAAGAGAAGGTTAGAGGCTGGGTAAAGATGAGAGGTGAATGGAGATGATATGTGGATGTAAAAACACAGAACCAGAAAGAGACAGGAAGAGCCTGGTCATAGTGATGGAGCAAGGTTTCACATATTCCGAAACTTGCTTGTATTCAGCCATCTCTAAATAACTTGTAATATATCAACCAACATGTTTTGTTTACTAATATTTGCATTACACAACATTTCTAGTAACTAGGGGAACCTTGTCTATGTGCTTTTACTAACTGTAACTCTAATGCATTAAAATGTACGCCGAAACACGGGAAACCTTCTGCGCATTCGTCTGTCACATCTACATGGTATGAGGTACCTCGCTGCTTGTTGGGAAATCTTTGCTTCTGCGCACTAGTGCCAGAAATGGCCACTTTAAAACTCACATGCTAATGCTTATGCTGCAGCTTGTACTAAGCTTGTTTGTTCTGCTTAATCATTAACGCACAAGTTAAAATAAAGTAATGGGAATAGAGTAGAGATAAGTGGTATACAGTGCATTCATTTATTTTTGTATTCTAATATGTTTCTTCTTGACTTTGCTACTAACTCTTATTTGGGCCTGAAGGGTGACATGAGACACCATTTTGAAAATGCACTACGCATGTTCCAGGAGAAATGAGAGACCTCGAGCTGTGGCATTGAAATTGTGCCAAGGATTGTCTTACCTGCGATGCGCCTGAGAAACCTCACCCCATGACCAGAGAAAACGAAGACTTACAAAATGTTTTAACATTGTATGCTAAAATGAAATAAAATTGGTGGGCGGAATAAAATCGAGAGAAAATACATTTTGGGTGGGAACTTGATAAATTCAAGTCAATTGAAATGATCTCATTGTAGTATGGTGTGATGACCTCTCCTCGTCTTTCCAACCTTTCACTGAAGGGGAACACATAGATTTGCAACATTTAGGGTTGGTACATTGCCCTGAAAATGGTATAACTAAGGTAGGTTTAGATAGAGAAATTGTCCAAGTTGTCCGAATAGCTGACCTGTCACTGACCCAACGCACTCAATAGGCAATCGAGACCAGAGGTGCTGGCGGAGCACTCTGTCAGAAGAATCCATTACCCAATAGGGGTACTAATTAGCTTTCCTAGAGAGAGGGGTGTGATGCTGGATTTACACTTAGCTGAGCTCACCTGATCTGCATCTGTCTTGACCCGTGGGCACCTGATTAGTCTGGAGCCTGGTCCTGGTCCATATTTTGCCCCAGCCCGTGGCCAGTATTGGTCATTGCACCATTCTAGGTAAATATAATCCATGTGGTATGTCCTTGTGCTATTTCCCTTTCCCCGTCCTTCCAAGGTACCAATGTCTAAAGGAGTTACTGTGATTTCTTACAAACTTTATGTCCTACTGGTTATATTTTTGCTTGTAAAATTTATGGTCACTAGATTGTGGCCCTTTTTCATTTTACTCAGAAAATCTAACATAGATAAAGGTTTTAAAACTTTCCCCGAATATGTGGTTATTATAAGGAAAGTAAATGTGTTTAAATATTGCCTGTTTATGCTAACTCCCTCTGATTCACAGGACTTATAGTAAGGTGACGAGGATTGGTAAGTCATGGTTTACAGATATAAGTCCCAAAACGGACCTCTGGGCAAACTGATAGAGTGATTATTTAGTAAATTGGTTAGGCAGGACAGCTAGTTTAAAGTGTGAATGTTATATGGGCCCAAGGTGAGTATGATAAAATTGAGCTAGTTGGTCCCTGCATGCTCTATCAGTATACTTTTCTTGGTAGCAGAAGTATGGTTAGGGATTAGTTAATAATAGATAGTTAGTTGTATTGATTATTAATTACTGAGTAGTGGATGTTTATTGATTTATGTATTAACTAAAAAATATGTTTGTGTTGTTAAATGTTGTCTGGAATATCCCGGGATAAAAGAAGCGGGTGGTAAATAGAAGCCACACTGCAGTGAGGTTACTTGCCTTGAGGAATAGGTGCGTAAAGTTAGGTAAAACTTGAAGCACTAGTTAGGGTTTATTTTTCCTAAGTATAATTGTGAGAGTGATTGGTAGCAAAGGAGTTCACTGTTGAAACTTTAGTCTTACATCATCTAGAAAGGATAATTCTGAAGGAGTAACAGGTTCTTTTTGCTTAAGTGAAGAGTAAACAGAAGGTTGTTTTAGGAGGAGTAGGCGGAATTAGGTTTACTCGTTGTAAAAGAAATTGTCTTTTCTTTTTAGTCAATCAGGCACAGTAGCGAATGTTTCATGTTGTCAATGAATGAAATGTATAATTGAAATTTTAAAAGAAATTGAATTGCCGTATTACCTTGCAAAGGAGGGAGTCAGTCGCGGGTGTGCACTGACGTCATAGAGAGCAGCGCTGGGATTGGTAGAAACGATACAGAAATGGGGGTGGTGATGAACAGAGTGTCTGAATTAAGCAGACCACTCTTACCCAGTCCAAAGATCAGGGCTTGATCCATCACCGTTATTTATCTCACTGCACCATCCCAGCTCAGAACCTGGCTATATGCAAATCAGTCTGTCCCTGGCCCAGTGCATCATGGGAACAGGGCAGACTAAACTACCAAGCCAATTCTTCACCAGAAAGGAGACAAGCTACTGGGGACCGGTTTCTGGCATTTCAGCCGTCTTCGGCCCGGCTTGCTTGAATCCTGATGGTGCAGTGAGAAAGGGACTCATGTCTGAGTATACCCTGCCACACCTATAGTGGCCAAAATCGATACAGAAATGGGGGTGGTGATGAACAGAGTGTCTGAATTAAGCAGACCACTCTTACCCAGTCCAAAGATCAGGGCTTGATCCATCACCGTTATTTATCTCACTGCACCATCCCAGCTCAGAACCTGGCTATATGCAAATCAGTCTGTCCCTGGCCCAGTGCATCATGGGAACAGGGCAGACTAAACTACCAAGCCAATTCTTCACCAGAAAGGAGACAAGCTACCGGGGACCGGTTTCTGGCATTTCAGCCGTCTTCGGCCCTGCTTGCTTGAATCCTGATGGTGCAGTGAGAAAGGGACTCATGTCTGAGTATACCCTGCCACACCTATAGTGGCCAAAATCGATACAGAAATGGGGGTGGTGATGAACAGAGTGTCTGAATTAAGCAGACCACTCTTACCCAGTCCAAAGATCAGGGCTTGATCCATCACCGTTATTTATCTCACTGCACCATCCCAGCTCAGAACCTGGCTATATGCAAATCAGTCTGTCCCTGGCCCAGTGCATCATGGGAACAGGGCAGACTAAACTACCAAGCCAATTCTTCACCAGAAAGGAGACAAGCTACCGGGGACCGGTTTCTGGCATTTCAGCCGTCTTCGGCCCGGCTTGCTTGAATCCTGATGGTGCAGTGAGAAAGGGACTCATGTCTGAGTAAACCCTGCCACACCTATAGTGGCCAAAATCGATACAGAAATGGGGGTGGTGATGAACAGAGTGTCTGAATTAAGCAGACCACTCTTACCCAGTCCAAAGATCAGGGCTTGATCCATCACCGTTATTTATCTCACTGCACCATCCCAGCTCAGAACCTGGCTATATGCAAATCAGTCTGTCCCTGGCCCAGTGCATCATGGGAACAGGGCAGACTAAACTACCAAGCCAATTCTTCACCAGAAAGGAGACAAGCTACCGGGGACCGGTTTCTGGCATTTCAGCCGTCTTCGGCCCGGCTTGCTTGAATCCTGATGGTGCAGTGAGAAAGGGACTCATGTCTGAGTATACCCTGCCACACCTATAGTGGCCAAAATCGATACAGAAATGGGGATTGGTAGAAACAGCGGGTGTATAGCCGTGAGAAAATTGTAAAGGAAGGTTTAGTGCAGAGAGTGAGATTCACATCACAGAAAAGCCGCGCAATCATTGGTTACTGCTGCTTGTAAGACTAAAATTCATTGGTCATTTAAAATAAGAGACGCGCAGGTATTGGAAAATTATTTCTGCAAAATAAACAAACTGAGTTAATTGACATGTATACAAAATTAAATAGTGGTATATGAGGAATTTGGATTCAGCAGTTATAGGAAACCGTCCTGATAGAAAATATTTAGGATTTGCAAGAGAACAACAAATTAGAGGAAGACCTTATAATATGTATGGAGAAAGAAGAAAGACGTCACTTTTCAGTAGAATAAATAATTATTTCAAAAAAGACAAAGGTATTAAAACTAGAGAAGGGATTATTATTCCACCAGTAAATACGCCTGCATCATACATGATGGTAGAAAGGGGCTATCACACGTGTGTGTGGTTATAAAACTGGAATAGAGTACACCAAAGATGACGGTATTTTGGCATGTCCAGACATGGTACCTTTAATGGTAGAATTTTGTACAACTTGAGAAATCGTATGAATAAATTAGATCCCAGACCAAGATTAACGCAGTATGAAGTTCTAGAAGAGTGGGAGACAGAGGCGTTTGAGCGAGGCAGGTCCAGAAGTGACAGTAATTGGAGTACGTTTTATCCTAGATTCCCAAAAGAGACACGAGATAAGCAAATGAAAAGGTGGAGACAGTCCATGCTAGTGGAAGGATTATACCGTTTTTACCGCAGGAGAGCCATCAGGAAACAAAGGTACAGGTAAAATGTTAATGACTAGTGGTGATTCGGATGACGATTATGTTAATGAAAAATCTGCCACCTTACCTTACCTAACCAGAGGGTTACTCCTCATGCTCCGTTCTTACAACCACCTTTAGTTCAGCAGTTTATACATGAAACCTTATTAGAAAAGGTACTTCAAGAAAGAAAAAAGGAAGCTTTGAATAAACAGCATAGTGAATTAATTCAGAAAATCTCCCAATTAAATACAAGTACTGAAGCGTTGACAATACCTGTGATAATAGGTCCTGTAGTTCCTTTATATGGAGATAAGCAAGGTAATCCTAAAGCTCCCGTTCTGACTACACCCATAGTTCAGCCGAGAAAAGAAACCCTAATAGTTGATGATCAATTAAGTGAATGTGAGTCAGTAATTTCCCTAATGGATTTCCCTATACGAGAACCAGTAATGGAGTCAATCAGGAAAATTACACCCCAAAGTTCAAAAGAGGTACAGATTGAAACTTCCTCAGGAACGAGGCATGCTACTGTAGTAAGTCCAGAAGAATTAGGTAGATGGACCCGAAACATAGAGAAGCCGAAAGCACAGTTGAAGGTATTGGACATATTCAAATTGAGGGTGGAATTAGAAGAAATGGTAGCGGGAAATGTGGGACTGGACAGACTGAACTCATTCGATGAAGATGAATTATTGTTTATATGCAGAAGTATTACTCGAAATTCAAAAATATACCATGAAACATTAATGAATTTGGCTACGGAAATGGGAATTGATATTGGCAAATCAAAGGTATTACAGAAACAATATAGAGCTGAATTTTCTGACAAAGATTTAGGAAACATGAATGTGTCAGGTCGTAAATTGCAGATAAAGGAATTGTTGTCGTCGTTGCAAAAATGGGGAGATTTGGACAAATGGAAAGTAAGATGGACAAAGAAAAAGGAAGAGGCACAGGTAAATAAAACGTCTTCTGAAAGAAGCAGAAGAGGTCGAAAGGTTGTGTCCAATGAGAGAAGTGCCAGGAGGAGGTTATGTACATGACCCATGGTCCCGACAGGATATTTTATCATTTACTAATGATTTCCCAAAACTCATAGAAAAACCTGTAGAATGGTTCCGACAAGTCGAAAGAATCGTGAAGGTGTCGAAAGTATTGTTAAAAGATTTAGATGGTTTATTTGACATTGTTGTTCCAACTGATTTGTGGTCTCAATGCAAGATCACTGTGGATTGGCCTAGTGAGGAATACCCTAGAGACCAGAAGACAGGAGCTCCTTCTGGTGAGGTAATGAAGAAATATAATCAGGTGATAACTTATTTAAAAGGGAAAATTCCCCTTAAAGAAACTGATTGGACTAAAATAGACAGAACTACCCAAAATAAGGATGAATCTGTACATGCCTATTAAACAGTACAGTTAAACAGTACAGTGGTTTAGAAAACATTGATAAAACATTGATAATAAGAACATGACACATTTTATTTATCGGTTTGTGTCTGGACTAAAACCTGAAATTTCTCAAACGATTAGAGAGCATAAATTGTGTTGGCAAGCAAAGCCTGTCGATGAAATTCTCAAGTATGCAAAATACTGTGAGGATGAAATTGATAATAAACGAAAGAAATTAGAAGAAACAGTAATGTGGGCTCAAGGTAAAATGGCAGAGCAACAGGAACTCCAGTTAAGTCAGCAAGCAAATAATCAAAAAAGAGGGGAAGGCCAAAGTGAAGGAAGTAGGGGCAAACCCAGAAGGAGAATGAGTAAAGAAGAGGCGAAGAAAAAATGTCCTTGTCATGGGTGCGGAAAGTTAGGGCATTGGAGAAACGACTGCAAAATAATAATGTCCAAACTCAAAATTTAAACTCGCAGACGCAGAATGAGGTGTTAATGAGACAGCCGCAACAGGTAATACAGAATCAATTGCCTCAAGCCCCTATGCCAGATTTTGTGAGTCAACCAAAATACAGTGTGAACACCGGATTTCGGGAGGGAAGTGGTAAGAAAAATACAGTAACACCACAGTTTCTTTTGCAGGACACATTTTTTGAATTTGAAGATTGACAGTGCCTGAGAGGGGGGGAGGATTGCGTACTTGTTGCATACTTACCGGTAGATCAGTCAGGTCCTTACATTGAAGGGAAAGTGGAGGGAAATGATGTTACCTTTTTGTTGGACACTGGTGCTACCCGTTCTACTGTGAGAACAGCAGACATCCCAAACCTACCCCTCTCGGGAGAAGCGATCCAAGTAGTGGGCGTTTCTAATAAACAAATTAAGACTCCTGTGACAGAACCTATGGAAGTTTTTATTGGCAACTTCCGAGAAATGCACAAATTCTTAGTGTGCGTTTCTAGCCCTGTAAACTTGCTAGGAAGGGATCTACTGTGCAAAATGAACTGCACAATCTTTTGTACATCAAATGGTGTTGAAATTCAAACTCCAGATGAAGACGCAGTGTATAAAATTATGCTAGCCAGACAAGAAACAGAAGTTAAAAAGATGTGCCTAAAAGATTTACCCGGAGAACTGAAAACCTTTGTAAATCCTGATGTGTGGGATTTTACTGGGAAAGAAGTAGGCCGAATGGCAGATGTCGATCCCATAAAAGTGACAGTGAAAGAAGGTGCAGTTTACCCAAATATTCGACAGTACAAAATGATTTACAGTTACACTAGAAATAGGCATTCTGGAAGAAATAATGAGCAATTCTTGTAATTCACCTATAATTGTCATAAAGAAACCAAACGGAAAGTACAGGGTGGTCCAAGACCTTCGAAAAATTAATAAAACTGTTGTCCCATGTTGCCCAGTACTACCAAATCCAGCTGTGATTCTGTACCAAATCCCATGGGGAGCAGGATGGTTCACTGTAATTGATTTATGCCATGCTTTATTTTCCATCCCGCTGCATCCAGATAGCAAATTTTTATTCTCGTTCAAATTCGACGAGCCTGTGTACGTTTGGAATCGTGTCCCTCAGGGGTACACGGAAAGTCCATTCATCTTTAATCAGATTCTGAAAAAATGCCTTGAATCACTATGACCTATAGAGGGCATCGAAAACAATAAATGAATGTGTGATCGATTCTATTGTATTGCTGAACCATTTAGCAAAAGGTAGACATAAGGTATCTCCAGAGAAATTGCAATACTGTACCACCTCAGTAAAGTATCTGGGGCACCAGATAGAAAGAGGGGTCAGGAGAGTGACATCTGAATGAATCAAAATAATTCAGAACATGAAATTACCCCAAACTCAAAAAGAAATCAGAATGTGTCTTGGAGTTGTAGGTTATAGCAGGCAGTGGATTGTGGGATTTGCAGTACTTGCAAAAACCACTGATTCAAATGACAAAGAAAACAGCAAGAGACCCAGTCAAATAGGATGATGAAAGCATGACAGCTTTCCTAAAACTGCGTAACAGCCTGTGTGAAGCTCCTGCATTAGGGATGCCAGATTATTCAAAAGAATTTTCACTATTTTGTGACACGAGAGACAATTGTACACTTTCAGTCCTAACCCAGAATCATGGTTGAACAGATTGTCCCAACTGATGGAATTTATCATTTTCCCGGCCCAATCTGGTTTTGTGCCCCATCGCTCCACCTCCCTTAATCTCCAAACGCTGTTCTCTGTCATTCATAGGATTAACCCTGATACACCAGCTGCTGCTATATTATTAGCCACAGAGAAGGCATTTGACTCCTTGAAATGGCCCTTTTTTCTCTCAATAATGCGCCGCATGGGAATGCCCATGGGTTTTATCGCCACAACAACTCTGCAGTACTCTAACCCCACCCCACGTTTGCGCTTAAATGGCACACTTTCCGCTCCTTTTTAGCTTGCACGAGGCATGGATGCCCTCTATCCCCATTGTTGTTTATCTTGGCGATGGACCCACTTGTTCAGCATTTCCAGGAGAAACACTTACACAGAGGGCTGCAATTCAACACTGGTCCACTTTTGATTTCGCTCTATGCGGACGATACAATACTTTATGTCAGACATCCAAAAGACAACCTACACAAATTTATCAGAGAAATTATTAGATTTGGATGTTTCTCTGGATTAGGCATTAACTGGCACAAATCAGTCATATTCCCATTGACGAGCAGTTCGACAACATGGGACCTTGAGTTCCCCCTAGAATGGTGCACTGACTCAGTGAGATACTTAGGCATACATATACACCTGGAGGCAACTCAAATATTGAGACTCCATTATGGATGAGCGATAGACACATTAACCACTCAAATAGAGAAATAGCTCAGACTCCCCCTATCACTGGCCGGACGGGTGGCCATAATAAAGATGATCGTTCTTCCCAAATTTCTCTATTATTTCAATAATATACCGATACCACTCAACAACCAATTTTTTGACACACTCAATTCCCTCCTTAGTCGCTTAGTGTGGGGTGGGGGGCAGGCACAGGTTCACTAGGTTGTCCTTACATTGCCATATGTAAGAGGGGGTTATGGTATTCCGGACTTCCAGCTCTACTACTTAGTGGCACAAAGCAGCTATGCCTTCGCCTGTTAGACGGTGGCAGAGTCTCCAAACCCGCTTTGCTGAAATTGGTACAGCGCTACTAGCCATTTAATGCTGGAAAGCAATTTTGAATTTTAAATGATCATAGCTTTGCTTTGCGCGCACTTGTGCAATTTTAAAATGTATTCACCGTGTGTGTGTTGATTACAAACGTGCACATTGTTTTAAACTTAACTGCACTTCCTGTCCTGATTACAAAGAGCTAGAAGTCATCGCGCCCATTCTCCCTCATTTGTTTCTAACACCAGGGAAGCAGCCTTAGTCAGCTACACGGTCAGCGAGGAGTGGTGGTTCAACTCTACTTCCTGTCCGCCTCGTTCCGACAGGGTAATTATTACTGTTGTGCGGAGGGCGGACAGGTGAGAGCCACACACTTCAGGCACTTCCTGCATTCACTGGAGCGGGTAGCGCTCTAGTGGTTAATCTCAGGGGCTATTTAGGCTGAGCACCAGACACAGCGCGGTCGCGGCAAGAGACGGTGGCAGAGTCTCCAAACCCGCTTTGCGAAATTGGTACAGCGCTACTAGCGATTTAATGCTGGAAAGCGATTTTGAATTTTAAATGATCATAGCTTTGCTTTGCGCGCACTTGTGCAATTTTAAAATGTATTCACCGTGTGTGTTGATTACAAACGCGCACATTGTTTTAAACTTAACTGCACTTCCTGTGCTGATTACAAAGCGCTAGAAGTCATCGCGCCCATTCTCCCTCATTTGTTTCTAACACCAGGGAAGCAGCCTTAGTCAGCTACACGGCCAGCGAGGAGTGGTGGTTCGACTCTACTTCCTGTCCGCCTCGTTCCAACAGGGTAATTATTACCGTTGTGCGGAGGGCGGACAGGTGAGAGCCACACACTTCAGGCACTTCCTGCATTCACTGGAGCGGGTAGCGCTCTAGTGGTTAATCTCAGGGGCTATTTAGGCTGAGCACCAGACACAGCGCGGTCGCGGCAAGAGACGGTGGCAGAGTCTCCAAACCCGCTTTGCTGAAATTGGTACAGCGCTACTAGCGATTTAATGCTGGAAAGCGATTTTGAATTTTAAATGATCATAGCTTTGCTTTGCGCGCACTTGTGCAATTTTAAAATGTATTCACCGTGTGTGTGTTGATTACAAACGCGCACATTGTTTTAAACTTAACTGCACTTCCTGTGCTGATTACAAAGCGCTAGAAGTCATTGCGCCCATTCTCCCTCATTTGTTTCTAACACCAGGGAAGCAGCCTTAGTCAGCTACACGGCCAGCGAGGAGTGGTGGTTCAACTCTACTTCCTGTCCGCCTCGTTCCGACAGGGTAATTATTACCGTTGTGCGGAGGGCGGACAGGTGAGAGCCACACACTTCAGGCACTTCCTGCATTCACTGGAGCGGGTACCGCTCTAGTGGTTAATCTCAGGGGCTATTTAGCCCTCGCCCCCTCTGGAGCGCGCAGCCGAACTCCCGCCGAAGACCCGCCAAAGAGCTGCCCGTCTGCGCCCGTCCGCGCCAGGACGGTGCCAGGAGCCAGGGGCTATGTTCTGCGCAGATACCCCACAGAGAACAATCAGGTATTCCGCTTCAGATCTACTAGCCTTGAAACCAGCCCACCCGCCATATTGTATTAACGATAAATGGCCACTTCCAGAAGGCCCTTTTTCTTGCAATACATGTCACTTTCAAGCCAACTACCTAATTCACTCAGAACCCACGACCTCAGAGGCAAGCAAACTAAAAAATGGACTACAATGCCTATTATTGAATGTACGCTCAATGCCCAAACATCAATTTCAGATATGGGATTTACTCCACACATCACAGCCAGATCTGTGTTTCCTCACGGAAACGTGGCTCAAACCCCATACAACCCCCGCTATTACATTAGGAATTCCTACAGGGTACAAGTTTTTAAACATGGATCGACCCATTAAAACAGGAGGCGGTTTGGCCATTATATACAAAGAACATCTGAAAGTCACCATACTAGAGAAAAAATGTAGTCCCACATTAGAAATTATAACCTTCAGAATCAACCTATCCACTAAAATAGCCAAGAAAGGAGCACTTATATATCGCCCACCTGGACCATGCGCAGGGTTCTCCCTTGCCCTCATGGAACTGCTAGCCCCTTATCTCAGAGCCAAAGAAGACTTTGTTCTCCTAGGAGACTTTAATATACATGTAGATAACCCAGAACTTACTGAAACAAAATGTCTGCTCGCAGATATGTCCACGATAGGTCTAGAACTCCAGAATTCCGGTCCAACTCATGAAGGGGGACACTTCTTAGATTTACTCTTCTCGAACTGCCCCACCATTCCCTGCAAAACCACTTCTCAGTTGGATTGGACAGACCACTATCTGTTAGAATTTGACCTCCCTATAACAAATAAACGGCCATCCAAAATAACCCTTCCTCCAATATGGCGGCGCCAGTGGCACAAAGTCACAACAGAAGGGCTGCAGAAGATCTGGAAAAAACCCAAATTCCAGGAAACAGACAAGGTGGAAGATACACTAAATAAATTCAACGATTCCTTAATAGTGGCAATAGACAAGCTGGCCCCGCTGAAACTGCACAAACAATTCCCCACACACAAACAGGAGAAATGGTACACAGAGACATTGGGAACTGAGAAGCAAGGGTGTAGAAGACTAGAAAAAAAATGGAGGAGGTCACACCTCGAAGAGGATAGGAAAGCTTATCTAGAAGCTCAATCAAAATATTATAAAAACATCAGAAGGGCCCGCAAGGACAGTCTGGCCCAACAATTGATAGAGGCAGGAAATTCCTCGAAGGAATTATACAAAATACTTGAAACCTTTGTAAAACCCACAGCATGTGTGAGCTCGGATGACTTCTCACTGCCACTATGTAATGAGATATCCCTGTTTTTCGAGAGTAAAATTAACACAATATATGATAAAATCCTGAAAGCCACCAGTACCAACTGTGGTAACTCCGTCCCCACTACACCGCAACAAAAGAAAGTATCTTTACTTTCTTTTCCCCCAGTCTCAAACACAGATCTCCCCCTCCTACCCAGCCACATAAAATCAGGCTCCCCTAATGATCTCATACCAGCCAAAATGATGGCTCCTCTAAACTCCTTCTTAGGCCCATTTATTCAAACAATTATAAACCAATCCCTTAGAGAAGGACGGGTACCATCTGAGTGGAAACAAGCAGTGGTCAATCCCATTCGAAAAAATACCACACTCCCTTGGTCAGACCTTTCTAACCTCAGACCCATCTCCCTCCTACCCTACCTCAGTAAGCTCACCGAGAAGCATGTAAACACCCACCTGTCAAAATACATCGAGGCAGCGGAGGGCCTGGACCTATCCCAATCTGGTTTCAGGCCCAATCACAGCACTGAATCAGCCCTCCTCTCTGTGACCGACAACATCAGGATGTCACTGGATAGGGGGGGCTCAGTGATTCTAGTGCTGTTAGATTTGTCCGCTGCCTTCGACACGGTATCACATGAACTTCTTCTCGAAAGACTGAGTGATGTGGGGGTAGGAGGAGCGGCTCTATCATGGCTGCAAAGTTTTCTCTCTGGCCGTACTCAAGGTGTCAGACTGGGCTCCCATTCTTCACCCTCAAGGGAGTTAACTAAGGGAGTGCCACAGGGCTCGTGCCTAAGCCCCACGCTTTTTAACATTTATGTGGCCCCCTTAGCAAATCTGATAAGATCTTATGGATTCTCCCCGGTGTCATACGCTGATGACACCCAGCTCTTGTTTCCTTTTCAAACTCTCACACCGGCAATTCAGTCAACCTTTGCGGATGGGATGAGAGCAGTGGCGCACTGGATGGCTCAGAATTTCCTCCAATGCAATGTGTCCAAAACCGAGGTCATGCTGTTCGGGGGGGCGACTCTTCTATGGTCCCCAGAATGGTGGCCCCTGGAGTTAGGCCCTGTTCCCAACCCCAAACCAATAGCAAAAAACCTTGGCGTCAAACTAGACCAGGCGCTCCTGCTCAAGGAGCACACCACTCAAGTGGCAGGTGCCTGCCTCCACGTGGTGGGGCTACTGCGACGCGTCTTCCCATTTCTGCCAGACAATCACAGAAAAACACTCCTACAAACCCTTATAATAAGCAGAATGGATTATTGCAACGGACTATACCTATCGGCAAATGAGGAACAGCTGGATAAACTTCAGGTTGTCCAAAATACGGCAGCTAGACTGGCTCTCAATGCTCCTCCCAGAACACCCTCCCGTCCTCTACTTCACCAACTTCATTGGTTGCCGGTAAAGCAGCGTATCAAATTTAAAATTTGTAGTATGATACACAGATGCCTGTTTGGAACTAGCCCTAAATACCTAAAAGAAAAATTTGTCCCATACACCCCCGGACGCACTCTACGTTCAAGCAACCATCAGCTGCTACAGGTCCCAAAGATAAGAAGAGCCAGACAAGGCGGTCGAGCCCTGTCTTACAAAGGACCTATCCTTTGGAACTCTCTACCCACTGAACTGAAACAGATCAGCAATCTTGAACCCTTCAGGAAAAAACTCAAAACTTACCTCTTTACCCTGCCATAAATCTAGTCAACCTCCCCCTCACAGCTACAATTGTATAGTAAACTGTCCAGTGTAAGCAACAGCGCAGAGATATCCCTTCGGGAATTGACTCAGGCGCTCTATAAGCAAATAAATAAATAAATTATCATCCAGATGCCAGGATTCCCTATTTGAAGCCAGAAGCAGACCTTGTACTTCCAGAGCGCCTATCGACGCTCCTCCCCACAGGATTCCCTAGAGATCCGCAGGACATTCAAACAGTCTCCGCCACATGCTGGGCGTGGCATAAGTTGTGCCGGATTACTGGCACAGACAGGCTATTTTCCTCTGCCCTCCCTATTGTGAATCCGGGTTTACTCCCCATAACGGATGAAAGGTTGGTACAGCATACGTGGACGAGGTTTGCTTCGACGAGGTTGGGCGATTTATATCCGGACTGCCACATTTTATCCCCCTCAGAGGACACACGACTTGTTCCTAGTAGCGTCATGGACAAATTTGTTATAAGACGTATCCGTTCCGCACTTCGCGCCACTTTTCCGATGTTCCCACTCGAGCTAGCTTCATTCTCCACCACTGAAGCTGATCATAGCGCAGATAGCTCGCACCTGATCTACAAGCTTTATAAGGCATGTGCACTGCTGAAGCCTGTACGAGACGACAAAATTCGTAGTGCATGGGAGAAAGACTTGGGAACTACCATCACTGATGACCAATGGGCTTACTGTTGCTCGGCTACACATGATGCCTCCCTGAATAGCAGGCACAAACTGCACCACTTTAAATTTCTGCGCCATATCTATTTCACCCCAGCCCTCTCTCATAAAATTGATCCAACCAGGCCGCATACATGCCACAAATGCTCCGCCCCGCACGTGGATTTTGCTCACCTAGCCTGGACATGCCTCAACCTGCAAAGTTATTGGGAAAAGGTTGACCACACGTTAAGCCTGATCTTACGCATTTCTCTAGCCCCAATTCCGGAAGTGGCACTATTAGGATATACATCTACAATCCCAAAGAAAGTCCGCAGGTTTGCGTCACTGGGCCTCTTACTGGACAAGAGGGAAGTGGTTCTATTCTTTGGGCGTAAGGCATCCCCAACTGTTCAGGGTTGGTTGATCAGTCTTGCCTATTGCAATGTAAACGATGAACTTTATGCGAGTCAGATGCCTAGCACATTCTGCCCCAACGATATCTGGGGCCCTACAAGTCCTATGTTGAGACGCTCAGGCAGGAGTCTGATTCCTTTCTAGAACTTGGCATAACCCCCGAGGGGGTAGGGTGAACACATATTTCCACTGCTTGTATTTTTATGTCCGCTCTTCAATACATGACGCAATTACATGTGGATTTTGGGGCGAGGGCGTGCTGTGTTGATGCTTCCTTGTTGTTGATAAATGAATGGGATTGGCCAGAGGGACAATTACATACTGTACGTTTATTATTGCAAATGTTTACTTTTTATGGTGACTGGTTGGATATACTTGTGAAAAGACTAAGGCAGTATCCTAGTATGTTGTGACAATTATTGACCACGGAAGATGTACGAATAAGTAACTGTGGTTCTTTTGTACAATGTACATTTAAAAATAAAAAAACCCAGACCCATGGTTTAGTGCGACGACCTGTGGCATATTTTTCTGCAACATTGGATCCAGTGGCATCTGCACTGCCAGGTTGTTTGAAAGCGGTAGCTGCAACATGCATGAGTCTTGAGCAAAGTGAATCCATTGTAACGGGACATCCTGTAACAGTGTATGTTCCACATTCAGTCGTGATTCTGTTACCCAGAAGATGCATGCAACACCTAGTCGGATGATGAAGTATGAAAGAATTATCCTTGGCTCAGAGAATGTGACAATAGTGAGATGCACTATTTTAAATCCAGCAACCTTATTGCCAAATTCTCACTTTGAGGAAGTCAGAGAGGAAGTTGAGCATGATTGTATCGACTTAACGGAATTCAGTACAAATTCCTGCGCAGACATACAGGAAGAACCTTTAAAAGACCCAGACCATGAGCTAATTGTAGATGACACGTGTATGCGCCATGAGGAAGGAGGACTAAGCGCTGCTTTTGCTGTATGCACTCTATCGAATACAGTCGAAGCATCCTATTTACCAGCAGTCAAGTCTGCACAAGTAGCAGGATTGATTGCTTTAATAAAAGCATGCAAAATTGGGAAAAATTGGAGAGTAACCATTTACACCGATAGCTGGTATGTTTATGGGGCTGTGCACGACTTTGACCAGCTCTGGATGCAAAGGGAGTTCATGACTTCTTCAGGAACTCCAGACAAAAATGGACAATATGTGAAGGAATTACTTGAAGCAATTCAATTACCCAAAGAATTGGCCGTGGTCAAATGGGCTGCTTACCAATCTGGAACTGACAGTGACAGCCGGTAATCATTATGCTGACCAAGTGGCTCAACATTGTGCCAAGTATAAAATGGCAATAAAGAAGAAAATTGAAGCATGTGGAAACAGCTGCCAACTTATGCTATTGTGTGGTGTGAATACATAGGAGGAAGTGAGAGATTTACAAACTGAGGCAGAGCCCAAAGAAAAGGAAGACTGGCAGAAAATAGGGTATCGAGTGAGACCTGAAGATGGCATAATAGTCTACCTAGATGGGAGACCAGTGTTACCTGACTGTATGCTTGCACCAATGGCTAGAATGTACCATGGGGAGACACACATAGGGAGAGATGCTATGGTGCGACTGTTTAGAAGAGACTGGTTCAATGCGAAGTTCAGGAACATAGCAGAGAGTCTTTGCCAGAGATGCCTTACATGTCAGCGATTAAATCCTGGTAAGAAAACGGTAGTGTGCCCTGGGAAAATTGGGAAAGCAGAAGGCCCTTTACAAATTGATTTCATTCAGTTACCTGCTTGTCGAGGATTAAAGTATATTTTGGTCTTTGTCTTCCTATTTTCAAAATGGGTAGAAGCATACCCTACTCGCAGGAACAATAGCATAACTATAGCCAAACTTTTCTTGAGGGAACTCATTCCAAGGTTCATTTTTTCCAGTAACGATTGAGTCAGACCGAGGAAGGCACTTTAATAATGAAATTATCAGTCTAATCTGTGAAGCATTCAAAAGTGAGAAAATAACTGCACTGGCCATATCACCCAGAGGCTTCTGGAGTGGTAGAACAATTGAATGGCATAATTAAAGCAAGATTGGGAAAGATGTGTGAATCTACCCATTTAGAATGGCCTGATGCTTTACCTCTTGTTCTAATGGGACTCAGAAACATTCCAGACAAGGAAACAGGCTTGGGTCCCCATGAGATACTCATGGGAAGGGCAATGAGGCAAGCATGTGTGCCAGGACATCAGCTGTTAACTATATCTGATGATTTAGTGTTGGAGTACTGCAAAGAGTTGGCTGACCAAGTTTGTTCTATCTCTCACCAGGTTGGGGAAGACGCAGAAGCCAGACATTCAACTCCAGCACATGACTTGAACCCTGGAGACTGGGTTGTGATAAAGAATCACACTCTGGAATCTTGCCTAGCACCAAGGTGGGGAGAGCCACAGCAAGTGATATCGGTTACCAACACTGCTGTGAATTACAAGGGAATGCCAAACTGGATGCATGCCAGCCATACCAAACGGATACCAGAACCTGTCAAAATTGAGGCTGAAGGTTGTGCAGCTGAAGGGTCTCAAGAAGTTGATCCTGAAGTAGTTGACGAAAAGCAACCGAGCACCAGTCAGGATGAATGGATCCCAGTGGTTGACATGCCTGAAATCAGAGTGAAAACAAGAAGTCAAACATACTTAGATAGTCAGACTGATAGTAAGGACGAGATGGGTACAGAAGAACGTGCTCAGGTTACAGAAATCCAAGCCAATGGTAATCGTGAGGAGGACCAGATAGAGAAGAGCAATATACTCAGACGAACGACACACCTATCAGAACTCCATTGTCTGAGAAGGGACAGATAGGTACGAGTCAAAACGCAGAGGCGGAAGACAATCAAGAATCTGCAAGACCTGTGCAGGTCCAGACAGGATTAATAAAACGGGTTCAGGACGAAGAAAAAATTCCAGGCCCAACAAAGTCATATTCTGAATCAGGTCAGATTAGGATAGAAGGATCAGTACAGGCAGAAGAGTCAACTGCTATAAGCCCTGGGGTAGGTGAGTTAGAAAGGTGTGCCACAACTTAAACAAAACAAACGGACACTTGAAGAATCTGAAAGCACAGTGCCAGCCAAAAGACTCAGAAATGGTGATAAATTGCCTGGTTTTGTTAAAAGACTGAAATATCGCCTGGTGACAATATATTAAGAACGTGAACAGGTGAACGAAGTGATAAGTCAAACTGAACCATCCACAAGCAATCAAAGAAGGAGAAGTCCACACTTGAAAATGTTGAACAAAAAATTCAAAGGCCCTGAATGGACATACATCATCCTTGAAGATTTCGAAAATCTAGAAATCAGTGATGACAGTGATGAATAATTGATTGCTGATCAAGATATTGAAGAAGTGAGGCCAACTTGAGATAAAATACAAGAATTTCTGTGAAAATTCACAAAGAGGGGTTAAGCCTTTTTAGTCAAAAATGGCTGATAAAAGAGTTACTGGAAACTCGAAAATAAGTTGTATAAAGACATGCTGTAGGATATGCATATGTAGTGTATTGATAGTACTTATAGTATGGCTAGGACTGACAATTGCAATACCGTATTTGATGGCTGCTAAACAAAATGACATTAGTATACACGGAAAGATAGCGCGCCACAAACAAGATAGAGTAGACTTAGAAGCACCAGATGAGATAGAATTACACCACATTAGAAATAGAAATGAAACTGAAATGAATGTATTTGCTAGTCTATTAAGTGGAGACTATGCAAATTAGTGATTGTTATGTATGTACGAAACTACCTACTTCTGTAGCTGAAGGTGTTACATACCATCATTTACCCCTGACTTTTGGTATTTCCTGTAGCATATTAACAAGTCTGTTTTACAAATCTGGAAGGTTGCAGTATTATTATTCTAACATAGATGTTATTTTTCTTGAAATTCCTATATGTAGGAGAATGAATCCTGTCCTTAGTGCTAAAGATGCGCATTTCTTTGGTGAATTATTTCTAACAATGAAAGAAATAGATATAGCTAATGCACATAAAGACAATCTAACTTGTATTTTACACGAAGAAGAAAAGGTATTTTTAAACTTAGTAGAGAAAAGAAGACAGGATTTCCATAGAAAAGCTACTGAAACGAAACCCCAGATACCCAAATGGGCTGAAAGGGAAGAATTTATGGCAACTGGCAAACCTCATGCTGCTATGTCTTTGGACTTTGAAAAGATGGGGAAAATATGTCTCCATACAAAGAAAACCGAGTATAACAATGTATTCATCGGTTCCAGTGAATGTGCACACAATGTCCTCATAATCGGGGGTTAGGGACTAAAAGGGGGAACTGATCCAGTATTTCCTGAAGTTTATTATATTTGTGGGAATAAAGCTTACTTTAAGCTACCTGATCATTGGTATGGGAGTTGCTATTTCGGAATAGTATTCCCAAAAGTATACCATGTAAAAAGAATCACTGGAAGCAATGAATACGAAAATGAACTAACAAGTTATAAAAGAGCTAGTTTTGCAGAAATTGTAGGTTATATATTTAGTGCATTGAAACCTTCAGTGGGAGTAGTTCTGAATACTAAAAGAATTTGCAAATTGTCTACAGTGGTGGATCGCTTATCGACTGACACTGCTGGAGGATTCTTATTGATCAATACCGAATTGGGTGCGATCAGATCAATGGTTTTACAAAATCGACTTGCTCTTGACATATTATTGGCAAAAGAGGGTGGAGTCTGTAGATTGTTGAACGCGCAACATTGTTGCACTTACATACCTGATAAAAGTGTTGAAATTGGAAGGTATGTAAGGACCATTACTCATCTGGAAGAACTGAAACCACTGGAAGTTCAGGGTGCATGGAAGAGACTTACTGATGGTCTCTCTTCTATTGGTACTTGGATATCTAATGTAGGTAGAAGTATTGTAGGTAAAGTAGTGATGCCAATAATGGGAATATCACTAATAATATTGGTGATAATGATTTGGTGAAATTCTGCAGAAATAGAAAAAGGAACACAATTAATGAGAAAATAAAGAAAAACAAACTTGATTAAATTCAAATGGAAGAGTGAAAGGGAGACCTATATAAGAAAATGAAAGTTTATTGGAATAATGGTAAAAGAAAACTCCCAAAGTAATTGAAGAGATTGAGCTGGGAGAATGTTGAAGTTGGCATCTGGTTCCTTAATTTATGATTATATAAAATATCATCAAAGAGAGGATTGATGGAGCAAGGTTTCACATATTCCGAAACTTGCTTGTATTTAGCCCTCTCTAAATAACTTGTAATATATTAACCAACATGTTTTGTTTACTAATATTTGCATTACACAACATTTCTAGTAACTAGGGGAAGCTTGTCTATGTGCTTTTACTAACAGTAACTCTAATGCATTAAAATAGCCGTCTCAAACGTGGGAAACCTTCTGCGCATGCGTCTGTCACATCTACTTCGCATGACGTACCTCTCTGCTTGGTATGAAATCTTTGCTTCTGCGCACCAGTGCTAGAAATGGCCGCTTTAAATCTCACATGCTAATGCTCATGCTGCAGCTTGTTCGGTCTGCTTCATCATTAACGCACAAGTTAAAATAAAGTAATGGGAATAGAGAAGAGATAAGTGGTATACAGTGCATTAATTTATTTTTGTATTCGAATGTGTTTCTTCTTGACTTTGCTACTAGCTTGTATTTGGGCATGAAGGGTGACATGAGACACCATTTTGAAAACGCACTGCGCATGTGCCGGGAGAAATGAGAGACCTCGAGCTGTGGCATTGAAATCGTGCCAAGGATTGTCTTACCCGCGTTGCGCTTGAGAACCTCACCACATCACCCGAGAAAAGGAAGAAGACTTACAAAATGTTTTAACATTGTATACTAAAATGAAATAAAATTGGTGGGCGGAAAAAAATCGTGAGAAAATAAATTATGGGTGGGAACTTGATCAATTCAAGTCAATTGAGATGATCTAATCTTAGTATGGTGTGATGACCTCTCCTCGTCTTTCCAACCAATCACTGAAGGGGAACACATAGATTTGCCACATTTAGGGGTGGTACATTGCCCTCAAAATGGTATAACTAAGGTAGGTTTAGAGAAATTGTCTGACTTGCCCGAATAGCTTACCTGTCACTGACCCAACGCACTCAATAGGAGATCGAGAGCAGAGGTGCTGGCGGTGCACTCTGTCAGAAGAATCGATTACCCAATAAGGGTACTAATTAGGGTGTGACGCTGGCGTTACACTTAGCTGAGGTCACCTGTCCTGAACTCTGTCAGAAGAATCGATTACCCAATCGGGGTACTAATTAGGGTGTGACGCTGGCATTACACTTAGCTGAGGTCACCTGTCCTGATCACATTTGTCTTGTCCCGTGGGCACCTGATTAGTCGGGAGCCTGATCCTGGTCCATATTTTGCACCAGCCCGTGGCCAGGATTGGTTATTGCACCATTCTAGGTAAATATAATCTATGTGGTATGCCCTTGTGCTATTTCCCTTTCTCACCCTTCCCAGGTACCAATGGCTAATGGGGTTACTGTGATTTTGTTGTGCCTTATTCTTAGTGTTAGTGTCATGTTAACTGGTTCTGTTCTACTCTGCATCATCGTGTGCATCGAGTGTTAGGCTTTGTTAGTTCTGCATTCCGCATTCTTAATCTGGCGGTTGCTGAGGCAGGTTAGAGATTACTTATTTCCTGTACCTCTATCCAGAATAAAGAACTCTGAACTCACTGCTCGGCTGCATCTTCTTCTGTAACAGATTTCTTACAAACTTTAAGTCCTACTGGTTATATTTCTGTTTGTAAAATTTGTGGTCACAAGATTGTGGCCCTTTTTCATTTGACTCAGAAAATCTATCATAGGCAAAGGTTTTAAAACTTTCCCGAGTCTGTGGTTATTATAAGAAAAGTAAATGTGTTTAAATATTGCCTGTTTATGCTAACTCCCTCTGATTCACAGGACTTATAGTAAGGTGATGAGGATTGGTAAGTCATGGTTTACAGGTACAAGTCCTAAAACGGACCTCTGGGCAAACTGATAGAGTGATTTATTAGCAAATTGGTAAGGCAGGACTGCTAGTTCAAAGTGTGAATGTTATATGGGCCCAAGGCGAGTGGTAAAATTGAGCTAGTTGGTCCCTGCGCGCTCTATCAATAGTGAAAAAGGCAGTGCTTTAAATGGGCCAGCACTTCTTATTTTCATCACTAGAAGTACTGCACTTCTATACTGTCAGGGGAGTACTGGTACTCATGAAAGGTAGGCATATCTTGAACCTTAGCCCCACCCCTACCTCCGCCCACTTGCCACACCTCTATTTTAATGAGTACCTGCACTTATTTATTCCCATTTAAAGCACTGCTCTCACCTACTATCAGTCCCACTCACTCACAAACGACTCTCGCAAGATCTTCATTAGTGGGATTGGCTGTTATACTACCTAGAAGTTCTAAAATGAAGGTCGAGTGTCGAGACATTATTTCAAAGCTCTTTAAAAGGACTTTGAGTCAATTTACGAAACGTCCGCGTAAGCCGCGGCCAGGTGCTCACTCCACTCATTACTGTCCTATCATTCGATTTAAACAGAGCCTTCTTGATTAAATAATTAACTCAACACCCGCAGTCTTTTAATGTCCATCCAGGTTCTACCCATGACCTGGAAGTGACGAAGGTGAAATCGGGTACTTCACCGGAAGTGCACATTATTTCAAGCGACTGGAAGGGACGAGGCTAATCTCAAGCGCGGCAGTTCATCCGCTGCTGCGTTCCTCTCTCGCTACTGGCTGCGATCATGGCCGGGACTGCGCTCAAGAGGCTGATGGCGGAGTACAAGCGTGAGTGTGCGAGAGGACGGGGTCCGCCAAGGGCGTTTGCTCGTTATTGCAGGGAGGGGCATGGATACAGAAAGAGGACAGAATGTTTACAAATGATGACGCGACATTGAAGCAGAAAGAGGACTAAGTGTTGCGATAGAAACAGCTGGATTTTTTATGCAGAAAATCAGGTTACGAAAGTTGTAGCAATAAGTCACACTGCAGCTAGCGTTGATGGCCATGTAGTGAAGTAAACCGTTTTGGAGTTGTGACGTTTCTTTCCAGGACTTATGTTTCTAATGGGAAAGCGTACACGTATTAGAACACAAAACAACACAAAAGGAATTGTCATAAATTACCTTAATCTCAACAGGGCAGTTTGAGAGCTCTGACAAACGATTCCAGACAAATTGAATACCAACATGTGATAAATTCCCCCGTTACTTGGCAGTAATGTTCAGGACTCCGAGTCCTTAAAGGTTGAGCAACTGCTTCCTTCTAACTGTAGTTTTCCTAATCGAAAGGCAACGCTTCACACCCCAAGATAGATCCCACTGCCTGCCACTGCCAGGAGGCACGCACCCCCAAAAGCAGAAACCCACGACTATTTTAGTGTCGTGACTTGTATTCTCATTATGCATCCTTTCCGTTAGTTACCTGCTGCTCACCCAGTATGGATGTGGTGTGTTTGTGGAATGTTGGAACGCTTGATGAGGTAGTGGAATGCTGGAGTGCGTGGTGTGGGTAACAGAGACAGTTGTAGTGTGTCGGTTGAGCAGCAAAGGTGCTGCTCCTGGTGGGGCTGAAGTCTGTTATATTCTACTTACCAAATAAACCTGTAACTAAATAAACGTCTTACTTATAACCTAATTCATAGCTACGTTTTTGAAATTCCATTGGATTGTAACACATAGCATAGCTGCCAAGTTTCAAACTGCTTATGGGTGACATTTTCTTAAGTTCAGTGTAATTATGAGTGACAGTCAACGACTACGAGTGACAATTTTTCGCGAACAGTATAATGTCAGCTACACTTAGTAGTAGCAAGGCACAGCCCACTGCCTAGGTGAGACACCTGTTGCTGGGCAGGCAACAGAGAAACAATAAAGCATGGCACTTGGCGTGGCTGAGCTATCCATCTTCCGAAGCCAAAACTCCCAAAATTGAACGGAAATTTGGATTGTGGCGAGGGAGGCTAGGACTTAGAGTAAGTAACTGGGCTATTACCTCCTCGTCTATCTTCCTTGCACCAGTCCTTACAGGTTGTGCTGAAACCAAAGTATACAATTTGGTTTTATGGACTGCAGAGTATAACTTCAAATGTAGCCCAGTGCTTAATTGAAGTTTATTCGCTTCTATTATTGTGACACTACATCTTTACATATGAGACAAACATTCAAGAAACATCCCCCAACTGCAGCCTGTATGTTTCATAAATATATGGGGTGTAGACCAAGTTGCAGTGTTGCATAAGCCCATCATCGATTTCTTCAAAAGACCCTAAGAAGATGACACAACTCTTTTTAACCTCCCCTGCACCTGAGTTGAAAGGGGCTATCCTTGTCTCTCATATGTCAGTCTGATGACTTGCATCATTCATATTCCAATAAAAAAAAAAAAAATTCTAGAACAATTAAGCAAAGGGAACTGTGGTGCCAATAGGCATTGCAAATCGGAAAATAAAGACAGCAGCATTTGACAAAGACCCATTGAGGACAATTGCAGATCAACATAAGACCATTGCATCAACATTTTACAGAGCAGCGGTGAAATCTGTTACGAAGGATGCACGTAGTCAATTTGATAGAAATATCCTTTAATCAGGAAACGTAACCCCAATGACAGAAGAATGACGGACGCAGCCGCCGGTCAGCTCTCACCACCCAATCTGCCCCAACAGCCCATATTCATAAGGAATGTTATGACCTAATTCAATTAATAACAATAGCTCACAACCTCGAGCGTGAGGACCGTGTAGCGCTCGAGCCAGGGAAAGCATAATGCTGGCTGGCTCGAGACACAACACGGTGCGGCAGCTCGAGACATAACAAAATCCACACCAGAAATATTACAAAACATCATCAGTATTATCTAGGGGCCCACAGAGGTCATATACCAAATGTTGTCATTGTCAGCCGCATGCCTCTACTGGAGGCAGCAGTTGTCACAAATGGGAAATATTTTTACCAACATTTTTTGTTCTAATTAACTAAATTCCCAGTGCGCTGCTCACATCAGCAACTGGAGTAACTCTTCCTCAGGAGAAGAAAAGTCTGGACAATACTTCAGTAGAACGAAATCAGAGGAAACCTGAAGGCACCTCTGGGGCAAACTCTGGATTTGGGAGTAACACTACCTTGTCAGGGTAGACTCTTAGAAAAGTCTCAAAACTCAGTAGAGTACCCAAATTCTCCAATCTTCTGCCTGGAGAAATAGCCACCAAATTAGAACCTTTTAGGTCAAGAAACCACCTAATCCAGTCGCTCGAAAGGTTCCCCCTTCAAAACCGTGGGCAAACCCCAAGAAGGGACTAGGAAGTGAATCACTGGTATTTTCAAAAGGAAGTTTCTTAGTTGTCATGAATCTAAAGGTATCAATAGTTCCAACAGTAGGTTTCTTAATGCTCTATAGCAGCAACTAAAATAATAAAGTTGAGACCTCTAAGCCCAAAACCGAGCCATCCTTCAGAAAATCCAACACTAAAGAGGCGCAACCTGTCACAGGACTGATACTCCTCTCTCCGGACAATTTCTCAATGTTCATGGGTGGCGTGATTGATGATTAAAGCTGGCTACATCCACTAAGCACCCCATTGCCTGGAGGCTCACCGTCTCAATAGCTAAATCCCCAACTGAAAATACACCAGGGATTCCTAGTGAAGAGGCATATAGAAACACTCTTGGCCACCGCCTTCCATGCTCCTGGGCAAACAGTTTGAGTACAGAACTTGGCAACAGTGTATTTTTTTTGGAAGCAAAGCTATCTATTTCCAGCTCCTCCAAGAGCTGCTCTGTTTGTCAAAACACTCTCTGGGAGAACAATATTGTGCCCTAGGAGTGAAACATGCTGCTGAGATGGTCTGCAGGGCCCGTTCTTTCTCCCTGTAAGATACACTGTAGACAGAGACTAGGTTTGTTGTCAGAGATCATACTCTAGAGCTAGTGTGGCCAAATTCACCAACTGTGATAACTCCACCCACCGCCCCATTAATTTATGTACGCCACTTGGAATACTGTGCTGTCTGTTTGGCTTGTACACTGTGGCTGGCTGTTGGAATTGACATTACCAGAAGAAATTAAATGCCCTCAATCAATTTGTCCTTCCTAAACTCCAGAAGTCATGCCTCCTCAAGTCTGTTCTTAACCAAGTGTCCATAAACTAAGGATCCTGTGTAGGCACCAGATTGGATTTCTTAAGGTTAAATAGAAATCCATAACCTTTCATTAGGTCGCATACTTCTTCCACCTATTAAACAACCTTAAAGGAAGAAGAAGATGCCAACCAGCCGTCTAAATATGAGAAGACATGAATCTCTCCTGCATGGATCACACCTACCTAAAGGCACTAACACCTTGGTAAACACTCTTAGAGAAGTCACAAGTTCAAAGGGAGCTCCCGAAATTGGAAGTGTGTAGGCTCGACACAAGACCTCAGTAATTGTTGGGACTCCTAGTGAATTCACACATGTAGATATGCATCTAGCAGGCCCAAATACCCAAGGAAATCTCCTTTCATAAAGTAAAGCAAGATTCTCTGAAGTCACATTATCTTGAATCTAATGTGTGCAATGTGGCTGTTGACATCCTTTAAGTAGAACACATACCTGTACGCTCTCAAGACCTTCTGGACCAGAAACCAGATTGAATAGATTCCCTGTTGTTTAATCAAAAAGAAACACTGGGAGTGCTAAAGTCTTCTTGTAGCTCTTATTTAATTTCACTTGATCTTACAAATTAACATACAAAGACCCAAATTTGCTTCCAAACAAATGAACTTTACAACAATATTCAAGATTAATTTTCTCTTTGTCCTTTTCTCTTCTGTAACAGCCAGTTGCCGACGCGTTTCATCCTATAGGAAGGACTTCATCAGGGCGTAAATTTTGAAAACAAACAAAACAATGTATATATTCTTTACATATACTCTTATCCACAACTTACAATTCAATATCAAATGACAATTTTGTCCTCAGACAACAACAATGCTGGTACCCAAGTAACTAGTGTCCACTGTACACTTTGTTCTGTGTTTATTCACCACCAGCTATACCTCTTAAGAAACATAGTCAAATCACACTTTGTTTAAGTTCCCAATTAACATGAGTACATGTGTCACTTGAACTATCAACCTTAGATATGCTGGGTTCAGCGAAGGGCAACGATGTTGGAATAATATAAGTGATCTCAATAGAGTAGGTTCACTAGAAATGTCTGGTAAGTTCCCAAAAATGTGACTTACAATAATAAGTCCCATATGCTCACCTAACTTCTTCCAAAATTATCTGGTCTTTGCTTTGCAGGTTATGAAAACACTCACTATCTTCTCCTTCTCGTAAACAAACTGTGTTCAAATAAAAGAGCAATAATTAAAGCTCCATACATTGTATTGTGATCAAAAGAGTATCTATATCGCCATTACCTATATTACAGTGTTACCTTGAATTGCAACAGAATATCCCCGGCTGGTGATATCCCAGCTGTGACCCTCCGAGCAGACTTCTTCCAATACTATCTCAATGTTATATGCTAGGTTGAATCTGCAAAGAGATTGAGAGGCCTTAACTATCATAAAATTTATAAAAAACAAATATATCCATGTTCTTCACTAATCTCTTACAAAAAGAACTATTTCAAGTGTTTACCTCAGAAAATGTGGTTCACTTGGAAATCCTGGTCGGTAACAGGTAGTATCGCCCACTTCTATCTTCAATAAAGGTCATTCAATCACAAATCAATCTGAAGGCAATGATATAACCACACCGAATATTACTTAGGACCACTTATCCCATCCTTAAGTTGGAACCTACCTCTACTGATATTATCAAAAAAAAACTCACCCCAATAATCTTGTTCCTTCGTCTACCTTACTTTTATCATGGAGGACCTCCTATGTATAATGGAGCCTGCAATGAGAACCTAATATAAATAATTATAGCCCAAAAGTAAATCCTCTAATTCCTATTTCAAGTTAGCACATTCTACTCACCATGAGCAAAATCTCGTGATCGTCTCCTGTGCCCGGGTGCGATAAATCACGCCACAAGGCTATGCTAGTCGTTTTTAAGCCGAGCGCTAGCCAATAAGCGCTCAACAAACGACGCGGCACTCCGACTTGAACTGCATCACCTGCGCGATGCAGTTCTCTTTCACGTCCTCCTCACATAACCTGTTCTCATTGGTTCTTTCTGAATACTCGCGTACGCATACTTCCCAAGATGTAAACAAAGTTCACCGCTCGACAGCATTGGTCTGACCAAGTGTATCCGGTCACATGGTTAAATTCGCACTCCCCCCCATTGGCCGAACTAAGACTTTCCGGTCCTATCATCATATGGTTTTTTCTACGGCGAGTAAAATGCCTAAAATCGTGTCTTCGAAATATTACATTTACTACTCTGTTGCCCAAATTTGAATAGATCGTCGTTGAGGCGCATTACTACAGATTTTGATAATCACTATAACGCAGCATTCATGTTATTGTCTTATAAAGATAATAGTATCACGGTCAGCACGGCGGGCTAGGTCTCGATCCGCCAAGTCAATTAGTGGCTACAAGTAGCGGGTAAGATATTCTCCCCACTACTGTGTCATGACCGGATTCAGTATCACGTTCACCTCTACTATGTTACGCTACCCTTATCAAGTGTTATCTATCACCCTATAGGCCGTTGCATATAAGAGTCCTATTGCAATCGGTCGCTGCTGTACTGAGCCTACGGCTGATCTCTCCCCGTCTTTCATACGGAGAAACATACTATTCCCTATAAGCATACAATGTTATAAAATATATCACTATATGCAAGGTTATTCTATGAACCTATTATGATTTACAATGTGTGATGCAATAGTTTGAAAAATATTAGTCGCCAAAGTGTACAAGTTGCTATGCTTCACTTTAACAAATGTGCGTTATAGATTCGGAAACATTATTTGGAATTCTGCACCCCGAAAAATTAAATTGGGAGAATATGAATCCCAGAAATTGGCCTATGGTTAAGTAATTTCTCGTACCAATGGCCATAACCAACATACCAATGTCCTAAGTTTGAACCCAGCATATGCACACCTTATGTCGTGTTTCAAATCTTATGATAAAACTTATCATGAGCATTAAGCTTGACCTAATCGTTAGTGTATAATTACATACACTTAAACAAGAACTGCACTAATGAATTACTACAGACAATTTCCAAACATTGGCAGGTGATGCAGTTCAAGTCGGAGTGCCACGTCGTTTGTTTGTTGAGCGCTTATTGGCTAGCGCTCGGCTTAAAAACGACTAGCATAGCAGTCTGCCTTGTGGCAGGATTTATCGCACCCGGGCACAGGAGATGATCACGAGATTTTGCTCATGGTGAGTAGAATGTGCTGACTTGAAATAGGAATTAGAGGATTTACTTTTGGGCTATATTTATTTATATTAGGTTCTCATTGCAGGCTCCATTATACATAGGAGGTCCTCCATGATAAAAGTAAGGTAGACGAAGGAACCAGATTATTGGGGTGAGTTTTTTTTGATAATATCAGTAGAGGTAGATTCCAACTTAGGGATGGGATAAGTGGTCCTAAGTAATAGTCGGTGTGGTTATATCATTGCCTTCAGATTGATTTGTGATTGAATCACCTTTATTGAAGATAGAAGTGGGCGATACTACCTGTTACCGACCAGGATTTCCAAGTGAACCACATTTTCTGAGGTAAACACTTGAAATAGTTCTTTTTGTAAGAGATTAGTGAAGAACATGGATATATTTGTTTTTTATAAATTTTATGATAGTTAAGGCCTCTCAATCTCTTTGCAGATTCAACCTAGCATATAACATTGAGATAGTATTGGAAGAAGTCTGCTCGGGGGGTCACAGCTGGGATATCACCAGCCGGGGATATTCTGTTGCAATTCAAGGTAACACTGTAATATAGGTAATGGCGATATAGATACTCTTTTTATCACAATACAATGTATGGAGCTTTAATTATTGCTCTTTTATTTGAACACAGTTCGTTTAAGAGAAGGAGAAGATAGTGAGTGTTTTCATAACCTGCAAAGCAAAGACCAGATAATTTTGGAAGAAGTTAGGTGAGCATATTGGACTTATTATTGTAAGTCACATTTTTGGGAACTTACCAGACATTTCTAGTGAACCTACTCTATTGAGATCACTTATATTATTCCAACATCGTTGCCCTTCGCTGAACCCAGCATATCTAAGGTTGATAGTTCAAGTGACACATGTACTCATGTTAATTGGGAACTTAAAGTGTGATTTGACTATGTTTCTTAAGAGGTATAGCTGTGTGGTGAATAAACACAGAACAAAGTGTACAGTGGACACTAGTTACTTGGGTACCAGTATTGTTGTTGTCTGAGGACAACATTGTCATTTGATATTGAATTGTAAGTTGTGGATAAGATTATATGTAAAGAATATATACATTGTTTTGTTTGTTTTCAAAATTTACAGCCCTGATGAAGTCCTTCCTATAGGACGAAACGCGTCGGGAACTGGCTGTTACAGAAGAGAAAAGGACAAAGAGAAAATTAATCTTGAATATTGTTGTAAAGTTCATTTGTTTGGAAGCATATTTGGGTCTTTATTTGTTAATTTGTAAGATCAAGTGAAATTAAATAAGAGCTACAAGAAGACTTTAGCACTCCCAGTGTTTTTTTTAAATTAAATTTTGGTCAGCATAGGTGTAGGACGATACCCTATTACTGGTAGAGTGCAATCCTTGATAACCGTATAGGCTCAGTAATTGTCCCTCTTGAGCGCCATCTGTTTGTACCCTATATCGTCCCAATTTGTGAGATAGATTCCCTGTTGCAACTTTGAGGATGGTTAACAGTTACCATTTTTTCGAGCAACTATTGGATCTCGTCCAAAAGTGGCCTACCTTTTTGTGGATTTCTTGCAAGAGTAGTAACTCAATAACCGCTCCCCTCCACCCCCACGGATATCCTGAATATCTGATATCCCAGACATATGATGTCCAAGACCCACTTTTCAGATATGGACAATGTCCATGCCTCTAAAAAATAGTGCAATCTCCCTCTCATCAGCCACTGATGTTTCCAAGCAGTAGAGTCATGCCTTAGGCAGGAGTGGAGTTGCAGTGGATGCTGCAGTAGGTTGTGTCTGAGACTTCTCTCTACAAGAAATTGCCCTGCCTCATCTGCTTCCTGTAAGGTCTGGTTCCTGTTTGCCTATAAATTCAAACCAAAGGCTCTTGTAGAGGCAAAGCAATGTTTCTTAGACAGAGGTTTCACAAGAATCCTACATTTTACCCTAATTTCTGGTCTCTAACTGTGATGCAAACAGCTTTGAGCCCGGAAAAGGATGTTGATTTAAAGTTTTTTACGAGGCATCAGCCTTCCAAGCCATCATCCACATTTGCCTTCTCGCAACCACCACCAACCCAGGTGTTGCAGCTCCAAGTGAATCATCTGAGATATAGGACAATTATTTTTTTGCTGTTCCATAATAGACATTGTGGTTAACAAAATCTCTCCCAAAGTCAGCCTGTTTTGCCAATCTTTGGTAATTACTTCAGCAAGGATTGTACTGTAATCGTATATGTTGCAGCACAGACCGCACAATTTGTCTCCGCATAAGCACTTTTAACTGATACATCCACTCTAGTATGCACTAAGATTAAATGTGATTTGTCCTCTGATATATTTATTTTTTGAGAAGATAACCTAACTAACAAGGAGTCCACCTTGACCCCAGAAGAAGGCTCCTATATGAATCCTTGAATAAGATATCTCCCTGTTAAAAAAACACAGGAAGGTATGCTTATCTGTCTCAGCCATTCACCCATAATGGCCTTTCTCACTGCTCCCATGGACAGGCAGTGATTCAGGTTCTTTTTTTAATACTGGGGCAAGAAATCTTCCTATTGAAACTCAACCTCTGGAAAGGCCAATTTTTCTCAGTTGTTGTAAAACCACCTTCAACTCTATGCCTTGCATAAATCTCCACTTGACCTCTTCTTCCTCCAGCTATTGGTCAGGAGCCTCAATTCATGGGTGCTTTGCAGGAGAAGACCCTTCTCTCACTTAAAAGGCAGCAGAGACTGCCTCCCCAATTATACTGTGGATGTCCCCGATAATGGGTGCTTTTTGGCACCATCTCTTCTTCCTCTTCCTCAGAATCATTTACTTCCAGATATCACCTTTTGTCCAATTTTCAGCCAAATGCAGGAAAAAAGAGCCTAAAACATCCAGTTAACCCAGTAGGAATGCTTCCAGCTGTTCCTAATTGGGCCTTAAATAATGCACTCCTGTGTATCCAACGAGACTGCCACCATTTTGAAGTCATGGTGGTTGCACAGACGTCAAATGTATGCACTATGTATTGTGGTAAATGTTGTAAAAAATATGTAAATAGTGGAATTAATGTGATATGTGTTGGACCAGAAGGATTAGAAGTCTTTTTGCACCTACGTTCTTCTTAATGTATATAATTTTGAAAAGATAAAAAGCTACCTAAAAGAAAAAAGGTAATCATATGAAATTATTATTGCAATAAGGAAATTGCATGAGTCAATCAGAATACCGTGTTACACTTCGTTGTACTTATTGAATACTGCCCTACCCTGTATCTGTCCTTTACGGCTTTTCCACTTTCTTTGCACTTTCTAAAAGTGGCATTTTCAAACACACAATTTAAAAACCAACTTCACCAAAAGTTGTATTTTTGAATTGTGAGTTTAGAGACCCCAGACTCCAATTCTCTATCTGCAAACAATGGGAAATTACACTTAATAGATATTCAAGGCAATTCCCATTATACCCTGTGGGAGAGATAGTCCTTGCAATAGGTAAAAACGAAATTAGCGGTATTTCACTATTAGGACATGTAAAACACACCAGTACATGTCCTACCTTTTAAATACACTGTACCTTGCCGATGGGGCTGCCTTGCGACTTCCTGAGGGGTGACTTACATGTAGAAAAAGGGAACGTTTGCGCCTAGCATTTGGGTGCACTTGCAGGTTGAAATGTCAGTTTAAAACTTCACTTGGGGGGAGGAGCCAAGCTGTCGACCATGATGGCCGCTTAGACTCTAAGCTCCGCCGACCTTCTTGCTTTGTGCATACATCCTGTAACTCATCCTGAATTCGAGCCGCGTCTTGGTGAGGGAGAAATGATGCTGCCTTCGTTGGCGTGTTCCCGGGATCTCTACTAGCTGTAAAACCGACGAAACGTCCTCGCCTAATCTCCGGCCCTTAACGTCCACGAGACCGGGGCTTTGAGTGTGGGGGACGGCCAGCCCCTGATGGAATAACAACGCCCATCTGTGTCGGGGAGGAGTCGGCCGGACGGAGTGAACCTTCTGAACAGCCCATCCCTTGCTGCAGCCATCCAGCCCACCCAGCGGTGTCGTGTGTCTGCGGGACATCGCGGATCTGGGGGATTACATAGTATCTGGTTCTCCACCCGTGAGCCGCCCGGACAATTCCTTCATCTTTCCCGAGGCTCTTTTGGGCGACATCTTGAGCGTCACATAATCGGCGCTTGACAATGAGGGCTCTGGGTCGCGATTGCGGGACCGGCGACTGCTGAGTCCGCATTCATGCCACTGATCGTGACGCTATGGAGTCCGCTAGTCCCGAGGTCCCGACCCAATTGTACTCCGGTGAATGGCAGTGAAGTGACCGGTTGGACGCATGTGAGAGCAACGTTCGGGCTCATGAATCCCGATCTGCCGGGGAGCCTCGTGTGAGGAGGAGTGCTGGAGCCTATGCTTCTGGGGCAACGCAGGGGATCAGTGATGCTCTGGTTGCTCTAGGTGCTTTGCGCATTGCCCTGGATTGTCGTGCCAGAGATCTGGGGAGTAAGCTAGACGCCATTGCTCCCGCTGTGTACTACGCTGAATGTGACTGCTCTAGATTGCGGGGCACTGCCCACACCCTGCACCCGAACGCGGTGCAATGCTTTCCCCGGTGGGTATGGGGACTTCGGAGGACCGGGATCTCGTGCCAGCCACGGGGCTGATTGCTGCCGTTGGGGAGTGGTCCGGTGATGGTGGCCCAGCGCTGTGTGTGGAAAATCGGTTCCGGACGCTGCGTCCAGCTACTCAGCTGTGGACTGACGGGGTGACTCTCCCTCTTCTCCTGGAACTGATACTATCGGGCTGGTTAACAGACTTTGGTGGATTATTGTTGCGCTTGGATCCTTCCCAAATTGTCTCTGATCACACACTGTTGCTTTTGGCTGGCTTTGGTGGGCAGCCCAACGGATTATCATGGACACCCCGTTCACCCACTACATCCAATATGGCGGCTGGCCGGCTGGACTCCGTTGCTACAATTGATCGCATGGGGCAAGGCTGAGGATGTTCTTTTGAGTACTGGTGCACGGCCGGCTGGTGACTACGCGGGACAGGCTGTACAATGACTGAATCGAATGTTGGCTCTGTATTGGTTTGAGGGTCTCGGCTCGGAGGGTGGGTGGCTGGGCGCCCGTATACTAATTTCTTCTCCTCCTCCGCTTTTCTTACTTTCTTCTCACTACATTTCGGGTCTCTTATTTAGGGCGACAGGCACACTGCTAGGGGGGGGGGGGGTAGGCCGTAGCCTTCTGCAGGGGTGCTGGGTGGGGGGGTTGGAGTTTTTTTTTTTTTCTCTTTTTCTTTCTTGTTTCCTCATTGGTTCTATGGCCCTTTTTCTTTCTTCTCTTTTTCGACGTCATCGTCTTCTGTGGTTCCTGCAGCATACTCAGTTCAGAGCGGTGGGGCGATGGTTCGTTATGAAACATGCTTGTGCTGATGTCTATCCTGATTCGCGTACTTCGCTTCCACCACTCCTACTGTAATTGTGTTGCCCGTTGATTTCCGATATATGTTTGTCAACTGCAGGACCTGGTACGATCGTATGGCATTGATCCTGTTATTTTTATGGCAAAATGAACCTTCTTTAATCCTGACTGCCTACATTGATATATGTTATATCCTGAACCTTAGTTATAATTCCTGGCATTGGACTGCTACGTCTGTTTTCTCTATACATGCTTTGTGATAATCATGATGTGTTTAGTGGCCGGCCAGGATGGTTGTAGGCCTCTGCTTGTAACTGCTTGACAGTACGATAAAGGTTCCCCAAAAATTAAAAAAATAAATAAATAAAACTTCACTTAGACACTCCAGTGGCAGGCCTGAGGCATGTCTGCATGGCTACTCGGGTGGAAGGCACAATCAGTGCTGCAGGCCTACTAGTTAGCCATTAGAAATAATGGGGTAACCCAGTGACCCTCAGAACCTGGGTGAGGTAATTAAGCCAAAAACAATGGTTCTGTTGGGAATCACAATTAATTTGAGAAAAAGTATTGGATACTTCAACACAGCTATATCCCATAAGGATATAGAAGAAACACACACTATTTAGTTGCGGCGCGCCTGCCAAGATAATAAAATCGGGAGTAGTGCAAAATGAGTAGATTCAGTTATGTTATGTTATGTTATGTTATTATGGGTCTTCTATAGCGCACGGCTACTCCAAAGGAGTGTCCCGGCGCTTTGTGCTCCAGACCCAGAAAAGAAGACAGGTAAAACATAACAGAAATAAAAAGAGAGGCAGAACCAGAGGAAAAACCAAAAAGCTCTAGCCAGTGAAAAGCCAGGTCTTTAAACCCTTCCTAAAAGCGAGCAAGTTGGATGTGGACCGCAAAGACAGCGGTAAAGCATTCCACAACTGAGGGGCCAACAGCCTGAAAGACCGTCCTCCAATACGGGCTTTCTTTATACGGGGGACTACTGCGAGTGCCAGTGACTCCGATCTTAAAGATCGTGTCGGCAGGTAGAAAGCCAGCCTCTTTTGTAGGTATTTGGCACCCGTGGCGTGTAAGGCTTTGTGAGCTAGTGTCATAGCTTTGAAAATTATCCTCTTCCGTATGGGGAGCCAGTGTAAGGTTTGCAGCAAGTTCGAGGCACTGGCTCGACGATGCAGGCCAAAAATGGCTCGTGCCGCTGCATTCTGGGCCACCTGCATACGTTGTAAGAGGTATTCCGGAAGACACAGGATATTAGCATAATCCAGTCTGCAGGATATTCTTTAGATCAACAGAGCATATTATTGAAAATCTATATCTTTCAATAGAACGGTTGCCCACTAGAAAATCCTAGGAAAAGAATGGGCTTGGATTATGTTTAACTGCTCTCCAATGTCATATTGGGAAACTGGAGAGTTAATGCACCCATTATTGATTTATCTTCAGATATTACTACAATACCCCCAATTTCCTGTTCACATGGCTATTGTTGATTTATCTCACAATCCAATGGCACCAGGGGGCCTGTTCACAAACTGAATTTTATAGTACACTTAGTAGTGCTATAATAGTATTACTAACTCGATACAAAGTGCTATTCATAACCGTATGTATAGAGGGTCCACCTGTGTCTCACTTGCCTATCTTTTTCTATGCGCAGATCTGCAACCCGTCTGCTGTCTATTGCCACTCGTAAGTATTTGTTTTAGTAGTGCATGTGGGAGGGTCGAGGGAAGTTGCTGTAAAATGGGGAATACTTATAAATGGGAGGCGTTAGGGCAGAAGTAAGGAGGGGTTACGGAAAGGATAGGTGGTGACATGTGTGGAAATGTACCCCAGTGAGGGCACACTGGTGCAGGGTCACCCTCTCGTCCACGGGTCTGAAGACTAACAAAGAGAGATCGGCACTGGAGTGAAGTAAAATAAACCAAGTTTTATTAAATGCTCATGAGCAGGACTGCATCCAAACAACACCCTCAAGTGTTGTGGTAGGAAGTCCACCTAATGCAAAAACCATCGTCCTTGTATACTGTTTGTTAGAATGCAATCTCATCAGAAGGAAAACTGGAGGGAACCGGTTTAAGCACGGAAATAGCTATAGGCAAACAAGTACAAAGCCTGAACAGATGGTCAGGAGATGAGGAGGGGGAAGAAGGAATGTTTATGGCAGCAATAAGCTATCAATCGATAACCTCTGAGACCTGGTGCACCGGCAGCTACAACCTTTCAGCACGTACACCAGATTGACCATGTTAGCGAGGTCAGCTAAAGTTAGAGGACACAGGCTGGGTGAAAAGACGAACAGCAGAGAGTAAAATGAACACAGCAGAAACTACAGAGACTTGACAGTAAAAATGGCTGCCGCTTATGCCAATGTAAAATTTACACTTTTCCACAGACAACTCTTTTAGCATAAGCTAAGACAGTTTTGTTGCTTCATAGGGGCATTTCATATGTCCTCAACATCTATTGTCATAAATCTATATATTGCTTGTTCCATTGCTTAACGGGCATTTACGTTTTGGACATTCACTTTAGACGGTATGGAGGCTGTACAGGCAGAAGTACAGAGGGAACAGAGCATTGGTCCACAATGAATACACAAGCAACAAGAGAAGATAATAGCTATTAAAATTAACAGGACTGATAGTACTTTTAAACCCCAAGCTGAAAGTAAGTTCCAAAACCACCCAGTCCAAGTCCATGTTCCTGGGTCTTGATGTATTTCGGTGCCTATTTTGTGCAGTTTGGAGATGGCCGCATAGACAGAAGGTGAATTGTCCGGTATGAAGAAACAGCAGCTGGAGCCAATGATGCGGCATGCTCCACCGCAATCAGCTAGGACAACATCTAAAACAAGTATTCTGTAAAGCACCTCTAAGACTCAATCAAGAAACAAAGTCACATTCAACCTTCTCTAAATCAGTGTAAAAAAGAAGCCGAACAAGAGCTTACAGAAGCGAGAAGCTTAAACCACCTTAGGATAATAGATATCCCATCATTTGCACATTCACGTGCCCAGTGTATTCTTCTGGGATTCCAAAACAACCGTCTCATCAATGCGTGAGACACATCATGTATAGGGCGAGGCTTAGGGACCCCCCAAATATTCATGGGCTTGCCAAACATGATCTCATATGGGGTAAGCCCATAGCATGTATGAGGCATTGATCTGATGGAAAGCAGTGCCAAAGGCAATGCATCAGGCCATTATAGAGAAGTGGAAGCCTGTGTTTTTGCCAATTTCAAATTCAGTATGGAGTTGTAGCGTTCCACCAGGCCAGCTGACCGTGGGTGAAAAGCAGCATGGAACTTCTGCTTGACCCCTATCCCTTTCATAACATAGTCTACAACTTGTCCAATGAAATGAGGCCCATTATCGCTCCATAAAATTCGGCAAACACCGAATGGAGGAAAGAACTCCTTTAGGAGTATTTTCGCAGTCTTGAGGGCTCTATTGTCTTTCATAGCATATGCCTCTAGCCATTTACTGAAGGCGCAAACTACTACTAAGACATATTTAAGATTGTTACAGCGCTCAAACTGAATGTAGTCCATTTGTAGGAACTCAAAAGGTGCAGATGGTGTCGCAAACCCTCCTGCTCAAGTCTTCGTTCCCTTTCCAGGATTATACTGGAGACAAACGAGGCAAGACTGGACTATCTCTTTAGCGGTTCCAGCTATACCAGGATGATCCTAGACTTGCATAAGCTGTTTGCTACTGAAGATGCACCAAGATGTGCTGGACCATGTGCCATATGGATCAAAGGATATAGGTATGCAGTGAGCAACTTCCCTTTAGTCAAATCTTTGCTCCTCCAGTAGCCCTAATCATCCAATGCTCCCTCCTTAGACCATTGGTCTAATTCCTCAAAGGAGGCAGATTGTTGCATATCCAACACTTCCTATCTAGCATCATGCAAACGTTTAGCTTGCGACTTAAACACATACATGGTCGTGGTGCTTCGCTGTGTTGCGGTCTCACGAGCAGTGCGATACTCAAAAGCATTACCTGCTCCTATTTTATCTGTCCCCTTCTTGTGTGCACTACACTTAATGATAGCTATTTTCTTGGGATAAGTTGAGGCAGTAAGAAGATAGTGCATGGAGAAGTAGTGCACAATCTGTGTTCCATGTAAAATGAGAAACCTGCGTACCTCCCACAAGTACCCCAAACGCGTACTGACTGTCAGTGTAGACGTAGACAAGCAAGTCTGTACTAAGCACTCACACTCTTGTTAGAGCAATCAGCTCAGCTGCTTGGGCCGATTTCTGTGGTATGCGAGCGGTCTCAACTACTGTCTGGAGTGTCGTAATAGCATAGGCAGCAGATGTGGTGCCTTCGAGTAATTTCAAACGTGACCCATCAACCCATAACTCCCCACCTGGAATGGAGAAGGGTGTGTCTTGCAGGTCAATGCGACCCTTCGTCTGTTCAGTGAGAAATATGCAATCATGTGGCTCTTGTGACTGAGGCTGAGTAGCTGGTAAAGGTAATATTGTGGCAGGATTTAGTGTCAAGCATCGTTTTAGCGTGATATGGGGGGCCAAAAGTGTCAATTCATATCCTGACAGATGGGCACTAGTCAAATGCTGCGTCTTGGTTTGGTTTAGTAAGTCGTCAACTGAATGGGGTACTAACATAAGCAGTTTGTTTGACATAACTTTTCCTTCACTCTGGTGTATAGATACAGCCGTTGCTGCCACTGCTTGGAAACATCCAGCCAGTGCGCAAGCGACTGGTTCAAGGACAGCTGAAAAATATGCACACAGGCTTTGTTTAGCTTTGTGTGTCTGTGTTAAGACCGAGAGGGCACAGCTTTCCCTTTCGTTAACATAGAGCATGAAAGATTTAGTGGAATCTGGGGTACCTAATACAGGTGCAGAACAAAGGGCTTGACGTTACTTTTGGAAGGCGCTCTGGCATTCAGTAGTCCATGGGAGGGGCATCGAGGTGTCTTTGGTTAAAAGGGCTAACAAAGGTTTGACAATATGCAAATATGACAATATTCACCGCCTACAAAAGGAAGTAAGGCCAATCAGTGCACAAACATCCTTTTGAGTACGGGCTACAGGAGTGTCTAGATTGGTTCGGATACGATCTGGTGTTAGCGCACGTCCCTCCTTAGACAAGAGGTGACCTAGATAGGTAACCTGTCTACAATATTGCAATTTCTTTCTAGAGACTTTGTGATTACGTGATGCAAGAAACGATAGCAGTAACAATGTACCTTCTTTACATTGCTCAGGAGTGTCAGCAGCTAATAGAATGCCATTAACATATTGAATGAGGGTCAGCCCTTTTGGTACGGGGAAGGAATCAAGTTGTCTCTTCAAAGTCTGACAGTAAATACTAGGACTCTCTGTATAGCCCTGTGGAGCTCTGCAGAAACAGAAGGATCTATTTTTTTGTGTAAATCCAAAAGGTAGCGGCTTTTAGGGGGAATAGGGACTGAAAAGAACGTGTTTTTCAAGTCAATGACCGAAAATGTGGTGGCAGTGGGAGGAACCATTGTGAAGAGAGTTGTTACATCAGAAACCACCGAATATTGGGGCACCACAATTTTGTTGATCTCACGCAAATCAATAGTGAACCTATAAATCTTAGCGTCAGTGTCCCTTTTAGGTCTCACCTACGCAGCGCGAATGCGCTGCTTAGGAGAAAGACCTTTACCCATCGATGTGCCTTTTCATGCAAAAATGTGCACGCGTTCCATTGCCTTCAATGCTAACGCGTGCACGTGTGGCGATTCCTTTGCGGGAGCGAGCTTTGGACACCATATGCTTGTAATTAACTTACAAACATATGGCGCCCCTGCTCGTTCCCACAAGGGAAACAGGCGCAGGCCCCCTCGTGTCTTCCCTCCCCCTGCTGCCTCCTTCTTTAGCGCGTCTCGCACGGGTTTGTTTGGTTTTTCTTTCTTTAATGGCGGTGAAATAAAGCCGAAGTGTCTTCAGCTTTTACAGTTCTTTGCGCGCGTGTTTTTGAAATAAAGACAAAGTATCTTCAGCTTTTACAGTTCTTTGCGCGCTTGCTTGTTTTCTTTAATGGGCACAGTTATTCAGGGGCTTGTTGCTCCTTGTCACCGCCTGATGGACAGGTCTGAGCCGCTAGTGCTGTAGAGCCATCTGGGACTCAAAAGAGCTACGGGCCTGCTTTATTTAGGCTTCAAGGAGCTGCAGCGAGCGCCTGGTGTTCTGTAGGCAGGTAGTGCTGGCTTCTAGCAGCTGCAGCGAGCTACTTGCGTGCTGCTTCAAGGAGCTTCAGCGAGCACCTTGCGTACAGCTGAAGGAGCTGCAGTGAGCGCCTTGTGTTCTGTAGACAGACAGTGCTGGCTTCAAGCAGCTGGAGCAAGCGCCTTGCGTACTGCTTAAGGAGCTGCAGCGAGTGCCTTGTGTTCTGTAGGCAGGCAGTGCCGGCTTCAAGGAGCTGCAGCGCTTTCAGATATATTTTTCGTTAGTGTGGCACACTCTTTTTTTGCATAGAATTTTTTACACCTTATTTCTTACGGCAGCTTGGGCAGCAAACAGCAGACATTTGAGGCGTGTGGAGAAAACAGGGCAGCTTTGTCAGCGCACACCGGCCAAGCTCAGGAGGTTGCTGTCTTCAGCGAAAGTTTGGCCCATCTCCTCTCACAGGCCGGCCTCCTCCCTCTGCTCTGCTGTGATTACTCGCAACAGCTACCCTTGCCATGGCCAGCAAAGGACAGCGGTGGCAGCAGGAATGCTCCTCCTTATTAAAGGGGCATTTGCAGTAAGTCCGTGTATGCGTTGTCTTTTTCTTGTGTTGTTTCTAGTCCTGCTGGGAAACTTAAGCCTTCCTGCTGGAGGTGGGGAGGAGGTTGTCTGCACATCAGTCTGCTTCACAACATAAACAACTCACTTGTTTTACATGGCTCATGCTATATAAGAGGCGGGGCGGTGAGAGGTTTCCAAGCCTTCTCGGCAGAGGGAACATTACTTGTTCAGGTTCGCCAGCTGTCCATGACCCACAGAAGGAACCAGGGTAATGGTGTCAGATTTCTGGCAGCAGGCTGATTTGGGTCCCCAGAGCCCTCGTGTGACCCACTTTCCAAGCGCCGGTAAATCTCAGGTGCCAATAATATTCTTTGGATGCTTTGTACTCCCAACCCCACCCTGCCCCCCCACCATTACTCATGTTTCCAACCTCCCCAGATGAGCATTGATATGCGAGGATGATAATCTTCTACATTTAATGTAGGTTATATTGAATCCAAACATACAATGCTTATGTCATAGTTTAATGTGTGGCAGGCTGCACCGTTTTTACTCTAGGAAGTTGCTATAAAGAAAGGCTATCTGCTGTCTATATCATGCATTTTAAAACGTAATAAACTTTTGCAACATACCTCTCTCGGTTCCCAAGTTTAGGCTCAAATTAATGGTTCTTCGTAAGCGCTACATGCACAGAGGACATGGCTCCTTCGAGGCGCATTAATTTTGCTTTTTAAAAAGCCTTTGGGTTCTTAAAATGGGCCCGGTTTAGTTTTCAAGGCTTCCTCTCTGAGAGCAAAATGCACTTTAAGGGGTGGGTATAGTGCTTCTTTGAGGCACATTACACCCGAAGGGCACGGCCTGCAGGAGTGTGTGCCCTCGGTGCCAGTCTTCGCATCAGTGCTCCAGCTCCATCAGGGGTGTCTGCACAGCTGCTCCCTAAGTGGTTAATTGACTGGAAATGGGAAGCTGCGGCCTGCTCCTGCCACAGGCCCAGATTTTTGTTCTACGCCCTTTATCTGCTCGGTTTATTTTGCAGGCAGAAAGCTAATCCCTGGGGGTCACCTGGAAAGCCGTGTTCGAAGTCCAGAACAAGGAAATCAATGCCTTATTTGTTATTTTTAAGCATCTCAGCAATTATACTATTTACCCTTGCCTCGTGAATTCTAGTTGGATCACAATATTTTACTTGATTGTAGGAAGCAATGAGTTGGGCATAAGCATTTGTAAAGTTATCCCCTCCCGTCGCTCCGAGGGTTGTGTGTTTTAGCTTGAAGCCCAGCTGTGAAGTAGGTTTTCTTAGGGTTTAGGTTCGAGGAATAAGTTGACACATCTGCAAAAGCTGTTTAAAAGGGGCTTCTTGTGTACAGAGTAGGGGCAGGTAAAAACCAATTGGTAACAGTATTATGTTTAAATACTGTGCAGGAACCATATGTTTTAAGTTTTTTCCCACCAAAAAAGTGTTGTAAGCCTGCAAATGTGTCATGGCACAAATATTAAGCATTCATCATCATCTAAAGAGATGATGATGTCCTTGCATTCTTTCACTTGTATGAAAAATTAATTGAACCTGACATACAAGGTTTATCTCCACTTGTCAACTGGAGTTTCCACCAGATAGAATTTAGAACGACTGAACCCTAGCACACAACGGCGTAGCTGAGGGTGACGAATCTCAGACTTGCTTTTTAAGTCACAATATTTGCTTTGAAACTGGAAAAATAATGCAAGCTTCAACCATGTGCCCGTTTCCGCTAAAACTTCTGCTTGGTAGTCCTATGAGTGGGGTTCCGCCAGCAGGCGATTTATGATCCCAGCTCACCAGTTGTCCACTGTCTGCTTTTTAGCAAACAGTTTACGTTGCACACAGGGTCTCCGTTTTGGAAACTTCGCAATCTTAGGTTAATAAAGGGAGAGGTGTGAGTGGCCTGCCAGAGCTGTCAACTTTTGAAGTAGGACAAGCGTCCTGACGTAGATGTAACATCATGTGATTATGGGCAAATCACTTATCTTCCAGTTTATGTATATAATGAAAACAATTTACCATACCATGAGCATGTATTCTGGCGCTCATGTAGCACTGTAATGCAGTTAGTTGGAAACAAACAACTAGCATAGTACTCGAAAGCAGACTACAGTTTTTGGTCAAATGTGCAAGCTTGAAGTTGAGGTGTGCCTGTTTTCAGACAAGAGATCCTCAGCATTTACAACATTGCGTTGTTACTCTCCAGCCCATTCTGGTACTTGCACGTCTTTCAAAGCACAACCTGTCATATTTATCTTTCACTGTCCCGTTACAACAAGCGCCAAAGCTTGGACTAGAAGCCAAGACTCTTGGTCCAGTGTAACGCAGTAGTCGCCAGGCACGCCAAATAACCATTAGAGAAACGTCCTACAACTGTATGGGAATGCCCACTCCCTCTCCACTACAAATAGGACCTCTAGTCAGGACACAATAGCAATGCTACATGGACCTAAACTTTTTATGGCTTTTTTACATAGCACAACAACACACCTTGGTTCTGTAGCCAGGTCTTTGCCGGGACATCTACATTTCAAGTGCATCTGTGGTTTCTACAGGGACCTCAGACTAGCATGATTATCCACCACCTACCCTTTACTCAGCCCAAACCTCCTTCTACTGCTATGAACTCCAAAAAAACACTTTCTAGACCCTTCTCTCTCCTATCGCTCCATTATCCTTTTCTATCAAAACCCACCGCTCAAATTAATTTCATATTTCTTTATACTAATTCTCCACTAATCCTGTTTGGGTTCCGGAGTAGTGTGCTACCTACCGAAAAGCACTTCAGCACCTCATCGGGGGTAGCAAGTGCCATATAAATAAAAAAAGCTTTCCTCTTCTATTCCTCCAATATCCTTTTTCAATCCTAATATTTAACTCACATGTCCACCACTCAAATGTATCTAATTTTTCCCTATTCTAATTCACCACTAATCCTTTTTCGGTTCCAGAGTACCGTACAACTCGCCGAAAAGCTCTTCCACGCCTCGTCAAACCTAGTAAGCGCTATATAAATGCAATTACAGCAACGCTACATGGCTCCAGTGAAAGCGGCTCCATGCAGGGGTTTTTTGGGCAACTGGAATTATGCGGCCAGTAAGGGCAAATTATGCAGCAGGATTGAGTAAATTATACATCAAGAAAGGCAAATTATGCAGCATAATGCAGCACATTTTGTAATAGCATTACTTCATTATTTATTCAGGTCTAAAACTGAGGACTCTATATTAAATGTGTTAACGCTTAAATAACACCTTTAGGAACAGGCAAGGACATCTTAATAATCTCTTATAAATTCCCAAAAGCGAGACCTATTGGCTTTGCCAATGCTTGTTCAAAATGGGAAGGATAGGGCTATTGCAAGTATTATAGGGAACCTCTTCCACTATACCTACTTCAGTCAAGTCCTGGACAATACCTGCTGGTGCCTCAAACGAGGCAATGCGGCACCTTCTCTCACTTGAATTCGTACAGGAGGAATAACCATTTGACCCACATCCGTATCTGAGCTAGCCCACAGGGTGCAAGGCAAGGATGCCAGAGCTGTGTCCTCATTGATAAGGCAAGATCTATCAATAATTGGATAGTTGTCATTGAGGATAACACGTACACCTTCCGGGGAACAGCGTATTGTAGCGTGAAAATATTTTAGCATATCGATACCTACAATGTTATCTGGAGTGTTAGAGGAGAGCAAAAATGGGCATGCTGTAGTGAATTTATCTAGTCCAAAATCAAGTGGCTGTGATAGTGGGCTAGGTGGTAGGTGTTCCATTGAACGCTATCAATGTTATCATTGTGTCAGACAGGGGAGCACTAGGGACCAGTCTTTTAGACAGGGCACTATGCGTAGTCCCTGTATCAACCAGAAATTGATTGGTAGATACCAAGACATTTGCGTCCACTTAGGGACCCATTTGATCTACTGGCACCTCAACCGGTCCCACACCCCGTCCTAGGCATACCTATGCATAATAATCTACGGGTGTAACAGCAGAATAGTCAGTCATTTGGTACTGATGTCCTTTGACAAAAGCATTAGGGTAATTCGGTCCCTGTTCAACTGCCTGAAACCCAGGGCGAATACTTGCACCACCCCTGCCGCCTACATTACCTGGATGCCCTCTCATACTCCCCCGTCCCCACTGATAATGCTGACCTTGCAAAACAGGGCACCCAGAATGCCAGTGCCCAGTCTCTTTACAATAGACACACTGATCAGGAGACAAATTGGCCAGAAGGAGAGGGAACGCTCCTGGTGCATGCATTGCACGTGCGCCCCTCCACCTCTTCTAAATGGTGGACCATACACTTGATCCATCATCAACTTTGTTTTCAATTCCTTAACCTTTTTATCCTCCCTTCTCTTTGCTTCTAGGTTCTGTCGCTTATAATATTGTGCCATTGTCAAAAGGGAAACATGAACTTTCACTCGCTTTACGGCGACTAGATATTTCTGGTATCATATTAGCAACAAATTTGTCGACTGTTTGCACATGTCATTGGCCAGGAACTGGCCACTAAAATCATGAAATGTCTCCTCAAACCTTGAAAAGAAATCAGAGACTGACTCATATTTTTGGGTTTACAAGACACTAACGTAGTCCAATCTATTTTCTTAGGGGGTATGAGAGCCTTCAATTTAGTCACAATAGCTTTAGGAAGATCAAATATCTCCTCTTGGGGTTTCTGGGCAGGTAACCTATCCGCATCTATTTCTTCTTATTTTACCCAAGTGTCACCAAATGCCTCAGTGTCATTGATTTTGCATATTGTTCTCCACATATCAGGGGGCAAAATAAGCCCAAAGAACATATCTATATCTGCTAATGTCATAGTACAAGAACTAATGGCTCCTTCCACCTCCTCATAGAAGGCGGCAGGATTTTTTCGGGGGTCAGGCAAGGCAGCCTTAAGGGCCATAACATCTGTTCTACTCCAGGGAGTATAGAACCAATTATATTTAAAATATCCCTTTGCATCATCGGAAGTCTTATCATTTGTTCCCGCACCCTTCGGGGAACATACAGGAGTGCAGCTTTACACATTGGTCCCATAGTAGACTCACTACTGCTGGGATCATTCGCATCCACCGGAATATCAGTCTTCTCTGTCTGAGATTATGTTGTCTCAACACCTACTTGCTGCTTTTTAGCTAATTCTTTTTCCTTTTGCATTTGTAAAGTATCCTGTAATTTAACGGCTCGTCTAATTGTGTCAGATATGTTTTTGAAAGGGGAAGTTCCACCTCTTAACTGCCTATAATCTGTCTTCAAATCATTTGGGCCTGATTTGTCAGAAATATTTTGCCTCTCTCCCAACAGAACTTTTCTAAAAAATATAACTGTTTTGTGTCTTATCAAGCCTGAACTGTAGTTTTGAGGATCATCGCTGTAGTCTTCTAACGAGATTCCTCTCTAGCACTGCCCTTCAGTTTATCTTTATCTGCGTTAGACAGAGTAGAGCGAGTTTGTCGCATGGATCGCTGATCTTTGCCCTTATCATCTGACGAGGAGATTTCCCCCTCAGAAGCACCTCCCTCAGGGGCACTCGGATCAGGAGATATATACGGGGTGGGGGGGGTCGCTCTAATAAAAGAGTCTTCATGAGGTTTATTAAGTAGTGGATAGACAGGATGTCTAATAGGGTACTGGCCATATTTACCTTCAATCTACGTTCTCTCTCTGCCTTTTCTATCTCTTCTTGCACCTTCTTATCTCTTAATTCAACACATTTCTGATACATCGTTTTCCGCAGTTCTTTCTGTGCTATAGCTTCCGCTTTCTTCGCTCTCTCTCGCACTTCCTTATCCAACATACGCGAACTATCTCACATATCCTGTCTACTCTCCCTTTTGAACAAACACTGTTCCACATACTGAACATTCTTAAAATCAAATGACCCATTCACTGGCCACTTTAAATTGGATTCCTTCTTTGTGTATTTGTGCCACAATGAGCCATACATTATGGGACAAATACCATATTTTATAAAAGTATCTCTATTCAGCGTCCCTTCTGGAGGAGCCGGCTGACTTTGTTATAAAACACTTCTGGTACTGCCGCCGCAGCACCACTTATGAAGTGTTCTAATTCCAGGCATGTTTTCACAAGTATATGTTAAATATTACTTATCCAAACATGTTTTTCAAAAGGAGAAAAATCCCTATATTACCTGCCTTCAGTCTTTGCAAAGAATGAATACGAAAACCAAACCAAACAAACAAGAGTGCTGCATCACCGACCTTTCGAAACCGAAGTCTTCAACTCCCACCTGCCGACCTCTGGTCGACCAAATGGTCACCGCAAAATTTGCCAAAGAAGCCCCAGTCAAGACCGGCCACCATCCGGAGGTTCAAGTCAAGTGAACCGTAAAGTTCACGTTGGCTGCAAAGACAAGTCTTCTCATGCAGTGCGCGTCCTCAGTGATAATTTCGATCTTCCGTCAAGACCACTCCTGCAGACGGCACGTCTACAATGCGGCCCCACATTGGGTGCCAATTGTGGAAATGCACCCCTGTGTGGGCACACTGGTGCAGGGTCACTCTCTCGTCCACGGGTCCGATGACTAACAAAGAGAGATCAGCACTGGATTGAAGTAAAACAAACCAAGTTTATTAAATGCTCATGAGCAGGACTGCGTCCGAACAACACCCTCCAGTTTTGTGGGAGGAAGTATACCTAATGTAAAAACCATTGTCCTTATATACTGTTTGTTAGAATGCAATCTCATCAGAAGGAAAACTGGAGGGAACAGGTTTAAGCACGGAAATAACTATAGGCAAATAAGAACAAAGCCTGACCAGATGGTCAGGACATGAGGGTGGGGAAGAAGGAATGTTTATGGCGGCAATAAGCTATCAATCGATAACCTCTGAGATCAGGGGCACCAGCAGCTACAATCCCCCAGCACATACACCAGATTGACCATGTCCAAGAAGTCAGCTAAAGTTAGAGGACACAGGCTGGGTGAGAAGGCGAACAGCAGAGAGTAAAATTAACACAGCAGAAACTAAATGGACGCAACAGTCAAAATGGCTTCCGCTTATGCTAACGTAAAATTTACAATTTTCCTCACCTGCACAGCCAATTGCTATTCACAAACTGCCCTTCTATAGTTACTACGGACAAACAGGACTCGCTGCAATCGTAAATATATTCTAGTTCAGAGCTGGAGTAAGTCCAGCATCTCCCATGGCCACTCACAGATACTGCAACACCCTACCATAGAAAATAATGGAGGTAGGGACTTAAAATAAAAACTTATATGATTTAATGTTCAATTAAATTATTTATACTGTTTAAAATACAGTTAAATTTTATGTAATGTTGAATCCTTTTTCTGAAAAGAAGTTATTTATTTTAAATTTATTTTTGAATTAAAACATGAATGTACCATTAATATGTATTTAAAATTAAATTACTGTATATTTAATCACTTTTAATATTACGAATACCTAAAAATCTATATATTTTTTTTATAACTTTAGGTGTTTTTTTTATTCAATTTCAGAAATTTTTTACTTTATATATACTTAAAATATTTTTCAAATATGACATTTAGTTTAGCAAAATTTTATATTATTTTAAATTTAAAATAAAGTCATGAATATTTAACTTAAAATTCCTTTTTCTAATTTAAGTTTAATAAACCTTTGAACTTTTTCCTTTACTTTAACATGCGGAGATCTCTGTTCCCAAAGCGGAGGTCTCCGGCAAGTATACGGAACGTCAAACACAGTCATATAGTCACCACTAGTTGTAACTTTGAGATCATATTTTTTTTTTCTTCAAAAGTCAAGTCAAGCAAGCTTTATTCGACGATTGTCATAAAAGCATATTCCATATATATAAAAGTACATGTATAAATTCAATAGATAAAACCAGGTTAAAATCCAGATTATTAAAAAACATAAAATCATTCCAATACCAATACAAAATGTGGGTGATATTATTACACAATAGTTGACAAGGATACTTGGCCTACAAGGTTAACTAATATATTATGCTTTCAGCAATTGGGCTCTAATCGTCCATGCCCAACCTAGAAATTTCGCCACCGCTATATACACAAACATATTAGGGCTGGTGCAAATAATTCTAACTGCTACCAATCCTCTCCTCGTTCCTAATAGCCTACACATCGGTCGTAACCACTTTCGAAGGGGCACCGCATACGTTGAGCACTCAAACAAAAGATGGCCAATGGTTTCGGGAACATCTGAGCAAGCCGGACAAGCCACCTTGCCCCCACTAGTCCATCTATTAGAGAAAGCCCTTACCGGTAGGCTCCCCACTCTTAGCTGAAAGTAGAGCTTGCGGTCAAGGGGATTCGTGAAGACATCCCCCAAATTCCTCAAGTTTGGGACAATCTTTAATTTCTAAAAATAAACCAACAAGAGAGTGTGAAGGGGTGGTACTGAAAACCTTTGTAGCCACCAAGTTCCAGTACAAGTTCTTAAGTACCTTCTTAGGTGGAAACCTGGCGTGCAATGGATCTTCCCACAATTCCCCTAGACCTAAATCATTTAAAAGATTCCGGATATGTCCCAACCATATGACTTTCCGGGAACCGTCACTTTTAACTACGTCCAGCAGCCCCCTGGTATATGTATCCAGTTCAGGTGTAGTCCAAATCCACCGCCAATATAGGATTGGGCGCAAGGATGCAATTAAAGCTATTGGTCTTCAAAACTCTTTTTATTGACTCGGCAGATAAGATAATCGCATACATTAGTCAATATACAGTATAGCATTTATCAAACACGAAAATAAACCATTCGGGTCCGTAAACGACAGTCCCTAATATACGTAACATCGATGTCCTATACTGCGTAGCAAAACACTGGCCCTGCCCATCAAGCCCCTCTACGTATGACATATCTGTTTTGCAGTCATATTTGATGTTTTTACTGACTCCAACCTCTATTTCACAGTGTGGAGACATGTAAGTCTACCCTTTAGAGTAAAGTTGCACTCCTGAACGGTGAAATGCCCCACATGTAGTTATTCAAATGTATATTATTAAACTTACACATTTTAATCAAATATAAGTTTACATTTGTGAATAGGTCCCCAGATCTTTGAGAATAGTGACACAACTCTCAGTAAGCCAGGATTTAGTTAAGACATGACAGGCCCAGATTCAACCTGTTCATTGTTGAGACTCCCTCAAATCCAATACCCCTGGCACTCAGATGGGTTTTCAGATTGGGGATTGGGGTGTTTACCAACAATCTGTCTGCACCATTAAGGTCTGAAAGTCCACCTGACGCATCAGGGAAAAAAGTGAGAAACTGAATGGGGTGGGGCATGCCCATTCTGACACTCAACTGCAGCCCCCCACTGACCGGTCATTGGACTGGCTTTTTGCCACCCTAAAGAGGCAGAATGGTGAGGACTATTAATACTTTCTCTTCTGACCCCATGTCAAAATTATGCGCAAAAGAATCCACATATCCTCTTGCTTGCCGCAATGACTGCAGTTTTTGGGCTGTAGGCCCTGGGACAGTTGGCTTCTTAGAGATGGGAGTATCGCCTACTGGCAATTTAATTTATTTTGTTTGTTTTTTTTCCCAAAAAAATTAAGAATTGTATTCTCTGCATCCAGTGGGATTTTTGCTCCCACTGCCTTCAGAGGACAGAGTGAGCCAAATCGTTCTCTTATGAGGCTTTAGCAGAGGTGGGTGTGGCATGAATTAGAACAGGTTCAGGCCATCACCCCATTTATTTTTATCTACCCATGGCCACTGTTGAAAAATATAAATATATATGCCCATATAAATGTATGTGTATGCACTTCTAAGATATCATGCTTAAATATATCACACTAACATGAGGCCTGGAGCCCCAAAGGGCTTCTTATCTGACCTTGACTGGACAATCTTCAACAGCTATTCTGAACCCCCTTAGAAGTCACTTTGCTTGTCCTGACTTCATGACCGTTTCCTTACCTGGTTGTGCAAGTTCCTTACACAGTGCCGAGCCAGCCTTTCTGGTCTGCCCATATCTAGCTGTTTATAATTGGAATGGTGCAGATAATGCACATCCCTGTTAGCCATATTCGGCTTGGTGTCTTATTCTAGTTCCGCTGACATGGCATTACTAAATGTATATAGCACCCAGAAACCAGGCACTCTGGGAAGAAGCAGTCTGAGAGCCCTTAAGGCAGGAGACCTGACTTCTTCCTTGCTAATTAGCAATGATGCATGCATTTGGTACCAATAAATATATTTCACTCTGTTTCTGAGCAAACCTGCTATGTCTGGTGAGTTCTATTAATTTGCACCTGGGAGAGTGCCAGTATTTGCCAGTATTTCCCTATCAGCCACCAGTGGGATTTTTAACTTTCAGGGTTTGGTGCAAATTGGGATAGGCCCCCCAATTGCCCCCACATCCCAGGGACAAAGGGAAAGAAAGACTGATGGAGTGGGCATTTAGAGGGGTGCATATGACTCGAAGCCCAGAAAGGCTTTGTGGCCCCTCTCCCGAAGGCCCACCTGGGGAGGTAGGGCTGAAAGACTGTTGGGGTCTTTAGTGATGGAGTTACATCAAGAAGTGTGGAATTGCGTACCCCCTCCCCATTTAATTTTTATAAATTTAAAAATCCCTGCTGTCGATTTTGGCTTTCTGATCCCCGGGGAGAGCAGATTAGTGTTATCTTCCCCAATCTGGCCATTTAGGCACCCGCCCCCACCAGTAGGGGAAGAAAGATTAAGGCCTGATAGCTGGGCAGGACAGTCTTTTTTATATATAGATACCCTGGTTTCTAGTAAGCTTTCTAGTGAGAGTGAATGGGGTGTTTATACCCAGTGTGCCCCACTAAGCGGGCAGGAATACTGTGATGCTGCTTGGTGGGTGATGGAAGGCAATTACCTATCTTTGAGGGGTGGCTCACCCAATTTTTAAATACCTTGTGGAGTAGTAGTGTAGTCTCTGGATTGCCCTGCTGCACGATCCACAAACAGGGATCCACTAGGACAGGTCCTGTGGTGATCAGAACTTGAGTACTCGGATATGCCTCTGAGCACCAATCACAGTGAAACTCAGACTGCTTTCACTTTCAGTCTCTGTGATGTCAGCACGCTGCTCGTCGCAGAGACTTGCAAAACAATGGCTGCAAGGAAGCTCTCCCTTCGTGGGTTAAGATTTCTAAATCAAACGAGAGTTTGAGATGTTCATGTCCTCTGCATTGGTTAGTTTGTGTGGAGGAAGTGAACTTCTCATCCTTCACACTCTAGGGCATGGGCCTCCAACCTTTTCTGTAACAAGAGCTACTTATGTTCTTTGAAAATCATCCTGAGCTTCTAATATTATTAGCGTTGTATCAGTGACCTCACTAGACAAGATTACATTAGTGGCTTCAATATCCGAGATTACTAGCAGTGATCACCTCAGTACATCAGGCAGGATTGCCAGCAGTATTGGAAACAAGCATTTGCAAGATTTTGAGATATTGGCATTGTAAATGGCAGTGCCTTTAATTTAGGTTTTGAAAACCTGCAATCGGTGCCTAAGCACACACTTTGTACTTATAATCGTTGCTTACGAGAAGTAAGGCTGGCAGTAAAAGAGGCGCAGTTACTGCCAGCCTTGCTTCTCATAAGCAACAACTATAAGTACAAAGTGCGTGTGTAGGCACCGCTTGCAGGTGTTCAAAACATAAATAAAAGGCACCGTCATTTACAATGCAAATAGCTCAAACTCTCTCAAATGCGAAACCTATTGCATTGCAAATGCTTGTTTCATTACATGTTTTATGGTGAATGAGAAGCCAGTGGGACATGCTTTAATGCAATAAACTGCGTTTTGGCCATGCAATGCAAGTCAGCAACTTTTGCAAATGACTGTGTATATAACTTATGTGGAACATTAGAGCCAGATATTTTGGCTTAGCCCATGCTTATTCTTTGTTGCAAATGAAGCACGGAAGCCTGGGAAGGGTTAGCCTAACCCGAAAGTATGTGCAGGTTGGGCCATAACGAAACTGCATCTCTGTGCAGGTTCTGTTGCAACTTTAAATGTTTAAACTTTTTAATAGATGCCTTAGCTTAGACATTGTTCATTTGTCAGTATCTGCGGAATTTCATAATTAGATGCCACATGAAATCTGATTCTACAGATCTACCTTCCGAATTAATTAACATTTTTAGGTTGCTAGTCAGTCAATAATTAATCATATGATCGTGGTTCATGTTCTTAAAACATTAAACAATATGTATAAATAAAAGTATTAATGTTTAGCATAGTAGGATGGTGGGGCTGTCTCCCCGCTAATCTGAGAGGCCTCTCTTTGCTGTTGTTATTTTTTTGTGTTTATGGTGTCACGGTGGTTGGAGCAAGCGTGCCTCTTCTCCTTGCAAAGTATCATTCCTGCCAGTGTATTTCTCCTATAGGTCTGGAGACGAGACCTTCTCCGAGATCACTGTACGAACTTGCTACTCCAAGAAGTTTTGTGTTTGTTCATGGTGTGTGTCTGCTAGTTTATTTCGTGTCCCAGTATGATTTTGGGTGCGTGTTAGTGACGGTTTAGAGTTACAAATGTTGGTGTGTGTTTGTGTGTGTGTGTTTGTGATGTGTGTGTAATATGTGTTTGGTGTGTGTGTGTGTTTAATGAGGGGTGTCGGTGCTTGTGTGGAAGTGCCAATGTTCGGGACGGCTGCTCTTATGATGGGGAGTTACAGGGGCAAAGTCGGGGCAGGAAGGTAGAAGACACTGTTATCTTGACTGTCCTTCAGAGAATGGCATTAAGCAAGGAACGGCAGGCTCGAGTTGGTTTTACCCTAGTTTATTTATGTAAACATGAGGAGTCAACAAACGGTCGGGAGAAGAGTGCGCAGTTTAAACAAAACGCAAACTGATGAAAAGTTCAACAAGCTGAGAACAGCTGTCTGCAGGGCTGCTTATCGCTCTTTGGCAGTGCGATGGACTCTCCTTTCAACAGCTGAATGGGTTACATGATAGGAAACAGACAAAGAGATTGACATGGATTACAGAGGAACCTCTGCTAAACAAGTGCGCATGCCTCGTGCTGCAGTGGAAGAAAGAGGCGGAGGGATGCACCTGCGAGTGATGCACGTGTGATGGAGAGCGCAGTCTGCTGTTTTTCAAAGCACATACTCGTGCTTGTGGTGCGCAGCTGCGCACTCCTGCAAGCCTCCTATGCAATGCATGCGCACTGCGTAGGCGAGACCTAAAAAGGCTTTATACATTTGTAATGCTTCAACTAACGTATTACATTGCATGATAGCTGCAGTGCCTCTGGCACCAAGGTTATGATATTGGTAATAAGTATGCTAAGCCACATTATTTATATCTCAAATATGTGCTTCAGATATATATTGAAATTTTAGCCATTTTTCTCAAAACACCCTCTAATGAGTTCTAAAATTTCACACAATACACATTCTCAATTTTGGTATATGTATATTAATTCGATCATTAGTTAGCTGGACTGCAAACAGGAGATCTACTCACAGGTAGGGGGAGAGCTACCAGTAGCTCACGAGCTACTCAGTGGAAAAGCCTGCACTGTGGGTTAATATAAAAACAAGCATTGGCATAGCCAATAGGTCTCGCCTTTGGGACCTTATAAGTGTTTAGTTATCAAGCACAATATCCTTGGTGCAACAGCTTCAACTTTTGCATGGCTAAACACTTTAAAGTCCTAAAGGCGAGACCTATTGGCTATGCCAATGCTTGTTAGAATTAGGACCCGGCCCACTTAAAGCCCTGGACTGTGCCTCATTTATAAACGCAAGTGTGTCGATGCCTGTGAGGCTCTGCTGAGAACTCACGCCTGAGGCTACAAAACTTTGGAGGGCCAAATACCAAGGCTGGTAATATTTAATTCTGAGAATTAAATCTGCATCTTTGTTTTTAATTTATTTTAGACAGCTAACAACTATTGACAAAGCCAGTAGTCCAGGCTAGTTTCGGGTGTATATCAGCTGTTGTGTTGTATATTTGGATACAATAACCGAAAGCTCAGAGAAGAACCAAATACCGGGCAGGAGGCACTCTACTGGAATTGCAGGAATACAGTTTACATGTTTAAGCCACGCCCATAATTTATTAGGGACCACCCCTTCCAGACAAGCAACACTTATTTCATCCCACTTAAAGCCAGGGAATTAGGGTGGCGCAGGTTCCTCTCTTTCTTAGACTCCGCACTAATTTAAAAACAGACCTTGAAACTGGTCACCTTTGGGGCTTATGTTCATGTCCTTAATTTTACACAGAAAAACAGACAATTTCTGAGCAAATCATCAAGAAAAAAAAACGTGAAGGTAATCAATGACGGGGATTTAGGTCTTCTTGAATTTCTTTCATGTTGTATTTAAATCTTGTATTCCTTAAGAGTGTTAACTATTTCTGCATTTTTGTGTGCGGGGTGTTACTCTCGTATAGTGCATACTTTGAACTCTAGTTATTTGCCAGATATTTATAACGGGCCTCAATTTAGCGGAGCGGAGGTGGAAGCCAGCACGAGGTTCTCTGAGTATTAGTGCCTACTACTGGGTCAGAAAGATGTTCAGAGAACATGATCATGCAATCCTTGGACTCTCTGCAGAGAACACAGAGACAACCATTGACAAAACCTATAGTCATGACTGGTTTTAGCTGTACATCAGTTGTTGTGGTATGTATCTGCATGCAATAAAAGAAAGGTCATGAAGGCAGTTTTACCACGCATATAATTACAGAGGCGCCCCCCCCTCCAACTTTTTTTGTCTCCCTTAAAGCCTTGCACTTAGGTCCTGCTCCCCACTCCCTTCTCAATTGTCTCAAAGCACTAAATGGAGAGAAGCACAGCCCTGACTTGAATGTTACTTTTCCCCATCTGCGTGAGCACAAGTAACATTTCCTGCATCATCCGTACCCTGACGTCACAGACAAGAAATTGACCTTGGAGTGCCAGGTAGGTAGGAATGCTGTTACCTGCGATGTCTGCCAGGTATGAGATGCTTGGAAAGTCACCTACGTTGAGGGTTCCCGGATGGCTCCACGCCACCAGGACACAATTTATCTGTCCTCCCCAGGTTTTAACGTGCTAGCGGCTGTGCAGCTCCAGAGCCTAGAAGGCGGTTGTTACCTGTACTGCCCGACAGTAAGGGCTTGCGATGGGTCTATTGGGAAGCGTGGAAGTCGGTCCTCCAAGTATCTCTCCAGGGCGCGCTGGTTGAACCGGTGCTCCTCCTGCATAGCTCCGCACTGATCCTCGGCCATCGCGGTCTGTCGCAGATCACACCTGCATGGGTAGACCCGGCTCTTCTTCCCAAACAATGCAGGTTACACTCGGTCGGCGGGTACACATGATCAACGCCCTCTGCCTCCCAAGCATCCTTTGTACACTAGTGACGTGGCCTCCTGAGCCAGGCAAGAGCATCGCGTTAAATATTGGGGCGCAGGTAGAACCTCCCCCTTATGAAAACAACACTGGTGGCTTACCCGACCTCTGGGTAAATAGCACAAACTCTGCACATCTTAGCAGTCTGGGCGTTGAGCCAGCAGCACTCTGCATGTTAAGAATTTTTGATGCAGCACCTATAAAGTTAAATAAGCATTGGCAAAACCTAGAGATCTCGGCTATTCGAAATCTATTGTCTTTGTTAATTTTTTTTGTGGTGTGGTGGGAGGAGCAAGTGGACAGGGAGGGTGTTTACATGGATCACGCAACAATGGGGCAGGATGGCACAGCTTAAAGAAAATTAAAAGCATAAGTAAACAAGCATCCGCCCCTGCACTATCCTTTAGATTAGAAAATATGGCCGTATTTACAGTTCAAAAATAGTTGCGTGAGCCCAGTGAGAAGGCACGAGCGCCCGAGGGGTGACAGTGACACAACTCCTCCAGGACAAGAGCGAGGTGCTTGGGTTTAAGTACATAAATTGTAGCCTAGTTAAGTAAGCGCGGGGGAGTTGTATATCATGTTCTGCATACAAAGTGGCACGCGCACTGTGCGTTCTTCCAGGCTGTAATCACGGTACAATTTACAGAAGCTCTATTAATGTTAGGAGGAACATATCTTCATTGCATGTTCGGGAGTAACAAAAGAAACTGGATCGCAATGTTAGGGTTGTGGCACGCGCATGAGAAACGAAAGTAAAGTCACGTAAAGGAGCAGGTGAGCCCGCGAGTGGTGCACGCGCGCGCTTTGAGAGGAAGTCTGCTTATTTTCAAGCACTGCACTCGTGCTTGTGGCGTGCCACTGCTCGCTCCCGCAAAGTGGATGCGGCCACAAGGACGAGTGTGCTTGAAAATGAGCGGAGCCATGGCTAAAGGCCCTCCTAAGCCGCACATGCGCGATGTCTGGGCGAGACCTAAAAAGGCTCATGAGTAACTATTGCAATTTTCATGTAGATCTTTCATTTTGCAAGTACAAGAGAGAGATGGTGACTCTGTTATCTTAGCCTCAGAACAAGAATCCGATTAGGAATCTGAACAGTCTTTTCTCTGTGATTTTTTTCAAATGATATTGTTATCACCCATAGTACATAAAGTTCCCTTTATATAGATTTTAATGTTAAAATTAGTACTTTCCAATTCCTGTTAAACTGTTTTAACAGTAATTGTTGCCTACATACGCCCAGTTTCATAGTTGTGAGGAAAACTGTTTTATTGATCACTTGTGAGAAAAAGTTAAATTCGCTTTCTTTCATCACCAACTGTAGTGTGGGCTCAAACCAGAGTCCTTAACCTAGGGATTTCCTCCTCATCCAGGCCCGCCTTCGGTTTTAAAACCAGTGCAACAGGATATTGCCAAGACAGACATTCTAGTGTCTGTGGCATATATCACATGCCAAGGGGGAATTAGATCAGCAGCCTCAATCTGGTGGCAAGGGTCATCTAATTGTGGGTAGAACGTCATTGGTTACATCTAGCACAATGCATATTAAAAGAAAGGACAGTTCGCAAGTGGACAGATTAAGCAGACCGCTCAGGTTCTATTTTGGCACCTGGAAATCTTCAATGACGGATGCCAGGGTTTTAGAGAACCATTTCTAGATTTCTGATTCTCTGGAAAACACTCACTTTTCAAGATTCTGTATATTTGTTTTCCCACACTAGATGCATAGGGAGTAGATGCCCTATCTATACCGTGGCCTTCTCATGTGCTTTGTTTTTGCCTTCTTTCCATTAACATCTTATATCATTTATACTTCGGCTGCTTCTGAAAAGTCAGAAGGCCTTGGCAGAGGTGATAGTAGTGATTCTGTTCTGGCCATGCATACTTGATTTCCTCTGCTACTATCCCTGCTTTCTACCTTCCTGGCAAATAATGCACTATTATTTTCCCTTTGAGCAGAGGAGTGTCTTCATATTTAATGTCTAGCTCTTTTGGTATGGATCGTGAGGATGTCATTCTCCAGAATAAAGCGATCTTGGTCAAATTAGCTGTGATAATTAAATGCTCTAGCTGGCCCCCCACTCTTAAGGCAAACCATGGAAGAACATTCAGATGTGGTGGTCCAAAAAAATCTCTGATATTGATTACAAAGTATTTTGTTTGCTTCAGTTCATCTATGATGGTTTTGAAAAGGGTTTGGCAGAGTCAACCTTGAGGGTTTAGTGGGCAGGAATAAGAGCTTTCAGTGAGCCCTGTGGTTGAGTCCAAGCAGAAGAGATTCTGGGGGTTAAGTAGCTCAAAGGTTTTTACATTGCTTGACCACTAGTTAGACTATCTGTTCCTCCCAGAGATTTATCATTGGTTTTGGCTTCATCGGTGTCCATTTCTCGATAGTTTGGAACTTAAGTTTCTGACTATCAAGGTGGTATTTTTGGTGGAGATTTCAACTGCCAGAAGGATTGGAGAGCTGGGTGCTTATGTAATCCTTGTTGTTGATGAATTCGTGATGAAAGGACACTCTGGAAACCAGACTCGATTTATGACAAATGTGACATCTGTTATTCACTGGGTCAGGAAGTCTTGTTACAGTCTTTCTCCTTCTCCTCCTTCTCCTCCTTCTCAGAAGGAGAATTTGCTACACTTGTTGCATGTGAAGTTTTTGTGTATCTGGAGCGTTGTATTTCCTTTTAGGAACTCTGACAATATTTTTTATAACGTTTAGCGTTTCACTCAGGACAACCCTGTAATGCATATAACACGTCCTTCAGTAGAATGATAAGATCCACTATTCTTTTGGCCTTTTCTGGAAGCTATTCAGGGAAGATTCATTAAAAGGCTTACGAATTCTTGAAATGAGTTTCAAGTGGTGAATTATCTAGAGTTTGTAGATCAGCCACAGGGGCTTCTTCCCACACTTTTGGAAATCATTATAGAATGAAGGAGATAGGAATGCAAGGTGCTTCCTTTGGAAAGAATGTGTTGAATTATTTTTGTTACTTATTATTTGCGTATTAATGTATTTACTAATAACGTTTTTTTGGCACTATGGGTGAGCATATACAGTCATTTTGTTCATGAATGGAAAAAAAGGCCAGCATAGCTTTGGAATTCTTCAAAAGTAATGGTTGTGACAACGATGAGGGTTTTAGGGAAAGTGCCCTGTTACTTACCAGTAATCTTCATTATCCTTAATCCTATTCGTCCTCAGCAATTTTATTGAAGATTACAGGTAAGTATGCGGCGCTTTACCTTTTAATGTTAACCCTCCCTGGTTGTTTGACACTAGATTTTTTATTGTAAATCTTTTGTGTATTCAGTTTCATGTATTTCCTTAAAAAAAAAAAAAACTTGTTTTTTCGGCAGTTCGACGACAGAGTCAACAAACCTAATGACGTTCTTGAAGAGCTCATGCTATCATATCCTCTTCTAGAGCCAAGCAACTTTCCTAGAGAAAGGCAAAAAGGAAGTAAACATTGCTACTTGTTTAGTTCTCAAGCTTCATATTATGAGAGCAAAGGTCGGTCTGGTGATCCTTGCCTGGTGTTTTTTTTTTTTGTCAGAGGAGGTGGTGTTCTGGTATTTGTTTTTGTCTTTTTCACTTGTGACGTTTATCAATTGAGCATTCATGTAGTCCATTTTTTTTTGTTTGTTTTAAGTTTTCCCACTAGCCTCGATTTTGGCACAAGCATAAACAGGTCAGGGGGCTGAAACTTTATAATAATCGTATGCATTTGCAGGACTCTACTTGAGTTTCTCACCACAATGGTTCGGTAGAAAATAAACAATTTTCAATGGTACTGTTTAAATGACTTTTTGGTTTAAGAACTGTTTGTCTTTATTGGAGAGATTCAGGAATCCGTGTACCGTCTTTAAACGCTCATCCCACTAGATGGCAGAAGAGCATCATAAAATGACGTCGCACGAGCATAATTAACAGCGGGCCAGTTCTTCATTAAACTGTTTGTACCTGCTATTAGTTTTGCACGGCATGGAGGTACTTGGGGCACTGCATTGTGCAATATTCCAGTCGCCTTCTTAGGAGCTAAGTAAGATAGTTTTTTTTTTGCACTGCCACGTTCTTGCCTTTTTAACCATTTATAGTTTATTACAGGTTGTAGTGTGCATGTATTAGGGTGGCCAACAGGCATGGGTGCAAATTCACGACGGTGAGTGTAAAAATTCAGGACAGAGGGTCAGAATTCTGGACAAAAATTCCAGACAGGAGGACAAAATGCAGTACAACACTTCGGGACAAAAGGTACGTTTTACAGACACATCAGAGGAGGTCGCACAATAGTATATAAGTAAATAGACAACCACTTAAGTACAAGTCAAAATAAGTTCATTTTAGGTTGAGACAATCGTGCACATCAGCTTTGAGCAACTTTGCAGGTTTTTTTCTGGTATTTCATATAATAATATTTTTTTTATATGGTTACTGCACTTGGTTGTCCAGTCTGATATTTTGTTTACAATTCATGGTCCTGGGCAGGCATGTTAGGTGAGAGAAATGGTTGGGAAGATCTGCTCGGATAGACATTGTGAGATGTAAAATGGCACGCATAGGATGCAGCTAATCCGGTACTGCAGTGCTGGATTAGGGTGCAGTCCTTCCAGTGACCAGCTTTATTTGTCAGATCGCTTCAAACATTCCATTTCTGTTCAGCTGGTGATGACTGGTATAGGGGCTGGTATAGTAGTGAGTGATGAATAAGACCCATAGCGGAGAGGTCTTGTATGAGGGTGAGAGCATTAAGCAAAGAAAAGGGAGTTATTAACCAGACTGCATGAGCTATAAATGGCTGCACACTGCTGAGTGTTATTGTATTATTGTGGGTCAGAGTGGTTAGATAGGAGTTGAAATTACTATATTATGCCCTGTCTAGCCATATATCAGCCCTACTATTTTTTGCTGTATATTGGAAATAGTATACTGATTGGGCTGTTTCATTTCTGTGAGCTTTAAACTGCAGATTTTCATAGATGCACAAAAGTGCTACAGACTAGAAACGGAACACTGAGGCATTATTGAAGGGCAGAAGGAGGCACTGTTTTTTACAAACCAAACATTTTCTTTTGAAATGGAAGCAAAATATCCTCATGCAGTTTTACTGATAAATCTATATAGTGCAGAAATACTAATGTGTGAAAATTTGGTTCCAGATGTGTCATTTGAACATCACCAAGTAAAGGATCTTGATTGTTTTGATCCTATTAAAAATCTATTTTCAGCACACTTCTGAATTACAAACAAGTGGTCCATTTGTAGTTTTGTAACTGATGATATATTTTGAAACATTTGCACAGTTTATTTGCAGATATGTAAAAGTTATGTGTTACAAACAAACTGCCAGGTAACAGCCTTTGTTTTTGCACCCCCAAGAAATTTGGAAAACATGATGCATTCAGCAACACATTTGTCCGTATATATCAATTGTATTAGCCTCTAAAGCATAGTAAATAATTACTTTACTGTTCACCAGGATACAACAATCTTTATTCGAGCTCTGTTATGATTCCCTCACTATCACCAACAGTGCATCTCATCTCTCCACAGCCCCTCTCTCCCATGTATATGTTTTAGAGCCCTTCCCGTACCAGCATAAATGTCTGAGCACTTTACATCTCACACACACACACACACATACAGAACATGAATCATATGTTTGTAGATCAGTGTATAGAACATGTTACATAAGGCAAAGGGCACTACAGGGTGTAGGATGCACATGGCGCCTATACTGGTAGGTATTTTTTAAGAGTGCTTGGTCTGAAGCAGCACAAACTCAGGATTTGGAACATAAAACCTTGATTAGGGTTAACTTTAATGAAAATATATTCCCATCCTAACAAGCCTTTTTTAGCAACAGCAAGAAAATGAAAGACTGGGAAGTAAACATGACTTTGTAACCTGTATTATGCAGCTTGCATGCAGCTCTTTGATGGCAGTTGATTGCTCACTGTGCTAGATTATGTATGTAACTTATGAACTGCACAGTAACAAAAGAATCTCAGTGTAAAATGTAGTAACTGACTGAGATCTACACATAAAATACTATTCTTTGATAAGCGTGGTACAGATTCTTTGCAGCAGTCATATTAACCCTCTGTGCTACCTTAGATGATTCAAAACTCCCCTCTCGCACCTGAAGGTACATTGGTCACCAGACATTGGTGAACCATACCTGAAGAGAAGGGAGGCTGCTTTTATTGTTGCCTGGAAACTGCTGGATATACGAGGAAGTGCCAGCCCACAGTAACAAAACCGCCCCAGCCCCCACCTTTCCAGCCTCCCAGGGAAACAACTGATGCCCAGTCCAGCCAGTCCGGCCTTGCTACCACCCTCCAATGGTGCCCCTCATCTTCACATAAACTCTCTCTCATGTGTTTTTAATTTCTTTTATAGTGCTACTCATCTCAAGGTTGTAGGGCAAGGTGTCAGAGTGTGTTGCATCACACACACATTATAAAGAGACAATGACTCCTAAATGTAAAACTCAATGTATAGGAAATGTTACTTAAGGTAATGGGGGCTACAAGGTGTAATACATTTTTCATCCATCATTTCGTTTTGAACCATTCATCCTATCCTTCCATCTGTGTGCCCATCCATATCCAAACATATTCAACCATTTGCAAACCTATCCATCATGTATCCTTCCATCCATCATTTCACTCATTCACCCATTATCCATCCGTCCACCCTTTCACCCTATCCATCCGTTCACTAATCCATTTACTACTCCACCCATCCATGCACTTATCCATCCAGCCATTTACCCTTTCACTCATCCACCCATCCTTTGACTTACTCATCCATCCACCCAGTCACTCATCCTTCCACCCATTCACTCATTCAGTCATCCATCCATCGTCCCTTTCTCTCTCTCCATCCCCCTATCACTTAGCCATCCATCCTTCCATCCACATACCCATCCATCTACTCATCCACTCATGAATCCATCCATTGACCCTATCACTCATCCACCCTTTCACTTATCCATTCATCCATTCTCTCATCCATCCAACCTTTCACTCCTTCACTCATCTATTCACCCTTTTGTCCATCTACCCTCACTTTCACTCATTCATCCATCCTTACTTCCACCCTTTTACTCATCTGTCATCCATTCACCCTTTTACTTATCAATTCATCAATCCATCGACCGTTTCACGCATCCATCCACCCATTCACTCGCCCATCATCCTCCCTTTCCCTCATCCATCCATCCTTTCACTCATCTATCCACCCTTTCACTCATCTATCCACCCTTTGACCCATCAACCCATACATCCATCTATTTACCCTTTTTCTCATTATCCATCATACACCCATTCACTCATCCATTCATCCTTTTACTAATCCATCCAGCCATTCACACATTCCATCCCTTACTTACTCACTCACATTTTCATACTAATTATGAGTTGAGCCTTTTTCTGCAGAGTTTAATACAGAAGAGGTCCGTTAAGAACTTCACCGCTGCTGTAGTTCCTAAATCAAGGGGTGGGGCGGGGGAGGGTTCACTATGTCCCTGCACATAGACAATCTGACAACTTGGAATTTATGAGTCATGCATGATGCACAGTGCCAGGACGTGAGGTGACTGTGACATGGTGTTGTTTCCAGGGCTTTAAGTGAGTTGAAGAATCTTGGGGGTCTCCCCAAAGAGCTTGTCCGATGTAATTAAGGGCTGGCTTAAAAATCATAATCTAGAAGTTTGTGCTTAGCATAGTGTGCTGTCTGACTGGTATTCTGCAACTTCTGTTATTACATCCAGATATATAATGTATTACACCTACAACAAGCCAGGACTATTGGCTTTGTCAATGGTTGTTAGTTGCATAAAATAAAAAAGCAGAAACTATGGCTTCTTTGTATATAATATTGAAAATGCTTCAGTTCTAAAATTATGAGACTGTGAATAAACTATAACCCCTTTTTAGGTCTCGCCTGAGCCAGCGCGCAAGCGCGGCTCAGCGAGGCTTCTATTGAGGACTTTCAACTCTTATTTTTTTTTTCATCACAAGCTATTGGTTTTGCGTGCATCTTTCTAAGAAAGACAGCACGCAATTGGCCAAAGGCGGGTGCATGTCCCGCCTTCTCTCTCTCCTGGCCTAGGAAGCTCGGGAGAGAGCAGCAGTGCGGCCGGGTGCCAGCTGCATACCTCACATTCCTTGCAATTCGCGCACACAGCGCTTGTTGGGAAATGTTTAATTCCAGAGCCTTTTGCTCTCTGGTGCCAGCAGTGGCACGCAGGGGCCATCTGTTTTTAATTAGCAGCGACCCGCAGGGGCCATCTGTTTTTAATTAGCGGCGCGCATTGTGCCTTCCGTTTTGGGTTCGCGCGGCCACGCTTGTTTTGTAATCTCTTACTAAAAAGACTCGCTTTTGGTTATTGAATTCTTTTTTATAATTGATCAATGTCTATTGAATTTCTGTCCAAGAGAACATGGCATGGTCCAGTTGGGAAGCTCCATTCGAAGCTGGGACTCCTTGTTCCGAGGCTGAGTGAGTGAATGAGTGAGACCAGTTGATACAGCTGAGCGCACAGCACGCCCGCTCTGCCCCCATGACTGTCCTCCGCCAGCCCCCTTCAAGAACAGCAAATCTGGGAGTGGGTGCTTTGCATTTTGCGCCTGTAGAAGCTAGTAGGATAGCTAGACAAACTTGCATTTCTGCTCAGGGTGGAGGCGCCCTGCACTCTCCTGGGTTCTTGTTCTGTTTTGTGGCAACATCTTAAAGTATATACACAGTAGCTGCTTCCCAGTGCTTCTCAGTCCCTTCTAGTTTAATCTGCACTGATTGGCTGCAACCCACACTTCCCGTCTTAGGTACGCGTTGTATTGGCCCCTCCCTCACAGCAGCGCATCTGATTAGAATTCTATGGCACCAGAAATCAAATTTCCTCTCTTTGCTTAAGTACTGAATGTTATTGGTTTCTCGACCACAGAAGGATGAAAGGCAAAGTTAATCCTGCTAGTGTGCCAATCTGCAGATTAGCACAAAAGCCTCAGCAGTAAATTCTAACCCCTGACTTTCATTACCAGTTTAGATAAGTGGATACGAACATGAGCCTGCCAGTTCGCTCTGTGATGGGCAGTGGGAAAGGCGTTTTTACTCTGATTGGTGCAAAGATATGTGCGTTGAAGGCGCTGTATAAATCGCCAGTTCCACTTGAGTGCGGAATGAAGGAGGGATGCCATACCCAGTGATTCAGTAGAACATAGCAGAAGTGCATTCGCCTCTTCTCCTGCTGCAATGCGCTGGGCACCAGTAAAATTGAGTACAACTATACAAATGCACACGCCCCTTCACCCACTGCAATGCCCGTGACGCGCCTCTTCACCCACTGCAATACCCTTGTACCATTAGATATATCCCAAGTGCACATGCTTCTTCGATCATTGTAATGCCCCTGCACCAGTAGAATAGAGCAGAAGTGCACACGCCTCTTCGCCCACTGCAATGCCCCTTGCACCAGTGGGATAAAACACAAGTGCACGCGCCCCTTCGTCCGCTGCAATGCTCAGTGTACCAGTAGAATATAACACAATTACATGCGCCCCTTCGTCCGAGGAATTGCTCAGTGCACCAGTAGAATATAACACAAGTGCACCCGCCCTTCGCCTACGGCAATGACTTGTGCACCAGTAGATATAGTACAAGTGCACGCGCCCCTTCGCCTACTGCAATGCTCAGCACAACATTAGAATATATCACAAGTGCACTGCACCAGTAGTAGTAATATCACAAGTCCAATCGGCTACTCGCCCATTGCAGTGGCCACTGCACCAGTACATTTGGCACATGTGCATGCTCCCCTTCGCCCACAGCAATGCCTTGTGCACCGGTAGATATAGTACAAATGTACGCACCCCTTTGTGCACTGCAGTGCTCCGTGCACCAGTAGATACTTGCAAGTGCACCGTCCCTTGACCCAGTGCAGAGCCATGCACCAGTAGATGTAACACAAGTGTACGCGCCCGTTCGCCCACTGCAGCTTCCTGTGCACCAGTAGATATAACACAAGTGCACACGCTGGTTCTCCCACTGGCAACTGTAGTACCCCGTGCACCAGTAGACTATAGTAGGCCATAGCACAGGTGCACGTGCCCCTTCGCCCACTGCAACCTCCCGTGCACCCGTGGATATAACACAAGTGCACGCACCCCTTCGCCCACTGCTGTACGCTCATTTTCTGGCCCGCTTCTCAAAGCCCCTTGTTAGGCAGCAGTTAATCTGATGCACAGTTAGCACTGGAGAATGTGCGTGGGCCACAATGCGAGGGAGCGGTATTACTGCCTGTTGCCAAGTCAGGGCGTAGAGTAGAAGTCACTGCTGGAGAGAGGGTGAGGATGTTAGCTGGGGCACCCTTAAACATACACGGAAATCTCAGGCTTTCGTTCCGCCCTCGCATAAAGTTTGAGTATAACCTTTGGGTTTTAAGAGAGTGAACTAACAAGGGTGCCTTCAGACAAGCAGAAAACGAAGGCCTCTTACAGTCGCGGGTTGGTAGCTAAAGGAAGCCATACTTGGGGTGAGGTGGGTCTCTCAAGCTCATGTGCCCGGTGCAACTGCACCTGCTGCTCTATTGACACCGCCACCCTGCATTCAGTTCGGGAAATATTTTCTCAAATCCACCCACATTTCCATACAATAGCTAAAATCATATTGTTTTCTGTATTAACAAGCATTGGCATGGCCAATAGGTCTCGCCTTTGGGACCTTATACGTGTTTAGCCATGCAACAGTTGATGTTGTTGCACCAAGGATATTGTGCTGGATTACGAAACACTTATAAGTTCCCAAAGGCGAGGCCTATTGGCTATGTCATTGCTTGTTAACTTCTTCCGCTGGCTTCTGAACTGGATTCTGTAAATTTATTCCATCTAGTGAGGTGCAACATTTTTCTTTTTGTACATTTAAAAGAGAATACCCTGCCCTAGACTGATGCAGGAGGAGGACCACCACATGCTTTAACAGCCCAGTCAGGCCCATTGTCATTCTGTGACAATCAGCCTCATACAGAATGACAATGGGAGGGTGGGGCTGCTCTTGTGCTCAGAGGAAGAGTGGAGGCGGCCCCATCAGGGAGTTTGAGGCTTCTCGCAGGGGAACAGTGCTGTTCGCCAATGCCCAATATTACGGACAAAAGGCGTCCGTAAAAAGGTATATCAGCGACAACGGACGTGAGATTCAAATCACGGACAGTCCTTGAAATTTACAGACAGTTGGTCACCCTAGCATATATGCAAGAGCTGTTGTTGCTGACTGGACTCCCAGCAAATGATAGGGGTGAGGCAGTTACACTTTCTCACCACTGTTGCTATTTTCAGATGTTTTGCCCTTTTTTATGATGATTGTATTTTGAGATCGATACTTTCTTTATATGCAGTAGGCCCACAACTGCTGCAGACACGGGAATATTATTGAAAATGTACCCCCCCTGTTTGACACCAAAAGTCCCATGAATTGATCTAGAATTTTGGATATGTTTCTAATGGTCCCGCGCTCAAGACTCCTGACCTCTAATGATATCCAACGAGTACACGTCCTTGGGCCTTTTAAGTGTATGCACATGATGGCAGCTTCTATAGCAGTCTTCTCCTCTAGAGTGGTATTGGAACTGCTCTGTGCTAACTCGGACCTATTACGAACTACTGACATAGATAGCGTCTCAAGACCAGATAGACCAACTTCACTCTAAACTCCTGATTTGGAAAGAAGCTAACCTTCACTTATTGCGCCATCATATAAGCTCCATATGACTTTGATGAGCAGCTACAAGATGCTTCTCTAATCAGAATCGAAGTATGTCCCAAGGGAAGATGAATACTTTTTTGGGTTCAGTCGAAGACTAAATTCACGAAGTAGAGAAAAACTGATCTTGGCTTTCTTGGGCCCTCAGCTTCGTACAAACAACAACCACATGTATTTTAGTATAGTGGAATCATTCTGATTTCTCTGTAGACTCACTAAAACGTCATCTCCTCACCCAGTCTGTGGATACAATTTTCTGTCTTCAGGAAACCTGGCAGAAAAATAGGTTTGACCTAAAAGGCTACTTCGCGGGTCCCAAACAAGCTGAAAATTCTAATAGAGGGCAACCAAACGGTACTTTACTAGCAGTTGGCAAGCTTCAAAGCGAAGTAACATACCAACTCAATAACAAATACTTGCTAGCAGTGAAGCTTGGCGTAGAAAGTGCTGAATGGAATCGTTGTTTATCTCTTGTAACAGTTAATGTTTACATTTCACTCCGTAAAATGCATGACAAATCCTTAATAAATGTTTCTGGGCTAATTACTGAGGTAAAATGTATTGTACAAACTTTATTTGTGGTGATCTGAAAGAAAGATCACAAGCCTCTTAATGGACGTAAGAAGGCAGAAAATGAATGGTTTGTCCCTGAAACAGAATCTCCAATGAATAGTAGAACAGATAGAAGGGAAACCCTTGTATTTGGAGATGATTTCATAAAAATGTTATTTAATACGTAATTTTCACACAGAGGAAGATAGTTCCGCAGAATTCACCCAGAGAGGTTAATGGTTCTGTATCTGACTTTGTAATAACCGCCATAGAATTTTACGTCCTCTTTGAAGGCATGAAGATTGTTCCCACTGATTTGTATAACCATAAACCTGTTAGATAGCACTTTAAAAATCAATCTAAGAGAATCCAGAGTGAAACCTTGAAGGAAGGAAGGATAGAATAGCAATATTAATTGGACACAGACCCATCTACTGAATGTGCAGGAGCTTGTTGCTTTCACTTCACATACTTAATTTTACGAGTAGCAACTGTGACTATACAGGGAGTCTTTGAAATTACGATTGCGACTCTGGCCCTTTAAAAACTCTATGGTTAGTGAGGCAAGGAAGGTCAAACACTTGTACAGGCAAGATGGTGCATTGGTTGCGTCTCTTTATCTGCAAGATTTCCTCTTTCAGAACCCAAGGGATCCTGCCGTAATGGGCACGAAATCCATCCATGCACTTCTATACATAGGCAATGTAATCATCTTGGACCTTGCCCCAGTTGACCGACATCGAGGCTTAGGCACTTAACCAGGGCATGCAGAGAAACCCTCTTGTTGAAAAATAAGCGTCATGAAAAGTAAAGTCGTAACCTCCTCTTCAAGCAAAAACCTTTAAGAGGATGCTCGGTAAAGAATCCCTTGAGGCAGTTTCCAACTATACGTGCTTGTGCATGGTTCTTTGCAGAAACATATCTGTTAACCTGCATATGCAGCATTTGACAACAAAAGCATTGGGGACTAATCAGTCCTTTTACAGATAATTAGGCAGAAGGCAAAGGCACGCTTTACATCTGTTACAGGTATAGCTACAATAAGGAAGCACTTGCAATGCAACCAGTCTCGCCTTTGGGACCTTATATGTATTTAGCTATGCAGCACATTAGCCAGGGTGCTGAAACATCTACTGTTCTTTAACATGGAGGGAAAGTAAGCACCAAACTGTGTGATATGCCAGGTATGGGACCACATGGATAGAAATAATGCCTTTCAGAGGGAAATGGTATAGTCCAAAGCTCTGTTTTTAATATAAAATCAGGGCCTTCTGTGGTCATATCACTGAAAATACAGGATTTAAAAAAAATATTATCGTCTACGGGTGCTCGTGGAAGACCATTTCTATGGACTTGAATTTAGAGAATGCTAAAGTGATTCTGGTATTTTACTGACCTCTGATGATCATTTTCTATCAAGAAAGTTAAATAGACGCAGTTGCCAGAAAAATTAAAAAAAGAAAGTCCCTCAGCAGAAAGCAATTCTGTTTTTTTTACTGACCTCTCCTGGTCGTTTTGCTATCAAGACAGTTAAATAGAGGCAGTTGAATAGAAAAAAAGTCCTTAAGCGGAAGCAGACAAGTCTTAGTACTGATCTCCAGAGCCCACAAAGTACATACACATATATCAGTATATACTAAAGTATATACAAGCGGTTTCGAATGCTGGACCTAAAAACCACCAACTTCGAATCATAACGAAAGAGTGTGTAAATGTTAATAAACTTATTTTTTCAATAACATTGATACCATACTAATGAAAGGGATGGGCGGTCTTGATCAATCCATCCATTGAAAGCAATTTTCTATGACGTAGGGTAAGTTAGTTGCTATTTTAGAGAGCTAAGGGAGCCATACATACATTAGGGGTGTACAGTTTGCCACTCCTCAAGTAAGTCCCTCTGGGCACTAATAGGGGAATACTTATCACAAATTTCATGCACCACCTCTAAATTTCTTACTAAATTTACCTTTGTCTACTTGGCTAGAGCTCACTGTTGGGTGTTCTACCCTGTCATAAAGTTCATGGCCTTGTAGCTAGCTGGGCCTGGAGGGTGAGAGATGACAGGTGTTTGGAAGCAGGAGAGCACCTTCCCTGATTGACATGACCAGCTCCTTAAAAACTATCTACTCAAAACCACTGACCTAATTGATAGGGTCTCTCCTGTTATCGTCTTTGAAGTGTGTGTGTGTGTGTGTGCTTGCTAGCCTGCCTGCTTACTTGCTTGAGATCCTCGGCGCCAATAGGCTCCACTTCTCTCTGGAGTCTTTGCCTAATCCCTTGTCCTGTTTCCTCAAGTGGCCTCTTCTTCTTCTGCATGGATGTTTTTCTGACTTATCCCATAGCCTGTTCTCACATGTCAAAAATACCAGTAAGTATTAGCCACGCCAATCTATTGGCTTTGTCAATGTTTTTTTGTTACATGTTGCACAGCAGCACATGCTGCTTTGCAGCACAGCTTGAAGTCAATCGAAAAAAGCGCTATGATGGGACCTGCATTGACTGCACCATATCACTTTTTTGTAAGGCCATGATGCATGTGCTGTTGAAATCAAGCTTCCTGTTGTGAGTTTGAAGCATGCTATTTCCTGGGCTTCTCCCTCGTCTACTTAGGACATACAAGAAAAGGGAGAAGCTGCTCAGGAATCAGAGACACTTTGATAGGCTTCCCAATTATTATATGTAATTTATGATACGTAGCGCTTTCTTACTACTTCCAAAGCCCAGACACCTTTTTGTGTTGTTGAGTAAATGGATACTTTTTATGTGGCGCTTATATATAGTATAATCCAAGGAGGGAGTGAGAAGTGATACAGGGTTCGCTCACCTTCCCAAACATCTAGCCATTCAAAACCCACAAGAGAGAACCCTTCCCGTGCTTAGCCTATCTCTCTGTAGTCTTTCAAGGGGTTAAAAGGACTCTTCCCCCACTGGGATTCCAAGTAGCATGCTTCATCATGGAGTCCTCACCCAGATGTCTAATGTATCCGGGTGGGCTCAACCTTGGTTGCCAATATAGCTCTTTGGTTATTGGGTGGGATCCTACATTTAAAATAGTCTTGTTTCCAACCTGTCGATCGCGAGCTGTCAGTGGCTCATAGACACCAGCTCATTTTTAAATCTGCAAAGGGTCACATTTTCCTTTTAAAGTTAAGGGAAGGCTGTGTTTATTTTACATTATTCGCATCAGGCGGCAGATAGCCAGGCCTTATAATGATTAGTGCTCAGTCAGATTTATGACCAGGCTGGACTGAGGTATTTAACTCTTAAATAAAAGTCCTTGTGAACTCAATATTAGAACTGAGAACAAAATGATGTTTCTTCTTGTTTTTTTATATGGGAGAATATTAAAATGAAAAGTTAAACCTTCATTTTAATGTTCTTCTATTTCAAAGTGTCAGCAGGCTTCTTGCTCCCAAACATTGTGCCACATTTATTACTGAAAAATATTTCTATTCGACATTAAGTCGTATTGTTTTTCCCACTTCAATTAAGCAAGCTAAGCCTCTCTAAATTCCTCCCATTTAAACAAATGGCTGTATTTTTTCGGTTATGAATATGGTACCATGTGTCCAAACCACTGGGATCAAGATACCTGGTGTTTGTAAATGCCCCACTTGGAAATGGAAGAAAATTTAAATGATGAGTTTCACGAAATCTGTGTAAACAAAGTTGACTCTTCTCTTCAGTTTAATTTTCTCCCATTTCAAAGTGCCGCCTTACACACAGCAGGCATCTTGCTTCCAGTGGCTGGTAGACATGGTGCCATATTTGAAACTGAAAAATACAGCCATTATTTTAAGTGAGAGAAATCTAAAGTGCAGAAAAAAATGCCCCAAATTATGAACAATTTTTAGAGCACCTTTTTTTCCACTTTAAATTTCTCCCATTTAAAACAAATGGTTGTATGTTTGCGTTGTACCTTTAACGGGGCCACATATGGTGAAAGGAATGTCCTGTGCCACAAAAACATAGGTCAAAGGCTCCCAGTCACCCATATACAAATATCTCATTCACATGCACACATGTCCTTACATTCCCAAAGACCACGCGTTCACTGACACATGTGGCAACCCTGTAATAGTGTCCCTAGTCAAAGTACTTTGTTCAAACCTTAGTATCTAGCTCTGGACTTTAGGCTTAAAGTCAATAATGCTGGGCGTGGGTGTGTCTAGTAGCAATACGCAAGCTGTTTAGCCTTCAGTAGCTCACAATGATTTTCACTGATCAGAAATAGCACTTACTACAGAAAAGGTTGGAGACCCCTGGTCTAGGGTGACCTGAGGGTTAATTGTATTTTCAAGGGGCACTCTGACATAGTTCAAAACAGGTGGGGATACACTAAGGAAATTATTATCCTCTGTAACCCTTGATCTGGATGTTTCAGCCATCCCAGCAGTGCCTCACTGGGTTAGTTGGTTTTCGTCAGGATCCTGTTAGTATCCTATTTATGTGCATTCAATTGTGAAACTTCTGTTCACCATACTCATGCCTGTCATACATACTGATCCATTTGGTCTCTATATTCGCATATCTTTTGTAGTGTCCTATTTAGAGCTCCATGAGGGTAAGGAGGCAGGTGGACCTTGTTGTCAAACTTTCATCAAAGGTCTCTTCCCAGCCATAAACCTATTTGGTTCCTCTTTCCCCCACAAATGCGGTGGAAGTTTAACAACTGAATGCACACAAATAGAATACAGACAGGCATTGTTTTGTTTCTTATATTTTGAAAAAGAAAATCCCCCTTTGGGATTTTGTTTTTGAATGAAAAAAAATGTAACCTTGACGATGGGTCTGTCAAGCTTGACGGATTCATGTAGTAAAGTTACAATGCATTGTCTGGAACTGCTATGATGGCTGTTCTGGTCAATGCTTGAAATATCTGCTGGGCTGACGGACATTTCAAAAGTTGCCGGTCTGCACCACCGTCCGGGCAATGAAGTAATGTTCTCTGTTGCCCCGGTAAAGGAAGGCCAACCTCCCAAATTTAAATCTGTCTTTTAAGTCCCAATCCACCACAGGAATACACGTTTAAATCGACACAGGACTTCAGAGGAGGCACTTAATGCCTCACAGGGTGTTGGGCATAGGCAAATAGCAGAGTCCAGTCGAGGTCCATTTGCAACTGCTCAGCTGGGTAATTCCATGAAAAGGCCTCAGCTTGTTGTATTCCTGTAGCTTAAACAGGAGGTCAACCCTTTCATCCTTGAAGTCCCCTTCTTTGCCCTGGGTACAAGAAGGAGCAGGACATGCAGGGCTCCACACAGGTCAAGGACAGTAGGTCCAGTCCTCTACTTTTCTTCCTCCTGTCCAGAATGTTCTCTAGTGGGTGCCTGGAGATGCCATATGCATGCCTGGCACTAGCTAGTGGTTGGAAATTACTCCTTACCACACCCTAACCAAATGGGGTGAAAGTTCCTGGGGCCTACCCCATCCACTTTGGGCATTTTTAAGAAAGTCTTTGGCTACACACAACTTGGGCTCTGAGCTGTGGGTGTGTTTAGGGGGTGTACCATGGTAATCCTAGTTTCCTTCCACATGTAGCACTAACATTCAGTTTGAAGCAAGTACTGTACCCACAACAAACCCAGAGACAGAAGTCTGGTAGGACAAAATCAAAGTCTTTTAGCAGCCGGACAGTAGATCCACATGGATTGTCTTGGCAGACTGTTCTCTTCCTTTCAGGTGTGCCCCAATAGACCAGAGATGCAGTTTTTGATACCTAACCATGATTTGACCCTGTAGTATCAAAAGAAATTCCCACAGCCCACACCTTGTATCAGTAGTCATCAGTACTCATTTGGGACAGCCTATTGGTTGCTCCTAGGGGACGTTTCACACCTATTCACAGGTATCCAAGTCTAATTACTGGCTGGGAGAAGCTAGAGAGCTAATGTAAGTTAGTCTCCAGGAACTTGAGGTGAGGAAAAAGGTGAATTTCTAAAAGTAAATTTTCTTTAATATTTATGAAAAATTCAACTTCACTACTGAACTGGATTCTTAATAAATATTAAAAACTGTTGTTTATTTTTCTAGCTGGTCCCATTCATGAGGAAAAAGTATTAGGACTTTCATCTGAACTCTTTATTTTCTTTTTACATAAGACAGCTAGGCCTGCCTCAGTTAAAAATCGCTTTTGGGTGCTAGTCACAGTAGAGACATGTTAACATTACATTTTTACATGTTCTACTTTTAAAACCCATCACCATGCCCAGTGGGCGAAAATGTCTATGTTGCGGTGACTTATTAATATTTTAAACGGAAAATCTTACCCATCAAAAGGGTTAATTTTGACAGGTCTTATTGCAGTTTTTACTCTGCTACAGTCAAGCTTCAGTGGTAGGTCTGAAATCATGTTTACACTGCAACTGTAGTCGATGGCATGGCAAGTGCTACAGTCCACTAGTGACATTTAAGTTCCAGGCCCTGGGTACACTTTGTACCATAAGAAGTTATAGTTAAAAGTTTTATAGAGCGCTCGTAGACCAAGCGGTTTCTTGGTGCTGAGGACGGAAGTACGTGAAAAGCAGGGGGGGGCAACCTATTCGGCAAAAGCTTGCAAAAAGAGCCGGGTCTTCAGAGCCTTACGGAAGTCCATGTAAGTAGCAGTGGTCCTAATACTAAGGGGTAGAGAATTCCAAAAGGAAGGAGCCAAAAAGGAGAAACTCATGCCGCCATGTTTCTTCCTTTTACAGCGGGGAATGCACAGAAGGTGTTTAGAAGAAGACCGAAGGTCACGTGTGGGAACGTAAGCCTTAAGTTTTGCGGCTGTTAAGGCAGGAGCTGTGCCGGCTAGAGCCTTAAATATCAAACAGCCGAGTTTGAAAAAAGAGCGTTCGGAGAGACGTAGCCAATGTAATGCCTTTAAAAGAGGGGTAACATGGTAGTGTTTGGGAAATTTGTAGACTAACCTGGCAGCCTGGTTCTGGATTACTTGGAGACGGCGAAGCTCGTATGCCAGAATACCGATGTGCAGAGCATTTCCGTAATCCAGAAGTGATATGACCATGGCAAGCAAGATTAGTTTCAGTGCCGCATTAGAAAAGAAACGAGAGATTTTACGTATAATACGTAAATTGAGAAAGCAAGATGTGACCACTGCACTGATTTGGGAGTGCATGGAGAGATCACTACTGACTTCAATACCAAGACTTTTAACAGAGGCAGAGGTAGGGGGACCAAGAGAAGGGGGCCAGAAAGACGAGGACCAGGGACTGGAGGCACCACTAGTAAGCACCAGATCGGTCTTTTCAGGATTGAGCTTAAGGTGGTTAAAATGCATCCAGTCTCTGATGAAAGTCATAATTGATTGAAAGTTGAGAATGGAAGAAGAGTTAGAAGAGATGTTAAAAATAAGTTGGAGGTCATCGGCGTAGTTAAACACAGTGACGTCCAATTTTTGAAGAGCAGAGATAAGGCGAAGAATGTAGAGATTGAAAAGAAGAGGGCAAAGAGAAGAACCTTGGGGGACACCACAGGTGATATGGCGGGCAGTGGCGGAGAAGCCGGCCAGCTGAACAGCCTGCTGGCGATTCTCCCAGAAGGAGATCCAATCCAGAGAGGATCCCCAAAGACCAGCACCCTTGACACGATCGATCAGGATGTATGATCAACAGTGTCAAAGGTGGCTGACAGGTCCAGGAGGACCAAGGCCTGAAAAGAGTTTGCATTGGCTCCGCATCTAAGCTCATCCAACACAGAGAGGATGACGGACTCTGTGGTATGCGCAGGACGAAAGCCTGCCTGGTGGGGGTGTAAAAAATGGGTATTCTCAATGAAAGAGCTAAGACAAGCTGAAACATGGCTCTCCAGGATTTTCCCCAAAAAAGGAAGCAAAGAAATAGAGCGAAAATTGCAAGGAGAGGACGGATCGGCTTCTGCTTTCTTCAAGATGGGAATTATTTTAGCAGATTTGAAGAGGTCAGGGACCGTCCCCAGTGAGAGGGAATTGTTGAGAAGTGATAACGGGGGATCCGGACAGGCAGAGATCTCTTTTGGTAAGTGACCAGTGCAGCTGTCAGAAGGGGAACCAGATTTGACTTTGGTAAGTAAGGAAGAAAAAGTTTCCCCAGATATCTGAGGGAACTGTTCCAGACGGTAAGGGTTGGAGGGAAGATCAGGGCAAGAGAAGTTAGGTGAGGGAAGAGGGATATTAGCTTTGATTGTGCTGATTTTGTCAATGAAATACTCATTGAGAGAGTTCCAGAGGGCTTGTGAGGGGGGGAAGGCTTGAGGGTGGCTCTTGCAGAAGTTGACAGATCATGGACAATCGAAAAAATATCTGTAGGTGTGTTAGCTGAAAGAAGGATTTTTTAAGTGATTTAGCCTGAAGAATAGATTTCTTATAGTCCTGTAGCAAAGTGAGGTACAGTGATGTTAAAGTAGGGCAATTCCACATCCTCAAATGTCGCTCAGCCTGCCTAAGGGCCAATTTTTTAGATTTTAACCTCGGAGGTAAACCATCTATTGGAATCATGAAGGCGGCGAGTCCTGAGACGTTTTAGAGGGGCGAACTGATCGCACGCTAACGAAAGCCAGTTATTAATTGCGAATGCCTGGGAATGAGGGGAGAGGTCAAGTAGGTTAGGACGTGAGGATGAGAGGGAATAGCAGAGGAGGGGTATGTCCACTCGTCCCCAATTTTGAGCCTAGGTGTTGGAAGGAAGCAGAGGTTTATTAGCCTCCACAAGGTCGAAGAAAAATTAAATAAAGAAGTGGTCAGACCAAGGACATGGGCTGATGGTAGGAGTAGGAATGTGCAAGTTAATTGACCAAACCTGGTCCAGTATATGGCCATGAATATGTGTCGGGAGTGTAGGTGCTGGGAAAGATTCAAATTACAAAGTAGGTCAGTGAATTCTTTAGAGGATCAGAGGGCCAGAAATTGAAGTCGCCCAACACCAATACGCAAGAGTTATTTACAACCAGCATATCCAACAGTTCCTCGTTCCTCGAAGAAAAAAGGGCATGGACTGCGGTGGGCGATTAAAAAAGAACACAAGTTAGAGGGGCAGTGGTGGAGATGGAACGAACGGAGAGAAAATCCACCGCTATAATAGTGGGGAAAGGCATAGGCAGAAACTGGAAATTGGAATGAATGATTATTGCAACGCCCCCTCCGGCTTTCCCATCCGGGCGGTCTGAGCGTAAAATATAGTAAGGGTCAGGGATTGTCGCTAATATGTCAGGAGAGGAATCAAATGAGAGCCATGTTTCAGAGAGAAACAGCTTGTCCGGTTTAACAGTGTCCAAAAATGTAAAAAGTTCACGCTGATGTTTGACTACAGAACGAGTGTTGAGGAGATAGGCTGCCACTGTCTTGGGGGCGGACTGGGCCAAGCGAGGCTGGAAAGGCACAGATGCCGTAACCTGAGGCGGGGAGTGAATCGGCTGGCCTATGTGGAGGGGAAGGGATGCAGTGGGGCTGGGATTTAAAATACCATTGTCTTTGATGCCTAAAAGAATGTGGCCAGGGAGGTCCTAGTTGCCCCGGAGTGCAACTAGTTCTTGGGAAGCATACGCCAAAAAATGAGCATAATACCTGGCCCCTAGCCCCGGCCGGCCGCGGACGGGCGCAGATGGGTTTGCCTTTGGCGCGCCGGGTGCGCGCGTCCGCTGCGCGTGTTCGCTGCGCGTGCGCATGAGCAGGAAATTAAGTAGGTTAGGATGCGCATAGGCTACAGCGCCGACCCCACAGGAAGTGACGCTGAACTCCCCGGAAGCCCTCCGAACAATCGGCACACAGCCACGTCGGACCGGGGCTAGAGGATTAAGCAGGTAAGCGCAGATCGAAGAAATACGTTTTAAAATGTAAATTTCTCACATGCAAAACGATAAAAACAGTCATAAACAGCCGCAGAGCAACTAGCGTCAGCCCTCTGCCACCGGGTAATGATCGTGACCATATACTTAGAACTTATCGCAAAATTAAATATGCTAATTGGGGATTTGCCAAGTTCAACAATGTTTAAAAAGGGAGCACAGACACTTTACTGCTAGTTAGCATTGGTAAAGTGCACTCAGAGTTCTAACTCCAGCAAAAGCTCAATATTGTGACCTGTGACTCTTGTACCTTGATGCATCTGAAGGTCATCAGAGAGTAGGAAGCTATGGCTAAACATCCAGTTGACCATTTATATGTTAAAAGTAATTTGTTATTCTCAGCATTGCTCGACTGACTGCCCCCACACTTTTTGTAATCTGGTTTCGGCTATTCTGTAACAGTGCTTGCTTCAATCAATCAATCAATCAATCCAATCAATCAATCATTCAGTGTCTTGTTGAACGCAGCTACTCACCCATAAGGGTCTCAAGGCACGGGGGGAAGGGACAGAGACACAGGTCTGTCGAAGCGCTGTGGTTCCACTGAAGAGCTGGGTCTTGAGGTCCTTCCTGAATTGAGGCAGTGACGGTGATTGCCTGAGTTGGAGAGGTAGGGTGTTCCAAGTCTTTGCTGCGAGGTAGGAGAAGGATCTTCCTTGCTTAATTTTCTCTGACTACACTTGGGACTGCAATCCTACTTTGCTTTGTTGCTGGTATTGTGGACTAATTGTACTTACCTTAAACACGAATAAAAAGATTTACAAATATAAAAAATCTGAGAGCAGGAGGCAAAGATGTATTTGGCTAACATCCACAAAGAGACTCAGATGTGCTCTGCTTCACCTAAAGGTAAGTTACCCATTAAGGAGCGTTCTCCTAAGATATCTTAATGGAAAGCTCCCTAAATGGTATCTTGCCTATAGGTGATAGGCATGCCTTATTTGAACTGGCAAGAGCTTTTAGTGGACAGGATGTCAGACCACATGATTTTTTTTTCCAGATGTGAATGCTTGACTGGATACGTGTAAACCGATCTTGAAAAGTGGTCTGCTCTCTGTGTTCACTTTACTCACTCCATGGAAGCAACAGTCCCTCTGCATCTGCAGTAGATGGACTCCAACGGCTTCTCTGGAGAGGTTCATGGTACGCTAATGGATATTCCCTTCAATGGCAAGTGAGTTTTAAAGGAGAAACCAGACTCTTCCCTAGATCATTTTAGGGACAGTAGAGCTGTTGCTCATGCAATAGAGCTGCAGTTTCACCAACAGTATGGAAAGTTCTCTGGTTTCTGCAGGGCAGTTCTATTTCACCAGAGTCATCCTTCTCAGTCGATTCGGACATCCTATCATCTGTACAGTCCCTTTCAGGGCATGAGTGGATCTAAGGAATGGTATCACCAGCAGCAGCAGATCTAATCTCCACCATTTGCTTCTGCTGCTTCTAAACCTTTTGGACTCCTGCCCCTGTCACCTTCACCAAATGTCCTGATTTTCTGGTGGTTTGTAGGGGTCTCCCAATTTTTCATCATTTGAGAGTCAGTCATGACTAATCTGCCAGGGCTAGCCCCTACCTCTCACATTTTCCTCTCTGGACTATCCTCTTTTCTTCAGACTGTTCTCCAATTTTCGCAGTGGAAATCCTTGCCTTACTGACCAAAAGGGCCAAAGAAAGGGTGCGTCTGAAAGCGAGAGGCATTTATTGAACAAATGAGGCACAAACATGGGAACTCTAGATGAGAGGTTTCTGTCCTCGCTACTTAGTCCGACTTGGATCCGTGCCATATGAACTTGTTAATTCGCAGGCCAAGCACAAGATTCTGTCCGTGAGCCAAGGACTACTGGCCTGGAACGCGGGGATCTGGTAGGGATCTCCACTTCTCCTGGACACCTATTTTTACCTTTGAGTTCTCTCTGCCCTTAAGATGTTACTTGACGTTCAGGATTTTCAGTTTGTGACGCTACTATTAGAACTGATGACTGCTGATACAGCTTTTTGAAAGTGCTAGTGGTGGTTTTACTACAAAGGTTGAGAGCCAAATATCTCCATAACTGGCTAGTGAAGGTGGAGTCCCTGGCACTGGTCAGGGAACACCTGCAGCAGACAATGACTCTATGTCAAAAATTGTGTGTTCGAGGCATATGGGCTGCAGATCACACACTAGTGCATAGATCGCCATCTGGTGGTGGGACCGGATGATTACACTCTGTTGTTGTCCTGGAATAGTCTTTGTATGGTAGAGGACTCCTCCTCTGGAGCATAGTGTGCATGGGCATCGACTCCATCTTCAGATTGCTTTTTTCCGCCATCGGGCTCGGATATGATTGTCGCTCGGTCCCGGTACGATCTCATTTCGATGCCCATTCCTTGATTTCTACCGTCTGTATCGTTTTCAATCACGACTTCCTTCATACTCTCGTCAAAAAAGCCTGCACTTCTCGATTCCGGCGATCGTCGGGCCGTTGGGCCCAATTGCGCCATTGGGCCTTCGGCTCATGGAAAGAACACCCTTCAAGAAGTGCCCTCAGTGTGGACACAAATTTCCCCACACTGATCTACATGAGGTGTGCAATCTGTGTTTGTCTTCAGAGCACGAGAGCCGAGATTGCCAGGCCTGTGCTTCTTTCCGGTCCAAGAAAATTATCGGGGACCGTCGAGCGCGAAGAGTCATGGCACAATCCTCTTCATCAGCACCAGACCTCATCGTCTAAGAGACTCCAGTCGATCTACACTCCGAAGAAGAACAGCAGTAAGAAGTTGTTGTTTCCGGAGAATAGGATTCATCTTCTGGAGCCGAAGACCAAGCAGACGATGACGATCCCATTCTAGCTGGTCAACAGGTCGTGAGTACAAACGTCGAGCCTGTTCACACCCCCACACCGGGCTAAGCTTCAGTTCCACCTCCACCTCCGGGTCCAGGTGCACACCGATTACAAACTTCGGAAGCCCCTCCTTCCGGCCTCGGCAACGAAGACTACCAAAAAGCCTCTAGGCGACTCAGGCTTGAATTAGCCTGTCGGTCATGAGAAACAAAAAGTCCTTAAAACAAAACTAACTCCGGCACCGAAGATAACCTCGGTACCCAAATCGGTCGAACCGAAAACCAGCTCCATATCGTAACCAAGTTGAACCAGAGTCCACTTCGGCACCGAAACGCACTTCAGCACCTAAAGCTGTCGACCCGAAAAGAGCTTCGGAACCAAAAACTCCGGATCCGAAAACATCCGATCTGAATAAAAAACACCACCAAAGGAAACTTCTGACCTCAAGTCTTCGGAACCGAAACCAAAATCTGCTCCTAAGACAGTAATAGACACAGCTAAAACTTCTAAACAACTTGGCTCCAAGCAAGAAAGGTTGTTGCCAAAAAAGTTTGCGTCCACAGAAGAGCTTTTCCATCCAGATCCAAAACAAAAGACTCTTCTTATTCATCGAAAGACTGGACATGTCATTACTTTGCCTGCTAAAAGGAAGCAGGACCCTCTCACCACACCTCCAGTCCACCTCAAAAGGCACCTCTAAAAGCATGCTCAGACTTCTCCTATAAGGGTACCTTCACCACTTCTAGAGGAACTAGACCTTGACATTTCCCCTGTACATTCACAATTCATCCCACACAGCCCTGCACCAGCAGATGAGGATGAGTATAATTACTCAGGGGGGATAGACGATGAGCAAGCACTAGATGACCCAGATAATATTCTGGGACCATCAAATGATCCTTGGTAAGATTATAATGCACCAGATGCTCCAGACCTCACACAAGATGACGCATACCCTTCTAGGCCATCTCCTCCAGATCACACTATAGGGTTTACACAACTCCTTCATAGAGCAGCAACCTTTCATGGGGTTGATCTACATACTGATTTAGTAGAGGACGACTTCCTTATGGGCACATTATTACCATCACATAAAACCACTACCATCTTACCAATGCCTAAAGGGGTTGTAAAGCATGCATCCAGTCAGGGCCAGGGTAATTAATCCCAGGTTGGAAAAAAGCACAAAGCAGCTCCAAATGACCCAGCCTATATCAAAGGCCAGCTGCCACTAGACTCTTTAGTAGTCTCATACGCCAGGAAAAGAGCTAATTCACAGACAACAGGGGATGCTCCACCCCCTGACAAAGAGTCCAAACTTCTAGATGCTTCAGGTAAAAGCATGATCTCTCAGGCAGCCAACGTCTGGAGAATTGCCAACACCCAAGCTCTATTGGCAAGGTATGATCGGGCTCACTACGATGAGCTTGAAACCCTTATGCAACATTTGCCATACAAATATAAGACCAGGGCTTCTGACTTAATACAAGAAGGTAAGGTCATTACTAATATTTCCTTCCGTTGTGCTTTGGATACTGCTGATACAGCCTCAAGGGCAATAAATACCGGCATACTTTTACGTAGGCATGCCTGGCTGTGCATCTCTGGTTTCAAACCAGAGGTACAAACCAGTATTCTTAACCGTTTAGGTTTAAAGCATTTTATTAAGACAAAAGAACACGGGGAGAGGGAACAGGAGGTTAGGGTTACATACAGTACAATAAGAGAAAAATCGTAGTATCAGGAACGTGCTCGTGGAATAGTTCGTTAGGCCAGAGGAAAAGCAATAGCAGATGAAAAAAATGAAATGCAATTAATATCTCCACTCTGTGCATATCCAGCACCCCAAATCTGATCAAAGAAGGCAATGAAAGTGACACAAAAAAGCACAACCCCTCCCCCTCTAGAACCCCCGCCCCAAAGAAAAAACCAACTCCCCAACCCCCCCGTCCAATGTCCCATTACCAGTACCACCCGCCCCAGAGCCACACCCCCCCTCACTAGGAACCCGCCCCCCACTCATTCTAGTCTGCCGGAGTCGCCGGCGGCGTCAGCCTCAGAAGCCTGAGGTACCTCGGGCAGGTGAGCTCCCTGAATTCGGTGGTTAACAGCGCAAGGAAGGGTTGCCACAGCTCATCAAATTGATCTATCTCCCCCGCCACCGTGAGCGACAGTTTCTCCATTCCCAACACGTACCAGAGTCTATGTAGCCACCCAGTAATGGAGGGGACAGTGGTAGTGCGCCAATGGATGAGGATATTCTGGACCGCAGACCCCAGCGCGATCGCGATTTGCCTACCCCTGCGGGACTTCAGCGGATACATTAGGCAATTAGGGAGGCCCAGCAATACATACGCCGGAAAGCGCGGGAGCTCAATTTCAAAGTGCTTATCCACCTCATCCAGAACCTCCTTCCAATAGGCGGTCAGCAAGGGACAATCCCAAAGAATATGTGAGAGGGTCCCCACCTGCCCGCAACCTCTCCAGCACCCCTTATCAATGTGCCTATTCATCTCATACAGTCTCTCTGGGGTGTAGTACCAGTATGTGGACACCTTGGTAAATGTCTCCGTAAGGCCGGTATGGTACGCAGAGTGTCTTGCCCGGTGTGCGATCTGGTCCCATTCCTTGTGGCTAAGTGTCCTGCCCCGTTCCCTGTGCCATCGTTCCCTCCCCGGGTTGTAATAGTGGAACGGTGGGGGCTGTAGATGCTTATAAAGATCAGTAATCAATTTAGCATCAGAGGTACGGGTCACCAGCCACCGCTCATACGGTGTAATTTGACGATCAGTGGTGTCCCGCACCTGGGGCTGGAGGGCCCAATGTCGGACCTGCATGTAACGTAGTCTATCCAACTCCGTCAGGCCGAACTCCTGCTGAAGCTGCTGAAAGGGGACCACGCCTTCCGGCCCATAGACCTAAGAGAGCGCCCGACAGCCCGCAGTCCTCCAATGGGAGAAAGCGCCCGGCTCCATCCCCGGGGAGAAGTCAGGATTATCCACTATGGGTGTAAATGGTGAAGGGAAAGTGGTAAGGTCTCGGGCCTCGCAGACTGCGTCCCACACCCTCAAGGGAACCCGTGTAACGAAAGAAGCGTAAAGGTTGGGGGGGCGGTGAGCGCGGCGCAAGAATGGAACCTCCTGTAGGGTGCGGCCCGCCACCGCTTGGTCCTGAAAAAGCCAATGTTTATCGGACTCCCACCTGCTCCACTCCACAAGGTAACGTAGCTGCGCCGCCTGAAAGTACTTACGGAGGTCCGGAATACCAAGGCCCCCCGCCTCCGGGGCAAGCGTGGAGAGAACCCTCTTCATCCGCGGCTTGCGGCCGTGCCAGACAAAGCGGGAGATGTCGGCCTGCGTTTGTCTAATCCAGCCCACTGGAGGCTGGAGAGGTAGGGCTCGAAAAAGATATAGTATCTGGGGCAAGACCGTCATCTTAACCGCCGCGATCCTTCCCAGCCAGGATAGTAGGCCCTTACTCCAGCGGCCGAGCTCCTCTCTGATCTTTTTACTGAGAGAATTGTAATTGGCCGTCACCATCGCTGGCAACGTGGGTGCCAGTAGGATCCCTAAGTATGGTACAAGAGATGATGACCACTGCATAGGGAAGAGTCGCTGGAGGTCCCTCCTAGTGTCCGCATTCAAAGGCACATCTAAAGCCACCGACTTGCTCATGTTCATTTTAAAGCCGGCCACACGTGAAAAGGCATCCAACTCGTGGATGCAGGCGGGCAAGGACCTCCTAGGGTCGTCCCGGGTCAGCAGGACATCGTCCGCATAGAGGCTGACCGTATGGACATACTGGCCCATCCTGATCCCAATAGCATCCGGATTGTGGCGGATCCTCTGGGCGAATGGCTCCATGTAGAGAGCAAAGAGGAGTGGAGAGAGGGGGCAGCCCTGCCTCGTACCGCGCTCGATTGCAAAACCACGGGAGCTGCACCCGTTGACTCGCACCGACGCTGAAGGATACTTATAGCAGTTGAAGACCATTGTGCGGAATTTATCACCAATTCCCAGTTTCCTGAGGACCAGTTCGAGATACGGCCAATGAACTCTATCAAAGGCCTTCTCAGCGTCCACTGCTAGCAACATCCGCTCCCCCGGGATCCGCGAAGCCTTCTCTAAAACGTGCGTCACCCGCTTGGTGTTGTCGACTGTCTGCCTGCCGGGCACAAAGCCAGCCTGGTCCGCCTCAACCAAACCGGGGAGGTGCAGGGCCAGCCTGGACGCCAGAATCCCCGTGTACAGCTTGAGGTCGACATTGAGGAGCGAGATGGGCCTGTACGAGCCGCATAAAGCCCGGTCCTTCCCGGGTTTCGGAATCACCGAGACCGTCGCACTCAGGAGATCCGGTGGGATGGCTCCCGGGTTCGGAGAAGGAGTTAAATAGCCGAGTTAAGACAGGGGCCACAACCGGGCAAAAGGTCTTATAAAACAGGGACGTGTAACCGTCCGGGCCCGGGGCCTTCCCGTGCTTCAACCTAGCTATAGCGGAAATCACCTCTTCAACGTGAATATCCCGCTCCAGATATTCCGCCTGAACGGGATCCAGTGCCGGAAGGGGCACCGACTCTAGATATTCCTCGGTGTCCCGCGGCGAGGAGGGCTCCCCAGCGTACAGCGCCTCATAGAAACTGCAGAAGGTTTCCGCCACTTCCGCGTCCCCGGAAACGGCCACTCCGTCCGTACTCAAGAGTTCCTTCACTACGTTACGCTGTTGCGCGACCCGAAGCCGATGCGCCAGGAGCTTGCCGCACCTGTCCCCCCCCTGTGTAGTAGGCATGTTTCAAGCGCAAGGCAGCGTATTCCGCTCTATCCAGGTCCAGCGCCGACAGGAGCTTCCTTGCCGCCTTCAGCTGCCTCCAAACCCTCGGAGCACCCGTACGGCGGTGGACCTGCTCAAGCTCCCGAACCTGAGTAGTCAGTTCATCCCTCTTCCGTTGCCGCTCCCTATTTTCCGCCGAGGAGATGGAGATGAACTCCCCCCGAAGAACCGCCTTCAACGCAGCCCACTGTGTCGCTAGTGAAGTGTCTGTATTACTGTTGTGTGTCTGATAGTCCTGTATGACCTCTACAATACGTTTCACCACCGTTTTCTGGTGCAATAGGGTGTCCCTAAGGCGCCACACCCCCCGAGAGGGGGAGGCCGCCGGCCACGCAAACGCGCCAGTAACCGGCGCACGGTCAGACAGAGTCAGGACCCCAACGTCCGCCGCCGTAGCAGCGGCGCGCATCGGCCCACTAACCAAAAGATAGTCCAACTGTGCGTAGGTGCGGTGCGCATGCGAAAAATAGGAGTAGTCCCTATCCGTGGGATGCATGGAGCGCCAAAGGTCGTGTAAATCCATGTCCGCAATCCGGGCCTTCACAGCCTGGGAAAGTTCTCCAGTCCGTGGAAACCGCTGCGCTGATCTATCCAATATTGAATCAAAGACGATATTAAGGTCCCCCCCTAGAATAACATGTCGGTCAGGCGAGGCAGTGACATCCACCAGTACTGAGTCCAAGAAGCGTTCCTGGTGGTCATTCGGGCTATAGACAGAGCCAACTGTAAACGCTATACCTCCTAAGCGGAGGCGATATGCCAGAAGCCTCCCCTTCTGTTCAGCATATTTATATAGCACCTCCCCCCTAAAGGAGCTCGCTATGAGAATGGCCACCCCCGCGGTTTTAGTCGCTGCAGAGGAGAAAAACTGGGTGGGGAACTTAGCAGAGCGCAATCTATGGCAGTCACGGGACAATAAGTGGGTCTCCTGCAAAAGGCAAATGTCAGCCTGCGTCCCCTCAAGCAGAGACAAGATCGCCCTGCGCTTAACCGGATTATTCAGTCCCTTAACATTAAGGGTCACCACCTTCAGGGACGACATGTCTCCCAGGGACCAGGAACGCTATGCTGCGGGCAAGGAACCAGAGGGGGGGGGGGGGGGGGCGCGGGGCAGTCGCGCGGGACAGGCCAGAGCAGGCCAAGCGTGGGCATGGACAACGTCGGACGGGACTTCCCCAACTCTAGAACAATACCCAACCCCACCCCAAACACACCCACGGCAACTAGCCAAATGCCAACTCAAACAACCCATTGTCTCAGTCAAGCCCCAAAACGGGCAAGTCCGTATAAAATAGAAAAGTGGACGTCCGGCCACTCACCTCCACCCGCTCCCCCCCGACCCCCCCCCAGCCCCAAACCTGGCATCGAAGAAGCTATGTTCATCTCCCCCCGGAGTGAGTCTAGGCCGTCAAGGCCACGCCGTTGGAGTCGGCCGAGTCCCTGGCCACCGCCCTCGAGGCACTGGCCATGTCCGCCCTGATGGTAGGGGAATCAGGACGCCCAGCGCTCGCCGTCGATCGTCTCCTCGCTGACCTCCGTCGGCCCCCTCTCTCCGACCGCCTCCAGGACGGTGTGGCTCCATCCTCCTCTGTAGCCGTGATCCCCAGGACACCGCAAATGTCTTGCAAGGAGCGTAGCTGATGTAGCACTCCGTTCCAGCGAAAGGGGTGCCCCCAGGAGTACGGCGTCTCATGTTCGCGCAAGAAGTCGGTGGCAATCCTGAAGGACCTGCGCTTCTGCAGCGTGATGGCGGACAGGTCCTGATAGAGCGCCACGGACCGCTCCCGGAAAGTCAGTGGCTGTTTCCTACGGGCTTCAGACATGATGCGCTCCTTCAGCGGGAAGTCGGGCAGGAAAGCTAAGATGTCCGGCGGGGGCGCCGATGACTGGCGCTGTCGTCCAACTCTGTGAGCTCTATCAATGCGGATAGGAAAGTCCGCGGCCTCCCCCAGGATCTCCCGGAACAAGTCCTGCAGATAGCCCACCAGGTCAGTTCCCTCGTCCGCAGACTGCACACCACGCACTCGAATGTTATTTCTCCTTGACCTGTTCTCAAGGTCCTCGGAGTGGGCCTGGAGCTCAACGCATTGCTCCCGGAGACGGAGAACGTCCTGTTGTAAGTGGACAATCTCGTCGTCCCGGCGTTGGGCCGCCGTCTCCACAGTCTCAACCCGTTCACCGAGGCCCTCCACCTCTCTGCGGACCTCGCGGACCTCACTAGCCACTTCCCGCTTCAGCGTCTGGAAGTCCTCCTTAAGGGAACTGAACAAATCCTCCATGAAAGATCTCGTGACAGGGGGTTCTCCCCAGGGCGCGTCCGCCGAGGCCCGGGAAGACCCCGGCGACGGCTGTGCTCTGTCCCGTTGCTGCTGGGCCCTGCCTAGCATATCCGGCAGGGTGCGGTCCCCCTTCCTTGAACCACCTCTTCCAGACATTCCAAGCGCCTCAAGTGAAGAGCGGGCACAGGCCCGACCGCTCCGGAGAATGTCTAACCACCAGCAAGTACCCGCTGTGGGGAGCTCCCGGCAAAACTGGGGACCTTCGCCACAGACGACAAAATGGCGGGTCGGTCCGGGCACTACAATCCGTGGGCGCCCATTCGAGATGGCAGCCGGGACCTACGCTGGGGGGACTCCGGCCAGTACGCTCCGCCACTGGGAGATAGCTGTGTAGAGGCGGAGGGTGCAGGAAACTGCCTTCAAGGGACTCCGGAGGAGGCCAACGACACCGACCCCTCGAGGACAGAATGGCGGCAGGGTGGGGCCAAGCAGATCGCCCGAGCCCGGCGACACCACCGGGCCACTCCAGAAACCAGGCAATCTGGAAAGTTCCACAACCAGGGCCGCTCGGTTACATAGAAGAGTTGGCAGATCTGGCCCCGGTCTCAAGTCGATCGTCCTCCAACCCCGGGACCGGGGTCCTCGCCATACAGGAGGCTACCGCCTCAAGTCCAAGCACCAGGGCACGCACTCAGAGTCCCCCGCATAGCGGGCCCCCCGGCCGATAGCCCTCCCTCGACCTCCGTCGAGCGCTGGGACGGTCTCCACCCAGATCGCCAACTTTCAGCACTAGGCCCATCCAAGGCGCATGGACAGCACTCCGATACGCTCCGCCTCCCGGGCGCTCCGTCGTCTCTCGATCTTCAGTCGGTCTTTTGAGGTGCTTCCACCGGAGCGATCAGGGCCAAAGCGGCATCAATGCGTGCCCCAGGTTCTCCGCCACACTCCTCTCAGCCGCTGAGCATCAGCGGGGGGAGAGAAGCTGAAGAAAAAGGGCTCGAGCCTAGCCGGGCTGGAGGAGCTGCGGGAAGAAGCGTCCGCACACCCCGCCATCTTGGCCACGCCCCCTATTCTTAACCTTTTGACCATTAACATCTTGTTGGTCCTACAGTTGATACGGGACTAGAAAAGATGAAGAAGGATACTGACACCGCAAAGTCCATGGGAGCTTTACAAACTCAAACTCAAAGAGCGTCCTTTCGTCGCTCCTCCTACAGGGGTGCCTCCGGAAATTTTCCAAGGGATACCCCCTCCTCTTCTTACAAAGCACCCACCCAATCCTCTCCCAATAGAGGTTATTACAGAGGAGGATATAGAGGCAACAACACTAAAGGTAGAGGCAGAGGTAACAAACAACCGTCCGCCTCCACTCCCAACCAGTGACTTCCCTCCTCTTCCCCCAGACCATTCCACTCCTGTCGGGGGAAGATTACAACAGTTCCTACCTGTCTGGAACTCCATCACAACAGACAGGTGGGTGAGACAAATAGTTCAGTTAGGTTATTGCCTGGAGCTCACTTCCACTCCTCCAACAATACCACCCAGACAGCGTCCCATGTCACAAAAGCATCTAGCACTTCTAAAACAAGAAGTTGCCACTCTACTACAGAAAAACGCAATAGAACCAGTTCCAGTGCACCATCAAAACACAGGAGTTCACTCCCTATATTTCCTTATCTCCAAAAAGGACGGCTCCCTCAGACCTATACTAGACTTGAGACCCCTAAATCTTTACATACATTAAGACCACTTCCATATAATCACATTACAGCAGGTACTTCCTCTAGTAAAACAAGGCGAATTCCTTGCTACCCTAGATCTCAAGGACGCATACTTCCACATTCCCATCCATCAAGCTCCCAGAAAGTACCTTCGCTTTGTACTGGACGGCCAGCATTACCAGTTCAAAGTCCTCCCTTTTGGAGTGACTACCGCACCTCGGGTTTTCACAAAGTGTCTCGCAGTAGTGGCAGCACACTTGAGAAGGGAAAACATCGATGTCTTCACCATATCTCGACAATTGGCTAATAAAAGCAAAGTCCTACCACCAGTGTGTGCAGCACACACACCAGACCATTCACCTCTTAAACAAACTCTGGTTCACTATAAACAAAACAAAGTCACATCTCCAACCATCCCTGTCTCAGCAGTATTTGGGTGCTACAAAAGATACATCCAAAGCACTTGCATCCCCCAATCCAGCAAGAATACAAAATACAAAAATTCCAACTGCAACACTCCCTACCAGCTCGAGTGTTCATGCAACTAATTGGAATGATGGCATCTTGCATCTTCGTAGTACCGCACGCAAGACTCCAAAACCACCCCCTGCAAGAGTGCTTAGCAAGCCAATGGAACCAGGCTCAAGATCAATTAACGGATTTGGTGGCGGTGGACGGCCGGACCCATTGCTCTCTGCAAAGGTGGAACACCAAAAACCTTTCAAAAGGACGGCCATTCATAGAGCCAGTTCCACAAGTGGTGCTAACCACGGATGCATCCCTCACCGGCTGGGGAGCTCATTTGGCACACCACACAGTACAGGGCAGATGGACACCACAGCAAAAGCTACTCCACATAAACCATCTGGAGTTGCTAGCCATTTTTCTAGCTCTAAAGTCATTTCAACATTACCTATCACACAAAGCTGTCTTAGTCCGCACCAACAATATGACAGCCATGTACTACATCCAAAAACAAGGAGAAACAAACTCCTTACAGCTCTCCCGGCTGGTGCAGAGCATATGGAGGTGGGCCATTCCTCAAACAATCTTCCTATTAGCACAACATATACCAGGAGTTCACAATCAGGTTGCGGATCTGTTAAGTTGTCAGAGCCAACAGATTCACGAGTGGGAGCTTCATCCTCACGTTGTTCAACCTTTCTTTCAACAGTGGGGACAGCCAGAAATTGATCTGTTCTCCACACACCTCTAATCCAAATGTAAATGTATATGCCAGCATTTGTAAAGCGCACAGCTACCTCTGACGGAGGTGTCCCGGCGCTGGGGGCCGTCGGAAAGATTAAGCAAGCTATTGCCCAGAGTCACATGGTGCTGGGCTAACCTGCCGCCGGAGCCGGGGATCGAACCATGAACCCTGTGGTCCGGAGTCAGGCACCCTGGCCGCTGCGCCACACCTCTTTCAAATGCCCAAGCTTTGCCGCTATGTGTCCAAACCCATTGTCCAAAGGCAATGCGATATGGATGAGTTGGTCAGGCAAATTTGTCTATGCTTTTCCACTTCGCCCATTCATTCCGTTAGTGGTGTGCAAGCTACAGCAACACTCTCTCACATTGATATTCATTGCACCAACGTGGGCAAGGCAACCGCGGTACACCACACTACTACAGAACTCTCAGTGGTACCACATCACAAACAAAAAACTCTATCCACATCTGCTAACACAGAACCATGGAGAGATCATGCATCCAGACCCCAAGCAGCTCAACCTAGCGATTTGGCTCCTGAGGTCTTAGGATTTGGCTATCTTAATCTCCCCACTGATTGCATGAATGTTATAAAAAAGCTAGACGTCCCACCACTAGGGCATGCTATGCAGCCAAGTGGAAACGGTTTGTTATGTATTGCAACAATAATAACATTAACCCACAAAATGTTTCCATCCAAAACATCATATGCTACTTGCTGCATCTACAAAAATTTCATTTAGCATACTCCTCAATCAAGTTACATCTTGCTGCTATAGCAGCTTACCTTCAAAACAGACAGCATCTGTCATTATTCAGAGTTCCTGCCATCAAATCCTTCATGGAAGGCCTCAAAAGAATAATTCCTCCCAGGGTACCACCCTCCCCTGTATGGAATCTAAACATTGTTCTCACAAGGCTTATGGGTCCTCCATTTGAACCTAAATGTGACTTACAATGTCTTTCATGGAAAGTTGCTTTTTTAATATAGCCTTATAGCCCGCCGTAGAGGGCTATACCGGCTATTAAAGGCCCTCTCCAGCGTTAAAGGACCCGAGCCGAAGGCGAGTGCCTTTAACAAGGGAGAGGGACTTTAATAGCGGTATAGCCCATCTACGAAGGGCTATAAGGCTATTAGAACATTCTGTCACTAGAGGACAGAATGTTCTAACAAAAAAACAAAGCCTTTTGGAAGCGTGAGGGGATTGGAAACCCCTCTGGCTCCCTGAAGCATTTGTTCACAGCCAGAGCTGTGAACAAAGAAACATTGGAATGTTGGAGCTCCAGGTTTATACCAGCCATTATAAGCCCAGAGCACTCCATTGTTTTCAATGGAGCTCCCAACATTCCAATGTTCTAATATAGCCTTATAGCCTGCCGTAGAGGGCTATACCAGCTATTAAAGGCCCTCTCCAGCGTTAAAGGCCCCGAGCCGAAGGCGAGGGCCTTTAACAAGGGAGAGGGACTTTAATAGCGGTATAGCCCATCTACGAAGGGCTATAAGGCTATTAGAACATTCTGTCACTAGAGGACAGAATGTTCTAACAAAAAAAACAAAGCCTTTTGGGAGCGTGAGGAGATTGGAATCCCCCCAGGTTCCCTGAAGCCTTTGTTCACAGCCAGAGCTGTGAACAAAGAAACATTGGAATGTTGGAGCTCCAGGCTTATACCAGCCATTATAAGCCCAGAGCACTCCATTGTTTTCAATGGAGCTCCCAACATTCCAATGTTCTAATTGCTATTACTTCGCTCAATAGAGCAAGTGAGATCCACCCATTAACAATTCAAGAACCATTCTTGCAACTCCATCACAACAAAGTGGTTCTAAGGACAAATCCCCATTTCCTTCCAAAAGTCATTTCACCATTCCACCTCAATCAGTCTATTGAGTTGCCAATATTCTTTTCCCAACCTCAAACAGTTGCAGAAAGAGCTCCCCATACATTAGATGTCAAAAGAGCTCTCCTCTACTATATTGATAGGACAAAACCATTTTGTAAAACAAAACAGCTTGTTGTGTCCTTTTCTACGCCACATAAAGGTAATCCCATCTTAAAAACTGGGATTGCAAGATGGATTGTTAAATACATTCAGATTTGCTACCAAAAAGCAAAACGCACTCTATCCATTACCCCTAGGGCTCATTCCACCCGTAAACTAGGGGCATCTATGGCATTTTTAGGCAATATTCTCTTAGATGATATCTGCAAAGCAGCTACATGGTCTACCCAGCATACATTCACAAAGCACTACTGTGTAGATGTGCAAGCAAAACAACAAGCTAGTGTGGGCTAGGCTGTACTCGAAACACTATTCCAAACCACTGCAACAGATACTGGTACTCGCCACTGAAGGAGAGAACTGCTATGCAATCAATGCACTAGTGTGTGATCTGCAGCCCATATGCCTCAAACGGAAAATGCTACTTACCAGTATGCATCTGTTCTTGACATGTAGGGCTGCAGATTCAAACATGCCCACCCGCCTCCGTGGCTACCTTTATCTGTTCCAGTAATATCTTCATTAGATACACTATACATGGACATCTTTTTCTGTTCTCACACAACTCCATAATTTTCTCTAATGGCGAAAAACAATCTGCAGATGGAGTCGATGCCCATACAAAGACTCTTCCAGGCCAACAACAAAGTGTAATCATACAGGCCCACCACCAGATGGCAATTTATGCACTAGTGTATGCATCTGCAGCCCTACATACCAAGAACAGATGCATACTGGTAAGTAGCATTTTCTTTTAGCATCAATCCTCGAAAGTCCCACCTCGCCCCAATGCAGAAGCTAACCCTCATAGGCCTCATGAAGGCATGTCCTCTTCCTCTGAGGGCCACATATATTCAGGAGATGATTCTCACTCAGATTCTGGTTCTGCAGGTGTTGTCTGCTTGTCCTCCTGGCCTCTTGCTCACTTCGTGTAGCTGATGAACATTCTTAGTTCTGCTTGAGAAGGCAGTGCCTTAGTCAATTAGAGAGTATCTCTGATCATGTACAGATCTTTCTATCAGTTCATCAGTTCTGCACTGGTGGATGGACATCCTTTCGATTGGTCAACTCATTTAGCCCTCTAAAGACTACTGTAGTCTAGGACGCCAGTGCCTTAGTCAATTAGAGAGTATCTCTGATCATGTACAGATCTTTCTATCAGTTCATCAGTTCTGCACTGGTGGATGGACATTCTTTCGATTGGTCAACTCATTTAGCCCTCTAAAGACTACTGTAGTCTAGGACGCCTCCCGTCTGGCTGGAGTCCCTGTTTGGGTGAAATTATGGCATTTTCCTTGTTTGAGAAGTGCTTGAGCATCTTGCACTGAATGCATTATTCCATTTCATCTTGATCGCCAGAAAGCCTGCTACCAAATCCATCTATCGAGATCACTATGTTCAGTGGTGTGGGTCAGAAGCCCTCAATCCATTAAGATCTCGCCTTTCCAACATTTTGCACGCATATGAACTTACACCCTCAAGAGATGAGCCTTAAAATCATCAAACTTTTTCATCTATTAAAATTTGTGGTTCTAATCAACCACTGAAGGCAAAAGAAGTTACACCAATAGAAGAACAATTTAATAGCAACAACCAATTTTGCACAGGAGGATCTGGCGAAACCTAGAGTGAAAGGCTACCCTGTCTACCCTCATGTGTATCTATCCACCTTCACTGGTAAGATTGCCACTAGTGGCATGTTTTCTAAAATGTTTGAGATAGGAGCATCTATACAGGATGGACCCAAATGTGCGGTGTTACCACTAATCGATCATTTTTGACAAAACCGAGTGGATGAACAGCTCTTTGTGGGCATCTCGGGAACTTAGAAAGACAAGGCAGTGGACAAATGCCCCATTTTGTTTTGGATCATCCTCTGTATCAACATATACAATGGTGTGGCCAAGAAAGATGCTCTCACAGGCATTTGTACCCATGTCACTATGGTCGTGGTTGCATCCACTGCTCTCTTCAGGGGTGTGGATTGCTGATGTTTGCGGGGTAGCCATGTGGTTATCTGCACATACTTTTACCGAGCACTGCTGCTGCACATCTTAGGCATGCAGGACAGGAATTGTGCTGTGGCTAGCTGGCTATTGCTGATTGAAGAAATCCACTGCCTCTGGTAGTTGAGTCTATGCATGGGTCAATGAAGGGACTGAAGGCGAATCTGTACATGTTGACCCCTAAAGTTGTGAGGGAATTTATGAGCCCATCTCAAGTCTCAGAGTGACAAAGGGATTTTCTATCCCTTCCTAGATAGTATCTCTTTAAATGAGACTAGTAACCCTAATTATAGAACTGTTTGAATTGTATCTGTTACACTTATGGTTCTGGACCTCCAACGCTATATTCCAGTCCCTGGTAGGAGATTGGTATGTCGAGTAAGTGCCATAGACACCTCTTGGACCTCCTTTGCCCTAACAACACAACCAACCCAACCGTTCCCAGTTCTGTTTTGGATGTGTGGATTTGCTCATTGTAGTACCCTTAAATACGTTCTTGCATACTCGCCCATATCAGACACAAATCGTCTCCTTACTTTATCACCCTAGTTAAGTCGCTGTCTATGAAAGGTCTCTCAAGACTGGTATCAGTGGTCCAACATTGCTAACTGCTAACACTATTTAAGTTGGATATTGGTCTAGGGTTGGGCAGTGCTGTTTGATCAACATTACCATTTCATTAAATCAGTTGAGACAGCATTTTATGTGATTGGGAATAATGCATTTGTCAAATAGGTTAGAACTTCTATGGTGCTATGGTGTCTTGGACCGATTTATTCTTTACTGGTCAGGAAAGCCTGATAGAAACAGTATCAAAGAGGCTTGAAAACATGTTTGAAGCTGGGGCTTGAATTCTAGAAGAAGAGGAGAGTCTGACAAGCTTAAGTGGAGTCACCGCAATTGCTTTAGCAAACCTGCTATTTTTTTTTTTTTAGGGAGTATGCTACCTATGGCTGCAGGTATTTGAATGGATACAGAATGGTCTTCAGTGCTACTCGGGTTTTTAATGTTTACCAACGCCTGTAACAGTCTAACATTCTTGCTTTGCCTCATTCCATTCAGCTAATCATTGGTCAATTCATTTGTTCTCGGCAAGTTTGTCTATTGAAACATTCTATCTGTGTGCTGCCAATTTATTCTTTTTCTCCACTGGACAAAGACCTAAACTTTGCCACATGCACACACCTAGTTCTCATTATCACCAACAAGCAGGCTGGCTTTCTGCCCAAAATAGGGCTATTTACTAAGTGGGGTCTCTCTAGTTTAACTCGTGGGTATTTTAACTTTACATCTCTCCTCCGACAAACTAAGTTGCACCAGTTAGCATGTACTTGCTCCTCCCAAACCGTTCTGCTTGTCTTCCAGACTCCGGTCCTTCCATCTGCTGTGACCATTTTCATTTAATATTCCATCTACACTAGCCCCTCTTACAAGAGCTCAAAATAATCTTTACAATTATTATTTGACACTTGAAACCAACTACTGACTAGCGGGATCACGCAGTTTCCAAATATGTAATTTAAAATTGTAGAAATCACTGTAGGCAGGGGCGGCTCTAGGCTCATGGTGGCCCTGGGCAGGGAGCGTAGGTAGGAGGCCCTGGAAGAGGGGATCCGGGCGGGTCAGAGCCCGGAGGCCAATAAAGAGGGGGGGGGTCAGGGTGTTTAGAAGTGGAACAGAGCCGGAGGCTGCCAAATCCCTGCCAGGGGCCGCCACGCAAAGGATGTATCCATCCTCAGAGGATTATTATATTAAGGATATATATTGGTGTGGTGGCCCCTGGGGTTTGGTGGCCCTGTGCAGGTGCACAGCTTGCACATGCCTAAGGCCGGCCCTGCTGTAGGTGCATGTTTGACCAATATTTATGCATTATCTTTATTATCTTATATGTTATTGGCCTATGCTGTTGGACAGCGATTTAATACCCAACGCTTTCATCCATGTTGGTCTATGTAAACCACCAAATTAATGTAATACTATATATACCGTAATACTATCCTCCTTCACAACGTTTCTGATCAAATTTCTTTTGTTGATGCAAAAAAAGAAGAATTGAGCTGTATGTTGTGTCTAACTAAACACATCCCAGAGTGTAAAAATCCTTTTGCTAGGGTTAATGCAGCGGTTTCACATTTTATCTTTAAAAACAGCCTCCTCTTTCTGTAGATAGGCTGATTATTTATGTAAATAGCATCATGAAATATGACACATAAGCATCTTGAAATGTTGCCAAAGGTATTATGGTTGCTACCTAAAAGCACAATGGCATGTCAGCGTGACCATTATGCCATGCCACCGTAAGGATCATGGCATGTCCCGCGACTTGTTTAAGGGAACATTCCGGTCTACCACAAGGAGTCTCATGGAACCCAAAATGTATGTTTTAACTCAAATTGCTCATGGATCTTTTTTGATCACTTTCTTGCACATTCGTGAAGTTTAAAGCACTGCCTCTTCCAATCCTGCCATCTTACAGCATTATTGTCTTTGTAGATCCCGTCCAGTTGTTTGCAGTTAACTCTGCAGAAGGTGTCTGCCTGGCTGCTGGTTTGCTCTGCATTGTCTGTTTCCGCACTAGAGGAAGAATGTGAATGATTGCAACTGGTCTTGGCTGCAGTATTGGGGGTTTGCAGAGCATCCTTAAATTTCACATTTCCAGTAGGAGATGTAAAGGTCTGCATAATGTGCCCGTTATTATATGGCCTTGCTCTCGGAAGTACTGATGCTGCAGTGCCCTGGACCTTTCTGGCCACTTCATAATTTAAAGTTATCCTTGAGTTTCTAAGCTAGTTTTTAGGTCGAGCCTAGAACCAGTGTGCATGTGCTGCAAGACTTATTGTAGAGGAGCAGTGAATAGAAGCCCCCCACTCTCCGTCCCATATTTGCCTTTGGCTTGTGTCATTGTCCGTCCTAAATACTGGCTTCTGATTTGTCAATAGGCTTGTTAGCCCCTCCTTAGTACTGCCTCCTCTCCATTTGTCACCACCCATGGCCACTGGCCCCTTTACTTACGTTGTTCAACGGTACTGTTATTTAGACTGTGAGCACTATTTTCTTTAATGAGGTTCTCCTCCTGCAGGCACGACATGCGTTGATGCCTTCTTTATTCTCCCCTCCTCCCGTTGCCGTGCCTTCTCCCCCCCCATCCTCCATCCTGTTGACTGTGCCTTATCCTTCCACCCTCCCCTTGTCCGTGCCTTCTCCCCCCGCCCTCTCCTTGTCCGTGCCTTCTCCCCCCCATCCACCCGTCCTTTGTCCGTGCCTTCTCCCCCCCGCCCACCCTTCCTTTGTCCGTGCCTTCTCCCCAACCCGCCCTCCCTTTGTCTGTGCCTTCTCCCCCACCCGCCCTCCCTTTGTCTGTGCCTTCTCCCCCACCCGCCCTCCCTTTGTCTGTGCCTTCTCCCCCCACCCGCCCTCCCTTTGTCTGTGCCTTCTCCCCCCACCCGCCCTCCCTTTGTCTGTGCCTTCTCCCCCCACCCGCCCTCACTTTGTCTGTGCCTTCTCCCCCCACCGCCCTCCCTTTGTCTGTGCCTTCTCCCCCCCATCCCGCCGTCCCGTTGTCCATGCCTTCTCACCCCCACATGCCCTCCCGTTGTAGGTGCCTTCACCCCCGCCCTCCCTCCCTCCCGTTGTCCGTGATGCCTACCATTTGCATTGCAATAGGTCTCGCGTAAATGCGAGACATATTGCATTGCAAATGCTTGTTCTTTTCATCTGTGTAGCCTAGTGTTTGCGTTCTGCTTCCCAATTTTGGATGAATGTCGAATTGCAGACTTTAACTCGCCCTGTTGCTTATTACAAACTTTTCTTTTCAGATCTCTGTTTACCATTTTTAGTGTTTTTTTTTTTAGTATTTTTTAGTATGTTTGAGGTTATTACTTGTTGCTGTCTATGCACCGTTACAAGTTTATCTTGTGTCAGCTTAATTTCTGGCCCTGATTGTAACTCCTATCTTTAATTTGATACTGTGCATTTCTTATGCTCTTGAACGTATTTGCTCCTGTTTTCTACTTTCATGTCTTGCACAGCACAGTCTGCTTGTACATTTCTTTGAATCCACATCACAATGCAACCCACAAATCCCTGGTACACAAAAGTCTGCCACAAAAGACCTCTCCATATGCTACACATACACTACCCATACCTACCCATACGCTTTCTTATCTCTCTTGGAAATAGAGTTTTCTTTCTTAAACGAAACCCTGCTAACTAACAATAATGTCCTTTGTATCAACTATACAGCATAGATGTTACAAAAAATAATTACTGTCTGGTTGGGCAGCATGGTAAATGATTATTGTACGCAAACTATACACTGCCTAAGTGACTACCACCGTTTGCTATGTTCCCTTTGTGTTTTTAATAGCGCACTGGTTACCTATCGATTGGTCTCTTTGTTGTCATGGACAGTGGGATGTTTGTGGTTCTGGGTTTACTGTTTGTGCTGGGCGATGGAATTGTATGGAAATTGGAGGAAGTGGTGCGAGCATAGCGCCATTCCACGACCTGAATGGGTGTGGATAATAGCTTGTAGAGTGAGGGTCTACCATATAGTGGTTTTAATTTTATTTTAATTTTAGGCGCACATCTTGCAACTCTGCAGCCTGCAAATCTGTGTAAGTGAGAATTGTGTGGTGGGTTATTACCATGAGGCTCTCAGGTGGGGGTCATTTGCCGAATTACATCACTCCACCTAACCCTGGAGCAGTGTTTCTTCTACCGGTGATAGATGTGGTCCTTCAAAATTGCCTAATTGTTTGCAAGCTAATGTCTTCCTAGAGCAGGGTTTGTGACTCTTCGAGTTCTTTCATGGGTGGTAGTGTTATTTGCCTAAGTTCTAGTGGACACAAGCCTACCTTGGCTATTTGATTTTCTATCACTATACAATTGGGACTAACCCCTCCTCATCTTCCCTTTTTCTGTTGTTCTCGATTCTTTTGCATCTGTGCCCTGAGTCTGATATTTTCTAGACCCCGTGTCCCTTTGTCCCTGTGTCCCATATATCTGTATCTACCTGTAACGTTGTTTTACCTATCCAACCAGGGTCACTGCCTTGTGGGTGCCTTCCTCATGACTCGCTGTTTCTTGGCTCTTGGGAGACCCTGTCCTCATTGGCATTGAATTGGTCACGCTTAGTAGAGTATTGCGAAATAATAGCAAAAATGGTTCAAAGTGGCATTTTTCCTTTTAGTTATTAGTATTTTTTCGGATAGTTGACAGACGGATGCCATGCAGGTAATGTAGACTTCACCCTGCTCCGGACTTAGTACCCTTCCCTGAGAGGAAGGAAGTGGTCTGGTGAAGGAAAGAATGCTTGCAGCTGCACAGGTTTGTGTTTATCTGATCCCACATAAAACAAAACCAATGTGTCAGTGCCTGGCTGACAGAAGGAAGGGACTGCTCCACTCACACCGATGGCTTTCACGACAGCTGCCTTCTTCTGAGCATTGTGGTTAAGGCTATCTCTGATCACTGTTATTATTCTTCACATATGCATTCCTAAAGCGGAAAAGTAAGAGGTTTGGACTTGAAGGGCAGGAGTTTAGCTCTTTACTGACTTATCTATTCGCTGGATGAGGTAGAGAGACTGTACTGATGGAAACTTGTACAGTTTATTGTGTATGATATATACGACAAAACAACACGGTGGAGGAGGACCTAGGGGAAGTTTAAAGACCAGGCTCTGGGTACTATCCCCAGCAGAACTAATAAACAACAAAGGTACCAGAGGGTCTCAGATAAATGTGCCCACAAATAAAGAGAACCAACCGAGAACTCACCCTTACTCACAGGTTATGTCACAGAGAGCTCTCCATGGATGAGGAAAAATACCCATCAGTCACCATTCGGATCCGCCCTTCATCATTTGGGATTTTATCCGTACCACCCGTCAGAGGTTATTAGTACTCTCCTCAGAGGTCAACCCGGTGGTAGGGGGTATCCTCAATGAGTACAAGAGACAACAGTGTGGTATACCACTCGATGTAGGTGAGTGGCAGGAAAAGTGGGACTGGGGTGTGCAGTGCAAAAAGAGGTGTGAAAAAAGAAGAAACCAAGGAAAAGTGTGTATTAAAATTGGTTTAGAAAAAGCACTAGATAAAGATTTATTCCAGGTGTGCTTAACATACCAATGTTAAAAACAATGCACCCGCAAACTGTCTGTTTATGTAGACGGCCTCAGGTCAATATGGTCGACTAGTTTCAGCAATTAGAGGACTGTTTTTGTCCTTGCTTTCATCAGGACCAGAATTAAAATAAATGCTACTACACCAGGTGAAGAAGTAAATCAAAAGCCAAAAGTGACACCAAAGAAACATAAACAAGTGCACATGGTTACCTGAATGCTCCGGGTGCCCTTACAGTCTGTGCAAATCACTCAATCTGTAAGGTTGGCTAGCCTCACCCCACCTGGCAGAGGCTCAGGGGAAAATGAAGCACCGCTCTAACCGTCGGTACTCCTGGCCGGCGTCCTGGCCGTCTGAGGAGACACCGATGGCTTTCACGACAGCTGCCTTCTTCTGAGCATTGTTGTTAAGGCTATCTCTGATCACTGTTATTATTCTTCACATATGCATTCCTAAAGCGGAAAAGTAAGAGGTTTGGACTTGAAGGGCAGGAGTTTAGCTCTTTACTGACTTATCTATTCGCTGGATGAGGTAGAGAGACTGTACTGATGGAAACTTGTACAGTTTATTGTGTATGATATATACGAACTTGTACAGTTGTTTGTGTATGATATATACGAGTATCGATGCTTCCTAGCGTTACTAATGTATAGTGAAAGCAAGGAGACGTCTAAGACATGTTTGTCAGGAATTGTCCAGATCACACAGATGGCCTAATATAAGCACTGGCTGAAACTATTTTTCTTACCAGGGCTAGGCACTGCAGCATAACCCCCAATTTAAGGCTCAGTACTTTTATCTCTTTTTGAGAGAGTGCGGATATACTTTGCTCCTACAATCAAGATCCAGGGGAACCAGAGTAGGAGAAAACCTTATCTTCCACTAAATGACACCACCATAATGTGGTCACAACCCTTTGAAACGTCCGTAATTGAAGATGTCCCATCTGTTATGGCGGATTCCCCATCCCTACACGCACCACAATTTTAAGATATCTGTTACCTGAGGCTACTATTTTAAAAGAGCACGTATACATGCGCAAGACCAGTACATTGTCAAATGTGCACCCCATAACGAGGCACCCATTTGAGGAAGGATGCATCCTGTTCAGAGGCTTTGGAAGAGTCCAAACCCTCTCCAATTAGAAGGTATTTGAGAGGTTTGCACCCCTCCCCAACTATGCATTTTTCTTGCAGTCCATGCTGTACTTGCAGGTACATCCTTACTGCTAGTGTGCAGTTGGTTACAGCTGTAGTGTTTAGTGGTACATGCTTGGAACTATGACTTTTCACAAGCTCCATGGGTGCGGCGATGAAATCTCAGGAGCCTCTTTTTCTTTTTTCCCTCCATCCAGCCCTTCTCTCCGCAAACCAGGGTGGTTGTGGTTCTGGAGCAAGAGTCTGAGAGCTCTTGCTCATTAGTGTACAGGTGCAGAAGTCCAGTTTTGATATTTTTTTGCCATTGAATCAATTTGAGCTCCTAAAACAGGTGGACCTGGTAAGAAATGAACACTTTATAGTGTGTGGGTTGGAGTTAGGACGTGGCGTCGACTTCTCTCGAGTAAACAAGGCAAACGTTCATTCAGACACAGATGGCGTTTTTCTTGGACACCAGAGTCGGAAGTGGGCAAAGTAAGTTGCAGACCAGGCACAGAAGATCTGTGTTCGACGCTGATAAAGTCAGTGAAACACCTGTGGATGTCATTAGAATGGATACTAGCCAGTGGAACTACTGCAAAGCCACGGTATGACAGGCCGAAAACTGCACTGACTAAGGCATAGCTTTTCGAAATATTTGCTGCTCTGTTTTTTGCAGTGGAGAACGTTCTCTCAGCATGGACTCTATAGAGAATAAGGTTATTTTCCAATATTCCATAAGTAAACCTATCCAACTTTGAACCAGTCTGAGGTATTCCCCATGTTGCAGTGACGGCACCACCTCCAACACCAATACCCTTTGTAGAAAGTAAGCAAATGCCGATCGGAAGTGTGCACAAAGCTGCAGGCACTGCCTTAATTATGTCTTGCAACTGGAAACAATAAAACAAATAACACGAACAATCGTATAATAATGTTCGAAGGAGCCACTTGAAAGGCCAGAGGCCCCTCAAAAGAGTTGTGCTCGAAACATGCTTGTTGAGAGGAACTGTGTGGTTAGGAGACAGGATGCCATCCTTCTTGTTCGCCTTTCTGTTTGATTTCTTGCACAGATGTCTTGATCTAAGCGAACCCCAAGCAATTATTGGGCAGCACTTAATCTCCAACCCAGGCAGGTCGACTTCCCTTCGTAATAAGTACGTTTGGTGAAAACTGGAGACACCTGTCCGGATAAGAGAGTTCGAAGGCCCCTGGGTGCCTGTGGTTCTTTAAAGCCCAGTTACTGTTAGACAAAGACGGAGACACTGCTTCATTATAAGCATGGCTGATTTAATCAAAAATACTTTTTTTTAAACTAGGAACTTTCAGTCCTAATGTATGGTTTATCTCACTGACAACGGATAATCGGTAGACTTCAGCCCAAGTTACTCAATGACTACTTCTGGTTCTAAGAGTGTTGCTCTTAGGCAACAGAAACAATGCCACCAGCACCTGGCTGGACTGGACTAGGCGGGAGAACCAGCGCCAGGCCACAGAAAACTGGGGTGAAAACTTTACACACATTTCTTGAACCTGCTCACTACATTGTTCTGGTTACCTTTGTCCAGACACAAACGACATTTGCATATCATAACACTATTATTCATGACTGCAGGGATGCCTACATAGTCAGTCTGTTTCCGCAAAGGGCTGCTGACTGGGTGCAGGCAAGATGACTGCTCATGCAGCAGGCCTGTCTTAAAGAGGCTCGACCTGACAGCCTGCTTTTCACAATATCACTTAGTGTCCAGTCGTCTTTTATTGACAGCAACACCCAGTTTTGTATTCCAGCTCAGACCTTCCTCCGTCAATGTACCTTCTCCTTGATGGTGAGGGAGCGCTACAGGCCTTATTCAATGACCTTGATTATGTGCTAACACCCTTCCAACTTGCAATGCACCCATGGGCAAGATCCAGTCTTCTCATACTTGTAGTCTTTTGAAAAGTAGTGACTCAGGCGGATACACTTGTTTGTAAATGTGCATCTGCAGTACAAAATGGAGCCTGTTACACTTGGGCTTGCAGGATTGCTGTACTAGCTGGAGCTGTGAAATAGATATCTTGTGCACGGCGTGTGATTTTGATTTAATTTCATTACACATAAGGAAACCTATCTGGCCATAATTCAGTGGTATAACCATGATTAACACCATGTGTGGGCTATTGAGAGCTGGCCAGTGGATTAGAATGTTTCCTTTGCGGGCTATAGTTTTCTATTAGTCTGCTGAGTGAGTTCACCTTTGGGGTGCTACGGTGAAAAATACAGCAGAGCGTTCCCCAGAAGTGCTGGTGGTGCGGAAATCGAACGGATTGAGGTGCAGTGGCCGAGCTGTCTAGGCCTCCCCCTGGCGACCGCAGCGGCCACCATTTTGTGGACTCCTGTGACGGCGCCTGGTGGGTCCTGTGTGAGTGCTGTTCTGGCTGCCCAAAGGCCTCAAAGGCGTGACGATGCCCTGGCAGGAGCGACGGGGTACCTCTGAGGCGTTGGCCAGGCTGGTGGCGCGGAGAACTGCCTGGCGGACCCTCCAAGATCTCGGCTGGCCGCCATCTTGTGGCGGAGGAGCTGGCCGGGTGATGGCGGCGAGCGGTTGACAGCGGCAGAGAGGCGGTGAGTGGCGCGGACGGGGGGCTGGGGCTTGCTGGCGGCAGATTGCATCAGCGGTGGGCCCGGTCGCTGGTCTCTTCCCCCCCCCCCTCCTTGCATGCTGTGCTTTTGGTGTGTGGACGCTCCGGTGCGGGGGGGGGGAGTTAACCCTGGGCCGCTATACAGGGGTGAGAAACGGCAGCCCGGTTAGCCCGCCCTGCCACCGGTCCTGCGCCCGCCGATCTCTATCTTGCTGCCTGCGAGAGGGGGCCCCCGGGATGACCATCAGCGGCGACGCCCCTACGGATGCCCCTGGGGCCTGCAAAAATCAAGAACCCAATCTGCGGTGTGCCTGACCCTGCTTCCCCCGGGTGCGCTTGGATTCTGTGCATGCCGGCGGGGGAGGGAGACAGGCGCTCGAGTCGCAAAACCTGCCCCTGCCGGCCTCCATTCCACAGCCTGCATGAGGGAGGCCCTGGGAGGCCCCTTCGATCCTCCATGGTGACGCCCCACAGACTCCCCTGTGCTGCCCTGGTGGGGACCCTTCTACGAGCGGCTTTGTAGCACTAGACCGATATAGCGCTGGTGCGGCCTGCTGAGCTGCCCTCTCGACTTGGCCCACAGGTGTCACTCTTCTCCGGTGAGGACTGGCGCAGCAGCATAGAGGACCCCAACTGACGTGCTCCCCATTGGATGTGCCTTCTGAAACCTATCCGGCCTGTGCTGGCCGTGACGACCTGGGACGCAGCTGGGACCCGGCGCAGGGGCGTTGGCTGGTGCGAGACTGAACCGTCCTTTGTTGGCCCCCTGGCGGAGGGGTGGGTCGGTGGCGATTACAGTGAGCACTTCGGGCTTGGACACTGATGACTTCATCGTGCTAGGAGGGGTCGGGGAGCGCACGTCTTAGCATCTACTATCTCTTTTAGAATTAGGACCGGTGGGGCTGAGGTGAGACCCGCTTGGCAGTATGGTGCTCCAACAAGTAGTCGCACGGCTCATTACTGCCCCTAGAACCCAGCGCATTGTGAAAGATCTACCCCGCCAACATGACGCGCACCAACAGAGGTAAGGACGCTTCGGCAACAACGTCTTAGGATACCACTGTGGTAGCAATGTGGGGCAAGGCCGGATCGTCGGTTCCTGTTGAGATGACACCGTTGGCTGAAGGTGACTCCCCGCCGGTCACACAGGCGTTCATGAACGCCTTCATGTCGGAACTAAAAACTGAATTTGGATCTCTGCGCTCCGAAGTCCACTCATGTGTCCGGGAACTCAGGAAGGAGGTCACAGACTTGGGTGAGCGAGTTGTCGGACTAGAGAAGACCTTGGATGCTCTTACGGAGGATCAGGAGCAATTATGGCAGCGCCTTGCCACCCTGGAGGATCAGAATATAGAACTGCAACTGAAGCAAGAGGACCTGGAAAATCGCAGTCGCCTGAACAACCTCCGCGTCCGGGGCATTCCTCTTGGGGTGGAAGGTAAGGACATAATGACTTATGTGGCGCAACTACTCCACGAAGTCTGGGGGGATGATGAAGCCTCCCCGCCGGCTTTGGATCGAGCTCACCGGTCTTCCGGAGCCGCGGGCCGAACCGGTCTCCTCCCAGACATTTTAACTAGGTTCCATTTTTTCACAGAGAAAGAAGCTATTCTTCGGGCGGCAAGAGCGAAGCAGGACCTCACATATGATGGCCACAAGATTCAGATCTACCAAGACCTAGCGCCTAATACCTTTTCGGCGCCTCCGAGAGTTCAAGCCGGTCACTGACAAGCTGTGGAGACTGGACATCGCGTACCAGTGGGGTCATCCGTTCGCCCTTATCTTTCCATGGGAATCTAAACGTCGAGTGATACGCTCTTATCAAGAAGCGGCTCAACTACACACACTCCCTACTTCGAGATCGGCCAGCCCCTCCCGCCCTTCATCCTATGTTCGGGTGCCTGTCAAGCCGTCTTGGTCCACTGTGCGTCGGCGCAGACGCTCACCACCCCTGGATGAATGAATGTCTTCTCAGGCTAAGCAAGACATTATTGAGCGCATCAGGTCCCTGGAGGGGGACAACTCGAAGTCCGGCTTAGTTCCCTCAGTCCCTTGATGGCCGACACATGTATCCGTCCAATTCTCTGAACCCTGTATTGGGGGCCATGACTTTCACCTGGTTGCTCCCAGGTTTGCCGCTGTGTTGTAAGCACCTCCCCAGCTCCTTCTACGCTGGGTGGCTGGAGCTGGAGCCCCCCCACTTGGATGCCTTTGGATACAGCTGAAAACCTACCCCCATCTGTACCTGAGAGAGTGTCATCGCTAGGTCCGCCCAAACTCTAGGGTGTAGGGTGACCCACGTCTGGAACAGGACGATGTGGCCCGGTTGGACGATTTTGCTTGTTCACCTTGCTCTTCTTTCCTACTATTTGCTTGACCTTCCCCCTCTTTGTCTCTCTATTTCTCGGGTATGGCGGGTGGGAACCTGCACGACTACAGTGGCCCTGGGTCCTGTGCACTCTCCTTTCTTTGGTTTCACATGTCTTGTGGGGGCACGTACTGGCCTAGTTTGTGATCTGATGTGCTTATGGCTCTTCCTGATCCTTTGAAGGTACTTTCACTTAATGTTAAGGGGCCTAACTCCCCTAATAAGAGACAGCAGGTGTGGCGTTACATACTACACAATAGCCTAGACATAATTTTTCTTCAAGAGACCCACCTGTTAAGGGTAGACACTCCTCGCTTGGCGCACCCTAAATATCCCCTCCAATTCTGGGCCTCGGCAGACACCAAAACAGCTGGAGTGGCAATTTTATGCAGAAGAGGTATCGGGCAGGGGACCCCAAAGGTCTTCCGTAGTCCAGACGGGTGTTTTGTCAGGGTGGGGGTGGAGGTTGGGCAACGCCTACTAACATTGTGTAATGTTTATACACCGAACCAGATGCAGGACTTCTACCTCCACACGATACTACGGGAACATGTGCCGCAGGGCGACCCCTTCTTGATTTTGGGGGGGATTTCAACCTGGTGTGGGACCCTGCGATGGACCGTAGCGAAGCCTTCTCAAATGGGTCCGGTGCCATGCCCTTGGCACACCCGGAAGCAGATAACAGACCTTGGGTTGATAGACTCCTGGCGATATCACTTTCCTGACGTGTGGGACTACTCGTTCTACTCGCATGTTCACCGCTCGTACTCGCGCATCTATTATTTATTTGTCTCGCACGCCCTTTTGTTGGTGGCGTCCCTGTCGACATCTCGATATCCGATCACGCTGAGCTTCTCCTGCAGGGTCCGGCCGCTTGCCCCACTTATCTGCCGCAGTGGCGCCTGCCACCGCACATCCTGCGGGACCCAGCCAATGTGGAGACTCTGCGGACTGCCATTGACTCTTAATTTACGAGCAATGATCTACCTGAGACCTCATTCCCGGTGGTGTGGGACGCCTTCAAGGCAACAATTCACGGCCTATCACATCCATACCGATTGCGCGGGCAGCCTGCCACCTAGAGGATAGCCTCTCCCAAGACATTAAGAAGCTGGAGAGGCAGGATCAGGAGCACCCTTTACTTGCAAACAAGCGGAACTTGCCAACCTTCGGGGTCAACTCTGCTCCCTGCGAACTAATAAGGTTGAGCGGTCTCTGCTCGCTTTAAAGCAGCTGTACTTTGAAGGGGGGGATAAAGTGGGTAGGTTGTTGGCAAGGCGCTTGCGGGCACGTGCAGCCAAGGCCCACATTGCGAATATCCAATTATCTGATGGAGGACGGGTCACTACGGAGCGAGCGAAATATGAGGCTTTTAGGGAATACTATACCACGCTGTACGAGGTGGAAGCACCTTCTCAAGCCTATATTGATGAGGTACTAAATCAATGCCCTTGGACCCCAATACACTCACACTACGCTAAGCAACTAGATAGTCCCCTTGTGGTGGAGGAACTGACGGTGGCACTAAAAGACCTCCCCCTTGGAAAGACGCCAGGCCCGGACGGCTTGCCGGTGGCTTTTTACCGTATGTTCATATCTCAACTCCAACCCTACTTGCTGCGCTTATATAACTCCTTCTCAGACACGGAAGGGCCGTCGCCCTCAATGGGTATTTCAGAAATAGCCCTTAAACCCAAACCAGGAAAGGATCCCACGTTGTGTGCATCTTACCACCCTATAGCATTACTGAACACTGACCTCAAAATCTACACTAAAATGTTATCTAAATATCTGGACCCCCACATGCCTGGCCTTGTGGAGCCTGATCAAGTTGGCTTCATTTGCAACAGACAGTGGGCGGACAACGTTCGTAGAATCGCGCATTTGGTAGGGAAAGCATACCACTGGAATAAACCGGCCTGCCTACCGTTGCTTGATACGGAGAAGGCGGTTGATCGTGTGGACTGGGGCTTTCTCCGCACGGTGTTACACAAGATTGGCCTGGGATGCCACATGATCTCCATGACCATGGCCCCTTATCTCTCCCTGCAGGTGAGGGTACGAGTCAACGGGCGGCTCATGGAGTTTTTCTTTATACATAGGGGTACACGGCAGGGCTGCCCTCTGTCACCTCTGCTATTTGCCCTGGTAATAGAGCCCTTGGCGGAGTTGATAAGACAGAATGCAGACCTCCTCGGCCTCGCTTTCGGAGATCGACAAAATAAAGTAGCCTCATTCGCAGATGACCCTATCCTCATGCTGACATGTCCGCATACATCTCTCCCGGCGCTCCACGCTCTATTACAGAAATTCGATAGGGCATCGGGCCTCAAAATTAACCATAACAAATCTTGGACTTTAAATCTCATGATTCCGGAGGAGGAGGTACAAGTCTTGAAAACGCTTGTTCCCTACCAATGGACTATAGACCATATTAGATACCAAGGACTCCAACTGACCCCTTCCCTGGACACATGGTCTCAGATGAACTGGTGGGAATGCAAGAAAACTGTACTGGAGGTTCTGCAGACGTGGAGAGCCCTCACTATCTCTTGGCTCAGTAGGCTTACTGCCGTCAAAATGTCGATACTCCCTAAAATGTTATACCTATTTCAATGTCTCCCCAACCCTATACCACAACAACAGCTACAGGGCCTCCAAAAGGATATCACTTGCTTTTTATGGGGTGGACGCCGGCCACGGTTCTCCCACAGGATCCTCATGTTGCCAAGAGATGGGGGAGGACTAGCATGCCCTAACTTTTTGAAATACTACTGGGCCTCACACCTCCGTATTGTTTCGGAATGGACAACCACTGAAAGCGAAAAGGTATGGTTCCATATGGATAGGATGGTCACGGGGCGTACTATCTGGGATCTTACGTGGCTCCACCGTGCGGCGCGCTCCCGTAGTGCTTATATTGCAGTGACTACTAAAACGGTCCTAGATATATGGGACAGGGTGGTAACACGTAAGGGGCTGATGACCTTCCCTTCCCCTCATACTGCCATAGCAGGCAATCCACAGTTCCCTCCGGCCCTCCATTCGCCAGCATTTGCCAAATGGATACAGGGGGGTTGTAGAGTGATTGGGGACTTGTTTGAGGGAGGACTCCTAAAAACGTTTGCTCAGTGCAGAGAGGAATTCCATCTCCCACTAGACGCGGGCCTCCAGTATGCACAGTTACGCCACTGGGTATCGGCATCAGAGATGCAGCAGGCTGCTACACGGCCATGCACTCCTTTCGAGCGGCTGGTCCGCTCTTTTGATGACTCAAAATGCCTTATATCCCGGACATATCAGATTCTACAACACCCACTGGTGCTGGCTACGCATCCATAACCGCGCCAATGGCATCAGACATGCAACATGGAAATCAGACCCACACAGTGAAGCCGACTATGGCGAGACATTACTAGAGTCTATCGTAGTATCCCTCAGAGGGAAAATGCTTACAAAATTATGGCACAGTGGTACTACACACCTGCCCGGCTACACAAAATGTTCACTGCCACATCCCCCTTGTGTTGGAGGTGTTCAAATGCATCTGGCGATTTCATTCACATTTGGTGGGCCTGCCCGCTCCTGACCCTGCTCTAAAAGGAAGTCCTAAGTCACATCAAGGAGGTATTGGGCTTCCCCCTACCTGAATCTACAGCCACGAACCTTCTGGGCATTAAACCTGACAATTTAAAAGCACTCACTTGCTGGGGGCGGCTAAGCGACTCATAGCGCTCTATTGGAAAAAGGCAGAGGCACCCCGATTGCTGCTTGGTTCGTGCGCTTGTGGCATGTAATAACTATGGAACTCTTCACAGCACAATTACAATCATGAGACACCCACTTTTCCACTATATGGAGCCCCTTCATCCAATATCTCTGTAAAATAGGACATGTGCGACACTTATCCCCCAAGCTTAGAGCGCTACGACTTTTTGAGGATGCCATACTCCCGTCAGACCCAGATAGGCTTCTTGCGTAACTCGATTGGCCATGCCCGCCTGCTCCCTCAAAGCTCAGTAAAGCCCCTATTGCTACCCACGCCGGATACCACCATCACCACAAGCCACCTCCCGTCAGTTCCCCCGCTCACCCACATAGCTCTCTGACCCCCCCATCCTTTTTTCTCTCTTTTTCGAGCCTTTCTCTGTCCATCTACCACTATCCACTTTGTAGGGGCCTCTAGCCCACATTCCTAATATTATTGGTTCTAAATGAGTCCTGAACTACCCCACAATACGCAACTATTGGTATATGTTTTAGCTCACACGGCCGGCCCAACAAGCGTTGTAGGCGTCATGCTGTGTTAAGATTGGTCTACAACTCCACTTCTCTACATTGAAAACTCTTGAAGGTAACGTGGCCAGCCCTAAAAGAGGTTGTGGGCTCAACGCTTTTTATGTATGGACTCAAGCTATATTCTTGATTTCGAAAATAAAACCGATTTCAAACAGAAAATCTATACTCACTCAAAGAGAAAAAAAGCACTGAATAAAGTTACACTGAATTTTCCATTAAAGTGGAAACCTTACTGAAGAAAGTGCTTCTGCTTGGCTTGGTACAAATCTGTTCAGTGGTTTTTGAGAAAGTAGTATTTAAAAACGGTTTCGAAGTGGGCTTGAAAGGGATCAAAAGTTGACAAACTGGATTGCTCGTCTACAAACTTGGGTTCGCTGACCATCTATGGGCTAATGGTCCAGATATCTCACCCAGAGTTTGCGGACCCTTCATGGACTAAATTTATTTGGATCTGATTGGAAGAGGGAGCTTTTTCTGTTTCTCGTCATCCATTATGGGTTCGCACATCTGAAGCCTCTGATTTGCTGTTCATAACAGAATAAAATTTGTTGCAGCCACTATTGTGGGCTCTGTCCTGGTATCCTGTAAAGAAAAGAAAACAAGCCTTTGCAATGTGTTAGGTCTCGCATCACTGACAGTTTGAGGTATTGGTGTTGCAAATAATAATGCAACACCAATAGCTCATACTTTCAGTAATGCAAGACCTAGTGCATTGCAAATGTTCGTGTAGTGAGCCAGGAATCAGCATTGTATGTCTCAGTGCAGTACCGCAAGCTGCTTCTAGAAGTCCCTAATGAGCAAGGCACCAGCACTGCATGTCTAAGTGCTGTACAACAAGCTGCTCCTAGAGGTCCCTGGTGAACAAGGCACCAGCACTGCATGTCTCGGCTCAGTACCGCAAGCTGCTCCTAGAGGTCCCTAGTGATCAAGGCACCAGCACTGCATGTCTAGGTGCAGTACCGCAAACTGCTCCTAGAGGTCCCCGGTGAGCAAGGCACCAGCACTGTGGACCTCTTTTGGTCACCTATGGTACTGCACCCTGCAGAAGATATGGTAAATCCACCCTACCCATAAAGCATTGCCTGCAAGACAGTACTAGGAGTACATTCAAATAGCTATGTCCATATATACAATTAGTAGCTTTGAAATGTGACAAAAGAATTATTACATTAATTTCAGAATATGTTGTACTCTGTGTCAAGCTTATCAAGGTAAATTTATAAACGGTCTCATATAAATATGAGATATTCTAGTTAGTGAAGTAACCACTGCCAGCCTAGCTTAGGACCAAGTGTGTGTCTTGCCTGAAGCCTTTTAAGAAAATAGTGCCTTGAGGCTGTAATTAAAACGTAGGTAGTGACAACACATGTAACAGGGGTGTCCTCACGGGCGGTTACAAGAAGAAACAAGGCAGTACTAAGGAGGGACTACTAAGCCTATTGACCAATGAAAAGCCACCATTTACATAGGATAGGGGCAGGAGCCAATTAAAAAAGATGGGCGGAAAGTGGGCGGAGCTTCATGCCCATATCCTAAATACAGCATGTCTCACAGAGACAGCGCAAGCACTGCCTAGCCGAGACCTAAAAAGTAAATGTGTCGTAAGGGGGCAAGGTTATTATCCATTGGGCTTTGCTGCAGGTGGGGGCCCAAAGAGCCTTTATCTTCAAAATTTAAAAAGTAGATTCTAATGAGGTTCACAGACCCCAAAACATTGTTCACATACTGCAGCACAGCTCTAAGGTTTGCTAACTCCGCATTCGGGTCTGCAAACCCTTGACAAGGGATCGTGGACCTCCTGGTGGTTTCTGAACAGTAATCCCCCAACATTGCTCCATGAGTCTGCAATAGCTATCAAACCCTGCTACACAATCCCCAAATCTTTAAAAAAGAAGTACTAAAAACCAACAAAAAAAGGAAAACCGCCAACCCCTGCTTACTCAGGTGATGGCTATGCGCATTGTTGGGGTGGCTACCTTCGGTTGGTCAGGCCCTGGGCTCATACTTTGTAGCTCACTTCCAAAGGCATTCTTAGTATTCACATTTCTTTAAAACAAGTAAACAAGAATCGTTTAAGAACACAAAACAGCGAACCATGGAAGGCTGAACTTTGCCAATGTGCTCAACTTGTATACTAGTGAAAACTTTGAACAGGAGGAAAAAAATTAAAACGAAACAGGCGGTTTTAGATCATTCTATATGTGGAGAGTGTTTCCTATCAAAATGATTTTCTGATGTCTTCTAAACTGTTGCAGAGGAACACTATGGCCTCATCATTGTGCTTCCCATTTTGTACAAACAAAACTGCTGGGCAGTCAGTGGACAAGCCTGAGTACCAAAACTATGACTGCAATTTACATGAACCAGGAGGATGCTGTTCATGTGCCCTGAAGCCTCCCTACCTCGTCCCTCAAAAGTGCTAAGCTTCATGTGGTGCCCACCATAGAGAGGTCACGTAATGTAGGAGCCTTGTTCTATTCTGACCTTAATCTGGCTCTTTGGTTGATTCATTTGTATGCCTTATTTTACCCCCAAACCATTGCTGTTCTTAAAGCTAATGAGAAACGTTTTGTTTTGAAATGCCCTGCGGCTGTTCTTGCCCACTCTTACCCATGCAAATTGATAACACATGTATTACATTATTATGGCATGTAGTTGATGAATCCTGACAAGATGGCTCAAGGAGTAAAGGCTTTCTGAAATTCACAACCTCGGAAATGGTCAGCCATCCGACCTGAGTAGCAAGAACATTTGTAACTGTAACACCTGCATTTGACAGTGTTTAGAGGCTACAGAAGGACATTAAGATGCATTATATGCAGTGAGGTATTATTTTTATTAATAATATTCAATACAATTAACATCAAATCTGTAGCGCTTTTAACCTCTCGCTATATAATTTAGAACAGTGCATGTTGGGACCAGGGATGAGGTATTGCTATATTCATGTTTTAAAATAGGTGTACATGCAATCTGTGTGATTTCATGCTGGGCAGAGGAGATAATTGACCATACATCTCGAATACAAAGTACCTTTTTTCAGAGCTTTTGGATTGCATGGTCTGAGAATTCAGTAGGTATAGAACTAAGCAGTCTAAATGCAAACCCAAGACGATTTGTCCTGTATGATCATTCTCAAACTTGCGTTTAGGTCTTAGGAAGCACTGCACAACTTAGAATGTGGCAATGTACGACAAAAACATTTAATGCAGCACTCCGAGCAATACAATTTAAGATTATTAGGGTTTACACTATTTTGTTTTATGCTAGATTCTTACTTGACGAAATGGTCACACATGTAGTCTGGGCTATAAAATACAGACTTATCTCCTACTTAAACCTAGGTTATTCAGACTCCTACTGCAGCAGGCAGTTCAGGCTACATATAAGTTTTGTATTTCTTTTTAGTTAAATGTGGGACCAAGCTTGCTGAGTCGCTGGGACAGCAGTACTGTCATATGAATTGATTGAAAAATGGTATGTACTACCGAAGCGTATAAATTAAACATGTCTGTTCTACAGACCAGTGCAAGAAACAATGCATAATTTGTGTGAGGAGTTCTAAACCTTTTACCTCCAGAACCCTAGGCCTATTAGGTTAAAGTCATTACATTACAAAAGTGTTAACATGTTCCAGTGTTGCTTAGCTGTGCACTGTAATATGTGTCAGCAGTCACCACTACACGTGGTTCTCCTCTCCACGAGGTTACGGAGGAAGCAAGAACCTAATGATCCATCTTAACCACCACTGGTTGGACAAAAACAGTACCAACCCTGGGTAAAGTGTCCAGGAGTAAAGCAACTAAAATAAAAAGTACACCCCCCCCCAAAAAAAAACTGTTGTATGCTCATTGCAGTCTGTACAGAAAAGAGACACAAGCATTTGCAATGCAATAGGTCTCGCATTTATGAGAGTTTAAGTTATTGGCTTTGTAAATGACAATCCCTTTTATTTATCTGTTTTGATAATTAATACGTGAATAAAAGGCATTGTCATTTATAATGCCAATAGCTCAAACTCTTGTAAATGTGAGCCCTGTTGCATTTCAGAGAAGTGGCCGCCATTGTCCTGGGCTGCTTGGAAAGTGAAAGCACGTATGGCGTGCTGAAGGTTGCAGGAAAGCATGTCGTTCCTGCAGTAGGAGAGACTCATTAAAGGAAATAGTGCTTACAGACTAAATAACACATACTGTGTAACAACCAAAGTAAAAGGGCCAGTCCTCATGGGAGGTTACAGATGAAGACAAGGCGGTACTAAGGAGGGACTAACAAGCCTATTAACTAATCAGAAGCCAGCATTTACAAAGTACAACAACACTAGCCAATGACATAGAGTGGGTGGGGCTTGAAGTCCATACTTTAATACAGCATGCCTTGAAGAGCAGGCTATTCGTTGTCCAGGCTCGACCTAAAAGGTCAGGAGATTTGTCTTAGGCTTCTAGGACTTCCACTCTAAACTGTAGAATCAGACTCAGTATGTGTCGTGGTAGAAGGATTGTTGTTGATGATGTTAAAATATAGTAAGTAAGGAAATAAGTAATATGAAGCCTGAAACAGGGACAGAGTTGAAGCAACTAGCATTTTACATAGCAATGTAACAATGCAAATAGCAATAAACACCTAATAGATTGACTAAAGTGTACCTGTTAACTCACTGATACTGCTTAAGCGTCTGCTCGTGCATAGCGACGTCTCTGTCTCTGTTCTGGTCAGAATTCTTTCACTATGCAACCATACCTTCCTTGTGATTTCAGTGTTTACTTGACAGTACCTGAGGGCATTGAGCAGTAAGCACCAAGAAGAAATGTTCGACAATAAAGTCTACATTAGTGTTCCAGTGACAGTCAGTCTTCACATCCTTGAGCAATCAATTATAAATACAACTGTGGTTAGGAAATATGCGTTTATTGGAGTTCACTCACAAGTAATTTCCTGCAAAAAGAGATGGGTTGTGCACAAGTAAAGCAGAGTGGTGCCTTAGTCACTTTATGCATAAAAACGTAGATGCGGTCCCAGATATGCTCAGGAGGTTAAGTGCACTTCGCTATCCTGCAGAAGCACTGCAGGATATGTTGGAAACTTCCATGTTGAGCCCTACCGACTCCTGCCAAGGATCTGACTGTGAATCAAGGGGCACCTCTTGGCCATTGTTTACTTAACCAGCATGTAAAGAAGGCCAGGTAGAATTTGTGTTCTAACAAGACTGGCAGGGCCGGACTGGGACCCAAAACAGGCCCTGTCAAAGTGCTTGGCCAGCCCCCCAGGGGTTTTGGGGTGTGGCCAAGCTGTTTACCAGGGCCGGTTTCTGCCGATTTCTTTACAGCGGCCGATATGGGCGTCCGCAGACATTTTTCCAGGGGGGGGGCAAATTGTTAACGTCATCACCATCCTCCAACATGATGTGTGCCAGGTGGGGCACACGAAACACTGAAGCGCAGTACTAGGATAGACTCCATTAAATGCCAGGAATCCAGGACATGTGACGGACCCTGCCACCGGCCAACAAACACCACCTGTAGGGAAAACGCTAAACTTTCTGACAAGGTGCTTTATCTCTGTCTGCTAGGTGTGCAGACTTCTGGGTCCTCGATCCAACACCAATCAAGGCTGTCTTCAGCACGATTCGATTTTTATCAGAATACTTTAAAACAGCCTATGATTAAAGCACCAGATTAAATATACTGTATGGACAGTGTATGTTAGGGATTATTTGTAGCACATATATTTACCAATATTGGCTTCTTGGTGCTAGAATTCATGATAACTTTTATCCAAAGTTAAAGCACAACGTCAAAGTTAGTAATAAATAATGTAGCAATCACACACGCTAGTGATTTGACAGTGGGTGCTCCCTTTACTAGAATTCCCCGGGCATTGTTAAATTTGACACACATTCAATTAATTTACACAAAATAAAATGTATAGGTCCAAATGTTAGCTATATTTTTTAAAAGAAACTTAGAGTCCCTCTACGTGTAGTCAATGTCAAACTGACATCGTGCGCACGTTTAGGGATACAATAATGGCCAGCTCCCGTATACGGAAGCCCGGCACCGTAAATGTGTGGCACATGCGGCACCCGCAGATGCGCCACATCACAGGTCAGGGTATGCTGAGTCTTACACAGTGGTCGAAGTGGGGGAAAAAAAGTAGGGGAACAGTGGGCGGAGAATCAGAGGGCGGGAATAACCCAAGGATTGGATCAGTGGGTGGATCCAGAGGTGTGGCTAGAATGCGCAGACATCCCAATTTTTAGAATTTGTTTGGCATTTCACTGCCAGTTTAATCAACCAATGGATAAACATGATTTTTTAATGTTATAATGAGTTATTGACATTAAAATATATTCACAAAGTGGGATATGCTTCTAATCACAGAATGTACCAAATACGATAAAATGTGGAAACACAAGCCATTTTTCTCCGAGCCATGGAGTTTGTCATCAGCACTTCACCCTTTTTCAACAACAGCAGTTAAAACATGAATGGCAAAATATACTAGTTTGCACATGTTTTCTCTAAAACTATGGCTCTGCCATATTTACCTCATAATGCAAGATTTGCTGCATGATCTGACCATTTAAACTAATACATTGTTTGTAGCTCAAACATATCTAAAGTTAATATAAAATGTGACTTGTGTTGCTGCGGAGTGGATCGCCTATTGTAAAGGTTGACTGGTCACCTTTCTCACTGCTGCATTTGTATGTTACACTGGTACTAATAAGGCAAAATCTTTCCAGAGACTGTTAGCATGTGTACACACGTCAAAATAATAAAATATCTGAAAATATGCTGCATTACGCTGCAGCCTTTTTTTAATGCATAATTTAGTCAACAATACGGCATAATGTTGTCATCCTTCGCTGCATGCTTAATTCCAGTGGCCCCACAGCAGGCAGCACATGTTAAACGTGCTTGTGAATGAAGCAGGGATACTGTGAAGTTTGCAAACTTAGTTTGGTGTGTGCAAATCCTGCATTGCCAATCCCTGGTGAATTGCAGCTACTACTGCTGAAACAAGGCCAATGGAGGTACCTTTGGGTGAGGCTGACTGGCCTCAATGGCAGGGCCAGCCATGGCACTGGTGGTGTCCTGTGCATTATTGTTTGTTAGTGCCCCCCAATGACCACCTCTGCCATGTATTCCCTCACTATCACCCTTTAACTGTGCCCCCCAAGTCTCCATAACCACTCTCTCTCAGATGCATTTAATTTGATTTACAGTGCCACTCATACCATTGTAGGGTGTTAGAGCACTTTACATCACACACATTACACAGAGATAATCAATATGTGTGTAAATCACTGTATAGAAAATGTTACATAAGACTAAGGACGACATGGTGTATGAGTCACATGACAACCATACTAGTAGCCCGTATAGTTTTATAGTGATTGGACTGGAGAAACACAATACCCGGAATTTAAAACGTAATATCATGGTTGGGGGTTCTCCTTAATAATCAGAATTGATTTTTGTCCAAAAGAACACTTTTTGGGACATTAGGATAATCAAAGACTGGGGGACGGGGGGACATAACGCTCAAATTTATACCTTGCAGTTTGTATGCAGCTCTTAGATGACAGTTAATAGCTCACTGTTCTAAGTTAGGATTTTAACTTATAAACTGCAAGTAACAAAAGGATCTATGACAAAAGCAGTAGATCACTGACCTATTTACATTATGTGCAATTTGTGATCTGCATGGCGCATGTTCTTTGCAACCGTTACATTAACCCTCTGAGCTACCTTTCCATGAGTCAAAACTTCCACTAGACAAAATTCTGATCTCTCTCTAGGAAGAACATTAATCCCCAGAGTCCTCATGACATTTTTACTGGTGCCGAAGATTGCTGGAAGCCAGGAAGGAGGCAGCAAGTATTTTTAAAACCATAATATACTTGCAAACATGAAGCCTTCACCTAAAGTCAGCACCCGGTGCGGTCACACTGGTTGCACCGCCCTAGAGCTGGCCCTTCTCAAGGGTCCTGTGACCTCAGTGACTGTTGTTCTAGGGTGTGCTGCTTCATAGGCCTGCCCGCAAGACTGGAGGTGAACTTCAGTATGGATAGTGGTGGACAAGCCTTGAAAGTTAACCTGCACTTGTCATGCTAGGGTCCACCTGCTGGTGTGAAGAGACCAAGACTTCCAAGGTGTTGCGAAGCCTTCTAAGGTTTAGCATGTGATTGTGCTCTCGCAGGAGAGTGGTCTGGTGGGCTGGTTATTAAGGCTGAACCTGGTTCCCAGTTCCAAATTCAGCAGCTCAGACCATAGTGCCACATCGTCTCCCCCACTGAGCACAGTACTGCCCCACTGAGAAAAACTCCCACTGTTTTTAACTACAACCCAATTATTGTCCGCTATAGACGCCTGGATGCGCAATTTAAATTACGCACTAGACAAGAGCAGTATGCAGCCTACAAATAAAAAGGAACAACATCCTGGAAGAATCAAACACTTATAGGGAATGCAAAATTTAGCAAACCATGGGAAATGTAAGCAGGAACAACATGGTTACCTTAATGCTTTAACACTCACTATTCAGAAATCAGTGAGTGCTTTTGCCTTAAAAGTTTAAGGACACGACTACAGGGCTCTGAATGGACCCATTTCAATGGCCGTTGCTTATATCCCTACAAAACGTAAGCATTATGGTAAAAAGACCACATCCCTGGACGCAGAGCCGCAGCACACATTTTGTTTTACAATCCACACATTTTGGTACCTCCAGGATTGGTGCACTAGTTCCAAGTCCAGGAAAAACAAAGACACGAAAACAAAAATAGCACTTCACTGGCAAACTCTGTAAAGTTGCCCTAATGTGTTTCAGTGTGAATAAAATCAGTTTGGCCAGTTTGCTACCACTCTGTCTTGCTTTATTTAGTTCTTTATCTATTTTTCATATTTTTAGCCTTTTATTCCCAATGCTGCACTTTGGAATTAAAATGTCAGAAAAATACTATATTTCCAGCAAAAGCATCTTTCTTTTTTGGATCCATTTCACAGGGAAGCAAATAAAAGAAAGGAGAGGAAAGAGTGAGAAAATAGTCTTGAAGTCACGTTTTCATAGGCGCCTGCGGATGCCCATGGCGGCCGATATTGCAGCTATGCTGCAACTCACACCTATGCTATACATCTGGCATACCAGAACGGATGATAATAAGTTGAACCTTGCCCATTTCAACGGTCATGTGGAGCCACAAAGTACAAATATCACTGTAGTTAGTGACCAGTTAAACGAAGGTCAGGAAGTGTTTGGAGACACCCATGCCAGGTAAACCCTGACATGCACTATGCTAGCAAATCTTGAGCAGTGTAGCATCAGTTCTGACCTCATCATTAGTGTTCCCATGAAGGGCCGGGTCAGTATTGATTTGCATAAGGTGGGCCTAGAGTGGCACAGTGGGTGAAAAACAATGGTTTGAAATACTTCCTGGAGCAGTTCCCTTTGGGTAGATACATTGCAAGCATTCCTCTCATCACCTTTTGTGTTAATGTAATGCCCTAAGAAACCAAGGCTGTGCCCAGACATGCGTCCCTTGCTCACTGCGCCGTAAGATCTCAGGTGTACCTCACTGAAGAGGCCAAACAAGGCCAAAACCAATCAGGGGTTGTTTGTACTAACTTCTGGAGGGGCTGCTCCCTGGCCTTTCAGGGTGGCCTATTCCCACGAGGAGCTGGGTCAGTAATGATTTGCTTAAGGTGTTTGTTTTTGTAGAGCAATGTTCCCAAAACTGTGGTTGGTGTGTTGTGAGCCAATATAAAAAAAGACGTCTTTAAATTATGCAATTACCTTGTCACATTTGCTGTGCTTCAAAGACAGAGGTCATGTCAGAGGCTATGTCCTCTAACAAATTGCTGCTTATTTTTTTTTAATATGGGGATTGGTGTTTACAACATCCCTCACTTTGCATTCAGCGAAAGGAAGGTAGAGTGAATTATGTGACAGTCTTGGTGTGGTACAGAGAGTGTGTCACTTTTTTGTAACACACAACAAAATGTAAATACCTGCAAATGAACTTTGCACATTCAGCAGTTAGGAAAGCAAAAATGAAGCACATTATTTTTGTAATTCTAAATTGTGATGGAAACAAAGCTTTTAATAGGATGTAAACATATTATGATAAATATTCACTGAAACCCGATTTCCACACATTATCATTTATATGCAATATAGTTTTATCAGTAAACTATATGTCTGGTCTGATTTAGTGACCATTTCAATGGAAAAGTGGTGTATGTAAATGACAGAGCGCTAATACTGATACTTTAATTACATTTAAAAAATCACTCACCTCGTGTCCATTAAAGCTAGGTGAGTCGAGAAAGCTTGCCATTCTAAAAATTGGGTCATGAATCTAAAAAGCTTCGGGAACACTGATCTAGAGTGACACAGTGGGCGAAAAACGAAGGCGGGAATGCTATCCTGAGCGACTGCCAGTCGTCAGATTATTTTCAAGCATTCTCCCATCACATTTTGTGTGATTCACCTCATTGCTAGTGACCAATTATTTCCAGGGGACGCAGTAACTGGGCTGATCCAAATTATAAGTTGTGTTATTTCACATGCAGGTTTCAGCTCCTGAAATCCCTGCGAAACATGCTGGAATGGGCGTGGAAACATAGATCCCAGGGTGGAAAAGTAATGGGGACTCGCAGGTTTTAAGTTTCATATTCACCCGTTCACCTCCTTATTGATGAAGATAGGCTTCTAAATCTCATCGTTCGTCCTATACAAAACCATGCTCTGAATATGCTTCCTGCGATTTGAGGATGCTTTTGCCTCCACTCAAGTAGGCGTGAGGATCCTGGACACTGAAGTCAACATGACCAGATGTAACATATGGATCATGCTTCAAATAAAATCACTCATCAGCCACTGAAAAGTCGGACAGTTGCTCAGCTTTTGTGACAACATAGAAGGTGTGGAAAATCAGCTTCTGATAAGATTTAGCAAAGCAAGTATATTAAGACTAGCCATCACCGGGTTATAACTAATCTGTTTTTATAGCGATGGCTGCCACTGACTGGCATTTACTTATCACTGTTTACGGGGGTCAATCTTTCCCATTTGTGGTTCTATTCACTTTGAATATAAGGCTTAGTCGGCCTGTTTGAATTCCAGACTGTGTGCATATTATTGCTGCAGGATCTTTCTTCCTCTCCGCTGTATTTGTGTGGAAGGTGATGAAAGACTACACAGCTGAGATTCCACCCTCCTGATTTCTTTTGTAAACGATACATATTTTTGGTTCCTAAAGCTATGGATAGAATCATTACAATGTAAGCTCTGATAAAGCAGTTTTTTATGTTAGCGCTTTTTTTGTATAGATTAATGGAGCGGCTATTGTAAACTTGGAGCCCAAAATGCAAAACATACTTTTAATATTTATCAGATTTGCTTCGTTAACCACTGAAATGCTTTGCTTTACCTAATGTGCAAAGTGTAATGCAATTCTCTGTGTTCACTACATTTACTAAATCATTGCCAGTGTGAGAGGGCTATGCTCTAGATTTCCTCTTGACTGGAAAATTGCTGGAAGTCTATCATTTTCTTTACCTTATTTTCTAACACACATGCTCTAGAAATGTTGGAATGAACAATTCTCATTATTAGCACCAAAGAAAAAAGAGTTATTCATACATATTTCTGTTTTTCCTAACAGAACTGACTCTGAATCCACCGGAAGGAATAGTTGCAGGTACGTTACAGAAAATGTGTCCTGAAAAATGCATACATATTAGTTGACGTCTGCGCAGTGTTTACAACTGAACAATTTATGATTTTTTTTACCCAAATGAAATGCACTGCGAGCCGTAACTGACAATACTGTAGGACATACATAGTTTCATGTTTTTTCGCAAATGGAGAGGCGCACCTGTGTAAATCCAATAAAGAGTCCAATTTGTATAATCAAATACCAATTGTTTATTATTTCTTCTTAAGTCCGAACATACAACAATATCCAGCCAATGCGTTTCGTTCCAAACAACTCTTGAACTTCATCACGGCTCAATAATGTTGAATAATAATGTATCAACATATAAGTAAAATGAGGTGCTATTATTATAGACCGCAACTGCTCCAAGTGTATATTTTCTATAGGTACATGTATTTATAGTTGAAGCTAGATTCATGAGCCATTATGTACAATTTTCATCCACATTTCTGGATATTGGCAATGTTATGCGTATGATGCAAAGGGAGAAACCACAACCTCACTTATCTCTATGGCAGAGGCAAGCACACACAAATGAGATGTTAGAAGAAAGTTTATGTATTTTATTGACAACATTTAGGAGTTTTAAAAGAATAACGTTTTTATAGCCTTTGACTACCTACCACAATCTGTGACCAACGTGGACAGGGCTAAGGTACTTAGAGAGGCTAAATAATTGAATGTAGCCTTTGCCACCCACATTAAAGCAGCCCCATTGCAAAGTCTGAAATTACTATGAAATTACTATGACTTTGTTTTGGGAAACCAAATTGACAGTTAATGCTCTCACCTAAATCTCACTCAACAGATGGGTAATTGGCTACAAATTGGCTACAAAAGGTAATTGTTAGAGACAGGAACCACGCACTGCCCAACCTAACGTAGTTCATCACATACGAGACAAAAAACAGAAGATGCAGTTTCCCAGCCAAAACACTGAATAATGTGATTATTCACATCATCATAAAACAAATATTAAGGCTCTGCAATATTGTTTGAAACAAGTATTTTTTCCCCCTAGAAACAATGTCTGTGCAGGACATGGCTTTACATTTCCTTGCCTTGAATTGAAAGACTTTCTTCAGTCTGAAGGCATGGCTCTGAATCATCATGTCCTGTATGGTCATAATTCTTATAGCGCATGTTAATGCCATGACAATTGGATCCAACCAACTCCTCCATCCTGGTAAATTTCTGTGCTCTCAGAGAAGCTGCACATATAGGCAAGCACTGAAATTCCCATTTGAGGAATGGCAAGAGAGTGCCAGAGCCACCTTGAAGACATTTAATATGGCCAGATGGAAGAGCTCGACTTTTGCAATGTCGGTCGACAGAGCAGAGAACTCCTCTTGAATCTTTAGCAGTTTCAGAATTGGCTCTAGGTATGAAACTGGCATCTGGAGAATGGGTGGGTGGAGGCACCATGACTCTGAACGGTCCTGGGAGCAAGAACATTTCCTCAATGAAGAATCGAATTTCTTCTTCCTATGGTACTTTTTCTTTTTTTTATGCGAAGACGTCTTGAGAGCTCCTACCCTGTCAGGAAACTTTCTAGTTGATGAAGGGGTGCGCTCTTTGTGTACTGGGATTTTAGCCAAGATAAATTGCCTTGTGCTCTTTGGTGCATCAAGGAACACAAGTTGCTTGCAGTGCAAACATAGTCCGGACACCGCATGCAGATTTTGTGTTGCTCAGATCGATCCACTTACTGTACTTATGGCAAGGCTTGAACCCTGAAATATTTGAAGGCAAGAGGATTGGGTAGACACTTGACATAGTTGCTGGTGAAAGCTCATAAATTTCTGTTGGAATAACACAGAGAAAGAGGAAATTAATGAGGCATAGAAAAACAATAACTGGTTGTTGCATATTATATGTCGGTGTACTCATGTGTGATCAGCGGCATCCAGTCTTAAGCCACGCGATGCCACCAAGTGGCATTGGAGAGCGTTTGCTGGGGAAAAGTAATTCCGGACCGGTCTGACACCTTAATGGATATTCACAAGGTGATTAATTTGCTGACAGAGGATGTATCCACCAGAAAATTTTAAACGAAGGGAACTTTTTATCCTCCCATCATCCAGCATCTCCTGGTCTGTCCCAATGTGTGGCTTTATGTCTTTTAAGAGATAACTTTCTCTTCCTCTATATAGGCTGAACTGGTAACTAATCAGCTGCTTCCCATTTTGGGCCTTCTGGGCTTCCTTATTGGTGGTGGTAAGCCTTGCCTTTCTTCTGACTCCCTCCTCTTTCAAAAATTTTCCATGCCTCCTCCTTTCCCTAAGTGATCTTCATGGCGGAAGAGGAAAACACTCAGCTGATTCCCTGATGCCCTGTTGCCCTGATGCCCTGATGAAGTGTTGGTTCCACCTCCTTTGGTGCGTTTGATTGTCGTCATACTTGTTCTGCAGAACAGGAGGTTTAGCTCGCTCCCTGACTGATTCTCACTGCCATGCATGCCGTGCCTACCAAACTTTATCTGTATTTTACCGTGCCTATTGGATTGCAATGTCAGAGTCACTAGAAGCAGAAGCGAAGTTGGCTGACGCCAAGCACTGATTGCTCTATTCAAGTACATACCCTACTGGGTTTTCCTGAACTTTGTCTCAGATCTCCCCTCGATTGATAAGGAACAGATTCAGGTGATGAGACAAGAAGGAGGTAATTGTCAAACATTAAATCAAAAGTGCTGAAGAGCCAGAAACCAACAAAGGTCCTGTTGGTCCTTAACTCTATGGACTGATAACCAAGAGAACCGTGCATGGTCCATATAGATTGTGAAATGCAAACCTAACATATGGAACCTTAAGAACTCCATTTCCCACTTTAAAGCCAGGCGGTTTTTCTCGAGAGTGACAAAGGCCTGTGCATGTGGCAGTACCTCCCTGCTAAGGAAACAGAATCCTTTCAACAAATTTAGATAACATGATCTCCAGCCCTGCTAAGGAAGCACCAATTAGTAGACTGTAGCTTACTGAAATCCAGGTACATGAGAACTGGTTCTGAGTAAGTTCAGGCTTGAGATATGTAGGAAGCTTTCTTTTCTGTTCTGTCCTCATGGTACCTTATTAGCAGGACCTCTGGAATTATGCGACAGGCAAGGGCCAAATTCTTGTAGCAAGAAAAAGCTAATTATGCAGCCTAATGCAGCACATTCTGTAATATTACTTTATTATTGTGTAATTTTTACACTTGTTTACACTGTCTGTTCATTGGTTGCACCTCGTTAGTGATACTTTAATATCATAATACAGCAATAGGCAGCAGAAAGGTGACCAGTCAAATTTTGCAAAGGGCCCTCCACTGCGCTGCAACACGCGCTGCTGCATTTTTAGCAACTTTTGAACAATTTGAGCTAGAAAAAATGAAACCAGTAGATTCTGCAGCAGATTATGAATTATGTGGCAAACACTTAATTATGTGAAAAATGCTGTGTCCACACAATCGCATAATTTCAGTGGTCCTGCTTATTAGGAATAGATTTCTATAGCAAAGATGAGAATGAGAGGGCTTGGTCTGTAAAATTGGGCACAAAGCCCCAAATTTAGCCAACTAAGCCTAAAAAACACTTTAATATTGTTTTATGATGGGTGTGGGGATCTGGTGCAAAGCTCTTCAGTTTTTCCTTCTGTGAGCAAACTCCTCATTTTGCAGCAGGTATCCCAAGTATCTCACTTCTTGGGTAGCTAGGGTGAACTTTGTGGCATTATAAGTGACCCTAGCCCCTCTCAGAGTCCTGGGGACAGCCTGCAAATTAGGAAGATGTTGCAGCCACGAGTTACTGAACACCATGATATCAAGTCGGTAAGCAGTTAAATTGGACTACGAGTGGACTTAGTGTAGTATTGATTAGCCTATGAAAGTAGTAGTAGCCCAGGCAGAAAATCCCCAAATTGTTATTACTACTGACCATCTGCCCCACCCACTTCCCTTCAGGTATTGGAAGCAGTGTTCTAACAATAACAGAGATGTAACTGGACTTACCAGTTACCTTTGGAAAGGTGAGTGGTTCTAAGAAAGGTGAATTTTTATTGCTTTGACCAATGTCTTCACATTTGTCCTGTAGAGGGGCTTTAAATACGTTCTTGGTGAACTTTCTCCTCTTCACTATTGGCTGTCTTAGTAGCTGTTAAACCATTTTCCATTTAGTCTTATCCTTTTGGGCCAAATGGGCTCCCTTATGGATAGTGAGCCTTGAGTACCATTGTGTGGGTACCAGATAAACTGGATACCTTTGGTAAGAGAATTTTCTCTTCCGCCAGCCTTGCACTGCAGTAGGTGAACACCACTTGCCTTTTGGACCAATATTCCCATACGATCTCAGATTAGTTTGCCCAAGAGCTGCCTTTGGTCTCCTTGGAGGCCTGAACTATTCTCTCCCAAGCTATTGCTGACTGGAGAAACACAGCAAACTTCATCATATAATGTGGACTGGACACGAACAACTCACTGGGTTGAGCAATTTCATCGTCGGTGGTCTTGCTGTGCCGCGCCTGGCTGAGAGCCACTAGCTTTTCAGGGAGTGTCCAAGCCTGCTTACGAACATGCGCTTTGATGGCTTTTGTCTTTTTAGAGAGAAGGCGGGCTCGGCGCTGGAGTGCCTTAAGGACAGCAGAACTATGACCAGGTGCTTGGGCTTGTCTATGGCCCCTCATCACCCCCAGTCTGCCTTCTGACCTTATGTAGCCACTGAAGGTGGCCCCAACTGCATCCATACCCTCCAAGCCACCACAGCCAACCGACTTACCAGCCTTTTCATGACCGAGGAGGCGGGTCCCATAGACCATGTGGGACCGGTAGCCAGAGGTCTGGCTGTCCGTCACCTCCACCACCACAAGCAACCGCAGCTTGCAAACCTCTTTAGTTTGCCCTCTGACAATCACTGGCCTCCAGTGGGGTTCAGGCTATGCCATCATCTGCACTTCTGGCGGTCCGCAACAACGGACCGCCAGTAAACGGTAGCCCCTTTGGATGTTTTGCAAAACATCCAAAGGGGCTACCCCTCCCCTTTGTGACAACCCCTCCACCCATGCCACCCACTTACGACTGGCTGATGGAGGACCACTTCTCCTTGCTCTGTGAGGAAGTGTTGACTGTCCCTGCAAAGGGAGCCATAGGAGGGTGCCGGCATCAGAAGTAGGTTGTAGTTGCTCTTCCCGCTACTTTCTGGTGCCTAAGAAGGACGGAGGCCTTGTCCTATCCTAGACCTGCGCATTCTCAATCTCTACATGAAAAAGTAGAAATGCAAGATTCTCGCGTGCGTTCTGTCTGCCTTGGACCTGGGAGACTGGTTGCTAGCGTTGGACTTGCAGGATGCATTTGTCCACATCACTGTCCTGCCTGGTCACAGACGTTACCTGCGGTTCATGATGGGTCAAGAGCACTTTTAGTTTGCTGTGTTCCACTTCGGCTTTACCAGTGACCCTTGAGTGTTCACGAAAGTGATGGTGTTGATTTCAGCTCATCTGCAGAGGTCAGGGGTTCCAGTCTGTCCCTACCTCGACGATTGGCTGTTGAAGGCGGGCTTGCCCCAGGTAGTCTTCTCCCACCTCCAGACTATGGCAAGCTTTCTGCACTCGCTGGAGTTCAACTATCAACATGCTGAAGTCACACCTGACTCCATCTCAAATGCTCCTTTTCATTCGAGCCGTTCTGGAGATAGCACAGTTTTAAGCCTATCCTCCTGAGCGGCGAGTCCAGTATATTCAGACTATATTGATGTTTCAGCCTCTATACTGGATTTCGGTGAGAATGACCCTGATGTTATTGGGTCTCATAACCTTCTGCATCCTGTTTCTAACTCATGCCTGTTGGAATATGAGGGCTCTGCAGTGGGACCTGAAGTCCGAGGAGGTGCAGCATCTGGGAAATCTCTTCCACATGGTCCAGATCTCAGAGGGAACTGCAAAGGTCTGCAGTGGTAGTTGACAAACCGCTCTTGGGCCAGTGTCAAACTCTTCACTCTTCCCCAGCAAGAGCTGACTGTGGTGAGAGATGAGTCTCTTCTGGGATGGGGCGGCCATCTGGGAGAGGTCGAGATCGGAGGACTCTGTTCTCCGGAGGAGTCTGTGCTCCACATCAACCTATTAGAGCATTGGGCAATTCGCTTGGCATCAAAAGCCTTTCTTCCTTCCATCAAGTGAAGGTTGGTGCAGGTGTTCACGGGCAACACCACCGCCATATGGTACTGCAACAAACCAGGTGGGTGGGACTATGGATCCTTTGTCAAAAGGCTCTGCGTTTCATGTCTGGAATACCAGTACATTTATACCTGGTGGTTCAAAACCTGGCTGGCTTTCTGAACGCCAAGGCGGACTAACTCAGCTGAAGATGCCTATCGGATCACGAATGGCTTCTCCACCCAGAAATTGTGCAAAGCCTCTTTCAGCAGTGGGGAGAGCCTTGGTTAGATCTGTTTGCCACCACTGAAATGCACAATGTCCACATTTTTGTGTGCTGAAGTTTCCAAGGCTCTTCTCACTCTGAGACACTTTTCGTCTTGAGTGGAGCTCTGGCCTCCTGTATGCCTTTCCACATATACCACTCCTGCCCAGAGTTCTGAAGAAGATCAGGAATGACCGGGCCCAAGTTTATTTGGTGGCTCTGGATTTGGCATGCAGAATCGGGTATCCCAAAATGTTGAGCATGACCATTGATCTGCCAATCAGGCTGCCTCTTCAAGAGGATCGTCTGTTGCAGCCAGTTGGCATCTTTCAGCCGTCCTTCCAAAGTCTGTGATGGTATTGAGGTACTGGGTTTTCTCGGAACCAATGCTAATACAAAAACCCAGCGGTGTCAGGGCAACACCCAAAGAACCCGGATTCCCCTGTCTTGGCAAACAGAGACACGGGATACTTCTTGATGACGTCAAAGACCAAAGTTTAATGGTTGCAACCAGGGACAGAGGTCTACGAAGTACACACGGGTAGTTCGAAAGAGACTGCACCATCTCAATGAACGAAACTCGGTCTTTTATGCCGAAAATTACGCTTCTGGCAACATCACAATTTACATTCGGTGCATACAAAACTAACCAATGAGCAAGTAGCATTTCAAAAAGTAGCGAATCACGACAGTCAAAGTTAATCCCACTTTCCGTTGTCCAGCCCACCACAAACGATCGTACATATGCTATTTTCCTGTTCGATCAGGCCGGACAAACCCATCATAAAACCTTCAACCCAGATCGATGAACATGTCGTAAAGGAAAGGCAGAAACAGATGGAAAGGAGATAGAGGAGTGGGAACGGTGGCCCATAAAATCAAGGCACGTCCTGCTCTTTGATCTTTATCAGTGCAGCTGCTAACCAAGGAACTGGCTCAGCAGGATTCGCCCCAGGCAAGGAGTCAGTTTGGCCAGGTCAACCAAAAGTCAGCTAAGGCCTACGTGTCAAGGACTCGTTCGGCCACAATCATAGAGCCTATGTTAGGGCAACCATACAAGATGGCTGCCGTTTTACAAAATGGAACCCGAGGGTTCAAACTAAATCCTTAAATGCAGAGTGTTCTCCTATATTGATTCATACGAAAACACTCAGACACGTTAAACTCGTCATTTGCGGTCTGCTGACACCAAGATCGTCCATTTCCGACAATCTTTATAAATCGGGTATCAGAACTATCGAACCCAATTCGGAACCACAGACCCTCCTTTTGCTCTATCATAGGCAATAAACCCAAACCCATTTTAATCTGAATCTGGATCTATATTCATCAGGTCATCGATATGCTTCTGTTGCATCATCTTATTGCTATGGATCTCTCTTCGGACAGGCTTCCGTACGCACGTTGTAGCACAAAGGCCACAAAGAGCCGGAGCGCACTGCACACAAAGACAGAACACAAACAGAATTGCCAAAACCATTCCAATGACCATCAAAATCTTCCAACCCCAAGTGGAAATCAATCCCCATAACCATCCCATCAGAGACCAATCCCCTTTGTCCAGGTGGACAGAATCGGAGATTTTATGCAATTTGGAAATGGCCTGGAAGACTGACGGAGCATTATCCAGAATAAAAACGCAGCAGCTCGATTGAATCAATCTACAAACTCCCCCTCGATCTGCTAGAATAACGTCCAGGGCAACTCTATTTTGAAGTGTCATAAGTCTATCTGACTGAAGCTCAGCAGTCAAGTTACCAAGGGCACCGGCAGTCTCAACTATAGTGGACTCAACCACTCTCGTAAGCTGACGAATATTCCTACTGTTAGCCATCGGTCCCCAAAACGGCAGAAAACCCTTGAAGAAATCACCCAATTCTTGTCCTGCAGTGTCTTCTTGACTAAAGACACCTCTCGTAATCCTCATCTTGTGATAATCTGCCGCAGCTGTAAAAGTGGGGGGTAACAGAAAGGAAACAAAACATGTGCCCGAAAAGTCATGGGGCAACCATGTATATGCTTTGTCGTAGCAGACAAAATAAGTACCCTTGGCAGCTAAGAACGCTGGGGAAGACTGAGACGGAAACACGTAAGTCTCAGTGCAGACGCTCTTCCCTAACTGAGCTTTCGGATTCTTACCGTTGCCCTGTAGACAATAGTAACCCTTGTGAGGCACTATCCAGATCGGTAGAGGACTTTTCGCACGCTGGTTAATACTCAGACTTACTCCATATCCACTTACGCTCCAACCACTATATGGTTGTCTCTCGTCTTGCGGAATAGTCTCTACTGCATTAGTCCCTTGAATCATATCGACTATGCCTCTAGCTATAGGACTATTCTTTGGATTATCTCTTGGTGAGCGTAAGGGGTCAACGCTGTGAGCATATATGAACATGGTTCTGTAAGCTCGAATCGAACCATTTAGACTAAAGGGCAAAACTAAATAAGGAATTCCCTTGTCGGCTGTATGAGGCATTAAACCACAAATCCAGCAGTTCGTTGTATTAATCACTAACTGGTGCTGATGTAAAAGCTGTATGAAGGAATTATTAGCTTACTCCTTACGTCTAACTACCTCATATTCAGGCAAAGGGTGAAAAGAATGAGAGGAAATAGTAGTTGAAGGTGTAGATTGCACAGTGGAATTAGACGTCTCTTTAAAAACAAATGCTACATACCCAATTATAAGAATTACGATACTCAGTAGTAAAAGTATGCACGGTATCAAAAAACATTTCTTCAACATTATTTTACAAATACGTTCTCTAAAAGTCAGTGTCTGCACAGGTCTCTCCATCTCAAAGAAATCCATCCTAAACTAAAGTTGCTGCCCGCGGTGGTTGGTTGATTCTGCTTGAGAGGCCTCCGCTAAACCCAGGAAGACGGCCTCGGACTAACGGAACCCAAGACCTAGTGTCTCAGGCTTGCACTCCCAAGACTGGTAGCAACCGCGACCCTAGCAGCAAGAACCGGATGGCAGTTCTGAAAAACAAAAATACGTAGATCCTTGGTGGAGAGTTAACCTGCAAACATTAAAAAAAATCAACTTTATTCACTTTATTTGTTCTTAATTCTTGATCTCAAATTGTATCTGTCTCTTCCAGGTAGTTCTTGATCGGTAAACAACAGCTGAGGATCGGTAGTGTCCAACCGTTTCGCAGGAGGTATTGCTTCTTGCAAAAGCCGATCACTTTCCAGTTCTGAATTAGTACCAATCAGACGAGCATCACTGAACGTGACGAACCTCAGGACAGTCTCAGTTTCTGAATCTGCAAGACCATCTTGAACCCACTTATCGTATGGTAAAGGTAGGGGTGCCTTCTTCGTATGACACCCATGTATCCAGTGTTTTTTACCACAAACTCGCACCGCAGATCTCGTTGACAAGAGGACCTGATAAGGTCCAGTCCAGCGGGGCTGAGTATTCTTCGTTCTCAGGAAGTTCCTAATGAACACCCAGGAACCAGGTTCAATCACGTGTCCTGGATCGTCTGTAGCTTGTGGAAGAGAATCGTGAACCTGTTGGCGTAAAACACTAATTTTAGTTGTCAGTTCACGCAAGTAATCAAACAAAACAGGGTACTCAAGGTCGCTAAACTTCGTTGGTCTTGGTACGCCCCAAATATTCGCCGGGCGACCAAACACAACCTCATACGGACTCAAACCCATTCGCGAGTGCACAGTCATTCGGGTGGACAAAAGCGCTAAAGGCAAAGCGTCTGGCCATTGTAAACCAGTGCTCTCTTGAATTTTGGCCAACTTTAGCTTCAAAGTGCCATTATAACACTCAACTAAACCAGCTGATTGGGGGTGATTTGCAGCATGAAATTTCTGCCTAATCCCAAGACCTTCACACACTCTCTTCATCACTCGTCCCACAAACTCACTTCCGTTATCACTCCAAATGATTCTCAGCAAACCAAACCTAGGAAAGAATTCCTTTATCAAAACTTTGGCAGTGGACAATGCAGTATTGTCCTTAAGGGGGTAAGCTTCTACCCATCTAGAAAAAGAGCAAACAACCACCAACACATACTTTAAGTTGTTGCATCTTTCCATATGGATAAAATCTAGCTGCAATGCCTCAAACGGATACGTAGGAGGAGCAAAATGACCAGCTGGTGTTGGAGTTCCCTTACCAGGATTATGCATCAAACACACCATGCAATTCTTAACCAAGTTCTCTGCACATTTGGGTATTCCTGCATTCTGCCAAACCGGAGCCAACAACTTACAAATCCCTTTCACGCTAATATGCGCTAATCCATGTGCCATTGTAACAACTGGAAGCACATACGCATTCGGTAGCAACCATCTTCGATGTTCGGACAAATCAGTCCAACAACCACTCGCATCCAATCTACCCTTATTCTCTCTCCATTCATCCAACTCTTTCTCCGAAGCCTCACTCTGAATAATCTTCACACTCTCAATGGTGTCTTCGCACATGCCTACTACTGGAACCCATCTTGCTGGACCCGCAACATACATTCGACTCGTTACATTTCTAGCAGTTTCTTTCGCAACCTCATCCGCAAACGCATTACCACGACCAACATCATCTGTAATTTTCTTATGGGCGCTACACTTCACAATCGCTATTTGCAAAGGTAGCGTAAGAGATTCAAGAAGCTCATTCACCAGTTGCCCATGCTGGATTTTCGTCCCATGCGATGTCAAAAATCCACGTTCACGCCACAATCGTCCAAAACTATGGACCACTCCAAACGCATACTAACTATCGGTATACACATTCACTCTTTTCCCTTTTGCTAACACACATGGTCTCCTAAGTGCTATTAACTCTGCCGCTTGAGCAGAATTATGAGGAATTCGAGCCGCCTCGACAACTGTATGTAAAGTCGTCACGGCATATGCTGCAGTAGTATCACCATTTGGTAATTTAAAACACGAGCCGTCAACCCACAAGGCATCATTGCAATCAGGGAGAGGAGTATCTTTCAGATCAATCCTCCCTTTGGTCTCTTCTTCAGTTCTCAAAAAAACTGTTGTGTTGCTCTTCACTATCATCGTCTGTCTCAAGCGAAATTGGCAACAACGTAGCCGGATTAAGGGTATTGCACCTCTTGATGTGCACATGACTTGCCAACAACGTAAGCTCATACCCTGACAACCGAGCACTAGTCAAGTGCTGTGTCTTCGTCCGATTCAACAAGGTATCCACTGCATGTGGAACCATAACCACTAGTGTATTATCCATAATTAAACCAGCAGATTGTCGAATCGAAACAGCCGCTGCTGCAGTTGCTCTCAATCAACTTGGCAACGCTCTGGCTACAGGATCTAAAGTCGACGAAAGGTACGCACATGGGCGTTGCTTCTCGCCAAATTGTTGAGTCAAAACCGACAATGCACATCCCTCTCTTTCGTGAACATACAATGTGAAAGGCTTGCTATAGTCGGGAGTACCCAACACAGGAGCCGAACACAATGCATCACGTAACTCAGAAAAGCTCTTTTGACATTCGTCGGTCCAAGGAATAGGATTTGGAGTATCCTTAACCGTAAGGGCTATCAAAGGTTTCGCTAAAAGGGAAAAATTTGGGATCCACTGTCTACAGTACGACGTGATACCCAAAAACGCACGCACTTCTCTCTGTGTCGTAGGGACACTCATTTTCGCAATGGTCTGAATTCTCTCTGGGGTCAATTTCCTTCCCTCCTTCGATAAGAGGTGACCTAGATAGGTAACTTCTTGGCGACAAAATTGCAGTTTGGAAAGAGAGACTTTGTGATGGCATTTAGACAAATGAGACAACAAGGACACAGTGGCATTCTTACATATGTCTTCAGTATCGGCAGCGACTAACAAATCATCTACATACTGGATAAGGGCCGCACCTTCAGGTAAGGCCAACAAGTCAAGTTGTGTCTTCAGAGCTTGACTGTAGATTGATGGACTCTCGCAATAACCTTGAGGAGCGCGCTGGAAGCGGAAACTTCGTCCTCCTAAAGAGAATCAAAAGATATCTCTACTCTCTATGGCAATCGGGATGCTGAAGAAAGCATTTTTCAAATCAATCACCGAAAACCAGGTAGCAGAAGCCGGAATCAATGTCAGTAATGCAGTAATATCAGGTACAACAGGGAATTGCGGAACAACGATCTTATTCACTTCACGGAGATCGATAACAAACCTATATACAGGAGGCTGTGAGGAATCTGTTCTCTTTAGAACAGGCAAAACCGGACTATTACACACGTTACCTCGAGTCTCTTCTATGACACCTTTATCAATCAAATCATAAATGATCGCTAAAAGTGCTCGTTCACCATCACTTGAAATACGATATTGCGGAATGCGTGGTAACTGAGCATTCGCCTTCAACGTCACAACATATGGAGGAATGTCTAACAGGCCCACATCATTCGGACCCGTAGCCCACAAGGAATCTGGTAGCAAGGACAATTTCGGTGGAAGACAACCTTTCGACACATATATTGGAGAAATCACATTCTCACCTAAAGTAAGTTGTACTCCAGATGGTGAACAATACAAAGTCGCATACAATCTCTTCAACAAGTCAAGGCCTAGCAAATTCTCATTACAACCTGTTGTCAAAAGAAGGGGTGCTTCAAACCTACGATGACCAACAGAAAGAGGCAATGGAACAGAAATCGGATTAATAACAGGGGCGCCAGAAAAACCTATAGAAACATTATTTAAGCCAGACAAAGGTGCGCCAGGGAGTTTCGAATGCATAATAGAACTCTTCGTAGCACCAGTGTCTAGCAGAAAAGGCTCTGACACACCTGATGCAATCACTTCCACGTAAGGTCCACTCTGATCTACCGGAACTGAAACAACTCCCTCTCTTTGTCCATGGCTGTCCTAATAATCATTACCTTACTCACCATCGCCTTCGACATAGTAATCATCTACGTAGTACTGTGTAGATTTACAGGAAGAAGACTGTTGTTGATCAAAACTATTCATTGAATTCTGTGGAGGCAAAGGGCGCGCATTTTGTCCGCGACCTCTACCACGAGGCACTTGTTGTGCACCTCGACCTCTAATGCCAGTAGCACTATTTGCTCGTTGCAATTAAACCAGACAACTATTCTTGTAATGACCCTCTTCTCTACAATACGCACATTGATTAGGACCATAGGGAATACGCTGTTGTTGAGGAGTCTCGTCTCTTTGCGAGTTCCTCGAAAACTGTTAAGGCTGCTGATAGTCGCGCTGATTATTAACACGAGGTGGATAAGCTTTTTGTAGAAGAACTTTCGTCTTCAATTCCTTAGTCTTCTTATCCGTTCCCTCTAACTCATCCTTACGCCTATTCTCGTAGTATTGAGCCGTAGCAAGAATCTGCGCTGAAGTAGAAACGGGCCAAGAACTCTCAGAATCCTTCAACTTTGTGCACAATCTTCTTCCCGAGTTGTGTACTAACTTATCAACAAACAATCTCTGGCCACCTTCGGTAGCCATATCCTGACCACTATGATCAACTAACGTTTCCTCGAAACGCGAGAAAAAGTCTGAAACAGACTCTTCTTTCTTCTGCTTACAGGCTGACAATTTGTCCCAATTAACACGGACTTCAGGCATTAAAGTCTTCATGAAAGTAATAATCCTACCAGGAAGTTCAGTAATAGCATCTTCAGGCTTAGCACCTCCAACTTGTCTATCATTTGCCGCAGCGAGATTTGCCCACGAATCGCCTAATTCAAGATCATGATCTGTATGACGAATGACGTTCCAAATGGACTGTGGAACAACGTTCCCAAAAAGCATATCTATATCTGCCAAATTCATGACACACGAACTCACAGTTTGTGCAAGTTCTTTATATTATCCCGCCGGATTCTTTCGTGGATCCGGTAATGTCTGTTTGAGCGCTAAAACTTCTGCTCGCTTCCACGGCACATGTACCCACACACGTTGGAAATGTGCTTGAACCGGTGGAACAGCAGCAGCATCAGCAGGTCTCCATACTGGAGGAACCTCTCGCATCGGATATTGACGCGCTTGTCTCCTAACTGACGAATCTGGCTTAAACAACCGCTCAATAGGAACATCGCTTCGCAGCAGCAGTAACACTGATACCGCTTTCTCAACATCGGATAGACTCCCAATCGTTCCTTTGGCAAAGTCCGAACGTAATCGGGATAATTCTACAGGAACCCTACCCACTTCATCCATCCATTGTTCATGGAGGAATGCACACATAAGTTCAAAAACGTAACGCTGCTTTGGTGCTTCCCATTGTCGGAAGACATCCATGATACCTTCCAGATCATACTGGGACTTATACGTCACCCATCTACGTGTCATGTGGTCTAGAACCACTCGTTCATTTGTATCGAGTAGTTGACTACGCAATTGTCTACGCTCATTCATAGGAGACATACCCATTTGTCCCAAGATAGGAATTAGGAAATTAGAAAAGGCAGCGGTCATCCGCTGTCTAGGAGAAGGAATAGTCGGAAGGACAAGAGGAGACGAAACAGTAGTAGTCGGATCCATAGTCGGAACAGGCATAGAAACAGCAATAGTAGCAGAAGGCAAAGCAGGCAACCTTTGAGAAGGCTGCACATTAGAAGGAACAACCAACGGAGGAGCTGGCTGTAAAGGAATAACAGGAGGCAAAGCAATAGGAGCTTGCACGGCCACAACAGGCTGTGGTGGAGCTGTAGCATTCTGCATCTAGGGTGGTGGAGAATTGAGCAAATGCGACATCAAAGGGTCTTTCACAAGATCCTTTTCATCTTTCTGCTCCTTAGCCGGCAAAACTGGATAGCATCTGTCTACCGCTAACTTCCTCACTCTAAGCATCTGCTCACTATCTCTTTCGTCTTCATCATTTTTGTATGCAACGGCGGCTTGCACCATTGACATACCCTTCCTATTCTGCTTTGCTAACTTAATTTCTTTCTGTTTGGCTTCTTTGCGCCAAATGCGGAAAGAGTCAAACATCGCCGGCCGGGCTTTCTTCTTGAACAACTTCACTTCAAGATTATCTAAGACTTCTGTCTCAAAACTACCATAACGGGGCCACTGTAGGACACCGTCATTCTTCGTGTATTTTATCCAAATCTCATTATAACTAATTGGACCTACTCCATGCTTCACGTACAACTCGTATGTAGGAGTTCCGATCGGAGGAACCGGACACGAATCCTCTAACCGGGAATCCCTCATAGTACCACAACTAAACAAATTCCTAAGACTGCTAAAACCAGGCAACTTGCTCACTAGTCTAGCTTCAAACAACAAGGGTAATCTAAAATCGATAAGCTCGTGAATACACGAATCCCTTGGCTTTGGGGCCTGCAGGTACCAAATCAAAGCTATCCACTAAAGGATACAAAACAAACTAAGGACTAAGAACTAGGAGACGCTCCCTTTATACTTAACTGAGTTGTTGATGGCGTCACCAGAAGACCAGTCAATCGTCTCGCTCTACAAACGTCTAAGGCTCCAAAACAGGGCGACAGTCAGGGCAGCAGTCCTTCGTAGCCGTCGGGACGCAGGAAGCCTCGCAGCAAAGACCTTCGGAACCACGTCGACATACAGGGGTCGCTGAAATGGCTGGCCAACCTCTGGGATTTTCTCACGACGCTCCTCACGAACCTCTGGCTTGGACCGGTACCGCTGAAGTCGCCCCACGTGGGCGCCAAATGAGGTACTGGGTTTTCTCGGAACCAATACTAATACAAAAACCCAGCGGTGTCAGGGCAACACCCAAAGACCCCGGATTCCCCTGTCTTGGCAAACAGAGACACGGGATACTTCTTGATGACGTCAAAGGCCAAAGTTTAATGGTTGCAACCAGGGACAGAGGTCTACGAAATACACACGGGTAGTTCGAAAGAGACTGCACCATCTCAATGAACGAAACTCGGTCTTTTATGCCGAAAATTACGCTTCTGGCAACATCACAATTTACATTCGGTGCATACAAAACTAACCAATGAGCAAGTAGCATTTCAAAAAGTAGCGAATCACGACAGTCAAAGTTAATCCCACTTTCCGTTGTCCAGCCCACCACAAACGATCGTACATATGCTATTTTCCTGTTCGATCAGGCCGGATAAACCCATCATAAAACCTTCAACCCAGATCGATGAACATGTCGTAAAGGAAAGGCAGAAACAGATGGAAAGGAGATAGAGGAGTGGGAACGGTGGGCCATAAAATCAAGGCACGTCCTGCTCTTTAATCTTTATCAGTGCAGCTGCTAACCAAGGAACTGGCTCAGCAGGATTCGCCCCAGGCAAGGAGTCAGTTTGGCCAGGTCAACCAAAAGTCAGCTAAGGCCTACGTGTCAAGGACTCGTTCGGCCACAATCATAGAGCCTATGTTAGGGCAACCATACAAGATGGCTGCCGTTTTACAAAATGGAACCCGAGGGTTCAAACTAAATCCTCAAATGCAGAGTGTTCTCCTATATCGATTCATACGAAAACACTCAGACACGTTAAACTCGTCATTTGCGGTCTGCTGACACCAAGATCGTCCATTTCCGACAATCTTTATAAATCGGGTATCGGAACTATCGAACCCAATTCGGAACCACAGAACCACAGTATTCTGGCAGTCAGGCATCCCTCTGTCAAGTCACTGTACGCCTGCCGTTGGGATACATTTGTGACGTGGTGTGATTCCCACAACATCGACCTTCTTTCTGTATCTCTCTCTAAGGTTCTCCTGTTTGCTCTATCGTTGGCCTAGTTGGGTTCTGCTCTTGGCACAGTTAAAGGTTTTCTACCGGCCATTTCAGCCTTTTTGTGGTTGCCAGACAACCTGTTATGGCTAAGTTTATTAAAGGCTTGCAGCACGTTTCACCCCCAGGCTAATCATAATGCCCCAGCGGGATCTTAATCTTACTCTCACTTTCTTGATCTGTGCACCCTTTGAGCATCTGCACAATCCCCCTTTGAGTCTATTGACCATAAAAACTGCCTTTCTAGTGGCTGTAACATCGGCCAGGAGGGTCAGCGAATTGCAGTCCTTCTGGGCGCACTCTACCTACACCACCTTCTACCTGGACAAGCTGGTCCTCCGGACATGTGCCTTCTTCCTTCCGAAGGTTGTGACTCCCTTCCTTGTAGTCCAGAACATCACCCTGCCTACCTTCTTTACTCCGCATCACCCCCTCCAAATAGGAGGAGAGACTCCACAGTTTGTACTCAAAAAGAGCACTGTTGTCTTGATCGCACAAAAAAGTTCCGGGTGGATGATCAACTCTTTGTGGGCTAGGTCGTAGCTAAGAAAGGGAAGGCTTTGCAGAACGGACTATCTCAAAATGTATAGTGCTCAGCATCATGGTCTGCTAGTCCACTAGCCAAGAAGCAACCCCTTGAGGGTTTGCATGCTCATTCCACCAGAGTTAAGGCTGCAACCACTACAATAGCTTGTGGAGTCTCTGTCCTGGACATCTGTCAAGCAGCAACTCTGGCATTTTTGCACGTCTACCATCTGAACAGTTTGGTCTGTTGCGAATGGCACTTTGCCCATTCAGTCCTGTACGACTTTCTGGTTTAAGTTACTTACCTTTGGTAATGCCTTATCTGGTAACGACTCTATCTAGCTGCAGATTCCTTACCCACCCTCCCTTCCTCCCTGCTGTGCGAGCAGAATGCAGTGTAAGGGTCATCCTTCTCATGGCCTTAGTATTTCACACCAGTGGTCTGTTTTCATTGTGGCTCCACGCTTAAGGCATGAAAAGTTGCGCAAGTAACTGACATCAGCGTGCCGGGTGGTGCCTACATAAGTACCATGACGCTGCCCTGGAAGAGCCAAATGACGCCGCCTGCTGGTGTGCAGGGGTCCTGCTCAAAAAGTTCCAGATCCAGTCCGATGCCTGGGGGTTATTCTGAGGTAAGGATTCTGCGGCTAGATAGTCTCTACCAGATAAGGTGTTACCAATAGTAAGTAACTTGTTTTTCCCTGCATCCCCCGACCTCCCACCTCTCACAGCCCTCAATCCCTTTAAGATTCCTCTATAGAATGAAACATGGCTCAAACCTTTCCATGTTCACCACAGAGGACCTACCACCAACATTTTCATTACATCTCTGTCTTCATCACAACACAGTCAACAGTAATTCCAGATACCAGCTTCTCTATCCTCACCTTCATAATTGATTCCTACCCCATCCCCTCTTTGGGTAATGAATCCTCTCACACCACCTCCTTCAAAGATGAAGCTAACCATATTTCCAATGCCTTTCAGTCACTAATTAATTCCACCTCTGCCCGTACAGCTCCACCTAAGCCTACTACTCCTCCACCTTCTACATATGTGGCAACATCTCATATATTCACTTTAATCACAACAGTAACATCCCCATGGCCACCCAACCATCTATTACACTTCTCACCCCACAGCCTACATTCTCGCACATGCAAAATCCCTCGTATAACACAAAATCAAAAACAAAACAAACATCAGTTACCTCTTTCAGGGTCCCACCATTACAAACATACCTCATCTGCATTTCAGCGACTTAAAAGTAAAGAGGGGCCCCAGACACACCCTATAGCTGAATCCTTCTCTTCACCTTTGCTTCACCACAGCAAATTACAAACGCACACAATCACAACTTACAGAACTTACTACCACAGAGACTTATGCTCATCAACCAGATACTCCACATTCTCTTCAACAAACTAACCTTATCAAATCTCTTCTTTGACAGGAAAATTATCACCCTCACAGCATGGAACACTTTCTACTGTTTTACCCTTGACTGCCCCAACTCTCAAAAATGTCACTAACTTCAACACCCTCCACACACCATCACAGTTCACAACTATACTGCACATCAGATCTCTGTTGGGCTACATGAACCCCCCCGCCCTAACCCACGGCTCTCACACCACATACTTACCACATTCTAAACTGCAATGCAATGCGTGATCAACTACAAGAATAGCCAAGACAGTTGTTACTTAGTAACAGACACAAAACTGGGCCTATTTTTCATAACTGAAACTTGGCTAGGAGATAACTGGGCACCAGTACGCCATGAAGAAATACCTTCCGAGTACCGAATTCATACAGACAATCACCAAGGCAAAACTGCTGGAGATTTTGCAAAGATATTCAAGCAATCAAAAATTGATGACGTGAAGTTATAAGATTGTGAGTCAATTCAATTCAAGGATTCTTTATTCGATGATTAAAAATCACCATAAAATCACATACATATATACATAAATAAAAAATTCATTAAATTATTTTCAGGATCCCAATTGTAATAATTATTTTTACACATTGCAAAAAGAAGGGAAAGGGGATTTTGACACTTTAAAAAAGATTAATAACAATTTTTAGGCATCATTCCTCTCCTCTGGTTACCCTTAAACGGACCGCCACTTTAATAAAATTCATTATGCAGCACAATGTTAAAGGGTCGGATGCTTTCTGTAGGTAAGTTAGGGCCTCTTTAGCATGTTCCAGGTTGGCTTGTTTTAAAATAAAATTTTCACTAGAAATCTACACCTAGGCATGGAATAAAAAGGGCACAGTAGTACAAAGTGAAGGGAATCCTGCGGAGACCTATTGTCGCAGCCGCAGGTTCCCTTCTGCTCAATTGTAGTTAAAAACCCTGCTGGTGATGCCAATAAGTATGGAAGTAAGTTTAATCTGAAGCGACACATCAGAAATCTGTCCTGAGCATTATGCATCAGGTACAGATATGGCTCCATTCCCTCGACGCTCTTAACCAGGTTTTGAGCCCTCACTGTCTTTTTGAGCCCTTCAGCCTCAGCTCTCTGTTGTGCTTTTTGCTCTAAAAAAGCTTTTTTTACTAACACCTTGTGCTGGGATACAATTGCTACAGGGTTGGTGAAGAGGTTCCTGTAGCCAAGGGCCTCTAAGGTACTCTTTACATAATTGAGCCATGGTATTCTCATACATTTATCCCTTTCTAAGCAATCATTTAGGATTTCTCTGCTTAGAGACGCGTCAGGGTTGACCCAAATTTTTAGCCCGGCCACTATTGGCCTAAGTTTTACCAGATCTTCTAGGTAAGGCCTCCCTATTTCCCTGTGTGCTATGAAACCAGCGGTACTTGGAGGTACCCTCAGGATGGTTCTTAGATATTTATTTTCTTCCCGCTGTATTTTTGCAGTATTAACAAAGCCCCATACCTCTGCCCCGTAAATCACTTTGGAGCAGAATATTGAGCTATACAGGTTCATCACCTGTTCAGGGCTCCATCTGCCTACCCTCCTACCGTAACTTGCAATTGCGCCATTGGTAGCAATCATTTTACAACAGCGTTCCTCAACCAGGGAGTTAAATTGTAGAGCCCCGTCAAAAATTACACCTAGAAAGGGAAATGTTTTAACCTCTTCTATTTTGTGATTTCCTATCGTGTACATAAATTTGGTGCAAGGTTTGTTACCAGCCAACAGCACATATGATTTGCCCAAATTGACAAAAAGGTCTAGGGAGCCCATTAATTTAACAAATCCATCAATTAGAATCTGTAAGCTCCTAGGCATACGTGCGAGCAAGACCGCGTCGTCTGCGTAAAGCAGAACAGGGATATGACGCGTCCCCACCCTTGAGCAATCTGTCTTTAGATTTAACAAAAACTGTTCCAAATTATTTATATAAAGGGAAAATAAAAATGGGGCAAGAATACAGCCTTGCCGTACCCCACTCTTGCAAGGGAATGAATCAGTCAGCCCCCCCTCCCTATTGAAACGGACTTTAGCAGAGGTATCACTGTGAAGTTCCCTTAAGATATTAATTAGGCCAACCTCTATCCCCATGAGAGACATCATGACCCAAAATTTCTCCCTATTAACATGATCGAATGCCGCTGCCAAATCCATGAACCCCATATAGATGGCTTCATTGCTGGCCATGGTGTATTTGGCAGTCAGCATATAGAGGTTCAGGCATTGATCACTGGTGGACCTCCCCGTCCTAAATCCATATTGAGTGTCCGAGAAGATGTTATTTTCTTCGGTCCACTCGGATAGTCTATTAAGGATCGCCCTTCCCAGAAGTTTGGCAGACACATCAATCAGGGAAATCGGGCGATAACACTTGGGGTCATCCCTATTGCCCTTCTTAAAGATAGGGACGATTATGGCCTTTGACCAGGACGGCGGCAGGCCACACGTGATGGCGGTATTTATGACCCTAGTCATTATGGGAGCCCAGAGTTCTACACAGCTGAGAAACAAATCATGGGGGATTCCGTCAGGGCCAGGGGCTTTATTTTTTGTCAGTCCCTCTATTCCGGCAGTGATCTCCTTAATGGTGAACACTACTGTGGTGCCCTGATGTGAGGTCTCTGCCTGCTCTTCAGTTGTTCCTGGCTCATAGTTGTACAGCCCCTTATAATGGGAGACCCACTGTTCTGGTAGGATATTTGATCCTATCTCCGGGGTGTTATTTTCCTGGAAAGTTGGTTGGTTGATGATTCTCCAGAACCCGGACATGTCCCTTTTTTCCCCCGCTTCTCTTAGGTCTGCCCACGCTTCTCCCTGTAAAGCTAATTTTCTCCTCTTGGTCTCCCTCTTATAATTATTCCTACACACCGCGATTTGTAGGGTGTCCCTTGGTTTAATTTTAAGACTGCTTTTGAGCTCCCTTAAAGCCTTTGAGCAGTCTCTATCGAACCAACGTGGGTTACAGTGGTTCCTTGTGGGCGCACTAGTTTTTAGTAGACCGTCTATAAGGTCAGCAATCTGGCCAAATGCTTCAAGCAACCTCGGGCCTTGAACATCCATATCTAAACAGTCATCCATGGCGGGTTTACCAGAGTCCATCAAGGATTTATCAAAGGTTTCCCCATCTATTTTGGACCACCTTAGTCTCCTTCCCTGGTTTGTTACCTTCTCAGTGATTGTACCTTGGTATCTACGTTTTGGACCCGCCGGATACAACAACCCCAATTCAAGGGGGTTGTGATCACTAAAACTACTCCATTCTATCCTTACACTGGTGACTCTATTTATTTAAAATCTAGAAACTAAGATATAGTCAATAATAGAGGAACATCCTCTGCCCTTGAATGTAGGTGGGAGGCTGCCATCCCTCTGCACACCCATCATATTAATAGTGTGCTCTAGATCGTGATTAAGCAGGAGTTTACTAAAAGCTAAACCATCCGACGTGTGGGAGAAATGCGGCCCTTTCTCTACAGGGCAATGAGACCATTCTGCGTCTATTGGGACCAGTGCCGAGCATAGGTGACAGTTAAAGTCTCCCATGACCAGCAGAGCAGGTACCTGTCCCATTTTCCGAGCTATAATTTCCTGACCCAGTCATACCTCATCTGCATTTCAGCAACTTAAAAGTAAAGAGGGGCCACAGACACACCCTATAACTGAATCCTTCTCTTCACCTTTGCTTCACCACAGCAAATTACAAACGCACACAATCACAACTTACAGAACTTACTACCACAGAGACTTATGCTCATCAACCAGATACTCCACATTCTCTTCAACAAACTAACCTTATCAAATCTCTTCTTTGACAGGAAAATTATCACTCTCCCAGCATGGAATACTTTCCACTGTTTTACCCTTGACTGCCCCAACTCTCAAAAATGTCACTAACTTCAACACCCTCCACACACCATCACAGTTCACAACTATACTGCACATCAGATCTCTGTTGGGCTACATGAACCCCCCCGCCCTAACCCACGGCTCTCACACCACATACTTACCACATTCTAAACTGCAATGCAATGCGTGATCAACTACAAGAATAGCCAAGACAGTTGTTACTTAGTAACAGACACAAACCTGGGCCTATTTTTCATAACTGAAACTTGGCTAGGAGATAACTGGGCACCAGTACGCCATGAAGAAATACCTTCTGAGTACCGAATTCATACAGACAATCACCAAGGCAAAACTGCTGGAGATTTTGCAAAGATATTCAAGCAATCAAAAATTGATGACGTGAAGTTATAAGATTGTGAGTCACTACTAATAATAGGCAACCATAGCTCCATTTTCTTCTACACATTTCGACCACTGAACTGACCACCAACAAATAACAGAGATTTTACAGATACTTTCTAGCACGCCATATAGGACATACTTATCGTACACCCTAACCTTTGCATCATTGGCAACTTGAACATCTGTTTGACAAACTAATGCTACAACCAAAAAGCATCATAATCATTGCAGAAGATGGCAGTCTCCATCAACTCCACTTCAGCAGGATACATGCTAAATGTTGTGTTGCGAAATTGAGAATCAGTCACTATCAAAAGGAATTGACCATCTTCCTTGAAGAACCCATCACCATATCTTTAATTTACGATATCCCATCCAGGCATTCAAACAATTCACCTTCATATCTGACAACATGTAGGCATTGGAACAGACTCAGGATGAGAGAGCTTTTTTCACCTTGCCCCACATGTGAACCCTGAAGAGATTAATAAGGTAGAAAAACTACATGACTTGATGAACACAATTTTCGACAGACTAATTCTCTTGAAAACCTCTAGCCAACACACATGTGCAGCCTTCAATGACAGTAGTATAATTCAAAGAGCTCACAAGACAAAACACTCTTAAAATAATAAAACCATGCATAAACCCACCAACAAAAACTTAAAATGAGCTCACCACAAAATCGAGATGTGTAACATCAAGTGCCACTCAAAGAATCGTAACAAAATACTGTCATATTATCGCAGTTCAGAATGCTCCTCTGTCCGTATTAACTCCTCTATCACAAGATCTCTATGACCAAATATCCAAACACCTTGTCACCAGAGCAAAAAACATTAGAACTATAGTTTCTAACAAAACATTCAGCTGCCATCGTGAACACAAGTATAAAAGAATTATGCCAAAGATAAAGGCCTCCTTAAAGCAACTGACCCTTACAAAACTACTTTATAAATAAATAAATAAATGACCTGGTAATAGCACGTGGGTTATCCTGGTTCCATCAGATTCATGCCCTTCTCAAAGATTTTTAAAAAAACGTTCATCTTCAGTTGCAATTCCAGTAGTGAATGCCATCAGCAACTCTTTAACCTCAAGGACATTTCCAGCAGAACTCAAGACCTCATATGTACAACTATTATCTGAGAAATATAACCTGGAACCAACTGACCCAAACAACTACAGACCAATGTCAAATGGTCTGTTCCTCAGAAAACCAATAGAGAGAGTGGGTTCTACCAGATCACAAACGTCCTGAATGAGAACATGCTACTCACTGATCAGCAAATGGCCTTTCACCTTAGTTGGATTCTGAATCAGCTGCGATATCCACACGGGATGTGCTAGAAACAAAGGTGGATAAAAATTTGACCCAAAACTGGCCACCTACACTGTCCATTATGAAACACTTTTACCTGGACTAAAAGAAACTGGCAATGAAGAAAACGGCATTGAATGGATATCCTCCTACTTTATCCACAGATCAATGATAATCTCAGTACCTCTGTTCACATGTACATCATACAGTTTAAAAGTGGTTGTACCACAAGGGTCAATTGTTTTACCAACTTCCACTCTATATATCATCTCGCTCTGAAACGTATCCGTTTTATTTCATCCACATTTTAAATTTCAAATGATTTTATTAGGTATTTTCAATAGAAAAACACAAAGGAACAACACTGTTTACACAGGCATAAAATCGATGTGATAACTCAGCTGGGTAAAAACATAACCGCTTCAGCAGTATGATGAGCAGGAAGTATTTTTACAATCTGTATATAAGAAGCGTGTTTTACAATGTACTGGTTGATACAATGTACTGTACACTAATGAGTAATCTTAGGACAATTTACGAGATAAAGAGAGATAAAATAATAATAAGAGGGGAAGAGAGAAGATGAAAGAAACAGAACAAGAAAAGAAAAAGTCTTACCCATGCTATGTTTGGTATTGGGTCCAAGTTTGTGTATTGGAAAAAGAGTCCTATTGTAAAAAGGGTGGGAAGCAACCAATAAACAAAGATCCTTAAGTATTGCCCGGCGGTGTCGCCTCTTTAACCCACAAAATATTAATCAATGAAGAGGCAGGCGCTGGAGACTGGAAGGCAGGAAACAAGGGTTTATTCTCTCCGGAGGAGAACACATCAGTTCGGACAGCAAGTATCGTCACGAGGTGCTCTAACCGCATCTCTGAGGCCTGGCCTCTTATACACGAGTTTATTACTTTATTGCATAAAACACATCTCTGTCAACCCTTTGATGTACGGAAAGACATCCTCGGAATCCCCGCTTCAGGCCCGTTCCCACACACATTTACAGTTGAAGTCCCCACCCCGGTCACAACAGGTGATGATTATCGCGCAGCTGGACATTCCGCCGATTCACGGAATGTGTGAGGTTGATCAGATCTCATGGGGTGGGGGCTTTGATCAACTGTAACTCCTTTGAAGAGGGGTGATTCCTTACAGTAGGGGCAATAAACTGCATCCGCAGGGCTAGGTGATGGCCTGGGATCGGCTCGGACAATCGGGCATAGGGGAAGGAGTTTATCAAAGGGTTTGCGACCATGAAAGGGATGAAGGGAAGTGTCGGTCGAGCATGGGGTGTGATTCCCAGGGAAGAGCAGCGCAGATGGAGAGGGTTTATGGCCCATGCATGAGAGAGCGGGGGTGACCAGTGCGTGGGGGGTGCTTGTGAGGGCGAAGAGCCGTGCTGGGGGTCAGCGGCGTGCAGAGGGTGGTTCTGACCAAGGCACCTAAAATGGCGGGTGTGCACGACAAAAAGTGTGGCATCGGGGGAAAAGGCAAGATGGCGCAGATAATGTTTACCAAACCGTATTAATTTTCCACAGTCCTCCCTTTAACATTCCCAAGACATCTTGCCGGCCTATTTCCTATCCATGTCTACTGTGGTAGTCATAAGTAAAGAAGTAGGAACCCAGGCGAAGGAGCTGTGCATAAACATTACATTTAAAATCTTTCATCTTAGGAGGCGGGCCCATCGTTAAGCTCGTTGCAGGAAAGTCATAGTAATGCAATATCGGACAAAAATGATTCTGTGGTGAGAGCGTTGGGTACATTTCATAGATGCTTATAGCCATTCGGAATATGAACTGATAGGTTATTACATATGTAAGTTCATTTCGTACTCGGTTGGAGCATAATCAATACAATGGTGGCTGGGAGAGAAATGAGACGTAGTAAAAACAATAATCAGGGGTGTCCCTGTTCGAAGAGGAGGGGTGTTGCTTTTTCCAGTGTCTTATTGTCGTGGACCATTATTAGTGAGTTCTCAGCATTCTTTGTCGTCTTCTGTTGGCACTGTTGAGCACCGGCGGTGGAGCTATGCGTCCAGCTCTATTCCAGGTCCTGCGTTGCAGGGCATGACCTTTTCCTCGTTTTTCTGGTCAAAAAGGTCCCTTTTCGCCCTGTGTCCTAACTATTCTTTCATGGGTACCTTAGACAGGGCACCCAAGTTTCATTTTAGTTTGCAACAAAACCCTATTCTATCTGACTGCAGTTTTTCTTTTTCGAGTCGATTGTCAAAGAGTTCAGGTGGAAGAAGGGGGTGTGTGAGTAGTTCTTATGGTAGGTCGGGGGAAGAGGGGATGGAGCAGGGCCAGATCGGGAACAGACCAGGGGGACGGAAAATTTCAGGTAGGTGGGCCCATGACCGGGCTCAGAGGGCGGGGACTTTTCGGCACATGTTGATCATCGAGGAGGGGCATCAGGTCAGCCCTTTCCTTTCATTTTGTCGGAAACAGTGCCTCGTCCTGCGACTCCTTACTGTTGCGGTCCCGCCTTGGCCAATGTCGCAGATATTCCACGATCTGCAGTCAGGCCGCGTGCTTCCACATCCGGTCTCTCTCTCCTCCGACAGTGGTACCCTTAAATGAGTTTGAAAAGACAGTCTTTAGAGAACTGGCAGAGGAAGGTAATCACATAAGTCTATTTCTCTCCCAACTCCAAGCAACTGGGGAAACATCCGTTACATTGGGGTTTACAACCAACGTATAAATAATTGATGAAAGGTTTGCTGGATTCCCTACAACTTTCCATCGTAACTATTTCTTTGGCGTTTGTTGGTATTACATTCATTGTCGTGGTACGAGGTCTGATACCTATTCATTGCATTTGTTTATGACAGTCACGTTAGTTCTTCTGGCAGAGACCCACTTTTCTAGTACGAGTCTTACAAAGCTATACCGTTCTTCAGGGCTTTGTATTTTACGAAAAAGTGCAACGTGCTATCACCATGGCCTGATAGGTATCTTTCTGAGGAATGAACATAGGCTAAACAATTTTCCATTATATCAATGCATCCTATCTTTCAGCTAAACATTTTACTTTCAACCGGGTTTACTGCAACAATTTCTTCATTTCGATGTAATCTTAACTTCGCAATCGCAAACATCATTCTAATTTCTACATAGTCTCTTACAACCTAGCTACTTCATAAAAAAACAGGGGGGGGGGGGCTTGCGATAACTATTCAACTCATCCTTGGGGTGACCGGGGTCTTATGGAAAACAACTAGGAACATAGCAGACTGGGGTGAGGGACTATCGTCTTGCTTTGTGTCATAAGGGCGTTATCTAGCAGAAGGCTACAGTTCAGTTGGTAAGCGTTCAGGGACATTTCTCGAATTTCTAAACTTTGAAGCTTGTTCATCAACAAATCATTTCTAGGAACAACGGCTGGCCTGTGTCAGTTGTAAGTCGACCCGTCTCTTACAACCGGGGGTGAGCCACATTTTTAAAACTCGTCCGGGGCAGCTGATACAAAACTGGGGGCGTTCTGGGAAAACGGGGATGCTTCGATCACTTTTACTGTTTGTGCATTGAGACAATTCGGGACGGGGAAGGTCGCGTTACCTGAGGCATTTTTTTATCATAGAAGCCACTGACCTGTAGTTCCCTTATTACGGGTCAGATTAGGGAACCTCCGTCGTCTTACCTGTCCTTTCCTTTTTGGCCAATCTAAGTTTCATCAATATTTAGCAGAAAGGAGAGGTCGTAACATGGTATCAATGTGATTTTATTTAAGACAAATTTGTGCAAATACATGCGGTATTTGGAGCCAATTGGGTGGTGCACCAGGGATGGGGGGGGGGGGGGGGAGAGGGTGGGGGGGGGGGGGGCGGGGGGGAGAGAGAGAGAGAGAGAGAGAGAGAGAGAGAGAGAGAGAGAGAGAGAGAGAGAACACAGAACACAGACACGCAACAATAGGCTAAACAGTACACGCGAGACATGGAGAGTGGCCGTGTACTAGGATAGGCTATTCAGCGCATTACACAACATGAGACATTATGGGTCTGTGTTAGAATTTAGAAAGCATGCAGTTTGGGACGGACGAGCATTAGGCCGGGTACAAAATAGTCACCCAGGTCTTCGTCACAAGAAAGCTAGACTACGGGAACACCCTTTATGTCAGTAAGAGCATACGACTTCCCAGGCGACTCCAAGCCATTCAGCAGCCAGCATTGTACTCCACGCCACGCCACACGCACAACACGCTGCCGCTCAGGGAGCTCCACTGGCTTCCAGTACACAAACAAGCCCAGTTCAAACTCCTCAAACACACCTTCAAACCCTACCGAACACTGGCCCAAATGACCTCAACCACCGAATCTCATTCACAAACCTACCAGTCCCCTTTGCTGTGCCGGGCACCGACTCCCAATCATTCCTCGCATATGCAGGACAAGAGACGGTGATTGGGAATTCTCCTACATCGATCCTTAAGCCTGTAACGACCTGCTGTTTCACATTTATTGTTGGAACTTATTGAGCGCTACAAATCACCCTGAACGTGTCTCTAGGCGCTGCTGTCAGTCTTCAGGCAGGAGTAGCAGAAAGATATTGACAGTGATTTAAGACCGGTCCAAAACATCCAAGTTTTACTAGCTGTTTTGAACCATCTGTGATTGGCGCCAGCACGGAGATGTAAAGAGGGCTTGTTCCAGTGATGAGGGGATTAATATAAAAAAGATATACCCCCATTTCTGACAATAGGCCTCCGGTGGGTATGTAACAGATGTTTCCCGCAGTACCTTAAGCTCCTGGTGGGGGCACACCAGTTATGATTTTTCTGTAGCTACTGGTGACTATTGCCATGTAGGGATTTGTGGGACAAGCAGAGAAATTTAAATGGTGCATGCTATTTTATTGGCAGCTAGTGTAGGCTTCTTACCGGAGGAGATAGGGGAGGAATATGGCATACTAAAGGTGCTGCAGTCTTTTGAACCACCTGCTGTTTTGAAAACAGTCCTTCATTCATGTATGCCATTAACGTGTTTCCATAGTCTAGGGGTGACTAATAATAATGGCCGCCATGACTTATATTCTCATCAAAGCCGCCATGTTTTATATTCTTGAACACTGTAGGCAACTGAAGACCTGACTCTTCAAACAGACTTCCAATCACCAGCCCTAGGCCAAGCTAGGGTTGCATCCACTACGTCTCCAGGATACCCTACCGGGCGATAGTTCTTTACAAATATTCATAACATACCCGGTGCGTAAAGGACTTTTCGGACCTTGTCAGCGTGAGTAAGCGGTATACAAAAACAAATACAGTACATCTCCTGAGAGCCATTCAGTGAATCAATCCTATGGACGAAAGACTAACGAATAAGTATATAAAAGTGATTATAGTAAGGAACATACACTTTTTTTTTTTAAAGGAGTTTACATTACTTCACTGTAGCTGCCAATAACTTCTCAAAAATACAGCTGTGCCAAGCCTGCGTTTCTTAGAACTATACCAATGGTGTCAAGACGTGTTTGAAGAGTGGTCAGAGGAGGACTTTTGCACCGGCATTGTCTGCGTGGTACCTTTTGCACAATTTCATTGCGCACTCTAAATTCCATTACTGCGAAGTAACACATTGGATAATGCTGCATGTTGGGTAAATGCATTCTAACTTAAGGGCTTGCCGGCGGAGCTCAATGGTAGGCACTTTGTCTTACACCGATCGGAGTTTCAAGTCTCCAAGCTCTCCTCAACCCTTTTTTTCTAGACTACGTTGGTGCTGTAGTGACATCGAGTGGTTACTTAGAGTATTACATTCTACCGCAGTCGAATACGTTACAATAATGATCTCTGTGCAAAAATGTCCATCTTGTACCGTACCTTTTATTCGGTAATTGTTATACAAGAGAAGGAAGGGCGTGGACGTTGTCTTAAACTAGATTTCTGGCCTGAAAAGGGCTTCAGAAGAGAATGTTATTATATACAGAATGCGTAAACAAGTGTAGAAGAAATCTGGATCTAAAACAATTCTCTTTCTACGTTTCAGGCCCGATCAATGAAGAGAATTTCTTCGAATGGGAAGCCCTAATCATGTGAGTTTTCTGTGTACATTGCTGTCCTATGGTTGACTGTGCCAAGTCGCGTGTCAAGTCTTATCTGTTGGGTGTCTCTGGTTCCCACTCATTGCACAGCTTTAAGTATGGTTTGTTTTCAACTTGCGCACTCCCCACGGTATCCATGTGACCACTGGGCAAATGGTAGAGAGGTTTTCTTCTTCCAATGCGCTCTTCAAGTTGTCATGGGTTGCATTCCATGGCTACTAAAGTCCTTCCATTTAAGAATAAGAGCAGTGTTCTAAAGCAGTTTGACACACTGGAGATGGTTAATGTGGACACAAAACATTTTTACTAATGCATAGTGTGTTTTTTAATATGTACTCTCAGCGCTAAATGTGCTGTCCAACGAATGCTGCGCTTGACGTCCTGTAGTATGTATCTGATCATCTCGACCTGTGTGGACACTTTTGGGAAGCCCTGAGGCACAGATAGCACGCTCCAGCAGATATAGCATCCTCTATAAATTAATGGAGGAGTATTTTGCCACTTTAGACAAGAATTAGGTGAGCTTGCCTTGTGGTTACTGCCCACCTAGCCAATGTAATATTTTATAGTTCATTTGTCAATTCGTTCTCTCTGTTTGTTCCCTGAATCATGTTGTATTGCATTTTATTGTGTTCTCAGATTTATATAGCGCTTAAACTCTTATCTAGGATGCTCAAGTGCTTACCCACGTAGGTGTCACGCTAAACCATGCGTGGAATGTGGTTGGAAGAGTGTTTACTTTTTTTTAGAACCTTTGTGGGAAGTCTTTTCCTGTTGTGCTCTTATTTTGTCTTTGGGTAGAGAGCTTAGCAGGAACTTTTATTGGTTTCTGCAGGCCCCATCATTAGGTTTATGATGAGTTTTTATCCTGCATCCACGCTTTTTATGCTGACCTTGACAAGAAGCTGTCCGCTCTGAGATCTTATATATCTGGGGGATGCTGTGTTCTCCAGTATTACATCTTTCATAGATTCACATGCTTGTATCTTCCCCGTCGTCATGGTGGGAGTCTCACGGTAACAGAATGACCAAGCAGTATCATAGAGTAGAAAAACTGCATAGAAAATCCCCATAGGGGCTGTATTATTTGGTAATCAGACCATTTCTTTGTTTGGCCCAAAAGCCAGCCAATCAGCATTGCTGCCCTGCCCTCACACTCCCCAGCAGAAGCTTCCTGCCTCAGATTTCCAACCGCCTTCGTGTGAGAAAGGAGTCTCCCTGAGCTCTGCTCAGTTTTCTGTTCCTGTGTGAACTTTTGACCCTTTGGAATCTTACTTTCTATCTGCTGGATTAAGGTATTGTGTGTACTTATTTTTCCTCATGATGGCTGAAAGCTCTAAAAAGAGGCTGTTCAGGCCTTGCAGGTCCTGTGGGAAGGCCAGACTTTTCTCTGAGGACCCACATGAGGACTGCCTTTACTGTCTCTATCCTAAACACCTGGTGAAAGACTGTAAACTCTGTAGAAAGTTTTCGGACAAAACTAAAAGACAGAGAGGCTAGATTACTGTTATGGCTTCAGAAGAAGAAGGCCACATCAGGCTCAGACTCTGAGGAGGAATCTTCTCATTCAACTTCCAAGAAAAGAAAGGCCTCTGTTTCTGTGGAGAGAGTAGAGTCTAAAAGGAGTAAATCTAAGGAGAAATCAACCTCATCTCTTCCTATTACTCCTCTGGATAAGCAGTCAAGTCTTAAAGGGCATGGGTCTGCACCTTCGACCAGCTCCCTAGCTTCTGCTTCAAAACCTGTGGTGAAGACTTCAGCTCCGTCGACGACTTCACCGTCGACGACGACTTCGTCGACGACGACAGCTTCATCGATGATTGGATCTAAAGCTACGTCGACGGCTACGACGTCGACGACAACAACATCGACGAGTAAAATTTCACTGTCGACGAAAGGACCGTCGACGACGACCCCGTCGACGACAGGTTCGATGTCGACGGGGGCCCCGTCGACGATGGTCGCGTCGACGAAGGCTCCGTCGACTAAGGTCCCGTCGACGAAGGTCCCGTCGACGAAGGTCCCGTCGACGAAGGTCCCGTCGACGAAGGTCCCGTCGACGAAGGTCCCGTCGACGATGGTCTCGTCGACGATGGTCTCGTCGACGATGGTTCCGTCGACAGCGCCGTCGACGAAAATCGTGCTATCGTCTACAAAAGCATTTAAATCACCGCAGTCGAAGACCATGATCTCGATCCGGTCTTTTCAGTCGACCAGGGGTTCGGCTACTATCAGTAAATCTGCGGAGTTCACCTCATGGACAAAGATTTCTCCTTTGCCACCATCCTCATTGCTGGAGCAGGACTCAGATGGAGAGGAGTCCTCAGGTGCCGCCTACAGTCCTTCTCAGCTTCAAATAAAGAGTCAAGACACGGACGAGGAGGAAGTATATTCCTTCAGGGACAGACCCCAATCTTCCAGATATGAATCATTTCAGGAATCTGGTGGTTATGATGAGGAGGAGGAGCAGCATGAGGACTCACGGGAGGAGGAACGTCAAGAGACGGTTTCAATACCTCTCACTCTTGTGTCCGACCTTAGGTTGATGATAAACGACTACTACCGTCGTTTCCCAGAGGCGAATTCCTCGCAACCAGCTTCGCAGACACCTACTTCGCAGACGCCTAAAGCACCTGCTTCACAAGAGCAAGCGGTGAGATCACCGCAGGTGGTCACTATAAGGGATGACCTAACTGAATCCGAAGAAGATGAACAGCCTGAAGAAGGAGAGCTTGTTCACGATGCTTCGGGCCGGGAATGGGACGAATACATTTTACCATCAGCTTCGTCACCTGTCCCTCTACCGTCTACCTCTCCTCCTCAAGACATCGGAGGTTTCCATGATATCATGGAAAGAGCGGCCAAGAGATTCAATCTGGATGTGGAAGTGCAAGAGACGGATTGTTTCTTGTACGATTTCAAAGATGATAACAAAAGATCGCTTCGCTCAATTCCGATTATCCCTCACATCTGGGAGGAGGGCCTAAAGATTCTGAAAACACCGGCGTCTATAGTGGTTTCAGTTCCCCGAATTGAAAAAAAGTACAGAGCACCAGAGTCCACAGCAGCCTGCCTCATTGGGCACCCCAGGCCGGAATCAGTAGTGACGCAGGCGGCACAAAGAAATTCAAAAAACCCGGTGGCTACTTCCCTAGTGCCACCAGACAAGGAAGGAAGGAGAATGGATGGGGCAGGTAAGAGGTTTGCGGTCATGGCAGCCTCTACCATTAAAGCGGCAAATGCTATGGCACTGCTTGGCCGTTACAACAGACAAATATGGTCCGATCTGGCTCCCATTCTTTCTGCACTGCCGGAAGATAGAAAGGAGGAAGCGGCGGCCCTCCTCAAAGAAGGAGCTAAATCTGCTGCCGAATCTATCGACATCGCCATGGATGTCTCGTCTATGGCCTTCAGGCAAATGGCTGGAGCGGTTTCGCTTCGCAGGCAGGGCTGGCTCAAGGCGACTTCTTTTCGTCCAGAGGTGCAGGCGAAAATTGTCGATATGCCTTTTGACGGTGAAAATTTATTTGGGAAGCATATCGATGAGGCGTTGCAAGGCATAAAGTCGGACACGGATACAGCTAGAGAGCTGGGATCTCTTCAGCAGGGAAGGTTTCAGTCCTTTCGAAAGAGGGGTGCAAGAGGTCAATTTAATCAAAGACCCTCTTTTCAGTCCAACCGTATAATCAACAGGGATATCGACAGTATAATACTAACAACCAGTTCAGGTCCTCCAACTCCTCTTACCAACAACAGTCCAGAGGTAAACCAAACGCCAGGGGGAAAACTCAGCAGTCTAATAGACGTCAATGATTTCAGGCCGGCGCTCCCCACACAACAGATCCCGGAAAACGACCACTATCTGTCTCAATATTACACCAACTGGATGTCCATAACATCGGACAAATGGGTTCTAGATGTCATAAGCAGGGGCCACACTCTGGAATTTGTGGAAATACCACCGGATCACCCCCCAGTACTCAGGCTCAACCAACATCGCCAGGAAATGCAGAAAGAAGTACACTCGCTTCTGCAAAAGGGAGCCATAGAGGAAGTGCCGCAACATCTCAGAGGGAGAGGCTTCTATTCGCATTTCTTCCTCATCAAAAAGAAACAAACCCGGAAATGGAGACCGGTATTGGACTTGAGGGATCTCAATCAATACATAAAAAAGATACCCTTCAGAATGTTATCGTTGCAAGAGATCCTACTCATGATAAAGGAAAAAGACTACATGGCGTCCTTGGATCTCATGGATGCGTACTTCCATATTCCCATTCATCGGAAGCACAGGAAGTATTTAAGATTTGTTGTGGAGAGTCGCCACTTCCAGTTCAAAGTCCTGCCATTCAGACTCAAATCAGCCCCGAGGGTATTCACCAAATGCATGGCCCCGGTGGCGGCCCACTTAAGACTGCAAGGGCATTACATTTACCCATATCTGGACGACTGGTTGGTGACAGGTCCATCTTTCGAGGACGCAGCAAGATCTCTCCAGAGCTGCATCCGGCTGTTTCAGCGCTTGGGCCTGAGGACCAACTTAGAGAAATCCTCGCTGACTCCGGCCCAAGGCATCCAGTTCCTGGGGGCATGGATATGCACCAGAGCAGGGAAAGCCTATCCTTCCGAAGACCGAATGAGAAAGATCATGGGGCTAACGGCATCTCTTCAAGCAAAAAGGTCCACTTCCGTGAGGATATACAAGTCCATGTTGGGGATGATATCATCCTGCATCCCACTGGTACCAAACTGTCGTCTTCGAATGAGGCCTTTGCAGGAACAACTGGACGAGCAGTGGGTCCAGGCCAGAGGAACCTTCGAGGATCGCATTACCATCACGAACCATATGAAGGTGGCCATGTCATGGTGGAAGATTCAAAAGAACTTGGAACAAGGCTTGGGCTTTATTCCTCGAGATCACGACTTCGTGATGACAACGGACGCTTCGCTGAAAGGATGGGGTGCGCATCTTCAGGAGCTGGAAATTCAGGGCCTTTGGTCAGATTGGGAAGCTCAGCTTCACATAAACATGTTGGAGCTCAAAGTGGTGTTCCTAGGGCTTCAAGCATTCCTTCCCAGAATACGCCAATCGTCAGTACTTATCCAAACGGACAGCACCACGACCATGTTTTACCTGCTAAAACAGGGCGGAACGAGATCCAAACAGCTGTCGACATTGGCGCAAAGAATCTGGAAATGGCTCATAACCAACGGAATTTCAATTCAGGTTCAGCATATACAGGGAGTCCTCAACACACGGGCGGACGTCCTGAGCCGCACTCCCAATGCGACGCACGAGTGGGAACTACACGACACTCAGATTCGCATCTTGTTTCAAAGGTGGGGCACTCCCACATTAGATTTGTTCGCAACTCAAAGCAACTCAAAGTGCGTTCAATTTGCGTCCAGGTACCATCAACAGGGCTCCAAGGGAAATGCATTCCTCATGGACTGGACAGGAAGGTTTGCCTACGCGTTCCCTCCGTTCCCGTTGATACCGCGAATCCTGCGCAAGATGAGATTGGAACCGTGCCGGATCATATTGATAGCACCAGCCTGGCCGAGACAGGCGTGGTTTTCAGACCTGCTTCAATTGTCGAGGGGCGACAAGATCCAGCTCCCGACATTTCAAGACCTCATCTCCATGAAAGAAGGGCAGATTCTGCATCCGGATCTGCAATCACTAAAATTGTCAGCATGGAACCTCATGAGCGGGAATTTCAAAATCTAGATATTTCGCAAGAATGCAGGCATATTCTTTCACAAGCCAGAGCTATATCAACAAACAAAACATATGCAGCAAAATGGACCCGTTTCTGCCACTGGTGCAACAGACAAAACTTGCATCCGTTTGAGGTACAACCTGAAGGTATCCTTCCTTACCTGCTGTCACTATCTAAGGCAGGTCTGTCGCATGCCTCGGTCAAAGTACACTTGGCAGCAATATCGCGCTTCCGGCGGAAGCCAAATGAACCATCTCTCTGGTCCTCCAGAATAATAAAGGAATCTATCAAAGGACTTTTTAGAGTTTTCCCACCCATCCGACGCCCACCTGTGCCGTGGCACCTCAATACAGTCCTATCGCAGCTTATGAGGCCACCTTTCGAGCCTATACACAAAACAGACTTACAGTTCCTGTCATGGAAAACAGCCCTCCTTCTCGCCTTAACATCAGCAAGGAGGGTTAGCGAAATCCAGGCCTTTTCAGTGGAGGAACCCTTCTTACATTTTCGTCAGGACAGGGTTATATTAAGAACAAATCCTACCTTTATTCCCAAGGTGGCAACGTCTTTTCACCTCAATGAACCCATTATTTTGCCTACTTTTTTCAGCAATCATTCATCGGAAGCAGAAAGAGCCTTACACTCTCTAGACATTTCTAGATGCCTAAAGTTCTACATTGAACGGACAAACACGTTCCGCAAGTCCAAACAATTATTCATTGCATTCGAAGGACAAAGGAAAGGTCTACCTTTGTCAAGACTGAGTATTGCCAGATGGATCTCCTCAGCTATCCTGAAATGTCATGAAAAAGCGGGGAAGCCGCTATGTTCTAAGGTGCATGCACATTCCACGAGGAAGATGGCAACTTCCATGGCCTTGTTCGCAGGAGTGGCGCTGCCAGACATCTGCAGATCAGCAACGTGGAAGAGTGTGCATTCATTTACAAGACACTACTGTCTAGACACTGCGTGGAAGGAGGACACGGCAGTGGGACAAGCTGTTCTGAAACGTCTATTTCAGTAAGGTATGATCTACTGGCATGATGTATTTTCTATACAGTGCTTTGATTTATATTTAAAACATGCATTTATTGTATTACTTATGTATTCATATGTACTGTTATATCATTGCTTTGCGGCAGAGCTTCCTTATGAGTTCTGTCCTGGAAACGCTACAAATATTGTGAGCACTGCTTACTACTCTGATACAAGCATGTGAATCTATGAAAGATGTAATACTGGAGAAGGAATTAGTTACTTACCTGTACACTATAGTTCTCCAGTATTATCTTTCATAGATTCACATGCGCCCGCCCGCCTCCCCGTTTCTCAGACACACCTGTTTCTCCGTATTTATCCATGTCTCTCACTCGGGGACGGAAATCTGAGGCAGGAAGCTTCTGCTGGGGAGTGTGAGGGCAGGGCAGCAATGCTGATTGGCTGGCTTTTGGACCAAACAAAGAAATGGTCTGGTTACCAAATAATACAGCCCCTATGGGGATTTTCTATGCAGTTTTTCTTCTCTATGATACTGCTTGGTCATTCTGTTACCGTGAGACTCCCACCATGACGACGGGGAAGATACAAGCATGTGAATCTATGAAAGATAATACTGGAGAACTATAGTGTACAGGTAAGTAACTAATTCCTTATAGACAGTGGCGGTTGGCATGATTTGCGGGTGGTGGGGCGGGTGCGGGCGTGCTGGGGGGTTAGGGGGTGTAGGGTGCGGAAACGGTAAAAAAATAATTGCAAAACTCACCTTGCCGCTCCAGTCCCGCGTCTCTGCTCCTGCTGTCCTCGTCAGACCGAGGCACAGGAAGCACAGAATAGCCTCCCCTGACCAATCACAACTCTGCTGTAGCGTTGTGATTGGTTAGCACCCAGGCTCCCCTGATCATGCAGCGTTGTGATTGGCTTTGAGTGTCCTAGTTCAATTCTCAACCAGGGAATGGGGGCCTGGGCTTGTTCTCCGTGCAGGCTGGAATGCGGCCTGTAGGGAGAACAGGGAAAGTGCGCATGACTTGTTTAGGCGGCCGAGAGGGCCAACCAAACAGTCATTGCGCACATAGGAGTGGGCAAACCACTCCTCCCCTGCCCTGCATCGACAGCATAGCAGCCCCAAAGCAAAGGAAAGATACAATGATAATAACTTCGCTATCATTTTATATTTCCTTTACTTCACTGCTCAAAAACAGTGTGGCGACACTCCTCTGCCATAGCGGAGGAGCCACCCCTGGTTATAGAGCAATAGCTAGGGTTGCGAGAGACGAGAAATCCTTTATATGGCTGTTCTCATCCATAAGATGTGAGCTAATCCTTGGAATATAGAACTAGTCAAGCTATGCAGGTGCAGATTATGCTGGAGTCCTTCAGTGGTCAGCAGTCTGTAGCAGATCTCTTTAGACATGGTTGATTTGAGGCAACGGTTTTTCAGGGACTGGCACTTCCTTTTCCTCATTAGGCATTTCCCCAGAGCAAGAGAGGAAAAAACACACAAAGCGGAAAGAATGAGGAAGAAAAGATGGAAAAAATCATCACAAATGGGAGCAAGCAGGATCCTGCAAGAGAGACGTAAAAGGGCAGGGAGTGCCAGGCAATGTATTAAAGAGGCCTGAGGTGAATACAGGAATATGCAGCCTCTGTATACGACACTCTGTGCAATCCACAGGCTTCTGAACAGGGCCTTGGGCACCAGTACTTACTCTTGTACAAATCAAACTCGGTATACAAAGCATGCCTGTCTAATTGATATTATGTGGAAAGTTATAGTGGGTTGGCTGATTACACCCCATTCATAGAAGCGGCATCAACATTTCCTATTGGAAAGTCTGGATTGTTCTAAGTACTTGATAGTTGGAGGGAGGATATGGTGCCTCTGGTGAAGATGGGTTACCTGTGTCTGTCATCACATTGCTGTCTATTTCTGAGAGGCAGGTATATGGTTGTGGTAAATAAACATTTTGAATGCTTGCCAGAACAAGTTACTTAGAGCGTCATCTTGGAAATTGCCATGTTTCCACCTTTGTCTGAATTTCATCTGCTCCTGGAATACCTCATATATTCTGCTTGGCAAAGAGTTTGAGTTTTGCCACTTTCACTGAAAAAGCTACGCTTCCTGTAGATTTGTTTTTGTAAGGGAGATGATCCGAGGTGAAAATCTGAAGTGTAGTGTTCTGTGTATATTGTTTAAACTTGTGCTGTAGGTATAATTGCCGTTTTCCCTGAGGATGCAGAGTACCATGAACATTGATCACCAAGCCACAGGTAGCGAGTGAAGGGCCTATAAGACTGGTGTCTTGCGTTCCCTGGGGTGTGGGCAGAGAAGAATCCTTGCAACGGTATTTATAGGATGGAATAGGACAAGGTTGGAGAGGAGCAGCACCTTACTAGCATGGATGCATAGCTGCTTGGCAAAATCTTCAATATACATGGTTTTCACTGATTTCTTAAAGAGGACACCTGAGCTTCCTCTTGTCTTGATGCTTCATTTTCTGATGTTGAAGTCCATATTCAGTTGGAATGGCTTCATGATATGGGGGTGGCATCGGCACTGAGCCAAGTTTCTGTGATGAAGGGGAGTTTGGTTGCTGTTTTCAAGAGCAGGGTAAAAGATGCTCATATGATTTTTGGTCATGGATCTTTCCTTGGGAATTTGGCAGCTGAACATCTGTAGTTTTTGGTTCCCCCGTTACATTGATGTGGAAGGACTTCCACGGATGCCAATTTAAGAATTTAAGTATGACAAAATGCTTTTCAGAGCAGAGTCCTAAGCTTGAAGTAAGGCAGTCTTCATCTGTGTCAGCATCTAATGATATGATCCTTTAAATAGTTTCCATTATAGCGAAGACATCTGAACAGAACTGGATTGCCTCATTAACCTCAGTGGTCTGCTGAGTACCTTCTTATGTTAATAATGTCAGCAACCATTGTAGTAGGTTCCACGTAAGCCTGTCCATTTCCATATCTGAGGTGGGAACATGCATGTATGTGATATTTGTACACTGCAAACCTAGGCAAAAAAGCAGCAGAGGGAGGCAAAGATCTTGTCAATGGAATGGAAGGGTAGCTTGGTTCTTCAAGGGGAAGCAAACTGTTATTTTACTCATGGGGATAATTAGACCAGTTAGCAGATACCGTTTCATTGCCGTCTTGACCATAGGATTCAGACAAGACTGATCTGCCACTCAATCCAGATGACCAACAAGTAGTACTAAAAATTCCTTAGAAATAAGGGTTGTATTTATTATGGTGATTTGTTAACTGTAAGCGCTTAGATAATAGGTGCTATTATTTATTATCCAACTCATTAGTACTTATAGTACCTCCTTTTGAAGTATGGAAATCTGTTTTCCCTGCCTGTATTCAAACCTTTGACATGTACTTCTCCAGGTGGTAAATCGGACCACTGAGCTGTGTACTTGGTTGTGCGGGTGTAAAGAACATGCATATTTAGCATGCTACAGAAAATGATCCAGAATCTTTTACATTGGGGATGGACGGGGAAGCTTATAGAGTAGCTGGTCTCAGCTGCATGCTTTTGAATTGTGATCTTTCTTTAAGTAAGACCCTCGGGAGTGACATGAGAGCTGTTGTTAGGTAGTCATTGCACCTTAGACTGAAAAGGAAGGATTTAGGTTAAGAACCACCCATTCTTTACTGATTCTAAACAATTCTCTGGAGGATTTTCCAGCTTCTAAGACACATGATTGAAGCGAGGACCCTGTTACGCAGCACTTACAGTGCGTTTTTTAGTACTTCCTAATTTTGGCAAATAAGGTAAATAAGATGTTAACATTTAAGGTGTATGCAGTATAGACAAGTGAGGAAGGCTAAACTAGATTTTAGGTTGCCTAATTCCGAAGCAGGTACTAAATAAATCGCCAACCAAACTACGTTCCCTTCATTGTTTTTGACAGGATCATTCACATGCTTTGAATTAGACATTTATTGTCAGACAAGGAAATCTTTGTCCTTGCCCTAAAAAAGGGCTTTATTGGAAAATGGGACAGATTACATTAGATATTCTAGATTTTAAATCTTGAATCTCATACGCGTTTATTGTAGTTTTTAATCTTTAAGACCCCCTCCCTACAGCTAGGATCCTTCTGTCATCTCTTTCGAGTAATTTGTGCTTCGCGGACGTCTTCCTTTGCAGGGTTTTCAGGGAAGGGGGAAAGACTGCAGAAAAGCCCACAAAATGATCACAGGACAGAAGTTATTGTTAACCAATTCCAGTCCTCTCTCAAGGTCGGTTTAAAGGGAAAAAAGTCTAGAAGGAAAGAAAAGTTTAATGTTGACATTTTTTGATACTACTGCAGTACCAGTGCGAATAATTGATAGCCACATCTCCGTCAGGATTAAACACAAACGTTTATTGCAATGAGCTTATCTAAACTCACTCCACTACTTTCTCAGACAATTGCACATTTTCAAGGTAAAGTATGCTGAAATGCGATCAGACCTATATTTAGCCCCTTTTGTTTTGCAGAAGAGTTCCTTGCTCTGCGTGGAATTCCCCTCTCTTGGATCTGGGATTAAGGTTGTGGTTTTGGTTCCTTTTCAGCTGCTCTTCTTACCACAGAAGATACAGTTTTCACGAGCATCAAAAAACAATTATTTTGGAATTAGCCGCATTCTCAACCTTTCTTGTCACAAGCTTTGTTGGCAGACACTTGCATTATTGTTTTGCACTGCTAGATGTTTCCGAATCTGATCTGATGTGCACACAGCCTGTACTTCATAATTCCCCGCGTTTATGATTCTGTTCTGTGATGTACATCTCTGCATATAACTGAACCACTGTCCTGTAATGTGGTGGGACTTGTTCATGATGTAGAAAAGTTGATCTGCTACACAGAATTTTCATGTATCGTTTTTTTAACGTGAGGTTTATTGAAACATTATCTGATTTTGAGATTCATTTTTATTGTTTGTCTAGTTTATCCTTCTGAATGACTTTTGCTATGTGTTTTCATATTACAGGCATGTGGTGGACAGTCACTGTGCATGCTTTACATCGGTTTCCTCAACATTGATGGGCTTTGTTAAAGTGGTAGTTCTATGTTGTCTCTATTGTGACACTGCTGTAGCAAAGAACTGCAGGACTCCGTTGAACTTGATAGTAGATTGAGTTTAATTGTCGGCAAAAACCCTGTGACACACCATTGCACCATCATTTGTTACTTCTCCTCTTTACCGCATACTTTGACCTCCTTCATTGCCTGCTTATACCTGTTTATTGTATTACCCTCCATGGTGCAATTGTCCTGGAATCTGCAATCAATCCTGTTTTTTTTTTTTAGTTCTACTTGATGCCGATTTTGCATTTATGTAATTCCTTCAATCCTAATGTAAAGCGCTCCAATATCCTTAGGGATCTTGTTTGCGCTATATAAAACTTTATAAATAAATAAATAAAGCAAGGCACAAACAGTAGCTGACCAAATGCATCAGTAAACACTTGACCTAAGTGGTCATAATACATGACCTAGTCAACATTACCTGGTGCATCACAAGTCTAAACAGTTTTGAGCAAGCACTAGTATACTTGCTTACCAATTTTATGTGCGAAATGTGTGACTGTCCCCATTATCGCTTCACTGTTTGCACAATTGGCTGCGCATAAGGATTCCTGAACATTCAGAAGGCTGCAGAAAATGTCCAAATCCTCAAGCGATTTCTTACTGAAAGTTGGTGGACAGCCTCCTACATAAATAAACATCCCAAATCTTGGTGCTCAAGGTTTGTGAAGAGGAATGTTGGCCTTTGTTTAATCCTTAAGAGGGTTTTTTAAATCTGAGCGCTCTACGGTGTTAAAGCAAAAAATAATATCACCAAAGAAGGGTTTTAGGATATCACTGCTCATTCATCATCAAAATGGCTCACAGAAAGAAACTTCACAAACTCTTTTAGCACTGTACAGGAGAAGGACCCATTATTTTCTGAAGTCAATTCTGTCTCTGCTGCCTTATTAACATGACAGATCCTCATTCAACATATATGCTATTACTACCTTTTAAAATGAGAGACTATGTAATGACAGGATATGAAAGTCAATTTAAAAAACATGCCCGGGGGGACACAGGTCTGGAGAGCATACACTTAGGGCATGGAATCTGCCAGGAGCAGTAATTGACTCGCCATGAAGAAGTACAAGAGTTGCCTTTATACTTTGAACTATAAATAATGCACTGATGACAGTGACTGCATCTCAGACTTTGCAAAATAACATAGCTTAAATTGTGTTTGCATCTCCTCTTTACTTGCATGAGACAAGCCTCTTGAGGCTACCGCAGTTCTCAGAATTAGGATGCAGGCACCGTTGCTGTTGTACAGAAGCATTGATTATTTAACTATTTGAACTCTCCCGAGAATATCTCCAAATCCTCTTCGATTAGAACACTTCTATCCTGGAATCCTATTATCCTGGCCCTCGTAATTTTAAAGGTATTTAATGAAGGGTACTACTAATTGTGAGTAATTGTGAGCATGTTTGTTACCTCTGATTACCCAATGTCCTATCTTGGTGGTTACGTGCATGTATGGGGCATGGAGTAGATGTAAAGAATCTTCATGCTCAAATACTCTGGTGGCCTAAATACTGCGTTTTTTATTATTCAAGACTTCATTAACCTCTATTGTAAGTGTGCTTGTACACGGGATCAGGCTCTAGAACGTACACGTTGCAAAATGTGTCTAGTCCTAGATCACTATGTAAAATTAGCTAGAGCCTATATAACTAAGCGGCTTAAACTGCATGCAGCTGGTGTGATGTTTTGGGGAAAAACCGCTTCATATTCCTAAATTAAATGAGCTCTCACTGTGCCCAACCTGGAAATCGCATCTACTGAAATTAGTCACTTTTTAAGTTTCGGCCTGGCCGTAGCACTGCGAAGCAGTGCTCTGCCCAGGGCGAAAACTTATGTCCTACAGTATGGGGCTTCGTCCCGCCTCTGTCTTCCATTGGCTAGCTCCATAAATGGAGGCTAGCCATTGGAAGAGATTGGCTGTCAGTCACTATTTCCCCGTCGGAACGCGATTCGGGGGCGTTTCCGTGTCTTTTTTTTAAGTCCCGCTCTCCTCTTCCCATTGACTGGAATTTTACCTTCCAGCCAATGGGAAGGGGAGAGCACGAAAAACACGCAAACACGCCCCCGAATCCCGCCCCCGAATCCCAAAATGACCTTGTTTTTTTTTTAGACCGAGTTTGTGTGCGAGTCGTTCTTTCAGATCGTGCCCTGGAAACAGAGTCGTCAGTGCCAATAACGTTTACGTTTCACGCAGACCTCTACGGCAGGCGCCTAAACGCACTGCGCTCTTTTACCTAAAGTTGTTGCTTTGCACATGCGTGCTCACCCATTTTTTTCCCCTCAGGCACACAAGCACATAAATTAGACACAAGCACTTAAGTTAGCTTGTAATCCTGTAGAACCAATTTGCGTTGCGCACAGGTCTCTGGAGCGGGCGCATTGACCCTCTGAGTTGTCTATGAGCTAGCTCCCCTCCTGGCCAGCGCTGAGGCACAGGGAGGTATGCAATGTCTGCAGCGTGCGCTCACACACAGACTTACAGAGTGTACAGTCAGATCCTATGGCCCCTCCCCCACAGCCCACAGCTGTGGAGGGGACATGTGTTCAGCCCGGGGAGGGGCCTCTCTGAGTCCACCGCAGCTGGAGCCGCCCTGGAGGGGGGCATGTGCAGCGGGAGCCGGACTGGGTGCGCTGCTGCCCTGTGCCACAGAAGCCTTCCCCTCTCACACACTGACTGCTCCGGGGTCCCTCGGATGGGCCATGCTGCTGGATGGGTGGACGCAGTGTGAGTGACCCGCCCCGCTCACGCGCACCCATGCGAACCTGGGAGGAGCAGCGCGCGCTCTGACTCGAGGAGGTCTTATGTGCTCAGAGGTCCTGGACTGAAGGTCTTCTGGGTGAGACCACCTTGCGTCCGTGGAATCCGCGCTGCGACCACTTGGATTAACTTCCCCCTTCTTGGACATCTCGAGGGACCACCCTCCCCTGCCTTGGATCCGTGCGGAGACCCCTCTACCCCTTGGAACCGGTGCTGAGACCACCACCTTCCCTGGAACCCACGAGACAACCACCACGCTATACCCTCCCTGGAATCTGTGCGGTAACCCACCCTTTCTGGGACCGGTCTCTCCCCACCACCCCCTCCCAGAATTTGGAGCTCCCAGGAATCGGCGCGCAGACCACCCTGGGGCCGGAGCCCGGGAGAGTGGCCCCTCGCCCCCATAAGGGGACTCACCCCCTTCGCCGGAGCTGCCTCCTACCCATGTGTTCCAATGCACAGGTTTAGGCACAAAAAGATTAGGAACGGTGAGTTGACATCTGTATATGTGTTTCAGTTTGTGTCCTCATCAGTGCGCCGGTTCATTTATTCACTGCGTTTAGAGAGTGCACACATGACCCGGGGCAAATGAATATATGTGCAGGGGAACATTTGTAGCGCCTGGAGGTGACTTTCCCCCCACCTTGAAGACGCAACAATGGCTCTTACCTGTTCTTGTATTAAAAGAGGCTTTAAAACCATTGGATTTATGTTGCATTTTAAATTAAGATAATAGTGCTGCGCCGTGAGTAGAATGGCCTCTGGGCGCTGTGAGTCGCCTGGAAGCGGAACTTTCTGCTTGGTTACAATTGACTCTAATTAAAGCACTAGGTTGTCGCCACGTTTCTGGAGTAAGACCCCCTTCCCCCGCAGGACGCTGTGATGGAAGTGTGAGTCCTCGGGGCAGGGGGCAGTTTTATCCTATTTCACCCGTGCACTGTGGACCAGTGAAAATCACCAGGAGCTGCACTGGGGCAGGGGGTATTTGGGGCATATTTTACTAATGTAATTGAATGAGAGGTTTGTGTGAGGAGTGCACCCTCTCCTCTGCCCCTGGGTGAGGCTTCTGAAGTGCCATCCTGTTGGGTGCTTCTGTGCTGTGGTGCAGTCCCGAGTTAAGGGTCGCCGCCAGTTTTGGGGTTATATAGATGAAGAACATGCTAATTTCTACCTGTTCCTCACCTCGAAATGGGCATTATTTCAAAAGTCTATAGGAAGGTGAGTGCCTGGCAAACATCTCCTGTGCCACGGCCTTATTCCCGGAGGCCGAAGAATAACTTGCGTGGTTATGTTAGCTACGGAATTTACAGCATAAGGTTTTGGGTATTTTTGCGATATCTGGGTGGCTCTTGCAATGGCAGCCCCGGTTGTGGTCACAGTTGAGTTTGTAGTCTTTATTTGCCTTATAGTTGCAGCTGCGTCTCTGTTATTGTTTTATTTATTTATTTTATTTTAATTTCTTGTATCGCGCTGGACTCAATCCCATGAGGGTATCTCCGCGCTTTGCCGGCCAAAGAGTTATTGTAATCTTTAAAGTGCATTAGGGGGACTGAAATGCTTCCTGGAAGAGGAGTGTCTCGGTTTGTTGCTGCTGAGTTTGCTCCATCTGTAGTATGCTATCTTGTTTTAGCTTTGTTGCCATTGTTGTTTGCTTTGCAGTCACTGCTGGATTGATTGCCCTCTCGATAGCCATTGGTGGATTTGCAGTCACACCTGTGCTGGTGATCACTGTTTGGTTCTGGTCTGTGTTTGTTACGTGGATGCTGTTAGGTGTTCACTCGTGTTGCTTCTAGGTTGACATTGTCAGCTGTGCTGGTGGTCTTTGTTCCTATTATGTTTGGTGGGTTAGCAGTCACACCTGTGCTGGTGATCACTGTTTGATTCTGGTCTGTGTTTGTTACGTGGATGCTGTTACGTTTGCACTCGTGTTGCTTCTAAGTTGACATTGGCAGTTGTGCTGGAGGCCTCTGTTCCTATGTTTGGAGGGTTAGCAGTCACACCTGTGCTGGGGATCACTGCTTGGCTCTGGTCTGTGTTTGATATGTGGACGCTGTTTGGTTTGCAGTTGGTTCTTCAGCCAGGACTTGTTCCTGTTTTGCTTCTAGGTTTGCCTTGGCAGCTGTGGTGGTGGTGTGTGTTCCTATGTTTGGTGGGTTAGCAGTCACACCTGTGCTGGTGATCACTGTTTGATTCTGGTCTGTGTTTGTTACGTGGATGCTGTTAGGTTTGCACTTGTGTAGCTTCTAGGTTGACATTGAGAGTTGTGCTGGAGGCCTCTGTTCCTATGTTTGGAGGGTTAGCAGTCACACCTGTGCTGGGGATCACTGTTTGGCTCTGGTCTGTGTTTGATATGTGGATGCTGTTTGGTTTGCAGTTGGTTCTTCAGCCAGGACTTGTTCCTGTGTTGCTTATAGGTTTGCCATGGCAGCTGTGCTGGTGGTCTGTGTTCCTATGTTTGGTGAGTTAGCAGTCACACCTGTGCTGGTGATCACTGTTTGAGTTCTGGTCTGTGTTTGATATGTGGATGCTGTTTGGTTTGCCGTTGTTAGTTCTTCAGTCAAGTCTTGTTCTCATGTTGCTTCCAGGTTTGCATTGGCAGTTGTGCTGGTGGTCTATGTTCCTATGTTTGGTGGGTTAGCAGTCACACCTTTTGGTTCTGATCTGTGTATGATATGTGGATGGGTGTGTCTGTGGGGCTCTGGGTGTGTGTGTGGGGGGGGGCTCTGGGTGTGTGTGGGACTCTGGGTGTGTGTGTGGCTCTGGGTGTGTGTGTGGTAGTAATTGCTGTCTGCTGAGCTCGTCCGTAGGGTACAATAGGTCTCACATTGCGAGAGATTAAGCTAATGGCAATGTAAATGACAAAACCAACATATAAATACACATTTTGTCATTTACAATGCCAATAGCTCTAACCTTTCCAAAGGCGAAACCATTGCATTGTAAATGCTTGTTTATTTTGCAGTAATTCTGTATTGAAATTTCAAGTTCACACTTTTCAAAGCAATGAACAACAAACGTTTTACAGGAAGCATAGGAGCAAACAATGCAGGCCCTCAACCTCTCGGCCTTTGTTGAACAATAGGAACCCCTAAGCACAGCCCAATGAGACCCTTTTCGGGGAAGCATGCCAGAATGAAACCTCACACCCAGATCCCCTTACATTAACCACGTGTCACATTCTAAATAAATGCATTGGTTGAAGTTTATAAGAGCCCCTAGAGTTCTGGGAATCGAAAAGAGAGGTTCTGGGGTTTGTGAGCTGGCTGCTGATTTCAGGGTGAATATTACCTGTCAGTCAGACGTGGGGCCCCATGGTCTTTTGAACCACTCGATTTGTGGAATGGTGAAAATGACGTGTGGTGCTCAGTGAAATCTCTACAGGTTGAACAGAGAAGCCTCTCCTAAGACGAGGAAAGCTCTGCAGACACCTGCCTGCTCCTCCCTTGACGTGCAGCCATTAAAACCTTAAGACGTGCCCCGCGGGCGCGCGGTAAAATTATACCCCGCACGCCCTGTTTATTAAGGAGAGCGCTGTGACCTTGGGAGGACTTTAAAGTGCAGCCTTTGATTTTCCACCCTGTGCTGTTTGAGCGCAAGCCGGGACGAGGGGAAAAGAACACGAAAACAAGAAAAGAGCAAGTTAAAGACCGTACTCTTTTGATGTGTGTCTGGAAGGGAATTTTAACAGTTTATCAGCGGTTCTGAGTGGGGATCAGTTAGGCAGTTGGGTAGGTGGTGAGCAGCGCAGATGCTTCAACGGTGAAAGCGTCCTCATGCCCCAAAGCAGACCACTGCACTATGAGCGTGGTCTGGAAAGGACACAAAGCATTATTTTTATTCTTTTTAAAATTGGAAATCCAGAATAATTTTAATATTAATAATAATCGCAATAATAGTCATTTTTTAATATGGAATTAACTCCACCTTGTATATATTTTAATACTTTCTGCCATTGTTTCTCAATAAAAAAAAACAACAACAAGAAGAAATTAGAAATCCACAAGTAATTGAAAATGGTTTGGGTAATATTTTTGAATGTAGGGTAAATGCTCACTTCCAGTGATTTCAAAGATGGTTAAGTTTAATTTACTTTACCTCCATTGGGGACAAAAGAGCTGCAGGATCTAGGGGCCATATATATCAAAAAGTCATTTTGCGATTCTCAACTAGCGATTTTTTGCGAATCGCTATTTGAGAATCGCAAAATGCTATGTATGTAGTATTTACACTAAATTTTGCGAATCCTACATATTCTTTAATTGCGAATCTCAAATTGCGATTGGCAATTAAGGAATACCTCCCCATTCATTCCTGTGGGCCTAGAGGCCCACAAGAATGAATGGTAAGACATTCTCAATTTGCGATTAGCAATTAGCGAATTGCAAATTGAGAATGCAATTTCAAGGGTGCAGGGGTGTCAAAAGGACACCCTGTTTGGCCCCTGAAATAAGCATGGGTGCACATGTGGCGCACATACATGCCCTAAGGGCATGTATGTGCTTTACATAGCACTTTGAAAAATGCAAAAAAGTGCATTTTTCAAAGAAATCACAAATTACCACCAACTTGAAGTTTGTGGTAATTTACGATTCCTTAAGGCCAAATTGCACTTTTTTGGTGCTTCTTACATTGCATTTAAGGAATCGCAAAATTTACGATTCCTTAAATGCAATCGCAAAATAAGAATCGCAAATTTTGCGATTCCTTATTTTGCATGCAGATTTGCCTCATACATACCATTTGTCAAAATTGCGATCTGCGAATTTCGGCGTTTGCGAATGCAATTCTGCTTGATACATATGGCCCCTAGGTGTCGTATTTGGAAATAAGGAATTTTTAGGGCCTTTTAAAAGATCATGTTTATTTTGAAGGGTCTACCGTTTTGAAGTGCTTTCAGTCTATTAATTGCATTGAAAACCCATCACCTGTCTGCACATGCTAAACGAGGCATATGTGTAGGGGATCTTTAACACTCGATAGCAGCATGTTTAATTCGATCCGTGTATCCGAGGAAGCCACATGAAACATTTTTTCTGTCGATAATATGCAGAGCTTTGAATCTCCGCCCTGAATTTCACCAATATTGGGCCTTGATGGTGTAGATGTTCTTCTGGAACTTTCCCCATACGGTTTCCAGTCGAGCTGCAAAGTGGTGCACGGCCAGCATTGTGCCTAGTAGATTGTTTGCAAAATACTCACAATTGATGAACAGAATGCAGAACAAATCAAAACATTCACCCCCAGTCCAGAGATCTGTGTTGAATCCATCATTCTTTTGCTCACCATGCCACCCCAGTTTAAACCTGGCCACATGCAAATCAGTCTTGACCGTGTGCCTCATGGGATCAGTCCAGCCTGAACTTCCGAGCCAGGTCGGCCCAGACTTGAGCCCCTTGCTCACTTTGCCACTGGATTCAGGCTAGCCTGGCTGATGATGGGTGTTACCCCAAAACCGGTCCGGGGATGCTAGTTTCCGGTTCATGGAAGACCTGCCTTGGCAGTTCGGGCTGGACTGTTCCCATGAGGCAGAGAGTCAAGACTAATTTGCATATAGCTAGGTCTGAACTGAAGTGGCGAAGTGAGCTAAAGAACGATGATGGATTCAACCCGGATCTGTGACTGGGAGTGCCTGAAAAATTTCAGCCTTCAGTCCATCTTCTCCTTGTGTTAGGTAGATTGTTTGGGCAGACCCTGAAAGGCAGACTTTCTCTAGGTGATTTCATGTAGATGATCTCCACCGGGAAAATCAGGCAATCAGTCAATTGAACCATTACATCTCTCATGCAGAGTTGCCTTTGCTGAGCTCCCTCCTCTTAAACGTTTACTTTATGGACTGCTCTCCATTAAGCATTTTGTGTTTTTTGATGCATATCCTTGCCGATTATTAAATGAATAAAATCCACTTTTCCTCTGTTGTTACTAAATAGCTGTCACCTTATAGCCTTTGTCATCACGAGATGCAGTTGAAATATGACCCCAAATATGGAGTTGTCTACATCTTGTTGCACCATTAAGCTGACCAGGCTAGAATTCAGTTTTTGCTCTTTAGTCTGGCCTGGCTCTGACGACAAACTTACATAACAGAAACACTGACATTATCTTTAGCATTTGGGACGTAATTTGTTACCTAATTTTTCACTTAAATAAAGAAAGAAAGAAAAGAATCGTAGCACGTGTGGCTGTAGATGCACATGCTCTGCCTACTCCTGCCATCCAGTATTGGGCTCAGACGTTTGCAAATTGTTTTTCTTCGAAGAAGTCTCTTGAGTCACGAGGTGCGGTGTGAGTCTTCCTTTATTTGGTACTGCACATGGGCACCAGCTCCATTGTTAGACGGTTGTTCTACGCCTTCAGAAGTGTACTGATGTCCTCTATATGTCAAGGGTAGATCACTAGTGTTCCAGGTTTGGCCAGAATGCTACCAACAATGGCTACAGTATACCAAACATGGCCTACTGTTGTGTCAAGGATAATCAAAATGTCTCTGGCAAAACCCCAAATTTGACTAGACCAGGTACTGTTACTACGTGGATTAATTCATTGTTGCAGAGAATGGTCACAGTGATGAGCGATGTTGGTCCATTTGTCCTTTTTGAGGTGAACAATGTGAACTAGACTAGAGCAGAGCACATGATTCACAGGTCGTTCAATGTGATCGAGCAGATTGCGATGGTTCACTGTATCGAATACTGTCAAAAAGTCATCTTAAATGTACATTGGCCTTTGTCAGGTAACCACACCAACGAACTCCTCGAAAGTCATAGAGTATTGGCATAGTTTGAAGAGCTTTGAATGACACAGATGAAAAGCAGCCCCTAGAGGAAAATGTAATCTTGCCTGGCAGTTATGAGTTCAACATATTTTATATGGGTAGCCATCATCGAACTAAAATTGCCATATCTCTACCTTCACCATACTTTTCATAACACTCTGTTGTGTTATATCCCTGAAGGAACTACACCTCACACTCTTGGGGATGGGATATACCGGAACCCGGTATAAAGGAATTCCATGATGATAAGCCTGTTCCAGAGCTGCATCCCCACAGCCAGTTTGTGGTTCCTAAAACCGGGGATTTGGTCGGTACTGAGCAAACCATGATTTTCAAAAGCCAGTGAGTGTAGAGTAATGGAGTGTGATGGATGTGTCAGAAAATTCCACTATGCCCATTGTTCTTTGGAAATGGTGTGATCTCCATAGCTTCAGTAGCTTTTTCGATCCTGAATGTAACCTGGTGTAGATGATCAGAGTTGTCTGATCGGTTCATGAATAGAGATTTCGTGTTGCTGGTAGAGAGTATTATGTAAATTGCTGGTGTAAAGTTAAAGTGGCACAGAATATCATGACTCCCGTCTTCAGGTTAATTCTCTTGTGAACTGAAATCTAGTGGTGACCAGTTAATGACTGGCCTGGCCGTTCCTTAGTCCTTCTTGTTTGATTCACATATTGCAGAGAGTAGTCCTCTTTTTCAAATTTTACTAGACTGGCTAAGAAAAGCAGAGTGATGGATTTAAATACTTAAATCAACACATTATACCCTCTAATGTGTTTTCCTTTACAAGGCTGTTTAGCTCATCTGTGCCTGTAAAGCTCAATTTGAAAATCGGCCGTGAACTCACCCCCAAAAGAACATTTTGACTTGAATTATTGTGCCACATTCCCTTCTCGAGGATGAAATAATGGTCAAGAACTAACTACACAAGCTTCTTGTCTAAGCCCATGTAATTTTAAGGCCAGCTGCATCATCTACAAGGCCATCGGAAACATGACCCGCCTTACCTGACCAACAAAGTAATCACCTCCGGCTGACCGAGACAAACCCCGGACTTTGCTAGGCCTCCGTTTACACACCCTGATATGAAAATCCCCATCGACATGAGAAATGCTTCAGTTCTCCTGCTATTCACAAAGTTAGTAATCATTTGTTAACTGACTCCTGTCTAAATCCTATGCTAGACTATTCACCTTTTATTTAGCGCTATGTTGCTGCTCAGAGAGGTGTGTTGTATAAAAGTATTGTATATAAACATAAAAATGTATATATTTGTTATAGATGATAACATTTCTGAAGTTTAAATAAAGCTCACAAGATTCCAAGTATTGAGAAGCTGCATAGGAATTATGCTTGCAGTAAACATGTATTTTTGTTTTCTGTGAAGTGTTATGTCAACGAGTCTGTTTTTCATCCACTCTTGATCTGCCCCTAAGGCCATTCCTTGTAATGTTGCCCATCAGCATCTTTTCTCCCTTCTTACCACTGATTTAGTCAAGTCAAGTCAAGTCAAAGAATTTATATAGCGCACTACATACCCGGAGGGTTTCAAGGCGCTTAGGAAGGGGAGGAGGATTACTTGTCAAATATCCACGTTTTAAGTTGCTTTCTGAATGCTAGGTGGTTCTGGGTAAGGCGAAGGTAAGCGGGGAGTGAGTTCCATGTTTTAGCAGCCAGGTATGAAAAGGATCTGCCTCCCATGGTGGTCTTGTTGATGCGAGGTACAGTGGCGAGGGCTTGGCTGGAAGAACGTAGTTGGCGGGAGGGGGTGTAGAAGGACAGTCGTGAGTTGAGGCATTCTGGACCGATGTCGTAGAGTGATTTGTGTGCGTGGGTAAGCAGTCGGAAGGTGATCCTCTTATTGACGGGTAGCCAGTGGAGGTCTTTAAGGTGACCAGAGATGTGATCGTTGCGTGGGATGTCTAATATGAGTCTGGCTGAGGCGTTTTGGATTCGTTGGAGTTTCTTCTGGAGTTTTGCGGTAGTACCTGCGTAGAGGGTGTTTCCGTAGTCCAGTCGGCTCGTGACCAGAGCGTGGGTGACTGTTTTCCTTGTTTCGGAGGGGATCCAGCGAAATGTTTTTCTGAGCATGCGAAGAATGTTGAAGCAGGAAGAGGATACGGCGCTGACTTGTCTGTTCATTGAGAGTGAAGAATCCAGGATGACGCCTAGGTTCCGTGCGTGGTCTGTCGGGATGGGTGCTTTTCCGAGGGCTTCCGGCCACCAGGAGTCGTCCCATGCGGAGGGGGATGTACCTAAGATGAGGACTTCTGTTTTGTCTGAGTTCAGTTTCAGACGGCTTTGTTTCATCCATTCGGCAACTTCTTTCATTCCTTCGTGTAGGTTGGTTTTGGCGGTGCTGGGGTCATTGGTGAGGGAAAGGATCAGTTGAGTGTCATCCGCGTACGAGATGATGTTGAGGTTGTGTTGGCGTGCGATGGCCGCGAGGGGGCTCATGTATACGTTGAAGAGGGTGGGACTGAGTGAGGATCCTTGTGGTACGCCGCAGATGACTTCAGAGGCCTCGGACTTGAATGGTGGAAGGCGGACTCTCTGGGTTCTTCCGGTGAGGAACGAGGTGATCCATTCAAGTGCTTTTCCTTGGATTCCGATGTTATTGAGGCGTAATAGGCGCTCCGAATATTGAGAAGCCTTACAAACATAATCCAGATTATTAAAGACACGCCTTTTATTCCATTTGTGTTTAAAGATGCTTTTGAGAAAGCCATGGTCTGTTTCCTGCAAAATGTGCATTCTATCAAATGTTACTTGTTTATGTTTAGGAATTCAGCGCGCGCAGGCATTGTATGATCTCATGACGCCTGATAGCAGGGGCAGCAACAGCCATCTCTTTAAAACAGTCTTTGAATTAAGCCGCAGTAAAACGTGAGTTACAATAATCATGTTTGGACATGATAAAGGCAGAGATTGCGTTGTGACGAGCAGAGAGAAGATGCATAAACATGCAAAGTCTCCTCAACTGAGAGGTGCAGGTAGTAGCCAAGTAGGTATTTGTTGGCTCGTCTCCAATTTATTTAATTTCACTCCCAGATTTTTCACAACCTGTGTGGCCACCAGAAGGGGCTCAATTAATTCTCAAAAGGGAGCATTGTTTATGCGTTATTGAAACATGTCTCATCATCATTGAGTTTGAACCAGTTTATGCTTATCAAATGTCCAGAATGCATGGTTTCACTTTCTCGAGTGATCCTGATGGGCCATTCAGGTGAAATGGAAGTTGAGTATAGTCTGGCAGATGTAAAGTTGCAGAGCTGCCTAACGCACCAGGGTAGGCAAGGGTTGAACATAGCTGTTAAACTTATATGGTGACAATGCTGATCCCTGAGGGGATTTAGAAAAGGGGGTGGTGATGAACAGAGTGTCTGAGTTAAACAGACCACTCTTACCCAGTCCAAAGATCAGGGCTTGATCCATCACCGTTATTTATCTCACTGCCCCATCCCAGCTCAGAACCTGGCTATATGCAAATCAGTCTGTCCCTGGCCCAGTGCATCATGGGAACAGGGCAGACTAAACTACCAAGCCAATTCTTCACCAGAAAGGAGACAAGCTACCGGGGACCGGTTTCTGGCATTTCAGCCTTCTTCGGCCCGGCTTGCTTGAATCCTGATGGAGCAGTGAGAAAGGGACTCATGTCTGAGTATACCCTGCCACACCTATAGTGGCCAAAAACGATTTAGAAAAGGGGGTGGTGATGAACAGAGTGTCTGAGTTAAACAGACCACTCTTACCCAGTCCAAAGATCAGGGCTTGATCCATCACCGTTATTTATCTCACTGCCCCATCCCAGCTCAGAACCTGGCTATATGCAAATCAGTCTGTCCCTGGCCCAGTGCATCATGGGAACAGGGCAGACTAAACTACCAAGCCAATTCTTCACCAGAAAGGAGACAAGCTACCGGGGACCGGTTTCTGGCATTTCAGCCTTCTTCGGCCCGGCTTGCTTGAATCCTGATGGAGCAGTGAGAAAGGGACTCATGTCTGAGTATACCCTGCCACACCTATAGTGGCCAAAAACGATTTAGAAAAGGGGGTGGTGATGAACAGAGTGTCTGAGTTAAACAGACCACTCTTACCCAGTCCAAAGATCAGGGCTTGATCCATCACCGTTATTTATCTCACTGCCCCATCCCAGCTCAGAACCTGGCTATATGCAAATCAGTCTGTCCCTGGCCCAGTGCATCATGGGAACAGGGCAGACTAAACTACCAAGCCAATTCTTCACCAGAAAGGAGACAAGCTACCGGGGACCGGTTTCTGGCATTTCAGCCTTCTTCGGCCCGGCTTGCTTGAATCCTGATGGAGCAGTGAGAAAGGGACTCATGTCTGAGTATACCCTGCCACACCTATAGTGGCCAAAAACGATTTAGAAAAGGGGGTGGTGATGAACAGAGTGTCTGAGTTAAACAGACCACTCTTACCCAGTCCAAAGATCAGGGCTTGATCCATCACCGTTATTTATCTCACTGCCCCATCCCAGCTCAGAACCTGGCTATATGCAAATCAGTCTGTCCCTGGCCCAGTGCATCATGGGAACAGGGCAGACTAAACTACCAAGCCAATTCTTCACCAGAAAGGAGACAAGCTACCGGGGACCGGTTTCTGGCATTTCAGCCTTCTTCGGCCCGGCTTGCTTGAATCCTGATGGAGCAGTGAGAAAGGGACTCATGTCTGAGTATACCCTGCCACACCTATAGTGGCCAAAAACGATTTAGAAAAGGGGGTGGTGATGAACAGAGTGTCTGAGTTAAACAGACCACTCTTACCCAGTCCAAAGATCAGGGCTTGATCCATCACCGTTATTTATCTCACTGCCCCATCCCAGCTCAGAACCTGGCTATATGCAAATCAGTCTGTCCCTGGCCCAGTGCATCATGGGAACAGGGCAGACTAAACTACCAAGCCAATTCTTCACCAGAAAGGAGACAAGCTACCGGGGACCGGTTTCTGGCATTTCAGCCTTCTTCGGCCCGGCTTGCTTGAATCCTGATGGAGCAGTGAGAAAGGGACTCATGTCTGAGTATACCCTGCCACACCTATAGTGGCCAAAAACGATTTAGAAAAGGGGGTGGTGATGAACAGAGTGTCTGAGTTAAACAGACCACTCTTACCCAGTCCAAAGATCAGGGCTTGATCCATCACCGTTATTTATCTCACTGCCCCATCCCAGCTCAGAACCTGGCTATATGCAAATCAGTCTGTCCCTGGCCCAGTGCATCATGGGAACAGGGCAGACTAAACTACCAAGCCAATTCTTCACCAGAAAGGAGACAAGCTACCGGGGAACGGTTTCTGGCATTTCAGCCTTCTTCGGCCCGGCTTGCTTGAATCCTGATGGAGCAGTGAGAAAGGGACTCATGTCTGAGTATACCCTGCCACACCTATAGTGGCCAAAAACGATTTAGAAAAGGGGGTGGTGATGAACAGAGTGTCTGAGTTAAACAGACCACTCTTACCCAGTCCAAAGATCAGGGCTTGATCCATCACCGTTATTTATCTCACTGCCCCATCCCAGCTCAGAACCTGGCTATATGCAAATCAGTCTGTCCCTGGCCCAGTGCATCATGGGAACAGGGCAGACTAAACTACCAAGCCAATTCTTCACCAGAAAGGAGACAAGCTACCGGGGACCGGTTTCTGGCATTTCAGCCTTCTTCGGCCCGGCTTGCTTGAATCCTGATGGAGCAGTGAGAAAGGGACTCATGTCTGAGTATACCCTGCCACACCTATAGTGGCCAAAAACGATTTAGAAAAGGGGGTGGTGATGAACAGAGTGTCTGAGTTAAACAGACCACTCTTACCCAGTCCAAAGATCAGGGCTTGATCCATCACCGTTATTTATCTCACTGCCCCATCCCAGCTCAGAACCTGGCTATATGCAAATCAGTCTGTCCCTGGCCCAGTGCATCATGGGAACAGGGCAGACTAAACTACCAAGCCAATTCTTCACCAGAAAGGAGACAAGCTACCGGGGACCGGTTTCTGGCATTTCAGCCTTCTTCGGCCCGGCTTGCTTGAATCCTGATGGAGCAGTGAGAAAGGGACTCATGTCTGAGTATACCCTGCCACACCTATAGTGGCCAAAAACGATTTAGAAAAGGGGGTGGTGATGAACAGAGTGTCTGAGTTAAACAGACCACTCTTACCCAGTCCAAAGATCAGGGCTTTATCCATCACCGTTATTTATCTCACTGCCCCATCCCAGCTCAGAACCTGGCTATATGCAAATCAGTCTGTCCCTGGCCCAGTGCATCATGGGAACAGGGCAGACTAAACTACCAAGCCAATTCTTCACCAGAAAGGAGACAAGCTACCGGGGACCGGTTTCTGGCATTTCAGCCTTCTTCGGCCCGGCTTGCTTGAATCCTGATGGAGCAGTGAGAAAGGGACTCATGTCTGAGTATACCCTGCCACACCTATAGTGGCCAAAAACTTTTTGTCCACCCTAAGCGTGGAAGGGTATTCTCAGATGTGAGACCCTTGCTCATTGCACCATCAGGATTCAAGCAAACCGGGCCGAAGACGGCTGTAATGCCAGAAACCGGTCCCCGGGAGCTTGTTTCCTTCCCAGTGTAAGAATTGGCTTTTGTAGTTTGGTTTGCCCTGTTCCCATCATGCACTGGGACAGGAACAGACTAATTTGCATACAGCCAGGTTCTGAAACTGGGATGGTGCAGTGAGCTAAAAAACGGTGTTGGATCTAGCCCTGATCTCTTGACTGGGTGAGAGCTTTCTGCTTAATTCAGAGACTCTGTCCCTCACCACCCCTTGTTGTAAATATTTTGTCCACCCTAAGCGTGGAAGGGTATTCTCAGATGTGAGACCCTTGCTCATTGCACCATCAGGATTCAAGCAAACCGGGCCGAAGACGGCTGTAATGCCAGAAACCGGTCCCCGGGAGCTTGTTTCCTTCCCAGTGTAAGAATTGGCTTTTGTAGTTTGGTTTGCCCTGTTCCCATCATGCACTGGGACAGGAACAGACTAATTTGCATACAGCCAGGTTCTGAAACTGGGATGGTGCAGTGAGCTAAAAAACGGTGTTGGATCTAGCCCTGATCTCTTGACTGGGTGAGAGCTTTCTGCTTAATTCAGAGACTCTGTCCCTCACCACCCCTTGTTGTAAATATTTTGTCCACCCTAAGCGTGGAAGGGTATTCTCAGATGTGAGACCCTTGCTCATTGCACCATCAGGATTCAAGCAAACCGGGCCGAAGACGGCTGTAATGCCAGAAACCGGTCCCCGGGAGCTTGTTTCCTTCCCAGTGTAAGAATTGGCTTTTGTAGTTTGGTTTGCCCTGTTCCCATCATGCACTGGGACAGGAACAGACTAATTTGCATACAGCCAGGTTCTGAAACTGGGATGGTGCAGTGAGCTAAAAAACGGTGTTGGATCTAGCCCTGATCTCTTGACTGGGTGAGAGCTTTCTGCTTAATTCAGAGACTCTGTCCCTCACCACCCCTTGTTGTAAATATTTTTGTCCACCCTAAGCGTGGAAGGGTATTCTCAGATGTGAGACCCTTGCTCATTGCACCATCAGGATTCAAGCAAACCGGGCCGAAGACGGCTGTAATGCCAGAAACCGGTCCCCGGGAGCTTGTTTCCTTCCCAGTGTAAGAATTGGCTTTTGTAGTTTGGTTTGCCCTGTTCCCATCATGCACTGGGACAGGAACAGACTAATTTGCATACAGCCAGGTTCTGAAACTGGGATGGTGCAGTGAGCTAAAAAACGGTGTTGGATCTAGCCCTGATCTCTTGACTGGGTGAGAGCTTTCTGCTTAATTCAGAGACTCTGTCCCTCACCACCCCTTGTTGTAAATATTTTTGTCCACCCTAAGCGTGGAAGGGTATTCTCAGATGTGAGACCCTTGCTCATTGCACCATCAGGATTCAAGCAAACCGGGCCGAAGACGGCTGTAATGCCAGAAACCGGTCCCCGGGAGCTTGTTTCCTTCCCAGTGTAAGAATTGGCTTTTGTAGTTTGGTTTGCCCTGTTCCCATCATGCACTGGGACAGGAACAGACTAATTTGCATACAGCCAGGTTCTGAAACTGGGATGGTGCAGTGAGCTAAAAAACGGTGTTGGATCTAGCCCTGATCTCTTGACTGGGTGAGAGCTTTCTGCTTAATTCAGAGACTCTGTCCCTCACCACCCCTTGTTGTAAATATTTTTGTCCACCCTAAGCGTGGAAGGGTATTCTCAGATGTGAGACCCTTGCTCATTGCACCATCAGGATTCAAGCAAACCGGGCCGAAGACGGCTGTAATGCCAGAAACCGGTCCCCGGGAGCTTGTTTCCTTCCCAGTGTAAGAATTGGCTTTTGTAGTTTGGTTTGCCCTGTTCCCATCATGCACTGGGACAGGAACAGACTAATTTGCATACAGCCAGGTTCTGAAACTGGGATGGTGCAGTGAGCTAAAAAACGGTGTTGGATCTAGCCCTGATCTCTTGACTGGGTGAGAGCTTTCTGCTTAATTCAGAGACTCTGTCCCTCACCACCCCTTGTTGTAAAGATCCCTGAGGGGAGGCCGCAAAAGTGACCTTTTAAGACTTGCATGAAAAATTATCCATTTAAACCATATGAGCATTGTTTCTAAAACAAGACAAGCCATTTCAGCACCTAACCTGTTCTGCCCAAAGGTTTCTTCAGTAAAATATGATCAACGGTGTCAGTGCCTTAGATGTATCCAATAATATCTGGCCTCTGACAGCGTCACCATGCGCGGCCCTGGGTGATGAAATCCTCTAGTGCAATTTTGACATAAAATGTTTACGTAGTATGTGTATATGATAATCATGGCCTGTGATGCATACATCAACATCACATCATTGACAGCCTATCACAGAGAAACTACTTGGCCTCTTGTTGTTTCGATCTATACTGCCAAGTATCCCTTTGTGCCTTTCTAGTGTGATCTCTTTAATTGTCCATCGCACATCCACTGCAAATCTGTATTGGGTGTCCACAGTCTTTCTGTTCACAAATACTTATTTCTTATTTCTGAGGAAAATGCGTTTTTCTTGCCCATTACTTTTCTGTTGTTAAAACATGAATGTTTATATTGATTTCCTGGAGCCAAGCAATGGACATTTACATTGGATTTTCAAGTCGTTCATTTGTCCTAATCATCTAGACCTTGGCCACTGTACGTACTGTGTTGCAGCACTTCTATAGCCCTTCTGCCTCTTTTTGAGGCTCCAACGCTCTTCCTGACAGTTGACTTGAGTAATTACTAAGTCTTTGGCATTTTGTGTTGCATGGATAAAGGGAATAGTATTCGTGATAGTCAGATCTATTAGTCTTTAGTTTTGTTGTTGTGTGTGAGGCATTAAGAGCGTTTTTCAGACTTTGTGCAGTGGTGTGTACTTGCATCTTCCATATGTGCTTGTAAGCAAAGCAATGTGAAATTAGGACCACAAGTAGTATATAAAAATCAGTCAACAGATTGTGACAAGGGTTCCTTTGGGGCCAGCATCCGAGAAAAGCCAGGTCATTCTTCTTCTTCTAAGTTCTCAATGATTGTTGATGGTCGTTATCCTCTTTAGGAGGGTATTCCAGAGTGTGCATATCTGTGCTGAGAAGTGTTTCCAACCTTGGCGAGTTCTTCATAAGAGGGTATTATCGGGTGGTGATCCGTGCTTGATCTAAGGTGTCTTGATTTGTTGTATAAACCGAGGCTGAGTTGTAAGAAATTTGGCCCTTGCATTGGCTTACACGTTCTGCAATACAATGGGCTCTGAAGAATATTCTTCTTTCCATGGTAATCCGTGAAGTGCTTTGTCAGTAGGAGTGATGTGGTTCTGTTTGCCTAAGTTAAGCACTTGTCCTTCTGCGTTCTGAATTCTTCATAGCTTGAAAAAAGGTTTTGTACCTAGTGTAATGTATAGAGCATTTGCTTGTACACATAGAATATCACTGGGACCAGAGGCATATTTATCCTGTGCAAAAGAACTAGATGGAGGAAGATTCATCTCATTGTATAGAAGATATTATTTGGTGAGAAGTTTGAGTCCTTGATCACACTATAAGTTTTGACTTATGTTTATGCGTTTCAGGCTGCCCCATTTCAAGAGGCTCTAAGTGTTATGATTTGTTTTGCCAAGATCTAAAAATATTTGCGTTTTTGAATGGTTGAGCTTTCAGGTAATTTTCTAGCATTCATTGTTAAATGGCAGTTAGACATTTACCAATGTCCACATACCTGGACTTTCGAAGAAGTTCCAGTTTTAAGAGGACCTAAGTATCATCAGCACGTTCACAGCATGTGAGATTGATTGATTTCACAATGTCCGTAAGAGGGGTTAGTTCAAAGTGGCAATTGTTGATCCTTGCGAGGCACCTACTTCTAGAGGATTGTGGGTACTTAAACTGTGGCAATGGTACAATATGGGATCTATTCTTAAGGTAGGAATTTATACATTTCAGCATAGTGCCCTGGATACCTTCATGATACAGTCTTTGTGTTAGAATTTAGTGGTCAAATGCTGAAAGGTCGAGTAGGACAGGCGCTCATATAGTGTAAGAAGGTGCCTTCGAACTTTCTGCTTCATGTCAGTACAAGGGCCCAACAATTAGGGACTTTGTAACTGAACTACCTACAGTTTTACAGCCATGCCATAAAAGGAGTTTCTCTAGAAGAGATGGTGCCATCTAGTCATATAATGTGTAAAATGCCAACCTCTGAAAATAAGCCTGTTGCAAAGACGAACACACAATAAATATTTGTCAACTGTGTATTATGATTCTAACCGTGGGCATTCTTGGTTTCCTTGACCTGCCACGCTAGTCAGCTCACACCACCTTCCCTTGATCTGTGTAATTCCCAGAAAAATACTTGCAATTAACTCTACAAAGCTGCCAAAAGACACAGACATTCTTATGAAGGCGATGAGAATGACAAAGAGAGATAAATGCTTTTTTGTTATTGAAAAAACATTGCAAGTCCAGACATGCCCTGCATGAGGACTCACTAGCAAAGACGCGTTGCTTTTAAGCATGCTCTCAAAGGGTCCTCTTGCTTTCACAATGCGTCCCATCTAGCAGTGACAATAGTTACCACTGTGTACGTTATACACAGTTAAAAAGGTTAGGACCTGTATTGCTTTTTTTATACTGGAAGTGCTTTGGAACCCAATACTGTATTTTTGATGTATGTGGCTTGTTGAGTGAGGAGCATATAGGGAGTTGGTGGTTTGTCTAAATAATGTAATATAGGAGTGCAATGGGACTCTAAAAGGGTAGCTTAACAAGAAAAAGAGCACACACTTATTAAATCATACCCTGACCCACAAAGTCATGTCTGCAGCCACACTCCACCACATCCACGGGTACTAGATTATACACTACACCTGCTCAATAGGCCACTCGCCACCCCCTAAACCACATTCCAACCGACCAATTTACCCATCCATTCACTAGATCCTGCTATACTCTCAAAATGACAATCTTACTACCCAGATGACTGGTTTTGTGGTCTTCATTTCACCCAGCAGATCACACCCCAGGCCACTAGATTTCACAGAAGTAGTCTATGAAATTCCCATAACTAAGGTGGGTTTACAGGATACGTGCAGAATGGGACTACTCTGATGAACCTACAAACGCACTAGCAGCACTGCCTGGTTCTAGTCCTTTGGAAGGTGACAGGAGTTGCCTGTATTTGACATGGCAGTGGGACAGAATCTAGGAACTGGTGGGCCAGAGGCACATTAAAGTAACCCATTATAACTCATGTTGGGTTGGCTGCCACAGGAATGTAGGGTGTGCGTTCTGTTCAGGATGTAGCGTCGCTGGCTAGCCTTTAACAAAGGTGTCAATTGTGGTGGGGTCCCCAATGAAATTGAGACTGGAGCACAAGCCACAAGGACCTTGACTAACGCTATCTCATTTCACATAGATTCCAAACGAAACTGCCAGATAGAGATGAATTTCTGGGATGCTTTTAGGGTTAAAATCTTATAGTTCAAGCAAGAGAAGACAATTTTACTGCTTTAATTGATGAACTGTTCAGATTTCCAGGGCATATGTGTCATGGCAATGCATTTCGTGGAGCCATACTGATTTACTTCACGTTATTCCTTATAACTTTAGACATTGTTAGATAGTGGAGTTGTAAATACCCAAACATCTGCTTACCCCTTTCGTGTAGGTAGTCTAGGTGCATTAAGTGGCTCAAACCCAATTCTAAAATAAATATGCGATCCCCCAAAGAACGATGCAGTATATGCCATTTTTGACCCAATTGCCATTTGTGGGCCTGTTTTTCTTTAACTACATGTCTCCAAGATCCAAGTGGTGCAGCATTGAGTTGATATTCAAGCCTAGCTGTAATGTAATGAGAAGTCAAATAAATGAATCGTGTTCTGATATGTAACTTTCTTTGCATTAGGGCAAAGAGATTTGGTGGAAAAAGTAGCAGGGGTCTTTTCAGTAGTTTGGAGTCAAGTGTGATGGAATTTGTTTCCCTTTCTTTGCTCCAACGCTCTCCCTCAGACTGGTTATTTGTCTGTGCTCTCAGTCAACTCTGCCTCCACTCTCTTTGCTGTTATTGTTTCTTTATCATTTAACCTGCTATCCGTGTTTTTTTTCATAACCCTGCCAATTGATTGTTGATGTTCTCCAGTATTACATCTTTCATAGATTCACATGCTTGTATCTTCCCCGTCGTCATGGTGGGAGTCTCACGGTAACAGAATGACCAAGCAGTATCATAGAGAAGAAAAACTGCATAGAAAATCCCCATAGGGGCTGTATTATTTGGTAACCAGACCATTTCTTTGTTTGGTCCAAGAGCCAGCCAATCAGCATTGCTGCCCTGCCCTCACACTCCCCAGCAGAAGCTTCCTGCCTCAGATTTCCAACCGCCTTCGTGTGAGAAAGGAGTCTCCCTGAGCTCTGCTCAGTTTTTCTGTTCCTTAGTGAACTTTTGACCCTTTGGAATCTTGTTTCCTGTCTGCTGGATTAAGGTATTGTGTGTACCTATTTTTCTCATTATGGCTGAAAGCTCTAAAAAGTGGCTGTTCAGGCCTTGCAGATCCTGTGGGAAGGCCAGACTTTTCTCTGAGGACCCACATGAGGACTGCCTTTACTGTCTCTATCCAAAACATGTGGTGAAAGACTGTAGACTCTGTAGAAAATTTTCTGACAAAACTAAAAGAGACAGAGAGGCTAGATTGCTGTTATGGCTTCAGAAGAAGAAGGCCACATCAGGCTCAGATTCTGAGGAGGAATCTTCTCATTCAACTCCCAAGAAAAGAAAGGCCTCTGTTTCTGTGGAGAGAGTAGAGTCTAAAAGGAGTAAATCTAAGGAGAAATCAACCTCATCTCTTCCTATTACTCCTCTGGAAAAGCAGTCAAGTCTTAAAGGGCCTGGGTCTGCACCTTCGACCAGCTCCCTAGCTTCTGCTCCAAAACCTGTGGTGAAGACTTCAGCTCCGTCGACGACTTCACCGTCGACGACGACTTCGTCGTCGACGACGGCTTCATCGACGATAGGATCTAAAGCTACGTCGACGGCTACGATGTCGACGACAACAACATCGACGAGAAAAATTTCACTGTCGACGAAAAGACCGACGACGACTCCGTCGACGACAGGTTCGACGTCGAGGATGTCGACGGGGGCCCCGTCGACGATGGTCACGTCGACGAAGGCTCCGTCGACGAAGGCTCCGTCGTCGAAGGTCCCGTCGACGATGGTTCCGTCGACGATGGTTCCGTCGACAATGGTTCCGTCGACGATGGTTCCGTCGACGGCGCCGTCGACGACACCGTCGACGAAAATCGTGCTATCATCTGCAAAAGCATTCAAATCACCGCAGTCGAAGACCATGATCTCGATCCGGTCTTTTCAGTCGACCAGGGGTTCGGCTACTATCAGTAAATCTGCAGAGTTCACCTCATGGACAAAGATTTCTCCTTTGCCACCATCCTCATTGCTGGAGCAGGACTCAGATGGAGAGGAGTCCTCAGGTGCCGCCTACAGTCCTTCTCAGCTTCAGATAAAGAGCCAAGACACAGACGAGGAGGAAGTATATTCCTTCAAGGACAGACCCCAATCTTCCAGATATGAGTCATTTCAGGAATCTGGTGATTATGATGAGGAGGAGGAGCAGCATGAGGACTCAAGGGAGGAGGAACGTCAAGAGACGATTTCCATACCTATCACTCTTGTGTCTGACCTTAGGTTGATGATAAACGACTACTACCGTCGTTTCCCAGAGGCGAATACCTCGCAACCAGCTACGCAGACGCCTTCCTCGCAGACGCCTAAAGCACCTGCTTCACAAGAACAAGGGGTGAGATCACCGCAGGTGGTTACTATAAGGGATGACCTAACGGAATCCGACGAAGATGAACAGCCTGAAGAAGGAGAGCTTGTCCATGATGCTTCGGGGCAGGAATGGAATGAATACATTTTACCATCAGCTTCATCACCTGTCCCACTGCAGTCTACCTCCCCTCCTCAAGACATCGGAGGCTTCCATGATATCATGGAAAGAGCGGCCAAGAGATTCAATCTGGATGTGGAGGTGCAAGAGACGGATTGTTTCTTGTACGATTTCAAAGATGATAACAAAAGATCGCTTCGCTCAATTCCGATTATCCCTCATATCTGGGAAGAGGGCCTAAAGATTCTGAAAACACCGACGTCTATAGCGGTTTCAGTTCCCCGAATTGAAAAAAAGTACAGAGCACCAGAGTCCACAGCAGCCTGCCTCATTGGGCACCCCAGACCGGAATCAGTCGTGACGCAGGCGGCGCAGCGAAATTCAAAGAACCCGGTGGCTACTTCCCTAGTGCCACCAGACAAGGAAGGAAGGAGAATGGATGGTGCAGGGAAGAGGTTTGCGGTCATGGCAGCCTCTACCATTAAAGCGGCAAATGCAATGGCACTGATTGGCCGTTACAACAGACAAATGTGGTCCGATCTTGCACCCATACTTTCTGCACTTCCGGAAGATAGAAAGGAGGAAGCGGCAGCCATCCTTAAAGAAGGAGCTAAATCTGCTGCCGAATCTATCGACATCGCCATGGATGTCTCGTCTATGGCCTTCAGGCAGATGGCTGGAGCGGTTTCGCTTCGCAGGCAGGGCTGGCTCAAGGCAACTTCTTTTCGCCCAGAAGTGCAGGCGAAAATTGTCGATATGCCTTTTGACGGTGAAAATGTATTTGGGAAGCATATCGATGAGGCGTTGCAAGGCATAAAGTCGGACACGGATACAGCTAGAGCGCTGGGATCTCTTCAGCAGGGAAGGTTTCAGTCCTTTCGAAAGAAGGGTGCAAGAGGTCAATTTAATCAAAGACCCTCTTTTCAGTCCAATCGATATCAACCGTATAATCAACAGGGATATCGACAGTATAATACCAACAACCAGTTCAGGTCCTCCAACTCCTCTTACCAGCAACAGTCCAGAGGTAAACCAAACGCCAGGGGGAAAAATCAACAGTCTAATAGACGTCAATGATTTCAGGCCGGCGCTCCCCACACAACAGATCCCGGAAAACGACCACTATCTGTCTCAATATTACACCAACTGGATGTCCATAACATCAGACAAATGGGTTCTAGATGTCATAAGCAGGGGCCATACTCTGGAATTTGTGGAAATACCACCGGATCATCCCCCAGTACTCAGGCTCAACCAACATCGCCAGGAAATGCAGAAAGAAGTACACTCGCTTCTGCAAAAGGGAGCCATAGAAGAAGTGCCGCAACATCTCAGAGGGAGAGGCTTCTATTCGCATTTCTTCCTCATCAAAAAGAAACAAACCCTGAAATGGAGACAGGTATTGGATTTGAGGGATCTCAATCAATACATAAAGAAGATACCCTTCAGAATGCTATCGTTGCAAGAGATCCTGCTAATGATAAAGGAAAAAGACTACATGGCGTCCTTGGATCTCATGGACGCTTACTTCCATATTCCCATCCATCGGAAACACAGGAAGTATTTGAGATTTGTTGTGAAGAGTCGCCACTTTCAGTTCAAGGTCCTGCCATTCGGACTCAAATCGGCCCGAGGGTGTTTACCAAATGCATGGCCCCGGTGGCGGCCCACTTAAGACTGCAAGGGCATTACATTTACCCATATCTGGACGACTGGTTAGTGACAGGTCCATCTTTCAAGGACGCAGCAAGATCTCTTCAGAGCTGCATCCTGCTGTTCCAGCGCTTGGGTCTGAGGACCAACTTGGAGAAATCCTCGCTGACTCCGGCCCAAGGCATCCAGTTCTTGGGGGCATGGATATGCACCAGAGCAGGGAAAGCCTATCCTTCCGAAGACCGAAGGAGAAAGATCATGGGGCTATCGGCATCACTTCAAACAAAAAGGTCCAATTCCGTGAGGCTGTACAAGTCCATGTTGGGGATGATATCATCCTGCATCCCACTGGTGCCAAACTGTCGCCTTCGAATGAGGCCTTTACAGGAACAACTGGACGAGCAGTGGGTCCAATCCAAAGGAACCTTCGAGGATCGCATTACCATCACGAACCGTATGAAGGTGGCCATGTCATGGTGGAAGGTTCAAAAGAACTTGGACCAAGGCTTGAGCTTTATTCCTCGAGATCACCACTTCGTGATGACAACGGACGCTTCGCTGAAAGGATGGGGTGCGCATCTTCAGGAGCTAGAAATTCAGGGCCTTTGGTCAGATTGGGAAGCTCAGCTTCACATAAACATGTTGGAGCTAAAAGCGGTGTTTCTGGGGCTTCAAGCATTCCTTCCCAGAATACGCCAATCGTCAGTACTTATCCAGACGGACAGCACCACGACTATGTTTTACTTGATAAAACAGGGTGGAACGAGATCCAAACAGCTGTCGACATTAGCGCAAAGAATCTGGAAATGGCTGATATCCAACGGCATTTCAATTCAGGTCCAGCATATACAGGGAGTCCTCAACACACGGGCAGACGCCCTGAGCCGCACTTCCAAGGTGACGCACGAGTGGGAACTGCACGACACTCAGGTTCACAACTTGTTTCAAAGGTGGGGCACCCCCACATTAGACTTGTTCGCAACAAAGCACAACTCAAAGTGTGTCCAATTTGCTTCCAGATACCATCAACAAGGTTCCAAGGGAAATGCATTTCTCATGGACTGGACAGGAAGATTTGCCTAGGCCTTCCCTCCGTTTCCGGTGATACTGCGAATCCTGCGCAAGATGAGATTCGAACCTTGCCATGTCATACTTATAGCACCAGCCTGGCCAAGACAAGCGTGGTTCTCAGACCTACTTCAAATGTCGAAGGGCAACAGGATCCAGCTTCCGACATTTCAGAACCTCATCTCCATGAAAGAAGGGCAGATTCTGCACCCGGATCTGCAATCGCTAAAATTGTCAGCATGGAACCTCATGAGCGGGAATTTCAAAATATAGACATTCCGCAGGAATGCAGGCATATTCTTTCGCAAGCCAGAGCTACATCAACAAACAAAACATATGCAGCGAAATGGCCCCGTTTCTGCCACTGGTGCAGCAGTCAAAACTTGCATCCGTTTGAGGTACAACCAGAAGGTGTCTTACCTTACCTACTGTCACTTTCTAAGGTAGGTCTGTCGCATGCCTCGGTCAAGGTACACCTGGCAGCAATATCACGCTTCAGGCGGAAGCCAAATGAACCATCTCTCTGGTCTTGCAGGATAATAAAAGAATTTATCAAAGAACTTTTTAGAGTTTTCCCACCCATCCGGCGCCCACCAGTACCGTGGCACCTCAATACAGTCCTATTGCAGCTTATGAGGCCTCCTTTCGAGCCTATACACAAAACAGACTTACAGTTTCTGTCATGGAAGACAGCCCTTCTGCTCGCCCTAACATCAGCAAGGAGGGTTAGCGAAATCCAGGCCTTTTCAGTGGAGGAACCCTTCTTACAATTCCGTCAGGACAGGGTTATATTAAGAACAAATCCTACTTTTATTCCCAAAGTGACGACATCTTTTCACCTCAATGAGCCTATTATTTTGCCTACTTTTTTCAGCAATCCCTCATCGGAAGCAGAAAGAGCCTTACACTCTCTAGACATCTCTAGATGTCTAAAGTTCTACATTGAACGGACAAAAACGTTCCGCAAGTCCAAGCAATTATTCATTGCATTCGAAGGACAAAGGAAGGGCCTTCCCTTGTCAAGACTGAGTATTGCCAGATGGATATCATCAGCTATCCTGAAATGTCACGAAAAAGCGGGAAAGCCGCTAGGTTCTAAGGTGCATGCACACTCCACGAGAAAGATGGCGACTTCGATGGCCTTATTCGCAGGAGTGGCGCTGCCTGACATCTGCAGAGCAGCAACGTGGAAGAGCGTGCATTCATTTACAAGACACTACTGTCTAGACACTGCGTGGAAAGAGGACACGGCAGTGGGACAAGCTGTTCTGAAACGTCTATTTCAGTAAGGTATGACATAATGGCATGATTTATTGTCTATGCAGTACTTTGATTTATGTGTCAACATGCATTTATCATATTTCTTATATACTGATGTGTATTGTATATCATTGCTTTACGGCAGAGCTTCCTTCTTAGTTCTGTCCTGGAAACGCTACAAATTTGGTGAGCACTGCTTACTACTCTGATACAAGCATGTGAATCTATGAAAGATGTAATACTGGAGGAGGAATTAGTTACTTACCTGTACACTATAGTTCTCCAGTATTATCTTTCATAGATTCACATGCGCCCGCCCGCCTCCCCGTTTCTCAGGCAGAACCTGTTATCTCGGTATTTATCCATGTCTCTCACTCGGGGACGGAAATATGAGGCAGGAAGCTTCTGCTGGGGAGTGTGAGGGCAGGGCAGCAATGCTGATTGGCTGGCTCTTGGACCAAACAAAGAAATGGTCTGGTTACCAAATAATACAGCCCCTATGGGGATTTTCTATGCAGTTTTTCTTCTCTATGATACTGCTTGGTCATTCTGTTACCGTGAGACTCCCACCATGACGACTGGGAAGATACAAGCATGTGAATCTATGAAAGATAATACTGGAGAACTATAGTGTACAGGTAAGTAACTAATTCCTTCTTTCACTATTCAAGCCATCTTCCTGTATTAAGGGCCGGATGTAGGTAATTCTAATTTAGCACTTCTAAAATACCGAATCATACCGATTCGGTATTTAAGAAGTGGTAAATTAGAAGGGGGGAAATGTAGGTATTTCAGATTCGGTAAATACCGAATCGTTAAGATTCTGTATTTACCGATTCTGCAAATACCGAATCGGTAAAGCCCATTGATTCCTATGGGCATTGCAGCCCATAGGAATCAAAAGTCATTACCGAATCGGTATTTACCGATTCGCTAAATACCGATTTTGGCAAGGGTGCAGGGGGTGTCACTTTGACACCCTCTTGCTCCCCAATTCCGGACTTGTGTGCCATGTGGCCAACAGACATGCCCTAAGGGCATGTCTGTGTGTCACATTGCACAGGTGTGCATTCATAAATGTGCATGCACACCTGTATGCGGTATTTTACCACCCAATTGTATTGGGTGGTAAAATACCGATTCTTAAAGCCCTGTGGCACTCTGACATGTGCCAGCTACATCTGCATTTACAGAATCGGTATTTTACTGAGTCTGTATTTACCGATTCAGTAATTTTACCGAATCGGTAAATACAGAATCGGTAAAATACCGATTCTGTAAATGCATGCCCTACATCTGAAAACCATAATACTGGTCGGAAACGGACGAATTCGGCCGATAGTTCTTAAAATATTCACATCATTCATTGCTTACAAGAAACCCTCCTCTAACTAATCGTTTGAATCTTTCAGTCCAGGTTCAAGGCAAAAACGCAAGTCGATAGTATGCAAAATGTGAATTATTAACTCAATCATATGCAGAGAATGTTGCTAGAATATTAGACTCGGACTTTGCACGCACACATTTCTTGGCAGCACACAACCTTTCTTATCACCTTAATTAGGCCCTTGTTCGAGATATCTTTTTGAATTAGCTCACTATTGAATTAAAATCCCTGGCAACAATAAATCCTCTTTCACTTTTCCTACAGCAACCCTCTACTTCTTTGCCTTGTCTTTGAAGTTTGAATTTAATATGTCTAAAATGATAGGTTTTCTATTTATTACATTTTTGGGTTCAAGTCCACCACTTTCGTCTTGCACTCATTGTGTTTATTCATTATGCTGCCTTCAAGGCGTTCATGCAGCCCAGGAGAAGACCCATGTGTAGACTTCTTTGGCTTTTGAGTACTCCGCTTTGACGAGTACCTACATCTTGACTTTGTTCTACTCTGTGGGGGATATTCTCAAGAACGTGTGATAATTATCTCAAATTAACTTAATGCAACTTTCAACATTGCAGTCTACCACGGGAAAATAACGCTGTGTTAACGTGCTATACTCAACACAGCTGTACCATGCGATAGTCTCACAATATCGCGTCAAATGACCGCGTTAAAATTAATGCAACGCCTACAAAATTCGAAACTCGAACACGAAAAAAGCGTGATGTCCCAAACCGCGATACAAAGATCAGTGATAACCAGCAATTCCCACGCAACATGCGGGAAAATGCACCATAAAAGCAGAGAAAAAAAACTGTGAGATGATAATGTACGGTTACAACCTCACATCTGTGATGTAGTACAATGTCCACTGTCCCGCATCAAATAGGCATCTCCTCATAGTACATTGTCATGCAGCCTGTGTGTAAACTTCTCCAATGCAACAAAATACATGGAACACACTGTGAACCTGCATCTCCCCTGTACACTTCAGAGGGACAATCAACACCTCCTGCAGAGCAGACCTCACATCACGTCAGTGATGATGGAAACGACACCCAGGACAACGACTACGACAAACTCCAATGGTTCATGGACAACCTCCACCTCCAATAGCAAGGCAGCCAAGCACCATCGAGGTGAGCCCACCTCTTGCACAGACCACACAGCAGGAAGCACCCACCACCATGTTTCTCTCCCAGCACCTCACTGAAGAACACATGGCGTTCCAACGCCGTGTGTTAGACCACCAGAAGAGGCTGGCTGAACTAATGAGCAGGATTCCGTACTACCTGTAACACACAGAAATGGCATTTTGAATACGTGACGCCCTAAACAGCCTCTCTGTACAGAGGTGATACACCCACCATCAATTCTCAAATTATGAGACTGTTAGCACTACATGTTGCGCTTGCAGAGTGATGTGCCTGGAGTGACATGTACTAAGAGAATGCGTGTCGTAATACATTTATTTGCACATGCTGTGCCTGTGGGAATTTTGTACTGTCCCATGATTGCTAAGGACTGTGACGATGTGGCGTGCTCATGTGAAGATATTGTCAATGATGGTGTCCCTACGGGCTATTCCGGCTATTCCTGCTGCAGCTGCAGTGGGGTGTGGTCCACCTGCCTCATCTTCCTCCTCATCATCCGGTCCATCTGGCACTTATATCCATGGGGTATTGGTGCGTACACACATGTTGTGCAACACTCAACAATCATCTTGCACACAATGTCTGGTCTGTACAGGATCCTTCCACCTGTGATGTCCAGACACCTGAACGCGACTTCAACCCACCAAATGTGCATTCCACGATGCCCCTGGTGCGTTTGTGGGCGGCATTGTACTGCCTCTGGGCCTGTGTGTTCTGGGCTTGGAGGGGTGTCATCATCCTAGGGCAGAATTGCATATCCTTGATTACCTGTGACAGTGCAGAGAGACATGAGTCCATATTTGGTTCTGCATGATGTGTTGGCAGGCTCACTGGTTCAGTGGTGTGTGATATATGTGACTGAGTGATTCCTGTTTGACATGTACTGCTGGTAGCAAATGAGCGGCATCAATGTGTATTACGTAGCCTCACTGCTTCTCCTCCATCCCCCGAGCCTATTTACTAGTGTGCACAGCGCAGTTGCATCACTTGCACTCCTACATCACACCATCGTCATGCCTGTCTGTGCATGTCCAGAAGCCTGGCAACAACACTGTGATGTTGTGCGTTGAAGGTGGGCAGCCACATGTGTGTAGGCCTATGGTAAGGATAGGGCAGACACAGATGTAGAGTTCATGGCTGGCTGATCTCCCAACGCGGTTGAGGGTAAACCTTTGGCTTGTTATTATTATTTGGAGCTTATAAAGCGCACTTAAACCCAATGGTGTCCTGGCGCTGCGTACTGATTCCCTGGACTACAAGGGCTTAATCCCCAAACAACTCAGTCTTCAACCCTTTTCTAATGTGCCGGCAGACTATTCCAAGCTTTTGCAGCACTGTATGAAAAGGTATTTCCTCCCCAACTAGCCTTTTTTATACGGGGCACCGCCACTAGTCTGTTTTCGGCGGAGCGAAGTGCTCTTCCGGGTAAATACCAATGAAAGCACCTAATAAAAAAACTCTGGGCCACTGCAGCATCTTGTGCTGCGGTTATAGTGACACACACAACAGTTTGCATGTATGATCCCGGATCCCGAGCGGGCTTGCGCTCCTTCATTTACCCCTTCGGCCGAGCCTGCACTCCAGGGGCATGCTACATTGCAACATTGTCCATTGCGGGACGGATGGCACCGACACTACAACAGAGACACACGCATTAGTTACTTCCTTGGCAAGGGCAAAACGTAACCATGCCCAGAGCACCAGGTTGATGAACCACACGCCTACGCTGCACTGTTGTACGACAGTCCACTCCACTTACGCTTGCAGGGGGGTACGACACAGCTACATGGCCCAGGTCTACCCCCTACCTGAGGTGACATGGTTGCGTCCGCTGTACACAGCACAATGCAATGTGGTAGGGCCCGGGGCCCTCATGCATACATAATGACCACACAGACACAGTTAGATTGATAGTGGAACTGGCTTCGGGGCACGTGCGCCCGGCCCCTTTTATTGCCAGGGTCACATGTCCAGTGACACCTGTGCTGGATGGGTGTTGGGTAGTGTAAGCCACCCCTCAGGCGGTGGTTGGTGGTGGGAACAATACAGCAGTGATCAGGCAATCAGCAGTTCAAAGTTCAATCAGCAAGTGCCTATGACTTGAGCTGCACAGATTTAGTGGCCCTGGATGCACTGCGGCCGGCACAGGCACATGGGGCGGTGGCTTGTGGTGCACTGAGGTAGGGCCACGCGAGCTGAGCGGGTCCTTGTTGCTGTCCAAGGAGAATGTTGCGGAGTGTTTTGGGGGACAGTGGAAGGTGTTCCTCCAGGGCATGATGCAGAGGGCAGAAGCAATGTTAAATAAAGGAGTGGAATCCTACTGACTCATTTTTACCACCAAGTCAGTATCAGCTACATGATGATGAACACAACCCCCGGCCACAGACTCAGACACCACCGATGTTTAACCAGAGAGTGTCCATGATTTTCGGGGCAGAGAGTCAGTGGCACCAGGGCTGAAAGGAGATGCAGTCTGCGATGAGGCCTGTACAATGATACCTGTACAATGATGTAAACTCTGCCATAAATAAATCAAGACTCCTTTCCAAATGTGTGACCTACTTGGCCGCAGTGTAGGCCAGAGGCAGCGCTCAGCAGGGGCACACCATCACGTGTCGTTGGCTTGCGAAACACAGAGTTAGTGGCACCAGAGCAGTTGTTGGTAGTGTTCGATCACCTCCGTAACGGTGATCCTTTTTTCCTCTGCACTGAATCGCGTCTTCCTCTTACTGCTCTCCTTGCGTACAATGATATGTACGCTGCCATTGAGAAATCAAGACTCCAGTCCAAATGTGTGACCTACTAGACAGCAGTGTAGGCCGGAGGCAGCGGAGGAGTATGTCAACTAGAAAGGAGTACTGCAGGCCTGTGTACCAGAGGCCGTGATGGTCGGAGGAGGCTGCCAAGGTCACGGGCCTTGGGCTTGGAGCTTGCACCGGCATGTGGTGGGCCCTCTTTGACACATGCCGGTGTCGGCAGGTGAGCAGTGAGGCCTGGGTGCGCAGGGGCAGCCAAGCTGGGTTTGTCGACCCAGCGGCCTGGGGTGCAGCAGGCGCACAGGAGCACAGGCGCACAGGAGCACAGGCGATACCGTTCTCGGCCTCGTGGTAGGGTGAGAGGCGCTGCCCTGGCAGACACGTTGGTCATTCTGGAAGAGAACCACACCCTGAGCTACATGCTTTTTATTTACACCCCTATGCTAGACTGGCATACGCCGGGCCATCCCACTCCGCTCACGCTTACAAGGGGGACATAACAAGCTACATTTCCGCGATCTACCCCACTGGCTGAGGTAACATGGTTGCGTCCACTGTCCACTGCACTCCAAACACCAGCAGTATATGTTGACATGGACATGTCTGTGGTTTGCATACTGCAGTCTGCCCAGCACATCACCGCCACACTTGGCATTGTGTATATTCTTATTCATGGGTCACTAGCCTCCTTCACACATGCCTGGTTCCCACCTCTCCCCACATTCAGCAATTGTGTGGCCCAGGTGCCATGACGTGGACGGCCATGGTTACTACAGTTACTTGTGTTGTGTCTGGTAGGTGGGCAGGTTGTTTGGCATGTTGTATGTGATTTTGTAACATGTGCATTCCCACAGTTGTGAGTTGCATGATAGTGGATTTGAGGTGTGTGGTGTGTTCATTTGGTACTTACCAACGAGCAGTGTATTTCCATAGGTGCCATCCTGGAAGCTCTGGTTGATGATGGACTGTCAGAAGATGTAGGAATCATGCACACTCCTGGGTAGTTGGCGACGACTTTGGTGAAGAGTCCCCGGTGGTCCACTATTGCCTGCACATTGATGGAATGCGCGTGATTTCTGTTGCGGTAATTGTGTGCAGTGTCAGCAGGGGGCACAAGTAGGACATGTGTGCAGTCATTTGCCCCAAGACGTGCAGGAAGCCAGCTATGGCTTAGAAGCCTTTCTTGGTCTCCAGCTGTTCCTGCTCAGTGTGGGGGAAGTGAAGGTGCTGGGGTACCAGGCTGATGATGGCATCCAAGACAGTTGTGATGAACTTTGGTAGGGCTGGCTGTGAGACTTTTATGGTGCAGGTTGTCGTCCAACTTTACACTAGGTAAGTTCAGGTGTTAACTCCCTGCAGCTAACGTGCCTTATCGCCTGTTTTGGGATCTTATTGCCGATCTTGCTGATCGTTGAGAATGTTGCGGAGTGGTGTTTTCGCAGCTTTTTGCACAGGAACGCCTATTCTGCATATCATTAGCGTTAGCTGCCGGGCTAATCTGTGGCGATGTTTTTTGCGACTGCTATCGCAAGTAAACTGGTGATATCGGCTGTTAGCAACAGCTTGTGAATGGGGTGATACACTTATCGCCACTTTGGCTGTGATAAAGTGCTGATAACTCAGCGATAAGTCCTTCAATATGCCCGCTGTCTTTTGGTCCCCTGGCTGGTGCCTACCTGTCAATGTAGATACAATGATATTGACACTTAGTTGCTTATTTTTTCACCTATTTTCTAAAGTTGCTGGTTGGATGACCGTGTGCCATTTTCAGATGTGCACACGGGTATTGGATGCTTTACTGACCGTACGAATCGAAACCCCGTACGAATCTCTCTCAGAACCCGCTGTACGCGACATGTGTACGGGTTGCGGCTGCTTTTTCCGACCCGGCAAGTACGATTCGTGTCGGGTACGCACCGTATGACCCTTTTTCTACGGGGGCTGAAAACTGCCGTAAAAGCAGAGTTCGCCCGAAACAGGTACGGAACGGCCCCCCCAGGTACGGTGCGTACACCCCATGATCGCAGGGGTACGGTGATCACCCCTGCGATCATGGGGTGTACCCTCCGTACCACATGTTTGCTGGGTGTACGGTGCATACACCCTGCGATCGCGGGGTACGGTGCGTACACCCCAAGATCGCAGGATTACGCAGCGTACCCCTGCTATCATGGGGTGTACGCACTGTACGGTGTGTAAGTGATTGTGTGCTTTTCCGTACGAATTGCCCGTACCTGACGTGGACCGTACGAATCTCGTCCTCATACCCCGGTCCGGATCGTACTCGTCGGGTCGTACGGCATGTGTACGAGTCGTACGGTTCACTGTTTCAGCCTTACAATAAGTACGGATCGCGACGATTCGGACTGATTGACGGAATACAGATCGTACTACGCGACTCGAACGGACAGGTGCGGGTACGAATCATACGGCGATGGCTCCGGATGAAAATCGTACAGACGTTTTTTTCTAGGATCGGAATCGGCCCCTTAATGTTCATTTGTTCTGGGACCTGTTGCTTCCATTGCTATAGCTGAGAAGATCCCCACTTCTATTGTTGTCCTGCTTCCTTCTCTCACGAGACACTCTCATCAAAGTAGGGGCTTCCCAGCACTCTGGCCACCCTGACCTTCTGGGCCCCACAACTTCTTTACCAACTCCATAGAATGAAGAGACGTAGTGAGTGATGAAACCATGGCATTTAGGCGATGTCCTCTCAGTCATGCGAAGTGCCTTAGGCTTTTGTTTGTAACCTCTGCCTCTCTCTAGAAAACGACGACACCCACCGCAAATTCTGCTTAGCCTTCAGAATCAAGAAGAACCTTGGACAACTTGGCATCAAGAAGGAAGAATTAGACAATCCTTTTGGCATGCCAACCCATCATCCCAGCCCAGAGGTAATTGGCCCAGATTCTTTTGGACTGGAAGAGGAGGAAGGCGAAGAGGAAAAAGAGACTGTCCAAGACTCTCCATCTACCTCACTTGACACTGGATCTGCCATCACGTCCATGCTAAAATGTGTGAGTACAGTTCACACCCATGTCCCCAAGATGCACAAGCAACTGCACATCGAGGCCAAGCACTACCCCCAAGGGGGTCCAGTGTTGAGCCCATGTGCAAATCACTATTGCCTCCAAGTCCGTCTCCAGCCTCAGGCTCCTATCAACACCCAAGCAAAGTGTCAGAGCTGAGATGGGATCCAGCCAGGAGCCTCGATTTTCGACAACCCCCCTCCTGCCCCCCCACCCCACCCCGCAGCTCCCATTCGATCTTCGAGCCAGAAAGCGCATCTCCACTCCAACACATCAAAGCCTACACCTCCGCCAAAGCCAAAATCAACATCAATGCTGAACTTAGCATCAGCTCTGGGACCTTCCATGGCCGACTCTGAAGAGATGCCTATCCTCCAGAAACTTCAACAAGAGGTTGATGGCCATGTTAAAGGCGATTATCAAGTTGCACCACACATCTTCAGGGAGCCGGTGAAATCTCAGATGGTAATTCCGAGGATTGGGAAAGTTCAAGCCTGCACTGTGAGAAGTTGGCCCGATATGCAGCGTTCGCCATTCTAGCGACCGCTATGTATCGTTCCAAACGACCCTTATGGTGATTGGTTGTAAGTCAACCTTAGACCAGCTATCCTAGTAGCGTGGATACGAGCAGTCTTCGGGCTAAACTCTAGAGGACGTGTTAGGCCAGCTGTTATACCATCACATACCCCTTGAACCCCAAGTGAAAGGACACCACACAAGTGTTATGAAAATAAACAGAATATTCATTAAGAATCACAACAGCCCTGGACTCTTTATGAGGACAGGGTACTAAGCACAAACCAAAACTCTTAGGAAAATACTTCAAGTGCACAATTAAAACAAGTGTCCGAGGACACGGAAAGTTTAGTGGTCTCGGGCGGACCCGATAAGGCAAGTCGGAAGCGAGGGACTCGGGACCCTAGAGTAAGGAGGCTATGCAGGCACCGAAATGCCGAAGTTACCTAGCCACGAGGGCTGCGGCTGCACAAGTCTTACAGGCGTCGGGGTCTTCGCTGACGAGCCAGGAGCCGGAAGAAAAGGAGTTGCTGGCCGGCGACCAGTGCTGAATAGTTCGTAGAGATCCAAGCCTGGATCAGAGATCGTTGATACCTGAAAGCAGAGGGGACCAAGTTCGTACTACTAGCCAGTAGTCAGAGGGTACCAGGAAGACACCGGTTGGCCGTCACCTCGACTAGGTGAGTGGGCGACGCTAGGCTCTGCAGTCTCTCGGACCAGGAGGCGTTGTCGGCGACCCGGATGGAGGTGCGAGCTGTCCCACGAAGGTTGATGCTGTCGGCGTCGCTGGGCCCAGGATTGGGGCAACAAGCCTTGGCAGATTTCAGGGCCACGTGGTGGGCCTAAAGTGGCGTCTTGAGTGGACCAGGAGGGTCTGGGGTGCTTCTCTCCAAGATGGAAGCAAAGGCCAGTCTGGAGCAACCAGACCAGCAGCGTTGGTTGTCGGATGTCGTCAAAGAAGGGCACAAGCCAGCGGCTAGTGACCAGACAACGTGCTGAGCAGCGAGCAGAAGGGCCCCACGCAGATCGTGGAGATGCTGGGAGACTGCACTTCGGTGCTGGAGCTGCTCAGGGTCGGGGCTTCTCGGACCCCAGAGCACTCACCAGAGAATTGCTTCGATGGTCGTGCTGGTTAAGAAAGCGTGCAGGTTTTGATGATGGCCGGTCCCTCGAGGTCTCGTCGCACCCACAGATCTCAGCTGAGCTGACGACGTGGGTAGAGGTCAGAGGTGCCAGGGAAGCCGGTTCTCGTCGAGCTGGGCCATCGGATTCCTTGAGGAAGGACTTGCAGCAAACCGCAGAGTTCTTAGATGGTGCCCGCTGGTGCAGGGTGACTACTCCTTAGCCACAAGGGAGAAATCTTGAGAAGAGTCTCGAAGTCCTTTCGTAGAAAGTATTCTTGATTCAAAGATGATCTAATTTGAACAGGGGGCCCGCTCCCATCTTTATACTAAAAAAGGGGGCTGACCCGGTGACTAGGTCCTGCCTATGGGTGGGACTAGGAGGGGGGTGGTTACACCCTCTCCCATGCCGGACTTCCCCAGGCCAGGGGCTGGTGTGCCCCTGGAACTGGTTCTGACTGGCCTATGCGTAGTGAACACCGGGGTGCCACTCAGCAGTCACCTTCCTGTAAAGCCCTGCCTACCCAGGATACACAAAACCATGTCTGGGACGGTGCTAGCACCGCCCCTGACAGGAAACCCTTTGTCCAGGCTCCCTTCGCTGGAAGGACTCCCAGCTGCAGGGGGTCAGACTCGTGTCTGTGGTGGCAGCATCCATTTTGTGGAGCTGAGGCTTCGTTTAACTTTAACCGGGGTTCACAGTTACATACATGTCGTGTCCCTCTAGAAGGGTGGAATGCTAACCCCGTCGCCAGAATTGGCGAGGGGTTAGTATTCCAATTCGTATGACACCTTACTCGACATGTTTTGATAAAGCAATACCAAAGATAGCATTTAACCGCGAGGATTATAATGCACTTAAGAGTATATGGTATGCGATATCATGGAACAGCTATTAGGACTTGGTTCCGCAAGCTGCAGACAGGCTCAGCTCATGCCAGAGCACCATCTCACATGATTCCAAGCACTCTGCCTTCAGGATTGTCAAGGCCGGCCATAGGAGTGACTGATAGGAATCTGTGTGTCCATTTTAGGGTTAGATATAGGTATACTATATCTATAGCAAAGGGTGATTACACGACTTTGCCCCAGCTGTCATGCAGCCAGTTGTGTCAAATTTAGGAGGCCAGCCAGGGGTGGCATAATACATGCTGCAGCCCCTGGTAGGCCCTGGGTACACCCATGCCCTGAGTTACAGGGTCGGATAGGGTGGCCCAGTACCAATTGGAAATGCACCTAGGGTACATGGAATCCATTTTAAAGAGAGAGCAGTAGGCCTGGGGTCCTGATTGGCAGGGTCCCAGGTCGACTATGTCAAAAACCAGCTAAAACACAGGGCAAAAAAATTGGGGGCAACCATAGTCAGGATGTACCTTCCTACATGCACCATCTCACCCCCTATGCATCAGAATCTGTGGTAATTTCCACCACCCATAAAAGAGCAATAATACAAGCTCCTCCCTCTCCCAACTAGGAGAGCAAGCGCATTAGTGCATCTGGCAAAAGAGTAGCAGTTGGCCCCACCACACACTAGCACATTGCCAATTCTGTGGGTCTTCTGTCTCGATATGACAGGTCTAAATGGGAGGAGATGGAGGTTTTAATGCAAAATCTTCTTGACCAGTATAGTAAGAGGGGGAGGGAGTTGTGGAAAAGGGAAAGCTATCTCTAATGCCACCATAGATGTGTGGGAGACTAGGCTGACACAGCTGCCAAAGGGATGAACACATCTGTAATGCTCTGAAACTCCTAAATACGTATATTGGGCTTTAAGCCAGATGTCCAGCAACACCTAATCAACTTGAGCTTTGACAGAAAGTACCTCTTCGACCAGCAGATTGATTACATGGTAGAAAAAAAATAAAGAAGGATGCAGACGCCACAAGATTCATGGGTGTCCATCATCCAGGGTTTCCTTTCGGAGGTAGCAGGCAAGGGATGGGTCGAAATCCACTTCCCAGGAACAAACACAGTTGTAGCAGTAACCGCAATAGTCCTATCTACTACAGGGAGGTAGGCGATACACACTGGGCACTACACCCAAGGGATATACTGTACCTCCAAACATTGTCTTTTCCCTCCCCAACACCCACCTGATCAAATCACTCCGTTCAGGTGGAGGATCCAATGGTTTCTTCCCTGCTTGAATGAAATCATCACAGACCTGTGGGTCCAATCTATTGTCAGACATTGCTGCTGCCTTGAACTCACCTCAACCCCACCAAACATGCCACTCTGCACACACCATGAAACCAGATAATCTCGCCATGGTACAGGAGGCAATCCAGACGCTCTTTCTCAGAGGAACCATAGAGCCAGTGCACCCCAACACCTGTGCAGAGGTGTTTAGCCTCTACACTTCCTATGTTTTTGGAGATGTAGCAAAAAATACAAGAATTTCATACATAGTATAAGCAAGATCATAAATACAGAAATGTCATTCTAAGGGTAAACAAGATCACATGCTAAGCACTCATTGACCATTGAATATTAGATACAAACCAAACAATAAATATACCCCAAAAGAGGATTAAAATAATGCTCAACAGCAGCAAAAAAGAGAACACCGCAACAGAGAGAGAGTGTGCCGCTTTAGTCATCCCAGCATTTCCATATTTTCGAGATTCTCCTTACAGACCAAATTCTCAATGCATGAATGTTCCCGTATGATGTACCCTCCGCATTTTCATGATCTATTGACGTAGGGAGTTCCCTAGATTTCCAATTTGCTAATATCCGAGATCTTGCGACCATAGTGGAAATAAAAATACATTGACGCTGTCCTATTGACGTCTCTGATTGCTGAGTCGCTATGCCAAAAAGAGCGCCATAAGCATCAGGGGTCAATTTCAGAGTCAATTTGAGACTGATCACTGAAAACATCTCATCCCAAAATTCAGCCAATAGAGGGGAAGTAAATCCCATATGGAGCCAGTCCCCATTTTCATGCTTACACCTATAACCGGCAGCATGACTCGTGGATGCACTTTATGATTTAGCACCGGAGTGTGATAGAACATTCATCTACTAATAAAAATATTCTCTAGTAATTCGAGTTTCAGAACTTGGCTGGTTATGAAGTCTCCATTGAGGAGCCCTGATATAATACCTGGTTAATTATGTCATTTTATTCAAAATATCTGGTATCACCCCTCATAAATCTATGGATATAATGTTTTGTACCAATTGCCTAGGCCTATTAGCTTTGATACATAGAATTCTTTACTGATACTATCTTTAAGCACCTTCTGTGTCCCACTTTATAGCCGGCGCAAAAGTGTCTAATTTGGATAAAGCTAAATAGCTGGTTAGGGCTTATATGGGGGTAAGAGCACCTGTTGTCATTAAATAAATACATAATTTTGAAAAAAATCTTTCAACATACCAAGCCCTAGGCTGACCCAGTGATGAATTGTTTGGGCACCCAAAGGGAACCCTAGAGGAATTTAAAAAGTAGAAAAGTGTGGTCCTGCTGCACTTATCATTCTATCCAGATAAAAATTACTGTCGCTCAAAATAAGATTTTTTGCAGATCTAGAGAGCCAGTCCAAAAGGGCCGCTTGTTATTAATATTTAATTTGTGGGGAAGTGCCAACACTCCCTCTTCCTGATTTAATGGGACTGCTTGAATTATGAGATTAGGCTTCTTCCCCTGCCAAATAAAGTGTTGAAGATCGAAATCAAATGCAAAAAAAATGATTGTGGCACTTTGATTATATTATTCGAAAAAACAAATAAAAATAGTGGAGATAATTCATGTTTACCAATGCAACCCGGCCTATAATAGTCATCTTAAGACTCTTCCATTAATCGAGTAATTTGCATCTCCATTAATGTCGGAACATAATTAAGTAAAAAAACACAACGCCGAATTCAGAGGTAACAAATATTCCGAAATATCTATTTGGGGTAGTCGAGGAATAAATAATGAGCCAGCATCGATATTGACAATACCTCTGAAGTGCAATTAAATAGTAAGGCCACGGACTTTGAATGATTAATTTTATATCCACAAATATCTGTAAACTCTTAGATTTTAGAACAAGCATTCATAATATTAACCTCCTCTGCTGACAAATATAGCACCATATCGTCTGTGAACAGATTCAGTTTAGCTACTTCCATTAACGATGGAAAAATGCTAGGGTCTTGACGGTTAGCAAAGACTAGATCAAAAACAGAGAAAACAAGCATTTGCAATGCAATAGGTCTCGCATTAAGAAAGTTTGAGCTATTGGTCTTGTAAATGACAATTTTTTTTATTTATGTGTTTTTGAAAATAGCTAAATTGATAGCTTTGTCATTTACAATGTCAATAGTTATAACTATCGCAAATGTGACACCTATAGCATTTGTATTGCAACATGATTTGTATTTACGTGACTTGGATGTATTGATATTACAAATAACAATAGCTTTTATTTATTTTTAAATAATTAATACTTAAATAAAAGTGATTGTAATTTATAATGGCAATAGCTTAAACATTTGTAAATAACTTTTAAGATTATGTTCAGTTTATTTTATTATGACGAAAATCCAAGAACAGAAGTGAAATATTAACATCTTTTTGTGACATTTGTAATAAAGCTTGAAACATTGAGAGAACATATTTGAACCAGTGATGCTGTGGTGTCGCTGAGTGATGCTGTGGTGGCTGCTCTGAGTGATGCTGAGGTGGCTGCTCTGAGTGATGCTGAGGTGGCTGCGCTGAGTGATGCTGTGGTGGCTGCGCTGAGTGATGCTGTGGTGGCTGCGCTGAGTGATGCTGTGGTGGCTACGCTGAGTGGTGCTGTGGTTGCTGTGCTGAGTGGTGCTGTGGTGGCTGCGCTGAGTGGTGCTGTGGTGGCTGCGCTGAGTGGTGCTGTGGTGGCTGCGCTGAGTGGTCGCTGAGTGATGCTGAGGTGGCTGCGCTGAGTGATGCTGAGGTGGCTGCGCTGAGTGATGCTGAGGTGGCTGCGCTGAGTGATGCTGAGGTGGCTGCGCTGAGTGATGCTGAGGTGGCTGCGCTGAGTGGTGCTGTGGTGGCTGCGCTGAGTGGTGCTGTGGTGGCTGCGCTGAGTGGTGCTGTGGTGGCTGCGCTGAGTGGTGCTGTTGTGGCTGCGCTGAGTGGTGCTGTGGTGGTGCTGAGTGATAATGTGGAGGTGCAGAGGGCAGAAAGGCACAACGAGACCTATTGCATTGCAAATGCTTGTTCTGCTTTAGTCAGGGTGAGTGAGATGTGAGAAAAGCAGCTTGGAGCTAAGAAACACCTGTCAGTCGAGTTTGTGTGTGGGAGGGGAAGTCTTTGAGAGAGAAGCCCAGAGCAAGCCGACTCAGCCTGGCATGAACAGTGAGCAGCAGGTTACAAAATAAAGGCTGAGACTGAAACCAGATATTATTTACTTGTCAGCCCCTGTCTAACTTTACCCGTGCACCAGCGCTTAGCACATGACCTGCGACTTATATTTTACTTTGGAGAACTCAAGCAATTATCAAATTCTATTTGGAATATGGCACGACAAAATAATTACTTGCAGATGCGGGCCACTCCTTTCATACTAAACAACCAGTATATGCTACGATCTTTAGGTCAGGAGTGCAACTTCTGGTAGAAAACACTTTTCTTTCATGCGTGTAAATGAAATTTTATTATACTCGGTAATAATAATACGTTATTCATAGCACTTAGGAATTGCAGACATGCAGCCTAAAGTGCTTTACAATACCACTATATACAAAACAAGTTCATATTATAACTGCGGAGAGTGCATTTATCATCTGTTAACGTCCTCGAAATTGTGAATTTCACTTCTGAGTTCCGCATGAAGCTGAAGCCTTGGCTCTTCGTGCAAGCACATAGGGGACCTCACACCTACACACCTCTCCAAGCACCTGGATACCCTCGCGAGTGCTTAGTGCGCTATACAAATCAACATAACATTACATACCTTGTATTATAAAAGGCATCCAGAAGAGCTTACAATGCCATAGTCAAAGAGTAATTTCAGCTGAAAAATGACACTTGTGACATCACAGCATATTATGCATTTTTGCCCTTAGTTCTATTAGCCAAACGAAAATGATTGTAGGTGCATTTTAATGGCGGCGTGAGGCTGTAGGAATCAAAAGCTGTAAATATCTGTAATGGCTTTCAGGAGATAAGCTCTGGCTGTGAGCATCATGTCTGCAGGAAGTGTGTGTGTTCACAGTTTAACACACAGTAGCCTGTCGCCAGTTGTCTCCTCAGCACGTGCTGCTTTTGTTGACAACTTGCCACGGACCGTCATTTAAATCCAGTTTGTTGAATCGCACCCGATGGAAGGATGCTGTGGGGTGAACTCCTCAGAACAGGAGGAGGAAACAAGTGTGAAGCAAGGCGCCTTCATTAGTAGCGCGTCTCGAGGGAGGGTGGAGGGGCTATTAACTGTTTACTGGCAGAATCTGAGAGACCAGGCAAAGTACATGGGTAGTTTAGGCAGCTCATGGCATCTATATACCTGGTTAAAAACACACACACAATTTCCGAAATTCACACAAATGATTCCTCCTACATTTGGAATACATTTTATTTTTTTAATTAATTTTGGTAAATTACCTTTGTTTCCAGGAGCTCGCTTGGACTTTCACAGTCCTATGAGAACTTCTGAAAACTTAAAAAAACAAGCAACACTGGAGAGAGAGAGGGGATGGGAGAGGGTGGATGAGAGAAAGAGCGAGGTTCAGAACTGCGCACAAAGCCTCCTTCTCCCGCACGATGAATGCCGCAGAGATAAAATGTCACGAATTTTCATTCTGCAACGAGCGCAGAATGATTTTAAAATGAGAGCGAGAAAGCACCGATTTTGACATTTGCCCGTCCCCTGCTCTGTCTCCCCTCCCTGCCCCAACCCGCGGATTCGTCATATTTCGAGGTGTCTCCCATGCCTCACAGACACACTTACCAAAACTAGAAAACATTACGTGGTGTCCCGGGGGGACAGAAAAGAGACAGAAACCAGTCCTGCGCTGCCATCAGCTCTTCGCCGGCCTGTGAGGAGTGGGAGGGCGGGGGCTGCCTGCGCATGCGCGCCACTCTTCAGTTTCGTTTTGACGAGCGCGAGCCCGGAGAAGAGAAGTGCCGCATGAAGTCCCGGGTCCCAGGAGGGGGCCCGGGTGAAGACCAGCGGGGAGACTGCGGGGCCCCCATGCCTTTGGGGAGATCTCCGCTTCTTGGTAGAGTGGCAGAGGAGCTCGAGTGCTCTGCGGGGCTCCCTTGGCAGATGGTGCGAGCCCGAGTCCGACTCCGGTGAGGTAAGAGGGGGGGGGGGGCGGGCGTGCTGTGTGCCTGTGTGTGTGTGCCTGCGTGTGCATGCGCGCGCCTGTGTGTGTGTGTGTGTGTGTGTGTGTGTGTGTGCGTGCATGCAGAGGGATGGGGGCTGGCTGTGTCTGTGTGTGTGCGCCGTTAATGCATGCGAGCGAAGCAAAAGCAGAGGCTGGGAGTTCGTCTGCGCAAGCGCGGCTCAGGCGCGCTCCCGCGGTCAAAACTGAGACTGCAAAAGCGCGCGTCTGAGTCGTGTCCACATTCCCAAATACGGATCACAATAGTTGTCGAAGCAGACTGCAATCAATGCTTACGCATTGAATGCAGGTCTGCTCGACCTAAAAATAGGAGACATGGGGCACCTTTGACGAGTGCCCCTAAGTATGACAGTTTGTCCAAATGGCTTCGCATTGATGACTATATGTGATGTCACATTTTTATACAGGTTTCTTAATAACTGTACTAGTTAGGATAGCAAATAATACTTCCCACTGGTCTAAGTTGAAAGCATTTTCTGTGTCCAACATAATAACTGCTGCTTTGATTTTGTTGGCGGAATAGAAATCGACTGCCTGGACAAAGTAGTTGCCCTTGATAGTAATTAGCCTGCCAGGTAGAAATTGATTTTGATAGTTATGTATTACGGTTTAGGCTAATGGTGCGGGTCAATTCGCCAAGTTCTTAGTAAAAAGTTTATAGTCACTAATTAGTAGGCTAATCGGGCGATAAGAATTCGGATCTTTACCTGGCTTATCCTTTTTCAAAAAACGAACGAGAACGGATTCCGTAAATAAGTTAGGCATTTTGTTGCCTGTAAGAATTTTGTTGAACAGACTAACTAGAAACTTGATTACCTGTACAGAAAAGATGTATATACTTCTGCTGGATCCCATTATTAACAGAGGCCTTAGCATTAGGAGAAGTGATCAACTTTTCAACTTCAGCTAGAGTGACTGGGGCAACAATAGAAACTTGCCGATATTTAGCCAAGGCAGCTAACCTGATACCATCCAGCTATGGGTTTATTGCCTCGAGTGGGATTTTGTGAGTCTGAATATAATCTTTCATGATGCCTCCTAAAGACCTCGGCTACCGACTCAGACTGAGTAAATGCTACACGCAAACCTGGATTAAAAATCGTTTTTATGGAATTATTACTTTTACGTTTTGGTGACCAAGCCAGATATTTGCCTATATGCACACTTTCTTCATACCATTTTTTTGCAGATATGTGTTCTGATTCAGTACTTCAACTGAGGTAAAGTGCTCCTTTAAGTTCTGCAACGGATGAAATTTCGCCTTTTGTTTACTGATCACTCGATTGGAAGGGAAATACCTCGCCTCTAAAAAAAAAAACCTCCTTCAGTGCCCCAACACTGAGAATTCAGAGGCAGTACTGACGATCTAGTGAAAATGCTTCACATGCGTAATGGAATTTATACACGACTTTAGAGAGAAGGATTGAGGAAGGAGGAAGGAGGAGGCCAAAACTCATGACAAACGGTGAAGAGGAAGAAGAGGAATAGAAGAGAAAAGACAGCGATATCCTTGCCGGATAACAACAGAAAAAGCCCTTTGCACCATGAAAGCTCCGTGAAAAGCCGCTGTTGAATTGTAACAGATGTATCTGAGTAGGAAACTGTGAGCTGCGTGTGATACATTGTTACTGTTTCAGCGAGGAAAAGCTCTGGGCGCAGGGGAGCCGTGAAAGGAAAGCGCCGCTTTTGGAAAATGTAACTGACATCCAAGTTGAAAAGTCGGATACAGTTGCAAAGACTTCAGAGTGAAAGCCCCGGGCGCCGTAATGGAAGAGAAACGCCGATTACAGGCTACAATTGACTAAATCACAGGTCAAAGTGGGATACTGTTGCTAGCTTCTCCGGCAACACTAAGAATGAGATACTGCTACAATGTGTTAAAAACTCTTAGACGCTGTATGATACTCGATACATTCACACTCACCCTTTGGCGGAGCCTGGCTCCATTACGCGGTGGCGTTCCCAGGGAAACAGTGTATCCACAGACAGCAGCAGCAGCAGCAGCTCTACGGAAGCCGAGTCAGCTCCAAGAACTAACGTGGCAAAACGCCAGTTCATCTCAGGACGGCTCTGCTTGGTGTTTGGAGAAGGTTTTGCAGAGTAAGACGCTAGGGGAAGAAGATACAGTGATGCCGCCTAAAAGTGCTTCAGCTGCAGCCACCAGAGCTAGGATTGCAAAAGCGGCGAGGGTGTTGCGAAAAGAGGCAGAGAGACAACAGCGAGAAGGACTACTGGAAGACGAAGATCAGCTACAGGTAAAGATGGCAAAAACTAAAAAACAAGTAATTGCAACTGGTTCTCCCTCAGGGTCGTCAAGACAAGAAATCTTAGCGACTCGTAGAAGAATAAACAGCGTAGGAGGGAAAACTGTGCATGACTTAATGTTTAGGAAGACCCCAAATCAGAATAATTTGCAATTAGTAGCTGATCTTGAAACCGAGACTGTAACTACTCCAATATTGAATGGGGATCAGAATCTTACAATTGAGGGGCAACAGAATGCCATTATTAACCCTGAAAACCCTGAAAACCCTGAAAACCCCGAGAACATTGCAAGTAGTGACACTCTGGATGTGCAGACTCCCAGTATAAATAACATTATAAATGACGAGGGTTTAAAAACCAACTCAACGGATCACCCGAAAATACTAATACTGGATCAAGAAAAGCAGGTTGGGGTTGACCGGGCAATGTCATTCTCGGGCCCTGGGGGCAATATTCTAGGAATGCAGAATGAACAGATTAACTCTATGCCTGAGGAGCCTCTTCCTATGAATAATAATCAGATTGTACCTAATGTACCTAATGTAATAGTGACAACTCCAGCGCTAGGCAAAGCAACTATTATTATGGAGGAGATACCTAGTGCACCAAACGCATCTAAATCATCCCAACGCACAATCTCCAATCAAACTATAGCAAATAAAGAGACCAATGATTTAGTTCCGAATAACAGTTTGCACTTGCTTACACAACCGGGACAGCTGCAAGAGGGGGAAAAAGACCTCACGGAGTTCTACTCTTTTTCCGATGACACTGAAGAGGTAGGAGCGGATAATTTAGGAGAATGGTCTGAGAGCTTTGAATCCTCTGAAGAGGAATCAGAAATAAATATATACTCCTCAGAAGAGAGTTATGATGAAGAGGGACAGATATCCAACACTGTGAAAACTAAGTCTAAAAATAATACTAAAACTATGTTAAAGAAAGTAACAGCAAGTCAACTTGAATATACTAAGGCTTCTTCCGCAGATATCCCAGGTGACTCAGAAGTAGCCCCCTCTGCACTAGAGACCATTCTCCAGGCTATAGCAGCTCACAGAGAAGAGACGGCCCAAGATAGCAGAAGATCCCGCTTAGCCTTGCGTAAGATGCAGGGGGTGGTAAAGAAGTTATCCAAGACATGCACAAGGATTGGAGAGCGGGTAACTGAGATGGAGCAAAGGGTAATGGCAGCAGAGAAGGATTCTTCCGAGAACTGTGAGAAAATCAAATTACAGGAAACAGAACTGGTGGATATTAAGTGGAAGCTCGAGGAATTCGAAAATAGGCAACGTCGCAATAATCTTCGCGTCCTGGGAATTCCAGAGAAAGTTGAGGGAGAGAACATACGAGCCTTTATTATTAAACTTTTTAGCGAAGCAATGCCTGAACTACAGAGTTGGAATTGGGAAATTGAAATCCAAAGAGTACATCGCTTCCCTTTTAATCTACCACCGAAACCGGGACTATATCCAAGAGCTGTTCTAGTGTACTTTGGTAATTTTTTACTAAGACAGGCGATAGCAGATAAAGCGAGACCAGACCGGAAGATAGCTTGTAATGGTTTTTCTTTCTTTGTGAGACCTGATTTCTGTCATGCAACCGTCGAAAGACGATGGAGGCTGCGAATGCTTATCAAATCATTTCAAGAGAAGGGTGCTCAGGCCTATTTGAACAATCCAGCGACTCTCAAGATTGTCCACCGTGGTCAGACTAAGTTTTTTCAATCTGAGATAAAGGCGAAAGCATATCTAGACGAAATGTCATAGAATCTAACTTATTTGGGCCAGAACACTTTAATGATTTATGGGGAGAAATGTTTCCATCTTCGTGTCTTGACGGTATGTTTAGATGGGTGAATTAAAGATGTTCCTCTTTATGGAGATAGTATATAGTACATAGAAGTAGGAAATGTTCAACCTAAGGATGTATGATATAGACTGTATACAAAGAGCTTTTTTCTTTTTTCTTCTCTTTTATGAGAAATAATAGGATATAATATGATATATTTGAATATGATGTAGAATCCTGATAAGAATACTTTGTCCTTTTTATTGTATGTTGTGGGGTTCTTTTCTTTTCTTTTTTTCTTTTTTGTTCTCTGCTCTTCTATGTCATGATGGTAGCTCAGTAGAAGTGCAGCAACTTCATCACACAGACTCTGGGTGAGTCTGGAAGCCTCAGCAAGAAGGGAGGAAGCGGTGAAGGGGTGGGCAAGAGGGAGGGACGACGCAGAGGGAGGGGGGAAGGGAAGGGGAAAATGGGAGAAAAAAGGGGAAAAAAATCAGGCATAATAACAGGAGTAGAACTAATTTTGGAAAATATAAAGCAGGGTATGTACATGGAATATGATTTGAGTAATACTACTCGACAAAACTACCATATCAATAATGGGTAAGCTTAATATACAAACCTGGAATATAGGAGGACTATTGACTAGAGACAAAAGAGTACGACTTGAAGAATTATTAAAACTATATCCCGTAGACATTTTATGTCTACAGGAAACCCATATTCCATGGAGCAAAAGAGCATTATTAAAACTGAGGGGATATAATCTGATAGTAGCTTCAACTCAAACGACAAATATAAGGGGGGTTGCAATATTGGCCAAGGGGCATTATGGATATGGAATACGTTGTGCATCAGATCCATATGGGAGATGGGCAATTGCCAAATTAGCTAACGGAATTACGATATGCACTGTTTATGGATCCAATCAGGATGATCCAATAACTTTTGAAAAACTGGAAACAGAATTAGCCATCTGGCAAGGGCCATTAATTTTTTGCGGCGATTTGAACGTTTCCTTAATACCATCCTTGCCATTGACATTGCAGGTAACTGGATTAAAATATATAGGTCGGAAACCAAAGGTTTATCAGGCTATTAGTAATTTAGTTTGTAGTCTAGGGCTAACTGATATTTGGATGCAAAATAACCCTGCAGACTCTGGTTACACGTATTATTCACACCCCCATCAAAAATATGTACGGATAGATTATATTTTTACATCTAAAGACTTAACTTCCTCTTCGCAAATAAAGAAACTTCCGAAAACCCTATCAGATCACAATCCCCTATTACTATCAATTGATTATCAAACTAATTATGGTCAAAGAACTACATGGTCTTTCGATAGGAAATTACTATGCAACCAAGAATATATTGATTTTATTAAAGCCTGGACTGAAGAATTTTTCAACATGAATCGCTTTAGTGCTTCAAGGAATATTGTTTGGGATACTTATAAAGCCGCTTTAAGAGGGGAAACTATTAAGTATCAAACTAAAATTAGGAATGGGGAAAAACAAGAATTTGGAGTGAAAATAACTGCTCTAGCTAAAGCCGAAGAAGAGCATACCAGTAAAATCAGGCTTAGACAAGATATAACCCGGGTGACGATGCAAATAGCTATACTAAAGTCAGAATTAAACTCTAAACTCAGTCAGAAAGCTGCTGAGACATACCAATCACATAGGAAACAAGTCTATGAAAGCGGAGAGAAAGTGGGTAGACAATTGGCACTTAGCACGCGCCAGAAAATTACAAAAAGGGACATAGCTACTATAATAGAAAATGGACAGACATTTACTCATGCAGCCGGAATCAATTCCCAGTTTCAAGGTTATTATCAGAAATTATATACAGAGGATATGAACAGACCAGATAAAGAAATAGAAGCCTTTGTAAATAACTTTCTCAGTAACTCTGAGGCTATGGAAACATTGGACACTGATACAAGGGAGGACCTTGAAAAAGAAATAACAATTACAGAAGTCAGGAACGCATTATTATTGTTAGCCTCTGGCAAAGCAGCAGGCCCAGATAAAATACCGATTGAGCTATTTAAGATACTTAGCCATCAGCTACTGCCGATCCTACATGATTTATTTCTGGGAATACAATATAATGGTGTACCTCCAACCTCTTGGGAGGAAGCTAATATAGTCGTCTTTCCAAAAAAGGGGAAATCCCCAGAGCTTCTCACATCATATCGCCCCATATCCCTTATTAATTCGGATTCCAAATTATATGCAAAAGTTTTAGCACTCAGGCTCAGTGGGGTCATAGAACAGCTCGCCTCCCCATGGCAACACGGCTTCATCCCTGGAAAGGGAACCACTGAACACATCCGTAGGGCAATTGCCTTGTTTGACGTCATGTCAGCTAGGGGGGAGCGAATGTCTCTGATTTTACTGGATGCTGAGAAAGCTTTCGATCGTGTCACCTGGAAATTTCTATGGGAAGTTATGGCACGTAATAATTTTGGCCCCAAATTTATTAACTCAATAAAATCAATGTATCACCGCCCCAAAGCGAAAGTCCTCGCTGCTGGATTGTTCTCTGAATCTATTAATATAACAAGAGGCACTAGACAAGGTTGCCCATGCTCACCCCTGTTATTTGCTTTATATATCAACCCTCTTATTTTGAAATTATTAGAGAGCCCTATTATTAAACCGATTGTTAGCTTTCAGTATGAAACGAAAATATTGGCATATGCTGACGATATTGCGATAGTCACACCTGATCCTACAGAAGCTATTCATGAAATAGAGGTAATTACCTCGGAGTTTGGGACTTACTCTGGGTATTCTCTTAATAAAGGAAAGACGATTATAATAAGTACACCGGACACAGTTTGCATTGATCCTCGAAGAATCGAAAAAGCTACTTATCTAGGCGTTGAACTTTGTGCAAACACTAAAACAATCACACAAATTAATTTTGATCCATTACTGAAAAAAATTGAGAACGATTTTAAAAGAGTCAACAGCCTTCATCTGTCTATTATAGGGAGAGTTAATTATGTTAAAATGAATACGCTACCCAGGTGTCTATATTTATTTAGAGCAATACCGCTACCCATTAAAAAAGAGGTTTTAGCAGTAATTAACTCACTTATATCTAAGTTTGTGTGGCAGAATGGGAAAATTAGGAGATCTATTGAACTACTGTCTCTACCTATCGAGAAAGGCGGCCTTACTATACCTAATATGGAATTATATTATTGGGCAGCACAACTAAAACAGCTTTTGCCACTGATCAGAGGTTATAGCGAAGGAAATATAGAGGAGCATGCTGAAACACCGTCAATCTATGAACTTATAGTTGGGCGAGAGGCAGAAGGCTTGTTACTGCGTAAAACTGAGACAAGAAATTATAAAGCTTTTAAAGGTGAAATTATGATTAATGCTTGGAAAATCTGGAGTAAAATTGCTAAATATAGTAAAGTTGAGAAAATTAATTGCTATACACCACTTCTTTACTCTAATTCTATTCAAATACAGGATTCAGTTGCCTTTTTAAAACATTGGGCTAAGATAGGAATTAAGACAATTGGCGATTTTTTAATAAGAGACTATGACACAACTTTTCTAGATCTAAAAATTAAATATAATTTGCCAAATGGGGATTTTTTGAAGTTTGCACAGATATTTTCCATACTAAAAGCTAAGGAATCACTAATCTGCCTACAAAAGTATGAAATAATGGACGTAATTTTTAGGACAAATAGTAGAATTGGAACTCTATATAACACTCTTTTAAGCATGAAGAAAGACGATCTTGATAAAACGGAAAAAAAGTGGTGTTTAAAACTAAATAACCCAAATGTGGATTTAGACCAGGTCTTAATCTTGAGTCAAAAGTTATTGATGGCAAGCAATCTTAAGGCACAATTGTACAAAACTATCTTTGACCTTTACTTTACTCCTGCTAAACTATTCACATGGGGTAAACGAGAGAATGATTTATGCCCAAGATGCAGTCAAGGGCCGGCAACTCTTACTCATATGTTCTACACCTGTCCTAGTTTGACATTATTAAAAACCATGATAAATTCTTTTTGGGAGGAAATCTTCGGACATATAATACCAGAGTCAGAAACCCTCTTTATTTTTGGTCATGATCTTACTTTAAATCTGGAAAAAGATGAAGAAAGATTAGTTTTTATTGGTATGGCGGTCTTCAGGATACTTCTATCTGCGAGATGGAAAGATGCAGAGCCTCCAAGCTTTCAGATGTGGCTAGCACGCCTTTTGGCAGTTCATAGATATGAATCTGCAATATTTAAAACAAGAGGGATACAATCCAAATTACGAGGAGATGCGTTGTGGTGTCCAATAACTGAATGGAAAAATAGCATCGTCCCTGGTGGTATTGGGTGATTTTTTTGACCATGGTTATAATTGGTTTAGAATGTGTTTATTTTGCTGTATAATCTAACTATTTAAAATTTTATATATGTTGATTCTTTATCTTTTTTTTTGATCACAAACCCTGTAATTCAATTATCTATAATACTGTATTATTTGAGTTAAATTTGATTTGATGTACTGTTGTAATGATGTCCCACTTATTATGCCTGAATAAAAAAATAATAAAAAAAAAAAAAAAAAAAAGAGAATTCAGAGGCAGTGCCTATGTTGCACTCACGAAAAGCTTCTAAGGCTTGTTGCATATTCTCAACCCAGCCTTCATTTACAGGCATGGATTCATCGAACATCCATTTGTGCCTTACAGTCTGTCATTCTGGTATACAAAGTTCTAACGGAATAACCGAGTGACCTAACAATCTGTTCGCTAAAATATTGGTCTGTCCTCAACGAAAAGAGAGTGAGGTGAAAAAAATAATCAATCTGTGAAGCTGAATTAAATCTTTTTGAATACCATGTATAATTTCTGTCTTGTGGATGATCACTGCACCAAGGGTCTATCAAAGCAAGATCTTGTTCTGATAGTCTTAAGAGTTTGAAGGTTTTACGTTTATTCTGATGTTTATTAGAGCGAGAGGAATCGATTGAGATACTGGGAAGAAGATTAGAATTGCTGCCTATTATAAATGATCTCGATGCCTCTTTTACGATGTTGTAAATGCCTCTAGAGCTAAGGGTGAGCCTTCAATAGGGCCATAATAGCTTACAAAATGTGTTATGTGATTTTACACTGCAGATTTAACCCAAACCCACCTTGCCCATAGGTCCCTGATTACGCCTAGTATTTCTCTACTTAGCTCTTTGATGATTAGATTCGCCACACCCCTAATTGCTGCACCTGAGGAGGCAAAAAAAGACATGTTCAATATACCCTGGGGTCTTTGACGGGGATAGGGTGGCTTTAAGGTAGGGCTCCTGAAAAAAATAATGTTTGCACATACTGCCCTAAATCAGAATAACATCACACGGAGCTGAGTCCTATTTTTTTTTTCCAAAACAAATTTTATCTGTATTTGTAGCCACATTTGACCCATAGGGCCAGTTATACAGGAGTATGTAGGTAGAAAACACAAATATGCCATAGTTTCTTTTGCGGATGCATCAATAACTAAACTGAATGAAACATTCGTACTAATGAATGCCATACTCCCCCTGGCCCCCTCTTATCTCCCTGTATGTTCCCATCTGATTATCATCCTATATATACATGTAAAATTAGCATTGGTTAATTATACCTCTACTAGGGCATGTCATGTGTGTCTAGTTATAGGGGGGTAGCAGTATACCTCAGTAATCTGCCTAGCGCTGCCATATATTGGCATGTTTTTGCGTTAAGGCCCATACCGAAATCCAGATTCCAAACTTCTATCAATGGAGAGGTAGGTGCCTTCCAGAGTCAGGCTATGTCTCTCTTAGCTATTAGGAGGCCCTAGAAAAGAAGGTGGCATTTATATTTATTTCCCCCGATTTCATCTGCAACATGTAGGAGGGCTAATTTGGGGGAGGTGGGAAGCTCCCAACCCAGAACTTCGGATAAACATGAAAGCACTCTCTGCCAGAATCTGGCTAGCACACCACAAGACCATACCGTGTGACGGAATATACCATCCGCAACATTGCAGCGGAGGCAGATAGGAGAGGGCACCGAAGCGGGACCGCAATAATTTATATTGTATGAAATGTGCTCTGGGTAGGTATTTTAATTGGATATAGCATAGGCGGGACGAAATTGCTGCTCAGAGGCGGGACTCCAGAGCCATGTGTCATGTCTCCCGGAGGTCTGACTATGAGTTGTGGCTGTTTTGATGTGGCATTCATAGATTTTGGATATCTTGTGGTATCCTAGCTTGCCCATGAATAGTTTGCCTTCCCGTGGATTGAATTCTGGGAGTATCTTCAGATCTTTAATATGGGGGGCCAGGGCATGTCTGAACTTCTGGTACTTGTAGAATTGTGTATTTGGCATATGAAATTCGGTTTGCAGTTCTTGAAAGGATTTAAGTGTTTTCCCGCATATGACTGTCTCTAATGTAGGTATACCTATGTAGTCCCAGTTTCGAAAACCCTGTAATGTGGTCATCTGAAGAAGAAGGCCTCCATGAGTTTTTCTTGCTGTTGTTTGCGTTTGTGTGCACATAGGGAGATAGCGACTCCGCAAAGGGTTGGTTCCATGGCCTCTCATATGGTCCTGGCTGAAGCTACCATACCTGTGTTTGAGTCAGTGTCGTCTTGTAGGGCACAATATATGTGTATTGGATATTGCTGGTCATGAAGGTGCCACAAGGACATACACCAGCAAAGGGGGGCCGACTTGTTCCTATTTGAAGGCTGAGTGATATCGGAGCATGATCTGAGAGGCCCCGGGTAGTCTCTCCACTCCAGAGACCCTATATGTATAGCTGGTGGGAACGAACAGCTAATCAATGAGGGAAAACGTCTGTGAATCTGTGAGTAATATGTGTAGCCCTGCTCCGTTGGATGAAGCATACGCCATGTGTCTGTCGATCCCATGCCTTTAGACAAGTTCAATAGGTGTGATTCTCATCTCATGTGTTCCCTGGTCCCCCAGTGGGTTGCCATCTGTCTAGATGTGGGTGTATTACACCGTTCCAATACCCCCTATGGCTATTATTCCATCAGGTATATCTAGCAAAATTGTCGTTAACCGTTCAATGAAAGTCTGGGTCAGGGGTGGGGGAGCATATACCCTTTCACCGTATATAGGGCCGGCTACAATAGCATATCTGCCTTGTTTGTCTATTCAGGAGTGTGTAAATTGGAAGGGAAGTCTGTGATGTATCAGGAGCTCTGTGCCTCTGGAGCCTCTAGCGAAGCATGAGCGATATACAAGGTCATAGCTGAATCTGGACAGTCTTAGCCCCCATAAGCTGCTTTTCCTGGTGCATTAGGACATCTGCACCCAGGCGCTTGGCCTGTCAGATCACCGCCCCTTTTCACTTTATCTAGATGTAGGCGGCCCAAGGGTCAGACACAAAAGGGGATACTTTTTTGACTTCAACCAAGTTACTTTTTATTGGCAGGATTTTAGCTTGTCACTGGTTTTAGGTGTGGGACAGGGAATAACATCCCAGCACAAAGATAACAAAGAAAATACAGCTATATTCAAGGGTTTAAGTTCAGGGTGGGGTGTCCGCTCCTTGCTCCGGGCGTCTTGGGGCTTGTCTTGCAGCTCTCTGGGTTTCTTCCCGTGGGTCTCCAAAGAAGGGAAAAAAGAAATAAAAGGGCCGAGATTAATAAGGCCTGTCCTTACTTAGGGTCTTTGTGTGCTACAATCACCCGACGTAGTGTAGGAATGGGAAAGGGGTCAGGGAGTGTAGGAAGGGATGCCGACAAGAACCAGTGCTTTTTAGCTCCTCGTACCCCCTGACCAGCCCCACCAAAAGGAGCCCATCAGAGCCACTTGCATTGGGCCACGACCCGTCAACAGGGCCGTGGCGTTGGGACCCGGGGCGTCCTCTCCCTTCTTTGGGCCGCCGGGTATGTCCGCTTTGTTTGGTATCTCGAGGTCTCCACCACTCCGCTCCTCCTGTGTCTCGCCTCCACCGCTCCACTCCTCCCACGTCGGGTCTCACTGCTCCGCTCCTCACGAGTCGCGCCTCCACTGCTTCACTCCTCCTTCGTCTCCCCTTCTCCTCCTTGACTCCTGGGCTCCTCGTTCCTAGCTGGTCCGCTACTCTCTGTCTTCAAACTTCGCCGCCATTCCGTCCTCAACTCTCCGTTTTTATGGTCCTTCTTTTGTTTTGCCGCTCTGACGTCGCCCAGTACAACTAGACCACTGGCTGCTTCCGGTCTTTCACTAGCGTCCCCACCCGTTTTTACACACTTCCGGATAGCGGGTTCCTCGTCCTTCTCACACTAGAATTCCTCTAACGTTCCAGCTGATGATATGGAGCTTGTCCTGTGAGATAGTAGACTTATCTTCTATGATCGGGGTGTTGTGTGAGTGTGTGATATTGCAGGTGGGCTTGGCACCTGGAGGGGGTTTTCTAATGAGGGCCCTGTGGGCTCTATTAATAAGTAAGCAGGGGAGAGGGAGTCCTCCGGTAACCTGCTCTGCAGCCTGGTAGTGAGAAACTTCCAGTGTCTTTGCCCTCGGAGCCTTCGGCAAAGCCCACAAAGCGAAGGTTGTTTATGCGTGCTCTTCCTTCAGCGTCTTCCATTTGTGTTGCGAGGCTTTTGAAAAATTCTCAAGGGTAGAAACCTTTTGGGGGAGAGTGGTCACTGAGTCTTCAATGCTAAAGACTCTTGTTTCTGTTTGTCTATCCACTGCGTTTCTTAGATCCTGTTGCAGGAGCATGACATCTGATCCCACAGCGCTTATCTTGACATCCAACTTATCCCTGGATTGAGTGATGGCAGCAAAAAAGGTTGCGTTGTCTGGTGTGGTGGTAGAGGTTTTTTCCCCTCTGCAGCAGGGGCCCGACTCCATATAGCTATCAATGGTGCTCTGCTTTGAGGCCCCTCCAGCCGGTTTGTCTTGAGTCATGGTGGATGTGACTGAGCGCCCCTGTCTGTATCCTGTGCGGTGGGGGAGTATGAATGCCTGCGTGATGGTCTGTGTGTTGGCCAGTGGATAGATCCTCACCCTTCTATAGGGTCAGCATCCAGCAGGGCCCAGTCATACTCTAGGTGGGCCAGCCGCCAAAGCAGTTTTTAAAGAGCAAGTTTGGATGGGGGACCCACCACCCACAAGCTGCATCAGGACCTATCCCAGCTGCGTCCACAGGCGCACCCGCTAATGGGTACCTCACCCTCTGGTCGATGTTGTGGTCTTCGGTAGGCTTATTTCCGTTGTGTGTTCTCTGCTCCTTGGAGAAGTGTGGGGCTAGTCACCTCACCGCAGGCATAAAGGATTCGCATAAGGGCCCCAGAGAGCACCACTACTACTCTGCTATATCCAGCCGTCATGGCACCTATGGGCCCCTTGCGTGGCAATAGGCAACCAGGCCCGTGGATGTGCCCCAGTGAATTGAGAGTCTAGACCGTGATCTCCCAGTCCCTCCTCTAGGAGTTTAGGCCCACACGGCATTTGTACTACAGCGGGCCAGGCCCCTGGACCGCTGCCACGTCTTCTTAGCCATCCACTATTCACCACTTCAGCGGTCGATAAACACACATGTCCCTTGTAGGTGCAGCCGTTCTTCTATGTGGCTCGAGATGATCAGTTCTGGGTGGGGTATATATATTCACTAAGTAAGGCCTATGTAGTCTCGTCCGCCCAGGCTCCACTGCAGCTGAGTAACGCTCTGGTGCAGAGGCCCAGGCAGACGGGCCAGACAACCTTTGCAGTATCGCTGAGTTTTCTCGGGCCCGGGCTGGTTGCCCTACTACCCTGCTATATCTTCCATGGCTGGGGGCGGTCCTCATGCCTCCAAGCGAGTCGCCGCCGGCACGCCTCCCTCGTGGGCCCAAACATCTCAGCTCTGCCTCTCCCCGTGGCCGCCGAGTCCCGGCGGAATAGGACAGTCCAACATCCCCGGGGAAGGGGGCAGCAAAGTCCATGTGGCGCCTCTCGCCTTTTGCCCTCCCCTTCGGCCAACCCATCTGAACTTTTCCTGCCTACCTCCCCATTCCCTCCCGCTTCAGAGCTAAATCCCCAGAGGGCCCTTCCTGTCCTGGGTTCTCATGGGGGCTCTACCCGACCTCCCTCTTAATCTGTCCCCTGAGTGCCTTGGAAATGCACTCAAAACTGAATGAATGGGTGACGAAGGCACCCTTCTATCTTAAGCCATTAAAGTCTACATCCACTTGAAATATCATTATCAAAAGGAAGAATTAAAAAGGGGAAAAAAAGAGAAAAATGAATCCAGCAATATATAAAGTTATAGAGGAAAGCACGAGGCGGGCTATCAAATTATACCATTGCCCAGGGATTTGAACACCTACTTCTTTTGACTCCGGTTTAGATCCTCACCTTCTATAGGATCAGTGTCCGGCAGGGCCAAGCCATAGACGGGCTAGCTGCCAAAGCCGTTTGTATAGAGCAAGGTTGGATGGGGGACCCACAAGTAGTATTGGGACCTAGCCCAGCCACGTCCGCAGGCACACCCGCTAATGGGTACTTTACCCTCAGGTCGATGTTGTGGTCTTTGGTAGGCTTATTTCCGTTGTGTGTTCTCTGCTCCTTGGCGAAGTGTGGGTCTAGTCACCTCACCGCAGGCACAGGGGATTCGCATTAGGGCCCCATCGAGCACCACTTATCTGCAGCCGTTGTGGCACCTATGGGCCCCTTGTGTGGCAATAGTCAACCAGGCCCACGGATGGGCCCCAGTGTAACCGGTAACCGGTGTGGGAGGTATGATTCCACCCCTTAGAAACAAGCTTTGTTAGGTCCCTGGTGTTCCTGGTACCAGCCTTCTAGTCCCGGGCTGCCCAAAAACATTGCTACCGACCAGAGACACATTTCTTCCCTCCTTCTGCTGAGCCAAGCTTGAGCAGGGGAAGGCAGAACAATAGGCATGCTGTCACAGGGAGGTGTGACCACTTCCCAGACAGAATTTAGTGTATTAGTCATGGGTGGGTGTGCTTACCTCCGACCGAAAGTCTGCTTGAGGGGCACATTTGGTGTCCCTGTGCATAGTCCTGTTAAAACCAAGACTGGGACCCGGTGGCTTCTGCTCTGGCGCGAAACTGGACAAAGTACATGGGAGTAACCTTCCCACTGTCTGAGCCATCCCCTGGGAGGGTCCCCTGAATCTGCCCAACCCTCTCCGATGGGTACAAAAGGGCTCACCTGGCTGTAGGACCCTAGATTCGACATGGACAAGATTCTGAACCAGAAACCACTGAATGTCGACTATCTGGACACTTTGGACTTCTTTTGGGCCCGATTTTGTCTCCCTCTCAGCCTGAAGCATTGTCTGTACCCGTGCACCATACAGGCTGCGGGCAGGACCTTCTGGAGCATCAAGGACAACTGAAGATATCTCTCTTGGAGTGAAGAAGTCACTCCCCTGCAACTGCAGGCCTCACATCGCAATTGACGGGTCTGCTGCTTCTGAGTTCCTACGCACTCTGAAGGCTACAGTAACACAGGAGGTGGGTTTCCAAGTCTCTTTAGGTTCGAGCTGCCCTCTCACTAAGTTTGAAGTCAGAATCCTTTGTGGGGGGATGCAATACCCATACCCCTGTGCACTGTGTACTTTTGCAAGTGCATATGCTTGTTGGCAATTCCAAAACAAATGCACTGGGCTCCGAGCAGCCCCAACCTCTGCCACCATTTCCGCCAAAGAACTCCGGCCTCCTCCCACCACGTGCTCTGTGGGCTGCTGCTTTGTGAAACTCCTCGAGGTCCACTCGCGACTCCTGTGCCTCTGGTCTCTGGGTCGTTTTGAGGGTCAACACTGCTTTTCTTGGGCTCCCCCGTTCGCTCCAAGCTTACCCAGACTCCCCGTGGTTTGGTGAGTCCCCTGGACCTTGCTGGTCCGAACTGTAACAATTCTTGATCTTCTTCATGCTTTGCCGCTGCCAAGGCTTGTTGGTGCTCCAGCTGGAGACCGACCCCTCAGCACTCGACATCCTTCGTGGGACAGCTCGTATCTGGCTCCTGGTCGTCCATGACGTCTCCTGGTCCCTGTGGCTGCAGAGTCAAGAACCTCCTCTTTGCACCAGAAGCACCTAACATCGGTGGGCAAGCCCCTGGTCACTCCAGAGTGACCCAGACTCTGTCCCCTCTGATTTCAGGTCCTCTTCATCAAGAATCCACCTTTGGATTCCAATGGACACTTTCCTTCTTCCCTGCAGTGGCTCTTCTTCAAAGTCCTCCACTGAGTTTGACGGCGGTTTCCGACACCACTTCGACCCTATGCACCCTGCTTCCCTGGGATAGGTAACTCTGGTACTATAGTATCCACGGGTGGGGTGGCTCTCCAACCTCCTAAGTTCCACAGGGTTTCTTCGAAGTCCACTCAGAAGGGTCCTTAAACTTTAAAACTGCAATTGCGACTCTAGAATTGTACGAAACACGTTGTTGTGTTCCCACACTGTACCCGTCCTCTGGGGGTCACTACTTACTCACCTGGGATGGTTCCTTGGGGTCCCGGCAATTCTATATCCTCTAGACACTGCCTTGACTCGAGTATTGGTTCTTATACCCCTATTTTAAAATATGGTTTAGTCTCCCCCTGGAGCCCACTATGTATTAGTGCTACTTACGATTGTTTCTGTGCTACTATATTGTGTGCTTAGTGTTTATCTTCATGTAGCGGACAATGTGAAGTATTTAGAGTGTGTTATAATAATAAATACATATTTTTATAACTACTGTGTGGTTCTCCTTCCATTTAACCAATACAATAAGGTTGCATTCTGGTAATACAAGCTGCTTAACATTCTGTCAAGACTAAGCCTGAAGGCTGCTCTCCACAGCTACCACTTGGATAGCTTTCTAAGGTTATCTGTGACGTCTTAAATCACCATAAGGGTTGTTTGGACTGCTGCAAGTTGCCCACTTTATTAGTGGACAGCATATACCAGGCCAACTTCTCACATTCCATAACAGGTTTAAGGCCTGACGCAATAGCCTTTTGTTTGAGATCTAGAGATCTTATGCTTGGGCCCCAGAGGTAGGTAGATGAGTGTGGGGCTTATACCTTTTAACTGATTTGATTGGCGCTCAAACCTTTCCTGAAGATTCTTGTAGAGAATGCCTCTTCATTGATCCAGGAAAGGTGAAGCCAAAGTTGCAGAATAAAAAACGTGCTGTTAAAACCCAAAGAAGTTTCAAGTCGCACCTATAGCTACATGGGCTGCTCTTCAACCTCCCTGTGAAATCGCTGTCTTTTGTGAGGTACCTAATGTACCCCCAAAAGGTTGCTTAAGCCCAAAATCCGCCAGATCAGCCTTGTACCTCTGAATGTAGCATAATATAACCTGATGTAGCATGTAGTTCAGGGTAATATATTTTGCTGCTCGTCTGTTTTATTGGCTCGTTATCTGCTAAAGCTTTTTTTCTGCTCTATAGGGTGATTACTGGTCTGCACCTCACCTCTCAATGCCTCCGTGCTGCTGTAGAGTCAGATATAAGATGCCCCTGTTGAAATGCTGCCTTGCAGGGTAATAGTCTGTGATTGGTCTGCTCCCCTGCTTTTTGAGAAGCACCGCCTCTTCACAGCACCTTCCTGCCTTAATTGGGATCAGAATTTCCCCAGGGCTGAGTAGCCTCTGGCCTATAAGTTCAAGATCCTTATTAGAAGTGAAACCACAAAAAGCACTTGCAGTCTACAAAGATAGTTACGCAGCCAAAAGAAAAGTCTCATTATTTTATTTTTATATTTATAAAAACAAAGATTTACAGATGATTCAGAATTTTTTAGTCAATTTGTTTAACAATTGTACAGATTTCATCAGATTAAATGCAGTGCATACATCAAGTAAACATACTGTATTCAACAAATATACATATTGTGTTCGACTGTATGAAAAAAAGAGAGCATATTATAATAAAACTTCACAAATACAAAAATGCTTAAAAGTGTGTCGACGCGTTTCGGTGGGTCTTGCTTTGCGCACCACCTTCCTCAGGACAATTAAAAACAATCTGTTGAGATGAATTAAAACATAAAACATAGTCACTAATTACTCTTGGCATTATATGTTACATAAAATTTCCTCTGCAGTCTGAAAGCTCTAAATTGTTTAGGTCTAGAAAAGTGGCACTCCTTGGCATCATATCCAAAACTAGATCTTTCTTGGAGGCCTACATATCCATACCTGTGCATCAATTTTGTGGATCCCACTTTTAACAATGATACCATTCTCACATTCATCCCTATTTCCAATATTATTAACCAACAAGCTATCATTTTCTCTCTTTAGCTTAAAGTAATAGGAAATTCATTGTGCCATCTACCCCTCTCTTCATTCGGTTCCACAGAAATTATTACAAACGCACCTTAAATAAAGTGTTGAAGCGCTCCACTTCTCACTTCTCAATTTGGTGACATGAGCTGTTGATATCCGCTATTACAATAAAATACCTGGTGCGGGAGAGAGGACCTAAATTACTCTTCAAGTCCCTGTCAGTCTTTCATTAAGTAAAGTAGTCCTGACGGTAGATACTTACTATAATCGGGAGAGATGTCTCCACTCCTAATTTTACTGTCTTTCTGTAACAGTGTATAAAAAAAGAGGTGATGAGTCACTCTCCCCTCCTCACATTGATCTGTGGTGCCTAGGCCAAAAAAGTTAAAATGCAATCAATACCCTTCAGTTCCAACCCTTTCAGGGCTCTGTCCTAAATTCAGTCATCGGCATGGCCTACCTAAGGGTGCCGTAATTTCAGCAGCTACTACTTCGTTTTTCCAGCCACTTTGCCCTCTCCCTGGTCAAGCAATGACGCACCTCCTAGATCTGATGGTCTCCTGTATAGACCTACTTTTTTCATGCCAGACTCCATATTCATCCACTTCAAGAGTGCTTCTTGACACAAATGGAAAGTGCCTGGGAAGATCTAATGTTGATAAGTGCATGCACCTATTGCTCTTTGCAGTGGTGAAATGGCAACAAGCTGATGCAGGGCAGGCCCTTGTCAGACCCCATTCCGCAGGTGACCATCACTATGGACGCATCATTCGCCGGGCGGGGGTGATGGACACATCTCTGAGACATGATATGCCAGAGACTGTGGGACCTCACCAACGGGGTCTTTACATCAGACATCTGGAGCATATAGTCATACAACTGGCCCTTAAAGTTTTTCTCCTTGACATTCAAGAAAAAGTAGTCTTGGTGCTAACAGACAACATGACCGCCATGTACTGTCTTAACACTAGCAATAAGGAAGGTGGCGCCCACTCCCTGCATCAGTTAAAACTGCCTCAGCAGATTTGGCATTGGCCCATCTATGATCGATTACATCGCCTAGTGGAGGACCTCCCAGGAGTGGATAACAACTTTGCAGACCTGCTCAGCAGGGCACAGCAACAAGTCCAGGATTAAGAACTCCACCCACAAGTACGTCTGAGGGTGGGTGGCCAAGACATAGACCTCTTCACCACCTGTGAAAACGCAAATGCCACAACTTCACCTTCATCTTCCGCTTTCCACACCTCTAGTCCATGGGCAATGATCTTTCCTCCTCTCACACTTCTACTGTACATAGTGAGGAAACTGCGGCAAATATCTTTCCCTACCCCATTCTGGCAGTTCTCATGTTGGCCTGACAACCATGGTTCTCAACCCTTCTAGAATTGTTCATTGCTCAACACAAAACTTCCCAACAGGACAGATCCTCTCATACAGAACCAATGCAGCATCAGACCCCAGGCAGCTCAACCTAGTGTCTGGATACTGAGGTCTGAGGGTTTGGATACCTTGACCTAACTCATGAACATACTAAAAAGAAGAAGTTGGCTTACCAAGCGCACCTGTTACGCCGCTAAGTGGAGGAGGTACATCGTTTGTTACCTCTTGCATCTGCAGAATTCACAACTAGTATATACCTTGATTCAGCTGTTCTTAACCGCCATCCCCACATATATATGCAGAACAGGGAACACTCCTCACTGTTCAATATCCCTGTCCTTAAAGTCTTTTTGGTCTTCCCCCCGGCTCCCATTTGCCACAGTTTGGAACATTAATTTTGTTCTGACCAGGCTCATGGGCCCTCCTTTCGAACCACTACATTCTTGCCTATTACAATTCCTCTCCTGCAAGGTTGCCTTCCTAGTAGCCATTGCGTCCCTAGGCTTATCGTCTCTCACACTGTAGGAGCCTTTCTTCCATGTCTGCAAAGACAAGAGTGGTCCTTAGAACTAACCCACTATTCCCTACCAAACGTTGTGTCCCCTTTTCACCAAACAATAAAGCTCCTGGTCTTCCCCCAGTCTGACTCTGCAGCAGAGAGAGTGCTACAAACGCTTTTCATCAATCATTCTCTTATTTATTACATAGATCAGGCCAGGTCCTTCTGTAAAAAAATACAATAGCTTTTCGTTGATGTATAGCGACCTTTATCAGGTTGTGCAAAGCCGAATATAGCCAGGTGGATCGTCAAATGCCTCCAAACCTGCCACTTCGAAGCCAAATGAACCGTACCTGACCTGACCCCTAGTCCTCACTTCACCTGCAAACAGTGCACCACTATAAATTTGCTTGGAAACATATCCATGGCTGGTATGTGTAAAGCTGCCTCGGGATCAACGCCACACACATTCACAAAACATCATTTTGTGAATATTCTTGCAAGGCGACAAGCTAGAGTCAGAAAAACTGTCCTAAGGACATTGTTTCAGAGCTCTGTCCCATCCACTGACTAGCCACCCCTTAAGGGATACTGCTTTAAAGCGATGCAGAGCTTTTACATCTACAGCCACATATGCTATGCACGAATGATGTAACTTACCCTGGCCTGTAAGCATCTGTTCATCACTTGTAGTGCTGTAGAGTCACATACAACCCCTGCCTCCGCAAAAGCCAGAGTTTGCTACAGATATTTTATCTAACAATGGAGTCGGTGCCCATGTGTGTTCACAACTAAAAGAGTCACTAATACCTCGTGACTCAAAAGACTTCTTTGAAGAAAAACAAGTTGCAACAGTCCAAGCCAACAATAGATGGCAGGACTATGCAGAGCAGGTGAATCTACATCACGACATGCGACAAGCAGATTCTTGCTGGGGTAAGTAACATAATCCTTATTCACCCAGTTAATGAGTTTACCATTAAAACACTTGTAATTGTCAGATGCATAACATTCTCATTGGTTTTTCCTTCATAGTATTTAAATTGAGGGCTAGGCTGGAAGATTGATAAAGTTCATTTAAGCAGGTGATCATTGTCCGCAAGTCGGAGGATTGGATCAGTGTGTTCAGGGTTAATGAAAACGCTGTTGCTTTTTTTTTTTGGTAAACAATAGTTTTCCTTGCGAAGGTTGACCATGCCCTTCTGTTTCCTGGGGCACATCTGCCGACATTAAAAGATTTGCATTCGTGTGAAACAGAAGGACAGTAGATAGCTTCCCTTTTTGTAAGAATGTATAGTGTTTCCATGGTTGGTAAAATGTCTGTACTGTATATAGCCTTTTTGCTTACAAAACCAAGGTAAACAATCCACTGAGTACATTTTGATACACATTAAAAGATCGTTTCTTCTTCTTTCAGTGTTTCCCTTTTCTAGCACCGTTGCGTTGATCGTCTAGTTCAAAGGGACCTCTAAAACTCGATAGAAGGTGTAATTGTAACATTACAATGGATCTGCAAAATGTGTTTGAAGAGGAGCGCTAAAAAGCCAAGTTAATATTTTTGTTAAAAAAAAGTCTGGTGTAATCTATTCATGTAGGTCTGCAACTGAATGACAGATGTTCAAATGGAAGTGTGGTTGATAAAGGGTGATTGATGAACGAGTTTGCCTGGAGCTAGCAAAACATGATCGGATTGAGACAAGTTTGTATAGTCCTGAAACCTGACAGGGTTGTTATTGAGTTGCCAGGCGATGTGTCTGGCTTGTTTGTTTGACGTAACTAGTAGTTTTCTTAAATTTAGTTAGTCTTGCTAATGTCTCCAGTATTGCAACTTCATTATAATCAATGCCACTTGTAATATGGTAGACGGGATATCCGCCACATTTGTATTCGAGTATCCTGCTGCCAAAGTCTAAATAAGGCTCTTAGTATGCTGGGGAAGAGTCTAAAAGTTTGGCACTGCCTGAACTTGTACCACATGGCAAACGCCCATGCTCCTGTTTGTCACAAACATTAATTCCCTGGCTGTATTAGCAGTTTACATGCCAGTGCAGCATTAGTTACAATATTCCTGGTTTGTAGTCCTGCGGTCACCTCTTGTCTAGTCCTTACTCTATATTCTTGACGTAGTAGATGCCCACAGTGAACCAGGGGTGCTGGAATTAATTAAGGGTTATCGTTAGTGCCGACCTTGAAGAAATTTCAGAAAGATGACGGAAAACAAGAAGCTCTTTCAATCAGTTTTTATTTTACTGCTGTAAACTATGGCACATTTGCTAGTCATTTATATATCAATCAATCAGGGATTTGTAAAGCATGCTACTCACCCATGAGGGTCTCAAGGCGCTGGGGGGTGGGGAAGGGGCAGCTCCGGTCAATCGAAGTGCCAAGTCTTGAGGTCCTTCCTGAAGGTGTGCAGGGTAAGGGAGCGTCTGATGTTGATAGGGACCTCGTTCCAGGCCTTGGCTGCGAAGTAGGAGAAGGCTCTTTCGCCTGCTCTGTTTCTGCGGGGGTCTCTGCCAGGGCGAGGTCGGTGGAGCGAAGGTCCCTTTTGGGTACTTGGAAGGAGACTCTTTCATTGAGGTATTTGGGTCCGATGTTGTGGAGGTATTTGTAGGCGTGGGTGAGCAGTTTGAAGGTTACTCTCTTCTCGACGGGTAGCCAGTGGAGGTCTCGTAAGTGTTGAGTCATGTGTTCATGCTGTGGGGTCCCAAAGACGAGTCTGGCTACAGAGTTCTGGATGGTTTGGAGTTCGTCTAGGAGAGTTCTGTTGATTCCTGCATAGAGGGCGTTGCCGTAGTCCAGTCTGCTGGTTATGAGTGCGTGGGCGATGGCTTTCCTGCATTTGGGGGGTATCTATTTGAAGGTCTTGCGGAGGGTGCAAAGGCAGTGAAACTAGTGGAGGCGACGGTGTTGATCTGGCAGGTCATGGTGAGGGGGGAGTCAAGGATGATGCTGAGGTTCCGTGCGTGGTTTGTAGGGGTGGGTGGGCTCCCGAGGACAGAGGGCCACCAGGTGTTGTCCCAGACGGAGGTGGAGGATCCTAGGATGAGGACCGTAGTCTTCTCCGAGTTGAGCTTCAGGCAGCTATTTTTCATCCAGGCAGCGACGTCCTTCATTCCTTCCTGGAAGCAGAGTATGGTGTCTTGGGGGTTCTTCGGGAGGAACAGGATGAGCTGTGTGTCGTCGGTGTATGATACTATGCTGAGCCCATGTTGCCTGACGATGGCGGCGAGGGGTGCCATGTAGAGGTTGAAGAGCGTAGGGCTGAGCGATGATCCCTGGGGTACTCTGCAGTTGATCTCTGTTGGTTCGGAGAGAAAGGGAGGGATCTGGTCCTCTGGGTTGTGCCAGAGAGAAAGGATTGGAGCCAGTAGAGGGTGGTACCTCGTACTCCAGCGTCGTGGAGTCTGGCTGTGAGTGTGCGATGTGAGATGGTGTTGAAGGTTGCGGAGAGGTCTAGTAGGATGAGGGCTGCGGAGTGGCCCTGGTCGAATAGCAAGCGGATGTCATCAGTGGCAGCTAGGAGGGCTGTCTAGGTTTTGTGGTTGCTGCGGGATTCGGACTGGGATGGTTCTAGGATGGAGTTCTCTTCGATGAAGGCGGTCAGCTGAGTGTTTACGAGTCTCTTTGTGACTTTGGCAGAGAAAGGGAGGAGAGAGTTGGGCTGGTAGTTTTTCGGGTTTGTCGGGTCGGCTGGGGGTTACTTGTGGAGGGGTTTAACTTCCGCCCGCTTCCAGTCATCTGGGAAGATGCCAGATTCGAAGGAGGCGTTGATGGAACAGTAACTCGCTTGACCTCTGTATCCTTATGAACTTGACAGAGACCAAGCCCCCACAAACCCATGCGTGGTGCAATGGGAATGCTGAATAGAAAAGAAAACATTTTTAAATTTTGGAAAGAGTCTGGAGGCGAACGTATGACGTTGCTGCAAAGATAACCTATAGGACTGCAATCAAAGACTACTTAATGCCAATTTTGCGTTTGTCATTCCTTCAATCCTAATGTAAAGCGCTCTGATATCCTTCGGGATCTTGTTTGCGCTATATAAAACTTTATAAATAATACCACAAATTAGTTCAGAAGCCTAAAACGGTGTTCTACACTAATTTGATATCTTCTAGTCCCAACCCCTCCAAAACTATCTTTTCCCTGATTAAGGAAATGGTGAAACCTCAGGTAGGGATATCCAATATTATATCTACAAACACACAGTGCGAGTCACTAGCAGAGTATTTCATCAAGAAGGTGGAACATATTTATGGTACTCTCGATACTAGGCAGGAAGGCTCTAAATCTTTAGAAGCCATTAACCCATCAGACATTCTTTACTCTTTATCTGCTCTTCCACCTATGTCCATTAACCCCTTGGCCGCGGCGGTAATTCCGTCGCGGCGCTGGGGGGCAGGGAGGGGTCGAGCGGCGCCGCCATGCTTGTGACGGAACCACTCCGTCACGAGCTACGGGCGCGCTGTGCTCATGGCGGAGTAGTTCCGTCACGGCCCGCCCGCTCATTAATGCACCCGCGCAGGCGGGGAATTGACGCCGCGTGGGCGGAGCGGCCCTTGGCGTGACGGAACCACTCCGTCATGAGCACAGCGCGCCCATGGCTCGTGACGGAGTGGTTCCGTCACAAGCATGGATGACTTAGCAGCTAAGGTTAAATCAGGCTCCCCCGATGATCCCCTAAAGCCTGATGTTTTTAGAAAACTTCAAAATTGTCTCATGATTGAGTGCAGGGAACTAATGAATACGTCTCTTCTGCTGGCGGAAATCCCTAAATCATGGAAGCATTCTAAGGTTATCCCCTAATTAAAAAAGCACACACTGGATCCATCTTTATCAGAGAACTTCCGGCCCATTTCAATGCTTCCGTGTCTAGCTAAGATTATTGAAGCTCATGTTAACATCACTTTGACTGACTATTTGGAGGTCAATGAGATTCTGGATAGTTCTCAAAATGGTTTCCGTTCCAAATATAGCACTGCGTCTGCTCTATTGGCGGTCACCGAGCAATTGTGGGCCACGTTGGATGAGGGCAATACGTCAGCTCTGATTCTGTTGGATCTAAGTGCAGCCTTTGACACCGTCTCTCATGAAATTCTGCTTCAAAGGCTAAAGGAGATTGGTGTCACAGACAAGGCACTGACCTGGTTCTCATACTTTTTATCCGATCCTCGTTCCAGGTACATGCCCCCCTATGTATCCAGTATTGACTCTTTGGGATGCGGAGTCCCCCAAGGCTCGGTCCTGAGCCCGAATAAAACTGTGACCATCTATTTCAAAGGGTAAGGAATGCGGCTGCATGTACTCTTTTTGGCTTACCCTGGCACTGCCATACTTCCAACTTTCTTTGTCGTTTGCACTGGCTACCAATCGAACAGAGAGTTGCACCACTCAAAGATTCTTCATGGTCAGGGCTCCCCAAATTCTCGTGGGTCTGTGTCCGACTTATGTTCCTTCTCTGGCCCTACACTCTGCTAATCATCATCTGGCCCGCACTATTCAAGTGAGTAGCCGTAGAGCTGGGGGGCGTTCCTTCAGGGCTTGTGCCCCAATCTTGTGGAACTCTGCCCATTTTGCTGCCCGGAGTACACAGGATCACTGGATTTTCAGAAAACTGATCAAAACCTGGCTCTTTTCCACCATCTAACTCTCTTCTCTTTACCTCTCGTCCGACTACGCTGGGACACCCCGTTGCTGGGGCAGCCATGCGCACTACAAGAACATTTAACATAACATAACATAAACATGGTCCATCCTAGTTCGTGTGCGATGGTGGCGGCGTCCCTGTGGTAGATGTGATGTGGGCTGGGGTCCGTGGGAGTTCCTGAGTGGGTGTTCTTCATGGTCAAGGTGGTGCGTTCGAGGGTGGCAGGGTTCCAGGTCGTTATGGTAGGTTTGTTGTCGGTGGTGGTGGAGGGGGTGGTGTCCGGCGTCTGTTTGCTGAAGTTGTCGTAGACGGCTTTGATTTTCAGATGGAAGTGGGAGCTGAGATTGTTGCAGAGTTCCAGGGAAGGTGTGATGTCTGTGGCTTCGCTGGGGGGTCTGGTGAATTGTTGTATGACGTGGAACAGTTCTTTGCCGTTGGTTGCGTTGGTGTGGATCTTGTTCTTGATGAAAGTCCGATTGGTGTCTCTTTTGTCCTGGTGGCATTCCTTCAGGGCGCTTCTGTAGCTATTGAGGTCATCCATGTTTTTCTGGTTTTGCAAGGTTTTCTTGAGGCGTCTGCTGGCTCGGCTGGCTTCTTGGAGTTCGGTGGTGAGCCAGGCAGGCTTCAGGGGGCGTTGATTGGCAGGGTGGTAGAGGGGTGCAAGCATGTTTATGCAAGTGGAGATCCAGCGGTGAAGTTCTTTGGCTGCGGAGTTGGCATCGGACGTGGCACGGGGGGGGGAGTCTAGGAGGAGGGTGGTGGTGAGTGTGTTCCTCTGTGATCTTGCTCCAGTTTCTTCGTGGTGGGCACGGGGCGGGTTTGGGTATGTGGTGGAGTTAAAGGTAAAGTGTACGCAGTGGTGGTCAGTCCAAAGGGGCTGCAAGGTGTGGCTGAAGTTGTTGTTAGTACCTCCTGTGAAGATGCGGTCAAGGGTGTGTCCAGCTCGATGAGTGGGAGTGTTGACGAGCTGCTTCAGTTTGAGGTTGGATAGGTTGTCGAGGAGGGTGATGGAGTTGGGGTCGCTGCGGTTGTCGATGTGGAAATTCAGGTCTCTGAGTAGGATGTAGGATGTAGTCTGTCGAGGTGATGGCGTGGGGTGCAGTGAGGTCAGCAATGGTGGTGGTGGAGTGGGTGCGAGGTCCTGGGGGTCTGTAGGCAAGAGGGCCGTGCAGCGTGGTCCAGGGCTGGCTCGGATCTGGTAGTGGAGGTGTTCCGTGTTGGAGAGGTAGTCGCTTGTGCTGGAGGTGGAGAGTCGAAGGGATGTCTTGTTTGCAATGGCGAGTCCTCCTCCTGGGTGGTGGGGGCAGTCCTTCCGCTGGGTTTTGTATCCTTTGGAGATGGCCGTGGCGATATCAGGGCGTTAGTCCAGGTTTCTGTGAGGAAGGCGACATCGGGCGAGAGGGTGTCGAGCAGGTCCCAGATCTCGACGGTGTGTCTGTGTAGGGAGTGCACATTGAGGATGCACGTCAGGGTTTCGAGGGTGCGGGCGTCCAGTGAGCCATTGGCGGTCATGGGGGAGCTGTTGATGGTAAAGGATCGTCCTTGGAGAACTGTCCATGGGGGGTGTTCGTGTGGATCTTTGGCAGTCGTGATGTCTTCTGGGGTTGAGTGAATGGAGGGCGGCGGAGTTGTATCGGCGTGGTTTCAGAGGTCCAATGTTCCTGGCGCTGGCTGCGGTCGGGTCGTGGATGGGCGCAGATGGGCTTGCCTTAGGCACGCCAGCGGCGCAACCGCGCAGCTGCCACCATTATGCAGGGGAGGGGAGAGGGACAAGTCAGCTGTGAGGCGGGAGGCAGGAGGCGGGAACGGGCAGGGACAGGGGCCGGAAGGGAAGCGGAAAACGCAGGCTCGGCGAAGCCCAACCAATAACAAAAGAAAGACCAGGGAAAACAGTAGTACAGTGTTTACATTATGTGAATTTAAAGAAATGGCATTTGCTGTCAAACCTTAGTCACTCATGTGGTCATAGCTCTTTTTCAGATTTACAAATATTAAACACGCATTTACAATGCAATGGTTTCGCCTTTGGAAAAGTTAGAGCTATTGGCATTGTAAATTGCAACATTTGTATTTATGTGTTGGTTTTGAAAACAGATAAATAAATGGCATTGTCATTTACATTGCCATTAGCTTAATTTCTGCAGTCACTCTGCAGTCCCTAGCACACCATAGCACTCCCTAGTCACTCTGCACTCCCTAGCACTCCCTAGTCACTCTGCACTCCCTAGTCACTCTGCACTCCCTAGCACTCCCTAGTCACTCTGCATTCCCTAGCACTCCCTAGTCACTCTGCACTCCCTAGTCACTCTGCACTCCCTAGCTCTCCCTTGCACTCAGCAGTCACTCTGCACTCCCTAGCACTCCCTAGTCACTCTGCACTCCCTAGCACTCCCTAGTCACTCCACTCCCTAGCACTGCCTAGTCACTCTGCACTCCCTAGCACTCCCTAACAATCTGCAGTCACTCTGCACACCCTAGCACTCCCTAGCACTCCCTAGCACTCTGCAGTCACTCTGCAGTCCCTAGCACTCCCTAACAATCTGCAGTCACTCTGCACACCCTAGCACTCCCTAGCACTCTGCAGTCACTCTGCAGTCCCTAGCACTCCCTAGCACTTCCTAGTCACTGCACTCCCTAGCTCTCCCTAGTCACTCTGCACTCCCTAGTCACTCTGCACTACCTAGCACTCCCTAGTCACTCTGCACTCCCTAGCACTCTGCACTCCCTAGCACTCTGCACTCCCTAGCCACTCTGCACTCCCTAGCACTCCCTAGTCACTCTGCACTCCCTAGTCACTCTGCACTCCCTAGCTCTCCCTTGCACTCTGCAGTCACTCTGCACTCCCTAGCACTCCCTAGTCACTCTGCACTCCTAGCACTCCCTAGTCACTCCACTCCCTAGCACTGCCTAGTCACTCTGCACTCCCTAGCACTCCCTAGTCACTCTGCACTCTGCACTCACCACTCTGCACTCACCACTCTGCACTCACCACTCTGCACTCACCACTCTGCACTCACCACTCTGCACTCACCACTCTGCCCTCACCACTCTGCACTCCCTAGTCACTCTGCACTCCCTAGTCACTCTGCACTCCCTAGTCACTCTGCACTCCCTAGTCACTCTGCACTCTGCACTCCCTTGCACTCTGCACTCCCTTGCACTCTGCACTCCCTTGCACTCTGCACTCCCTTGCACTCTGCACTCCCTAGCACTCCCTAGTCACTCTGCACTCCCTAGCACTCCCTAGTCATGCTGCACTCCCTAGCACACCCTAGCACTCCCTAGTCACTCTGCACTCCCTAGTCACTTTGCACTCCCTAGTCACTCTGCAGTCACTCTGCACTCCGTAGCACTCCCCAGCACTCTGCAGTCACTCTGCACTCCCTAGCACTCTGCAGTCACTAGCACTCCCTAGTCACTCAGCACTCCCTAGCACTCCCTAGTCACTCTGCACTCCCTAGCACTCTGCACTCCCTAGCACTCTGCACTCACTAGCTCTCCCTAGGACTCTGCAGTCACTCTGCACTCCCTAGCACTCTGCAGTCACTCTGCACTCCCTAGCACTCTGCAGTCACTCTGCACTCCCTAGTCACTCTGCACTCCCTAGCTCTCCCTAGCACTCTGCAGTCACTCTGCACTCCCTAGCGCTCCCTAGTCACTCTGCACTCCCTAGCACTCTGCACTCCCTAGCAATCCCTAGTCACTCTGCACTCCCTAGTCACTCTGCACTCCCTAGTCACTCTGCACTCCCTAGCACTCTGCACTCACTAGCTCTCCCTAGGACTCTGCAGTCACTCTGCACTCCCTAGCACTCTGCAGTCACTCTGCACTCCCTAGCACTCTGCACTCCCTAGCACTCCCTAGTCACTCAGCACTCCCTAGCACTACCTAGTCACTCTGCACTCCCTAGTCACTCTGCACTCCCTAGCTCTCCCTAGCACTCTGCAGTCACTCTGCACTCCCTAGCGCTCCCTAGTCACTCTGCACTCCCTAGCACTCTGCACTCCCTAGCAATCCCTAGTCACTCTGCACTCCCTAGTCACTCTGCACTCCCTAGTCACTCTGCACTCCCTCGCACTCCCTAGTCACTCTGCACTCACCACTCTGCACTCACCACTCTGCACTCACCACTCTGCACTCACCACTCTGCACTCACCACTCTGCACTCACCACTCTGCACTCACCACTCTGCACTCACAACTCTGCACTCCCTAGTCACTCTGCACTCCCTAGTCACTCTGCACTCCCTAGTCACTCTGCACTCCCTAGTCCCTCTGCACTCCCTTGCACTCCCTTGCACTCCCTTGCACTCTGCACTCCCTTGCACTCTGCACTCCCTAGCACTCCCTAGTCACTCTGCACTCCCTAGCACTCCCTAGTCACTCTGCACTCCCTAGCACTCCCTAGTCACTCTGCACTCCCTAGCACTCACTAGTCACTCTGCACTCCCTAGCACACCCTAGCACTCCCTAGTCACTCTGCACTCCCTAGCACTCCCTAGTCACTCTGCACTCCCTAGTCACTCTGCACTCCCTAGCACTCCCTAGTCACTCTGCACTCCCTAGCACTCGACAGTCACTCTGCACTCCCTAGCACTCTGCAGTCACTCTGCACTCCCTAGCACTCCCTAGTCACTCTGCACTCCCTAGCACTCCCTAGTCACTCTGCACTCCCTAGCACTCTGCACTCCCTAGTCACTCTGCAGTCACTCTGCACTCCCTAGCACTCCCTAGTCACTCTGCACTCCCTAGCACTCCCTAGCTCTCCCTAGCACTCTGCAGTCACTCTGCACTCCCTAGCACTCCCTAGTCACTCTGCACTCCCTAGCACTCTGCACTCCCTAGCACTCTGCAGTCACTCTGCACTCCCAAGTCACTCTGCACTCCCAAGTCACTCTGCACTCCCTAGTCACTCTGCACTCCCTAGCACTCCATAGCTCTCCCTAGTCACTCTGCACTCCCTAGCACTCCCTAGCACTCTGCAGTCACTCTGCACTCCCTAGCACTCCCTAGTCACTCTGCACTCCCTAGTCACTCTGCACTCCCCAGCACTCCCTAGCACTCCGCACTCTGCACTCCCTAGTCACTCTGCACTCCCTAGTCACTCTGCACTCCCTAGCACTCCCTAATCACTCAGCACTCTGCAGTCACTCTGCCCTCTCTAGCACTCCCTAGTCACTCTGCCCTCCCTAGCACTCTCTAGCACTCTGCAGTCACTCTGCACTCCCTAGCACTCTGCACTCCCTAGCACTCTGCAGTCACCCTGCACTCCCTAGCACTCTGCAGTCACCCTGCACTCCCTAGCACTCTGCAGTCACTCTGCACTCCCTAGCACTCCTTAGCACTCTGCAGTCAACCTGCACTCCCTAGCACTCTGCAGTCACTAGCACTCCCTAGTCACTCTGCACTCCCTAGCACTCCCTAGTCACTCTGCACTCCCTAGCACTCTGCACTCCCTAGCACTCCCTAGTCACTCTGCACTCCCTAGTCACTCTGCACTCCCTAGTCACTCTGCACTCCCTAGTCACTCTGCACTCCCTAGTCCTCCCTAGCTCTCCCTAGCACTCTGCAGTCCCTCTGCACTCCCTAGCCCAGGCACCGCTGGTCACTAAACCGGACTCCTGTCCGACACCAGGACATGTTCCCTCCGTGTCTCCAAGTTACATCTGAGCCGTTCATCCTTCAGAGGTCGAGATAATCAATACAGTTAAAATTGGTAAATATTAATGCCCATGATTTACAGCGCAAGCACCTGATTTGCGCCGGGATTAACACGTGCTTCGGTTGTTGCTGTCCTTTGCTCGATAAAACACCTCCCATTGAGAGAGGGGGTGCAGCTAGGACTCTGTGTGAGGCATAGCTTTATTTGTGCTACCGAGGACTGTTCGAGGGAGGGCGGGGGGGACATTCCTGACCTATCCTCAACATGTATTTGGAGGCGCTAATTGGAAACAGTGAAACCGTAACTGCAAGCCAAAATCCACACAGCCCAGGCACCGCTGGTCACTAAACCGGACTCCTGTCCGACGCCAGGACATGTCCCCTCCGATCTCTCGCAGGCTTCCCAGACCGGCAGCGGGTGTCCCCAAGTTACATCGGCGCATACAGCTCACAAGAACATCTGAGCTGTTTATCCTTCAGAGGTCGAGATAATCAATACCGTTAAACTGGGTAAATATTAATGCCCATGGTTTACAGCGCTTAGAAACTGACAAACTGTGATAACTGGTGCTGTTTGTATCATAGTGTGTGCATTTCGACAGAGGTTTTGAAACCAGAGTATGTGAAATCACGTGTCTAACCTCCACACCCTACTTACGGTATAAAACAGCTTCCTGTCAGTCACGCAGTTTCTACGCGCTGGGGTAGCTACTAATACTAATTTCAGGTTTTTTTATGTTTATTTCAACTGGGCCTGACTGGCAGGGGCTCGAGCCCTGAGTGTCCGTTATCTCTCACTGGATGTTCCCTCCTCCCCACATCCATCCAGACATATAAATTTGTGTCTCTTTTCTCTTCGTGCGCCATTTAAGTGTATTGTACAGTGCCGAGTTAACCGGTCTTCAGGCGCAGGTCAGGATATAGTGAAAAACAAACAATCAAAAAAGATGTCCGGTCTCCATTTGCAGTTCATGCCAGATTAAAAACAATACAGCGCCCAGACAACCGGTCTCCAGGCGCAGTTCATGCTGTAAACAAAAATAAGTGCTCACCATGCGCAGTTCATGCTCGAAAAAAATAAAATCATACCACGCCTGGAAGGCTGATGACCAGGCACAGTTCACACTAGAGTAAAAAGCAGTGATGAGTACATCTTGTTCAGTGTGTGTCAGAGGGGCGCGTCCCGAGGGGTACCAAGTCCAGTGGTGGGTGAAAGGTCCATGCTGCTGATGGTCCTGTCCCAGGGAGGGCTGTGTCCCTTTACTAATCCAGGGCTGAAGGCAGGTTTGTGAGTGCTGAGGGAAGGTGAGACCTGTGTTATCACAGGCTAATGAGGGGGGAGGAGCGACCCACCCCCTAGTCCCAATCTACTCGCCCTCAATGCCCCCGGCCCTTTGATGTCTGCACAGGACAAAGGCCCATTCAGGGCTGGGATGAGGCGCATTAAAAAAATTAAAACAGTATTGTCACACAGGAAACTCCACGGGGGCAGGGTGCCACGGCCTAGCCAGCAGACACTTTCAAATTCACAGAGGCCGGGCACAGCCGGGCATGGGCAAGAGGAGCTCGGGCGCAGCCTGGCAAGCAGTGTAAATGGGCAAGTGGCACACCAGAACTACCCGGGCACATCCAATATTGGCAAGTGAAGCACAACAGTAACACGTATTAGTATAACGTAATTATTGCACGAAATCTCTGTGAAAGAGTTAAATCTCTAAAATGAAAACACTGAAGCAGTCTCCTGAGAACTGCTACAAACACGCCCTTCCGCCCCGACATCAGTGTGACCGCATCAACGCTCAGCAAAGTGTTTTTTTCAATCCGTACTCCTCCTGAAAGGGATGTAATGTAGCGCTGGAAGGAACCGCAGCGCTACATAACACAAGCGCTCGCTAGCCTATGCAAATGCAAAGACGTCTACAGTAACGTGCGACTCTCAGCAGACTGTGGTGTTTGCCCAGCACTATCACTCTCAGCAGCTGAGAGCCCCATCTTCACTGCGGGGGTGCTGGAGGGTATCGTAGCAGCGGGGATTTGTGTTAGAGGCTGAACGCATGCAGCGAGAGACGGGCTGGGGGCTGCTTCTGAGGTTACCTCATAAATAAGTGGAAGCACACAATATGTAGGCAGACCTATTTGGTGACGCATTTCTGATTCCTACAGTTGAATCTTGCAAGCACGCTTTTATCTAACTTTCAACAACTCGGAACGGCCACACGGACAGGGGGAGGGGGGACGGATAGCGGGATACAACCATGCGGGACCAGGACAATCGAACAAATCATGAAAAACAGCCATGTAAAAAAAAAAAAAAAAGTACACGCCCACAGTGGACACGTCTTCATGACGTTGCGAAAAGCCTAAAAATCGCCGTAACGCCCACGATTCTGCTCCGGCTATGACGGACAGATCTCTGTTCCAATGGCTAGCCTCCATTTATGGAGCTAGCCAATGGAACAGAGAGGCGGTGACCAAGCCACATACTGTTCTCATTAGATTTCGCCTGCACGAAAGGCTGCTTGCGCAGCTTACGACAGGCGAAACCTAAAAATGAGACTCGTTTGGGCCTTTTAATTTTAGACTGTGATGGCAGGCAAGTTTTAAAAAAGGGTGAGAAAAAACAAATCAGTACAATGTTTTACTCTTGTCCAGATCTGTGGCCAGGAGCATATTTTTAGCGGACATGGCCCTCAACTATTAACAAACATTTAAACTGTGCACTATAGGTCTAGTCTTTCCAAAACGGTACATTTTTTGTAGGCAAAATAATACATTATTCAAGGTTTTAAAGTAGACATGCATCATTTTGCTTTATTATTTGTTTGATTGGTTTTACTACTCAAGTATTGAGGGCAGAATATTGAAAGATAATTGCCTATAAGAAAATATAGAAGTATTATTCCGAACTCCTTATCTACATACTTAGAAGATATATACATATGTATCATAATATTTCATAGGCACATGTATGTGGAGTAAGGCACTTATTTACCTGTCTATATTTTGTATTCGATTTTCTGTCCTAAATATATATGTGCCATTGATTCTCTAGTTTTGATATTCAGGGTGCACGCCATGGGATTCTATGTGAAGGAATACATGAGTTCTTCTAAGATACATACTAAAGCACACTCAATTTGATTGGATTTAAAGTAGAGGCGTATAAAGTTGTTAAGTCGGCTGACTCGCAACTTTGTATATTTTCTAAACTGTTGCAGCTTTGTGCGATGCAAAGCTTACAATGTTTTTTTTAGTTTTTTTTAAATACTTGCGTCAGTTCATCCTTTTCTCCCACACCTTTTACCTCAGGTGGTGGATGTCCAGCTTCCACACTTTTTAGCTGGAGGATGTCCTACCAGGGACATTCGGCATCCGCAAACTACCACACCTGGAAGACCCAAAGGGATAAACCTTACCTCAAGTAAAGTTAAGAAACTTGATTTGTTTAATAAAGTGAGGTTTCCTAATTCCTCCCAGGTTTTTATTAACGTACTAATTTAAAATGACTTTACTGGGAGTTTGGAGCTTATCCATCAAGGACATTAGTGGTGAACACAGCATTTTAAACATTTTAGGAATAAAGCATTGAGAAAAACTAAATAGTTCCAGGGAATTTGCCGCCACTCTGCTCTACTTCAAAGGACTCCAGGTCTCACCAACCACCGCAGCTAGGGAGGAGCCAGCTTTGCGCTGATAAGCGCGCCACGCCACCCTTGACGCGGGTTCCAAGGACTTTGCCGCCACTCTACTCCACTGCAAGCGACTCCAGGTCCCACCAACCACCGCTGCTAGGGAGGAGCCAGCTTTGCTCTGACAAGCGCGCCACGCCACCCGGGACACGCCCGTCTGCGCCGGTCAGAGGCCGGAGGAGGCTGGGCTGGGCCACCCCCATTGGCAGTTCCTACCTGCACCAGCAAGGTGAAGAAAAGAGCGAGTAAGCCTTTTATTACCTCATGCATCTCCACGGACTTGGAGACATAGACTCTGAAGCAGCAACCATCTTGCCCCGATACAGTGCTGTGTGATTGAGATGCTGTAAGGCAATTATAGCACTGTTCCACTTATGTTTTGACCGAATTGGGCCCCAAAGTAAGACTCTGGACTGCGAGGAGCCTGTTGTGTTGTGAATAGCGAGAAAAAGGCACAATTTGTTCTGGCTGGTGTTTTTCCTCCGCTTATCCCTAGTTTCAAATTGGGTTTATGAACCAAGAGATAGGTAGTGGAAAAATGGGGAAAAGGGTGGGTTCCTGTAGAAACAAAACTAGCTGTGCTCCACCACCGCCACAAACATCAATAGATAAAATGCTACAGAGGGCCAGTGGGGTGGTTAATACTGAAATTGAGCTAACGGAGCGGAGGTTGTCACTCACTCCAGATATATTCATCCAAACACTGGACCCACCTACATCAGTAGTTACGCCCCAATCACCGGAGGTCGACCAAAATAATACGCCCACCCGGGACATTCCACCAAAAAAGGTCCTGCGCAAGGGTAGACCTGGCACAACTGCCCCCAAAAATTGCAAACGTAAGTCCACCGCTGAGGCCGGCCCTTGTGGAAAAAAACTCTGTGGGGTGTCTGTGGTCAACGAGGAGAAGAGCTCAGGGCAAGATCCTGAACAGGTTACCCACCAACCTGATAGTGGAGATACTCTACCCACCATGGGCATGCAACCTGATGGTTGCTTTACACGACAAAGTGAGGGCCACACTCAGAGCTGAACTAGCCCCCCTAATCATTAGATTAGATAAACTTGAGAAAGCGATGGCAACAGTGGGTGCAGGATCTGCCAAACAACCTAATTTCACCACCAAGAAAGAAAGGGGAGGGACTGGAAGTGACTGTGATGGGGTCACTCCACCTCTAATACACACAATAGGGGTAGAATGCACCATGGAGGGTCCACTCACTACACGAGACTGAGGGGTAGAGAGAAGTAGACATGAGAAGAGAAATAGTAACCCCAGCCAGGCCCCGAGAGCAGAGCGCACTCCCCCCGCCTCAAGATGCAGTGATAGTCCTAACCTCCCAATCCTGGATACCAATTCAAGAGTAGGCAACAAGAGCATGTTGATCAAGTTGCTAGAAGTGCACTTGATGAAACCGACCTACTTCATATAAATCTCCCCCTGGCATGCTTCCCATATGTTGTCATATTGACTGGAACCCCGCCAATTGCACCCAATGCAAAAGAGATCCTTCTCGAACTTAGAAATAAATGCCTGTTTTGGCTTGCAAGATACAAACATTTCGAGCACGCCAGAGCAGGGAAAATAATCATGGCAAAAGATGGGCCCTGAGATCGCAAAGGAGAGAAGATGAGACCTGTTTAGCAGGCGTCCCCAATTCAACATGCAGGTGAATAATAGGTATGAAGGTCTTGAGGAGGTGGACTGACTGGGGGGGGTGGCATCAGGAAGGGGATAACCCCTTAGTCCTGCGGCAGGCACAAAGGTTAGCATTAGAGCTCAGTGGGTCTTGCTCGGTTGGGGGGAGTTATGCAGATGGTGCCCCGTGCTCTGGTTTACCATCGGTGACTATACAGCAAGGGAGGGCCTTGGTTGCATCACCTCTAGTAGTTCAGAGGGGCCCTAGTGGAGAACTAGGTGGGCACCTGACAATTCACTGGACCCCATGCCAGTGATCTTCTGGCTCTGTGTGCTACTGGCATTGAGGCACAGTGTAGAGCCAGAGCACAGGGTGATAGTATCCGGATCCTGTCCTGGAACCTGGCTGGACTCAAGAAAAAACTACCCTGTTCAGACTGGGGACGTTTTGTAGATAACCATGATATCTGCATATTTCAAGAGACATGGGCCAGTGAAGAATATCAGAGAGTAGGCTTCGCTTCTTTTAACATTCTGGCTACCACGAATGGTAGGGCGGTTTAATCATCTGGGTGGGTACACTCCTTGGCGTTAAAGCCAAGCAGATTCCATCTTCTACCAATAATGTCCAATGTGTTCTGTTAACACTCTCATCAAAGGTACAAATAGCTCTAATCCATGTCTACTCCAGACCTGTGAAAAACAGACCGGAATCCGGTGCCATAGATGAGCTGGGATATTTTATATTAACTTTGGACCCAGCAGTTCTGTTGATCATAGGAGGCTATTTTAATTGCCAATTCGAGCCTCTTATTGATCCATCCCTAGGTGTGCCCACTGAGGAGGACCAGCATTGGTCAATACCAAACCCACAGATTGCACCCATTAAAGCCTGGACACCACTGGTTATGCAACTTGACTCACTCACCTTGACCCTCTCATGAGGGCTTGCAATGGGAGGACCAAATCTGATAGACCGGGCCAGCTCACGTTCAATAGAGAGGGGCAGGCCTCCTTGCTTGACTACATTCTGGTCGAGACAAGAACCTGGGATAGGGTCCTCAACTTTTATGTCCACCAGAGGCAGGATAGCGACCATAATGCCCTGGTAATGACTCTGAAAGTAGGGAGTATGGGCATGTCCAACCCCCCACCACTGCTTACTAGAGAGCTTAAAGCACTAACGTTATCTAATAGGCGGAGAGTTAGATGGAGTCACATCCAGCAATCCCTGCCTAAATTAGCCAACATATGTCAGCTAGCACTACCACTGCTAACTGAAATGTGGGGGGTAGGACGAGGTGAGTCTCAAACAGGGTCACAGGACAGGCCCCTAAAAATTCATGAGCAGCTAATGGCAAAATTGTTTGATGCATTTTATCCGGTGATAAATCCAAGGGAAAATAATTGCTCCAAATGTCCCTGGTTTAACGCAAGCTGCCGCCAAGCCTAACAGGACCTTCTAAACGCAGTGAAGGCAAAAGATAGGCCAACAATCAAACAGCTTACAGCGAGGCATAAGTAGATTACCATACAGAAAAGAAAAACTGGGAAGCGGAGAAGTGGGAAGCCCTTAGGATTGTCCTGAATGATAAAGATTTGAAATAATGTTATGTTATGTTACATGAATTTATTTCGCGCATGGCTACTCAGAAGTGTCCTGGCGTGTGTCTAAAGGGGTGTCATGGTGAACTTCAGATAAAAAGATGGGTGTTCAGTTTTCTTTTAAAAACCACTGGATCCTGAATAGTGCGCAGAGCCAGCGGTAGAGCATTCCAGGCAATAGTTGCCTTCACTGAGATGGAGCCACCACCAATCCTCTGCCGCTTAAAGCGTGGGACACGGGCCAGGAATAGGGATCCAGAGCGCAAGGTAAGTCCTGGGGACAGAGGAGGGCGACCCGCCCTAGAACCTAATATAGCGCCTGAAGTTTGGGAAACCCACTTTGGGGCACTGTATGATGAGCAGAATGAAGCGGGCGTTTTTATAGACTCTCCAATGCCTTCCCAGGAGTTCCAACCGAAAGGTTCGTGTGAGATTACCATGGTCAAAGTGGAACATGCCATTATTAAATTGCAGCCCAATAAAGCACCTGGCCTAGATCAATTACCCAGGGATCTCTTCCGGACGGAACCCAAAATTTGGGCCCCTACCTGTGTGCTCTGTTCAATGCCATTCTGAAGGGTATGGATCTCCCGGACACCTGGCATGAGGCTGAGATAGTCCCTATACATAAAAAAGGTTGCCCTCTCCTACCCTCAAATTATAGGCCCATCAGTCTAATAGATACCACTCAACAACTGATGGGACAGGTCATTCTGGACCGAATACAGGGTTGGCTAGAGGAGATGGAGATACTAAGTCCATATCAGGCAGGCTTCAGGGCGACCTCAACCGTCGACCAGATATTTAGACTTCAACTACTTTACTGGAAGACGGTAAGTATAGAGGGTGGCAACCTCTATCTCATATTCGTTGACCTGAAGTCGGCCTTCGACTTAGTTCCCAGGGAAAAACTCTGGAAAGTACTACGCGACCCTAGGATTCCACCTTACTCCTTGATGTGTTAGTGAAGCTACACACAGGGAACTATGCACAAGTAAGATGTGGAAAGTATGGGGGAGACTCTGCACGCTTCCCTGTCAAAAAGGGGGTACGCAAGGGATGTGTGCTTGCCCCTACCCTATTTTGTCTTTACATCAATGGGCTTATTGAACATCTAAATAGTATTAAAGACAGCGATGCACCAAGGTTAGTCTCGGGAAGGTTCCTTTGTTGATGTTCGTAGACGACACTTAGTTGTTGTCCAAAACACCAATGGGCATACAACGCACCCTAGATGGTTTTGAGGAGTTTTGCAATTTGAGGGGCTTGGAGATCAATTTAATTAAGACCAAATTTATGACCTTCAATCCCCCCAAAACCACCTGCTTAAACCCCTCCCTGGAGGGCACACCCCTGGAAAGAGTGTGGACATTTGAGTACCTGGGTATTAGATTATCAGAACATCTTGAGTGGGAAACCCAATTGGCCAAGGCAAGTCTCAAGCTAACACATACGGTGGGGGGATTGAACCTCCACGTTCAAGCCAGTTGCCCCTGTTATTGAAATATATAAAGTCCAAGCCAGGGGGGCCACCCTATATGGGGCTGAACTATTGGTGCACTGTAGGCCCTCCAACCTCATGAAAAAGGAGCACAACTTTGAGGCAATTATTGGTCCTTCCTCGTAGCACCCCCTTAGTCCCCCTCCGCATGGACTTGGGCTTGCAACCCATTGATGAAGAGATTGCCCTTAGGTCTATTACATTCTGGCGTAGGGTATGGACGACACCGGAGTTGTCCTGCTACAGGGCTAAGCTCAGGGAGGTCCTAACTCTTTTAACCAACAAGAAAATATTGTGGCTTACCCACATAAGGGATTTATGCGCTAGGTTAGGTAGGCAGGACCTCTGGAAAATGCCCGAGTTAGCGTGCCCACTAATATCCAGGTTAGATCTTGTGCGGCATTATAGGCATCACAACCTATTAACCCACTAGGAAAGGCCCACCGGTGGTCGACTGACAGTAGAGTTCCTCCAAGTAAAGGCTGAATACAGAAGAGAACCCTGCCTGGATGTGATTTACCCCCCTTGGCTAGGAAGCTGTACATGCAACATAGATTAGAGACCCTCCCACTAATGAGCTTTTCCAGCAAATGGGCCACAGAAAATAAGGAAGAATGCCCGGCGTGTAAATATAGGGTAGAGTCTGAAACTCATGTGCTCTTTGTCTGCCCTGCATACCATTTACCCACAAACAATGGCTAGCCCCAATATGCAGAAACCTAGGGTTCAGGCAATGTCAAGAGGCCTATAGGATACTAAAATATGACATCCATCTCCCAATTGTTTTTGCTGTTTTGCGCTTTCTAAATGGTATGTGGCACAGGCGCAGGGGCTTTCTTAAGTTACTCTGCTGAGAGTTTTATGTATGCTATTTTAACAAAGCACTGTTGGTCCAGCTTACTGGAAACTTTGCACTAGCTCACGGCTCCACCCTCTGCTTTATCTTAATAATTATTAGCTTCAAATGAATTTTATAATTGTTTTCATCTGATTTTATGATAATGGTTCTCCATTTTTTTTAAACTGTAATGAATGTAGATATATGATTGTACAGTTTATTGCTACTTATTTTTTCTTTGTTGACTGATGATTGTAATGATGCACCTTTATGGTCCTAGTCGGCCGAAATAAAGTTATTGACTGACTGACTGAAATAGATTTTAAATGTCATTTTGCTGGGGAAGTTGGGAAGGACCCACAATGTTGTGACAAAAGAAGCATGGTTCGATGACATTTGATTAAAAGCACCAGTCAAACTGCGTGGACTAAAAGCAGGCTGTGAAATTGGCATACTCCCCTTATAGTGCAAGTGTTGTAAACGAATCTAGGACCCTAGTGTAATTTTCCTGATTCAAGCCGTTATATAGGTATACTTTATCATGTCCTTATATAGGCATAGAAATCACTACCATATTTGGCCTAAGCCTTGCAGTTCAAATACGGCATGGCTACTTCCACTAAGTTCCGAGAATCAACAACGATTTCTTGGAAAAACCTGCCTTCAGCAGCTTGGGACTTCCCCCTGCTTGAATATTAAGTTCTCCAAGAACTCCTGCCATTTTCCAAGAATTTAGCCTTTGAGTGACGTTATTAAATCCAAACATGCGTCAAACTCTGCACCTTCAAAGTATAACTATGCCTAGGTTTGCCCAGATAAACACACAGTGGTTTGGAGCAGATAGACTATCTACTTGCCCGACGCCCTGCAGCAGCAAGTGCCGAAGGAAGCCGACCGCCCAGCTGACGCACTGTCAGAGACGCTGTCTTTTCTCTTGCCGAGAAATCCAGCTCCAGTGTTTCCGGCTTACCCTTGCGGGAAGCGGGTATCTGGGAAATCGAGTCCTGAGAGAGAGATACAAGACCTCCTTCATTCTAAAACCAAGGTACGGAGCTGATTAGACCTCCTAGAGAATTCTTGGAATAGATTCTTGGCAGAGAACTACTAAACTTATGCTACTCCTCACTTACTCCTTCTCTAGTACTAGACTTAGGTTAGGTACACCGGAGTAGGCGTATTTTAGAAGCACCAGTTGAGTACTTTTAGTCATCATTTATTACTGTATGAATTTTATACATTTTATGCACTTTATGGCTTAGAAACCATATCATGCTTTTACAGTACTACTTTATGATACCGTTCGTATTATATGCAGTGTACTTTATAACCAGTATTACGATTGTAGCAGTTCATTTCCAATGCTTGAGAAAGAAGACTGTTCAATAAATACTTTTATTGAAAACACCCGTCTCTCTATTTCTCTGCATCTCTGGTGAAACGAAGCATGCACGATTGACTGAGTAAAATAGCTATCTATTCTTTCCGCGACTCTAGAGATTGATTTCTTATTCTTGGGAAACAAAGTTGTCATGTTTATGCGGTTGTCAGAAACGAATCCCTTCTTGTTTATTCGAGAACGTTTCTAGTGACCTCTGAGCTAGCTGGCACTCACTATTAAGTTTAATATATTCGGTAGAGACCTAGTCGACTTCAGTCCTACGTCTAAACTACAGAATATATTATTCCAATGCGCAGAGCCTATTGGGAATATAGGAACTACACTACATGGCGTCCAACGTTTGGTAAGGCAATAATTTGGCGCTAGATACTAGAGTAACTCAGTCGTGCTTTTCACACAGACCCTTTTTTCCCGTAAAATACTCCAATAGACGTCTGGAGTGGGTAAAAGGATAATATCCGCCAGAACTGAGTAGAACAAAAATCCTATGTATTAGTTTTTGGTTTGTTCAACGTTGAAGGATACAGTGTTCCAAAATATTGTGCACCTAATCTTTGTTTCCTTGAAACTTGTTCTGCAAACTTTCATTAAACAATGTCGAATAACGGCAACAACAACGCAACCGGTGGAGCTGCATTAGATGCGAATCAACCGGGTTTTGACGTTACAGGGTTTAATGAAGAAGACGATGATGCTGTAATCATCCTGGCAAATATAAGGAACACCATAACTATAAAACTTATAGAAAATGGGGTATCATTGAGAGGTGGTAAAGTTATATTTGTTATAGAGGCACATGAATATCGGCAGACAGAGGTATTCTATTCATGGATACTTTTCCACAAGCAAATCCAGTAACACAGGAGTTCCACTACTACAAAGCAGAGGAATCTCCAGCGGAATACGTTCCTTTCGAGGACATTGAAATTCCTCTAACTTACCAAGAGCATCAGCTCTGGTTTAAAGGCGTCCTACAACATCAAAATCACATTACCAGGCTCGGTCCACTAGGTGGACCAGGAGCTACATGGCCGGTACTAGCCAGCTATACACCACATCCTGACATTAACAGAATGACAGGTCCAGAACTGTTAGCTCAGCTGAAACAGTTAATTAAAATACACAGACAATTGGTTCAATATGTCATGCGGACCATAACAGTCCAACCTGCTATAAGGATTCCACAGCACACCCCTCACCAGGGGAACACAAACAAAATTACACCACAGACTATACAGTCAGTCATTGGAAATTATCCGCAAAGAGGGAACAAATTCCGTTCTGGTTAGCTCAAAAAATCACTCAGATAGAGGCAGTATTTCCTGATAGTACACCTCATGAGAAACAAACACAGAATTCTGACAATCTGTTTACCAATGGGGATAGCACCACATGTGGAGGACTGTGACACTTGGGGTACAGTCTTTGCTTCAATCTACACAAAAACACATGGTGTACCGTCCATGGTGGTAATACCAGACGTTCTGAGACATATTCAAAATGAATACGGTCCAGAACCGGCCTTAAATCTAGGTATGAAATTACTGAAAGATTTCAAACCGTTCTCAGCTATATTATTAGCTAACGTTAAAGGTGAAGCAGCATCCGTGGCAATCCGCCAAAAGTTAAAAGAAACAGATGTAACAGATCAACCATATCAGCTTGCTAGAATTATTGAAAAATCTTATGAAGAATTAGGAAGAGATAGTTTGGGTGGGAAACCAGTAAAACCTGAATTAACAGAAATTCCTGAAATGGTATTTATTAAAAATAATCTCACTACTCCTAAAAAGAAGTGGGAAAATACTAAACAGACGCTTCCTAGAGAGAAAAGTTCTCAGTCCAGAGGAAGATCTCCCCAAAGGGGAGGTAGGTCTCCCCAACGGGAGCCCTCTGAAAAAAGGTATAACCTTAGGAATAGGGATAATTTGAAAAAACCTGACATATCAAAATAATGATATACGTCCCTCTCGATCTTTTCAGACTTCCTCGCAGAAATCGGAAATAAGAGGACGGTCAGAACACAAGGAAGAACGCGTCCAGTCCAAAGACAAAGAACCTGTTCACCAAAGTAAAAAAGCTCAATTTCCCAAAAAGAAGGTAGCAAGCGTAAAAATCAGACATTCCGAGGATCTTGAGGACACAACTCAAGAACGGGGAGTGGGCTCAAACAATGCTAGACAGCGAAGCAGAAATCACCATAGTTTGCAGGATCCTGAAGGATCATCTGGAGACAGTGGATTTGAATTAAAGCATTCAGGTTGAAACTGCCGACACCAGGGTTACTGTACCCCACAAGTTATATGAAGTAACACTCCGGATGGAGGGGGACATAACTAGAAAAATAAGAGCACTCTTTTGGAAAAAGCTCTCTAAGGGCTATGACATTCTTCTAGCTGAACAAGACTGGCCACCTGAATTTGTCAGGGAGTGCCGACATGGCGAAGAGATAATTATGCCAGCCTTCTCAAATCAAATCCCAATTAATAAAAAATACACTCATTCCAGAAAATGGGCAGTAGCTCAGGCTCCAGCATTATATAAAAATCATGTCGGATGGGATGAGGATTCTCCTCACCATAAAATCCAGTTAAAAAATCAACCTGCTGCACAAAGGCAGTACCTAGTTAAGCAAGAAGCTAAAAAACAAGTCCAGGAGATTTTAAATCAACTTTAATATCAAGGGGTGATTGAAACATGCACCTCGTCAATGAACAATCCTTTGTTTCCTGTCTCCAAACCAGGCAATTCATATCGTCTGGTATTGGATTACAGACACTTAAGCTCTTGTTGCAAAACTTTTACAGTGCAAAATTCACACAGTGCAGCACTGATGAATAACATCGTGCACAAAAAATATAAAACCACATTAGGTATTTCAAATGGATTTTTCTGTCAAAACATTGCACCCGAAAGCAGGCATCTGACCGCTTTCTCAATTATGGGGACACAGCGACAATTTTGCTGTCTCCCCCAAGGATTCAAGAATAGTCCAGGGTTATTTTCAGCCAGGGAACATAGTTACTACAAACGTATGATGATGAGGCATTATCTTATGTCGATGACATCTATCTTACAGATGACGACTTGGACAGGCACTTGAAAAGAGTGAATACCATAATACTTGGGTTCGAATCTGAAGGGTATAAATTCAATTTTAAGAAATCACGAATTGCCCACCTCAACGTCCTATTTGTAGGATACGAGTTATCAAGTGAAGGCAAGACCCTGGCAGCAAACTTTCTAGAGAAATGTACACAGAAAGGGTTAAACCTCTCTACAAACTAATCAAACCTGATTTCAAACCAACTAATTGGACTCAAGCACACACAGAAATTCTGTGTTCAGTCCAAACAGACATGTTAGCAAAAACACAGTTACAGACACGCGACAACGTTCGCAATCTTGTGATCTGAATCATCCCAGGGAGATGCGGATTCACGTACCTGACCTTTAATGAGGGAGAAACGGTACCAATAGCATACAAATCACACTTGTACACACAAGCTGAAATGAAGTTCACTTCTACTGAGAAAATTCTGACAGCGGTTCAAACTGCAGTAGCAAAAGAGAGAGCTCTGGCACAGGGTAAACGCATAATGATCGTTACACCTGTACCTGCTGTAGAGGCAGTAACGAAAGCAAGCATCCCAAATGCTAAAGCTTTACATCCGAGATGGATACAATGGGTTAACTCTCTTGCTGCAACAGACGTTGAATACGTTTTTGACCTCAGCTTCAAAACACAAGAATTTCTCCAATACGAACAAGAATGTCCTCTGCCGACCGAAATTCTGCCTCTTGAACATTACGGATGTATAATATATACAGACGGATCAGCACTGCCCGTAATTGGGGGTAAACAAGCTTATAGTGCTGCGTGCGCGATTGTTAAAGCCCGCTGGCGCGAAGGCAAATTCAGACCTATGGTCACAAAAACTCAATCACTCAGAGACTGTACAGCTCAGTGAGCTGAACTACAGGCTTTCAAGATGGCGCTTGAAAATACCGATCGCGAATTCCCCACACTAATAGTGTGCGATTCATATTACTGCGTCCAATCTTACAATGAGTATCTGCAGCACTGGGTTCAAAACGGTTTCAAAGACGCAAAGGGCGGCACAATTAAGCATAAAATGCTTTGGGAACAAGTAGTTCTTTTACAGAAAGTACTACAAAAGACTCACGTGATCCATACACTGAGTCATCAGCGTGATGGCGTTCACGTTGCAGGGAATTCATTGGCTGATGAAGCCGCGAAGGCAGCTGTGCAAACGACTTCCTTAACTGCAATCACTTGGTCAAAAACAAAAATAGACAGCGAAATAATGCAAGCTGTCACTGCTTCAGTCAAAGACAATGGTAAGACACTCCCGAAAGGCTTTCCAGTAAAGTACTCATATATAACTGATGCAAATAATGTTCCTTTTGCTCGAATCCTTGGAGTGGGGGACAGAGCAATCCCAAACATGGAACACAGGTTAGGACTAATCTTAGCAGCACATGAAGGGCTCGCCTCTGCACACGCAGGAGTTTCTGCCACAGTATCTTTATTAAAACAGAGATATTAGTGGCCACGCATGAGGAAACAAACTAGAAACTATGTTCTAGAATTTGAAATCTGCCAAGAAATGAAAGTTTCTACAGTGAAACGTCCTGCACAGTCGCCCCTTCTGATTTCAGATAAACCTCTAGCGTGTGTTTACCTGGACCACTGTGGTCCCTTAACAAGGGACAGTAACTATAAATATATCCTGGTCGCAGTGGATTCCTGCACAAGATTTATTTGGTTATGGCCCCAGTGCTCTGCTGACGCCAGAACTGTTATAAAGGATTTGCGAGTCTTTATCGGCACATACGCAATCGGCACGCTACATTCTGACCAGGGTCCTGCGTTTAGCTCTCGAGCTTACAAGGAGGCTATGGTCCGCTTGGGCGTTGCATTGGGGTATTCTAGTCCCTTCCACCCTGAGGGTAATGCAGTAGTGGAAAGAAAAAACCGTGACATAAAGCAATCCATAACAGCTAAGCTATTAGGTTCGGGTGATGGGTGGGTCAAACATTTAATAGGTGTCCAACTTAGTCTTAACAATCTGCCAAGAAATTCTCTGGGGGAATCACTCCTTATGAATTACTGTTTGGTACTAGAATGATAATCGAAGACCTTGATTGTCAAACTTCAGTGGTGGAACAAAACCCCTTTGATGTGAAAGATCGTTTGGCTGTTTTACAGGATTTAAATGAAACAAGAAGAAGTCTGAGTAACACGATACAAAAGCCAACAGCCACTGAAAAAAACCCACCTGTCCCAGCAAGACCTGTCTGGATTCCAAAGATTTGGGATCTAGTCAGGGAAAAGATGGCAGTGAAGAAGGAATTTGGGCCTTCTTACAGAAAAGCAGTACCTGTCTAAGCAATCCAAGGAACAAGATCAGTAGTACTACCGCCCCTTGCTGGTAAAAAGGAGAACCGAGTCGTGTCCATCGACCTGGTCAAACCACAACATGTGGCCAATAATAAGTAGTAGGCCTAGTGGACTCCCAAGATGTAGCAGTAGACCAAATCTTGCTACTATCCAAGAGGTTCAAACTGAAAGACTTATCACCTTTGATAAACCTGCAGTAAGAAAAGAAGGACTATGCAACAAAGCCATGGAACTCGTGCCTCTTGAGACCCAAATAACAGTTCGTCAAGGAACACCTGTCTACAATGATGTAACCTCTGACTATACCAATATGACAAAGGAAGAAGCAACTCCAAAGATTAATAACAATCCTGATGCAATTCCAACAATTGACAGAACTGCCTCTGGCTATTTCATCAACTTTGATACATTTTCTGAGGAACCCAGTGAACCCGAAGAAACACCAGCAAATAAAACTCTCAAAGAAAAAACAACAGAACTCTTTCATCAACTTGAAAAAATATATCTGGTTTCACCATGGATTGCATTTTGGATTAGTTTAGGTGTATTTTTTCTCCTGCTTTGGCTGATATTAGTTTTAAGCTTGGGACAAATGATAGATGGAAAATACAGTACAATGGACACAGCAAGTCAGAAAATCAACTTGGTCCTAAAACTTCACAAATTATACCATCGTGAAAAAAGAGACCTGTCGTCAGTGAACATCACAGCCGTTCCTATACCTGGTGATATAGCACTGATATGACAGATAGAACTGATGATGACATCTATGGCCCGGTGGAGCTGTTGAAGATTCCACACCAGTTCAAGGTTTCATTAAGTGACTTTGTATCACCCAGCACATTTTCTGATGATTGGGACTTTGAGACTATTAATAATATGATGTCAGATTTAGAAATGTCTGCAAATTATCAGATTATGAACAAATCTATTGTTTTAATCATTATGGTCACCTCTATTTGCACAAATCTGCAAGTCCTAGGAATGTTTTTTCATATAATCAAATGGGAGCATTGTCCCACGCCACCAAAAGGCAGCTCAAAAACATTTCATGAAAAGTTTTCGTTTTTCTCCGGGTTTAAGGTAACAAATCCGGAAACGTTTTATTTCAAAAATGTAAATAAGACCGGAATGAAAACAATGTTGACCAATACTAAACAAATTTATTCTGCAAACTTTTATGCTCAGCTGTCTACATTAGGTTTCGACTTTTGGAAAGACAACATTGAGACAAAAACTGTCTGGGGCATGAAAGACTGGCAGGTACAAGGTTTAGAGGCCTTGTTCAGAGCCTGCGTTATACCAGAAAAAAGAATGTTTTTAAACGACACTGTTCAACAGACTTCTTGTCTTGGCCTGGCTAAGATAAAAGATTTAAATAAACCGTCTTTACCTAAACCCGCTTCTGAGAGTAATGACGCCACAGAAAAGGAGGTAGACGTACCATATATTTTAACACAAAACAGAACTAATCCTGATTGGAAAAAATGACTAATCTGGCCCACAGACACCAATAACTGTCATTATAGATTCCTGAACAAAACACAGGGGTTAAAACTGAACAGGCCAGATCCAAGATACTCCCAGAGACAACATCCAGGGATAGTAACAACATACAGTGTAGGAAAACTATGCCTTGAGTAGTTAAAGACCTCCACACTTCCGGAAATCAAACAACACTTATCTTTACTTAAAGAAAGCAATGATTTGTGAGATTTCTTAATGGGGCCTCGCAAACCGCGGCAAAAACGTTTCATATACGCCGGTATATAGGCTGCGTACAACGAAGCTTGGAAAATAACGCAAATGGAAACTGCAGAAAGAATACGAGAAATTGATCGTATTAATTTAGAGAAAGCTCTCTCTGTAGTGGACAATGGGTTAACCACTCTGTCCTCCAGGATATATTCTTTGGACAGCATTGTATCATCTGCAATTGACATAATGGAACAGGACTTGCTAATGTTGCAACATGGCCAGTCTCAATTACGTTCTATAATGCAGTTAGGCTGGACGTTGCAAAACCTTCGTTCAGGCCACGTGCCATGGCGTCTAATCAACACAACGTCATTGTTTGCTGTATTTAACCTTACAGATAAACAAATCTCTTTGGCACAAAGAGGAGCAGACTATACTATACGGTGCTGAGCATTGAAAAACTGGAAATATTACCATTGACAATTTCTGAGAAGCCTGTCATTGAATGGATAATTCATGGAACCATCATGATACCAGTGACGATTTTCCAATTTCAGTATTGTCTGCAGCATATGCCAGCGGGCCTGTATGAAAGGTTGGGTAAAGAATACATTAAGTCAACATGGACTTTACCTTACACACACAAATGTTGGAACAGGGAAAAGAGGTATTCCTTAGTGGTAAAAATTGTAAGAACTCACTAAGTGGTACACTTTTGTGCAAAGGTATTGATTTACACGGAGTCTGCGACGGTTCTGCAAATAACCTCTCTTGCCACCTGCACGGTACTCCCTCCACAGTGATAGAACCCATTTTCAGGCAGCTATCCAATGGCAGTTACATTATGTTGAATGATCACAGCTGCTGTGGCATGATGCCATTTTATTTTACTTAAGAGCCATTGTCATAGATGTAAATTCATGACTCATTCAGTTTGCATAGTTAGATACCATACTATATGCTTAAAATGTCATCACTTCCTTAAAATGCGTACTATAGAAATACTCAATATTTTTCTCATGTACAGCCATTTCAAGTGCATTTTTATGTATTTTGGGGTGGGATTGTAAACACTAGCTTTAGATATGTTCAGTGCTTATTAGGTTAGCTTTATTGAATTTAAGATCGTGGAGTGAGTGTTGTAAACGAATCTAGGACCCTTGTGTAATTTTCCTGATTCATGCCCTTATATAGATATACTTTATCGAATCTATCACAAAATATCGACTACAAAAATATCTACCAACAAAAATATCGATTACATTAATATCGAGAGCCTATCTCTAACAAGGGAAGTACAAAAATATCGGAAAAAAAATATTGATGTCAAAAATATCGTTTTTTTTAAAATATTGTTTTTATTGTAATAAAAAAAATTGATTAACAAAATAATACTTATAAATGTAATAAACATAGTTAAAAAATATTATAATATTTAAAATTAATAAATAATGTAATGAAAACTATTAATAAAGATATAATACATAATATATACTTCATTAATAATACCTCTAATAAATTATTTTATAACTTATAAATAAATGAAAATATAATAACAAATACATTTATATACATCAAATAATAATATAAATAACAATTAATAAAAATGTAAAACAAATAAAAAAAATTAAATACATTTTGGATAGCGTACGGGTAAAAATTACTATTCCCACTCCAGAGAGTGCAACAGTAGGTAAAGTGTTGGATAGCGTAGGGCTAACAATTACTATTCCCACTCCAGAGAGTGCAACAGTAGGGAAAGTGTTGGATAGCGTAGGGGTAACAATTACTATTCCAACTCCAGAGAGTGCAACAGTACAGAAAGTGTTGGATAGCGTAGGGGTAAAAATTACTATTTCCACTCCAGAGAGTCCAACCATAGGGTAAGTGTTGGATAGCGTAGGGGTAACAATTACTATTCCAACTCCAGAGAGTGCAACAGTAGGGAAAGTGTTGGATAGCGTAGGGGTAACAATTACTATTCCAACTCCAGAGAGTGCAACAGTAGGGAAAGTGTTGGATAGCGTATGGGTAACAATTACTATTCCAACTCCAAAGAGGGCAACAGTAGGGAAAGTGTTGGATAACGTAGGGGTAAAAATAACACTTATAAATAAATGTATTTTTTTAAATAATAAAAAACTTAACTATAAACCATTCACAAATACCAATACATAATTATTAAAAACATGATTAGCAAAATATATTTAACTAAATAAATTAATAAAAAATACCATTTAATAATATTTAATTACCAATTAATAATTAATTACCAATTATCTAATTAACAAAACAATTAATTAAAAAACATTTTTACTTAATTACATTTAAATTACTTCCCACCCAATTCCCCTATAAACCCACAACCTGCTACAGAACATAATTATCAATTAATTAAAATAAATTACCAATTAATTAAAAATAATTATCAATTAGTTAAAATTAATTTATAATTCCTACTAATTAATAATTAATTTAACATAATTTAATTACTTCCCACCCTATTCCCCCTATAAACCCACAACGGATTATAATTATCAATTAATTAAAGTTAATTACCAATTAATTAAAATTAATTTATAATTCCTACTAATTAATAATTAATTTAACATAACTAAATTACTTTCCACCCTATTCCCCTACAAACCCACAACATGCTACAGTACTAAAATACAAAATTACATAAAAATAAATTAAAAACATAATAAATACATAATAATATACACAAAAATAATTTAAAAATTGATATTAGTAACATTGAAATTATTAACATCGATGTTTAAAACTTCGATATTACTAATATTGATATTAAATCTCTCGATATTACTTACATTCTATATTATGTCCCTTCGATGTTTAAACTTGGAATTTATTGTATATCGATATTTAAATATCGATATTTTGTCTGCATACCACTTTATCATGTCCTTATATAGGCAGAGAAATCACTACCATATTTGGCCTAAGCCTTGCAGCCCAAATACGGCATGGCTAGTTCCACTAAGTTCCGAGAATAAACAACGATATCTTGGAAAAACCTGCCTTCAGCAGCTAGGGACTTCCTCCTGCTTGAATATTAAGTTCTCCAAGAACTCCTGGCATTTTCCAAGAATTTAGCCTTTGAGTGACGTTATTAAGTCCAAACATGCGTCAAACTCGGCACCTTCCCTTCAAAGTATAAATATGCCTAGGTTTGCCCAGACAAACAGACGGTGGTTTGGAGCAGATCGACTATCTACTTGCCCGACGCCCTGCAGCAGCAAGTGCCGAAGGAAGCCGACCCTCCAGCTGACGCACTGAGAGAGAGGCTGTCTTTTCTCTTGCCGAGAAATCCAGCTCCAGTGTTTCCGGCTTACCATTGCGGGTATCTGGGAAATGGAGTCCTGAGAGAGATACAAGACCTCCTTCATTCTAAAACCAAGGTACGGAGCTGATTAGACCTCTTAGAGAATTCTTGGAATAGATTCCTGGCAGAGAACTACTAAACTTAGGCTACTCCTCACTTACTCCTTCCCTAGTACTAGACTTAGGTTAGGTAAACCGGGGTAGGCGTATTTTAGAAGCACCAGTTGAGTACTTTTAGTCATTATTTATTACTGTATGTATTTTATACATTTTATGCACTTTATGGCTTAGAAACCATATCATGCTTTTACAGTACTACTTTCTAATACTGTTTGTATTATATGCAGTGTACTTTATAACCAGTATTAAGATTGTAGCAGTTCATTTCCAATGCTTGAGAAAGAAGACTGTTCAATGAATACATTTATTGAAAACGCCTGTCTCTCTATTTCTCTGCATCTCTGGTGAAACGAAGCATGCACAATTGACTGAGTAAAATAGCTATCTATTGTTTCCGCGACTCTAGAGATTGATTTCTTATTCTTGGGAAGCAAAGTTGTCATGTTTATGCGGTTGTCAGAAACTAATCCCTTCTTGTTTATTCGAGAAAGTTTCTAGTGACCTTAAGTTTAATATATTCGGTAGAGACCTAGTCGACTTCAGTCCTACATCTAAACTACAGTATATATTATTCCAATGCGCAGAGCCTATTCGGAATATAGGAACTACACTACACAAGCAGGTTGAGCAAAAGGTGCTGTGCAAAAGTAGATAATCAAACATCGACTAGAAAGATAGGTAGGTAGGCACGTAAAACGATTGTTGATTTTGTGTGCGTGGGATGGGTCCATTTGAGACCTTTGGCCTGCCTGGGGACACTACTTCCATCTTCCAGGTAGAGGAGTCATAGATGGACAGACAGAAGCACTGCTTCTAAGGCTCTTGAGTGGTGGTTTCACGATTTGCATCTAGGATTCTGCTCAGTGATAAATAAGCTCTCTCTGTGGTGCTTGTTGCATGGTACCTCCCATTTGGAAGCATTTGTCTTCCACTTCTGGAGCTATCAACATTCTCCTCTTGTTCACACCCAGTAAACTTCTTGCATGCAATCATCAAGTTGTCACCTTCTAAGTGGCAAACATTGCTTGGTAAGCATGCACCTTTATGAGTGTGAATGTAGAAAGGAGGCAAGTTTGCCATGTGTACTAGACATTGAAAATATTTACTTGCAGAGGGAGTGTTTGGCATTACTAAAGGTGCTGATAAGTCCAGCTTCATATTATGAAACAGTTAAGAGACTGCCTTATTTAAATATACACTCGAAAGATAAAATCATCTCCTGAACATACATCACTTTTGCACAAACACCATTAAATGCGGCAAGGCTGAGGCAGTGGCACTGAGACGGGACGATGTCTGGGGATTACAGAGGCTCCCTATAAAAGCCCTGTGGGAGGGGCTTCTGCATGAGCTCCAGACATACAAAGATTCCCATATAATCTAACTGATCAGCCTTCTAACTCTACGCAATGACTCCTCTGAATATGGGGTCTTTGACTTAGCTGTTTACTTCCTTTCACCCGGCCATGGACCCTGGTGACCTTTTAGGAAATAGGGGACTAGGGGGGGGTTGTGGTGGCCTACTTCCATATTTAAACGCATCTGAGCTCCATACTGTCGGGCCAAAGGAAGAAACAAACTAACCACTAGTGTTTTTTCAATATATAAACATAGTGAGGAGGCAGTACTTAAATGATCATAACTGATTTGCTGTCCCATGCATATGTAACGTGCATTCCCCTCCGTTTTGATCTGACGGTTTATTGTGTTACTCTTTTTTTTTATTGCTATGCAATAATGAACATACTGCTCTTTGCCAAACACTGCCAATACCAAGCTGTAATCAGTATATGAATGCTTCCGGATGGTTATCCTCTTGTGACCTATATACTGAATTGAAAACTAATAAACAGTAAAAAAAAAAAAAAAAATGAGCGTGTAGTAACAAATAAGGGGTGCCATTGTGAAGCAATTTGTAAAAAGCAACACAATATGGATCAAGTAACAATGGTTAGACTTAATCGTTACTTTAAAATCCACTGTGCAAGGTGCATGTGCGCTAAGATCCTTTCTTTTCATTAAAAAAATATGTGCAAAATTGTGCATTGAAATCACATTGGCCTGCTGGACTTGGAAAAACACAATAAACTATAAATTCAACTTAAAATCTCCAATCACCTTAATCCACGTGTATCTAGGTCTCATTTTGCCCTTGCTCCATTTTACTTTCTCTCGGAACTCTTGCCTGGTACCCCTTTCTGTCTGTTACTGCATATGTCTATCTTCCCCTTCATATCTCTCCTGGTGTCTCATGCTTTCAGCCTCAGATGCTCTGATTGTGGTTTGCACATTAAATGGTTCAAGGAGATGAATTTTCAGTGTGTTGACTCTGGCAGGGTTATCTAGATATTAAACCATTTGGTAAAGACAGATAGTCCTTTATAGAAGTCCTTTGTGAGATGGCAGTCCATATTGGATCATTTCAGATTCACACTACTGCTAGTTAGAGTATTTGCACCACTCTTTCAGTAGGGCAATTTACATAACAAACTATCGGAAATCTTGAGGTTTGCTCTGTGGACATTGCTTCTGAAAGGGTGGTAGGTTCAGGAAGTGAGAACCACTTATAAATTAGGAATAGGAAAGGTCGGACACCTGCTAGATTAAGATCAAAATGTCTCAATGTCCTACACAGTTCTGTAATGTTTTCATACAACACATTCGAATTTGTCATACCATAGGTGAGAGGTGAGAAGGAATGTCAGCTAATGTTAATTGAATTCTTGATCTTTATGCTGGAGAGGATGTAGCTTAATGGCTAGAGCGGCCGACTTTGGAACTAGGGAACCAGGTTCAAGTCTGGCAGATGGCTTAAAGATCCTGTGATTCTGGTCAAATCACCTACTTTCCCTGTGTCTAAAAATGTATGTGTCCATCTGTAATGCAACTGGTGCTCATGTAAAGCGCTCTGATACCTTGATGTCGAGTTTGCGCTATATACAACTGCAATAAAGAAAGCTTTAACTGCAAAGTAGTGTTGGGTTCACTTTCTACTTCAGTTACTCACACACAACACTGTGGCATCCCGCAGATGTCAATCATATCCCCTCTATTGTTCAACTTCTACCTAAGCCCCTTGCAAAGCCTACTTAAATAATTTAACCTCACTTGTTACAACTATGCAGATGACACCGAAATCTTTTCACAAATGGATGGCCTAGAATACCTCTACAATTTAAAACCTAATGACTGCATTTGAGCCATAAACACATGGATGAAGAATACCCATCTAAAGCTGAATACCTCAAAGAACGAGATTATGACCTGCAGACAATTGCAAAAATGCAAAGAAAACAAGGCACCTCCAACACCATCAAGAGAATTCAGAAACCTTGCGGTAACCATGGATTTCAACCTATACTTGATACCACAACTTAAGAACGTCTCATAGAGTGCCTTCTACACAATGAAAGTACTACATCACATCTTCCCATACCTTGGATACCAACAGAAACTGCAAGCCATTCTCCCACTCCTCTCCAAGCTTGACTGTCAACAGTCTATACCTTGACACATCATACACAAAATACAGTTCATCCAAAAGGCTGCCACAAGATTTTTTCTCCGCCTTCACCCAAGAGAACACATGAGTCCAGTCCTGAAATCACTCCACTGGCTACCCATAACTGAAAGAGCTTTGTTCAAGGCACTTTGCATTGTCCACATAACTGCGTTTCAGGCTTGCAACACTTATCATACCATCTTACTATAGGAAATCGTTAGGAGGCACTGCTTTCTCAGTACACGCCTCCAAAACTGTGAGCTCACTACCAGCCAGCATTCAAAGCATCCAAGTACATATACATTTCAGAAGACAGTTAAAAACCTGACTATTTCCGAGACAACTACACCACTCGACATCTCGGCAACGGAACCCAGAAAGGCAGTCGCACCCTCAAACTCAATCTTCAGCTTACAATCCACAGATCGGAAGCAGCCCAACCAGAGAACTACTTTCGATTGGTAGGTATCAGCAATCACCAAATGAACAGGCATGGAATAAATCTGTCACACACTGCTGATTAATCAGAGGTCTTTAATCTAGTCCACCACTGCAGGTCCCAAAAATGTTTACACACTGGGCTGCTTCTTTACATCTCACAATGACACTCTGATATGGGATGATAGTAACAATGGCCTTCTCAGAAGGTAGATCGATATCTCTGTCTTTCTGTCTCTTTTTCTTTTTGTTTCTTTTTGTTTCTCTCTTTTTCTCATCCCCCGTGCAGTAACCAGCAAGGCAGTCTATAATCATAAGAAAATACCATAAAGGGACCTGCAAAGCTGTTTAAAGCGAATACAGTACTGAAAAACCATTAGATGCGCTCCTTTCTCCCTCTCACCATATCATCCAACTCACTGCTACGCGCTGCGTCCTATAACAGATAACCGCACCTTTTCATGCACATGTAAACTTATCCAATAAAGGTTCACAAAACAAAGGCAACACTTTTCAAACCACACACCCTATATGGTGTAGTTTGCTGCCTGTGTAGGTAAGCGCTTCAGTGCCCCACATAGGGATAGTAAGCGCAATGCAAATGCTGCAATACAGTACAAAAAGTTAGCATTTGGTCTTCATCAAGATTTGTTTTGATCCTAATAAATCTTTGTTTCCATCACGCATGAGAATTATAAAACAAAATGTGCTCCATTTGTGTTTTCATAACTACTGATCTATTTTTAAATATTTGTACAGTTTATTTACATGTATTTAAATGTTGCTGTTTATTCCCTGTGCCCAGGCGAGATTGTCACATAGTTCACTTTACAAAAGTTTCTTACTTTGCAGTCAAAGAAAAGTAAATAACATCTCCATGTTATTAAAATATGGACCACTTTTTCAGAAGACATAACCTGAGATTGTATCTCTTTTTTTGAACAGACCGCAAATGTGACAAGATAAAAACAAAATTTAAGGCATTTTTATTGATCATTCACCTTCTAAACTCCATCATGATAATTTTGGGGAGGCTGCTGCACTTTGATTAGATTGTGTGTATTCAAATGTGAATGCAGTTTGTTTAGATACACCGAGCCTTCAGTAAATGCAGTGCCAGCAGCCTAGGTCATAGATGGAGGCCAAAGATTGATATGAGCTGACCCGTCCCTCAAATAACCCCTGTGGATATGACCCTTGTCTTGTGTGCACGCAAGGCTAAAATCATTTTGATTTATTAATGATCTCTTTTACATAACTGCTTTTAATAAAATATATATAAACTGCCACATATTTGAGAATATTGCATCATAATGGATTAAAATTGACCCACATTTTCATAAAAGATATCTCGGACTACCATATTATCCACTCTCTTCCTTCCCACAAGCATACGCTACCCACTTCAAGTTTATTGCACTCTTTTGTTCAGTAACATTAGGATTTGTTTAAAACCGTTTTGATTTGTGTGAGCTGATGCTGCTGGCCAGCACCCCAATCAGAAAATTGTTCTAGCCCCACTGCAGTGAACATACATATAATGCATACAAGACTGAATTTGATCCAATTTTTGAAAAATCAAAATAGGATATTTGTGCAGATATCTTAGTTTGCATACCTTGAAAATACCCTGTAGACAAGATATTGGACTTCAAGTCAATCATACTATTTACATACTATATACATCCTATATTACATTCTATTTGTTTTTGGTAATCTAACTTAACTCTCAGTCACATTAAGAACTTTACAAAAGCCGAAGTTAATATTATATCGTCAGTATGGAGGCATATTATCAAAGCTTGTCTGCAACTCCTTATTCCTCGAACATTAAAATGTCTCTTAAGAATAGATATTCTTTCAACTTTCAGTTCCTGACATACACAAAGAAGGTGCGTAATGTTCTCTTCTCCGAGTTAACATAAGCAACAGGTCGTTGGTCACTCTTTACTCAGCCATGGCATTAGGTGACATGAGCCCGGAAATTCTCCAAAGCGAGCTTTTATAAATATTTGTTTATACTTCACAGACCAAGGAATTTCAAGGTACGGTTGAACTTTTACCTTGGTATAGCCATTCATTAGAGGCCATGCATGTTTTCTTTTTGAAAAGTTATCTTTATCCAAAAGAATTAATAAATGTTTTGTTATATTATAGATAACCTTTTTGAATGAATTCGAAGTTGGCATTTCCCAGACCGAGTTCAGAGTCATCTAATGACGTGAATACATATTTCCACACCTGGGCTTTCCAATTTATATTTATTTCCCGCCAAATAATTTGGACATTTGATTTACAGTATACGTGTTTATGCTTTTCCACACTTTAATAAGTTGTCTGATGGCGCTAGCATTATATTGTCTTGTTGCGAATTTCTACTGCACACCCCACAAGCCAAATCCTGTTGGTGTGAAGCACTCAATAGGAAAAGAAACCTTTTTTATTGTCTTACTTGACAGCACAGCTGTCGGCAGACAATTGTGTGAGCATCACTAGAGGGGCCTTGGCTCCACGTGGGAGCCAGGAGTACATGTCTTGATTGGACAGAAGTTGTGCGCTTTCACAAAAAATGCTTGCACTCCTCACAGCTGTGGTCATTTTGTTTATTTTTCCAGCTGGCTGAGATTGAACTTTCAGGGGCGCACGCATGACATGGAAATGATATAAAAGTGTCTACATAACTAGACAGAGTATGGTGTTGGTCTTTCTTTGCAGAGGCATAGATGTGAGGAGGGCAGTATTTAACCTACATGGATTTTTAGGTCTGGCTTTACAGCCCACATGCACCCAACCTTTTAACCTACACTAGTATTATTTTACAGTACTTTGTGTTCACACAAATACTTATTAATTCCTTTGCTATTTATCTGTAATGCTTCACGTTATGATACAACATTCCTTTAAAGCCAGACTTATGGGCAATGCCAGTGCTTGTATTTCAGTTGCTTTGCTTGCCTGTTGCTAGTTGAAAAATGTATTTTAACAGTAAGAAAAGGGTGGTTTTAGTCTTTTGTAATGGTAAAGCCTGTCCCTACTCCCCAAACCACAGATTTGGAGCAAACATATTTTCGAAAGCAGTGTAGACAAAGAAAAGGGTTTGCATTGATGGACAGGAAGATGTGGCGCTCATGCGTGTATGACTAGTAAGTAAATCTGAAAATACACTTGTATCACGGTGCAAACAGGTCAGGGGAAAACAAACCCAAAGCTAACAACCCCTGCAGAGGTATAGGAGACCTATGCCAAACATATAAGAACAGAGTCCTGTGCACACGTTTTGTAGGAAAATAGGTTCTGGTGTCAGAACCCCACCGTAAGGACAATGTTCATTTGAATAAATGAGGGTCAAACTCCAGGTTTTGCATGTGAAAGTTTTATCATTCTAACTTGATCAGTAAAATAAATGGTCGTCAGCCGACACGTGTTTCGTCACACCGTGTACTTGATGTGACTCATCAGGGCTGTCAAAATCTTGTGTAGACAAGAAGTCGCAACAGTGGAAAATATCCAAACCGGCTGCTTGCTTAGTGTTGGAAAAAAGGCGATGTCCGTTCCCTGCTCGGGGTGGAAGGGTAAATAATGGACGGAAACCCAGAGCCAGAAGCGACCACATCCGTGCACACACTCGTGCGGCCATCTGTTGAAGATTACAGGACCCTGCCTTTGATTCGGGACGTATCCGTCCATTATTTACCTGGAGTTTGACCCTCATTTATTCAAATGAACATTGTCCTTACGGCGGGGTTCTGACACCAGAACCTATTTTCCTACAAAACGTGTGCATATTTTCGAAAGCAGTAGCAGCTACATCCATCTTGTCTGCTAGGTTTCTAAGCTTGAAGGTTGCTGCGTACATTTCCAGAATCTTTTTCAGGGGAAGCAAAGAACCTTAATGCTGATCTGGATGCCACTCAGTCCCCATTGAAGCCATATCAATCAAAGAGTTGACGCTGATTTAATGGGACACGGAGTGACTTTTTTGTTGACATTGCTCTTTTGATGAGCTTGAGTAGGCCAGCTGGGTAGTTGATGTTCTCTCCTTTCAATTATAGGGGCCCCGAAGACACTTGCTTTGAATGTGGCGTTTTCCCTGCAATTCTCAGCTTTCCGCTGGACTATCCACTGAGCCCTCCTAAAATGAGATTTACATGTGAGATGTTTCATCCAAACAGTAAGTACCAAAACACACATACACTGCATATATTTATTTGTTATTGATGTAGAAGTCATGGCTGTCCATTTTAATCTTGAGTGGAGCTTCCGTTTTACATCGGGACACACATAACTGTATGTCATCAAAGGAGCAGGCAAAATCGATGGAGTGTGGGCTGCATGCTCTTTATTTTTATACGTTTGGACTGATACTCGTGGAAAATGAACCTGCTGTTTTTATCCAATTGTCCAATCAAAATGAGTAATTTCTGTAGTGTTTTCAAAGCCTGGCTAGTTGCTATGTACCGTTTTACTTAACTAGATTGTAGTGAAGTACAGCTTCCAGGACATGTAATGAGTATTGATCAGGCACATAAGACAGATAGACACGATCATCCATGTTTACTGTCTGCTTGAACCTCTGATGGATGTAGTGAAGTTTGCTTATTAACTGCTATTTATATTGGGTTTGAAATTCTGGCAGTGCACTAATAATATCCTTCGATGTACACCTTCATCTGATCCAGATTTCGGGTCAGATCTAGATTTCAGCATGCAGTATTCTGTCTTACAGGGCAGCAGCGAACATTACATCCACCACCCTGACCGACTATCGTCAGCTAAATTTAGAGATCACCACTATCCCAGCGATTATCTTTGTACTTTGACTGGAAATGCCATCATGGTGGAACTTATTCAGATACAAAAAGTTTGATATAGGACCACTCTTGGTTTTGGAAGCAGACCACCACACTTTACCAAACCCTTTGTTTTCTATAAACAAACTCCCAAAGTGGTTGTTTTTTACTGAAAAACAAAAAAACCTAATAATCCTCCACACCCTGGGTTTTTCTTTTCCCCTGAGTGTGGGGCATTATTTGCTTTTTTCTTCCTTTCAGCCAGGTTTAATCTGGCAGTGACAGAAAATAAAAAAATAAAAAGGACATCACACCATAATTAAGGTGGGTGGTGTAAAGCCTTTCCTCCAACAGACACTTTTTTTTGGCTGTCAAAGGAAGCTTTACCCTGAAAGAGCCCATAGGTGCTCCTTCAAAGAAGAAGGTCTATGTAGGGTGGGTGGACAGTCATTTGGGAGGACAGGGTACTCCATCACGTTTGCAAAGGAGTATACTGGCCGTAAAACTATAAACTTCCCCGTAGTTTGCACCATGCTGAAAAGTAAATATGACATACTATACTAGTTACCATCCTTCCTTCGATTGTAAGAAATCCTTCCACATCAACAGTTCGGCACTCCAAGCGCCTAGAAAAGAGATCCAGAGGGAGATCTGTAATTAGTTAAGATGTAATCAGTTGTCATGCTGATCTTTTTAAAAAAAATAAAAAAATTGAATTTTATGGCAGTGGATGATTACTGGGTACATAGAAAAGAAAAAGAGTCACAGTTACATCACCATTGAATAATTCATCACAGAGAAAAACATAATCAGCATTATAAAAAACCTTGCACTTCTGATATAAACAGAGCTAATTTCGGACAATAAAAAAGCATGTGGGCTAGATCGGAAGCCTTACATCCACAAAGACTACAATTAGTACCTTTTAATGCTTTCCATTTCGCCAGTTTAGATGGTGTATAATACAGATCAAAAACGGACATAAAGTGCTGGCTTTTAAATGACCCATTAAACAAAACAATACTAGCCATTTTTTGAGATCTGGGTATGTCCACTTGCTTTATTCCAAGATATCTACGCCATTTATCAGCATAGACCTCGAAATCATCTTTAATTCTGTTAAGCATCAGTTGATATATCGTGCCAAATCTACTTTTTCTCCTGCAGCTTTCCAGCACCTCAATTTTACTCATGGAACTGGTATTTTGCAGATTTTTTGATTCTAGAAAGCTACGGATTTGAAGATATTTAAAGAAATCCCCTCTTGTAAGACTATATCTATCTTGTAAATAAGAATATGATACCAGTTGCCCATTCTGATATAGATCACCGAATGAACAGATTTTGAGATCGTACCACCTCTGCCTAACAGAATCCCTAAAGATTTCAGGAAGTCGAGGGTTCATCAAAAAAGGCGTATAATAATTCCATTTTATACAAAAACAAAATCTTTTATTAAATTGTTTCCAAATTTCCCACGCCGAGATCAAAACTTTAAACTTGTTTTTTTTATAGTAACTCGGTTCTATAAACCTGAGCAAACATAGTCGAGCTTCAGCTCCAAGTAGCATTCCGTAAATTGAGGGTGTCATAGCGTCCTCCAGCTTAAAATCCGGAAAAATTAAGATACCCATAGTTTTTAGAAAAATTGCCCAATTATATAAGCGAAAATTCGGAAACCCTAGCCCTCCTCTAGTTTTTGGCATTACACACCATTTAAAGGATCTTCTAGCTTTCCGGAAGCCCAATAGGAACCTAGAGACAGTTCTATCTAATTTATTTTAAAAAACCGAGGGAACAAAAGTGGTATGGTGCGAAATAAATACAGGAATTTAGGAAATATAATCATTTTAACAGCATTTGTACGGCCATATAAATTTAAATTATTCAGCCTCTCAAGGGTTCGATTAACAGAGAACAGTAATTGATCTGTGTTAAGCCTAACAAGATCTTCCACTTTAGCTGAAATTGTCACGCCAAGATAAGAGGCTGTAGAAGCAAATACTATACCATCCGGTCTGCCTACATCCGAATGTATTACATGGGTTTTCGTAATGTTTAATTTATTTTCAGATAGTTCCCCGAATTCTTGAGCAAGTTCTCTAATTTTAGGTAAGGCAGATGGAACATCTGTCGTAATAATCGCAACGTCGTCCGCATAGGCGAAAACCTTATAGTCTATTTGATGTAATACAACCGGAGGGATCCCACTTTCTTTTGTCAATCTGTTTAAATAAGGTTCGATATAAAACGCGAACAACAAGGGGGAACAAGGACACCCTTGCCTTGTCCCCCTTGTGATCGGAAAAGGGTCAGACGATCAGTAGCTATCCGAATTACTGCTTGAGGATTAGTGTATAATGCCTGCACAGCACAGATAAATTCCCTTGGAAGCCCTTTCCAGACCAAAACAGACCACAGGAACCCCCAGTCGACCCGATCAAAAGCTTTTTCAGCGTCCAAGAGAACTAAGCCGACTGGGGATCCCGCGAGCCTGCACCCAATCTAATAGAGTAATAATCCGCTTAACGTGATCAGTAGTATCCTGTTTTTTTATGAAGCCGTGCTGGATCTTGGAAACTACCGTTGGCATTATGTCTTCCAGTCTGTTAGCTAGTATTTTGGAGAAAATTTTGCTATCTGATGTTATGAGGGATATCGGCCTATAAGATCCTAGTTCCTATCCATTTTTCCCTTTCTTCTTTAAGATCACTATAGTAGCCAGGGACCAGGATATTGGTGAATATTCTTGAAAAGCTTGTTGAAAGATCTTGAGTAACTCGGGTTTGAGCGTATTTCGGAAGACACCGTAAAATTCCAAGGGAATCATATCTGGCCCCATTGTTTTGCCTGAAGCTAACCCCAGAATAGCAGCTTCAATTTCATCCCAGGTAATTGGGGCACCCAAGAGTATACTATCTGCATCGGCAATTGGGGAATTATCAATATTCATCAAGTAGTCCAATGGATCCCTATTTTCGGTACCAGCATTATCCGATTTATTATATAGTAATTTATAAAAAACACTGAAAGCTTTTAATATCTCGGCTTGGGTTTCTTGAACTGCACCTTCTAAGTCAACAATTTTTGTTATATCGTTCATAACAGCTTTGTGTCTTAGCCTTTGGGCTAAGATTTTACCAGTCTGCTCATTAAATTCATAACATTCTGCCTTGTGTTGTTTGTATTTAATAGCAACCTGATCAGCTAAGTAGGCGTATAAAACAGCCCGTTCAATGGTTAAGAGATATGGAGCTTCCTCAATTCCCTGACCACATCTAATATTAGTAACTAGTTGCAGTTCGGCCTGCCTGACTTTATCGGATTTGCAAGTAAATTCCTCCTTGGTTTTCCTACGCCGAAAATTGGAATAGCTAATGGTTTCCCCCTTATGACTGACTTAAAAGTATCCCAAACTGTTTGAATTGAGGCTGTACCATTATCACGCGAAAAAAAATTCCGATGTGGTGATGAGAAAAAAGTGTAACCAGGGTCAGTAGGTTGACATTTATTCCAAGCATCAAATAACCTATTTCCTAATACTAGAGCTCGCAGAGCTCTATACGTCCTGACCTTCCGACCTTTATATCTCCCATTTGGCAGGTGAAGTTCTAACACATTTTCCAACCCCTTGTCTCATATGTATCGCGATACCTCTTTTTACCCCTGTCTGCTTTGAGCAGACTAGAAGATCGAGCCCCAGACTATGCAATATATTCCGTTTACCCCAAGAAATATGTGTCTCTTGTAAACACAACATATAAATCTGTAGAAGCTGAATTAATTTACGCAAGATCCCCATTTTCTTTGGGTCATTAAGGCCATTAATATTTAGTGTGCATATTTTAATTTTGTGTCATGCTGATCAATGTTAATGATCGATCATCCAATCTGTGATTGACATTGCATGCCTTTTTAACACTTCTTTATCATGAACATTTTCTCTATTCAAAAAAATGCATGTAATTTTTTGTTGTTGATGTCTGACATACTTGTTGGTGTGAAGCAGGATTCCTTAAAATAAAGAAAGCACAGTTGGAAGTTTGTACAAGAGGTTCTGTAGGAAGGAGTTAAGATTGATATCTGGAGCTGCCAAAGACTGTAAAAGTAACACATACCTGAGGCAATCAAAAAATTGTACTGTAGAGTGTAGCAGAACAGGATATGTGCCATAAATCGACTGATGTCCCATTTCGCACACACTTGTCGTTCCTCCGGGGTTCTTAATCCCTCTATTAATGGTGGGGAAACTGCTGTGTTTTTTAGATCAGAGCCTTATTCGGCACTGCCGTTGGAAACTCCTTGTTGGCTCTTATTTTCCCCAGATTCGCAGACTTTAATGCTGCAGAAGTCCTACTCCGTGTACACTCTGACATTGACGTTTCCTGCCCAGGGCCACCATGCGAGACATGGCGATCCTAACCAGAAAAAGTCCTCCAGCACTAAGAGAAACAGCATACAGTCATTGCAATTTTGTTTTAACCCTATTTCGAGGGACTGTTTTTCAGAAACAAAAGTAGTGCCAAACGGGGTGTAATGACATGAAAACCTGCCCATCATTAATTTGTCACCGAAAGTGCTCCCACTATATCATGGTAAGACTTTAAGCAAAATGACCGCCAGGGGGGGGGGGGGTATGGGCTTTGGGGGCAACTCTCGTTGGTTACACCATTCAATCAGAGCAAGTTTCAGTTAAAATTTGATATCTTGAAATCCAGTCCTAATCAGAAGGCCAAGGTTAAGTCCTACCACCATATGGTGACTGCACATTGTCACAGTAGAGCACTAGTGCTAGTTACCTCAATAGGATCTGGTTTCCAGTGTCATATTTGAAAGTAGGTGTATGCCTCCTATTTAGCAATAAGTAACCTTTACTTCCAAATTCTACTGCTATCCTCACTATCCCTTCTGCAACCTCTCTAATTATTATTGTGTCAAAAGTATTTACAAGTTTTAAAATACATATATATATTTGTCTGCAGGGTTGAGGCTTGCTTCATCATATGCAAATGTTTTCAGGCATCAGTAAGGATCAGTGTGAGATATTATATCTTCTGAACATTAATCTTCACCCACAATTTGTGGATGGTTACTATATATCGATGATGTTGTAATATGATATAACAGACACTAATTTGAAGTCAATATCACAGTTATGTTAACGCAAATCTGCTTCAACATGACTTTTAGTCAATCCAAGATGGCCACTGGAAGGTTGAGCAACTAATATGCTTTCTGGCTTGGGATCCCTTTTAAGTGAATATCTTTGTTTTTAGCCTGCCACAGATACCCTACCATGGCAGCAGTACCTGCCCTTACTTTTCTGTGCACCTTGATCATCCTGCTATATGAGCAGTGCCCATTTTCAACAGTTCACAGCTACCTCAAAGCTACAGTCTGGCCCCTGGATACGCCAAGGTGAACACTTGAAGCACGCTACAACGAAAGACGCCACGCGGTGGAGCCGGCCGAAATCCACTCTAAAAATTTCAACTATACTGGGCTACACTACCTGAGTGATTTGATATTGAAAATACAGTGCTCTTCATTATATGAGAATAAAACACCTGAAGAAGTAAGGGAGATTTACTTGAAGATACCCAGTATCAATTGGACTGGACAGAAGGATAGATTCCTACATTTTAACATTGTAAGAAGAGCTTTCTTTATTTGCCCTGAAGAAGTCCGTGGAGGACGAAACGCGTTTGCTACAGTGCGTTGTGAAAACTAAATAAAGATTGAACTTCAAAAATAACATCATTGATTCTGCTATTGAATGTTTCACTATTGTGATTTACAAATTATGGTCACTATTGTATATTTTTGAAAAAGAAATTTGTGTGCTGGATCAATATTGGTTCAAATTGAAAGTTGGGACAATTGGTTGTCCTTGGAGATTTAGGGGACATAAAATCTCCGATCCGTGGCACCAACAAGACTAAATACGGCAGCACTTAGGATAGGTGCAATTGTGCTTAGACCCCTTTCCCCAGTTCTTTTGTTTTCAACAGATACCCTACCATGGCAGCAGTACCTGCCCGTACTTTTCTGTGCACCTTGATTATCCTGCAAATCTGAGCAGTGCCCATTCCCAACAGTTCACAGCTACCTCAAAGCTACAGTCTGGCCCCTGGATACTCCAAGGTGAACACTTGAGGCAGATCCCATTGGTCTGCAGGCGGGTTTCACCTTTTCTGACACATGACCAGGTGGGGTTGGCTGAAATCGCAGCTGCCATCGCATCACAACCCTCCTTGCCCGCCTGAGATCTGTTACCGATTGACGGTAAGGAAGGAGTCCGTCATTCTAGGAGAAGGTGTGGGAGTCCGGCTGGTTATCACCGACTCTATTGTGGCTGAACACCACAGAATCATCATAGCGCCAGCACTTCGCAACAGTGCTGCTGGTTTTCACCGGACGGTCGCTTAGCACCCCCTCCCACCCAAGATTTGGGGCTGATCGGCGGTGTAGGAAGGAGTTGCCATCTTAGGAAAGTAGGCTCGATGGTCAGCCTGGCCATCACTCAACACTTATCCTATCACTGTTGATCCCCACAGTTTCACCTCAGCACCACTCTCCTGTCGGTTGTTGTCTATCACAGTGCCATTACCGAGCATTGTGCTTGCGAGCCTCTCGTCATGGGACCTTGCTGTCACCGAGACTCCGAAGCAGTACTTTGTTACACCATTCCTCTTTCGGGGGTAAATACCGGAGGTGTGGTGTTGCAGAGTGTTGCGCTCACAAGCCTCTCCTCATGGGTCCAGTTTCAGACTCATAGACCCCAAAGTAGCGCTTTGTAGCACCGGACCACCTCGCTCCTGCAGGAACACTGAACGTTGGACAAGACATGACCTGCCTGCCCTGCATGGAGCATTGGTTTATGTGGTGGGTAATAACACTGCTGGGTCCGACTAAAGCCCTTCACAAATGCGCCTGATGCTGCTGAGTTGTCTGGGGCCCTAGGGTATAACAGGGATCTCACTGGGCTGTGACTCACCATCCATTTTAGGGTTTGCTCTATCCCTTTCCAAAGACGAGGGTCTCTCTTCTAAGATGGCAGTAAGAGTAACATAAATAGGACTGCTAACTTGCAGTTTCACTGAAAGTAAAAAAAGACTCTATCCTTAATCATAAGACTAGAACCCCCTGAGCCTCTAGGAGCGACCATCTTGGAATGATGCCAGTTTGATTCCCTGCTCTTACTAGAACAACTTATAATTCTCGCTAACAATGCAGCCCTGCCTAAGCCTCTCTCGCTGCTACTCCTTGCCATGCTCATCAAAAGTAAAAGGTTAATTAAGAACCCATAACTGATGTTCCTTTCACAGTTGCCCGAAAGTAAAAAAATAAAATAAAATAAAAAGTTTGTTCTTTGGAAAATGGACCACCTTTCTCCACCCCCTCCCACTCATGATGACACCCACAAACTAAAAAGTGACACAAGACTCGTCCCTTCCCAAACCCATAAACTGAAAGAGGACTCCCCTCTACCAAAAGCCTCCATCTGGAAAATACTAAGAAGACTCCCATCTTTGAATGGAGCTCTGGCTTGTTACCGTCTACCGGAATCATGATCCATCTCGCTATCTGTCCCCGAACTGAACCTCACCCTCCCCCAGCCATAGCTTCTTCAGTCTCATTAACTGCAGTTCCATCGCATTGATCTCTTGCTACAATGGTTCCTCCTCATTTGCATAATGTTACCGTTTTTCCCCAGTCCCAAAGTCCTAGCTCTCTTTTTCGGAGTAACTCACAATTTCTGATGGATACATCTGCCTGTGGATTCCTTACCTTTTGAATTTACCCCTGCAACAGCATTCTACTGAAACCTTTTCATAGCTCTCCCACATCGACAAGGACGTCACAGTAGCACGGCTCCGCTCGCAATTCGGTATGACAGCACTGGAGCCATAAGAAGAACTCTTCGGCGTGCTGACGTCAGTTCCCTTTTTTCCACTCCGTCGACTCATAATGGTTTTTCTGGGACTCTCCATTTCTTTCTAGGTAGTTACATTGTTACAGTTACGATCTGTAGTTGTAGCACTGTGTTGGCTACACAAAAGAAGTCCTTGTAGGGAATGTGGGGGTCATATGTCCATCAAGGACCCCCATAAAGATTGCCTTTGGTGCCTGTCGTTGGATCACGACGTCAAAGTATGTTCATCTTGTCGAAGGATTAATCCGAAGGCACTTAAGGAAAGGGAGGCAAATTTATTTATGACCCAGGGTAGGAAGAGATCCAAGTCGAAGTAGACGACTCCGCCTATCTCGAGGTGATTGAAAAAGCATAAGAAGATGCTACGTCATGGGTCCAGGTGTCGTTTTTCGAAAGGCAAGTCTTCATGGTCGGCTTTTCCGGTCCAGCGGCGTCATGGTAAAGATGGCTCCTATCCTTCTGTGCAAGCGGCTCCTGTCCATTCTCAGGCGCCAAAAGATTCGCCGGCACCCAGGGAGGCGTCTACTGCAGCTCCAGCATCACGTGGTCCGCCTCCGGTGTCCCTTGCGCCGCTGCCTTGGTTGGATCCAGACCAGGCACCTCCGGATCCATACCCACCTTTTCCGGGTCCAGGTGCGGATTGGTCGCATTTTCCAAATGCGATGTTTGGCATGTTTGCCAAAGCGGCTAACCCAGCCGGCTCGCCAGCTGGCACTGTGCGTCTGCTCTCGTGTAATTTGGGCATCCCCCAGCACTATGCCTAGGCACCATTTGTGTTCTTCATGCCGATGACCATGTCATGGCATCTCCCAGCGCTGAGATTCTCGATGTCGATCCCGCAATTTTCTCTGGCGCCTTCTGGTTTTGGGCCAACGCCATCCTGGCTTCGTGTGGCGCTGTTGGCTGCTAATGAGGGACCTCCTTCAATGCCAGCTCCGATTTTGCTAGCGCTGCGCATGGCGCGGCCGACGCGATTCCAAAGATGCGTTCCAGGCGGGAGGCTCAGAGGCTGCTGGAAGAAGAGGAGTTCCAGGAACAGCAGGAGCATGCTGAGGAGGGGGAACTCTTTGACTCTGTGAATGACTTCGAGGGACTACAGGAGGCCAGTAGTTTGGACACTTCTCCAGAATGGGAACTTTATTCCCCTAAGACTCTGCTTTCTCAGGACATGACTCCATATCAAACTGACCTTTTGGATCTGCAGTTACCCACGGCAGAGATCAGGTCCAACATTTTGACTGTTGTTTTGCACTCTCCTTCAGTTGTATAGCCTTTGCTCCCATTCAATGAGGCTCTGATGGAGCGGATTTCGGAAGTGTGGCAAAAGCCTATGTCTGCCCCTGCAGTATCCAGAACTGTGGCACGAAGCTATAAGGCTGCTGCAGAATTTTGGCAAGATGCTATAAGGCTGCTCCTGGTGGTCCGGCCTTTTAAACCTCCCACCCTTCACCAGAAAGCTTGGTGGTTCAGGCTTCATGTTTTGTCCAAACAGTCAAAAGGATACTTCCCTTCCACCCGGGGATAGGGATTCCAAAAAGCTGGAGCAGTCAGCAAAAAAAGTATTCTCTTCGGCAAGCATGGCCCTAAAATCTACAAATGCCACAAGCTTGTTGGGTAGATATATCCACGCTTTGTTGGACACAGCCATAGAGGTGGCTCCTAAGCTGCTCGAAGATGTTCGAGGTCACTCTCTGGCGGTGTTGACTGATACACAAGGGTCTGTATACAGCAGACTCAGTGGCACTCAGAAGGCACACCTGGTTAAGAAGGTCTGGATTTTCTCCAGATGTGCAAGCCACTCTGCCTGATCTTCCTTTTGATGGTCCAGGCTCTTTGGGACAAAAACGGATTCTGCTCTGTAACGTTTCAAAGATAGCAGAGCTATTGCGAGATCCATAGGCTTTCATTCCCAGCCTAGGGCTTATGGTTACAGAAGATTTTGTGGATTTGGGAAGGCAGCTTCTTTTTGAGGCCGTCAGCAGCAGCAGTAGAACACCCTGTACAAGTCATATAGAGGGAAGGGAAGAGGCCGTACGTGGGGGCCACCCAGCAGCAGTCCTCTTCTTCCCCCTCTCCTGTTCCCCCCCCCACTGGTTCCACAGGGAAGCAGCTCTAGATCCCCCATCTTGATGCATGCTGGTCCCGTAGGAGGCCGGGTGTCCCATTTTCTACAAAACTGGAAATCTGTTACATCAGATCTTTGGGTTTTAAATCTTGGGGAACATGGGTACACCCTTCATTTCCAGGAGTTTCCTCCTCCTTACCCTCGTCGCCAGGGCTGATTTGGGAGGACCACCTTTTTCTTCTTCAACAGGAGGTTCTGACCTTTTTACAGAAAGGTGCGATAGCGGTGGTTCCGGAGTAGAAAAGGGGTCAGGAGTGTTACTCCTGATATTTCCTGACCCCCTTGAAGGACGGGCGGTTAAGACCGATCCAGGACTTCAAGGTCTTGAATTTTTACTTCAAACAGGAGCATTTCAAGATACCGACCCTAGCTTAGGTTCTACTGATGCTGCAGCAGGAAGACTAGATGGTGTTGATCGATTTGCACTATGTGACTAAAGGATGGAAATGTTGAAATAAGCATCAGAAGTATCTCCGTTTTACTGTAGGATCTCAACACTACCAGTTTGCAGTCCTTCCTTTCGGCCTTACTTCCGCACCTCTGGTCTTCACAAAGGTGATGGCGGTGGTTGCAGCTCATCTCAGAAGGTCGGGTATTCTGATATTCCCCTATCTGGATGACTGGCTGCTCAAAGCGAAGTCACCAGAGTTGATGCTGCATCATCTGCAGATAACGGCTCGGGTGTTGTCCGACTTGGGTTTTTCGATAAATGTGCCCAAGTTTCACCTGGTGTCCTTTCAGCATGCAACCTGTCCATTAGGGCAGTTCTGGACACTACTGTGAGTCACGCCTTCCCGTCTCCTCAGAGGATTATAGACTTCCAGGTTATGATTACATTACTTCATCTGGTCAGAGGCTGTTCCAGTCCTGAAGGTCTTACGTCTACTCGGTCTGTTCGCTTTCTGCATACTGTTGGTCAACCATGCATACTGGCATACGAGGGAACTTCAGTGGTGCCTCCGCAGTCAGTGGTTTTAACACTACAGAGATCTCAGAGAGGTGATCAGAATCTCCAGAGACACTGCGGCTGATCTGTTATGGTGGAGTGTTTCAGGCAACCTGTCTGAAGGGAAGCTGTTTAAACCTTATTCTCCTGTGGCCACAGTGATATTGGATGCCTCCACACTGGGGTGGGGTTCTCATCTGGGCGATCAATCTTCTAGAATTGTGGGTGATACATTTGGCTCTCAGATCTTTCTTCCCTCCCTTCGCAGTCATATTGTTCTGGTCCTCACTGACAAAACTACCGCAATTTAGTACATCAACAAACAGGGAAGATTAGGGTTGAATCTTCTCTACAGAGAGGCTCTGTGGCTCTGGTCCTGGGCTCAGCACCAACGGATTTAATTTATTGCAAATCATCTGGCCAGAGTGCTGAATGTGTGTGCGGCCAGTCTCAGTCGGCAATACTCGTCCGATCATGAGTGGCGTCTCCATCCAGAGGTGGTCCACCACATTTTCAGGATATGGGGACCTATTTGCCAGTCATGAGAACGCGCTCTGCCCGTAATTCTGCAGTCTCCAGTATCCAATGCGAGGAGCATTGGGGGACGCGTTTCCACTAGATTGGAGTCTTGGGCTTCTGTATGTGTTTTCTCCCTTACCCTTGATTTCATGGGTTCTGAGGAAGATTTGCCAAGACTGGGCCCAAGTCATATTGATCGCACAGGATTGGCCAAGAAGGGCGTGGTACACAGACCTTTTTCACCTCTCATCACACCCGCCGCCCCTTCTCCTCTCAGGGCAGGTCTCCTCTTGTAATCGCAGGAGCAGGTTCTACACTCTCACCTCCAGAGCTTGCACCATCATGCCTGGAGTTTGAAGGGGGCAGCCTGAGTATTAAATCTCTCCCACCGGATATGGTGATGTTATTTTATCCGCCATTTATCTGCTGGTCTTAGTTTTTCACTTTCCTTGGCCAAGTAAAGTTGTACTGTGGCAACTGTTAAGGGTTACTTGTCAGTTTTATCAGCCTTCCTTTATTTGCCGGACCGTCCATCGTTGTTTAAGTCTCCCATAGTTATGAGGTTCATTAAGTAAGGGCCTCACTAATAGATTTCCTCCCACTCCCTTTATTATGCCCAAGGGAGACTTAAATCTGGTTCTTACTTTCCTTATGGGTTCTCCTTTCGAGCCTCTTCATAGTTGTCCATTGAGGCTTCTTACATTTCTGATTGCGATTACCTCTGCCAGGAGGGTAGGTGAGCTTCAGCCTCTTAGTTCTAAGCCTCCTTTTACAACTATCTATGCAGATAAGATGGTGCTTAGGACCAGAGCTGCTTTCCTGCCCAAGGTGGTTACACCTTTTTATCTAGGGCAGTCTATCACTGTACCTACTTTCTATCCTACCCCTCCCTCTTCTTGGGGGGTGGGGAAAGACTTCACCTCCTGCACCCTATAAGGGCAGTCAGATTCTACCTGGACAAAACAAGGACTTAAATCTGGACGATTAGCTCTTCATTGGTTACGTGGGAAGAATGAAGGGCAAAGCTGTCCACAAGAGAATGCTTTCCAGGTGGATCATCTTGTGCATCAAGATCTGCTACGCCTTGGCCAATAAGGACCCACCTGAAGGTATTAAAGCTCATTCTACTAGAGCTGAGTCTTCATCTTCAGCTTTCGCTAGAGGTGTTCCTGTGGTTGACATCTGTAAAGGCAGCAACTTAGGCCTCCCTTCACACTTTCCGTGAAGCATTATTGCTTGGATTCAGAGTTGAGGAGGGACGGCCATTTTGCACGTTCTGTGCTGCTGGACTTTTTGATATAAGTAGGTGGACACCTTCCTCCGGGAAAGGGACTGCTTGGGGATTCAATTCAAAAGGTGAGGAATCAACAGACAGATGTATCCATCAGAAGAATAAGTTACTTACCTTCGGTAACACTTTTTCTGGTGGATACAGTATCTGCCCGTGGATTCCTCTCTGAACCACCCTCCTCCCCTCTGTCTACCTATATATGCTGAACTATTTTTTGGCCATGACATTCTTGTATTTCATTGTCATTTCCATTGTTATGATGCTTGTCACTAGGACATATCTTGTCTTTAGCTTTTCCTTATTTCTTTCGTCTTTCAATCATATGCATGTGTATATTTGTGTATATACTGTATACTGTATATACTTGCGTTATGTTGTCTGTTCACCCATTCGCCTCGAAGGCATAAAAAGAATGGGTGGAACTGACGTCCGCACGCCAACGAGGTCTTCTTATGGCTCCGGTGACGTCATATGGAGTCACAAGCGGAGCCGTGCTACTGGGACGTCCTCGTCGATGTGGCAGAGCTGTGGAAAGTTTTCCTTGAAATGCTGGCGTTGGGGTAAATTCAAAAGGTGAGGAATCCACAGGCAGATTCTGTATCCACCAGATAAAGCATTACCAAAGGTAAGTAACTTGTTCATCTGGTTTTGTAACTGTTTCTTCATTATTGTGCATGTTTATGCTTGTTGTTTTGTGTATAGGCTGCACATGATTTAGCTTTGCCTCTCTCCACCTTACGAATCGGACACTCTACCTATCCCATATACATATGGACTACTAACTTTACTAGGCGCTGTAGAATATATTCCTAGAATTACTTAATGCAAATCTCAAACTGCTCTTGGAATTGAAATGTTGGAACTGATTATATGCTATTATGCCCCATTTTTACTACACTGTAAGTTGTCACATGTCCGCTGTCTTTCTCCCCCCCACCACTTGCGGACACAAGGACATAGCTACTGTATTTGCCCTTGCCTACTCTCCCCTTTGGTCCCCTTCCCCTCTACCGAACATGGATCATATTGAGGCAGGAAAGCTGAACTCCCTGGTATCCTCTATAAGAAATTATTCATTTTTAATTCACTACCCTCCCAACCTTTCCAAAAACGGCATGAGAAATCTCAAACATAAAATCCTCAATCTCAAGAAAGAAACTCTTATAATCGACCCCTACTTCTGCCACACTAAGGGTACCCTATTGAATGACCTCATCTTCTCTACCAATCGACTTGCCTAATGGAGGAAAGTCCTCTCTTCCTCTCCCAATAGCACTATTGGTAAGAAAATTCCACATGTCCACAAACGTACTATTGCACCCTCCACAATATTCAACTGTAATGCCACCATTTCCATCAGTAACAATGGCATCATACTCTTCCAATCCTCTGATCACAATCTGGAACTTTTAAGTGATCTCTTCTCCTACTTCAGGAACACAGTAGACATGACCACTCCCCTGCCCGCCACCTTGATACTCCCCTCTGATTCCTCCCCTTCTGATAACCTCCTTTCTCCCACCCATCCCATCCCCTTTCTCCTCACTTCCCCCGGTTGTCCAACACCTATCCTCGGACACTACCACTGTCCCACACATCCCATCCCCCACTGACAACACCAATGCTACCCCACCTCTTCCCCCATCTGACAACACCTCCTCCCCCATCTGACAACACCTCCTCCCACTCTCTTAAAGCACCCCCACTCCCCCATCAACATGAGCAACTTATCCTCCACCCCTCCTCTATCAACCCTCTGACAATGATCCTCAATAATGCTAGCTCCCCCAACCATTCTGCTATTCTTCTTCACTCCTATGCCTCCCCCAACCAAGAACTTACTACAAACCTTTTCACTGACTCTAAGCTCAGCACTATACAGGCCAAGCTACAATTGATTTGAGCTGACATTCTCTTACTAGCTCTGATCACCTCCAACCTTGAGCACAAATGGTCCTCATACCTAACACAGCTCCAGACCAACAACTCCTTTATCTTTATCTCCAACTACCACTCTGACACTATCCCTGCTTATACAGAAATCTCACTCCCTCACTGGAGATCCACACCCAACCTTAACTACTCCTCCCGACCTAATAGACTAATCAGACAACTTTCAACGATATACTCTGTCTTCTCGACTCCTACAACCCTGCTCCTGTCGTCGCCACACTTCCCGCAACACAAATTGAAACTATTATCACCCACCCTATTAAGACATCCTACCCCAGCACCAGGTTTATTAATAAAACAAACCTCACTCCAGTTCCCATCTCACATACGTCCTCGATTACCTCAAAAACAACACTGAAATGCGCACTACTAAACTGCTGCTCAGCCATGAAACGTGGGGCCGACATAGCTGAGCTCATACTCAATTCGGACCTTCACATCCTCATGTTCACTGAAATCTGGATGAATGAATCCTTTATTCCTATCCTAGACACCCTTGTCCCCCACAGTCCTGACATCATTAGATTAGACTGCTCAGGAGGGGGCTAGCCTGTATATTCAGATCCCCGCTCTCCATGAAACAATCACACACTGCACCTCTTCCCTCTTGTGAATACCTCAGGATAGACATCACCACTACTAACAATTCAAGGTGCTTCCTTCACGCATTTTATCACCCGCTAGGAGAAAACCACACATTCATTGAACAGACCATGGAAATCATCACCACCAACAATGAAGAGCACAACAACCACATTTTCCTTAGTTATTTCAATATCCACTGGAACAATTCCAATGACCTTCTTGAACCTTTTTAAATGTTTCTTCCAGAACCTCAACTTTATCTAAGCCTGCAACAACCAGACCCATATTAAAGTAGCCACCCTAGACTTAATCGTTGCTAAAGACAACACCATACAAATTGAATCCATTCTCTCATGCAATTGGACTGACCACTACTGCATCACCTTCTTCCTAAAAATAAAGTTTATCACTTCAATGGGTCAACCAACAAAAGCCAAACATTGGGTCAGAGACACCCGCAACATTGACTCTCACACAATAACGACTCTCAGCAACGTCATCCTGTAAATATATCCATGACCTCACTGATCATTAATTCAACTCCATGACCAAAAGCATGGATACCCCGGCCCCCAAACAACTTAAAAGAATTATGTAGGAAAGTGCCCTTTTTTGCATGGTTACCTTCCAATTGTTGCCTGTTTGCCTGATACTTGGTGTATTTTGACTTGATGTGCCCTGGGTCCCTGACAATCAGGTTCCCAGGGCCAGTATTCTTTCCCCAAAACTGTACTCACTTTGTACCCACAATTGGCACATCTCTGGCGACAGGTAAGCCCCTTGTAAAAGGTACCATGGGTACCAAGGGCACTGTGACCAGGGAAGGCTTATAAGGGCTGCAGCACCTATTGTGACAACCTTAGAAACTCTGCACCTTGACACCTATATACTGCCATTGCAGGCTGCATGTTTGGGTGCAGAGAAATGTTAAGCCTCGACATGGCATACATCCCTGTGTTTCATGCATGCAATCCACTGTCTGTGGCCTAGGTAAGTCACCCCTCTAGCAGGGTGCACTAGACCACAGTTGAGAGCACCCCTTCATGAGCACTGTACCCCTACAGTGTCCAAGCCCATTCCTAGACATTGTAACCCACTCTGATGCCAGTGTGGGATTTCATGTAAAATGCACTCAGAGGGCATCTTCAAGATACCCCCTGAAAAATAACCAGCCCTGTTTCCTGAATGGCTGCCTTCCTTTTGCCACCACCAGACAGGTTTCTGGACCCCTGGGTAGACGGCCTCTGCTCCCTGGGTCTAGAAACAAAGCCCATGTCATGCCTCCTTCAGGATGGGCTGGCCCATGAAGGGGAAGCTTCAAAGACCTGCTGCCATTGTAAGCTGTCTCTGCCTTTTGCTGCCCCTAGCAACTGGCTCCCACCGGTTCTGACGGGAGAATAGTTGGGAAAACGAAGTTAGGAGGAGCGGTGTGCCCACCTTTGCCAACCCTCAGGTCGGGGAAGTGTGGTGAAGCATCTTGATGATGAGGGGGCCCAGCCAATTAGAGAGCGGCTCATGCCCCCCTCCCACTGGAGGGTGGCATAATAGGTAGTGTACTTACCCCCAAGATAGGCACCTATTGGTCCTGACCTGCACACCCCTGTAAATGCCCCTTAATTTAGTATTCAGGGGCGACCCTGAACCGTGCCTCTTCAGAATCGATGAAGAAATAACTGAAGATCCATGCTGACCCAGGAGGATGAGGTCACCAACTGCTTTCACCCCAGGCCTACCGGCCTGTCCCGACTCTGACCTGCCTACACCTAAACCCTGGTGTGTTTAGCAGCCAACAGCCCCCAGAACCCGGAGGACCTGTCTTGCCTTCATCTCAAAGATTCTGTCTCCCTTGAACACCGAATTTGCTCAACCAAAGACTCCAACACAGAACCCAGACCCATGCGGCTCTGCCGTTCTGCACCACTCTGCACCAGATGCCCACGGCCCGAGTTTGAGTGGCCCAACACCAGAAAGAGGTCTCCCCAGTGATACTGACCTGGGATCTGGTGATCCCTGACCTACCTTGAGCTTCAAGTCGACACCTGCAGGCTCAACCTGAGGGGCCCCCCGACCACAACCGGAGCTGATAAGAAGATCCGGCGCCTAAAGACACCCCTGCACCCAACGCCCTACAGCCTTGGGTGGCCCAACCGATGGTTTCCAGGCTTCCTCAAGACTCCAACTTACCTCTCCTGCTGGTGGTCTCCCTCAGGAAGGCCTTTTGAACGAGCATGTGCTATCTTTTTTGAACGGGAGATCTCCACTGCAAACAACAGGGCTCCTAATGTTTTCTTCAAACTCTGCATCCGGCTGCCTCCGTGCCGCTGGGAGGTGCAGCTCCTGTGCTGATTGTTGCCCCTGCAGTGCTGATCATAACCCCAGGAGCTTTGGTCCCACAACCGAGCCGATTGGCCTTCTCGTAAGAAGCCCCTGACCGAAGGCCCTCTAGCATCATTGGCTAACATTGAGCCCCTGCACTCTTCACCCGGCTGCCCTAGTACCACTGTTGGTGCAATTTGTGTGCCTACCTGAACCATGGGGAACCTTGGTTATAACCCCTAAAAGCTATTCTTACAGGTAGTCAACTGCAAACCGATAACCTTCTTTCCTCCCATAGGAACCAATGTTATAAGTTTTGTTCCAAGAATGTTTTGTGTTGAACTGACACTTTGTATGAAAGCCAAATTAACTTTATTTGACTCAAAACAAATCAAATCAAAACAAGCTTTATTCGATTTTCAACATCAAAAAAACTGTCGTACTTACCTGTATTTTGTAATACCCATATTGTGTGATAACTAGGCATATCACCCCCAAGTAGTCAAAGTAACTGAAAATTAATCTCCTAGTAATCAAAAGTAATTACAAACCTGTAACGATTCCAATTCCATTCACAATTGCATTTCCTTTTAAAGTTTTGCATTTGAAAGTATATTCTACTTGCCTATACCAAGTCCTGTTTGGGTCTAGAATAAAACGTAAATATACTTTTTCTGTACTTAACTAATTTGTCTATATTCTGTCTGAGTGTGTGTCATCAGCCTTGATTAAATGAATACTATAAATGCTGAACACCCCCCCTGATAAGCCTAACTGCTTGACCACACTACCACAAACAGAGTTCTGTTCGCTATTATGTAATTTAGCCTCTGCTATACCTCTGGGGATCCCCTGGACTCTGTGTACACTACATCTTACTTTAGTATAGTATATACAGAGCCAGCTTCCTACACATCCTGTTTAAAAGACCCAACCCCTGGTTCAACTCAAACCTAAACGAAGAATATCAAAAAGGTAGTACTTACAATAGACACATAAGGTACTCCAAAGCGGCTTTCTTCTAAAATCAACTAGACCGCAACCAATCGACCTAAAAAACTCTTCGATATTATCAAAAATGAATTGACCCAGAAAAGCGATCCCACCTCCGCAGAATACAAAACTTTACCCAACAGTGAAACCTTTGCCTTTTTTTTTGCAGATAAAGCCTTGCAAATCTCTAACGATATCAAAAATGCCATTAAACTACTTTCACATGACCCACCACCCCTCCCTTTCTGATCATGATACCTGCTTGAAATATCCCCTCATCTCACCCAAAAATAATACCTCCTGGTCTACCTTCAAAGCCCTCAAAAATGGCACTTTAAATCTACTGTCCTCTCTGAAATTCTCCAACCACTTCAGCAATCCCCTCCCCTCCAAATACTTAAAGGAGTCCATTCACCTCCTACTTCCACTATGAACTACGTTAATTAATGCTTCACTCTCCCAAGGCTCTGTCCCGGACTGCCTCAAAAGTGGCCATGTTACCCCTATCTTAAAACAAATCCAACTCCACCCCAACAATTACCACCCTATCTCAAACCTCCCTACTCTAACCAAACTTCTAGAAAAATGTGTACACTTACAGCTTCACAATCACATCGAGCAATTCCAGATCCTCGACCTTTGCCAAGCTAGCGTCTCATCGAGTCATAGCACTGAAACTGCCATGGTCCACATCGTCGGCAACTCCCTACGCTCACTCGACCAGAATGAATTGTGCCTCCTAATCCTGTTGGATCTTTCAGCAGCTTTTGACACTATAAACCATTTCACCCTTCTAAACCTTCTCGAACACCGGATGGGCCTCTCTGTCTCGGTGCTGAAATGTTTCTCCTCCTTTCTACAGAACGGGTCTCAACGCACCCTAATCAACCACACTTTCTGACCACTCTGTACTGTCTCTAGACATACCTCAAGGCTCTATTCTTTACCCAACATTGTTGAGCTTAATTATGGAACCCCTCACTGAAATCCTTAAACCCTCCCACATCTCACACCACAATTATGCTGACGATACACAATTCTACATGAAAACACCTCCCCCAATGATATTGATATCCTCAACAACACCGTGACTAAATCACAACACTGGCGGACCCATAACCACCTTAAACTCAATTCCCTTAAATTAATTCCTACTGATCACACCACCCACCACCACCACCACATCCCAACATCAAAGACTGGCTTCGCCTTCTCACTGCCCGGAATTGTACCCCACCTATTATTGACCCTGCCAAATACCTAGGTATAACCTTGGATACAGACCTCTCCATGCAAAAAAACACCAGCTTCATCACTAGAGGAGTTAACTAACCATCAGTTGCAAATTCTTAGGAAGCTAAAAATATCCTTCTCTGGACTTGCACCAAAAATATGGAACTCTCTCCCTACTGAGATCAGATGCAACTCTTCCACATCCATCTTTAGGAAGGAAGTAAAAAGTTTACAGTCCAACAAATTCATCTTTCACTGAGAACATTCTTCCAGCTAACCCTGGTACCTGTTTGTGGCCTTTTATCACTACTGTGTATGCTTGGACTTGGACTGGTGCTTGTCTATATACTCCTATGTTTATAATCTATATACTCTCTTTTTACCTTGTGTGCAAATATATCACTGCCTACTCTAGTAATAACTCTGGAATTAATATTTTATTATTTGTATATAATCTATTTTTATTTTCTATTCTTGTATATTGTATCCACGTCTTGTTGTTTTATCAGATATTTTTGTACACTGCTGTAAATCGCTCTGTCACCCTAAAGGGTCTTGTTTGCGCTATATAAAATATCTAAAATATTTAGATAAAATAAATCCATGTAAGTTACAGGAAAAGTATAGGAAAAACAAAGCATCACACTATTTATGCCATTATTCATTCGCCTAGTACCTGTGTTACCATATTCAGAGCTAATTTGGCTAGTGGGCAACAATTCTGCTCTTTACTTACCCAATAAGGTACTGACTGTGTTCTTCGTTGCCTGCTTCCCAATTGATTGGGAATGCCTGCAAAGAGAATCAATGAAAGCCTTACTCCTTGTTCACAGACAGGATGCAGAAAAGGGCTTCTGCAGCAGCTCCATCTTCTTTAGGCATTAAATCAATTTTTTGTTGTCTCCTCTTCCACCAAAGGGGAATTTTTTTAAATACAGCTAAAATTCTTATTGTTAGATTTCGGGGTTTCTGGTTGGCACAGGTAGGTACTTGTGACGAATAGGGACCTCTCCTCTAGTCAGGGAAAGGGGATTACACTCCTAAAATAACCCCTGCTCACCCTCTAGGTTGCGTGGCGCGAGCAGTCAAGGCTTATTTCAGAGGCGTTGTAAGTGAAGCAGTTATGACCACTTACAGTAACACAGTGACAACACTACAAATAGACACGACACAGGTTTTATATTAAAAATAAGTAGACTTTATATAGAGTTACCACAAGACCATAAAGGACAAAAATACACACTAGGATTACTTTAAGATGGTAGATTTAAGCTTAGTTCAATTCAGTTCTTAGATGCAACACTCTGCGTCAATGTACCTTAAGTTGCGTTGTGCTTCCACGACAAGCAATGTCGCAGCGATTGGAAATGCGGCAAAGTTCAGATACAAAGAAATAAAGACGTGAATATCTTCTAGATGCGGCACGCTTCTCGGGGATGAGGGAAGCTCTCGGTTCGATGCGTGGACTGCAGCTGCGACACCCTTACGATGCGACGGCAACAGCTCCAGCGGCGACGCTCTTCTCCACGATGCGTGAAGCTTCCGCTCGATGCGACAACTACAGCGGCGACATTCAAGATGCGACGGCAGCAGCTCCGACGGTGGCACGCTTCTCTGGGATGCGAGGTGCTCTTGGTCGATGCGGTGCAATGCGACAGTTCCAGCGGCGACACCCTCCTTCTCCGGAGTTGCGACGGCAAGCACAGCGACGGCGACACGCTCCAACCTCATTGCGAGATTCTTCTCCTGATGCGGTGCAGTGCGACAACCACAGCAGCGACACCCTCCTTCTTCGGAGTTACGACGGCAGCAGCAGCGACACGCTTCCCTCTTCGTTGCAATACGCTTCTCTCCGTTGCGGTGAGGTGCGACAGTTCCAGCGGTGACAACCTCCTTTCTCCGGAATTGCAACGGCAGGCACAGCGACGGCGGCACGCTTCTTCTCGTTGAGTCGCGCTTCCAGCTCCTTGCGACACTCAGTTCCTCAGAAGGCCCAAAACAGCAGCAGGCACTTCCAAAAGAACTCTGGGGAGCTAGGGGGTGAAGTCTGTTGTCCCTGAGACTATAGCAGGAGGCAAGCTCTTTTCCAAGCCCTTGGAGATCCTTCACAAGTTGAAAGCAAAGTACACAAAGTTCCTTTCTCCTTCCTTAGGCAGTAAGGAACCACTGCAGGCCAATCCCCCAAGCAGCACTTCAGCTTGGGAATAGTCTCTCCTCAGTTTCTTCAGGTTCCTCTCCTCAGTAAAGGTTTCTTCTTGTAGTCCAAAAGTGATCTAATTTCATGGGATCAGGGTCCCAATATTTATACCCAGAAATCTTTTGTTCTCTGAGGGGAGAGGGGCCTTTGCCCAGTCCAAACCAGTTCTGAAGCACTCTGTTTACCAGACTTCTCCTTTCCTTTCACAGTGCAGGGCATGCACATCAGAGGCCCCACAGGAGGTGGAGCCAGCATTGTGGAAGGCAAGTACAGTCCTGCAGCACTCTGTTTACAGGACTCCTTCTCTTCTTTCAATGTGCAGGGCAGAGACATCAGCCGCTCCCCAGGGGGTGGAGCCAGCATTGTGGAAGGCAGACACAGCCCTATTCAGAGTTCAGGTGCACTCCTCCCTCCCATCAAGATGCAGATCTCGCTATTCACCACTGGGTGACTCAGCCTGTCTCCTGGAATTCCCCAGCCCTGTCACTCACAGAAACCAGACATAGGAATACACAACCTAGCAGAGGCAGGTTTGAATGGTTAGACAAGCAAATACCTACTTTCTAAAAGTGGTATTTGCAAACACAGAATAATAAAATAAACACTAAGAGATGTATTTTATTATTCTGAGGTCAGGCATACTAAACTCGAATTTCTACCATGTTCTTTGAGCCTGTTAGGATTATAAAATGTAACAATTCTAACAGCAATTCTGGCATATGGAAAACAGGTAGCCTTGCAATAGTGAAAAACGAAAATGGCTCTAATTCACTATTAGGACATGCCACACACACCAGGGCTTGTCCTCCCTTATACTTACAATGCACCCTGCCCTTTGGCCTAGCTTAGGGGTGATGATATGAAGAAAAGGGAAGGTTTAGGGACTGGGAAGTGGGTGCACTTGCCCAGTCAGCATGACAATACCAGACTGCACGCAGGCTCTACAATGGCAGACCTTAGACCCATTTTACAAGGCTGCTTCTGTGGGTGGCACAACCAGTGCTGCATGCCCACCAGCAGTATTTGGATTATACGCCCTGGCACACTCAGTGCACTAGACTAGGGACTGACAAGTAAACCAAAGTAGCCAAACACGGAATCACTAATCCATACATCAATTTACAATAGGGAGCACTTGCACTGTGGCACTGGATAGCAGTGGCACAGTGCTCAAAGCATACAACACCAGCAAAAACACATGAGGCAACAGCAAAAAATGGAAGGGAGACCCCGTCGCCTATGGTGCCAGGTCTAACACTTATTAGGTTAAAAAGCCTCTCCCTTTTATTCATGCAGTTGAAGACTCTTTAACAAAACCTATGCATTGGGTTCAATACTTCAATTTCTTTTGGTAATTGGTTTTCACAAGAGTTGCTTGCCTTGCTTGAAGTACCTTTAGCCAATGAGTTTGTTTCTTTCAATGAAAGGTTCTATCAGAGGTGGGTGAATGTGACACTTAAGTTGATGTCAAAGGTATCTCCAGTACCGTAAGAGACCATTTACTTCATAACAGGTTACCCATCAGCCCACTCCAAAAGAGGTATTAGGGACTGGGCACTCTACCCATTTTGGTATGGCCTATCAGAAAGCACACATTGCAAGAATTATCCTCCAGCTGTACTGGACAATCTATTTATTTTGTATATGGTTATTAGAATACAGCAGAGGAGTGCTCCTGCATGTATAAAACATTGAACAGATACATAGTAATATAACATGAAAGTGTAATAGGTCTGATCCAAATCCAGAGGTGCGTTCTTATTTCCTCCTGGGTCCTGGCACTCCTGCAGTGCTGTTGCATCTGGTAAACTCCAAGCAACGCAAACCTAAAGCTAAAAGGTAAATTCCTCTTTGAAACGTTTTCAAGATAGTAGAGCTGCAGTGCATTCCTTGGAACTGTTGGCTACTGCAAAGCAAATTCTGCACCATTTGTGGAGATTTACAGGCTACCCCAGGGAGTTGGCATACAGACAGACATCCTTCACAACCAGTGATGCTGCAGGAAACCAGGCCTTTCAGGGCCATTGACGTGGATCTGGCAGGCATAATGTGCGAATCCATGATTCAACATTTCCTGCCATGTTGACAAGCTATCACATCTGATAAATGAGTATTGCAAATTATTCAAAATGGCTATAGCCTCCCATTTGTTCTCTTCCCTCCCAATATTCTCTTCACAACAAAACGTATTCCAGAGGACTTGTCATTGTTGCTTTCCAAAGGTGCAATAGAGAATAATAATAATAATAATAATAATAATAATAATAATAATAAACTTTATTCGGTTTTTTAGCAGTGCAAAATCATAAGTTATCACAACATATAAAAGAACACAAGTATTTATAAAAAAGCAACAATTAATATACACAAATTTTTAAAAACATATGATCAGATTCTGTGCAAATAGAGTAGGGTAATTGTAACCTTCTGAGTTTATCCTGCTATTTCAAAGGTTATTCCTATGCCTCATAATACATTTTAGGAAGTTAAGTACGTGATAGCAGGTACATTCAGAGTCCAACATCTGTAATGCTAACATAGCTGGGCGACATTGTCTATAACCCCATCTTTTTAATAAAGGGATTATCCAGATTTTTCGATGGGTGTGGAAGAATTTGCAGAACAAGATTATGTGAATGGTAGACTGTTTGGACAAATCGTCGCATGGACAAAGTGCCAGGTTAGAGTTCCAATTGTTCTTTTCAGGAAAAGTCACTAGTCTGTAAAAGAGATTCAGTCTGAACATTGTTAGGAGCATCTTGTCGTATGCTGTGCATTCCAGGGTCAGATAGAGCTGGATTTTCGGGGATTGCTGAATCATATTTGCATGTATCACAGATTTTTTGGTCGTCAGCAAAGTCAATCTCAGGGACTCTAGATGGCTCAGTGCAATTTGTTTCAGCTCTTTCTTGGATATTTCATTTAATTTTTCTGGGCTAAAGTAATACTTTTGTAGTCCTAGATCAGAAAAGAAATGTCTGATATAGGAGAGCCATGCTATCTTATGTGCATGGTCCAGTTCCATGGAGTCCTGTAGGATGTTTTTGGTCAACCGGTTATTTTCTGACAGCCAAACACGCCTCCAAAGTAAGAGTGGCTGAATCTTTATTAGGTCTTCAATATATGGGATTCACAAATCCGTATGTGAGGCGTAGATGGAAGAGCCTTTTGGTGTTGATAAAAGGAATCTCATGAAGATATTTTCTTCTTTTTGCAGTGGTCCAGTGGCTGTGTGTCCCCAAATCCCTGCCCCATATAGGGCGATTGCTTGGCATTTTGCAGCATAGATCTGTAATAATTCCACTGATGGTCTTTTTCCAAGTTTTTTTGAAAAATTCATCAGTGCAAGAATAGCTTGTTTGAAAAGATGTCTCCTGGCCTCAACAGCTGCTTTCCAGTTTAAGCTGTCATCAATCATGATGCCTAAGTATGGGTATTGTGAGGTCTTTTCAATTTTCTGATCTTTTAGATAAATGGACTTAGTGGCTTTCCGTTGCCCCCCACCCCCCGCTACCATGACAAATGTTTTTTTTACATTAATATGTAAGTCCAGAGCACCCATGAAGTCAGCATACTTGGATAAAGATTTTTGAAGCTCGATAGGGGTACGTGCAAAAATAACTGCGTCATCCGCGTAGAGCAAAGCGGGGATCAGGCGATGTTTCAGTCTGGGCAGATCCTGCCCCCCCCTCAACATGGTCTCCTCTAGACCGTTGGTATACAGAGAGAAGAGGAAGGGGGCTAGGACGCATCCTTGCCTTACTCCTCGCTCTACCCTGAACGGTGCAGTTAGTTCTCCTCTTGTCCCGTATCTCACTCTTGCTGAGGCTTCGCCGTATAACTCCCTTAGAAAGTCCAGGAGGGGAGGATCAACCCCTAGAGTACTCAACAGTGACCAGAGCTTCGCATGTGACACACAATCAAACGCGGAGGACAAGTCCACGTAAACCATGTAAATTGTCCCTGGCTTTGCGTGAATGTATTTCGAGACTAGCATGCTTAAGTTAAGAGCCTGTTCAACTGTTCCAAAGCCCTCCCTGAAACCGAACTGCAGATCCGAGAGGATGTTTTTGTCTCTTGCCCATTGCTGAAGTTTTTCTAGGACAACTCTGCCGACTACTTTTCCTAGGGAGTCGAGCAGCGATATAGGTCGGTAACATTTGGTATCTTGGCGGTCCCCCTTTTTAAAGATAGGGACCATAATGGAACATGACCACGACTCCAACAGTCCAAGTTTTGCTGCTGCTGAGCAAACTCTTGTGAGTATTGGTACCCAGAGATCGGGAAGATGTTTAAATAGATCCACTGGGACCCCGTCGGGGCCAGGTGCTTTGCCGCTTTTACTCATCGATAGTGCCATTTCGACGTCTTGCAGTTCGAAATCTATTGGTATTGGAAATACTACAGGTGATAGATTAAAATGACGTTTTTCCGATGAAGATGTTAGTTCAAATATTTTTGAGAAATGGTTCACCCAAGTTTCCTCATCGATGGCAACGTCGATCTGTGGAATGTTAGTGTCCGATAGAAAGGGTGACTTAACAATTTTCCAGAATGACTGACTATCTTTCAAGAGTGCACTTTTATGCAGAGCATTCCACAAGGGCAGTTTCAGCTCCTTTTTCCTTGCCTTTTTGGCATTGTTATATTCTCGCCGGAGGTATTGGATCTCTATTTGATCTCTATTTGCTTTTCCAAGTGCTTTTCTCAGGTTGGTCTGTGCCTTGGTACAGTCATGATTAAACCAACCTGTGGTACTTAATTTGTTTTGTTTGGGTAATCTGGTCAGCAGTGTTTTTGCTTGTCCTAGTATAATGTTAAAATTTTCCAGAATTTGCTTTGGTTCTGCATCAGGATCCAGGCATATCGATATGTTATTATGAGCGGACTCTACTAATGTCTTAGTGAGCTTGTTAGGATCCACTTTGTCCCATTTTATAGTGTATCCATTGTTTTTGCCCAATTCAAGTCTATTTTGTGATAAGGTGTTTGCTATTGTTGCCATGAGAGATCCTGGTAGGTTTGTCTGTAAGTTCATACTTAGAGCAGAGTGGTCGCTTAGGATATTTTCCAAGATTGTAAAGTTGCTAATTAGCTCTCTTAAGCCTTCTGTGATAATTATATAATCAACTGTGGTCTCGTGTCCCCTTCCTCGATAGGTAGGTTCCAGTTTATTATCTGGTGGTAGAATAGGGTTTATTATTAGAAGTTCCAAGTCTGAGAGGATCTTGTTCATAGCTAGCCCCGTTCGTGAGTGGAAGACGTGGACGAGTGGGTTCTCATATTCGTCCACCATTCCGCAGGTCTGATTGTTCGGACAGGGGTGTAAATTAAAGTCCCCTCCCCAGATTATATGAACGTTACCATTTCTCTCATGAAGGTGCCGATGATGAGTAATTTTTTCTTGAATCAAAAGGAGGGTGTTTAAGAAATTGTCATCATCTAAATTATTGTATAAGTTGATTAACATAATAGTATGTTTTTTCCCTATTGTGAGAGTGAGCAACTGAAAGTTTGGAAATAGATCTGCCTCTAGTACCTTCAGGTCAGTTATTGTGTTCGCTATGTAGGTTGCCAGCCCCCCCCCTAGGTCTGCCTGAAGTGCTTGGCAGGGCGGGGGATGAATATGTCTTATATCCTACAAGATGTAATGGCATCGTGGCCCAAGTCTCCTGTAAGCATATAATTTTTGCATCCTCCAAAAATCGGGCGGCCGAGCCATCCTCTATTTTTGGTCGGAGGCCTGCGATATTCCAAAAGATCACCGGGAGCTGTAGAGTTTCCTTTTCTGTGTCTGCCATTTTAGGTTCTGAAAGGTCTAGGGGATCATTGGTTTGGCCCGGGGTTGCGTGTAGGGGCTTCGGGGATTCGACTTGTGGTCAGTCGACCATTTCCAGGCTACCAAACTGGTTCATGGTCGGTATGCCTGACCAGTTTTGCCCATATGTGATGTCTCTATAATTGGGTCTGTATGGTCGATAGAGCGGTCTATCCCACTGTTCCAAGTTTCTGACTCTGTTTTGTGGTCCCACAGTCTGCCACGGGCCCTCTTGTTGTTGACAATTCTGGTTAGCTGACCACCAAGAGTTGTCAGGATCACTATGACGCTGGAATATCTTAGGCCCAGCAGCGTCTAGTTCCCATGGTTGTGGGATAGCTTTCTGCCAGATGTTGTCGGATTCATTCGCATAGTTATTATAATATCTTTTTGGGTAGAAATAGGAAAGGGATCTTGTAGCGATCCCTCCAGGTGTGTTATTGTAGTCCCAGGAGCAGATATACTCAACTATGCTAGGATCCTCGAAAGTGATCACTATACAGTCTCCCCGAATGCTTTTTTTCCTGTGCCCCACCCAAGGCGTCCTACAAACTGATGTTATTCTGCTTTTCCAGGTTGGCGGAACAGGTCGATTTGTGTTCAGCCAATACTGTACTTTGTTTTTCAGCGACCAATTGGGTTCCGCCCCCTCTCCCGTTAATTCGGGAACCCCCGTCATCACTACCACATATGGACATGCCTCTGGTGGCATGTTTAGGGAGTGCCTGTTTTCAGTGTTCCCTCTCAATGTTCCTTTGTTATTTGCGGGATTTGTCTTTTTGGTGGCTGGAGTTTTGGGGGCCGGTGTATTTATGGTTGGCGTGTTTACTTTAGGTGTATTTGATATGGTGTTGATCTGCGGGGGAATTGTGAGGACCTTGGGCGTGGGTTTCTGTGCAGGGGGAGCCTTTGGTGCTGTAGGGGCCTTTGCTGTGGGTTGCTGTTTAGGCGGCAGGCAAGCTAAAGTTGTAGGTTTCTTATGTGTGGGCAATGTAGCCGAGGTGTTTGTACCTGCTTTTGGCGGTCCCTGTAAAGGTGTTGCCTTGGGGCAACTAGAGATTTTAATCAGTTGAGCCTCGATGTTACGTAGTCTAGTCTCTATTGGGCGAATAAAGGAATCTAGGAGGGAAGCTATCTCCTTTATTAGCCTTGATGCTTCTCTTTCTTTGCCCGTTATTGGTGGGGGTGGGGATTCTAAGATGGTGATATCTTGGAGGTTCTGTGGTGGATGATGGATCGTTATCACATTATTACTTGGATCAGCGGTCTGTTGGGAGAGTGCTGCCGGATTTGTGATATCGATCAGGTCTGTGTGATCGACCACTTTGGTATTGAGGGTGTTAGGTAACTTTTCCCTATCCTTCTTTTTCTTTATGGCTCCCTCCCTCCTCCCTCTAGCTTGCTTTACTTCTTCCGGGTGTGATCGGGAAAAATTTCGGGAGTTTTTTCTAACTCGTTTTCTGAGAATGTTACAGAAAGTTGAGAGGCAGAAAGATCTACATTATTTGGGAGACTAAGTCTATTTGTGGCCGCTGTTGTTTGTGTTGGGGCAGACTGTGTATCTGGAGTTCTTGCAGTTGCTAGCAGTCCCATTGAGGATCGCCTTGCGATTGCGAGTTCAGTTGATACTCTGCCCTCAATCAGACTAATACTTTGGTCAATGAAAGTGTTTGCTTTAGAAATAAAGTCGTCCATTGGTCCTAACAGTTTTTCTCCTAGCCCGTTTTTTTTGCTTACTAGCTCTCGTGTTCATTTTCAGTGAGTGGAATATGCAAAGATCTTTTGCTAGTAGTAGTAAGTCGTCGCTATCTTCACAGTGATGATAAGATACCTGTAGTTAGATGTCCAAAGAAGTAGGGCTTAGAGCAAGGGCCCGGACCGTACTCTCACGTTCTCGAACGGCCTCAAACGGCCCGCTCTTTGCCCGGTCTTCGTCCAGTGCTCCGCGCGCGTCCCGCGACGCGGGTGGAGTGCTGACAGTTAAGTACTTGTAGGCGGTGGGCGTGTCCGCCGGGGGAAGAGGAACCAGCTGAGCAGCGTGGAGATTGCTGGTCCTCACAGTCCCCCGGCTCGCAGTTGGTATTTGCCCAAGCCTCTACCCGGGGGCCTCAAGCTGGGAGCGATATGCTAGCTCTGCTGATTGCAGGGCTCGCTCACACCAGCGAGTCCTCGTAGAGGGGAGGCGGCGCGCAGAAGGTCAGGTTTGTGAGATTGCACAAGAGTTCTCCTCGTTGTTGGCTAGGACAAGCAGCACACTTCAGCAAAGCAGAGTGAGTGGCACCCGCGAAGCGGGTGTCACGAAAGGTTATAAACCGGTGGGCGGTGGGCGTGTCCGTGGGCGTGTCCGCCGGGGGGAAGAGGAACCAGCTGAGCAGCGTGGAGATTGCTGGTCCTCGCAGTCCCCCGGCTCGCAGTTGGTATTTGCCCAAGCCTCTACCCGGGGGCCTCAAGCTGGGAGCGATATGCTAGCTCTGCCGATTGCAGGGCTCGCTCACACCAGCGAATCCTCGTAGAGGGGAGGCGGCGCGCAGAAGGTCAGGTTTGTGAGATTGCACAAGAGTTCTCCTCGTTGTTGGCTAGGACAAGCAGCACACTTCAGCAAAGCAGAGTGAGTGGCACCCGCGAAGCGGGTATCACGAAAGGTTATAAACCGGCGGGCGGTGGGCGTGTCCGTGGGCGTGTCCGCCGGGGGAAGAGGAACCAGCTGAGCAGCGTGGAGATTTCTGGTCCTCGCAGTCCCCCGGCTCGCTGTTGGTATTTGCCCAAGCCTCTACCCGGGGGCCTCAAGCTGGGAGCGATATGCTAGCTCTGCCGATTGCAGGGCTCGCTCACACCAGCGAGTCCTCGTAGAGGGGAGGCGGCGCGCAGAAGGTCAGGTTTGTGAGACTGCACAAGAGTTCTCCTCGTTGTTGGCTAGGACAAGCAGCACACTTCAGCAAAGCAGAGTGAGTGGCACCCCATAGAGAAGTTAGTGGCAAAGGCATGGGTTTGTTACTCTTGCTATTTACTCGTTTCAGAAAAGAATGGGGGCCTCAGGCTTGTCATTGACCTCTGTTTTCTCAATGCCTTTCTATGGAAGCACAGATTCAAGATACGCATTGGGCAAGACCGATTTTGCATTTGTCATTCCTTCAATCCTAATGTAAAGCGCTCTGATATCCTTCGGGATCTTGTTCGCGCTATATAAAACTTTATACATAAATAAATAAATCACATTGGCTCAGACCTTTTCTGCTTTAGAACTGGCTGACTGGATGGTGTTCCAGGATTTGCAAGACTAGTATTTCCATGTACCTGTCCTACAGTCCCAAAAGTGTTACCTGTGATTCAAGTTGGGCCAGTAGCATTTACATTTTACTGTGCTCCCCTTCGGTCTCACCATCCCTCATGAATGATCACGAAAGTGATGGCGGTGGTCGCTGTCCATCTGCAGAGGTCAGGAATCTGTACCTCGATGACTGGCTGCTGATGGCGGGCTCGCCACATTTGGCCGTGGACCACCCCAGAACGATGGCAAAACTCCTAAGATCATTGGTGTTATCGTAAATAAGACAATGTCATCCCTGACTCCCTCTCAGTGGCTTCCATTCATGGCTCAGTACTCAATATGGTGGAGTTGAGGGTTTTTCCTTTCACTTTAATTACTACTTTGAGTCTCTGCATGGTTTGGGGTGGAGTATTCCATATTTATTGAGATACTACCCAGTTAGTTTACAGGTGATCATGAAAGTGCTATCTATGAATGGTTCAAACAAATCCAGTTTTGGATGGAGGAAAATTAGTTAGTCATAAACACCAACAAGCCAGCTAAAAACAATATAGTCACCACATGCCCTTATCAAACAAGCCAGGCATACATTGAGATCCCCTGGTAAACAAGGGTATTAGTTGAGTTTATTTTGACCTCCCTCCCCCTCTTGAGGTTTGAAGAACTGGAGAATTAGATCACTTATTACTGCTGCTACTGCATTAACCTGCTGACCACAATATGCCCTTATCTAGACAAACAAGGCAGGTAACTGTTCTCTGAACGATATTTGGTGTTCTTTATGACTCATGCAGTTTTCTGTTCGCAGGTTCATCCAGGAAAGTTCAAAACAGACTTAAAAAACAAATTGAGATTATGCAGCTGAGTGGTGATGGGAGGATATAAAAAGTAACAAGTCTGCTACCCACCTTCAATTTCTGTTCATGCATGCATTGTGCATAGGTTTAAACCAAAACATTGGACAGAGGGTGTTTTGCTAGAATTTTCATCACATCCTTCATAAATCAGCAAGTGCCCATCTGTTTCAAGAGCGTGGCTGCAAGTGGCAGAGGACGGTAGAAGATAACTATGCAGGACATTGATCTAGCATTGTTGAATGTAGACACTTTGCCTTTGGGGGATATTGATCAACAACACACAGTTTGAAAAAAAGTTCGAGGCCCCTCTGCCATGATGTATAAAGTCCAGGAGAAGAGGCTGGAGGGACAGACCACATTAATAACTCCGGGTGTGTGTTAAGAAAGTGGGAGTGGAGAGGATATTATCATTTTAAAGGAGATTCTTGTTTGTGGCATCTGTAGATGCACATGCTGTGCATACTTACTCCGTCTAGTGTTGAGCTCGAACATATACTACTTGTTTTCCTTCGAAAGAAGTCTTACGGAGTCAGGGGACCTGGTGACTCCACCTATCAGTGATAATGAGCATCAGCTCCATTTTTAGATTGTTTTTTCTCTGCCGTTTGGTTCAGACGTGTCTATGGGAGCTCAGGTTCGATGCCGCATGCTGTTTCCCCATGCTGTTCGTATCCGTCCCCTGTCCGGTGCATAAGACAAACTATTGTGCTATCGTTGGTTTTCACCGGCGCTTTCCTTTCAGTTCCAAACTGGTTACCGACCTGGAGACAATCACGGTGGTAGAGAATATCTATATGATGAAAATAACTCTGTTTCTATTCTGTCCCAATTGCCACTCCACGTATCTGAGGTCTGATCTCCACATAGTGTGTAATCTGTGTTTGTCTCCCGAATTCCGTGAAGACTCCTTTTTTGCGTGCCTGGTCAATCAAAAAGTGTGCACATCACCTTCACTTCGATGATGCACAGAAGCGAAGAGGGCAACACTCCAGACCTTTAAAGAGAGAGAGGAGTCGGATGCCGAGCATCCGAACAACTCCAGCTGTCGAGGGGGAGGTTGCTTTCTCATCACAAAGTGTCAACTCCAAAGCCAAATTTCGAGGAAAAAGAACATCTTCTGGCCCAGCGCCCACCCAAGGCCTCAGCGAATACTATAGCTCCTGCGATTCACCAAAAGGAGGCACTGCCTTCCAGCTCCCGTGCCACTCTTGAGGCCCCCGGTGCACCACTTCCCCTCCTGTCATGGTCACGCAAAAAAATGGTCGACAGAATGCTGAATAAATCATACATTCACCTCCAGTCAAGAAATATGGGTTAAATCCATCGTTCTTTTGCTCACCATGCCACCCCAGTTTAGACCCAGCTATATGCAAATGGATCAATGATGGATTTAGGGCCAGATCTCTGTACTGGGGTGAATGTATGACATTGTTCTGCATTCTGTCCATAAATTGTTCTTTTTGCATTTGTCACCCCGAATGGGACGGGTATGCCCAGATGTGGGTCCTGTGCTCTCCATTCCACTGGAGTCTAGCTGTCATGGCTGATGAGGGCTGAAAGCCCGAAACCAGTCCAAGAATGCTTTTTTCCTGTCCAGGGAGGACCTGGCCTAGCAGTTTGGGCAGGACCGATCCCATTGGGTGCAGGGTCAAGACTGATTTGCATATGGCTGAGTCCAAACTGGAATGGCATGGTGAGCAAAAAAAACGATAGATTTATGCCCAGATCTCTGTACTGGGGTGAATGTATGACATTGTTCTGCATTCTATCCATCAATTGTTCTTTTTGCTTTTGTCACCTCCTGTCATAGTTGACACCGTCATTTCGAGCCAGACTCCGCCCCCAAACACAATCCGGCGCAAGATCCTCCTGGGATCCTTGAGCATCGACCGCCTGTTTGGTATCAGATTCGAAGACGCAGGCTTGGCTATTTTTACTATTGCAACGGATGGCCCAGAATCCCTCTTAGCTGAAACATTCTGCCCGAGCTATACAAATGCAAAGAACCATGTCTGAACTGGGGTGGCTGAGTGAGCTAAAGAATGGTGATGAATTAAACCCAGATCAGTTGACTGGGGGTGAGTGTTTGATTGGCTCAAACGCTCTGTCCATCATCCCCTTTTGTATCGCTTTGTTCGCCCAAAGTTGGCAGGGTATGCTCAGACCTGAGTCCCTTGCTCACTTGGCCACTGGATTCAAAATAGCCTGGCTGATGAGGATTATGAATCCGAAACAGGTCCCAGGATGCTTGTTTCCGGTCCAGGGAAGACATGGCTTGGCAGTTCGGGCTGGACTGTTCCCATGAGGCACAGGGTCAGACTGATTTGCATATGGCCATGTCTGAACTGGGGTGGCTGAGTGAGCTAAAGAAGGGTGGTGGATTAAACCCAGATCAGTTGACTGGGGGTGAGTGTTTGATTGGCTCAAACGCTCCGTCCATCATCCCCTTTTGTATCGCTTTGTTTGCCCTAAGTTGGCAGGGTATGCTCAGACGTGAGTCCCTTGCTCACTTGGCCACTGGATTCAAGATAGCCTGGCTGATGAGGATTATGAATCCGAAACCGGTCCCAGGATGCTTGTTTCCGGTCCAGGGAAGACATGGCTTGGCAGTTCGGGCTGGACTGTTCCCATGAGGCACAGGGTCAGACTGATTTGCATTTGGCCATGTCTGAACTGGGGTGGCTGAGTGAGCTAAAGAATGGTGATGGATTAAACCCAGATCAGTTGACTGGGGGTGAGTGTTTGATTGGCTCAAACGCTTCGTCCATCATCCCCTTTTGTATCGCTTTGTTCGCCCTAAGTTGGCAGGGTATGCTCAGACGTGAGTCCCTTGCTCACTTGGCCACTGGATTCAAGATAGCCTGGCTGATGAGGATCATGAATCCGAAACCGGTCCAGGATGCTTGTTTCTGGTCCAGGGAAGACATGGCTTGGCAGTTCGGGCTGGACTGTTCCCATGAGGCACAGGGTCAGACTGATTTGCATATGGCCATGTCTGAACTGGGGTGGCTGAGTGAGCTAAAGAAGGGTGGTGGATTAAACCCAGATCAGTTGACTGGGGGTGAGTGTTTGATTGACTCAAACGCTCCGTCCATCATCCCCTTTTGTATCGCTTTGTTTGCCCTAAGTTGGCAGGGTATGCTCCGACGTGGGTCCCTTGCTCACTTGGCCACTGGATTCAAGATAGCCTGGCTGATGAGGATTATGAATCCGAAACCGGTCCCAGGATGCTTGTTTCCGGTCCAGGGAAAACATGGCTTGGCAGTTCGGGCTGGACTGTTCCCATGAGGCACAGGGTCAGACTGATTTGCATATGGCCATGTCTGAACTGGGGTGGCTGAGTGAGCTAAAGAATGGTGATGGATTAAACCCAGATCAGTTGACTGGGGGTGAGTGTTTGATTGGCTCAAACGCTTCGTCCATCATCCCCTTTTGTATCGCCGAGCTATACAAAGCTGAGAGACACTAATCCGAAACGTTCTAAGCCGAGACACCCTGCTCTGAACCAGGTGAACTTGAAACACTTAGAGCCGAGATCGACTTCAGCCACGTCTGGTTGGCCCCCCTATTTGCTTCAATCCAGGCTGTCTACAGCTGCATCTTTGGCAGCTTCAGAGAATTTGAAGGTACCAATCCTGCAGCAGCTCCAAGAACACCCGGCTACCAAGCAAAAACAGATCCACATCCATCAAGGTACTGGTAAAATTATAGCAAAGCCTCTGCAGTTATCGAAGGGCCCCACTCCTCATAAAAGGAAATTAACTTTTGAGGAGGCCTGCAATTCTCCTCTGGCACCCACATCCAAGAAGGCTAAGAGACATGAAAGATCCATCTCTCCAGTGCTTCCTGTTTGGCCCTCTTCTCTGATCCACTCTCCCCACCCGCCTTCTAATCCTTCCTCTGCTTCTCCTCTCTTGCCTGTGGGTTCTCCACAACATTTCTTGTACCACGAGGTCCTGCAGAGGGTAGCCACATTTCATAAGGTGGAAATGCATGTACAACATGGGGAGGATGACTTTCTGGTTGAGACCTTGTCTGCTACCCAACATTGACTCCAATACCTGCCTACGTTTAAGAGATCCTTAAGCCAGCTAGAGAAATTTTCAATGAGCCAGTTGAAGTAGGATTGTCACCTTGAAGGTTGATAAAAAGATCTGAAAGAAACAGGTTAGTGTTAGATTCCTTACCTTAGAATATCCCTAGGCATCAGACTGGATCCGGAAAGTTTTCGTCATCAGTACCATTGCGCGTCGGTAGGCGTCGTTTGCGGCTCCGTGTCCGTCGTCGGTGTCGTGATCGCCGGCATGACGTCGTCGGAGTACTTAGACGCCGCCCTCGCGCGCAGACCTCAGTTCTTTTTTCCGCACCAGCAAGCGCAGATCCGGGAAGAGCAGTACTCTAGTCATTTTTTTACTAACTTTTTTCATCTCTTTTGATCACTTTTCGAGTCGATTTCGACTCGAGGTGCCGTTAGGTATGCCTGGTTTTAAACCTTGCGACGCCTGTCACCACTTGATGTCGGTGACCGACCCCCACCATCGGTGCCTTTACTGCCTCGGGCCGACCACGATGACAAGTCGTGCCCCGACTGCCAGGCCTTGACCTCGAAGGCTAGACGGGAGCGGTCCCGTAAGCTGATCGAGCTCCGGCAGTCGGCTCAGTGCCGCACGAGGTCCCGTTCGAGGAGGAAGTCGAGGGACCGGTCCGCCACTCGTCGAGTCACCACCACTCATCGGGCTCCAAGTCCTCCGGTAAGTCGAGGTATTCCAAAAATAAGTTGAAGAGGCGTCATCGCTCTTCCGACTCCCCCCCCCGACGCTCGCGCGATGTGGCCGGGGGTTCGGGCGGCTTCACCGGAGCCGCAGGCGCCGCGTCCAGCTCCACACCCGTGGTCCCTGAGCTGCATGCGACGCCGGAGGAGGTACTTGACTTCCTTGTGGCCATGAGGACTCACTTCCCTCCGTCGGCACCTGTCGAGGCGCCTTCGGGCCCCGCGGGTCCGACTGATAGCCCTTGCGGGCCGGCTGCTTCGGCCCTGGTGCCGTTAGGTGCTTTGGCCCCTGCGCCGTCATCGACTCCGGTCCCGACGACGCAGGGCCCCGCAGTATCCAAGCCTGGATCCGGGTCGTAGCCAGTCGACCTCACGGCTCTGCTGGCTCCAACCTGAGGCCCCTGTTTCAGCCCCGGTCCAGGTGCGATGCCGGAGCGGCGCCCTCTCCGACGTCGATGGGTGACCAATTCACCTATGACCCGGCTCCGTCATTTTTGCCTGGTTTCCAGGAGATGGATGACTAGGAGGACTGGGAGGGGTCTGAGGACCCTCTGGCACAGCAGTACCGGTTAAGCCAGGACTGGGCAGATGAGTTGGGGGAGGCCAGTGGTCTAGACTCTTCGCCTGACACTGGATTAATCTCTCCTCCCTCCGTTGCTTCGGAGGAGGGAGCTACTTATAGCGTGGTGTTAAACAGGACGGCCAAGGCCTTGGCTCTTAAGCTCCCTGTCGCGGCTGTGAGGACTAACCTCCTCACTGAGGTGCTCAAACCGCAGGCAAGCTCCTTGGAGCCTCTACTGCCATTTAACAAAGCCCTCACCGACGTTCTGATGGGCACCTAGTCCAAGCCCTCTACAGGCCTCCCCGTGGCCTGACACGACGCTACCGCCCGGCTCCGGGTGACCCATGCTTTCTGTCCGTACGCCCCACCCCGAGAGCCTGGTGATTTAGGCCGATACGTCCCAGACCGCATTCCCGACCACTCCTCTGGATCGGGAATCCAAAAGGTATGATCAGTTTGGGAAGAAACTGTTCTCCTCTCTGAGTTTGGGGCTGCGGTCTGTCAACACTGCCTGCCTTTTGGGCGGTTACACCCACTCTCTGTGGGATATGGCTGCGGAGGTGCTGCCACAGTGTCCGGAGGAGGCCCGGACACGGCTCGCCCAAGCCCTTGCCGAGGGTCGGGATGCAGCACAGTACTCTATTAGATGTGGACTTGACACCATGGACTCGCTGGGCAGAGCGATTTCCTCGACGGTGGAGGTTCGTCGCCATGCCTGGCTGTGGTCTGCCAACTTCTCGGGGGATGTCCAGGCCACACTCATGCTCTTCGATGGCCAACGCCTCTTTAGCGAAAAAGCGCATAGTGCGCTAGAGCATTTTAAGGACTCCAGGGCTACGGCCAAGTCCTTGGCCTAGGCCAGCGCCAGCAAACTTATGCATTTCGCCCCTTTCGTGGCCAAGGAAGGGTCGCCCCCACATGTCCAGCCATCCACAGGCCGCATAACCAGTCTCAACGCGGTCGCTAACGAGGTTACCGCCGTGGCCGTACTGGGGGACAACGGCAGGGTCAGTCCTCATCCACCCCCGCAGCATCTGCCTCTAAGCCCTCATAGTCAGGCATTTCAGGCCCATTCGACGCCAGTGGGGGACAGGGTTCACCATCACCTCCTCCACTGGCGTACCATCACGTCAGACAGGTGGGTGCTGCAAATCGTCCGAAGGGGCTATTCCCTCCCCTTTGAGGCGACCCCTCCAGCCATGCCACCACGATACCACTGCATGTCGGGGGATCACTTGCTACTTCTGCAGGAGGAAGTTGTGGCCCTCTTGGCCAAGGGGGCCATCGAGCGCGTTTCTGGGCCAGAAGTAGGATGCGGTTGCTATTCTCACTACTTTCTGGTATCCAAGAAGGGCTAAGGAGGCCTATGCCCTATCTTGGACCTCAGGAGCGTCAACGGCTTCCTCCGGGAGGAGAAGTTCAAGATGCTGACTTTGGCTCAGGTCCTAGCTGCCCTGGACCCGGGAGACTGGATGGTAGCGTTGGACTTGCAGGATGCATATTTCCACATCCCCGTCCTGCCGGCCAACCGGCGCTACCTGCGGTTCCTGGTAGGCCACGAGCCCCTCGGGTGTTTACGAAAGTGATGGCGGTGGTCGCAGCTCATCTATGCAGATCAGGGGTTTCAGTCTTCCCCTATCTCGACGATTGGTTGTTGAAGGCGGGCTCACCCCAAACAGTCGTCTCCCACCTCTGGACTATGGCTGATCTCCTGCACTTGGTGGTGTCTCCATCAACGTGCCGTTGTCACATCTGTGCCCGTTTCAGTCTTCCCCTATCTCGACGATTGGTTGTTGAAGGCAGGCTCAACCCAAACAGTCGTCTCCCACCTCCAGACTATGGCTGACCTCCTGCACTTGGTGGGGTTCTCCATCAACGTGCCGAAGTCACATCTGTGCCTGTTTCAGTCTTCCCCTATCTCGACGATTGGTTGTTGAAGGCGGGCTCACCCCAAACAGTTGTCTCCCACCTCCAGACTATGGCTGACCTCCTGCACTTGGTGGGGTTCTCCATCAATGTGCCGAAGTCACATCTGTGCCCCTCTCAGAAGCTCCCTTTCATCTGAGCGGTTCTTGACTCAACACAGTTTCGGGTTTATCCCCCCGAACAGCGAGTTCTGGATATTCAGGCTCTGATTCCGATCTTTCAACCTTTATCCAGAGTTTCGGTCAGATTTACGCTGCGGCTCCTGAAGCTGATGGCCTCCTGCATCCTTCTGGTGCATCACACCAGGTGGCGGATGCGGGCTCTGCAGTGCGACCTGAAGTTTCAGTGGGCACAGCATCAGGGCAACCTGTCTGACCACGTCCTGATCACGGAGGGCACTGCGAGTCAGTTGCAGGGGTGGCTCACGGACCGCGATTGGGTCAGCGGCAGATCCCTCTCCCTACCCCAACTGAAGCAGGTAGTAGTGACGGATGCATCCCTCCTGGGATGGGTGGGCCACATGGGAGAGGGGGAGATCAGAGGCCTCTGGACTCCGGAGGAGTCCCGGCTCCATATCAACCTTATGGAGCTGCGGGTGATCCAACTTGCACTTAAGGCATTCCTTCCCTCTGTCCGGGGAAGTGTAGTGCAGGTGTTCACGGACAACACCACCGCCATGTGGTACTGCAACAAACAGGGCGGGGTGGGGTCGTGGACCCTTTGTCAGGAGGCTCTGTGCCTCTGGCAATGGCTGGAACGCCAGGGCGTCACCCTGGTGGTTCAACACCTAGCAGGTTCCCTGAACGCCAGGGCGGACGAACTCAGCCGCCGGTGCATGATGGATCTCGAATGGCGTCTGAACTCGGATGTGGCGCAAATTCTCTTTCAGGAGTGGGGAGAGCCTTGGTTAGATCTATTCGCCACCGAAGAGAACGCGCAGTCATCAGTTCTGCGCTTGGAATTTCCAAGGCGGCACTCGCTCGGCGACGCTTTTTGTCGCAAGTGGAGCTGCGGCCTGTTATACGCATTTCCACCTATATCACTTCTGCCCAGAGTGCTGAAGAAGATCAGGCGAGACCGGGCCCAAGTTATCCTTGTGGCTTTTGACTGGGCACGAAGATACTGGTATCCCGAGCTACTCAGCATGTCAGTCGATCCCCCGATTCGTCTGCCTCTTCAGGAGGGCCTTCTGTCGCAGCAGCAGGGGATGGTCCTCCACCCGAATCTGCCTAGTCTCCACCTACATGAGTGGAGATTGAGAGGCGACAGTTGAGGCCATTTGACTTGCCTCTTGAAGTCTGTGATGTGATTCTAGCAGCCAGGCGTCCCTCCACAAAAACGGTATACACCTGCAGGTGGAATAAATTTGTGGCAATGTGCACAGCAAAGGCAGTGGATCCACTCTCTGCCCCCCTTTCAGAGGTTCTCCTCTTCCTTCTTTCTCTTGCCCAGCAGGGATCTGCTCTGGGCACTATCAACGGCTACCTCTCGGCCATTTCAGCCTTCTTAGGGCTTCCTGATCAGCCTTCTCTTTTCAAGTCCCCTGTTTTTTTTTTCTTTTTTTTCAATATATTTTTATTGCAGGAATTAGTAAATCGTTACAATATCGACCAGCATTGTATCACAAGCAACATCAACAGAATAAGACCCTCTGGCCCCCCACTGTAAGTTCCGTACACAGCCATCCGGCCCACAACCCTGGGGTCGGGCGGCGAAAGTAATGGGGGATCAGCAGGATGCTTGAGCTGGTCCAGATGATTCACTGTCCGTCATCTGCTTTTCCAAACAAGCCTATAAACCCAAAAGAAAACCCCCACCCTCAAAAGACTACTAACCAAAAGAAACCCCACCCAACCCCACCACCAGCGCCAGGGAGCTACCTACACAGGATCTGCCATGGGACCCACGGGGAAAGCAAGAGGACTAACAGTGCAAAAGTTTACTGGGACTCGGGGCGAGTCGCTTCTCCACCTTCAGAGTCGCTGGGGGCACAATAATCCCTGAGGGCCTGCACCAACATTTCCCACTCCAACGCGGCCTCCTGCGTATTCTCATTACGCTGCCTCCAAGCTAGTTGATATCTCAGCGCGCTCTCCCCCGCCGCCCACTTCAAAAGCTCACTGTGCCATCTGCTGCCTGTCGGACCAACTCGTGCCTTCCAGTTCCTGGTCACCTCTCGTTTAGCAAGGAGGAGCCCTAGGTCGATAAATTTACTAGAAATTTTATTCCTGGGGGTATGGGGGAACCAGTGTAGGAGCCCCACCGCCGCATCAAATGATAGGGATCTCCCCGTCACCTCCTCCAGGGTCGTCGCTACTTCCTTCTAGTACGAGGACAGTCCTGGACAGGCCCACAACATATGTAGGAGGTCCGCTTCCTGAGCTGGGCACCTAGGGCATTCCGCCGAATTCGTGGCAAAATATCGCCTAATTTTCACTGGGGTCAGGTACGCTCTATGGAGAACGTAATAGTGGACCAGCTGAAAACGGGCGTTGCGTGTGCCCTTCCAGGCTCGCCTCACTAACTGGGACCAGGTCGTCTCCGGGATCTCCCTGCCAATGTCCTCCTCCCAGCGGTTTCTCAGGGTGGTGAGAGGAGCCAACCCTTCGTTAATCAATCTGCCGTAAAGGCAAGTGACCGCCTTCACCGTGCCCGCCGACATCATCACGTACTGGCACACCTGAGATAAGGGGGGTTCCTCCTGCCCGTTCTTCCAGTGTGCCTGGATCGCTCGTACAATGGCCGAGTGTAGCAGAAAATCACCACGGGGGATCTCGAAGCGGTCAATAAGATCTTGGAAGGACAAGAGCGCTCCGTCCTCGTACAGATCCCCAACCAGCTGTAAGCCGGCATCCTCCCAGGCCGCCAAGCGTGACCAATCCCCTCCATGGGGGAGGGCCGTCAGCATCCCCAACGGTATTTCAGGCGCATAAGGTGAAGGTCTGGAGCTGCGCCGCCAGATAATACTTTTCGAAGTCCGGCACCGCGAGCCCCCCCTCGTCTTTCGGCCTCATCAGGGTTTTGAGGGCCACCCGCCGGCGGCCCGACCCCCATAGGAATCCGACCACCATAGAGCGTAACAGTCGAAACGTGGCCGGTGGGACCCAGATCGGTAGAGTCCGAAAGTAATATAATAGCCGGGGGAGCGCCACCATTTTAAGCAGGGCGATCCGTCCCGCCACCGAAAGCGGCAGCGTGGCCCAAAAGTCCATGCAGCCTCGGAGTGCTCGAATGCTGCGGGCAATGTTCCCATCTAGGAGGTCGGGTTGGTCGTGATAGACGAATACCCCAAGGTACTTAAAGCAGTCGGGTTCCCATCTAATCTCCCTACTTAGGGCAGGGGCGGGAGCACCCCTGCGTACCGGAAAAAGACAGGTCTTGGACCAATTCACTCGGAGGCCCGAGACCTCCCCGAACTCTGTGAGCGCCACCGCCGCACCACGTAAAGCGTCGAGCGGGTCCTCCAGGAAGAGCAACAGGTCGTCCGCATACAGCGAAACATAATGTGGGCCCGCAGGCGTCCACAAGCCCGTATAGTGGGCTCCCGATCGAAGGTGCAGCGCGAGTGGCTCCACCGCCAGCGCAAAGAGAAGAGGGGACAATGAACACCCTTGCCACGTGCCTCGTTCTACCGGATACTGCGTGGAAATCAATGGTCCCGCCCGGACCCTGGCTGAAGCAGAGGCATAGAGAACCGCGGTCCACCTGACAAAGCCCTCCCCGAGGCCGAATCTCCGCAGCACCGTGCAGAGGTAGTCCCACTCCAGGCTATCAAAAGCCTTCTCTAGGTCCACCGACAAGACGACCGGGGACGGGGCATCCACGAATGGTTCCCCTAGCAAACGGAACAACCTGCGAATATTCATAGTCGTGTTCCGTCGTGGGATGAAACCAGCTTGGTCTTCATGCACCAGGGAACTCATGTGTCCCAGCAGCCTCGAGGCCAAGATGCTGCTCAGTATTTTATAGTCCACCGTCAACATCGATAGGGGACGGTAAGACCCCGGGTCGGACGAGTCCCGGCCCGGCTTGAGGAGAGGAACCACCAACGCCTCACACATCGAGCTCTGGAGTCGCCCCAGCCTCTTCGCCTCCCTGTAGACCACCAATAATCGAGGGGCTAGGAGGTCAGCGTAAGCTGCATAAAACTCCACAGGTAGGCCATCCAGGCCCGGGGTCTTGTTTCTCGCCATCCGTTTAATGGCCCCGCGGATCTCCCCCAGTTCAATGTCGGATCCCAGGGCTTTCGCCACCTCGTGCTCCACTGTGCGGAGCTCCAGTGGACGTAGGTGATCATCAAGTCGGTCAGGGTCTCGTGCGGAGCGACTGCGGTATAAACATTCATAATAATGCCGGAAGCAGCTAAGAATCTCCGGTTGAGTGTGTACCTCGGTTCCGTCTGCCTCACGCATACTTGTCGTCAAATGAGACTGGCGCGTAGGGTTGGCCAACCACGCCAACAACGCGCTCGATCTGTCTCCTTCCGCGATGGATCGGACCGTATAGGCCTTGTAGTCAAAACAGCGGAGCCGTTCGACCTCTGCCGCTACCTTTTCCCTCGCCTCCGCCGTTCGTATTTGCAATTCCGGGTGTCCGGGGCGGCGAATTTCAAGCTCGCGGAGTTTCCGGTCCGCTGCATCTAAGTCCGCTAGGATAACGCGCCTCATGCCCACCTTCTTAGAAATACAGTAACCCCTCACCACTACCTTAAAAGCGTCCCACTCTAACGCTCTAGTACTCGCGGTGCCGCCGTTGGACGCAAAATATTCCAATATCTTGTCCCCCAGGTCCGCCCTGAAAACACTGTCCTCAAGAATCTCGGGTCGCAGCTTCCAGGTGGGCACCGCCGGCGTCCCGGGGAACCAGCGAAGGTCCAGCAGGAGGGGGTTATGGTCCGATATGGTCCTGGACAAGTACTCAGATCGGACCGCTGCCGAAACCAGTTCGGGCGATCCAAGAAAGCCATCCAATCTGACATGCAACTCATGAAGGCTCGAGAAATACGAATAATCCCTAGATGCGGGGTGATGCGCCCTCCAGATGTCCGTCAAACCCCAGCGGGTCTGCCAATCCTGACGACCCTTAGCCGTGCGACGAACCGGAGAATCGGGAAGCGGTGGATGCGAGCGGTCAATGTCCACGTCCACTACGGAATTGAAATCTCCCCCAAGCAGAAGGGGCCCGGAAAAGAAGTGGGCCAACGAGCCCGATAGCCTGGAAAGGAAGGCAATCTGGTCCATATTAGGAGCGTACACACAGCAAACGTTCAAGTCCCTCCCTCCTAGAGTGCCCGAGATGGCCACGTACCGCCCCTCTGGATCTATCACTGTTCTCGTGACTTGGAAGGGGACCCCTGCTCTGATCCATATTAGCGCCCCTCTGGCATAAACGGAGTACGACGTGGAAAAGACCTGCCCCCGCCATCTACGCTGTAGCGCCGCCCCTTCCGCCTTGTTCAGATGAGTTTCCTGCAGCAGCGCCATTTGCACTCCCCTACGCACTAAATAAGCGTGGACTTTGTGGCGCCTGGACATAGTATGAAGCCCCCTCACGTTCCAAGTAACACATTTCAAGTTAGCAACATCAGCCATTGTCCCATATTGTTCTCGCACAGTCTCCCCATCCGGGTCCCCACAAAGAAAAGACATCCTTCCTCCCAGCACTGATGGCGGCCGTTTTCCCCAACCAAAACCAAACAACCCAAGAACGAACCAAATCCTCACCCACCCATCCCAGAACAGGACCCAAACTGCACCATCTAGATCCCATCCAAACCTCGCCTTCCATCAACCCAATAACCCCTACTAATCCTACGGTCGCCACCGTAGGAAGGCCTTAAGGGCCAGGTGCGGGCCGGGCGGAGGCAGTGGGCCCTCGGCGCTCAGGCCACCGGGATTTTAACAAGCCCTAAACAGTGCCAAAAACCCGTCGGGGCAGAAACAGGGGCACCCCACCCCTCCCTCCCTCTTTGTCAGCAGCAATGTACGGCAACCGCCTCCCCCCTGCCGGGCCCCCTCCCAAAATAAGGCAGTACACCCCGTTACCCTTGTCCATCCAAAAGGTCCTCCACCGATTTCGGTGTGATCACCGGTGTATGGGCACTATCAGCCATTGAGTCCTCCGAGTCCGATGGTGCCTCCTCTACACCCAGGTTTTCTTCCTCCTCAATGGCTTCGTCCCGTGCACCCGACAGCTCCGACAATACTTCCAACACTCCCCTCCTCTCCGACGACGTCTCCGCAGTTGAGGGCCCTCCCGTGCGGCTGCGGCGATTCCTGATCCTCCTGGATCACCGTCTCTGTTCCGGCTCATCTGCCTGTTGGGACGAGGAGCCGAAGCCATCTTTCCCTGTCCTGTAAAGCTCGAGCCAGGCACAGACATCCTCCGGGGTGTCGAAGAACTGAGTTTTGTCATCGACAATGATGCGGAGCCTAGCAGGATAGAGGAGCGAGTACTGGATGCCCTCGCTCCTGAGCTCGCGCTTGACCGCCAGGAAGGAGAACCGCTTGCGTTGAGTCTCATAGGTGTAATCCGGAAAGATGTTCACCTGACTGTTCGCTACTTTGAATGGACCATTATGTCTGGCGGCATTAAGGATTAAGTCTCTGTCCCGAAAGTGCAATAACCGCGCCACCACCGGCCTCGGGGTGCGTCCTTGTTGCGGTGGCCGCGCCGGGACACTGTGGGCACGCTCCAGAGTGTAGAAGGAGGATAGCCCCTCCGGGGCCACCGTGTCACGGAGCCAGGTCTCCAAGTATGTCACCATGTCGCCATCCTCGATCTCTTCCGGGAGGCCCACTACACGGATGTTGTTCCTCCTGTTGCGGCCTTCCGCATCCTCCGCCCTCTGCTCCAGGGTCGCAATTCGGGATAGGGCATCCTTCATCGTCGCAGCCAAGGTTCGCTGCGCCGGCTCCAAGTTTTTCACCGAGCTCTCCACTTCCTTGACCCGGTCTGAGAGTTTGCCGTGGTCCGCTCTGAGGAGGCCTAGACTCGTCGCCACCTGGGCAATGTCCTGTTGGAGGGCCGATCTCGTGGTCGCTATCGCCGCCAGGACGCGGTCGAACTGTTGCTGCATCGACGCGCCACCAGAACTCTTTGGGTCCCCATGCTCCTCTTTGTCCTGGGCTTCCGAGTCCGAGGCGGTCGGGGTAGTCCCCTTGGCTCCTCTAGGTTTCCCCATGTCGCCGGAGGCACTCCGTGAAGGTCCCGGAGTAGGCGTCTCCGGGTGCAGATGCCGACCACGACCCTCCCGGTTACTGGTCCTCAAATCGAGTATGGGAGACCTCCTTCTCCAGGGCCTGTGGAGACTCCTCCGCTTCGGCTCACGCCACCGCCACGGCGTCCGAGGGCACCGATGAGGGGGCGGAGACAGCCGTCGCCGAGTCGGGCAGGCCCGCTCAACCGCTAGAGACCCGGGGTGAGGGCCACCAACTCCACCGGACGATTTGTGGCGCCAAAGCGTCGCGCCTCCCATGTAAGTGGACTGGCCAGGAAAACGTAGCTAAGTGCGGAGTCGTGAGTCGGGCCACCGCCTGGATCACAGGGCGTCCGCTCCCGGGGTCCCCTATAACGTGGGCATCCGCCCGGTCACCCGACCGAGTGCAAACTCGTTGTAAAAAGTCCGACCCATTAAATATCCAGTGCACAGAGCGGCCGGGGATGGCAAAGCCGGGCGCTAGTCGCTACTCGCGACGCTCCTCCAAGTCAGTGGGTCCGACCAGGGGGACAAAGAAGTCCGGGCGCCATGTTGGGTCGCACTCCGCAACTCCGCAAACTTCGGTTTTACTCCGGAGCAACCCTCGTCCAAGCCCCACCAGGGGCCCCGGCAGGTCTTCGTCGGTCCGCTCAGCAGAATGCGGGGTCTGGGGTGCCCCGCAGCCTCCGATTTACAGGATAATCCCGGGCTCAGTCCCGGAGCCGAGCTCTCAGGCGACCATCGCCATCGGCGCCCAAGCCACGCCCCTTCAAGTCCCCTGTTGTAAATAGATTCTTGAAAGGCATCACACACATGTTTCCTCCTGTTCCCTTCAGGATGCCTCAGTGGGACTTGAATCTTGTTCTAACGTATCTGATGTGCGCTCCCTTTGAGCCACTTCATAACTGTCCTCTTCTTCTTCTGACTCTTAAAACTGCATTCCTGGTTGCCATCACCTCTACCAGGAGAGTGAGTGAGCTCCAGGCTCTATCTTCTAAACCTCCTTTCCTCTCTGTCCAGCCGGACAAGGTTGTTCTGAGGACTCGTCCTTCTTTCCTGCCCAAGGTGGCCTTTCATATCGGGCAATCCATCACCTTGCCCACCTTCTTTTCGCCTCTGCACCCCTCGAAAAAGAAAGAGAGGCTTCACAGTTTGGAACCAAAACGGCGCACTCCTTCTATCTAAAACGCACACACCAGTTACGGGTGGACGACCAGCTCTTTGTTGGTTACATGGGCGCTAAGAAGGTACGGGCGGTGCACAAGCGGACCATCTCTCGGTGGTTTGTCTTGTACATGAAGGTTTGCTACTCTTTGGCAAAAAAGGAGCCTCCTGTTGGGCTGCGCGCCCATTCCACTCGGGCCACCGTGGCTACTTCTGCCCTGGGTCGGGGAGTCCCCTTGCAGGACATCAGTCAGGCAGCTAGTGGGCCTCGCTGCACACGTTTGCTAGGCATTACTGCCTGGACATCCAAGTTCGGAGAGATGGCTTTTTCAGCCGGTCCGTTCTCCAGGACTTTCTGGTGTGATCTTGGTTCGCAGACCCACCACCGGGGTTGGTATTGCTGGGGTATCTATTCTAAGGTAAGGAATCTAACACTAACCTGTTTCTTTCAGATGCACAAGTTACTTACCCTCTGTAACGATATATCTGTAAGAAACAGTAGTTAGTGTTTGATTCCTTACCGCCCCACCCATCCTCCCCGTTCTGCGAACCGATATCTAGGGTTAAGGACATCTCTTTCAGGGCCCTAGTTTCAAGGCACCAGTGTCGGTTTCTATCATGGCTCTGCGTTCCTGGCGCGGAAAGCTATGTACAGAACTAACGTCAGCGCGCAAGGGCGGCATCTAAGTACTCCGACGTCATTCCGGCGATTACGACGCCAACGACGGACGCGGATCTGCAGACGCCTACTGACGCGCAAGGGTACTGCTGACGAAAACTTTCCGGATCCAGTCTGACGCCTGGGGATATTCTAAGGTAAGGAATCTAACACTAACTACTGTTTCTTACAGATATATTGTTACCAAAGGAAAGTAACTTGTGCTTTAAGGCACCACCTACTCACCCACCATACCTACAAGGCCAGTAAACCCCACTCCTTTGTGGTACATACGGCTGAAAAGCGAGCTAATACTCAGGGGACAGGGAAGCACCCACTCCGGACCCCGAGAGTAAAAAGATCTATGCCAGGGCAAAAGAGGAGCAGCACAATCTGAGTTGTTGGTGTTTTGCCAACTTTATAGGCTTACTCTCCAGGTACGATCACACCCACTGGGATCAGATGGTGCATCTTATCCAACACCTCCCAGAGCAGTATCGTAAAAGAGGACAGAAGCTGGTGGTGAAGGGGAAAATAATCTCCAACATTCGCTGTGCATTGGATGCTGCTTGGGGAGTAAGTACAAGTATCCTATTATGCCGCTATGCCTCTGTTCGATTGTCAGATTGATCATATGCCAGAGAAAATTAAAAAGGATACCGAGACGGCCAAATCCATATGTGCCTTGCAGACTGTCACTCCTCTTGCAGCTCACAATACTGCTGCAATGATAATACCCTGGACCCAGAGACCTCTTCCACTTTCTCCAGGGCCACTCGGCAGAAACACTCATGGGGGTGCTATAGGGGTGGATACAGGAGTAGTAACAAAAAAAGGCAGAGAAAAGGGCACTGTCCCCAACGGTGAACATCTAGCTCTTTCCCCCCGATCATACAACATCTGTCAGGCGAAGGTTGAAGGGAATTCTGCTCCATTGGGCAGAAATCATCTCCGACTGCTGGGTCCTTCACATTATACAGCAGGGGTACTGTCTCAAAGTCATTTGACCACCACCATACCTCTCCTCCCTGCCCCCTCCCCCCCTCCATGACACACACTGTCTCCAGACAACCTCTGCATCCTTTTAGAGGGGAAAGAGGTTCTAATTTCCAAAGGAGCCATAGAACCAGTTCTGCCACAGCACTGCGGAAAGCAAGTGTACTCTCTGTACTTCCTTATTCCCAAAAAGGACAGCTCCCTCAGACTCATCCTCAACCTAAGACCTCTGAACAGGTGCATTAATTTGGAGCTCTTCCACATGACTCTACAAGATGTCATTCCTCTGTTGCAACAAGGCAACTTCATGACGGCCCTCAGTCTAAAGGACGTCTACTTTCACATTCCCATTCACCCCCTCAGTCTAAAGGACGTCTACTTTCACATTCCCATTCACCCTGCACATTGAAGATATCTAAGTTTCATGTTAAGTGGACAACATTTTCAGTTCAAAGTACTTCCTTTTGGAGTTACTACAGCTCTCAGGATTTTTACAAAATGTTTGGCCTTGGTAACAGCTCGCCTCAGAGGAATGGTATCCGGGCGTTCCCTTACCTGCATGACTGGCTGATCAAGAGCACCACCCATCAATAATGCCAAGTGCATATGCAGACCACCATCCACACCTTGCACAGTCTAGGTTTCTCCATAAACTGGACCAAGTCTCACCTCCAGCTCCTTCAAGAACAGACATTTTTCGGGGCCATGTTAGACACACAAGTGGAAAAGGCTTACTATAGCCCTGCAAGAGTACAGGTGTTCCAAAACCTGCATCTTTTTCAGCTATATTGCCAGGTAAATATCAAAACAGTGATGTGTTGCTAGATGTGATGGCTGCTTGCATAGCCATATTTCCCCATGCCAAATTACATTTGCGCCCATAACAAGAGTACCTAACTGCACAGTGGTGTCAGGCAGAGACCTAGAAGATCAAGTGTTGGTGGGGAGTTTCACATGTCACTCTCTGCAGTGGTGAAGCACAATCCACCACTTGAAAGGGTGGCGCTTCCTCGACTGGATTCCTCATGTCACCATCGCCATGAATGCCTAACTTACTGGCTGGGGTTCGCATCTCAACCCCCTCCCTGTTCAGAGTATGTAGTCCTTTGCACAATAGAACCTGCTCATCAGCTTTGGACTTTCTGCTCTCATTTAAAATACATGCAAAAAGAGCAATTGATGGACAGAATGCTGAAGAATGTCTAACAATCACCCCAATCCAGAGATCTGGACCTAAATCGATAGTGTTTTGCTCCCCAGGCCATTTCAGTTTAAACCCAGCCATATGCAAATCTGTCTTGACCCTGCTCCCCACGGGAACAATCTAGCCCGAACTGCCAGTCCAGGTCTTCCCTGGACCAGAAACAAGCATGCTAGGACCGGTTTCAGGGCTTCACCCCTCATCAGCCAGGCTGTCTTGACTCCAGTGTCATGGAGAGCACAGGACCCACATCTGGGCATACCCGTCCCACTGGGGGTGACAAATGCAAAAAGATCAATTGATGGGCATAATGTTGAACAATGTTAAACATCCCCCAGTACGGAGATCTGGGCCTAAATCCATTGTTTCTTTTTTTGTGTGTGTCTTTTGCACATTCAAAACAAGACAGGCACAGTACACACAGGCAATGTGACTGCCATAGTCTACTTACAGAAACACAGTGGCACACATTCCATCTAGCTGTCAGCAGTAGCCCAGAGCATTTGGCAGTGGGCAGTACATCACAGAGTGCATCTCCTTCTCCAGCATATTCCTTGGGTGGACATCGATCTTGCCAACTTGCTCAGCAGGGTGCATCAACAAGTCTACGAGTGGGAACTCCACCCTCAAGTCATACTGCCATACTTCCAGTGGTGGGGGTAGCCTCAAATAGATCTGGTCACCAACTCAGAAAATGCAAAATGCCCAAACTTTATTGCCAGGTTACCACATCCGCTTTCCATGGGCAATGCACTATGAATGAACTGGTCAGGGATATATGCCTATGGTATTCCACTCGGTTAATGCTCTCTCTAGTTCTCCACAAGAGCTCCCCAACACGCTGGCCTACTTACACGAAATCACAGCACTCTCCATCACCCCAATCCCAGCAACTCAATCTTGCAACTTGGCTCCTGAGGTCTTGATTAACTCAACCTTTCCGGAGGAGTGTATTTCTGCTCTTAAAGAAGTGTGGAGGCCTACTACCAGGGCCTGTGACGCTGCCCAGTGGAAATGTGTTGTACATTATTGCCTTCCTAAACATATCAACCTAATGGCAGCATCGGTACAAGATATTGTCCGTTACCTCCTTCACTGCCGGAAGTCATGGCTCGTATACACTGCCATTCGGTTGCATCTGGCTGCACGCTTTACTCTTCAGAGTACCAGTCATTAAGGCTTCCATGGAAGGCTTTAAACGAGTTATACTGCCCTGGATAGCTCCTGCTCCGGTGTGGAACCTTAACACGTTCTTACTAGGCTCTTGGTCCCTTCTTTCGAGCCTGTTCACTCCTGCCCGTTACAATTTTTGTTGTGGAAAGTAGCTTTTCTCGTACTCATCACTTGCCTTAGATGAGTCAGTGAAGTACAAGCTCTTGCATTGGAAGAACCATTCTTCCAGGTTCATTGAGAAAGGGTGGTTCTTAGACCCATCCCAAATTCCCCCCTAAGGTGGTCTCCAGCTTCCACCTTAATGAAAAAACTATTGAATTGCCAGTCTTCTTTCCACATCCAGAGTATTTAGCAGAACGCTCTTTACATGCTCTGGATGTCAAAAGAATGTTGATGTGCTACATTGACAGAACAAAACCATTTTGAAAGACACATTAACTATTCGTGTCCAAGTCTAAACCGCATAAGGGGTATGCCATTTCTAAGGCAGAGGTTGCACATTGGCCTCTCAGATGCATTCAGACTTGTTACGCTAAAGCTGAAAGGTCTTGGCCTGCCCTTTACAGACCCCAGTCTACTCGAAAGAAAGGGGCTTCAATGGCTTTCTTAGGTAACATACCAAAGCAGCTACCTGGTCCACTCCTGATACCTTTACATCCCCACTACTGTGGGGATGTCCCGGCCAGGCAACAAGCAAGAGTTGGCCAGGCTGTCCTACGCACATTATTCAAGTCCTTTGCAATGTGCTCAGACAGAGCCACTGCTTAGGGATAACTGCTTTGCAATCTCTGCACAGCATGTGTATCCACAACTACACATACCACAAACAGAAAATGTTACTTACCCTCTCAGCATCTGTTCGTTGCAAGTAGTGCTGTTGATTCAGGCGCACGCACCCTCCTCCCCAGATGCTTGTGGTTGTTGTTCTTTATTTTTTCCGTACTGATACTTTCTACTTGCATGGTCATCAATTGCTGGACTTTTTGCTCCATCTCCAGTCATGCTCTCCCTGTGGGAAAAAACAATTTACCAATGGATCGATGTCCATGCACATTACCAGTGAAAGTTGGGGTCACCAGGACCTGTGATTTCAAAAGACGTCTTTTGAAGAAAAACAAGTTGTACACATCCGAGCTCAACACCAGATGGCGGAAATATGCACAGCATATGAATTGTACCTTATCTGGCAAGCTCCAATCTTACACTTATGGGTGATTTTAATTTTCACCTGAAGAAGACCCTATGTGAAGAAACGCAAATCATTTTAGAAACTATGAATTGTTGTGGCCTATCTTAACTGGTTATGAGCGCCATCCATAAGGACGGACATATATTAGATGGCATCTTCTCCAACGATTCCCGGATTAGGGTTGAGGAACCAATTCAACTTTCCTGGTCTGACCATTACGCCATTCCCTCCAAGCTTCACACCTCGGTAACCCATGCTGCTCCGCATAATAAGAAAAGAGTGGAGAAGAAGAGAAACCTCTGTCTTATTAATAAGGAAGCCCTTTTGAACACTCAGTAGCCATCAATGGCCTCATCATTCGGATGCTAACTTGGCATATGCCGAGTTTTCCAACCGGCTTTTAGCAGCTCTGGATCTCCTTGCCCCTCTCAATGAGCACTATGCGGCTAGAAGGAAGCCGTCTGCCCCTTGGTTTTCAGAAAGACTTAGGAAACTTAGGCTAGCATGCCGGCACCAAGAAAGGAAATGACGCGCCTGGATCTTAATCCAGTCGAAAGAGATCTGCATACACTGAGATTAAGGGAATATAAAGTTCCATTATAGAGGAAAATGTACTTTTCTATTCCAAAAAGACAGAATCTGTGAGGTCTTCAGGGGAGCTTTTCAATGTAATTCAGTCTCTCTCGCCCTCCTCAGGTCCAGCTCATACGTATATCTCCCAGGACCTCTGTAACCGAATGGCAAGTTTTTTTCGTTCTAAGAACACAGAAATATAATCCTCCCTGGAAATCCTCAATGATGAGGCAATCAAAGCAGGCCCTCCATGCTGCCCGCCCCGAAACCACTATCCAGGCAGATAATCTACTTAACTTCTCTCCTCTTAGGCAAGAGGACACAGATCGTTTGTTAAGTGGAATCAAGTCTGGCTCCCTATTAGAGTCCTGCCCTTTGAAGATTTTGAAACTTTGAAGGGAGGTTATTGTTCCTCACTTGACCTCAATTCTTAATACGGCTATTGCATCTGGGCAGTATCCCACTGCTTGGAAAACTGCAGTGGTTAAACACCTTTTAAAAAAGCACTCTCTGGACCCCGCTGAGTAAAAAAAATGATCGCCCAATCTCTCTGTTACCGGTCCCAGCAAAAATCTTCGAGAAACATTTGAATTTCCACCTCATTTTCTACTTGGAGGAACATCAGCTGCTCGATTGCGCTCAGCATAGTTTTAGAAGGGAACACAGCACGGAGACGGCGTTCACCTCTGCAATCAACAACATCCGATGTCAGGTTGACGCTGGTCATACAACACTGCTGATCCTTCTAGACCCAACGGCGGCCTTCAATACCCTTTCTCCATTGAGACTGGTGGACAGGCTAAAGGAAATGGGGGTTGAGGGCTCTGCCCTGAATTTGCTTACCTCATTCCTTACGGACCGGTCACAAATAGTCAGGATGAATCAATTTAACTCGGTTGTTAAATTGATTGTTCTGTGGAGTCCCTCAGGGCTCCTCATTGAGCCCAACCCTTTTTAAAATTTATGTTGCCCCTCTAGCCAGGGTCATTAGATCCTTTGAGCTGGAGGTGCTATCTTATGCTGATGACACCCAAACGATGGTGTCCATTACTAACAGCATAGAAGCATCAGCAACTAATTTTAAAAACGGCATGTTGGCAGTGGCCTCCAGGATGGTAGAGCACTATCTCAGACTCAACTGGGACAAAACTGAGGTTTTGATCTTTGGAAACCAACAGGACCTCTGGTCAAAGGCCTGGTGGCCTGATACGCTTGGCCCGTGATTGGCCCATTGAAAAAAACCTGGGCGTCATAGTGACAACTCTCTCTCCCTGGCCCCCGAGATCAGTAGAATGGTGTCTATCTGCTTTGGGACTATTAAGATTCTTAGAAAGATTTCTCAATTTCTTTCTTTTTCTTCCCAAAAGCTTGTAGTTGTTGCCCTCTTGCTGTCCATATCGGACAATTGTAATGCTCTTTACTTTGGATTAACAACGGACTTGTTCATCGCCTACAGATGGCACAGAATGCTGCAGCCAGATTGGCGATGGACCTTTCTAAACACCATTCTGTTTTGGCTACTATCAGTAAGCTGCATTGGTTTCCTCTTTGCCGGAGAATCTTGTTTAAAGCCCTTTGTCTCTTCCACAAGGCTTCATATAACACTGGTCAGAGCAGAGGATATTAAAAGGCTTTTTCGAAGATACACTCCCACCAAGCAGTTAAGATCTGCCAGTAAAAATCTGCCAGTAAAAATCTTCTTGTAGTCCAAAGGTTTGAGAGTGGGATAGAGCCTTTTCCCTTGCTGCGGCAAACTCTGGAATTCCCATCCTTCTTCAATACCTGGATTAGAGTCTCATACGTTCTTCCGTAAGACCCGGAAGACCTGGCTCTTCACCCACATATCACTGTGAGCCATATGCATCCTTGTCTGTTGGCCCTCTCTGCAGCGCCTTGACGCCTCTGGGCTAAGTTTGCGCTTTACAAAGCTAATATTCATTCATTCATTCAGCACTACATGCCGCAAACAGATACTTACAGGGTAAGTAACCTTTTTCTTTTATCACTGCATATTTTGTTGTTTTACGAGTGTTTGAGTTGGTATATATGAGAAAGTGTTTTTTTTAGTTTGGAGGTGGTGGGTGGGTGAGGTCCACCACAAGTAATAAAGGTTTCTTATTGTTAGGTCCAGTAAAAGGTTTCAGGAATTTAAACCTGAGCTCAGCCCTTGGTAACTCTGAGCACAGATCAGATAGACTTAACTTAAAGAAAATGTGTAAAGCATTAAGAAATACCAAAACAGTTTAAGTCAAAAACACAGCACTATATACAATACAAATCCCACTCTAATATGACGAAAGAATAGAGAATAATGTAATGAACAAAATGATACCAAAACAACAAGAATCCAATTAGGGAACCAGAGATATGATTTTTTTTTCAATGTAAGTAAAAATAACACCAAAAAGCACTAATTGCCAGTGCAGGTCAACTGGTCACGGTAGACCGGGGACCTATGTGTGATTTCAGGCTGACCACAATGGAGCACCAGTAAGGTGTACCAAATTGGTTCCACCCTGTTATATGTTTTACCTTGAGACTTAGTGCCAGATTGTTATTCTGGCGGATGGCCCCTTTTTTTTTTAAAAGCGACAGTGTACATTTCTTTGTCATCCTGATGGAGATGTCAGATTTAGAAATGATCACCAAGTAGCCAAGCTGTCAATGCGTTTGCCTTTTGGTGCAGGGCTTCTTCAACATGACAAGCCTTGCACCAAACTGTTTTATTTTTTAAAAGAAAATTCTGAAGCATGTCAATCTTAATAGAGGAAGTAGAAATTGAATATGGAGTCTTTTAATACTATTCTGTCTACTAGCATACCTGATGTCACTTAACCTTTGCTTTCATTAAATACTGCTGTCTCGGACTGGCTAACCAATGCCATTGACATCTGTCTGCCCCCTGTACCCAAACGCAGCTTTACTCATCACCCCCCTGCCCGATCTTAAAGTTATTAAGTCTAAATGTAAAGCATTAGAAAGAAGATGGAGGAGATCGTACTCTTTAACCTGTAAAGATGCTTACAAAACTGCTCTTAAAAGTTATCATTCAGCGTGTAAAGAGGCACGAATTATTTATGTTGCTAACACAATAACTAAAGCATCTAATCGTCCTCGGGCTCTTTTTTCGGTAGTGAAGAAGTTAGCTCTCTGCTCTGTCCCCTTCCCTGTGTAGTATGGATTCTGCATTTGACACAACATATCACAGTAATTGTGATCAGATAGCCAAGATGTCTTCCTGGCACCCATTTGAAGAGGCGTCTTTCCAAAAGTGTTTAAACAGTATTAAATCTGGGTCTCCTCTTGATCCTTTGTCAGCTCTCTGCCACTTCTAAAGCCGTCCTTATCGATCTTCTTAACGCCTCTATACGGGAGGCCTTGGTACCCCCCGAGTGAAAGCGAGCCATGGTCATCCCTTTGTTGAAAAAGGCCGGAGCAGATCCTTCTGTACTATCTAACTTTAGACCTATATCTCTGCTTCCGGTTTTCTCCAAAATTTTGGAGAAACATATCAATACTCAACTGACGCAACACATAGACAAAGTTGGCTTTCTTCATTATTCACAATCCGGGTTCAGAGCCAAGTTTTCAACTGAAACCGCTCTGCTTGGGGTTACTGAGAAACTGCGCCAGCATTTAGATCAAGGGGAAACTGCGGCACTCATTCTATTAGATTTGAGTGCCGCATTCGACACTGTGTCGCATTACATCTTGCTTAACGCCCTTAGGTCTCTTGGGCTGGAAGGCACTGCCCTATCCTGGTTTGCTTCATTCCTTGATGGTCACACTTTTCAAGTCTTTTCTGCTAAGGCATCATCTAAGATCTGCGTATCAGCACATGGAGTCCCACAGGGATCAATTTTAAGCCCCCTGCTCTTCAACATCTATGTCAGACCACTGACCGAGATTGTGGAAGAGGCGGGTCTTACCCTGTATTCGTATGCAGATGATACGCAGATTGTCTTTTCGCTTTCCACCACTAAAGATGCTACGACGTCTGCCCTTCAGTGCTGCCTACAGCAAGTGACAGAGTGGATGCGCCTTAACTTTGGCGAGTGTTGCTGCCATCTGTTTCACGATCTTGAGGTGGCTTTGTAAGATCATTTGGATGCTTCCTGCCTCAACCCAACGCACGGTACTCCAGGAACTCATCACCTCTTGCCTCGATTACGGCAATGTTCACTATCTCGGTAGCTTTCAAAAGGTACTGAGAAAGCTACAGGTAGTTCAGAACTATGCAGTACGCCTTCTTTGTCAGTTCCTAGACAGGCTTCCATCTGGCCGCATTTACGTGACCTTCACTGGCTTCGAATTGATCAAAGAATTAAATTTAAAACCCTGTGTTACATCTTTAAAATCAAACAAGGTGTGGCACCAGCGTATCTGCAAGAGCTCATCCATCCTTACATTCCTTCTCATCCCCTGCGCTCTACAGCCCACGGAGACTTTGTAATTCCTAGATTTAAACTGGCAAGAATGGGAGGCCGTTCCTTTTCTTATCTTGGCCCCAAAATCTAGAATTCTCTTCCGGTGTCCTTGAAGAATGACCCGTCCTATCTCAGCATTCAAAGAAATCTTAAAACTTCGCTCTTTTAGTAGCAAATGGGTCTTGACTGTCCTTTTCTAGCAATTTGTGTGCCAGGCCCCGGGAGACCCTTTTTGGGTAGCTGCGCGCATTACAAAACTAATTTAATAATAATAATAATAGAAATAAGTGCACCCATTTCTTTCACAATGTTTTACCGTTGACATTCACAAAAGATCGTTTTTCAATCTGATCTTTCTTTGTTTTATATTTTGCTAAGCAACTTATTTTTTATTAATAAAGCAGTTGTCCTGCATAGTAAATTAGAAACCATACACGCATTACTTTACAAGATGGCGTTAAAAGAGCTCGGAAAAACATGCACATTACAGTGGCGTGGCAAGGATCGATGTGACGGGGAGTTTTTGAATGCTGGCTGGGGATTGGTTGGCAGATACACTCCTCTTTATTCAGGTTCTATATTTATGTGTTATGCTCTCTCAACAGTTTACCCGGACGGCAGGGTCTGCATCTCTATCCTTCACGCCCCTGGCGATGATCCCATGGGCTATGAGAGCAGTGCCGAGCGCTGGAGCCCAGTGCAGAGTGTAGAGAAGATCCTCCTCTCAGTTGTCAGCATGTTGGCAGGTAAGATGGCCATAAGGTCCATTAAGTTGAGATGATCTTTGTTTGCACAGAGAAACACTACAACCAAATATATTCTTTGCACTTTAATTTGCTCTATTTTTTGCTGTTTCAAAATTGTGACTTCTCCTTTTTTTCCATCGTAAAATCTAATAGAAGATGCGTAGTTCTGCTATACGCTTTCAAATCTGCATGTTTAGAGTTTTGATACAACACGATTAAGACCTGCTTCATTTTAAGGTTTTCTCAAGAACCCACATATAGTTTATTTTCACTTACTACCGTATTTTTCGACTTCTGTGTTTTTACTGTTTCTTTTTCCTGATAATTAGAGTTTCTGATAATCACGGCTTTCATTACTAAAAGTTTTTTTTTAATGCTAAAATGTGCATTCTTCATATGACGTTTATTGTCCTCTATTATAGAGTAGTGTCATGTGTTTTTAGCATGCATAACTGGAGGCAGGATACACGATCAGACAGAAAATACTCTATCTTAAATTATTGGCAGTAACACAAATAAAACTCTGAGAACACAGATAGAAAAGTCAAAGAAACAGTAAAACATTAAAGAAACTCTTAAGTCAAGAGATAAGAACTGGGATAGGTGTGGGGGGCACGTTTCTGACTGAAAATAAGCAACACAACTCATTCCATATATTTTTGTTTTACAATCTCTATACATCTGTTTATGAACAGCAAATCAATGTACAATGTGAATTACAAAGTGTTTGGGAATATGTAACTGCTTCTTAAACAAAAGAGAGGGGCTCAATATGACCAGAAGGAAATAGAGCACCAAATACTGTGAAGTAAAAAAAGAGGCTTTCCTTCTGGGAAGGTCTAATGAATTCCAATACAATTATTCCATTCAATCAGTCATAAATCATACATGAGACTCGAGAACACCACATCATTACGTGAAACACTTACAAGGAAAAGCAATACTATTAATTGTTATTTATTTGCATCGTAAAAAAATTCATATGAATAAATAAAACATATACATACATTTCATATTTAAAAACCGGATCACAATTGCAGATTAAAAAAACTTTAAACAATAGCGCAGGAGAAAAAAGTGGGGGAAAGACAGTAAATTTTTTCTTGTCATTTGTTAATTTGGACCTTCAGTGGGCAACACTAGGCAGGGCTACCCTTCCCTATACCCAGATCGTGAATTGGCCCCTCCAAATTTAACAGATCTATAATGCGTTGACGCGTTTCGGAAGCTTTCGCTGGTTCTAGCCTCCTTCTTCAGGACAAATGTAATTTTAATTTTCCATATCTAATATGTCACCTAATATAGAGATAAACCATTTCTTAATCTAATGGTAACAGCTTTTCTACATACTGCATTAATCAGCAATATTAATAGTCCTTTCAACATATATATTTTCAGTGCTTCTCTATATAGCTGTACCTATACATTCAAGTGGAACAACTCAATCTGTCCCATTCTTTTGACTAAAAGCATTATCAAATTCACAGTGGAGAAAGCAGGGTCTAAACAGCCCTCCCCCTCTGTCTTTTTTGTATATGTATAATCATTGTAAGTGTTTCACTAACATTCGTCCACTCTACATACATAACTCAAACTTCCACACCGTGCATTGGTGTAAAACACTCTTATTCTCTGTCGTCACTGTTTTAGTAATGGGGGACCACTCACCTGTGCAATCGCACTTGGGTGAATTCACTATACAGTTAGGTGTTCGTGTAGGGAAGCGTGTCTTTTTCACAGTTTTCCCAACTGTCAAAAATAATGATAAGATGAAGTTCATTATTTATTGGCAACCCATCCTCAAAGGTTCACGCATTAATGCGGCTTATTGTTAAGCTCTAAAAACACAACCGTTGCCTCTTCAGTTAATCGTTATTGTGGGTAGATGTGACTCAAAGTGACTTTTATTATCTGTCGCCAATTAAAAGTTCGTTAAAATTACAGTCCAAGGAATCCCTATTAAAGAGGAAGGACATAAACGTTTTTAGCCTACTGCACACAGCGGCAAATAAATCTCTTATTACCCCAGGCTTTAAAAAGGTTTTTACCTTAAGCTTGGGGATCGGAGGATGTTGTTTTATGCCTCTCAATCGCTTTTTTTGTAGTGCAGACTCCCACACCTTGTAAAACAAAAATGTGTATACCAAGAATTTATGGTCTACATGTTTCACTTCAGTCTAATAAGTTACTGTGAGAACTGCTGCGCAGGCTCACCTTATTCCCGTGTGGGCGAAGTCTTGGACAATTCCTTTAACCCCAGGTGGCACTCGCTCGTGGCTGTGCCGTGATCAGGACAGAAACGGGGCACAACAAAAAAAAAGTCTGTTTAGACTATTTAATTGTGCAGTATCCCCTCCCACTTTTAGTTTAAATCCCGAAGGTTACATCCAAAATCCAGCGACGTTCCGTTACTATCGGTCATGAAAATAGTGAACCCCCCAATATTATAGAACGTTTACACTAAGAAATCCCCTACTCCCACTACATCGAGAGAGGCACCCCATTTAGTAAAAAATCGTTCTGTTACCCTACCCTTATTACTGCGCTAAATTCTCGGGTACAGAAGCCTTATACACATACCTTTTTAATCCAACGGCAAAGCTTCCCCGGCGTGTCTCTTCCGCGTTCAGATGATCGTGGTAGGCATCGAAAAGGGACTACTCAGTCACGATGGACTCCCTTTTAACCACATCACTTAATCGCGTCATTACACACATGCCCCGTGTTGAGGGCTGTGCTTTCAACAAGGAAAGCTTTATTCAATCTTAAAGACTTGTCGATACATGCTTAATAGCCCATATTGAAACTTTAATAATGATGATGTACCCAATGCATCCGCTTATCGAACGTCATCCATTAAAAACTGGCTTTATATGCGATCACAATTTTGTCAATGCTTTCTAATGATGTGATTGTTTTATTTCATGCATAACTATTTATCTATTTAATTAAATACATTTATTAAGCCCATGCCATTATTCATATCATTGATTTTAAAATATTTCTCCTGGTCTATTGTCACATATTTCTCGCACTCTGTTAACACATTATGCCCTTTACATAGTGTTAGACCTGTCTGGCCTTTTGCGTAGTTCCTCCAATTTATTATTTATTTTGTCCCCTTTTTGCCCCTCATGCCTTTGTTTTTTTTGTGTTCACTAGATTTTTATGGTGCTGGCCTGGAGGGATAGGTGCTCTTTTACCCTCATAGTTCTTCACCTTAGGCCTAGGCGCCTTTCCTGACAGGAATTCACCCAGGTTTACAAAATGGTGGTTTTCAACTGTCACAACTGTCACACCTGGGGTCTGTCCCATAGGATAGAGTAGGGCATTCCAGAACCTTCTGGTCCCTTCTGGACCTCTGAGGGTCAGCCTATATAAGGCGGAATGCTAGTCAGCCATTTTGTCTTTCCAGAGAAGGCTAGCTGGAGTTAAGGCTGTAGCATAAGGCGAGGGTAGGATCATCAGAGGGTTGACCTCCCAGTGTAGGGACGCTCCTTACTGATTCACCACCCTTCTCCCCTTGTAGTTGCTGACCTGACCCTGCTGGGGAAAATCCTGGAGACCCTGGGCACCTGTTTCATCTGGTCTCAGAAGGAAGAGTGGGTGAGGGAGATTGTACGGAGTGAGGCTCCATCCACTGGACAGTGAGAGAAAAGGGGAGGACTATCTAGCCCTTCCAATCGACCCCCCCCCCCTCATATTCCCCCCTCCTCTGGCATATCTCCGCGAGTGGGACTGACCCGACTTGGGATCTTCAAAGTGGTAATCCTGCTCCAGGACGTCAATAGGGATAGAGCCACAGAGCGACCCGACTCCCGATTCTCTCCTTACCCTCATTAATGGCGAATTCTAGCGGGTGCTGAGGGAGATTACCACGTCCCTGCCGGGTGCCCCCTGTTTTCGTCTTCAGCGGATCATTGGCTCTTGTGGCGGAGAGGCTCGGGGAAGCTGCCGAGCAGTGGTGTTCTGATTCCGCTTCTGCGCGGAGGAGAGAGAGAAGCGTCTCTCCTTGGTGCCGGCGCAGCGGAGGCGGGACCGGTAGGAGTGTCCCAGGGAAGGAGCAGCCTGTAGCGCCAGCCCTGAGGTGAGAGGCGGCATCAACGCGCGACTCCTGCGCAGGACAGGAAGAGTAGTGCTTCCGAAGGCCTACGCGAAGGTGAGGTGAGGGAAAGCGCTGAAGGAGTCCGAGGTGTACTCTTCCCGCGGGAGTTCAGCAGGAGGAGCGGTCGACCGGGGACGTGGGCGGAGTCCTCCCTACCACCGGGGAGACCGGCTCTAAGATCCTTGGCGTCTGAGAGAGAGGGAGAGGACTGAACCCTCCTGTTGTGGGAGCCCTCCCACCGGCTAGAAGCCAGCCAGTGAGTGAAATAGGTGAGGAGAGGGAGGGGAAGCAACGGGAGTAATTGGCATGCAATTCAGAACTGGCCAAAGCGGAGAATCTTCCACAAAGCTAGGTGCGGAGAACTGGGAGAAGGAAACCTCCTGCCATTAGTGTAGGAGTGGAGAGAATTTAAGAACAGCGACTGAGTTGCCTTCATTCAGCCAGGCCTAAGGAGTTGGCACTAGCAGACAGTCTGTGCTTGAGGGCGGGTGGAGGACTTCTCTGTACAGTGTATAAGAAACAAGTTATGTACCTTACTGGGGGTTCCTGAAATGATTAATGCCATCTGCCCGTGAGAGGGAAAGGTTTAAGGAATGATGGTAGCTCGCTCTCTGTGAAATTCTGTGCTAACAGCTAAAGGTTGATCTATGTTTACTTGATATAACTGTCAGAAATGTCTAAAGCTTTTGGTTAGCCCTGTTTACAGGCAGAAGTAGGAAAGGTTAAAGCTGAGAAACTGTCTACGCTAATCTGCGCTTGTGAAGGATTTAAACCAAGAAATCATTCCTTTAAATGTGATAACCTCAAACAGAGGAGCCAAGTCTAGCTAAGTTTAGAGGAGTGCAGACACTGCTCCCTAGAGGCCAATGTGATGTGTTGTTAAGCTGGGAAGTTGAATAGTGAAATATCTTGGCAACTTTGAAGAAATTTATAATTCTACTGTTTGAATGTAATGTATTGAACTGTACTATCTGAAGATAAATAATAGACAAGAGAGCAAAGAATATTTTTATAAAACAGCTCGTATTTTTACACAAAGATTGGTGTAGCGTCATTTTTGAGTGGAATTGCTTGATGTTACTGCTGGGTTGGATGCAACCTTTACACATGTGCCTCTGTTAATATTGTCTTACCCTAGGCCAGGCTACCCTAGGTGACCTGACAACATTAGGTTCCAACACATAGAAAGGAATTTTCCAGGATTTTTCTTATTACCACCCCATTTACTTCTTTCATATTATATGGAAATATATATCTAATGGCTGCTGAAAGACCCAATGCAGGACTCTGCCTGGTGCTGCTATCCTCTATGGGACACATATTTTATACATGCTTACTTATCCATTCAAGTGTTGACTGATTTAAGGAGTTCAGTTAAACACCTGTGGATGTACACCACAGGACAGGGCGGCGATATTACCTAACAAATGCAGTATTGGAATCTACCCGTATTTTTTTTAGACCGCTATTCTCATCCAGTCTTCCTTTGTATTCAAGCCCTTATTAACCGTATCAAGGGCCAAAATATACCATTGTTCTCTGTTTTTTCTTTTGATTTTGACATTGCCACCCCTCCTGAAGGATGTAATTTTTTCAATGATAAACCAAGAGAATTCAGTGTGTTTATGCTTTAGTTTAGTATAATGGTCAACCATAGGGGTGTTTGCTTTACCAATTTTCAGAGCAGACCTGTGCTCCAGCAGGCGGAGTCTTATCTCTCTCCCAGTCTCACCTATGTACGCTAATCCGCAGGGACAAAGTAGGAGGTATATCAAATTGCTACTCCTGCAGTTATTGAGAGTTTTCGCTGTCATGATGTAGTTGTTGTATGTGAAAGATTTAGTCCCAATACAGTTAACACATACAGAACAGCAGCTACATTTGTAGTTACCTACCGCTTTGTTTCCCTCCTCTGTCAACTGGTAGTTTTGATTTTCCTCTCTATATGTATGGACCAAATTCTGATGGCTGTTCGATTTCTGTCTGAACGCAAAGAGAGGTTTCGGAATTTTCTCTTCTTTGACTTCATTCAAGATGTTCCAATTTGAATGGATAACATTCTTTAATCTGTTAGTGATGTTGGAGAATTGGCTCACTGGGGTCTGGACGTATCATGCTCTCACGATTATAAAATCGTGCCCTTTTGCAAGAGTTCTTTATTAATTTTTTGGGGTATCCTCTATCTTTAAGTTTTGCCGCTTGTTTGTCAGCATGTTTCAGATAGTCCCCTATATTGGTACAATTCCTCTTTAATCGGAGGAATTGTCCAAAAGATACATTGTCCCTTTGGGATCTGGGATGATAACTACTGTAATGTAGAAGGGTGTTTTTATCCGTGGATTTAGTGTATAATTCCACTTCCAGAAGTCCTTCCTTATTTTTAATGGTAATATCGAGGAAATTAACTGCATGATTATCAAAGGCTGCACTAAACTTGAGATTCCCATCTCCCAAGTTTAGCCACTTCAAGAAATCTTCCAGAGTTTCCGAATTGCCTTCCCAGATAAAGAAGATGTCGTCGATGAAGCGGCGCCACATCCTGATGTTCTCATAGAAGGGTGCTGCCTCATTGTAGACATGCTTCTCCTCAAAACTGGCCACGTATAAGCATGCCAGGCTCGGGGCACCGGTAGCCCCCATGCTCGTGCCCTTGCATTGAAGGAACAGCTCATCTTTAAAAAGGAACATGTTGTTTTTCAACACTAATCTAATGCACTGCATGATGAATTCTTTATTCGCTCCTCTCAAATCTGCACTTTCTAAAACGTTGCCAATTACCTCAATGGTGTTGTCCTGTGGTATATTGGTGTATAAAGCCTCTATATCGAGGGTTACTAAGATCCGATTATTAGGATGGTATACCAAGCCCTCCAGCATTGAGATGATATGGGCTGAATCACGTACATAAGATTTTTGTAGAGTTACCAAAGGTTTAAGAAACGTATCAGCATATTGGCTGAGGGGTTCCAGCAGTGACCCAATGCAGCTGACTATTGGTCTCATGGGGGGATCGTCTAAATTTTTGCGTATTTTAGGGAGGCCGTATGTGGCTGGAGTTCTCGCATTTTTATTATTCAAAATTTTTTGTTCAGCCTGACAAATCCACCCATTTTCCAAGGCGGTATTAACAACTTCACTGACCTCTCTCCTCAAAGAGTCTAGTTTGATGGAAGATACTCTTTGATAGTGTTCTTTAACTTCCAAAAGTTGTAAAATCTTAATGTCATAATCCTTTGTGTTAAATACAACCACCCCACCGCCTTTGTCGACAGGCTTAATGGTAAGCTGCAGATTGTTTTTTAAATCCATCATGGCCTTCCTAACGGTTGTCGGACATGTTATTGGTATCTGGATGGGCACCTTTTATGATTTGTCTCACTTTAGATTCCACAATCTTTTCATAGACTTCTACATTCTTACTTACTTGGCTAATAGCTGGTGTAAATACGGACTTTTCGAGCAGGCCAGAAATGTTAGTGGCAGGATTGTAATCCCTATTCTCAAAAAATTCTCTCAGTCAAATTTTCCTTACAGAATGCTGTTGCATCCAGAGAAGACAGATCCAGTCTTGTAGGTTAAAGAAGATTTATTCTTAAGAACAAGTACAGCTTTCAAACTGCCAGAGTGTCACTCTGTCAAGCTCCAGTCTCAATTGAGCAGCAAGAGCCCCAACATTCCAATATTGCTAAGCAACAATGACATACATAGGAATGGCCTAAAGCAGTACATCTTAAAAGAAAACACAATATATAAACAAGATTAACATTAGGGCAAATAAACTAAAGAAAACTAAAACAAGGGATATATCAAATGCCTTAAGATCTTTCTCTATATTGAATTTATTCACATTAGCAGTGGGTGCAAATGTAAATCCCCGTTCTAGGACCTCTAATTCAGTTTTATTCAAGACATAACTGGAGAGATTAATGATGGGAAATTTTTGGGTTTCACTACTATCTAGCGACGATAACGCTGGCTCCTTGTGTTGGGGTATTCTTGAGGGGCCTGGTTGTGCTGAAAGTTCGCTCTCTGTCCTCCCTGATATTCTTGATGTTGGTTCCTCTGGTATTGTCCCCTGTATTGATATGGGGTCCGGTCTATTCTTCCACCCCTCGTTTGGCGATTCTCTAAAAAAGAGTGTCCTCCATTAAATCCACCCATTTGTCCCCCATTTTCATTATTAGTTGGGCCTTCCTCCTCACTACTAGACCCTGATGTTTCAGAAAAGGTGACTCCTTTCTTAACACCCCTTTTGTAAATGGGTCTCTGTTTGAAGTTTCTCTCATCCCTCGGATGCTGAAAGTAGACTTTATTGGTAAAGGGATACACTATTTCTAAACTAAATTTATTGATGTCCTTTTTAAGTTTTATGTTTTTTTTATTTATGAGGTAGTCTCTATATCCATCAATTTCTAAGTTTAGATCATCCAAACGTTTTTTAGCATCTTCTACTGCTGACATATCCCTAAGTGCAATTTCCAATTGTTCAATCTCTTTCCTCTCTATAACTACCCTTTCCTGTGCTGTTTCGATGATCAGAAGGATCCAATCCCTACTGCATCTATTGGCAATATGGGTCCTGATTTCTAGGAATGTTTTGTTGTCAGTAAATAGCCCCGGTTCATTCCGAACCTGGAGACCTATGGGTAGGGGAGACTGGGAGAGAGATAAGACTCCGCCTGCTGGAGCACAGGTCTGCTCTGAAAACTGGTAAAGCAAACGCCCCTATGGTTGACCATTATACCAATTTAAAGCATAAACACACTGAATTCTCTTGGTTTGTCATTGAAAAAATTACATCCTCCAGGAGAGGTGGCAATGTCGAAATCAAAAGAAAAAACAGAGAACAATGGTATATTTCGGCCCTTGATACGGTTAATAAGGGCTTGAATACAAAGGAAGACTGGATGAGAATAGCGGTCTAAAAATATACGGGTAGGTTCCAATACTGTATTTGTTAGGTAATATTGCCGCCCTGTCCTGTGGTGTACATCCACAGGTGTTTAACTGAACTCCTTAAATCAGTCAACACTTGAATGGATAAGTAAGCATGCATAACATTGTGTCTCCCATAGAGGATAGAAGCACCAGGCAGAGTCCTGCATTGGGTCTTTAAGCAGCCATATAGATATATATATATATATCCATATAATATGAAAGAAGTAAATGGGGTGGTGATAAGAAAAATCCTGGAAAATTCTTTTCTATGTAAGGGACATAATGTGTTAACAGAGTGCGGGAAATATGTGACAATAGACCAGGAGAAATATTTTAAAACCAATGATATGAATAATGGAATGGGCTTAATACATTTATTTAATTAAATAGATAATTAGTTATGCATGAAATAAAACGATCACATCATTAGAAAGCATTGACAAAATTGCGATCGCATATAAAGCTTTTTTTTAATGGATGACGTTCGATAAGCGGATGCATTAGGTACATCATCATTATTAAAGTTTCGTTATGGGCTATTAAGCATGTATCGTCAAGTCTTTAAGATAGAATACAGCTTTCCTTGTTGAAAGCACAGCCCACAACACGGGGCGTGTGTGTAATGACGCGATTAAGTGACGTGGTTAAAAGGGAGTCCATCGTGACTGAGTAGTCCCTTTTCGATGCCTACCACAATCATCTGAACGCGGAAGAGACACGCCTGGGAAGCTTTGCCGTTGGATTAAAAAGGTATGTGTATACGGCTTCTGTACCCGAGAATTTAGCGCTGTAATAAGGGTAGCATAACAGAAGGATTTTTGACTAAATGGGGTGCCTCTCTCGATGTAGTGGGAGTAGGGGAATTCGTAGTGTAAACGTTCAATAATATTGGGGGGTTCACTATTTTCATGACCGATAGTAACGGAACATCGGCTGGATTTTGGATGTAACCTTCGGGATTTAAACTAAACGTGAGAGGGGATACTGCCCAATTAAATAGTCTAAACAGACTTTTTTTTGTTGTGCCCCGTTTCTGTCCTGATCTCGACACAGCCACGAGCGAGTGCCACCCGGGGTTAAAGGAATTGTCCAAGACTTCGCCCACACGTGAACAAGGTGAGCCTGCGCAGCAGTTCTCACAGTAACTTATTAGACTGAGGTGAAACATGTAGACCATAAATTCTTGGTATACACATTTTTGTTTTACAAGGTGTGGGAGTCTGCACTACAAAAAAAGCGATTGAGAGGCATAAAACAAAATCCTCCGATCCACAAGCTTAAGGTAAAAACCTTTTTTAAGCCTGGGGTTATTTGCCGCTGTGTGCAGTAGGCTAAAAACGTTATATGTCCTTACTCTTTAACAGGGATTCCTTGGACTGTAATTTTAACGAACTTTTAATTGGCGACAGATAATACAAGTCACTTTGAGTCACATCTGCCCACAATAACGATTAACTGAAGAGGTAATGGTTGTGTTTTTAGAGCTTAAGAATAAGCCGCATTAAAGCGCGAACCTTTGAGGATGGGTTGCCCATAAATAATGAACTTCATCTTATCATTATTTTTGACAGTTGGGAAAACTGTGAAAAAGACATGCTTCCCTACACGAACACCTAACTGTATAGTGGACTCACCCAAGTGCGATTGCACAGGTGAGTGGTCCCCCATTACTATAACAGTGACAAAAGAGAATGAGAGTGTTTTACACCAATGCACGGTGTGGAAGTTTGAGTTATGTATGTAGAGTGGACGAATGTTAGTAAAACACTTACAATGATTATACATATACAAAAAAGACAGAGGGAGAGGGCTGTTTAGACCCTGCTTTCTCAACTGTGAATTTGATTATGCTTTTGGTCAAAAGATTGGGACAGATTGAGTTGTTCCACTTGAATGTATAGGTACAGCTATATAGAGAAGCACTGAAAATATATATGTTGAAAGGACTATTAATATTGCTGATTAATGCAGTATGTAGAAATGCTGTTACCATTAGATTAAGAAATGTTTTATCTCTATATTAGGTGACATATTGGATGTGGAGAATTAAATTACGTTTGTCCTGAAGGAGGCTAGAGCCAGCGAAAGCTTCCAAAACGCGTCGACGCATTATAGATCTGTTAAATCTGGAGGGGCCAATTCACGATCTGGGTATAGGGAAGGGTAGCCCTGCCTAGTGTTGACCACTGAAGGTCCAAATAACGAATGACAAGACAAAATTTACTGTCTTTACCCACTTTTTCTCCTGCGCTATTGTTTAAAGTTTTTTTATTCTGCAATTGTGATTCGGTTTTTAAATATGAAATGTATGTATATGTTTTATTTATTCATATGAATGTTTTTTTACAATGCAAATAAATAACGATTAATAGTATTGCTTTTCCTTGTAAGTGTTTCACGTAATGATGTGGTGTTCTCGAGTCTCATGTATGATTTATGACTGATTGAATGGAATAATTGTATTGGAATTCATTAGACCTTCCCAGAAAGAAAGCCTCTTTTTTTTACTTCACGATATGTAACTGCCCCAAATGTTGTTTGCATCTTAGTTTCTTCATTTTATTTACCAATTTGTTACTTCAAGTTGTTTTCTTCTTTAAAGTTGAAATACTGACTGTGTTGTTTACTGTCAAGCTGTATCTGAGTTTCTCATCCCTGCCACCTTCTGGCGGATGTCTTGATTTCCCACGCTTGCTCCCTGGACGTAGTGGAGTTCCCGAAGGAAATAACCTGGTTATCCAATTGAAGTTTAAAAGTATTATGCCATGGTACATCAGTGGTAAGCAACAGTATCCTAATAGGATACTGCCCGCAAAGTAGTAGTGAATAACTTTATTTGGTTAAATAACCATCAAAGTACACACAACAAATAAAAACAAGCTCAAACTGACAACCCAATTCACGGGACAAAATACTGGGTCCTATATACACCAATACAACCCCACTACAATTATCAAAAAACATTTCAATCAGTTTTATTAAGATATTCATAATAGCAATAATGTACATAATTTCAACATTTCCCTCCAATCAGTTTAAATACATTATGGAAACACAATAAAACATCCCATAAAAAGTACAACAAACTAAAATATATATTACTTCCAGTATCGACCACTAGGTTCACTTTGTAGTCATTTGTTTGAACAGCAACAATTTCCATCCTGTACATTAGCAATACTATATTCACATACCATATAAGGGCTGTTCAAAAGATTTAAAAAAGTGACCATAGTGACCATTCATTGTGCGTAAAATACATGAAATTAACTGCAATACATAATGGAAAAAGATCAACCAACAAACTCATTATTCCAAAGCCTGTAGGATTTTTGCTCTCCTATACCACATTGCTTCAAAAAATGTACTTACAGCAAATACTGTTTTTTGTGACGTATTACTTTTCAGGATCCTATAGGCTTCTAGGTGACTGCCTGTTGGCCATGCTACGACAGATGGGAACTAGCGATTTACGGCGTATGTAAAAGTACTCCTTGCAAAAAAAACAGTACATGCTTTTCGTCTTCCGGTGCCAGTTCGCAAATAGGGCAGATTTCAGTTTCTCGGTTTGCCGGCCATTTGCTTGTAAGGATTCTCAGTGATAAAATTCCATAACAAAATCTTATATACAAGTTTCTGGTTGGAGATGGGATAATTAAATCTAAAAAGTCTTCAAATAGTGTAGAGTGCTTATGAGCCAAGAACTTAATAGTTGCAGGGCCATTGTGGGTATTCATAACAGATTGGTCATTTATATAAGCCCAGTACCTACATTTAAGTAGTTTAATGTCAGATTTTAAAATAGAATTGGGCTCCTCCCACAAGTTATGCATACCGAGTTTGGAAAACCACCCCGAAACAGATTTAATGCAAGGAATTTCCCTGGCTACTTGAAGATTCATTACCTTTACCAGAGAGTCTTTAAGGACTATACGTTCTGGTGTAGACCATAGTCTGATCCAATATACTAAACTTTTCACAATGGCCCGGAGAGCAACTCATTTTATTCCAACATCAAGATACATGGGGATTAATGTGGTACTAGATGGTAAGCCTAATAGCCTTCTAAAAAAGCTGTTCTCGGCAATGGTTAACAACTGGACATTTAAAAAAAAGGGTAGAGGTTACGCACTCCGCTGTTGATAGTGTGAATTAGTTTGTGGTGTGCGCCAGAGATATCACTCCCCGACAAAGGTGTGGTAATCAAGAACAGTCTGTGACACTTGAGATAAGTGCCGTCTCCCTGAGCACAACCAGTTGGAACGTGAAAACGTTCTAAAGAGTTATAGATCAATCAAGTTCAACAAATAACGATTTCCATCATCGTTTAGATTTATTCCATGTTATCTCCACAGGAAATTATTCAAATCATTTGACGAATTGCTAGTTTAGTATCCTTTAACATTCCTTCTAATGGCTTTCACACCCATCCTGACACGTTCTAGTTGCTGCACTATTACACTCATTTAACATATCACGTGTCAGGTTAAATAAGAAAAGCCATAGAAAAGAGAATACCAAACTAGTAACAGTGAAATCGTGAAACCAACTGAGTGGTACAACGTGACCAAACGTTGTGCGGAAGGTAGAAAGAAACAGTTTTGCGTGAGTCGCGAACGGGATGTGCCGTGCGTCCAAGTGCAAAGTGCTTGCCCAAAATATGTTAAATGAGTGTTAACAAATTAGATGGATTAAATAGTGCAGCAACTATAACGTGTCAGGATGGGTGTAAAAGCCATTAGAAGGAGAATACCAAACGGATAGCAGTGAAATCGTAAAGCGAACTAAGTGATGCACCTTAATCAAACGCTGTGCGAAAGATAAAAAGAAACAGTTTAACGTGAATCACGAGCAGGATATGCCATGCGTCCAAGTGTAGATAACCTAATCAAAGTGCTTGCCCAAGCTGTATTAAGTTAGTGTTAACAAATAACGAACAACTGAACTGAACTTACTACTAGACAGAAATGAACAGCATTTCAACGCCGGGAGGCCATCATTACGCTGATGCGTGTGTTAGTGTTAGAAGAATAACGGAAGTTAAATACAAGGTTAGCGGTGTCTACATAGAAAGAGGACAATGTTTGTAGCGGCCATCTTGTAGCGGTGTATAAGAAAAAATGAAAAGGAAAATGAGGGAATGGAGATGAATAGGTTTTCCTTAGTGCAAAGATGATAAATCAAAATAGAGTGAATGAGACATACACAAAAATATAAATCATGAATTAAAACGAACAGCAGATGAAAAAGATGCAGGTTAATAACAGTATCACAAATAACACAAAAATTCCATCCGATCATTTAGACCCAATGGTCTGGAAGATTGCAGAAATTTTATCCAATAATTTTCTCTTTGCAAAAGAAAGTTGTTATTGTCTCTGTCATTGTGCTTAGACACCACTTCAACAGCAGCAAATCGTAATTGACTGACATTGTGTCTGAATTCTTTGAAGTGAGCTGCTACAGTTGATTTTAAATTCTGAGTCCTGATGTTACTCTTGTGCTCGTTAATTCGTGTTTTCAGCTTGCTTAAAGTCTTCCCAGTGTAGATCAATCCACAGGGGCATTTGATTATGTATACCACATTTTCAGTGTCACATGTGGCATTGAGTTTGAGGTTGATGTTGGTACCTTTGATAGGATGTTTCATGACTGACCCTCTGATAAGATTGTTACAATTTTTGTAGTTTAAGCAGGGTTGGTTGACCTTGAAGGTGGTAGAGGTTTCTTGTTTAGGTTTAGTGATGATTTCCTTTAAATTGTGACCTCTTTTGTAGGCGAATAATGGTGGACCTTGAAAAATCTGTTTGAAACCAGGTTCAGTATCTATGATTGACCAATGTTTGAGTATGGATGCCTTGTATGCTTTAGAGGTAACTGAGTATTTAGACAGGACCACAGGCCTTTTGGTGATATCCTTTTGTTGGAATACCAATGTTTCTTGACGACTCAGTTTGTCGCAACGTTCTTTCGCATTCCTAAGAATGGTCTGTGGATAACCTCTTTGTTCGAAACGTCTGATCATGGTGGTGACCTGTTGTTCGAACTTAGTTGTGTCAGATACAATCCGTTTCACCCGGAGAAGTTGGGAGAATGGTAAGTGATTTTTCAGGGCTGTTTGATGAAAAGATTTGTAGTGCAGGGTGTTGTTCTTATCAGTGGATTTCCTGTATAAATCAGTTTCTAGTTGATCCTTGACACGGGTGATCTTTACATCCAGGAAAGTGATGGATTCTTGATTAAACTCATGAGTGAATTGGCTGCGATCATGAATACTATTCAGTTGTAGTAATGCATTACTCAAGGATTCGTGATCTCCCTGCCACAAGACAAAGATGTTGTCAATGTACCTTAAGAAAATCCTGACATGTGTCATCCAAGTATTGAGGTTCAAGATGTTGTTTTCTTCAAAATACATCATGAATGCGTTAGCGTAGACCGGCGCGGCACAGTTGCCCATAGAAGTACCGGACAACTGTACGTTGTGCTGGACCTCCCATTGGAAGTAACTTTGATATAGCGTAAAATGCATTAGTTGCATTATGAAGATTTGAAAATCAGTGTCCAAGTCTGAATGCAACAAAATGTTCTCGATTGCCTCCATGCCCAGGTCATGTGGTATGCTGGTGTAAAGTGATTTTACATCAATGGAACATAGCCAGATAGGATCATTCTCTTCAAAAAGTATGTTACTGATGTGATGCAAAAAATCTGTTGTGTCTTTGACATAAGTACGTGACCGTTGAACAAAAGTTTGTAGATATTTGTCTATTAGCTTTCCTGTGGGTTGAATGCTTCCGCGAGTTAAAACAATAGGCCTGAATGGAGGTTGTGTCAAACTCTTATGAATCTTTGGCAGCATGTACATGCTGGATGTTCTAGGATTCTTTGAAGTCAAAAACTTGACAGTCTTTTGATTGATGATGCCATTATCGTGTGCTGTTGATAGAATATTGAGTAAAACTTCAGTGAACTGTTTGGTGGGTTTATATTGAATGGCTTGATATGTGTTACCATCAGAAAGATGTTCATTCACTTGTCTACGATAAAAATCAGTGTCCATCAGGACTAGAGCCCCTCCTTTGTCAGCGGATTGATAGATGAACCCAGCATTCTTAGATAGATTGTTCAATATTGAATATTCTTTGTTTGTCATGTTAGTGTGTCTTGAGTTGCGTGATAATTGAAACCTGAAATGTCATTTCTCACAAGGTTTTCAAAAATATCAAATGACTTGTGGCTGATGGGTGCAATGAAAGTACTCTTGTTGCACAGGCCTTTGAGTTGATCAACTTGATCGCTGTCTGTATCTGGGACGATGTTTTCAAAATAGTACCTGAGACATAGGTTGTGCATGAATTTGAATAGGCTTATTTCTAATTCAAGCGCGTTGGTATGGCTGGTAGGGACAAACAAAGTGCCTTTTTGTAGAACCGATTTCTCTTGTTCTGTAAGTGCATGTGACGAAATGTTGACTACTAGATTAATTTCTTCTTCAACTCCTTCGCTTTCTTGTTCGCTGTGGTGCTCCTGGTATCTCATTCCGTTTCCTTTTCCTTGTCTTTTCCTTTGGCTCCTGCGGGGTCGTCTTTCTCCTGAACCTTCTTCTAAAAAAGGAACCGCACTGGAAGTGGATGTGCTAAGTATAGATTCTCTGCTCATGGAAGGTTGTTGAGAACCAGTTTTATTAATGTTGGTACGTGCATCTTCCTCAGAAGAAGATGTCTCAGTTTCTGTGTTGGTCTTGTATGGTTTATTCTGACGACGTTTGGCATAGACCTCAGCCCAGGAGTATACCTCCCCTAATTTGTAGTCAATAGTGTCCCTTCTATATTTGCGTATCTTACGCTCATTGATTTCACGTGCATGTTTGTCCAGTTGTACAGTGATGTCCTCTAGGATCTTGGACCATTCATCCTTGGTTGACATGTCAGATAAATCCTTTTTGCATTGTTCTATGTCCTTGTTCACATCCTCTAGAGCTCTCGACAGCTCATTTACAATTAAAAGTATTAAATCCAGCGAACATTTATTTAAGATGGCATACCATCTATCCACGAATTTGGAGCTGTTCTTGCAAAGTAGCGGCTTCAGCGGGATTCGGAGACCCCTGGGAATTCGTTTACGCTCGATGGTAGCGTATTAAAGTGCTGGCATGAAGCCTTTGGCTGATTTCTTTCTTTGTAAGGTATAATAGTTGTTTTATACAACTCTCCTTGCTTCTTGTCAAAGTGGGGTGTGCAGACACTTCAGGGATCAAAGCATATATTTTATCGATGTCATCAGGAGTAAACGTAAAGGTGTCAGCTTTTAGATCAGTTAATGCTGTGATGTCATCATAAGCCATGGTGAAGAAGAAGGGGTGCAGTAACCCAGTTAGGGTGAGTAGATACAAAAAAGGGTTGAGGTTACGCACTCCGCTGTTGTGAATTAGTTTGTGGTGTGCGCCAGAGATATCACTCCACGACAAAGGTGTGGTAATCAAGAACAGTCTGCGACACTTGAGATAAGTGCCGTCTCACTGAGCACAACCAGTTGGAACGTGAAAACGTTCTAAAGAGTTATAGATCAATCAAGTTCAACAAATAACGATTTCCATCATCGTTTAGATTTATTCCATGTTATCTCCACAGGAAATTATTCAAATCATTTGACAAATTGCTAGTTTAGTATCCTTTAACATTCCTTCTAATGGCTTTTACACCCATCCTGACACGTTATAGTTGCTGCACTATTACACTCATTTAACATATTTTGGGCAAGCACTTTGCACTTGAACGCACGGCACATCCCGTTTGCGACTCATGCAAAACTGTTTCTTTCTACCTTCCGCACAGCATTTGGTCACGTTGTACCACTCAGTTCGTTTCACGATTTCACTGTTACTCGTTTGGTATTCTCTTTTCTATGGCTTTTCTTATTTAACCTGACACGTTATAGTTGCTGCACCATTTAATTCTCTTTATCACTGTGCAACATGTTGGTTATCACTCAGAATTCATATGACCACCAATGTTTTTGTGCATCATGACACTTTGAAAGATCCTGCATATATTTTCTTGTTTACATTATTTTCAGACTGCCCCTGATGAAGGACTTTACCAGTCCGAAATGCATTGGGTGAATCCTCTATGATTCTTATGCATATTCTTTGGGAATGTTAAAGGATACTAAACTAGCAATTCGTCAAATGATTTGTGGAGATAACATGGAATAATTCTAAACGATGATGGAAATCGTTATTTGTTGAACTTGATTGATCTATAACTCTTTAGAACGTTTTCACGTTCCAACTGGTTGTGCTCAGGGAGACGGCACTTATCTCAAGTGTTGCAGACTGTTCTTGATTACAACACATTACCATAACCCAATATCTCTGCCCCATAAAGAGCGGCACCATGAGCCGTTGCTCAGTAAACTTCCACAGCAGGGGAAATAGCACTCAAATGTGTTTGATTATAAAACCTTAAAATGGTAATTAGTTTTGATTTCTCCAATTGGTTTGTCCACCCTAAATTGTCTTTATTGTCTAAATTGTCTTTACGGCTGACCCCCAAATAATCAAAACCATATACTCTGCCCAGGGCCTCGCCCCCTGCATGAATACTACGACTTCCTTTTTTCTTCTTTCCAAAAACCATAAACTTAGTTTTGTTTATATTCAGTTTTAAGCTTCTCAAATTACAAAATTGTAAAAACGTATCAATTAAAATTTGGAGGCCCATCAGAGATTTAGATATGAGGAGGGAACCGTCAGCAAAAAGTAAAATAGGTATCTTTTTGCTATTCAAAATTGGAGAGTCATTTCTACAATGTTTTAGGGTTTCCACAACATCATTAATGTGTAGAGAAAATAGGGTGGGAGCTAGCACTCAGCCTTGGCGAACTCCTCGCTCTATGGGAATACGATCCGTCAATTCTCCATTTGGACCCCAGCGGGCCTGTGCAACATTATTCACATGTAATCTACTTATTAAATACACTAAGTTGGCCGGAGCACCCATGTTTATGTGGGCTTGCCAAAGGGCCGATTGTGGTATAAGACCAAACGCCGCTCTAAGATCAATAAATGCCATGTAAAGTTGTTGTTTCTGAAGTAAAACATTTTTCCAGCCCGCTAAGTACTGATTGCCCCAGGGTCCCAACAACAGGCCTTTCACAGTTGAGTGTTTAATAAAGGCAAACTCAACTGGTTTTAGTATGTTTCCATAATTTAGTCTCCTTATCCCGTATCTGGATTACTTGAGCATCTGGGATAAATCACACAGTTCTCCTGGACTTATTTTCCATATTAGTGTAGATAGTCTTGGGGATTGTGTAAGCTCAGTTTGAAAATAGAATTGGTGAAATCTGGACCGAATCATTGAAATTCACTCAGAAGTTCAGGAATCATTTTTACTGGTACAGTATAAATAAATGTATTGAAAAATTCCTTACTGGAGACTAAATACAATCTAGAGCACGAAGTGCTTAGGCTGTACTAAGTGATAAGATTGCTCCTTGGGTAACAGCCAGCAACCGTCATGTGTAGTTTGCAGTGCCGAAACATTTGAGCCCCGAGCTAGTTTTATGTGCTTGCTAGTTTGATAAAGTGAGTTCATTTGGCAGGGTAAGCTTTAGAACTTTGATTTTCTTTCACCAGAAGCATTTTTCACTTTGTTCTTACATTTCTTTTATTGTAATATAGAAATTTAGTAAAATGTTTTACTGTTTATATCTATATGAATTTTACTAGTCAGTTCGTTTTGTTTGCATGTGCGATTGTATGCCGTTCTGTTAGACTTTATACCATCTGCTCTCTGTTGAGACTTTCCCATTTTCAGGATTCTGTTGGTTATGTGTGTACTTTAGAAATAAAAGAAATAAAGCCCGTTTTTTAGGTCGAGCGTAGCGATGGACCTCAAGTATACTTTAGTATACCTATATGCTTGAATATGTGGACACGAGTCTGGGGCGCGCATTTTCCGTCTGGATTTGGCCTCGTGAACGCGCGTTTGCTGCTGGCATGAGCTGTGAGCGTGTACGGCGGCGTCAGCAGCGTCTGTTCTCGCGCTCCTGCTTTCACTTTTGCGACGCCACATTAGCCTCTCGCAGGCACCTTCACTGCCGCCGACCTCTCCCCCACAGTGCTTGTATAAAGATGCCCTGGAGAATATCAACGAACCACACTCTACCCGTCAAAGGTTTATAAAAGAGTGACTCAACGCTTTTCAGATTTTTGAACTAAAACTGGCGTTAATACATTTTTGTAGTCATTACAGCAAGTGACTTCCAGAGCACTTCGTTATGCAAAGTCTTCTGCTCATTGTCCCACTTACCTCGTAATTAAAATCTGGATCGACTTTTATTAAAAAACAAGTCTGCTTCAGGACATCTGTAACCATCGTTTGAGAGAAGCTGAAAAAACATGTGTTGTTATCCAGCTGCCCATGTGTGCGTGTGTTCACTGGACGGCGCTCAGCGCCACGCTCCGCTCCCAACTTTCTCAAGTTGTTATTTTTGGATAATTGAAAAGATGATTACAGCCCTGGCCTATCCCATTCCAATGACCCTTGCCGCTAAGAATCATACACTGGAGCCTTGTCATAACCTAGCATTTAACTAAATAAAACATAAGAAAGCCCCAAACATTGGCGAATCATGGACTCCTTGTTCCGTAAGAGGCGTAGACATGAGCTCAGACACGGGATGTGACTGGGGGCACTGAGGGACAGCTATTTATATAAGGGCATCGGCTCCAGAGCAGGGGCTTTAGGTCAATCTGTCTGTGGATGATTTAAAGTGCATTGCACTTAAAAAATGCTGAATTAACATCAACGAGGTGGCAAAACCAGAACGGTGGCCAAAATTGAGTTTGTGGCCTAAAAACTAATAAAAGCTTTCACTTACAAGTGAGGGAGTGGGACCAAGCAGAATCTCATTATTTTTAAGAAGGGTCTGGCTAATTATGGATTACTCAATTTAAAGACTGTTAAAAAATTCTGAAAATTAAAAAAAGCTATTCGCTGAAATTTGATAAATAACTGCAATGTTCCAGTCTTGCTAAGTCGATATAAAATTGATATGGGTGTAAGTTACAAAATAAAGAGATGGGTTGTGGTGGACCAAGCAGCGGTAGAAGAAGTAAACTGCTGCTGTATTTATGGCACATTGAACAAGCAACAATTTTGTTATCAAGCGCTATATAACACACAGGCGATAATATTGCATATCTCCCAAACCAACAGTTACAGTGTTGATTCTCAATCGAGGAATAATAAGCAGTTCATAACGCATACCAATAGAATTAGATGGTAATGTTTGAAAGTGGTGAGATATGATACTTGTCCGAAATGCCAGTGAGGAAGTGAAGCTAGTGAGCTCAATTTCTTCTCTGGTAGGTCAATTCGTGGATATTTCCCTAGGGAAAATTATGAAAAATATGTGGTATGATCATGTTTAAAATTAATACATATTTTCTCAAAAGCCATCGGTATGCTATGCCAATGAAGTCTAATGATGCACGGGAGTTGACCCTATTTTTTTTTAAAAAAGGTGCAGTGGTGCACATGTCAATGCCAATAATGTGTCAGGTCTGACATTTTGACATGGGTCCCGGGTGCCCTCCCCTCCCCAACAAGTCATTGGTGGCACTTTAGGAGAAGAATCCTGCATGATCGATGCATCAAAAATGTTCTCTAGTATTTTAGGGGCTCTTTTTGTAATGTTTGCCTTCCCCATCCCATATACCTTGGCTCTCATCCCTAAGAATTATCTCTAGTATGCCACTGCCAGCAATTTACCAGGTGTCTCATACATATAAACACTAGTGCATCAGCACCAGCATTTTCTCATGAGTATGCTTCATGCTAAGAATATTCCCAAAGCACCAATATTTTGCCATGAGTACCCCTTCTGCCAAGAATTATATCCATTATGGCATTTTTGCCATCGGTGGGCCATATATCAAATATTACTTCCAGTAGACCAGTGCCAGCTATTTGTCATGGATGTCTCTAATGGCAAGAACTACTTCCAATATGCCAGTGCTAGCATTTTGCCATTGACACGCTTTATGCCAAAAATTATGTCTCGTATGCTAGTGCTAGCATTTTGCCACAGCTGCCCCATACGCCAAGAAGTGCCACCAATATGCCAGGACCAGTGGCAGGCTTGTCGGAGTAGTACACTCTGAATCGCTTGTGCTGACCTATGCTCATTCACACACTCATTCTCATTTGCACTCTCAGTCTCTCACTCTTTCACAATTCTTCATACTCCCTCACACTCATTCCTTCATACTCTCTCTGCCTTCGTCCCTCACACTCACTTGGACTCCTACTCTCATTCACTCTCACAATCTCTCTCATTCTCACTCAGTCTCAATTATTCTCACTTTTACACATTGACAGTTACATTGACTGGCACACACTCTTACTTATTCACACTCACTGTCCCTGCCTCTCACTCACTCACTTTCAGTCACACACATGTTCTCTCTCACACACACACGCACATGCACCCACACACACGTTCTTTATCTCACCTTCAAGCATGCACAAAATATTTGACATATTCTTTTTTTATTTATTTTCAACTCTATGAGCACAGAATCAAGAAACTGAAGGCTGGAACCTCTACATCGATGCACGGTTCCAGCTTTCAGCTTCTTGCTTTTTACCTCACCATCTCTCAACTCATCCCAGGGAGGGGAGAAGTGGGGTCAATGTGGCTCCGGATCGCTCCCTACTCCATTCTGTGACGAGATGGAAGTGGGTGAGTTGGCATTTGTGCTATTTGTGTTTGCCCTTTTCAGTGCCGGGCTTAAACCTGCTTGCTTGGACTTTCTATATGGTTGACATGTTAGCATATCCCTAATTGGGTGGCACTGAGATCCGGGAAGTTATGTTTTTAAAAACTGCCACAGGTGCCTCTTTGCCAGTACACTAGCCTTCAGAACGTTTCCTTGGCTCAGGCAGGCTGCTGCTCAACCTGAGGACCTGGATGTATCTTTATTACATCAATAGGGAATAATAGTGAATACTAGGCCAGTAAACACGGAGGGCAGAATCCCAAAGTCCATCAAGATTTGCTGTCACTGAAATCCGTATATGGAACTTAATTAATTATTTCATTCCAACTAGGCTTAGCAACATGACATTTTCAAAGTTAAAATGTATACTTGGAAGGTGATAGGTATACTGGTTGTGTTCAGTTGTGAAGCTTTATTTTTGAGGCATGAACACGATGGGGCAGAATTATGTTGGGAATGCGCCACGTTTGCGTCATGCAACTGCGGCGTAAATGTGGCGCATCCCTACGACCCATTTACAACGTGACGCATCTAGGCAGATGCATCACGTTGTAAAGCCCTGCGCCACTTGTGGGCGTTCCGGCGCAGGGTGGGCGTTCCGGGGCAGGTGCGCCTCGCAAAAGTGGCTGAGTGAAATCTATAAGATTTCACTCAGTCACTTTCAGGCCAATACTGCGTCAAAACCCTGCGCCTGTTTGAAGCAGGCGTAGGTCTTGACGCAGCATTGTCAAGATGGGGCACCCCCGAGCCTTGCTGGAGCTGCATCGCGCTCGTGACGCAACTCCAGCAATGCGCCACCTTTACGGCACAGATGCGTCACGCATCTGTGCCGTTTTTGCCCCATGGTGCACCATCAGCCACCAGTGCACGCATTTACCAGGCATACACACCACCAGCTGTCAGTGCACGCTTTCACCAGGCACACACACACACACCACCAGCCATCAGTGCACACTTTCACCAGGTATACACACCACCGACCGTTAGTTGCCGCTTTCACCAGGCACACACACACACCAGCAGCCATCAGTGCATGCTTTCACCAGGCATACATACCACCGGCTGTCCGTGCACACTCTCACCAGGCACAGACACCATCAGTCATCCGTGCTCGTTTTCACTGGGCACAAACACCACCAGCCGTCAGTGCACACTTCCACCAGGCACACACCACCAAACGGCAGTGCACACTTTCACCAGGCACACACACCACCAGCTGTCAGTGCATGCTTTCACCAGGCACACACCACCAGCTGTCAGTGCACGCTTTCACCAGAGACACACACCACCAGCCATCAGGGCACGCTTCCACCAGGCACACACACCACCAGCCGGCCAGGCACACACACACCACCAGCCATCATTGTATGCTTTCAACAGGCACACACACACACACCACCAGTGCACGCTTTCACCAGGCATACACACCACCGGCCATCAATGCACACTTTCACCGGGCACAGACACCATCAGTCATCAGTGCACGCTTCCACCAGGCACACACAACCAGCCGTCAGTGCACGCTTTCACAAGGCACACACATACACCGCCAGCCATCAGTGCACGCTTTCACCAGGCATACACACCACCGGCCGTCAGTGCGCGCTTTCACCAGGCACACACCACCAGCCATCAGTACATGCTTCCACCAGGAACACACAGCACCAGCCGGCCAGACACACACACACAGCACCAGCCATCAGTGCATGCTTTTAAAAGGCACACACACAAGACCAGCCATCAGTGCATGTTTTCACCAGGCATACACACCACCGGCCGTCAGTGCACACTTTCACCGGGCACAGACACCATCAGTCGTCAGGGCACGCTTACACCAGGCACACACCACCAGCCGTCAGTGCACGCTTTCACCAGGCACACACACACACACCGCCAGCCATCAGTGCACGCTTTCACCAGGCACACACACCACCAGCCATCAGTGCACGCTTCCACCAGGCACACACACCACCAGCCGGCCAGGCCCACACACACCACCAGCCGTCAGTGAAGGCTTTCACCAGGCACACACACCACCAGCCATCAGTGCAACATTTCTACAAGGACACACACCACCAGCCATCAGTGCACACATCGATTGTTAACGCATCCACAATTAACTATTGTAGCAATCGCAGTATGGCACACTTTACTTTTAAACATATTCATCTAAAGCGCAGCATGCCACCATTCCCTCACACTCAGCACCCTCACACACTCTGCAATGGAACATACACTCCAAATACCACTCAGTGCCACATAATTGCACGCCACATAATTACACTGCACTCAATGCAACATACACTTCAAATACCACTCAGTGCCACATAATTTCACTCCACATAATTACACTGCACTCAATGCAACATACATTCCAAATACCACTCAGTGCCACATAGTTATATACAACATAATTACACTGCACACAATGCAACATACACTCCAAATACCACTCAGTGCTCCATAATTACACACCACATAATTAGTCTACTGAATGCAACAGACACTCCACATAATACCACTCAGTGCTACATACTTATATGCTGCATAATTACACTGCACTCATGCAACATACACTCCAAACAATACCACTGTGTCACATAATTACACGCCACACAATTACACTCTACTGAATACAACATACACTCCCCACACAATACCACTCAGTGCCACATAATTATATGCTTCATAATTACACTGCGCTCACCGCAACATTAACTCCAAATACCACTCAGTGCCACATAATTACACGCCACATAATTACACTGCACTCAATGCAACATACACTCCAAATAACACTCAGTGCCACATAATTACACGCCATATAATTACACTCTACTGAATGCAACACACACTCGACACAATACCACTCAGTGCCACATAATTATATGCTACATAATTACACTGCACTCAATGCAACATACACTCCAAATTCCACTCAGTGCCACATAATTAAACACCGCATAATTACACGCTACTGAATGCAACACACACTCCACACAATACCACTCAGTGCCACATAATTATATGCTACATAATTACACAGCACTCAATGCAACATACACTCCCAATACCTCTCAGTGTCACATAGTTATATGCAACATAATTACACTGCACACAATGCAACATACACTCCAAATACCACTCAGTGCCACATAATTACACACCACATAATTACACCCTACTGAATACAACAAACACTCCACACAAAACCACTCAGTGCCACATAATTATATGCTACATAATTACACTGCACTCAATGCAACATACAATCCGAATACCACTCCGTGCCACATAATTACACGCCGCATATTTACACTGCACTCAATGCAACATACACTCCAAATACCACTCAGTGCCACATAATTAAACTCCACATAATTACTCTGCACTCAATGCAACGTACATTCCAAATACCACTCAGTGCCACATAATTACACGCCACATATTTACACTGCACTTAATGCAACATACACTCCAAATACCACTCAGTGCCACATAATTACACGCCACATAATTACACTGCACTCAATGCAACAGACACTCCACACAATACCACTCAGTGCCACATAATTATATGCTTCATAATTACACTCCTCATAATTACACTCTACTGAATACAACATACACTCCACACAATACCACTCAGTGCCACATAATTATATGCTACATATTTACACTGCACTTAATGCAACATACACTCCAAATACCACTCCGTGCCACATAATTTCACGCCACATAATTATACTGCACTCAATGCAACAGACACTCCACACAATACCACTCAGTGCCACATAATTATATGCTACATAATTACACTGCACTCAATGCAAAATACACTCTCCAAATTCCACTCATAGCCACATAATTAAACACCACATAATTACACTCTACAGAATGCAATACACACTCCACACAATACCACTCAGTGCCACATAATTATATGCTACATAATTACACAGCACTCAATGCAACATACACTCCAAATACATCTCAGTGCCACATAATTACACACCACATAATTACACTCTACTGAATACAACATACACTCCACACAATACCACTCAGTGCCACATAATTACACACCACATAATTACACTGCACTGAATGCAACATACACTCCAAATACCACTCAGTGCCACATAATTAAACTCCACATAATTACTCTGCACTCAATGCTACGTACATTCCAAATACCACTCAGTGCCACATAATTGCACGCCACATATTTACACTGCACTCAATGCAACATACACTCCAAATACCACTCAGTGCCACATAATTACACGCCACATAATTACACTGCACTCAATGCAACAGACACTCCACACAATACCACTCAGTGCCACATAATTATATGCTTCATAATTACACTGCGCTCAACGCAACATACACACCAAATACCACTCAGTGCCACATAATTACACGCCACATAATTACACTGCACTCAATGCAACATACACTCCAAATAACACTCAGTGCCACATTATTACACAGCACTCAATGCAACATACACTCCAAATACCACTCAGTGCCACATAATTACACGCCACATAATTACACTGCACTCAATACCACATACACTCCAAATACCACTCAGTGCCACATAATTACACTGCAATCAATGCAAAATACATTCCAAATACCGCTCAGTGCCACATAATTACACGCCACATAATTACACTGCACTCAATGCAACATACACTCCAAATACCACTCAGTGCCACATAATTACACACCACATAATTACACTCTACTGAATGCAACACACACTCCACACAATACCACTCAGTGCCACATAATTACACACCAAATAATTACACTCTACTGAATGCAACACACACTCCCCATATTACCACTCAGTGCCACATAATTACACGCTACATAATTACACTGCACTCAATGCAACATACATTCCAAATACCACTCAGTGCCACATAATTACACGGCACACAATTACACTCTCCTGAATACAATATACACTGCCCATATTACCACTCCGTGCCATATAAATACATGCCTCATACTTACACTCTACTCAATGCAACATAAATACACTTTATCTGTCTGTCTACCTATCACCCTTCTATCTGTCTATCTCTCTATCACCCTCACTCTATCTATCTATCTATCGCCCTCACTCTATCTATCTATCGCCCTCACTCTACCTATCGCCCTCCCTCCCTCTATCTATCTATCGCCCTCACTCTATCTATCTATCGCACTCACTCTATCTATCGCATCACCACAGCATCACTCAGCACCACCAGAGCATCACTCAGGGGTATTACAACATCACTATGCGCTACTACAGCATCACTGAACGCCACAGCATCACTTGTCGCCACCACAACATCACTCCGCGCCACCACAGCATCAATCTTTGCAACCATTCAACAACTGGTTCAAATATGTTCTCTCAATGTTTCAAGCTTCATTACAAATGTCACAAAAATATGTTAATAGTTCACTTCTGTTCTTGGATTTTCATCACAATAAAATACAATGAACATAATCTTCACAAAAGTTATTTACAAAAGCTATTGCCATTATAAATTACAATAACTTAAGTATTAATTATTAAAAAAAAGCCATTTTTAATTGTAATAGCAATACATCTATGTCATGTAAATACAACACATATTGCATTACAAATGCTATAGGTGTCACATTAGCGAAAGTTAAAACTATTGGCATTGTAAATGACAAAGCTATTCAATTCACTATTTTCCAAACCAACACATAAATAAAAAATTTGTCATTTACAATACCAATAGCTCAAACTTTCCTAATGCGACACCTATTGCATTGCAAATGCTTGTCTTCCTAAAAGCTCTCACCTCTTAAGTCTCAAATCTATGCTATGCGCTGTCTATTTCTAGCTGCCATCCGACTCCTTTACTTCCGCTCGCTATACCAGGCCTCCTCTCTGCTTGTTCTTCTCAATTATGCCTCGCCAATTTACATTGGCTGTCAACCAAGGCAGGAATAAAGTACAAACCTGGCTACCTAATCTACAAATCCTTGTACATTAACAGTTTACCATCCCTCAAAACCAGCACCTAACCTGTTCCAACTGACCTACTTCTCTGGAATGCCAAATGTGCATAGACAATCCTTTCCTGATGCAGTCACTTCTTCTGAAACTCTTCACCAAACCTTCACTTTTAGCCTTCTGACTCCTCTTTTCAAACTTTATCTGAACTACACTCATTGAAAGCCATCTCTATCGCACCTGTCCACTGGCCCATAAGCCACTTTTGTTTTATCCTCTTTCACTGTTGATGTAAGTAGTTGTTTAAAATGCAGTGTCCACTAACTATTTTAGTGGATGGGCCTTCAATAAAAAAATTACATACATAAATACATTTATAGATAAAACTAAAAGGGCGTCGGTGCACTCCTACGTCTGTAGTCTATACCTAATGCGTAGCCATTATTTCTCGGGTGCCGCATAAATGTTCCTGATTAGCAGTACGAAAAGATATCTTGAAATCTATGAAGAAAGCAGAGAGGTTTTTCTGGCGTCCCTCTACAGACTTTGACACAGTAAGATGTGGATCCAAATGCTCATCTGTCGTAGATGTTCCAAGTTGGAAATCATATTGACCGTGATTACTAATCTTATTTTAAAGAAGCCATTTCCTAAGTCGTTCATGTATGAACTTCCCAAAGACGTTGGTGTGTCTGTCTGTTGAGGGAGTTGGTCAGTAACAGGTTATTATTTACAGTTGCTTCATTCACTAAACATTTACCGATGCAAAAGATTTTGCTTTCCCCAACTCTCTGCCCAAAATTCAGGCAATGACAAAAATCTGTCCTGCATTTTGGAGAGTGGGTTGGCTGAGCATGTACACTAGTTTACACATCATATGTGTTCAATTGTAATGGCCCCTCACTTTTCTGAGCCTGCTTGAACTCTAATCTATTCTAAATTGTTTACATTTGTGTGTCAATTCAAAAGTCTTTGTTCGATTACACAATCATGAAAGACATTTACATTTTTAGAACAATAACCATAAAAACATTGAAATTCATCAATACAAAATACAAGATCCCCATAGAAAAGGTCCAAAGTTACTTGATCCCGACATGCAAAAATCAATAAGTTAGTTTAAAATACTTAAGAAGGAATTATACCACCATCTGAATGCCAGGTACAATAAAACCAATTAACATAGTCCTGCTTCAAAAGTTCATTAATTACCGAATGCTTGGGCACGGATTGTCCACATCCTGTGTAAAAACTTGGTGATAGCGATTATACATAATTCATTACCATCTGTTTTTAAAATTCTTAATGCTTCTGTGCCGGAAGTAAACCCCATCATGTGACCGATCGGCTTTAACCATTTATGTCTCAAATTCCTATACACTGGGCAAATGAAAAAGACATGGGCAATAGATTCTTATTGTGTTGGGCAAAACGGACATTCCATACTTAATCCTGTACCCCATTTACCTGTAAATGATTTGATGGGAAGGGTGCCTATCCTAAATTGGTGGTATCATTTCCTATCACATGGAACGGTTATTAGGTCCCAATACTTTTCGTAAACTGGTTCTTGTTTGGTCTCTAGGAATTCCCTTGACAGGGACATACTCGTCATAGACGAAAATCGTTTAATCGTGACCATATTCCAGTATAGCCCCTTAAGTTCTTTACGGGACGGGAATGTAACATTCTGTGGGTTTTACATTTGTGTATCATTATTATTGTTTGGATATTTAGAGAACGTAAGGTACTTTCCAAAATGAGTCTATTGCTGGTATAGAAGACATGCCAGAGGAAACAACTTCTGATGTGACTAGAAAATGCTTAACCTCTTTCTAAAACAAAAATGATGGGGCTTTTCACTGAGATTTATGAGAAGGCTGTTCCAAAGCCTCTGACCTTGCGCTCACAGGTCACAGTTGGCCCATTTAGCATAACTCAAATGGTATATATTTTTAAGGTTGCATTGGCACCGTGGTTTTATGGCGGCCTGCGGTGTGACGGTGTCAGCATTATGCCAGAATCTGCACCGTGGTATCCTACTTGTTTGTTATGCAAGCCAAATTATGTTTTTTTTAAATAAAAGAAGCCATTTGTACTCCAGATGGTCACTGGTTTGATAAAAGTGTCAAATAAAAAAGTTTCCCAAACTTTTTTTTAAAATGAAAGAGGTGCAGTGTAGCTGGAGACTGCAGTCAACAGAGCTTGGAAAAGCGACTGTTCTTTAAGAAAGCACATTCCACCAGTTCATTTTTCCCGCCCCTCTGATTTGGATCTTGAGCACAGTGCTCTGCCCTTTAGAGTTTTTCTTATCCAAAATATTTACAAACTTTGGAAATCTGCTGGACATCTTTCTGGTGTTTAAGTGTACTTTTATAATTTCCTGACAAATGTTTTACTTTTGATTCCGAAATGCCTGTTTTTTTCTCTCAAGTGCCCTTTCTGTTGCTTTGAAGTACCACTTGACATAAAGTTACACTTCTCTGTGTCTTTTGGCATGCTGGATCAAAAAATTCAATCTTCATTGGATTCAGAATACTCGAGGGCTTATTCTCGGACTTCAAGAAGTGACACCTCTGAAGGTGTAGATATCCAACTCAACATCTCTTGCACTTCATTCTAAACATTATCCGACATGAAGAGTGTCCCTGGTCCTGTGACTGCACCACCACAACCAGTGACTCACAGATCCCCATAGCCCCCTGTTTCACCACTTCCATCCGCTCCTCAAACAATATCATTGGGTCAACTGATTCCAGCTGTGTTGCTTCTCCATGACGTACTTCCATTCTATCAAGACATACTTTTACTCCAGGACAAATATCTCAGACTACTTAACGACATCACTGAATGCATCATTACAGGCAAAACCTTAATTCCAAAAGATGATTGAGTGCTCCAAGAGTTTTCTTCAAGAGCGAGATGGTTTCAGTTGTCTTGCTTTCCACTAGGGATGATGATCTTCTGGGAATCCAAGCCTTCCTTAAGTCTCTAAGAAGGTATCAAGATGTTAAATTCCTTATCAGAGAAAGAATGAGAAATATGGGCAAGCAGAAGAATAGAAGACACAGGAGTGCTAGCTCAGAAGATACTTTCACTTGAATACCCATTGTACTGGCGTCTGATAATGGTATGATGTGCGGCTGGCAACTGAGTTCCTAGATGAAGGGAGACAGTGCACAAGAATTACCCAATAGGAGTTGGAGCAGAAAAGGGACCCACATTCAGAGATCGTAGCTTACCGTGATCCAAAGCAGTATTGGTGGTAATGAGACCAGATGTTGAATAGGGATGGGCAGAACTATTGGAGTTTTCACTCTGCGGAATTCCGTGGGGTTACAAGAAAGCTCCAGGAGATTCCGCAGAGTTCCGCAAGTGGGCGTAAATCGTTATATCGCTCAGATGTTTTGCGCTTGTAGCTTGTTCTGCACTACAAAATCCGCGCAAATGGCACTGTGCGGCGCGCCAGGGAGTGCTGCTTCTTTCCTCTGGCTTGAGTAGATTTTCTACTAGAGCGGCAGCTTTCTCACCGTGAATGGCCGCGACAGCCTGCTTTGAGAAAATCTCACCGGGTGCCATTCTAGCACCTGAAAATAGAGCTAGGGGACGCCAGTCTTTGACACTTTGTTGTGCAGCGGTTTGTTGGTGCCCCCCCACCCCGACATGCGTCAATGTACCTGTCACCCACCGCTCTTCAGATTAAACAGTGCTCTGTGCCCGTTCATTGACGTAGTGATGATCACTGGAGGGTTCGATGGCAGTGTACTAGTGTCCCTAGTTGGATGGTGCTTTCAGTATGTGTCCCCCGTTGTACACCTGCTTTAGTAGCCTGTTTTTTTTCTTTCTTTCATTGACTGTCTTGTCCACTGTGCCCTCTGAACTGTTGCATTTTTAAACATGCTAGGCACCAGTTTGGCTGTGTATCAACAGCCATGTTATTATTCCACTGGCCCTCTCTTGCCCATTGTGCACATTTTCAATGTCACTGTGAGAATTGCTTGCCAAACATCTAGCTTGCTGGCACAGCGTGCATGCTGTGTATCTGGTTTGATGGGACTGAGCGCCCGCCATACTCCAGATGTGAATGAGTTATAGGCTTCTCAAAATACTTCCATTTTATGATGCCTTGTATCATACAGTGTACGGCTCACTGGCATGAATTCTGTGCATAGGGTGCCACAATAAGTGGCTTTTTTGCCTCACATTCCCTTTATTATTGAACGTGCAATGAAACACTTCCTATTGCTCCCAGTAGCATTCCAATCCATTGTCCCCCCGTCACTCTTGACAGACACCCACATTATGCAAATGAGGACTCAACCTACTCCATATGACAATCCTTGAAATGAGGCCCCCCTCAGGATGCACTCCGTTCATTAAACATCATGTATTTCAGTGACATGGAGTTACCTACAAGCAACATCTATCGTCTTTATAGATTTTCCGATATAGGTCATGACTAATCTGTGGTCAAAGGTCTTCATTCCCTTTTTTAGCTGAGCACTCATTTACCCAAAAAGTGTCCTCCCCCCACACACCTCTTTGTGACATAATCTGCTAAAATGCTTTAAAATGTTTTCAGTGTGTGACAGGAAGGGCGGGCCTGGGAGTAGTGGGGCTTTTTTTAGGTCTCTGACGGCCTTGTGAAGCAGTGTGTTTACCTCAGCACCCAGTGATGGACCACCGGGCGCACAGTAGCAAATGAGCTGTCAGCGACTCCACAGGGCCCCGGATGCTTCTTCACATGTATTTTTTAAACTACATTGGCTCTTGGAATTATGCTCTGGGGCTCTGTGTATGTGTGGGTGGCTGTGTGTGTGTGTGTGTGGCTCTGTGCCTGTGTGTGGCTCTGTGTGTGTGTGTGTGGCTTTGTGCGTATGTGTGTGGCTTTGTGCGTATGTGTGTGGCTCTGTGTGTGTGTGTGGCTCTGTGTGTGTGTGTGTGTGTGGCTCTGTGTGTGTGTGGGTGTGTGTGTGTGTGTGTGTGTGGGGCTCTGTGTGTGTGTGGCTGTTTGTGTGTGTGGCTCTGTGTGTGGCTCTGTGTGTGGCTCTCTGTGTGTGGGTGCAAATGCAATAGCTCTCGCATTTGCAAGAGATTAAGCTATTGGCATTGTAAATGACAATGCCATTTATTTATCGCGTATCAAGAGAGAGAGAGAGGACCAGAAAGCTAGTCCATATCCCCGGGTTTATATAAAGTTAATCAAAAGGAGACTAGCTTAAGTATAAGAGGTTAACAAAAGTTTAAAGGACTCAAGTATGTTTCGTCAGGGGGTAGTGGCACCTGGTAAGTGTGCTCATGAAGCCCTCACCCACCAACCTAGTTGGTGGCATGCTTCATCATCGGGCCCACCCAGTGACACCTAGCGTGTCCCGGGTGTGCTTCGACGCCTGATTACAGCGGAGCAGGTATGTCGCTGAGTGTGCGGTGAAGAGTGTTATGAATGTGAATTAAAACTGCTTGGCGGGGGTCCCAGTACCCGGAGGTGAATTAGACTTTAATACCTGGGCCACCGTCAGCTGTTAAAAATAAGGCTGTCGGGTGTTAGAGGCGAGTTACGACCTCCCACATCCTTAGGTGGGTCCACATGTTTCATCCAGTGCCTTATGAATATGCTGGCTTTCTTCAGGACGAAATTAAAATAAGTGTGTGTAATTAAACTAGTGGGTGTGTAATTCAGACTATGTGTATACACGCCCTAAAGTGTTTTTCTATGTGTGAGAGGGGGATTCCCTTCTCAAAACACGCTAGTTTAAGCAGTATTCTGCTTCAAGGTTGTGAAGTGGCAAGGGGTTGACCAGCTTTTCTGGGCAGAGCCTGCTTTGGACATGTAGTGCCTCCTTCGCAGAACCGGGAAACTTTTGTTAACCTCTTATAGCTAGTCTCCTTTTGATTAACTTTAATGCCATTTATTTATCTGTTTTCAAAACCAACACATAAATAAAAAAAAATTCATTTCCAATGATAATAGCTCTAACTTTTGCAAAGGCGAGACCGTTGCATTGTAAATGCTTGTTGTACCATATCTCATGGAGCTAATTATGGAATGTTTCCTCACACTGGCTATGCCAAAAGCTGCTCCTTTCCGCCACCAGAAAAATATAGGACCCCGTAACAGAATCCACTCTTCCTAAGGGTGGATCCTCAGTCCGTGAGTGTGCGATTGTATCATCCCCCTAAAACAGTCCTATTCTACAGTACAATTTTAAGAGACAAGAAAAGCATAAGTGTTGTTCTGTGAGAAGGATTTTTTCTGCTACCCTCTGCAGTGCCTAGGAAGGCAGCAAATGCAATGACTGCGCTGAGTAAGTATGCTGCTATCTTCGGAATTATTCCAGCAGGTCATAGGAAACCTTCCCAGGGAGAGACTATCTGATGTTCAAGAGCTCCTTATGTCATGATGGCCTTGATTCAAGTCATAAGTACAGCGTCAGATTAAGGAGACCTTTACACTCGTGGTTACTATAACCTCAATATGAGGATATTCTTCTGGCTTCACCTGATGGCTCGATGCAGTGCATGATATAGCAGTTTAACACCCTAAAAGCTGTGGGCATGTAAAAAAATGAATGCTAGAACAGCAGTCGAGGCCCCAAAATCAATGGCCTTTTCGACTGAGGTTTCAAACCTTTATATGCCCTAGCTCCTGCAACAACGGCCACAAAGACAATCATAGCATCAACTGGCATACATCAGAGTTAGAGGAGACCAGCAGGCTTCTGCAGCTGTAGTCAAGTCTCGAGCTGGTGACAGTCAGTGACTGCTCTCTTTTCCTTCTCATCTCCAAAGAAAGATGGATACAGAATATTGTACAATATGGCCAGATGCCCCAATTCCGACAATACAGAATGCAATAGGCACTCAGCAACCTTTAATAAAGCGAGCTGTAGAAAGGTTTTCCAACTTACACAGATGAAAGGGGACTTTCTGGGTTGAATAAAGGGAAAAATGTAGAAATGCACACTCATTCTGAACTTAAACACTGCAAAGAAGTAGTTCAAAAAGGAAACATTCATAATTTTAGCACCATATCAGGTCGGTCCTCAACTCCTTCTAGGGGGCTGGGTTTACAAGATGTTAGGTTCATTTAATTTCATATTCTAATCACCCCAAAACATTGAAGATGTTTGAGGTTCTCCTAAGAATGGCCATACCAATGTAAGGTTTTGCCCTCAAGTCTCAAATCAGCCCCAAGAACCTCAAAATGAATAGCAGTAATTGTAGCACACATAAAAAATTAATTCTGTTTACCCTTATCTTGATGATTTACTCATCAAAGCTTGTACCCCACAACAACCTGTCACTTACACACATTAGTCAATACCCTTGAATGTCTGAGTCTGTAGGTCAATTCCACACCAGAATCCAATCCAATCTGTTTGCTATTTGGAACCAGTTCTCAAGACCAACCCAAAGAGGAAATGTGTATCTTTCGGAGGAGAAGCTTGCTTAGGGTGCAGAGTTGAGAGCTCGAAGGAAGTAGGGGTCGAAGTACACTTTGTGAAGGACATGGTAGGGGAAACCCCAGTGAAGATCATCATAAGATTCTTCAAAATCAATCAACCACATGGCACTGGGACCAGAGGGGTCCTGAGACTTTTTGTGCCCTGAGCAGAGCCAGTTGCTGCATTTATACGCATATTCTCAATTCTTCTGCTCGGCATAAAGCCATTGTGGTGTGGGTGACTTGTCGTTGTGCTTTTAAAGTGCCTTACAATGTGTCTTACATGTTTACTAATGCAAGCATATATTTCTAAATCAAACTACTTGAACTAGTGTGTATCACTTGTATAGCTCTTCAATTCCTGGCTGTACAACACTCAGGAAAATGTGCTGCATGGCTAAACACTTATAAGGTCCCAAAGGGGAGACCTATTGGCTATGCCAATGTATGTTTATACTGTCATTCAGCCCATTAACATTCCATGACAAAACATGATAGGCAGCTGAGCCCTCAGCCCATTCTAACTATGCCATGGGTTGGGACAGTAGTGTCCTTTGGTGCAGATCTCTGCCACATACAATTTTAAAAACAAACAAACTTGGGGCCAACTCTGCAAATGCCACACTTTAAACTAAAACCACAGAAGCATCTGCTGCCCAGTCGTAGCTCCATTCCGAGTTCAAAATAAGCAAAAACCCTCTAAACAATAAGAAATCTCAAACTCTGATTACAACCCCTATTCCCAACAGATCAAATTGCTCATGACATGAGATCCATGGCCGCAGACCAAGCTGCATCAACCAAGTGTGATAGCACTACTTCTCTGCCCTTCCACAAATTAAACCCACTGACCCAAAGGAGAGTGCAGGGAGAAAAGCTGGAGTTATAGAAATCATAATCTGATAGAGACTTCTAGATGCAGATTCCTTAGCGTAGAACTATCTCTGGCAATCCGGAAATTGTTTTGTGAGCAGTACCCCTGCGTGCCAGTAGGTGAGTCGTTCAGCTGTATGCGTCATCTGCGTTGTTCACACAGGAAGGTTATGCGCATTCTTATATAGGTGCCATCTCGGCACCCATGTCAGTTCTTTTCTTTCTGCGCTAGTCAACGCACATCCAGAAAGCTACCCCCAGTCATTGTTTGACTGTATTTTTTTGGCTTTTTGTCGAAGTTTATTTTAAGATTTGTCTCCTGTTGTGGCAGGGATGCAAATGAGTAAGGCTGGATTCAAGCCCTACTCATATGCCAAACCCGTACCTATCTGTCGCTGGTGTACTGAGCGCAACCACAATGCCAAGACCTGCTTTGAATGTTAAGCCATGCACCTCAAGGCATTGAGGGAGCAATTCCTCAAGCTCCGTTGCACTCGACATGCGACACTACGATACTCTTGATCCTGGTGGAGAGGAAGTTCCCGGGATCGGTCATGGAGCCATCGATTTTTGTCGAAGTCTTCCCACTCCAGTAAGTCCAACAAGAAGAGGAGCAGGAAGTCGAAGAGGTCTTCAACTTCACCCCTCCCATCAAAGTCATCTGACGACATGAGGGTGCGTCGTCACTAGAGGCCTGACTCCACAGTTGAGCTTACACCAGGGCTGTCTCCATGCCACCACAAGTAACCAGAAACCGGCGCGACTCGTGCCCAATACAGAGAATTGTATGAGGTCATACACCGTGTATTTGGGCAGCCCGTCCCCGCCGGAGTGCCTTCTGGCCCTGTGGGATCCAAGGCGCCAGTCGAACCCTTGAATCATCAGATTGGTCTGTTCTGGCACCTTGACCTTTCACAGCACCGGTCCCTCTTTTGACACTCCCTACAGTGCAGTCCCCATTCGTCTCCTCGACTTGGAGCCAAAGGAGCATTACCTGACGCAGATCCGGCTCCTACTGGAGCCATTCCCTCTGTTCCGAAGCCTTAACCCTATTCTTATGGGCGAGGGCTTGGTAGAAGATTGGGATGGACCTCTGGCCCTTGAACAGATAAAAGCCCCTAGACTCCAACATGGACTGGTGTGAGGAATTTGGGGATGCCAGTGAACTGGAGACATCCCCAAATACTGTTTTGGTCTCTCCTTCTACCGTGGCTACAGAGGAGGGTGCCTCATTTGATATGGTGGTGAAAAGGGTGTCCGGGGTGCTGAACCTTCAGCTGCCCTCTGTGGCGGTCAAGACTAATGTCTTGACAGAGGTGCTTCAGCCAGGTGTAAGCTCTTCAGAACCGCTTCTCCCATTTAATGAAGCCCTCACAGACGTTTTGCTCAGCGCCTGCTCCAAGCCCTGAGCAGAGGCTCCTGTGAACCGAATAATTGCCTTCCCCCATCGCCCCGCCAGTGGATCAATTTTTCTTACCCAACACCCCACCCTAGAGAGTTGGGTGGCCCAAGCCTCCACTTCCTGAGTAAATCCTGGCTCATTCCCTACCACCCCAAAGGATAGGGAATCTAAATGGCTTGACACCTTGGGTAAGAAAATGTTTTGTTCCACCAGCACGGCAATGTGGTCTGTGACCACCACATGCCTTTTTGGGACGCGACGTCCATCCACTTTGGGATATGGTTGCGCAAGTGCTGCTTATAGTCCTGGTGGCCGTACTCTCCCAAGCCATGGCTGATGGTAGAGGCGCAGCTAAGTTCACAATTAGATGTGGGCAGGACATGACCGACTCTCTAGGCAGACCAGTTTCTTCGTGAGTGGCCTTACCGCACCATGCCTGTCTGAGGACAACTGATTTTTCGGGGGATGTCCAAGCTTCTGTTATGGACATGCCCTTTGATTGCTCCCGTCTCTTAGCAGAAAAGGTGAGTTCAGTGTTGGAGTGCTTTAAGGACACAAGAGCTTCGGCCAGGTCCTTGTGCCGTTCCATGGCCCCCCGTCAGTCCCAGTCCACCTTTCCCTCTGTTTGTGGCCACTGAAGGGGCTTTCAGCCACGTCTATATTCACCTAGCCACCACGGCACAAAAGATTTCCAGCCCTTTCCTAGACCTGTGCCCTCATTTTCTTCCTGAAAAAGAGGGAGCGCCGGATGAAACTTCTTTCAGCACGCATATCCAGGTCGGCGGCGTCACCACGTCCGGCCCCTGCGGAGGGTTACAGGAATCGTCACCTCCGTCTTTGACATCGGCCTTCTCCCAGGCCGCAAGAGTGTCGCTCACCTGTCGGTAAGTGTTGCAGTTTGTCCCCGTGGGCTGGTTCTCGGCCTGTTGGGGGCGTGGGCTCTCCGTGGGTGGTGCGACCCCACGTGTCGTCCACTATCTGCCGTTTCCCGGTGTGGGGGTGTCTAGAGCCCAGGTGGTAACATATGCGGGGGCTTTGCAGGCCTCGCTGGCTTCTCCTCCTCCTCCTCCTCCTCCTTCCCCTCCTGGGACGTCTGCGGATCCATTGCCGTGTGCGGGTCCCTCCGCAGCATCGCTGGTGGCTCCGGCCCTGGCGCCATCTGGCTCGGATCCAGGTTCGGAGGATGTGGTGCCGGTGGGGTGCGGCCCTTCGGGGGTCCCACCTTTGGACCACAGCGCCTCTGCTTCGCCGCAAACTCCTGTGGGAGTCCCTGTGGTGTCGCAGGAGGTTGCTGGGGCTCGGGTCGCATCCCCGAGTCCCCCTCGGCCCTCCGGACAGACAGTGACCTTGTCTGAGGTGACGCCACTTAGGCGCCGGCGGCTGCTGGCCCTGGAGGTGCCACAGGGGCTGGCGGAGGGCCCTTCTCGTCCCGCCACGGGCTGAGGTTGGCGGAGGACCTTTCGACCCTTCCCGGGACACTCTTGCATTCCTCGTCGGTGGTTGGGTCGGCGCGCCGCCCCGGCTCCGGCCCAGCCCTGGTCTCCTGCACCGTGCTCTGTGGCACCAGGCCGACGTCGGGTCGTTGACTCTTCTTCGGACGCCTCCTCTTCTCCAGAGGTTCGGCACTTGCTGGTTTCATCCTCGCCGGAGACGGGCCGCCATGTCGTGACATCGCCTAAGGATGGCTCCTCACCGTCACCGCGGCCCCGGTCTTTGCCGGAGGCTCCGCAGGTCCCCCACTCCTCGGTCCCTCTTCCTCCTTTCTGGACCTGGACCTTCCTTCCTCCGGTTGGCTTGGGGGACGGCCGCCTTAGCTTGCAGCCGTCACCTACTGAGGAGCTGCTTTCTCCACTGCTGGGCCCTATGGAGGCGGGTGCTGCCTTCGCTCATGCTGTTTCCACGGCTGTGGGAATCTTGCGCATGGGTGATCCAGCTGCCTATTTCCCCGCGGATCATCTTCTGGAGGTCCTCCATCAGGGTTCTGGTGGTAGGGAGCTGCTGCTTCCCTTCGAAGGTTCACTCCATTCTTTCTCTTCTGGGGGTTTGGGGCTGCCCGCCACGGGGGCCCCGTGCCCCAACACCTTCTGCACCACCACCATCCGGTGCCGCATGATCCTGTGTGTCTTTCCCTTCGCCCTTCTACCAGGGGCCCTTTTTTGCAGAATGCTTTCCCCTTTCTGCCACCGCTGTTGACTCCCCTGTCGCTGGAGGCCCGCTGGCTTGACTCCTGGGGGCGGAATATGTTCGCCTTCACCAGTGCGGCTCTGAGGGTCCTTAACACTCTGTGTGTTTTGGCTAGGGCCACTTCTAACTTGTGGGACTCGGCGGAGTCCCTTATGTCTGCTGCTTCTCAGGAGGGTGCTGGTGTTGGTCTGCGGTACCATGTGTTGGGTGGCCGGGAGCTGGCGGCGTTTACTCTTCTTTCCGGTCTGGAGATTTCAGAGGTGCTTGGACGTGCCATGGCTTCTTCGGTCGCACTTCGTCGACATGCCTGGGTTCAGGACAGTTTGTTCCCAGAGAACGTTCGAGAACGGCTGGAGAACCTTCCGTTCGATGGCACTCTTTTGTTTCACGTCCCTGCGGACTCGGCCATTCAGAGGTTCTTGGCGGGGCTTCGGCCTCCTCCTCCTCCTCCTCCTCCTCCTCCTCCTCCTCCTCCTCCTCCTCCTCCTCCTCCTCCTCCACCTCCTCCTCCACCACCTCCACTTCCACCTCCACCTCCACCACCTCCTCCACCTCCTCCTCCACCTCCACCTCCACCACCTCCTCCACCTCCTCCTCCTTCTCCTTCTCTTCCTTCTCCTCCTCCTACTGCTCCTCCTCCTTCTCCCACCTCAGTGACCGGTGAGTTATTCTGGATTTTGGGAGGTGTTCTCCTGCTGGGGCTGTTCTCACCTCTGTGTGTGTTCTGAGTGATTACTGTGCATTCCAGTCTTTGGTTGGGACTGTCGAGCTCTTGGCTGCTGGTCCGGACCCCCTTTTTGAATTGTGATTTTTGGCTTTGCTGAGCCGTGTTGGCCCTGAGATTAGGCCTTCCGTTGTTCTGATTGGCAAGCCGTCTGCGGGTTCTCCGCAGGTCTTTTCGGGTTTTCCTCTGCTTCGGAAAGTTTTTCCTAAGAGGGATCCCATTTCTTGGTACGTAACATGCCCTATGTGGAGTTCTGATAGCTATTGTATAGCTCTGTCATGTGCGTGGGAAGTGTGGTCGCCTTCGGGCCTCTGCTCTCCTTGGCGTCACGGTATATCGTAGATGCATTCCTCTTGCTGAGGGTTTTGGAATGGCTCAAGCTGCGCCCCGGTCTATCCTTCCCCGGGGTCACTGCGTTGCTAGCCTGGCCTGCTATCTGCGGCCTTGCGTCATAGCTCTGCCTGGTTCCGCTTCTTTTGTTGTTTGGGCCGTGTGTGCTGACTTCTCCCTTGGGGCGTGTCCCGGGCCTTCTTGGCTTTCCTGGCCTCTGTCTTCGACTGGCGTCTGGAATGTCCTGGGTGCACCGTTCTGTGCTGTTTGGACAATAGTGACAGATGTCACTCCTGGCATGGGGCAACCATCTGGGAGAGGTGGAGATCAGAGGCCTCTGGCCTCCTGTGGATTTCATATTCCACAATAACGTATTGGAGCTCCGAGTGATCTGGCTGGCATTTAAAGTTTTTCTACTTTCCATCAATAGAAGGCTCGTGCAGATGTGCACGGACAACAACACTGCCATCTGGTCCTGCAACAAACAGGGTGGGGTGGACTCGTGGACCCCTTGCTAAGAGGCCCTGCACCTCTGGACATGGCTGGAACGTCGGGACATATCGCTGGTAGTACAATATCTGGTGGACTCTCTGAATGCCAGGGCTGATGAACTGAGCCGAAAATGCCTAGTGGATCACAAAGTGGCGTATCCATCCAGAGTTGGTGTAAGGTTTCTTTCAGCAGTGGGGAGAGTCTTTGTTAAATCGGTTCGCCACCACAGAGAACATGCAATATCAGCGGTTTTGGGTGCTGGAGTTTCCAAGATGGCTCTTGCTCAGATAGGCTGTTTGTGTTGAGTGAAGTTCAGGCCTCCTGTATGCCTTGCTGCCCATACAACTCCTGCATCGAGTTCTCAAGAAGGAACAACCGGGCCCAAGTCATCCTTGTGGCTTTGGACTGGACTCAGAGAGTTTGGTATCCCGAGCTGTTGAGCATGGCCATCAGTCGTCTGATCAGGCAGCCCCTTCAGGAGGGTGTTCTGTTGCTGCAACAAGGAAGGGTTCTCCACCAGAAACTGTCAACACACCGCCTTCATGCGTGATGATTTAGCGGCAACAGTTAACAGCTTTCAACCTTCTGACCATCTTTCTCATGTGTGCTCCCTATGAGCTGCTCCACAGCTGTCCTATGAATCAAAACAGCTTTTCAGGCATCCATAACATCTTCCCTGAGGGTTAGTGGGCTCCAAGCTTTGTAATCCAGGCCTACGTTATTATTATTATTAAATCGGTTTTGTATAGCGCCCGGTTACCCTGGAGCATCCCTGCGCTTTTGCCACCAACCGGAATCAGAAATAGCAGAAACGGAGAAAAATTAACAGAAGAGGAGAGTCTTAAGTTGTTTTCGGAAGCGCAGGAGACATGGTTCCGCGCGTAAACCTAGGGGGAGGGCATTCCAAAGGGTGGAAACGTTGACTGAAAATCTCCTTCCTCCTGAGCGGGCCTTTTTTACCCTAGGGACGACAGTCAGGTGTTGCTGGTCTGAGCGTAAGGTTCTGCTCGCTTTGTACGGGATCACCATCTTCTGAAGGACGGGGGGGCCTTTGCCTTGCAAGATTTTGTGTGCAAGGCATAGGGATTTAAATTTCACTCTTTCCCGTATTGGCAGCCAGTGTAGTGCCCTCAGTGCTGGTTTAGCAGAGCGGGACATGGGGATGTTATAGAGCGTTCGTGCTGCCGCGTTTTGAACTTGTTGGAGTCTGTTCAGAGTGCTCTCAGGAGCCCCAAGGTAGATCGCATTGCTAAAGTCCAGCCTGGACATAATCAGACCCTGGATCAGGAGCTTTCTCGATATGAAAGGGATGAGGGGCAATATCTTACGTACTGATCTGAGGAGACAAAAACAGACACCCGCTAGTTTGGATGCCTGGGTTCTAAGGGAGAGATCTCGTTCCATCCAGATGCCCAGGCTCTTGATCTCTTCCTTAGGTTCAGGAAGACACCCTAGACAACTGGGCGAGGCTAAGCTGGAAAGGGAGGGATTTTTAGGTCCTATCACCATAATCTCCGTCTTGGACCCATTCAGTTTGAGTGCTGAGTCCCCCATCCAGGAATGGACCTGTGAGAGGCAGGCATGGAGTATCTGGGAGTTCTCAGAGGATTGGGAGAGGGCGAACACCAGTTGGGTGTCGTCGGCGTAGCTCACGATCTTGATGTTGAATGGAGCCACCACCTCCTCCAAGGGAGCCATATACACGTTAAATAGTGTAGGACTCAGGGAGGAGCCCTGAGGCACACCGCAATGGAGGTGGGTGGATGCCGATCGTGCGCCCCCTTCCCATACCTGAAAAGATCTTTCACTAAGGAATGACCTAAGCCAGTTTAGCGCTGTCCCTCTCACTCCGGCGTCCGATAGTCTCTGGAGTAACACTTGGTGGTTCAACAACATACATACGTACCTCAACATCTTCTCAGACAAGAGGGCCCTTTCCACGAGAGTTTCCTTCCTTCTGAAGGTAGTCACTCCCTTCCAAGTGGGCCAATCCATCACCCTGCCACCTTTTTAGCTCTACTGCATCCCTCTAAGGAAGAAGAGTGGCTCCACAGACTGGACCCAAAAAGAGCATTTTCGTTCTACATTGACCTCACCAAAGAGTTTGGGTGGACGACCAACTCTTTGTGAGATATTTCAGAGCCAAGAAAGGGAAGGCCGTGCAGAAACAGACCATCTTCAGATAGATCATGCTCTGCATTACAATCTGCTACACATTGGGCAAGACCGATTTTGCATTTATGTCATTCCTTCAATCCTAATGTAAAGGGCTCTGATATCCTTCGGGATCTTGTTCGCGCTATATAAAACTGCTAATTTTACCAGAGCAAAGGCTGCAACCACTGCTTTAGCATATGGAGTCCTAGTCCTGGATATCTGCCAGGGAGTACTGTGGGCCTTTTTGCACACATTCACAACTGCCTGGGCAGTCCGGTCCGATGGGATGGGCACTTTGCCCATTCGGTCCTGCAGGACTTTTGGGTGAGAAATTGTTTCGCAGAACCACCTTCAGGAAGGCATTGTTTGGGTATCTATTCTAAGGTTAGGAATCTGCAGCTAAAAGTCTCTATCAGATGACCAAGTTTACTTAACTTCGGTAACACCTTATCTGATAGAGACTCTATCTTGACACAGATTCCTTACCGATCCACCCATCAGCCCTGCTCTGTGAACAGATTTCTAGGGATGGGGCTGTTACCCTTTTAGGGCCCAAGTTTTACGCCCCAGTGGTCAGTGTTCTTAGTGGCACCATGCTCCTGGTGAAGAAAGTCGTAAAAAGAAACTGACGTCAGAGCCTGTCCATAAGAAACTGACATTGACGTATGTATAGGAACCGCACACGTCCAGTTCGGATGACACTGCCACGGGTATCTGAACACCTCCACCTACTGGCATGCAGCGGTACTGCTCACGGAAAATATCTGGATCCAGTCTGACGCTTAGGGATAATTCTAAGGTAAGGAAATACGGCTAGATAGAGTCTCTACCACATAGGGCATTACCAAAGGTAAGTAACTTGTTCTTCAACTGCATTCGAAGTTACAGAATCAGTTATCGATGTGTGCCACTGAGTTGTCAGTCAAAGGAAAGTGTCTGGTAGTTGGTGCAGAATCATCACATGCGTCTATCCTGGCATTTCCACCCCTTCCTCTAGGGCTTGGACCCTTTCTGATGCGGACTGTCTGCTCCTCCTACAGTGAAGTTGCTTACTTGATATGGGATCTGGGGCCAGGATGGAACTCTCCATCAGGCCTCTTCACATGGCTCCCAGCGTTTTATTCTCATCTAACTGGTCTCAGGCACTTTTGCATGTGTCAAAGAAATGTGTCTTATCCTTGTGGATCGCTTTCAGTTTAGTGATGAAAAGCTGTATGTAATCCAGCTGCGTGGCTCTGAGTTTCTTCTTTTCTTCTTTGAAGGATTTATACTACATGGTAGTCTTGAGTAGTCAGGGAAAACTAACACTTTTATGCAGTTATATTGTAGGTCCATTTGAGACAGGTGGCCCAATGGACACTGTCTATATCCTTATAATGAGTCTGGCTGTTAGGGGCTTTAAAGGGCTCCTGATGAGGGATTTGCCATCTGGGTCTGATAAGTCCATTCTGTCACAAAACAGGAAGCTGGAGTGTTTGCTGGTTCCCAGGATCAGAGCCAGTCATCAAGGAATTGCTCTGGTCTAGATCTCTCAACATCCTCCAGCATACCCACTGTTTGCAAGTTGTTCCGTTGAGATCTACCTTCCACCCTTTCCTGCAATCATTTGATGGATTCCAAAAGGCAGCCCACAGTTCTCTGAAGGTTATAGATTATGTGGTCTACACCTGGCTGACTAATTTCTGCTTCAGTGATATGATCTATCATGTTTCGGAGATCTTGGTGGGATGGACACATTTACCTGCATCTCACCAATTCTGCCCCCCTGGTAGAACTGAGTCTTGGATGACTTGAAAAATCAATGAGATAGAGAGGGCACCATACTTTGTCTCATCCACCATTGCCCCAGGGTCCAGGGCCTGTTATTTCATGTGGATAGGTTAGGCCTCGGAAGAAACATTACCATTTTACATGCACACGTTTCTTAAGTTGCCTTCTTTTCTACATGATGACTATTGACACACATTTGCTTGTGTAACAGTACAGGATTAGTTTCTCTGAAACCACTTTGCTTACAAATCAATTTCATAAATACACTATCATGACACCTTGAACATTTCTTACAAGGCATTGATACACAATGTGCAAATGTTGTTTGCTATTCGTCCATGAGGTGACATGACTATCACAAGACCATAAACAAATGTTAGCCTGACTGAAGCCTCTACATGAAGGCAAGGATGATGTTATAAATATACACACAATTGTGTGCTCAAATTAGAGGAGCACTCTGCTGTCATTGCGAGGTCGTCACTGTCTCGGAGTCTCAGACCAGCCGATTCCTGTTTTCTCTCTGTGAGGAAGGATGTCCAACTTGTGACGGGGTACAAAAGGGGGTGGTGATGGACAGAGCATTCGAATCAATCAAACACTCACACCCAGTCAAAAGATCTGGGTTTAATCCATCACCGTTCTTTAGCCCACTCTGACACCCCAGTTCAGACATGGCTAAATGTAAATCAGTCTGACCCTGTGCCTCATGGGAACAGTCCAGCCCGAACTGCCAAGCCATGTCTTCCCTGGACCGGAAACAAGCTACAGAGGACCGGTTTCTGGCATTCCAGCCGTCTTCAGCCCGGCTTGCTTGAATCCAGTGGCAAAGTGAGCAAGGGACTCACATCTGAGCATACCCTACCACACTTATGGCGGCCAAAAGTGGTACAAAAGGGGGTGGTGATGGACGGAGCATCCGAATCAATCAAACACTCACACCCAGTCAAAAGATCTGGGTTTATTCCATCACTGTTCTTTAGCCCACTCTGCCACCCCAGTTCAGACATGGCTATATACAAATTAGTCGGACCCTGTGCCTCATGGGAACAGTCCAGCCCGAACTGCCAAGCCATGTCTTCCCTGGACCGGAAACAAGCTACAGAGGACCGGTTTCTGGCATTCCAGCCGTCTTCAGCCCGGCTTGCTTGAATCCAGTGGCAAAGTGAGCAAGGGACTCACGTCTGAGCATACCCTTGCCACACTTATGGCGGCCAAAAGTCGGGATGGGGACCTACATTCCTTGCCTTCAGTTCATGGGGAGTTTGATCATCCAGAAAGGGATTCTTGGCTGAACACCTGTCCTAGACAACTAGGTTAGGGAACGCATAGTAGGGTTGCACTGTACTCTATATTTATAAGCAGCATATATACACTATTTTAGCACAATGGTGGAATCATTCATTCTTTTCACTGTCCTGGTATTGCTAATCACTTTTATCTGCTTCTGTCTAATAATAATTGCAGCGCATATATTTTGAACAAGAATCACAATGGGGGAGTCAAGGTTGTCATGTTCTGACATTGCCCAAACCATTTGTTACTTTACTAGTTTTAGGGGTAATTATGGTAGCACTGTGAGTTCTACAGAGAAAGTGGAAACTATTTGACATTGGATTTATCCATCTTGCCCTGCTGCTTGTGCCTTTATGCTTTTCCATGTGTGATTTGTGTGTGTCTTATTCTACGTAAGGCATGTTGGAGAATAGTCTAGGAAATCGGTGGGGTAAGACCACCAGGATACGCCACTCCGAGTTAGGCCGAAAATCAGTAAGGGCTCTACCCCTCAGCCAGTTGTTGAAAGAAGATTCAAACACAACAGCGTAACTGTGGGGATGCTGGCGAGTGCAACAGCAAGAACTGCCACTGCTTTTCCCCACCAGGAGAGCGGAGCAGACTATCCTACCAGAGAGGAGAGGGGCCCTGCAGGAGAACCCCATGCATTTGCAGCACTCTGCGGCACCGTGCACCCATTATGGGGCAAGCCAAGCCTTTGGCAAAAAAGTTCTGTTGATGTGTCTAAGACATTCATAGAAAAACATCTGTATAAGAATCAGGAACCTGCTTACCTGTATAGCAGCTTCCCCCGCCATCTTCTTTTGAAATTTTCTAGAGCGTAGAGCATCCATTAGAATCTCGGCTGATGTTGTGAAAAGAAAATACCTCCTCTATTCCCACTCTGCCCTTAAGGTGGTTTTCAGCTGTTTTAGTTTTCTGTTTTGCAAAAAGCTTATCCATTTTGTATATGGTACATCCCCAACACTATTACTCTGAGCTTTAGACAGCATATAGGTTACCGCATGCGCCCATTTCTTTAGGTCTCCCAGCCATTGACCTCGCCAAAGGTGGTGAAGGAGCCTTTCATGTAATGGTGATATGGCTGTTGATGAGCACCAGGGCAAGGTCAATAAATTTAGAAACATGTTTGTCTTCTTCAAGCATATCATCAACCCCAATATGCATTGTGAGGCCTCTCTATGTATCATTCCAGAACCGCATTCCAAATCCAATATGTCACTAGGCATTGCCATACCATGTGGTAGAAATCGTCCTTCTCCTCTGGTCATCTAGGACAGGTGTTCTATGCTCCAGGGTCCATTTTCCCTATTCATTTAGGAGTCCGGTAGGGTAGGTGCAGATAATTAAACTGGTTATATTTTAGTCTACTGTTTCTGTGCATCTCCTTCACACTATTTAAACATCTCGCCCAGCTACCATTGGACAGCACCTGGTTTATATGGTTCTCCCACCACTTTTTAAGCAAGTTCAATCTTGTCCCCATGTGGTGCTGTGGAGTGCCATATAAAAAGTAACTGCCCTCCAATTATGCCTGTGTTTTAAGAGGACTTGAAGCAAGGGAGAAGCCTCTGGTGATTCATGTGTCTAATCCCAAATAAGAGAAAATTTACATGTGAAGGTCGTGTATAAGAGGAGATGGCCAGGACTCCGGTCGTACACATTAATCAAGTTGCCAGAAGGGTCGAAGTATCCTGTTAACAAAAAGTCAGCCTATATTGTGAGGTGTACTTCTGTTCAGGGAGTTAAATGTGGCAACACCTTGAACCTGTCACAGTAAGGCAATGACCATAAGGGTAAATTCAGTGGTATATATGGAGTCCATTCGGCTTTCATATGTACGTATTTGTTCCACCAATATCTGGCAAACCTCATAGGTATGTTTCCCTTGCTATTGCCTGTACCTATTCCCACAAGCCATTCCACATGCTGTGTTCCTGCAGGCCTGTAGCTAGCTCCTCTAGCTCCATGGTATGGCTGGCACTCCGCCACCACACCGGCCATTGTAGTTGCACGGTAGCATAATATAGCTTGAAGTTGGAGGCACCGTCCGATAAGGGAGCATGCAGTTAATTATTGTACCTGCCTGTGCTGTGCCCCCCACCAATAATCTAAGAAATGTTTGTATTTTCTTGAAGAACACCCTTCTTGAGCTCCACTAGGATTTCCAGAATGAAATACAAAAATAGAGGCTAGTGGGAGTGTGCACCAGAATGGAAATCATTGTCTCATTGTCATGATTGCCCGCCCCAGATTCCTAGAAACCAGATTTTTCACATTTGTTTCCAGGTATCTGATAGTGTTGAGTTTACTCTGCAATCCAGTGGCGGGTTGCAGAATACTCTGCTTTTCTGGCAGTTTGACTAGAGGGAATATGCAGGGTATATACTAATTTAACTTCGGATCCGAGATTGCACTGAAGTCTTTCAGCAGGTCCATTAAAAGTCTTAAATTGTCTGTTTTTGCAGGTACACTAGTACATCATCAGCGAATAATAATATGCCACTTCCCTGCCACTTCCCACACCCAATTCCGGGCCTTTGGTGCAGAGTAATCTGTCATGGCCTGCAGGAAAATATTAGGTGTTGGGCAGCCCTGTCTTGTGTCCCTCTCTATTAGGATAGAATCAGAGATCATTTTACCCATATAACCCCTTGCCACCGGGTGTGAGTACAGCAGTATCATCCATCCCAGAAATTCAGGACCCAACTTGCAGAGCACCAGTAGCCGGCAAGTCCAGCTCACGGTGTCAAAGGTTTTTTCTATCTATTCACTTTGGAACACTCTTCCGTTGACACTGCGGAATTAAATCAATTACATGAAATTCAGGAAGGCCTTAAAAACCTGGCTGTTTAACATCTAAAGACCTGAATCAATCAAATCACTGGATCATTAGCGCCGGGAAACCCTTTGTTGGGTAGCTGTTGCGCTATACAAATGAACTAAATAAAAATAAAAAATAAATAAATAAAATATATCTGCGGAGGCTAGGCAAAGGACTGACCCCACATTGCTTTGCCCAATCCATAACCTTAAATAAGTAGCGCAGGTTTAGCAAGGTATTTCTGCCAGAGATTAACCTATTTTGATTGGGATCTATTATGTTTGTGCTAAGGGGACCAGTCTGTTATCTTCCCTGGCAATTTCTGAACAAAACCATCCACAGACCAGACAGACCTCAAAAGCTTCAGGCCCATCTCCCTGCTTCCATTCTCAGCCAAGGTCATTGAAAAGGCCATCAACACCCAACAAGTGAACTTCATCAAAGCCAACAACGTCCTGGACAACCCCCAATCCGGATTCCGCAGCAACCATAGCACCGAGACGCCGCATTCCTCACTACCAAAGACATCTCTTTCCTCCTTGACAAAGGCGAAACTGTAGCCCTCATCCTCCTGAACCTCTTGGCTGTCTTTGACACTGTCTCCCACGGCCCAGGCATCTGAGGCAAGACCCTCGACTGGATATGCTTATTCCTCATCAGCAGAACTCAGGGGTCAGACTCTCTCCCTACCTCTCGGAACCAACAGAAAACGCCTGTAGTATACCCCAGGGCTCCTCCCGCAGCCCCACCCTCTTCAACGTCTACATGGCCCCCCTCACAACCATCGTCGGGAACCACAGGCTCAACATTGTCTCTTATCCCAACAACACACTGCTCATCCTCTCCCTCAACGACAGACTTTTTTTTTTGTAAACATTTTAATTGGATTTTACATTTCATACATACATGTCATACAATAAGCATTGTCAACTGCTGTAATTTGACATTCAATGGGTCCCGTTATCAAGACTGGCGGTAGTGTAGCAATTCATCCAGCAATTGGCTTATTAAATAATGGAGGGGGAACCTCCCTATCACCTCCGCTAGCGATGCCAGAGGCAGAAGGCATCGAAGAAGTGGTCTATGGTGTGAGCACCGCAGTACTCTGACCCGTATGACAGTCTCTAGTCCAAAGTCCCTGGCAGAGGGTATCGTGAAATGGTAATCCAGGTTCGAAACTGAACTGGGGGACTCATAACTCGGGTAGTAGGGGGCGGGGGGGAGGGACTTGTGGTCGCATAAGGTAGGAGCCAGAGTGGCAATGCTCCGTGTCAATCTACTAACTGCGGATACTGGGCTCCATCCTGACTGATGGCACGAATCCTGGAAGGTGGCTTGGGGGGGGGGAGGAGGGGGAACACGAGTGGATGAGTGCGGAGACGATTGATCCTGGCGTGGCCTGCGGGTCCTGCGTGTGCTCTGTACTGGCAGTGTGCGCTTGCTTAAAATCATGTAGGAGCGTTGCCCATTCTAATGATAGGACGCCGCCGTATGCCGCGGGCCTCCTCCTGGCTTCCTCGGCTGCTGCCCATTTCTTTACCGCCCCCCACCAAGCTGCCATTAGGGGACCCTCAGTCGCGCGCCAGTTCATTGCTATACTGCGTTTGGCTAACAATATGGCCAGCAGCGCAAATTTGGTCTCTACCTTCTTTCGTTTATTACGCTTAAAAATGCCATGGGCGCATGCCTCCCATGTGTGAAGATCTGTTAGGCCGATGACTGTTCGCAGAGTGGTGTGTACTGGCGTCCAGAGGATTTGTAGTCCGGGGCATGTCCAAAACATGTGAAGAAATGGGGCGTCCGGTGTATGACAACGGGGACATTCAAAATGGGAGGTCGGTAAGCATGGGCGAATTTTGCGAATCTCGCGTTCACGAATTTTGCGGATTTGCGAACTCGCAATCCGCAAAATCCGCGAATTCTCGCGAATTTGCGGATTTTTTTTTTTTTGTGTTTGCACGGGTTTCTGCCAGTACCTTAGGGTTTTGTACAATTTCGCAAATTGCGAACTTACCTGTCGGGTCGCAAGTTTCGCGAACTTGTTGTTTCTACGTGTCCAGCCTGTTTGGGACACTCTTCTTCATCACTGCCACTCTCTGTCACCACTGCCACTCTCTGACTACTCATGCCACCCTCTGGCCCACCCATGCCACCCTCTGTTTCATCACAGCACCCTCTGCTTGTCCAGTCAGTGTACATTATTGTGGCAACGCAAGCACACCTTCCCTGCCTCAAGTGACCTGAATTCATTTGGGGCTGATTAATGTGTCACAGAATATTTTTTTAGCTGGCACCTGCTTCCTTAGTGCTTCCTGATTAGTGATCTTTTGCACTTGCTAAGTGCTTTCATTGTTGCAAAATTAGTTACAACACCTGCCCTGCCCCAACTGACAATAATGAATTAGGGGCTGATTAATGGATTTGAACTTCCAGCCTGGCTCCTGCTTGTCTCCCTTAGCTGTAATTCAGGACCTTTGTGGCATATGTGTAACTATTCTGAGGTTCAGAGCAGGGTCACATAATAGTTTCAACTGGCAACTGAACTCTGGAGGGGCCCCTCAGGAAGCACTGAAATGGCTACTAATGATGAGCCTGAACTTTTGAACCTGGTAAGTAGTTTCAGTTTTGCTAAGATCGTATTTCTGCAATTTTGCACTTATTCGCGGGGCGCGAACTCTCGCGAACAGTGCGAACAGTGCGAGCAAAATCCGCTGCTCGCGGATTTGCGGATTTTGCGGGAGATTCGCAAATCTCGCGGATTGCGAATTTACCGAAAATCCGCAAAATCCGCGAGCGAAACGGATTTTCCGCCCATGCTTAGAGGTCGGGTAGAAACGTTTAAGCCGTGCCGGTTTTAGGTAAGCGCAGTGTAGTATGTTGAACTGGACATTTTTTAATTGTTGGTTACGGGACACTTTTTTGTGATGTTCTAGGGCTGTCAGCCACTCCCTATCATGAAGGTTACGGCCTAAATCTTCCTCCCAACGGAGCCGCAGTCTCGACAGCGGTACCTGCGTGAGTTCTATGATGGATTTATAAATCCATGTGACATGGTGTCTACCCGTGCCCATATGAAGTAGTGTGTGTAACACAGGGTGAGCCGCAGGCTCTCCGTCTCTGAGATCCCAGGTCTGACTACAGTCCGCCACTAGTTGCAGATGCATCAGGAATTGGCCGGCCGGTAGCCCCCTCTCCTCGGTCTGGTCTGCGAACGAGATCAATTGACTGTCGGAGAACAAGGCCTCTGTTTCGGTGAGCTCTCCCTCGGTGTAGAACTCATGCCCTTTAGGGAGTCCTGCCATAGGCAGCAATGGGGAATACATCAGCGTCCCTTTAGACATGCAGTGAATCCGCATTGTACAGGATCTGGCCACCTTGACAAACAGCGGATGAGCTGGGTTGGGCCTTGTGCCCGGGAGTAGCATTCGGGTCAACTCCGGAACCGTCAGTTGCCCGTCTGGGGTCTCAGTTTCTCACAGGTCACGCTGCGTGGTCCAGCGGGAAAGCCACTGTAGTTGCGCCGCTAAAAAATAGGCTTCAAATGACGGGGCGCCCATCCCACCCTTATCGCGGGGCAGCTGCAGGGCTGACAGGGCGACTCTGCAGCGGCCTTTCCCCCAGATCAGGGAGATTAGTAATGAGTTCAACTCTTGAAAGAAGGTCCGCGGGGGAATAACTGGGATATTGGGAAAGTAGTAGAGGAGCCTAGGCACCATTACCATCTTTGACAGGGGTACCCTCCCAATGGGCGCCAAGGGTAGGGTCCGCCAGAAGCCGATTTGGCATTTAAGCCCACGGAGGGCTCTGTAGTGATTACCCTCCAAGAGATCCCGAGGCGCATGGTAGAGTCTGATTCCTAAATAGCGCGGGGGGTGCCCTGTCCATGCCAATGAGGCGTCTCCCAGATGAATTTCCCTGTGTGGGGTATTCGGGTGCAGGGGGTAGATAGAGGATTTCTCCCAATTCACCCGTAATCCCGCAGCCCTCTCGAAATCTATAAGCGTGGTCCAGATAGTGGTGGGGTCAGCTGTAAAGCCCCTGACGTAAATAAGGAGGTCATCCGCGTAAAGGGAGACGCAGTGCATACGGCCCCCCAATGGGATACCCCAGTGTGTGCCCACTTCTCGCAGCCGAGCTGCCAGCTGCTCCATAGCAATGGCAAAAATGACGGGAGACAGGGGGCACCCCTGGCGTGTACCGCGCATGATCGGGATGGGAGAGGAGACTGAGCGGCCCATTCCTACCCTTGTGGTGATGTCAGTATACAGCAGCTGTGTGTATGCGATAAATTGGGGTCCTACGCGCACCCTCCTAAGTACCCCAAAGAGATATTGTCACGCCATGGTGTCAAACGCCTTCTCGAGGTCCAGTACCCCTCAACGACGGCCTTAACACCAACAAACACAACTTTCAAGAAGGGATGAAGAACAGCTGCCTGAAACTCAACTCAGATAAAATTGAAGTCCTCATCCTCGGCTCCACCCCCTCTGCATAGGACGACTCCTGGTGACCCCCCGCCCTCGGAATCCCCCCACCCTGACAGACCACGCATGAAACCTCAGCATCATACTAGACTCATCGCTCACAATGCACCGCCAGATCAACGCCGTCTCCTCTACCTGCTTCAACACCCTCCACATGCTATGAAAGAAGTTCAGATGGATCCCCTCCCAATCCAGTAAAAACTGTTAGACATGCTATCATCATCATCAGAGTGGACTACGACAACGCCCTTTATGCCGTAGTAAAAGAGAAACTCCTTCGCAGACTCCAGAACGTCCATAATGCTGCAGCCAGACTGATCCTCGACATCCCCCACCGCAGTCACATCACCCAACACCTCTGCAACCTCCTCTGGCTTCATATCGAAAGAAGAATACCCTTCACCATGCATTCAAGGCCCTCCACAACACCGGACCAATTTACCTGAATAACTACCTCTCCTTCCATGCACCTAAAAGACCCCTCAGATCAGCCGACCTCTCTCTGGCCTCCGTCCCAAACATCCACAGGACCAGGACAGGAGGAATGTCCTTCTCCTCCCTAGCAGCCAAGGCCTGGAACGACCTCCCCCTCCACCTCGAGCAAGCCCCCACACTGACCCTATTCAGGACGGACCTATAGACCTGGCTCTTCGGATGACCACAGCACACAACGGAGCCACCCCCGTACCCCCAGCCCCTTGAGACCGTCACAGGTGAGTAAGTACCCTTTGAAAGGATAATCATCGATATGAACATACATTTGTTGGTCTCTTATTTCATTTAAGTAGAACCACTAGTAACACCTCCCTCATTTTCATCACCAAAGTCCCTTTTCCCTTGATGCTTGGTACACTTGCAGTAGGCTGAGGGCAAACTGGAAGTTAAATGTGAGATCGAACACGATAGACAAGCAGTCTGTACCAGGTTGCTTTCCCCTTGCTATCTATTTGAGTGCCAGCCATATCTCATCTGATGACAGCACTGCTTCCAGTTCCTAGTGCTGTATCACATTATTAGCTGGAATATGAATCCCTCCTAGATTACTACAAATAGAGTTTTTTTTATATATAAATCTTTTTATTAAACAATCTCGACATGGAGGTACATTGTCACAATGATTAGCAGGTAGGGTACAGCAGGTTATAAAAGAAAAAGCATATGATTGCAGTAAAATAATTCAGTGGAAATCACGGGGAGGGTGAGTCTTCACTGTCCAGTTCTTGAGGGGGAGTATAAATGTCCCCACGGTATGCATTCCAATGGGCCCATATCCTAGACCATTTTCGGGGGCAGCCCAGGCCACGTATATGTTTTTTTCACGTAACATACTCAAATCTAGATCTTTTTCCTAGTCAGTAACCGTGGGTGCATGGGTGACCCCCCCGAGCTGTGCTATATTCCTCTTGGCAAGTATGCAAGAGTAACCCATTGTGTTGCGTATGTAGTAAGGTCAGTTGGATACCAGACATTGAGGAGGCACCTGGGTGCTTCTGGTTTGATTTCGACCCCTAATGTTTCACTCATGACCACATGGATTGCACGCCAGTATTCTTGGATTAAGACACAGTGCCAGAGAGTATGCATGAACGTACCTCTCTGAGTGCATCCCAAGTCGTCTGTCAGCCCACCAATGTGTACTAATTGGGGTCTGGTCATGTACACTCTGTGAAGGGTTTTTAGTTGTACTAGGCGGAGCCGCGCCAGGATAGCAACAGTCCTGGGGGAGGAGACTGCCGTCTGCCAGTCCTCATCTAGTACAAATAGAGTTTTGAGTTACTCCTATGGATACGGTTTATAGGGCTCCATAGTAACCTGCAAATGTCTGATTGATCTTGCCCCGAGTGTTCACAATTACTCCTTTTGGGGTTGGAATAGCGCCTATTAGTGTTTTGGGAGGTTCTGTTTTTAAAAGCCAGGCGAACATCCTCCCTGCCTGGTCTACCTCTGAATGTTGGTGACCAACGTATTCCCTATAATCCAGTTTACTTAGTTTATGTAATACTCACCTGTTTTCTAGTGTTAGCGTAACTAGCTGTTCTGCAGCACCAGAGTTTATAGTAGTTTTTATTTCCAGCTCCCATGTCCGATCCTCTAGAAGTTTTAATTCTGTCAGTAAGAACTGTTTGACCCCATATACAGACTTTATGTAGAGACCCTTTAGCATAGCTTTGAAGGCATCCCGCTCAATTGTGATATTAGTCACTGTTTCAGAATCTTCAGCAAAATATTGGTCCATGTTGTTACCTATACTAGCCTGAAATGCTGTATCTTGGATTGCTTCTATTGGGAGATGCTTTGATGCTATTCTCGGACGTACTCCCAGCCAACTCACACCTTTGCCCCCTCCAGATACATGACAATTTAAGGCGGTCGTTGTTGGACAGCATACAACCTAAGTATTCTGTGACGGACACCTATATTCCTGCCTCCATGCTGCAGTATAAGAGGTCCTTTCTGGCATGTAGATCATGGATCCCAGAGTAAAATGAATATTCTCTTGCATCTGGATGCATCGTCCTCCACATATTGGATACCTAGGGGCCCATTATGATCGCGGACGGACTTGAGTCCGTCCGCGACCATAGAAGATGAGGGAACCTCTGCATGGCCTGCGGAGTTCCCCCCTGTCCAATTAGGATGTGACCGCCACCCTGGCGGTCACATCCTCTATTTTTACCATTGCCGCGGGTGCGGCTTCAAGGTGCACCCGCCGCAATGGTAAAAATGCATACATTGCATTTGTATGCAGAAAGCGGCAGGCACCGTGTAGTGCCTGCCGATTTCTGCATCCAAATGCAGGGGGGTACCATAGGTACCCCCCACCCCCCCCCTTCACCCAGGGGGCCCGCAACGGGCCCCCACAGTGAAGTTCCACATGCTTTCCCCCAGCAGAAAACCCGCCGCTGAAAAGCATTTTTTAAAGCCCATCCTAATATGGCTGGCGGTGTCTGAGAGACACCACCACCATATTAGAGCTTTTCCGCCGCGGTTGTAAGCCAACCGCGGCGGAAAAGCTGAGGACGGAAACGAGGACCCACCAGCCATCCTAATGTGGTGGTGGGTCGTTGGTGGGTCCGCTGCGGTTTTTCTGCATCCTCCGGCCCGGCGGTGGCTTCCGCCGGCCCGGTGGATGCGGAAAAAACGCAATCCTAATAGGCCCCCTAATTAGTAAGCGCTCACTGTCGTAAGTTACCGGTTCCGGTGGCTATAATTTGTCAAGCCCCCTGTGTAGGTGGTGTAGATCTGTCCATATTTATGTCCAGAAAACACTTAAAACCTCTGCTCCTTATGCAGGGTTCCTGTGTTTTCTTAATAAGGAACAGTGTAAGTGTAGCTAAGGATGCAGCTGGTTTGCGTTAGGAGCATATACCACGACTAATGATAGCAGTTCCCCATTCAATGTCCCATCAAGTACCACAAATCTGTCATCCTGGTCGATCTGTGAGTGCTATAATGTGAATGGGATTCCAGGGGCTATCCAAATCAGTACCCCTCTAGCAAAGCCTAAATATGAAGTCCCTACCCCAATTCCTCTCCATCATTTAAGGAGTTTCTGTAGTTCTACTATGGTGAGGAGTGTCTCTTGTAGGTATGTGAAGTGTATGTGTCTGCGTTTGAAAAGAGGAGGATTTGACACCTCTTTGTGTGGGTTGTCTTATCCCTCATGTTATACGTCAGGATATTGTATTTGTTCGGGATTCTAACATAGACTTTTCCAATATAAATAGCATTGAAAATCTCTCCCTCAGGGGTTGCATTCTGTATGTGTTCTCTTGCATCCTCGACAGTGTTTGGGATTGTGTACCATGGATCAACTGTCTTAGCTTAAACAAAAACAACTTCACAACTCCTACTCTCAGGCCAACGTGCAAAAATAAAAAACACTCTGCCAACAGCACTGTACCATGCTTTCTTTAAACCATCCCTTCCCATTGGGATAATGGAGTACAATGGTGTGTAGCGACACCAAAAGTCTAGGGAACCATGCCACAGCCTACACCTCGACGCCATGTGTCACCCGCACCCCTCCAGAGTACAACACAACTAGCTAAAGTAACTCCCCCTTTGAGTATATGTGTGATCTTGGGATATAGAAATTTGGCATTAGATTTTGAGTTTTACAGTCACTGTGGTTAGTTCTGGGCCTTATGCAGTTCCATCTCTGCCTCACCGTGGCCGGTATCATCTGGGCCCTCAGCTGCTTTGGATTCAGATCTCAGAGAACCCAGTCCAGGGCTGCTGTGTTTTTCCACTTCTGGCACCATTAATGCTCTTTCATTGCCTTCTTGTACTCTAGAGGGTCTACCTTGCAGTTTCCAGTTAAAGCCTGCTTGTTCCGATATATGTCGACCATCCTTCTTGAGGAGCTTGGCTATGCAATCTGGTGGTACCACTTCACTTCTGGACTGCAGCCACGATCAGGCCTCACCCTGTGTTAGAAAGAAAAATGCTTTGTTATCTGCCATGATTTTGAGCTTGGCTGGATACATTAGAGGATAGCGTATGTTCCATTGTCAAAGTCATGTTTTCACTTTGAAGAACTATTCCTTCTTCCTCTGGAACTCTGATATGTAGTCAGAGAATATATTGACTTTACTGTTCTCACCTAGGAAAAGGTCCTTGGTTCAAGACTTGAAGTATGTGATCTCTGACATGACCATCGACTCGGAGGGGGTATCCTGTTAGGCACCCTAGATCACGTTCCAGGGAGAAGAAATTTGATTGTTCTCCTCCCAGCACTATAGACACGAGCCATTCTCCCAAGAAAAGTTCCATATCTGTGCCCTCAATTCGGTCCTGCAAACCTATTATCCCGACCTTATTTCTACACAACCTTCTGCATCTACCTTCATTTCATCTTGGAGTGCCTTAAACTACATTGCCTTAATCTGAGAGTGGTTCTAAGTAACAAGTGAACTCGAGAGTGGCCAAGAGGCATTTAGTAATCAAAGGATATCAAGACAGTGGTCCTTAGACATACATTATCAGCAATCTTATAAATACAATGGTTACTTATTTGTAACAAAAGGGAAAGTAAAAAAATAGGAACGTCAGCACAGTGGGGGGAGGTGATAAAACATGCTTGGTGCTGTCTTATATGTAATACATGTGTCATATATATTAGTGGTCAAAGTGCGTATCTAAAACAAGAGCAGAACAGCCCATTAAATATTATAAACAGTATAAATAGGGTCCATGAAAACAGTTGATGTTTCAATCCTTTATGGAGAAAACACGATCGTCATCAGGACTCATGGGTTTATGGAACCGGAGATTAAACTAAAACCATAAAACAAAAGATACCCGCCATCCATAGATGCATTTAAAAAGGAAAGATACAAAGGACATCAGAGGAATTACTTACATAAGGCAATGAACTCAAGACACTGAAACAGAAAAAAACACAAGGTATATTTGTGAATAAAACGGTAAGTATGTGAAACCAGGAGAGAGCGTAATGTGGGCATGGCTCACATCAGGAATGATATACTGTAGATTCATAGGTAGGCGGAATCTGGCATGGGAAGAGTCTTATGAAAACAGAAAGAAGATTAAGAGCCTTCCCTGCCCAAAATTGAGGCAACAAAATGTGTATAGGCTTAATAAAGAAAGTAGAAAAGTAACTGACCGGGAAAATGATGTGCTCCAAATGAAAGTCAAGTGCCGTCTTGGAGCAGCAGGCACTCGCGGTAATAGGAAGTGCCTATAATCAGTAGAGTGCTCTGAGGAAGAGGAGGCCGATATAAGACGAGCTTCGTGCGCAGTAGGGAACCACCCAGTCCGCAATCTACAATGGATCCGATTCCCAAACGATCTGAACCTGGGCTGTGTAGCAGATTGACTGCGTGTACTCGTGCCTGGGTATATAGACTCCAGGAAACAAAGCGATTATAGATATAAAAAGAGAACCGAGAAAATATCCTTAGGATAGAGACCAGAAAGAGAGGCAGTAATGTTATAGTGGTCAAATGAGTATTTAACAGCGGAGAAGAGAAAATATTGAACGGCAAATGAAAAAGGCACTCCTGTTTCCAGAATCAATATAAGCAAACTAAGAAACCTTATCAAAACCTATACAAAAGACATACATTTCAACACATAAAGCAGTACTGTCGCTAATGAAAAATTGAGAGATCCTCATAGTACAGTGTTATCCTGGTTTCTATTATTTATGTCTTTGTGTAACTTTAGCTTAATCTCGAGCTCCATAATGCTATGTGCCTTGATGATGATCCCAGCATCTCCTTAAGGTTTCGAAACATTTACTGTTATCACAGACCCATTGTGTTCTGTTTATATATATTTAATGGGGCATGCTGTTCCTGTTTTAGATAAGCACTTTGACCACTATTGTCACGTGTGTATCACATTTAATAGCAAACTGAGCGTATTTTATTACCTTCACCCACTACACCTATGTTGATGTTTTTTACATTTCCCTTTGGTACTAATAAATAACCTATGGTTTATAAGGTTGCTGATATTCTATGTCTAGGGATCATTGTCTAGATATACTATAATCTGGGAGTGTGCATCTCTCAATGATGGCCCTATCGACACTAATCTATATTCATTGTCTTCCACTCTTTCATTCAGTTTATTTTCCTCTGTTTTAAGAAGACGAATGTCTAGCAATAGTGCATTGATTTTAGATTCTAGAGTGCATTTGATGGCCTTCTGTATCATCAAATTTACCTGTATGTTTATGTAATATTTTCTCCATTAAAGTGTCGAACATCGTATCTCTGACTTGTTCACTTCCCAGGTCTTTCCCTTTCAGTGGCCTCTTGTTTGTAACTTTTTGTTTTCATCATCATCACTGAGTGGAGTTATGTGGTTTTGTTATTCAGAACTCAAAGCAGAATACCCCCGCTCCCTACGGTCTGTGTGGCACTACCCCACGTCCACCATATAGCGAAAAAGAATGACCAGCCAAGGAGTATGGTCCATGTTAAATCCCCATAGCATGTTTTTTGCATCCACCAAGTGCCATTGGCGTGTCTGATTGCGAATCGCCTTTTGAGATCGTTTCCTATTGGAATTAATTATAGTGGTGCAGACGTCTAACTCTGTAGCTTGCTACCGCCACTTGCCAGTGATGGTTCAACTAACTGTTGATATTGTACCTGCTGCCCCTAAAAAAGTTAATGGAGTTCTTCAGTCAAGCATCACTTAGTATGTTGCCAGTAGTTGACTAATTGCTGTTTATTTATTTTCCTAGACAATGTAAGGGACCACCATCGAGTTTCATGATCGCCCCCCTCTTTCACAAAATTGTTGTTGCAATTCCCTGTCTTTGCGGTCCTCCAGGGCGATAGGTAGGGGTCACGGAGACCTGGGACCTTCTCTACCCTCAGTACTCACAAGGGCAGGGTGACTCCGGGCTGGCGCTCTGTGTAAGGCCAGAGAACTGGTCGGTTGTCTCAGTCCGCTCCGCATCAGCTCAGGGAGAAGACCAAGACCCATCAGGCCCAATGAACACTATCCCGTGAGGGAGGACAGGGTCCAGTATCAGAGAGGCCAGCAATATTTCCTTACTATTTCAGTTAGTATGTTGCAGCCATGCGTAATCAGGTGCCTGAGTGAAGGACCACCTCCTACTCTGTAGCAGCCTCGGCACAGACAGGCCGCAATCCCACACTGTCAGTTGTGTGTGTCGGTCTGTTTCACTTCGAGGGCGGTATCCAGACTGAGGCACCTCTCGGAGGGTTAGAATCATTTTCAGGATAGCTGTTTAAGGCGCTATCTGGCGGAGCTCACATGAATGTGATTAATCCTGTCACAATCTTGGTCATGCCCTCATAGCACCATATAGACATCTGACCCTCCCTCTGAAGTTTATGGATGTTCTGGAGGAAGCCAGGTGTCCGTGCCTTTATGTGAAATATTCTGCTCTTGGTTTGTGCAGAATAGTGTAATTCCTATTATGTGTTAAGAAAAAAACAGTATTTCCTTATCTTCTTTGTTTGGTCAGGTCAGTGTTGCAGTCCACTTTCTTTGATGTACGTCATGCAGCCTTTACTCTTTACAGGAAATATCCCCAAGAACCTGTTTTTAAAAGATCCCATGCCATTTATAGCTTATCCTCCATGGGTAGTCATTGTAGTAAAGGTGTTGGGTCCTCCATTTCATCGAATCCACAAAGCTTTCTTACAACATTCTCCACGAAAGCTCCTTCCTTGTAGCAATCATTTCAGCATACAGAGTTAGTGAGAAGCAACCCATATGCTCCCATCAGCCTTAAATTATGTTAATAAGACCAAGGTGGTCATATACATCCTGTTTTTGGCAGCAGACGTACAAGTTTACTCGTTCATTTCACTACCAATCTTTTTTCATAAACTTTCATTTGTGGCCAAATAACTGTATAAAATCTACATTAGGAGAGTGCTGACATTCTACTTTAACGTTCTTAAAACTAAGCATTTGTCAATGAATTATGGGACTGTTTGCAAGTATGATTCTAGTTGTATAGTTTCGTGCATCTTACTAGGTTATCAGAAATCCAACAAGTTCTTACTGGCTAGACCAAAAGCTCACTCTACTGGAGGTACCGTAGCAACTATTGCTTTATTGAGGAACATCCACATGGTGAATATTTGATAAGCTGCTACTTAGAGATCAGTCTCGCATTTCATGAGACACTATTTTTCTTGACCAGATTACATGGCTGATTCTCAAGTAGGACAGGCATGTGGGAGGGACATTTTTGGTGTATTACATGTTGTCTTTCTTTCGAGTGCCCATTCAAGGGATGAGCTTGTCCCTCTACTCAGTGCCTATGATTATCAATAGTGCTTCCATGAAGAAGAAGAAGTTACTTAAACGTAAAACGTGTTTCTCCTTCAAGGTGTCTCCACTGAAATCACAAGCAACACTTCCTCTTCCCCCTAATTAAAGAGGAGAAGATCTTGCATACTAGGCAGGATCCATGGTCTCTTTACAAAAATATCTGGATAAACTGCTAGGACACGATGGAATGCTGAAGATCAGTGTCAGTTGTACAGTATCTTTACTCTTCAGCCTACCTACTAAAGCTACAATGGCCCTATTACCTTACTTTTTTTTCTTAATGAAAAAATGAATGTGAGAGTGTTTCTGGAAACCTTTATTAAACTAGCGACATTTTGAAAATAGAATCTACTTTTAATTTTAAGAATAATAAAATGTAGCCAATATATTCTGCTGATAGGATACTAAAGTTATGTTTTTGTTTAAAAAACTGGCTTTTCTGAAGTAGGGAAATATATATATACCAGGGTTCTGGCGGCAGGCGTCACCGCCGTAATATTGCTTTGCGCCCAAATACTCTTCAATCCGGTTTAGAAAAACAAGCCACACCAGCGGAGTCACTTGTTGTAGTTTTTACTTGGCAGATACAGGGAAACACAGTGCGTTTCGACCGGTCATGGCCTTGATCATTTGATGTGTGGTTGTCAACGGCAGGTATTTATAGACATACCACCATTATGGACATGAAAAACAGAATTAGTTCGTCAAAAACGTGATACATACATTTGTATACAACTATGAAAATGTGCAATTCAAATAAAACTACCTCCCAGAAAATTGATGATAATATTTCTATATGGAGAGCTTCTACACTCCATATTTAACCATCATCAATGTGATTCTGTGTCGATAGGAAGAGGAGCCTGTATTTTATAAATCCTTATGCAAGGTATTATCCTGTGTATAAACCCCAGTAGGATACTGCTCTATTCCCTCACATCTGTGGGGGACAACAAAATGCCTTAGTGATTGACTGCAGTAGCCAAAATGATATCACCCATGTCCCAGTCCCTTGATACAGCAAATTTCATTGGCATATGCCTGACCCCTTACCCCCAAATCTTTGGGAGACAACAGTACCACTGGGTATCGGCTGTAGTAGTCAAATTTATCAGACATATCCCTGCTGCTCAATAAAGTACAGTTCGATGACATGTGCATGGCATATCATGCAATACAACAGAAACAAATAACACACACTTGTGTTGAACTCATCAACGTGGAAATTATGCTTGCACAGGTATCTTCATCTTTGACTAATCAACATGCCTGTCCATGGTATCCTATGAGAAATACTAATTCCATATTCTCACAATTTAAATCCGCACCCTTTCACCTATCGTATCCAAGATCACATTTATTATACACTTGAAGTTCCAGATCATCTACAGGAGGGGATTAATATAAATGAGGAAACACAACAAAAAATAATGACTGAATAAGTCCCATGATAAACAAAGCAAAACCTAATCACCAATTTGTGTGCTCTTCTAAAACCAAACTACAGTTTCTCTGGAATCCTGTGCGGACAAACAGCGAGGGAAACTTCATACAAGAGAGTCCAAAACTTCAATCCACATTTTCACAAATGTACTGATAACTCCTCATCGATGTTCGTGCCTGCGGGGATCATGCTGCCTGCTTCTAAAATAAAACTAAATTCCAACCTCCTCAAAGTAACATCTGTTCTCACCCCTAGGCTGTTTAGGGGATCACTGAAATAATATCTACTACCAAAATATCGAGTTCCCATAATATCGATGACAAAATATCGAGGGACATAATATCGACTTTCTATCTTCACTAAGGTAAGTACAAAAATATCGAGTTTAAAATATCGAGTGTTAAAAATATAGACTGTCAAAATATCGATTTTTTTATGTCTTTAAAATAAGTTACAACTATTATAATATTAAATATATTTAATATAAACATTGTTAAAAATATTAAATAAATGTAACATTATTACATAATTATTGTAACTTTAAAAATTAATAATAATACATATATATATTTAAATACATGTTATTAATAAAGCATATAGAATATATTTACCGTAGGATAGCAAAAGGTTTAAATTTAATGTAACCACTCCAGTGGGTGCTACATAAAAGAGATCATTGGATAGCGTAGGGGTAAAAATTACTATTCCCACTTCAGTGGGTACAAGAGTAGGGAAAGCGTTGGATAGCGTAGGGGTAAAATTTACTATTCCCACTCCAGTGAGTGCAACAGTAGGGAAAGCGTTGGATAGCATAGGGGTAAAAATTACTATTCCCACTCCAAAGAGTGCAACAGTAGGGAAAGCGCTGGATAGCGTAGGGGCAAAAATTACTATTCCCACTCCAGTGGGTGCTACAGTAGGGAAAGCGTTGGATAGCGTAGGGGTAAAAATTACTATTTCCACTCCGGTGGGTGCTACAGTATGGAAAGCGTTGGATAGCGTAGGGGTAAAAATTACTATTCCCATTCCAGTGGGTGCAACAGTAGGGAAAGCGTTGGATAGCGTAGGGGTAAAAATTACTATTCCCACTCCAGTGGGTGCTACAGTAGGGAAAGCGTTGGATAGCGTAGAGGTAAAAATTACTATTCCCACTCCAGTGGGTGCAACAGTAGGGAAAGCGTTGGATAGCGTAGGGGTAAAAATTACTATTCCCACTCCAGTGGGTGCTACAGTAGGGAAAGCGTTGGATAGCTTAGGGGTAAAAATTACTATTCCCACTCCACTGGGTGCTACAGTAGGGAAAGCGTTGGATAGCGTAGGGGTAAAAATTACTATTCCCACTCCAGTGGGTGCAACAGTAGGGAAAGCGTTGGATAGCGTAGGGGTAAAAATTACTATTCCAACTCCAGTGGGTGCAACAGTAGGGAAAGCGTTGGATAGCGTAGGGGTGAAAATTACTATTCCCAATTAATTATTTTAAATTAATTACCAATTATATTTTAATTATTTACCAATTAATAATTAATTTAAAAATATAATTAATTTACATAATTATTTAATTAAAATTAAATTACTTCCCACCCTATTCCCCTATAAACACACAACCCGCTACAGAAAATAAATTACTAAAATTTAATAATTTATCAATTATTTATTTTTAATTAATTACCAATTATATTTTAATTAATTACCAATTATTATTTAATTAACAATTAGATTAAATTTACATAATTAATTATTTATAATTAAATTACTTCCCACCCTATTCCCCTATAAACCCACAACCCGCTACAGATTTATATTACACTAATATTATTACATATTAATAACTTACCTTATTTTCGATATTTTTGTTGTCTATATTTTATCTAGTCTATATTATGTCTAGTCTATATTTTTGATTCGATATTTTAGCTATTCTAGTCGATATTACTCGATATTTTTGTTGTCTATATTTTGTCTAGTCTATATTTTGTCCAGTCTATATTTTTTTACTCGATATTTTGTCCTATCGATATTTTGGAATCGATATTATGTCTGTTTACCCTGTTTAGGTACACTGTCCAGGCCAAAGAACTTGGCTAGCTTCCAGTCACCCTCATGTTGCTCGTTAAAATATTTGGCTGGACCTTATGTTGTGTCATTGTTTGCGATAGCTTTCTAATGCTCAAGGATATGCTTTTTCACTGGAAAAATGGTAGATCCCACATACCACTTTTCACATGGGCAAACAATGGCATATATGACATAATGTGTATTACAAGTGATCAACTTGGTTATCTTCCATGTAGTGTGCATACCTGTTAGTGTCACCTGCTCCACATTGTTGCTGAATTTGCAGGCTTTACGACTGCAGGTTTTAAAACCCTTCCGCCGTGGTAGCCATGTACCCTTCTTGGGTTGTATTACAACTGTGTACTTGCATGTCTTTTAGTGAGATGTTTCTTTGATGGGTAATCACTAGATGAGGGATGTTTCTTTTCTTTAAAACTAGGTCTTGTGTAATTCTCTGGAAGGCGTACTTACGATGCCGTACTGGAGCAATGTTAATCTTATTTATTGCCCAAATTTTATTTCTAGTTCCTCTTATGGCTATGTAATGCTGATAAGTCTGTTTGTGGTTAGGAGATGACCGCGCCTCTACGTATGACGACCTTTCAGTCTTCCTCTCCTATTGTGTGTGTCTGCCCAAGACTTCTCTGATCCTAAGTGGGGTTACATTTGATACTTTAGAGAATTCGTTTTCTCTTTCTAGCTGTAGTATAATTGAGCATCACTGAAAAATTATATCTTTTGCCCCTCCTTCTTTGCTTCACTGTCAGTTCATTTACATTTTATCACATCTTAGCCAGTTTGAAAGCTGTATTTGACTGTACCAAACAGGGTACTCATGTGTTGTTCAGCCTGTTTAGGGTTCTTCTGTATGGTGGCGTATGGAAGAGTTTACTAAACACCATGTTTCCTGCATTCATCTGCGGAGTTCAGTCCCATGAACTGGACTGTTAGGAAGCCGTTGCATGGTTAACTCTTAGTATCCAGTAGTTTGCTTGTTTCTCATAGTTTAGTAATCTAACCAGCTTTATGCTGATGGTTAATTCACTCTTCATGTGCCCAGCTCCAAGAGATACCCTTTGTGCTAACATTAAGCACTCACCAGTTCCCAGTGAACAAGTGTACTACAGACACAGTTGTCTCGCAGTGGCCTTTACTTAACGTTTTTATGCGAAATCCTACCAAACAATTGAAGAGGCCCTAAGTATACCTCTGTGAATAAATGACGGTCCACTTGCATATTGTCCTCAACTTCATTTCACATTTGGAAAGTGTATTGAAATCAGCCAAGGCACTGTGCAGCATGTTTAACCTTTCTTATTAGATATTTGATTTTGGTCTGATTACCGCCCATGTACTTTGGTGATTTATCCTATTGTCCTTGCTAATAGGAGATGTATTGTCCTCTTGAAAGAAAATGCCAGCCTTGTGTCCATTGCTGCTGTAGGATGTTTAGGTTTCTCAGAAGTTTGCCAAACTGTGGAATTTAAGGTGGCCTACCTGCATATGGAAAAAAATTATTACTTTGGAAAAGAGTAACTGAAAGCAAAGCACTCTCATAGGGAAGAGCTTTGCAACTAGAGAGGTCTTTCGGACCCCATTCATCTATTTCCTGTGATACCCCAACCAATACGACTGTGTAGGAGGGTTAGTGGTTGAACACCAGTGATCATATCTGCGTACGACTTTCACCTCAAAGCATCGAATCTTGGTGCTTCCACTTACCCCTTTGCACATCCATCCCTGATAAAGTAAGTACTATAATTGTGGGCTTTATAGTGCTTCACAGCTGCAGCTGTTGGCATAAAAATATAGAAATACTACATTTCCTGACTCCTAATTATGCTTTCTTAGGCTTGAACTTGCACTTGGAGAGAAGTATCCTTTTTTCAGTTTAAAAAGCTTTATTTAAAAGTTAACAAGATATACAAAAGACCAGCAATACAGAATCAAAAATAACAAAATTGAAGTATAACAGAAGAATTGGCTAGTATTATTAATAAAAATCAAAGCCATTTTAAATGTTATAGGGAATGAGGAGGAAAACTTTGGGGGTAAGGAGGGAAGGGGAGATAAGAGGGAAGAGTGTTACACATTGGTATAATAGGGTAGTGCATATTACAAAGGAATGTGAGCGAATTTCTTAAATAATTAATTACGTACGATAAGCCAACAAGGGTTAACAAGTGAAGAACAGAAAAAACAAGTATTCAAGGAGGTTTAAAGTTTTCAGAATTTAAACGAGATTTATCTGATTAAACTAACTGAACTAAATAATTAGTATGGGGTAGCCAAAAAAGATCTCTATTAACCATTGGCTTACAGGAGGAGACGAAAGCAGTGTCAAGTCGATGAATTTGGCAAAGACTATTCCGCCAGTGTTGTATTGATAGTTTTGTGAGGGTTTTCCAGTTGAAAGAGATATGTTGGAAAGCTAAAGCAAGCATAAGATCGAAGAGACCGGGACTAGAGGAGGGTAGATCTAAGGAGCCAGAAATACTTCCAGAGAAAAGAAGAGGAATGGAATAAGGAATGGAAATATTAAAGAGGCGAGAAATATATGGCCAGACTTTCCCCCAAAAGTTAGAAACCGAAGGACAACGGAAGAGAAGGTGTATAAGATTTACGTTAGAAGAACCACAGGTCCAACAATTAGAATCAGAAGAGTGGGCAAAGCGAGCAATAGCAACAGGTGTGAGATAAAGTCTATGGTAAAGGAAAAATATAGATTGTGTAAGAGAAGCAGAGCGAGAAATCTTTAGAACGCGAGACCAAAGTTTATCCCAGAAGATGATAGTCTACTCACTTCCCAGGTCAGATTCCCAAGAGAGTTCCAACTTGGATTTTGCACGTTCTGGATTAGGGGCTGAGAAGTATTTATAGATGAGAGAAGCTGTGGACAGATAGGAGTATCTGAAAAAGTGAGTTTTGGACAACAGGACGAGACGAAGAGGGAAGAGAGTAGTATGTATCAAGAATAACCGCCATGAGAGTAGTGAATTTCCGTAAACATTTTGGGGGCAATGGAATAAGATTTGAAATTGGGGAAATGAACATGGCGATAGTCCATCAAAAAGATTTTTCACCCAAATTATGCCCTTTGACCTCCAAGCTTTCCAAAAGATGGGCCTGTTGTTAATGAGAATAAAGGAATTGTGCCAAATTGGAGATTCTAAAAAAGATTCTTTAGAGATGGGATTAGGTTGCACCAAATGTTTCAAAAGGGAATAAGTGTTTAAATAAAAGAAGAGAAGTATAGGGGGTTTTTGCAGAGAAAGCTATACCTTCCTTTAAAGAGAAGGGCAGTAACAAAGTTTGTTCAATGGATAGCCAAAGGGGAATGAAGGGGGATGGTTCGGAAGGAGCCATTTCGAGGCCTGATGAAGGGAAAATGACATATGGTAGAGAGGAAAATCAGGAAAGTTCACACCTCCATTAGATTTTGACTTCCGAAGAGAAGATAAGGAGATCCTGGCTTTCTTATCATTCCAAAGAAATTTAGAAAGACAAGAGTCAATCCGCTTAAAATAAAGGGCCGGAATATGAATGGGTAGCATGGATAATGTATAAATCAAAATTGGGGTAATCATCATTTTGATTGAGTCTATCCGACCCCACCAAGAAAGGAAAAGGGGGTTCCAAGAAGAAAATTATTTATCAATTCGGGATGACACTGAAGACATATTTAATTTAATAGAGGAAGCGACGGAATTGGAAAACCATATACCTAAATATTAAATTTTTGAACTATTCTAGGCAAAACCAGTGGAAGAGACGGCATGGGGAGACAACATTTTGTCAGAGGGAGAATCTGTTTTGTCTGAATTATTTTAAAACCAGAAACAAAGGAAAAGAAAGCGAATTCATGTCATAAAAGAGGAATAGAAGTTTCGGGCGTAGAAATAAAGAGCAGGATATCATCCGCATAAGCGGAAAGTTTTAACTGATGGTCACCATTGCAAAACCCAGAAATTGAATCATTATTACAAATAGAGGATAGGAAGGGTTCAAGAGCTAAAATAAAGAGGAGAGGAGAAAGGGGCAACCTTGGCGGACTACACGCTGGAGAGAAAAAAAAGATGAAACGCAGCCATTAGCTAATACTGAGGCTCTGGGGGCAAATTACAATAAAGAAATAAGAGAAATCAATTTGGGACCAAAACCATGCCATTTTAATGCAGCAAATAAGAAGGACCAATCAACTCTGTCAAAAGCTTTTTCAGCATCAACAGAAATGGCTGCTAAAGATGTGGAAAGGGAAGGGATTTTGTTTAAAACATTAAGAAAAAGACGAGAATTGTCGGAAGTGAGCCTTCCTTTGACAAAACCACATTGCTCCTTACCAATTAAGTGAGGCATAGGAGGGTCTAGGCATAAAGCGAGTGCTTTAGCAAAAAGTTTATAATCAACATTGACCAGGGAAATCGGGCTATAATTCTTACAAAACATGGGGTCTCGACCTTCTTTATGAATGAGGCAAATTGTAGCTTCCTGAAAGGTACCTTTTGTGTTACCGGCTAGAAAAAATGACTGGAAAAGATTTGAGTTTAGGGAGTAGCAGATTAGAAAAGTGCAGAGAAAATTCAACAGGATAACCATCTGGGCCAGGAGTCGTTCCTTTTGTTAAGGTATTTAAGGCAGTGAATAATTCATTAAGAGATAAGCCTGGTTCAAGATCAGAAAGATGAAGGTGAGAATTGGAAGGAGTAGGAAGTTTATTTAGATACTCTTGGATGAGAGAAGAGGAAGAAAGAGAATCAGGGGTATAAAGATCCTTATAAAAGAGTTTAAATTCATTGAGAATGTCTTGATCTTTATGCAAAAGGGAGCCATTTGGAGAGTAAATAGAATTGATTAGAGTATGGTCCTTATTTGTTTTGAGATAATTCGCCAAGAGCTTGCCTGCTTTATTACGACCACCGTAGTAGCGAGCGCTACAAAGGAGGAGTATTGAGGACGCATTATCAGTTGTAATTTTGTTAAAGACTAGTTTAGCACGTATCAATTATGGTGAAACCGGATCCATCGAAGAGGTAAACAAAATCTATAATAAAGCCTCTTGTAGTAGCTTTAGAAGAATCCGATATGATATGGGGGGAGCAATTGAGGGTCACTGTTCAGGTCAAAAAATTAATTTGCGAAAAGAAGAAGAGAAAAGAGGGTCCGGAAGAAGAGAGTATTTGAGTGTTTTTGTATTAGAGCATGGGATTGTATGTGTGCTTGTGCGTGTGGATGTTTCGGTGTGTTTCTATATGTGCGCCCTCTGTTCGCGTATGAGTGTGTGTGCGCACATTGGTGTGTGCTTGTGCATGTCTGTGTGTGTGTGGGTGTTCATGTATTTGTGTATACGTCCTTGGGTATTTTTGTTCTGGAGCATGTGATTGTATGTGTGCTTGTGTTTTTGTTTTTTTATAGTATCTGTATGTGCGTTTGTGCGTGAATATGAGAGTGAGCGCATTTGTTTGTGCATGTCTGTGCATGTGATGGTGTTTGCGTGTGAATATATTTGGGTGTTTTTGTATTAGAGCATGTGATTTTATGTGTGCTTGTGTGTTTCTGGCTATGTGCTTGTCTGTGTGCGCCAGTGCGCATATGAGAGTGTGTGCTCACATTGGTGTGTGCTTGTGCATGTCTGTGCGTGCACGCTGGATTTGTTATTTTCTGGCGGACGCTGTCCTTGATATTGACTTTAACTGCCTGATTCCTAACCTTAGGATGGCCTCCAGTGTACAGTACAGTCCCCTGCCTGGCCCCAAGATGGCTTCGATATTGGTCCCCTACACGTTGTTTTACTTCCCTGGGACAACAATTGGACATTGACCAGACCTTGAGCCTATCCCCTAACCTGCCTACACATCAGGACTTGGTACCTGCAGAACTTACCCCAGACTGTGGAGACCTAGCGATTTGGCTGATGCCCGGTGGAGCTACCATATAGCTAAAGAGGAGATGGTTTGTGGACTCCCCCTCCCTGCCGTTACCTCCCAGCCATACCTTGGGCAGATTTTCCCCTCGTCTGTACGTCCTGTCTTCCTCCTACCCCTTTACCGTATCCCCTTACCCTTCCTGCTCCATTCACCTTGTCCCCTATGTTCTTTAAATGCTTTCCTTGATACTTCTGTAACTTTTAACTGATGTAATTTGTAATATTATTGTCCCTCATGTATAGCGCTCTGATTCCATCGGGTCTAGCCAGCGCTTTATAATAACTCAATTAAATTTGTTCCCATTTAGTACTCTTTCTCCCTTTGTCTACCTCCCTAGCTCCTATCCACTCTCCCCTGAATCTCTCACCTTTCCTGCTAGTCTGCCTAGCCCCCTGTCCTTTGTGCCCTTTGACTAAGCACTCCTTCTCCCCTTGTTGGGGAAAGATCCAATATTTATACTCTGGAGTCTCAGCGTACCCACTGAGAAAGTCCGCTGCGCCAAGGGAGCAATTCACAGCTGAGGTATGGTATGGCAGCCCTTGCCAAAGCACTCCCTCTCCCCTTTTTGGGGAAGGATCTAGTATGTAGGCCTTGGAGTCTCAGACCCCTCTGAGAGAGTCCACTGCGTAATGGGAGCCTCACGCAACAGAGATTAGGAAGTGATACCACTTATCCTGGGATCACAGCTTACTGGACTTTGGACGTTGCTTTGACTCATCTACCGGTTTGTGTCCCTGTTGCCCTTTTCCCTCCTCTTTCCATGCGATGTCCTTCACCATCCCCTCCTTTTTCCTGCCTTCATTACCTGTCTACTTCCCCAGCTCCTTCCCCCTCCCCTGAATCTTTCCCCTTGCCTGCTTTTCCCCTTACGTATTTGTGCCTAGTTTTTATCTTGACCTTACAAGTAACTATGTGGCCATGCTCTAATAACTGTGTAACCTTTGTAACAATGTAACCTGTAACTATGATCTGATGCTCATGGAAAGTACTCTGATACCTCCGGGTCTAGCCAGCGCTATATAAAAACTTTAAAATAAAATAAATTAATTAATTAAAACGCCAGCGGGAGGACCTGGAATGCGGAGGGAGAAAATCAAAATCTGTTACAATTGGGGCATGGTCAGAGATGATAATAGGTTCAATAGAGGAAGATAATAGGTTTTGAGATAAAGATTGAGAAAGAAAGAGGCGGGAAAGGGAGTTGTGAGGAGGAAAATAAGAAAAGTCAAGAGTGTCTGGGTGGGAAAGTCTCCAAGAATCTACAAGGTGTGCTTGAGAGATAGTGATGAGAAAATGTTTGTGAGTTTTGTGAGGAACAAAGTGAACTTGAGACTGGCGGTCGAGAAATGGGTCTATAACTTGGTTGCAATCTCATCCTAAAATGAAGAGACATCTCTAAATTGAATACATTTCTGCATAATCAGAGGCCAAAAGGAAAAATCAGGGTGTGTAGGTCCGTAAATATTAAAAACAGTTAAGGAAACATTATTAATTAACAACTTCGCTAACAACCATCTACCTTCTGTATCAATCTCTTGCGATATAACTTAATTCAAATTCTTGTGGCATAAAATTATAACACCATTTTTCTTGTTGGTAGAGGGAGAGAATAAAACTGAACCCACCCAGCCTCTTTTTAATTTTAACGCTTCAATTTCTGTGAGGTGGGTCGCTTGTAAGAGAACCAAATCAGGGTTATAAGAGGTGAGATGGGAAAGAATTCTCTGTCTTATAATTCGGTAAATAAAACCTTTCACATTCCAGGAGATAACTCTGAATGTAAAATCATTAAAAATATATACAGAACAAAATTTGCAATAATATAAAAATGAAATAAGAAACAAATGGGAAAGAAGGAAAGAAAACAGAAGAAGGAGGAAGGAAGATCAAGTAGGAGTAAAGAAGGATAAGAAGAGATAGTATATGTCCAAGCGATCATGGGAAGAGAAAGGAGGGAAAGAAAGGAGGATAAAAGAAAGAGCAAGAAGAGAAGACAGTACATGTCAACAAGCGATATCAATTGAAAAAGTGAACAAGAATAGAGTAAAAAAAGAGAATGGTTGAAGACTGTAATACATACCTTTTGAAGGGGCACAAGAGGTAGTGTGTGGGAGGTGGCGACACATAGAAGAAGATGACACAACCAACCTGGGAGAGCGTACCACAACGGGGAGCCAGATGAGACAAATATGAAACTGAGAGAGGATTGTATCAAGAGAAAACATCTGCAAAAGAGTGAGAGGAGAAATAATTTACATGAAGGATTAAAAGAACATATTATTAAATAACAACCATCAACAAACTGTGGAGGAAAACATTAGCATTAGACCAAACAAGGTGAGACAAAGCCTGCCAGCAATAAATGAAAAAGTCACAGAGTGTAGGACGGTGAAGAAGAGAGGTCCGGAAGTTTCCATAGAAGAAGTGGAATGTGGAAGGATACATTTCTTCAGGTCAGCTGGATCATCAAAAGAGGAAGTGCTGTTTTGGTAGGTGACTTTGAACAGACCTGAATGGAAAAGTCTGTAATGTGCTGCAAGTGTACGTAATAATAAACTGAACAATAGCCAATACTGTTATCCACAATCCCTCTTATTTGTCACAGCACATCGAAATTAAACCAGATATGGGTACAAGACTTAAAATTCAGTCTGAATATTTTATTTTTTTATTTTTTCACTTTAAATACATTTGTTGGTTAGTTTATACCATTTGTACAATTTATCTAATCCCTACAAACAACAGACATAAAACACTCTATACAATAAATGGTGAAAAAAACTGTACACATTCCAAAACATTTGTTACTCCCAATCAGTCAGCACATCGCACATTCAAACCTTCACTCTCACACCCATGAAAACGAACTATTTACAAAGTGAATACATATACACATAACCATAGACAATACATTTTTAGATGCTTGTTTTTCTGAATAATTATATATATTTTTTAGAGATCTTATGGCGTACAGACTAGCGGTCTACGTGTTTCGAACTTCTAATTGGTTGGGAGTTCTCATCAGGACCTCGCAGCTCTTATCGAAGAAGAGATTCATGAATCAACCAGACGTGAAACAGTTTGACCCACACCTTGTGGGCAACTCTGGGGGATGAATTATATGCAAGGACTTTGTAACGATGTCTCTTCTGATTGTTGTTGCAGATTCACGGTTTAACCTTCCTCGTGTAGTCTCGATGCGCGTCTCTGTCACCGGTGCATGCTGCATGAAACCAGCTGTGCAAGTGTACGTAAGGCAGGACGAAGATCAAGAAATTCTTTCCGTTGTTTGGCTGTTGCCTGAGACACATCTTGCGAGATGAAAAGTTTAGAGCCTAACCAAGCAAGCTACTTCTTGTGTTTGGCTGTGGTTAACACTTGTAGTAAGTCTGTAAAAATAAGGAGATCACACCCCTCGGTTTCGAAGGACCAGCCGATGAGGATAGACGAGGGCCTAACCTGTGAGCATGTTGAATGCTGAGCGTTGTAGAAGCAGGAAGGTCCAGAAGTTTTATGGGGAAAGTATTGACAAATTGAATGAGCCCATTACCCTCCAAGCCTTCAAGAAGGCCATACAGACGTAGATTATTGCATCTGTTTCTATTTTCAAGATCCCCCACTGATTTCTTTAGCAAAGAGACATCCCTCTCAAAAGTAGATAGTTTAGTGGAGAGATTCTGTAAGTCATTGACTTGATTTTCCACAGTAGTGATACGAGATTCCATAGACGCCCATTTAGTGTCCAACAACTGTAGACATGAGTTAGTCTCTTCAATGAATGGACGCAAGGCGCAAATTTCTTCAAAGACCATGTCTACGGAAACCGGATAAGCAGGTTTCGGTGGAGAGGGAGGGCCTTGTTTGAGGTGCTTGTTGGCAGAAGTAGGGGTCTGCAAGCTGGTTGAAGACTTAGATGGAATCGAAGAATTTGAAGACCCAGATTGTGCGATTGTAATACCACCCTTGAGCGCAGAGTCAGTATGACAGGATTCCAAAGCAGGGGCGTGGGCCGGGTATCTCCTGCTAGTAATAAGTAACTTCTTACTCTTACCCATATAGTGGAGGAGTAATAGACTTTAGTGAAGCAAGGAAGAAACCACCAGCGCACAACCCCAGCGATTTAGAGAAACTGCACGACACAGTGTAATCAAATAATTAAAATGCTGCGGAGCTAAAGAAAGCTTAGTTACGCCTAAGTAGACAGGTAACTCTTGTTTGAACCAAAGTCAACACAAAGGGATGTATTTGAGAAAAATGAAGAGGTACAACCTGAATGAGGTACATCCAAAAATTGCTGAGCAACACAGCGCTAGTAAGGTCACCTCTGGTCACATAGAAGAATAATTATGTCCAAGATAGTAAGGTTTGCATCATGTTGTAGTAAGAGTCAGTTTGTAAAAAATAGTACCTGGGGTGGGTGAAAATTCCATCATGAAGGAAAACAAAATGGCGGCTGTAGCAGGGTTGTAGAGAAATTATCGTTTTCCGGAAGAAAGAGGTGCAAATAATGCAGAAAAAAGGAAGTGAACCGATCAGAGGCTCTTCCGAATCATGAGGCTCTCCATTTCACGTGATTGGAGTTGTTAGAACCACGGAAATCAGCACGGCATTCCCCGCGATACAGAGCTCCTGGGTCAGGCGGCCATCGTACTCGGTGCTCGTGCTGGTCCCCCCCGCCTCCCCCACACCTCGGTGAGAAGTATTATATGTAGTAGTTTTACAGTGACCAAAGAAACATGGAAAAAACAAAAAGAAACGTGGAAAGAGGTAACGTCATGGGGAGAGGCTAGAGTGTTTGTGTAAGGGTGCACTAATAAGGGACAATGGTAAAAATAGAATTAAAAAAAGGGCAGGAGGAATAAGAGAGAATTGTTTAAATAGGGAAGAAAAACATCATAAAATTTGCCAGTTTCGCGAGTAGTAACAATTTTGTGTGTAGTAACAATCACAACACAGTGATATTATATTATGCCAGTTGGCTAATCAACAGGTTGTACAATCACTTGGTATCCAGTTTATCGTATTCACCATTTTGGTCAAAAGTGGCCCCCTAAAGTAATAGGTTTATGCACCATCATTAAGTAATAGCATTGAGAGAGAAAGAACATCATATAATTACATTGCATTTCTTTTAAACAATTTACTTTATACAATAAGGATAGCAAATATCATACATCCCAGAGATTTAACAGAAAGATTATAATGTGAGTATGATCATTGTTATTGCTGAAGGGTTATTGAGAGTAATAGAGAAGTTAAGCACACTTAGCAGGGAATCAGCAGTGGTCATGCGATGTGTGTAGAGAAATCAAAATGAGACAAAGTTTGAAAGACCAACTGTATGAATGGGCGGTACCCTAGGCGCCATTTGAAAGAAGTGCCGGCTGGGCAACAGAGATTAAGTTAGTGCATCCGCTAGTTAGTATCTGGCCCAATGCTAGATTGCCCATTCCGAAAAGGACCAAGTCTAAGGACCAAATAGGGAGCAGAGGGCATAGGGCATTGAGTTGAGCAAAAGAATGAGCCAAGGCTTGTCCGCAAACACAGAAGTGTCTCGAGGCACATCCAAAGACACGTTGTCCCCTATTACTACGCATTTGTACAAACGCCCTAACCTCTCACCATGAGATTATCTTTCCAAGTTTCATCTAGTTTTTTCCATGTTTCTTTGGTCACCATTCACATTCTCTGTCTTACCCCACCTGATACCTGCACTAAAATTTGTAGGCCTTGAAAAAGCCCGCAGCCTGTCGGCCACCGGGCGAAACACGTGTCAGCTGTTTCTCTTCATTTTGTTTGAATGTATCTCAGGATTAAGAAATAAAACGGCAAATTATGCACTGAAAAGGAATTTGGGAATCCTTATCCGGGATATTAATATTGATCATTTGGCACAGACCTCATCCCAGGTCAAATTTCTTCTTCCACAAAAGTGGCTCTTGTGTGTAGCCATTTGGGAGGCGTGTGCCAACCGCAATATTTGGGTTCTGACTTTTGGCGTGAATCCTAGCATCATCCACCCATTGCCTACAAAATACATTATGTAGTAGTTTTACAATCAAGAAATTACAAAAATGGGGCGTGGCTTGGATGCCGAGGAAGTAGGCAGCGTGAGCTCGGAGCTCCGCGCCCGATCCCGGCTAGCATCGTGGAAAACGGCACGTAATCCGGCGGCCAAGAACGCTCTGGTGGGCGAGAACATCGGTGGGGCAACGGGACCCCAGGGCTGCAGAAAAAAGCCGCTTTACAGCTTGGAAATCCGAGCAGAAGCCGATGAGGATAGACGAGGGCCTAACCTGTGAGCATGTTGAATGCTGAGCGTTGTAGAAGCAGGAAGGTCCAGAAGTTTTATGGGGAAAGTATTGGCAAATTGGATGAGCCCATTACCCTCCAAGCCTTCAAGAAGGCCATACAGACGTAGATTATTGCATCTGTTTCTATTTTCAAGACCCCCCACTGATTTCTTTAGCAAAGAGACATCCCTCTCAAAAGTAGATAGTTTAGTGGAGAGATTCTGTAAGTCATTGACTTGATTTTCCACAGTAGTGATACGAGATTCCATAGACGCCCATTTAGTGTCCAACAACTGTAGACATGAGTTAGTCTCTTCAATGAATGGACGCAAGGCGCAAATTTCTTCAAAGACCATGTCTACGGAAACCGGATAAGCAGGTTTCGGTGGAGAGGGAGGGCCTTGTTTGAGGTGCTTGTTGGCAGAAGTAGGGGTCTGCAAGCTGGTTGAAGACTTAGATGGAATCGAAGAATTTGAAGACCCAGATTGTGCGATTGTAATACCACCCTTGAGCGCAGAGTCAGTATGACAGGATTCCAAAGCAGGGGCGTGGGCCGGGTATCTCCTGCTAGTAATAAGTAACTTCTTACTCTTACCCATATAGTGGAGGAGTAATAGACTTTAGTGAAGCAAGGAAGAAACCACCAGCGCACAACCCCAGCGATTTAGAGAAACTGCACGACACAGTGTAATCAAATAATTAAAATGCTGCGGAGCTAAAGAAAGCTTAGTTACGCCTAAGTAGACAGGTAACTCTTGTTTGAACCAAAGTCAACACAAAGGGATGTATTTGAGAAAAATGAAGAGGTACAACCTGAATGAGGTACATCCAAAAATTGCTGAGCAACACAGCGCTAGTAAGGTCACCTCTGGTCACATAGAAGAATAATTATGTCCAAGATAGTAAGGTTTGCATCATGTTGTAGTAAGAGTCAGTTTGTAAAAAATAGTACCTGGGGTGGGTGAAAATTCCATCATGAAGGAAAACAAAATGGCGGCTGTAGCAGGGTTGTAGAGAAATTATCGTTTTCCGGAAGAAAGAGGTGCAAATAATGCAGAAAAAAGGAAGTGAACCGATCAGAGGCTCTTCCGAATCATGAGGCTCTCCATTTCACGTGATTGGAGTTGTTAGAACCACGGAAATCAGCACGGCATTCCCCGCGATACAGAGCTCCTGGGTCAGGCGGCCATCGTACTCGGTGCTCGTGCTGGTCCCCCCCGCCTCCCCCACCCCTCGGAGAGAAGTATTATATGTAGTAGTTTTACAGTGACCAAAGAAACATGGAAAAAACAAAAAGAAACGTGGAAAGAGGTAACGTCATGGGGAGAGGCTAGAGTGTTTGTGTAAGGGTGCACTAATAAGGGACAATGGTAAAAATAGAATAAAAAAAAGGGCAGGAGGAATAAGAGAGAATTGTTTAAATAGGGAAGAAAATCATCATAAAATTTGCCAGTTTCGCGAGTAGTAACAATTTTGTGTGTAGTAACAATCACAACACAGTGATATTATATTATGCCAGTTGGCTAATCAACAGGTTGTACAATCACTTGGTATCCAGTTTATCGTATTCACCATTTTGGTCAAAAGTGGCCCCCTAAAGTAATAGGTTTATGCACCATCATTAAGTAATAGCATTGAGAGAGAAAGAACATCATATAATTACATTGCATTTCTTTTAAACAATTTACTTTATACAATAAGGATAGCAAATATCATACATCCCAGAGATTTAACAGAAAGATTATAATGTGAGTATGATCATTGTTATTGCTGAAGGGTTATTGAGAGTAATAGAGAAGTTAAGCACACTTAGCAGGGAATCAGCAGTGGTCATGCGATGTGTGTAGAGAAATCGAAATGAGACAAAGTTTGAAAGACCAACTCTATGAATGGGCGGTACCCTAGGCGCCATTTGAAAGAAGTGCCGGCTGGGCAACAGAGATTAAGTTAGTGCATCCGCTAGTTAGTATCTGGCCCAATGCTAGATTGCCCATTCCGAAAAGGACCAAGTCTAAGGACCAAATAGGGAGCAGAGGGCATAGGGCATTGAGTTGAGCAAAAGAATGAGCCAAGGCTTGTCCGCAAACACAGAAGTGTCTCGAGGCACATCCAAAGACACGTTGTCCCCTATTACTACGCATTTGTACAAACGCCCTAACCTCTCCCCATGAGATTATCTTTCCACGTTTCATCTAGTTTTTTCCATGTTTCTTTGGTCACCATTCACATTCTCTGTCTTACCCCACCTGATACCTGCACTAAAATTTGTAGGCCTTGAAAAAGCCCGCAGCCTGTCGGCCACCGGGCGAAACACGTGTCAGCTGTTTCTCTTCATTTTGTTTGAATGTATCTCAGGATTAAGAAATAAAACGGCAAATTATGCACTGAAAAGGAATTTGGGAATCCTTATCCGGGATATTATTATTGATCATTTGGCACAGACCTCATCCCAGGTCAAATTTCTTCTTCCACAAAAGTGGCTCTTATGTGTAGCCATTTGGGAGGCGTGTGCCAACCGCAATATTTGGGTTCTGACTTTTGGCGTGAATCCTAGCATCATCCACCCATTGCCTACAAAATACATTATGTAGTAGTTTTACAATCAAGAAATTAAAAAAATGGGGCGTGGCTTGGATGCCGAGGAAGTAGGCAGCGTGAGCTCGGAGCTCCGCGCCCGATCCCGGCTAGCATCGTGGAAAACGGCACGTAATCCGGCGGCCAAGAACGCTCTGGTGGGCGAGAACATCGGTGGGGCAACGGGACCCCAGGGCTGCAGAAAAAAGCCGCTTTACAGCTTGGAAATCCGAGCAGAAGCACTGTCCGATGAGTGTGAGGAGTCGTCCCAAGATGGCGGTCTGAAACCGAGCTGGCGCACCTGAATGCTGCGGAGACCCAGCGTCCTACTCCACGGGTGCACCATCAACACACGGGGCGCCGCCGGAGGTCGTGCTGAGTAGCTGTGGTAGCGGAGACAGCGGATAGAACCCCATCACGTTCGCCGGGAGGCACTGGGCGGTGGCTGCCGAGCCTCTTCGGAAGCAAGAGTAAGATGGCGGCGGACCCGGGAGAAGATAGCTGAGTGACCGGCTACGCGAGTGAACTGATGAGGTCGGGAGAGATCGGAGCGCTGCACGGAACGCTGGCGAGTGAAGGGGTTCCTTGTAGGCAGTGAAGAAGCGACCTAACCAGCGAGGCACATCCGAGGTGCAGCCAGGAACCTGGAGACACCGACATTTGCGCACAGCGCGAGCCCATAGATAGCGCGAGGTCGGACAAGCATAGCACTACAAGATCTTGGAGCCCTGAGAGGAGTGCACGCTCTGTGGGATAGGGGATACCGGTAGCCCTGTGTCTGAGCGGGTGAAGGATTGGAGCCCCCCCTCTACAGCGGGCGACGTGGGCGGCCGGTGAACGATCTCACCGGGGTCGCGGGAGAAACAACACTGAAACGCAGGCCAGTGGCACTTGGGAGAGGCTGTGGAGGCGGTTGGAGGTAAGCGGGGACTCCCGAACATGAAAGGTGGAGCTGCATGGGAGTCGAGTGCCCGCGATTGGCAGTATTGGAGCTGGTGGGTCTGAGGGGCTGAGAGTGCCGAGCAGAGGGCAGTGGACACACTCAAGCAAAGGCCCCAGGGAGCATCTGAGAGGAGCGCGGCGATGGGCTGGTAGAGGTAGCGCGGCCCCTATTCCCTGGCCGGACGTGGTCACAGCAAAGCTTGAAGAGGAGGCAAAGGGTGTAGCAGCTGGCTAGCCCCGAACGGATAGGACTGCTGCGATAAGAAGCCACCCTTGATCTGGCTGGCCCTAGGCAAAGTGCGCTGATTGGAGGCTGGGACGGTGGGGACTAACAGACCTCGGAGCCTGGAATCTGTGGGGCCACCGGGAGTTGGTAACTGAACAGCTGAGCCCTCACCTGGCACCGCAGAGAGAGCGCCCCCACTTTTTGAGTCATCAAGGACAGAGGCCGCCGCCATCCGATTCAGGCGCGATGGGGAAGACGAAAGGAAAAGGGGACGGAGCCGCAAGCTCGGAGATAACAGATGGTACGGAACAAGGCCCTACAGAATTACAGCAAATGCGAGACCGTTTTTTGAAATCTATCACGGCTACGAAGGAAGCTCTACGACAAGACATAGCTCAAGTCGCAACAGGGTTGGGACTCCTACGCGCGGATCACGATAAATTGAAGGATAGAGTCAAGAGCACGGAGGTCGCCCTGCAAGAGATAGTACCTGCACATAAATCTATCGAAGGGCGCTTGGGGGACGCGCTAGACCGTATACTGGCGCTGGAACAGCGAGCGGAGGACGCAGAAAATCGCAGTAGGCGTAATAACGTACGCTTGGTCGGCCTTCTGGAGAAAAAAGAGGGTGGCGACATTGTGGGATTTCTGGACAATTGGTTGCGAACAGAAGTGGTGCCTGAAGGACTTTCACCTTTCTTCACGCTAGAGCGGGCGCACCGGGTCCCGGCCAGGCCTCCAGCCCCGGGCCTTCCGCCTCGTCCGGTGGTGATAAAGCTGTTACACTATAAGGACAAGGACTGGCTGCTGCAGAGGGCCAGGGAAGCGGGCCCCTTTCAGGTGGACAACAACAACGTAACCTTGTTCCCGGACTTCACCTTTGAAACGCAAAAACTGCGGGCCTCCTTCTTGTCTCTCAAGCGTGAGCTTCGGGTGGAGGGCATCAAGTATTCACTACTCTTTTCGGCCAAGCTACGAGTCATGGTAGATGGCAAAACACTTTTTTTCCCCACATCGGCGGATGCCTGGGCGTGGTGGGACACCTACAAGGCCGGAACGGACGGAGCACGAGTCAGGGCTGAGGAGGAGCAGCGGAGACATCCGATCAGGAAATCACAACGGCTCCAGAAGCGCAGGCAAAAGACTTAGAAGCCGACACCATCACAGATGGAGGAAGAGAGGAAGGCAGCGCTACAAGCGGTGGTGGACTTGTCGGGGACGGCGCGTACTCCATCCTGTAAGGGTTCGAACTCTGAGGACCAGGCCACTGGCTCGGAAACAGACCTCTCAGAATTTGGTGGTGCCAAGGGCCCAGTGGTGACACCCCAAACCTCGGAAGAAATTGTAGAAGCTTGAGAGGTACGGCATGCAGAACTGGTTTATGCGAAGACTATGAAGACTATGGGGGACCGGGCCTCCCAGATGCACACACTATGGAGCAGAAACCGGAGACTCGTGACTGATTATGGAGGGGTTGTGGGGCGGAGGGGACGGGATTGTGATAGCCACCCTCGGTGTTGTGTCACGCCCTATTGGCCCCTAAGGCCACCGTAGTGTAGACTGCGGAGTGAAGGGTTTGCGATTGGGTTAGTTGACCCATTTGTTGTAGTTTGGATGGGAGCTGCTTTTGTGAAGGTGGGTCCTGTTCTGGGGGGGGAGGATACCGAGATGTAGTTGGAGGTGCTCGAGGCGAGGGGGGGTGGGGTTTGGGGAACTGTTGCGTGGGGGGGGTGAATCGAGGGGAGAATGCCTTACGCGCCTGGGTGCAAACTGTTGGTATTGTTCGTTGGTTGGTGAGAGACTATGGCTAGAACTGGGGCGCTGAAATGTGTGACCTGGAATGTGCGGGGGCTGCACACTATGGCGAGAATACACAAGGTGCATGCTTACTTGGTCCGTAGAGGAGTTCAGATTGCACTATTGCAGGAAACACATCTGACTAAACAGGAGGGCATAGCGCTACAACGCAGGTGGAGAGGGCAACTATACTACACTACATACTCTGCCTTCGCACGAGGGGCGCTGATATGGATTCGGGCGGGGGTTCCCTTCCATGTGAACAGACAACTAATAGACCCAGAGGGCACATTCGTGGCCATAGACGGGAAACTCAGGGGTAGGGGCATAGTACTGTGCAGTGTGTACGCGCCTAATATTGATCAGTCAGCTTTTCTGATGAAACTCTCAGGCACACTGGCGAGTTACTTAGCAGGCCCTATCGTCATGGGAGGAGATTTCAATTCAGTGACGGACATCACATTAGACAGGTCCCACCCACCATTGAGAGCATCACCGGTGCATAGGCTAGCGAAGCGTAGGTTAGACTGGCAAGAGAGTTGGGAACTAGTGGACGCTTGGAGGGCATTACACCCCACAATGAGGGACTATTCATTTTACTCCAGTCTACACGATCTTCACGTCCGGCTGGACATGTTCCTGTGCTCCTCGCTCGTAACCTCTTCTGTGGCGAAGGCTGAATACTTGACCCGAACGCTGTCTGACCACAACCCCCTACTGTTGACACTTAACTGGATGACTGAGGTATCCCGAGTCCCGACCTGGCAATTGCGCCCAGACACCCTTGACGATTTACTGTTCAGGGAAGCTTTGGGAGAGAGAATTACACAGTACTTCGATGAGAATACTGACACTACATCCTCCAGGGCGATGGAATGGGATGCCTTCAAGGTTGTCATCAGGGGCCATTGTATAGGGGCCTATGCAGGAGTACGCAAAACGCTCTTGGACGACCTAGATAGGGCTGAGAGGGAGCTGCGAAAAGCTGAGATGGCGCGCCCTAATCATCCCGAGCTCCAAGAACTGGTTAGTAAGGACAAAGAGGCAGTGGCAGTGGAGATGGAAAGGCTGCAGAGCTTTGAGGGGGACAAAGCGGGAACAATGCTTGCCTGGCTAGCTAACCCGACTAGGCGTAGTCATCCGATCTTGGCGATCGAAGAAGAGGGGGGGGAACACCTACAATACCCAAGCTGAAATACTAGATAGGTTCCGGGAGTACTATGAAAGGTTGTACGAGAGCGGGACGGAAGGTCAGGAATACGAGACTGCCACCTTTTTGGAGGGACTGCAATTGCCGCGGCTGGAACGGGAACAAGCAGACGACCTGGGTAGAGACATTACACTTGGGGAGATAGGGAGCGCGGTGAATCAGATGGCCCGGAACAAAACCCCGGGGTTAGACGGCTTGCCCATAGAGTTTTACAGTAAATACTTGGCGAACTTAGCTCCGAGACTCCAGGCAGTCTACAATGAAGCTAGATCGAAAGGGAAGCTGCCTTGTTCCATGCGCGAAGCTCTAATGATCCAGCTGCTGAAACCAGGTAGGGAGAGTAAAAAAAATTCCTCCTATCGTCCGTTATCCATGCTGACGACCGACTATTAAATCCTGAGCAAAACATTGGCCGATAGATTGCTGAGCCACATGACGGAGCTGGTCCTTAGGGATCAACCCGGCTTCATCCCGGCGCGAAACACTACCATTAATATACGTAGACTGATACGGCTACTCGGGGACCCAATGTCGGGAGCAAGCATGCCTTTGGTGTTATCAATTGATATCGAGAAGGCCTTTGATAGTCTGGAATGGGACTACCTTTATAGGGTAATGCAGCGATTCGGCCTGGGGGATAGGTATATTGGCTGGACCAAAGTGTTATACACGTCGGCGACAGCACGAGTCAGGATAGGCTCCTTGATCTCAAGTCAGTATCAAGTGGGTCGTGGCACTAGGCAGGGGTGCTCGCTATCCCCTCTGCTGTTTGCACTAGCGATGGAGCCGTTTGCAGCGGAGGCACGGGCGGGGCGTTATTACAAAGGCCTAGTGTACCGGGGGAACCCACAGGCCATTTCGCTATACGCGGATGACCTTTTACTGTTTCTGGAGAACGCCGTTGAGGACCTGTAGGGGGCAGAAAGACTTCTAGAACTCTTCGGCAGGCTTTCAGGCTTAAAGGTTAACTGGGCCAAATCATGCTTATTACCGTTACGACAGGGGGGGGAGCGGCCTGGTAATCTCCGGTTACTCAAATGGGAACCTGCATGTCTGAAATACCTGGGAGTCTATATCTATCATTCGGCAGCGGCTTTGCTAGAGGGCAATGTAGGCCGATGTATCGGAGCATTGAAGGGAAGCATGACCTTCTGGGCCACTCTTCCGCTCTCGGTGACAGGCCGTATATCATTGATTAAAATGATAGCACTACCGCGTCTCCTTTACTATTTCCGCACGTTGCCGGTGTGGATTCCGGGCTCGATTTTTCGGCAGTTGAGATCTTTGTTGATATCCTTCTTATGGGGTGCAGGTAGACGCAGAATAGCATTAGATACGTTGCTTAGGCCCAAGGAAGAGGGAGGTATGGCAGTGCCGGATTTTGAGTTTTATTACTTGGCGGCTCAGTTGCAGGTCTTTACACAGGAGGTGGCGAGGGTGTTCCGCGGCCCGGAAATAGGGAGGGATGGGGACACCCCCAGGCATGTGCTTGCTTACATCACACTACAGCAGAAGCTACGCCTCAGAGATCTCACCACTGAGGAGCAGACATTTCGGCTTTGTTGGAATCGTGCGCGGAGGAGGGCAGGAATACGATGCATGTATGCACCTGAGATACCGTTGGGTATGGTGACAGCACTCCGCCACGGAGGTGACTTGTCACGTCTGCAGGGATGGGAGGATGCAGGGCTACAAATGTTGGGTGACTTATACGAGGATGGGGTTCTGCTCCCATTCCAGACCTTGCAAGATCGTTTCGATCTGCCGAGAGGAGACTATTTGATACATGCTGCGGTGGTCAGAGCCATGCAGGCGCATTGGGGAGAGGGATTACAGGAGCCCGCCACGTCCATGGCCTGCCAGTATACGATGATGGCAGCTGGCACTTTTAAGGCTGTGTCCTGTCTATACTCTCGAATGTTGCGAGAAACATTAAAGCCACTGCTGAAGCTGAAGGCCGGGTGGGAACGGGATCTCCAGATGGAGATTCCTGACACTACTTTGGCGCAGCTGCTGAAGCGAGCACGGAAGAGCACGAGAAATGCGAGGTTTCAACTGATTCATTTCTATATTATTCATAGGGCCTACCTCACTCCGGGGAAAATTGGGAAATACTTTGGAGTGGTTAATGCAGCTTGCCCCAGATGCAGCTTAGCGGAGGTGGATTTGGGACACATGTTATGGGATTATCAGCATTTACTAGACTACTTGCGGGAGATTGGAGAGGCATTGAACAACGCTACGGACAGGGAGCTGCAATACACTAAGGCGGTAGGAGTGTTACACTGGTTCCCGCATACACCTAAAAATAAGATAACTAGTAAATTTATAGATATGGGATTAATACTGGCTAAAAGAGAAATCACTAGGAATTGGAAATCAAAGAAAGGGCCCACATATAAGAGATGGTATACTGAGTGTTTCAAATGGGCGGCATGCAAAAGCACAATTAGATACCAACTAGCCCGACGCACTGCTGACGAAAGGGCGCTGGAAAGGGCGACAGCATGGGAAGCATTGGTACAAGCGCTTCGGGATGGCTCTGGGGAGGGAGATGAGGAACCCCCCGACTCAGAAACTGAAGAACCCACTAGCACACCAGGCACACAAGCTTTGTAAATGACAGGTTCCTCCTGACTGAGGTCATACACGTACACAGACTGCGATTCCAGGCGTAGATGTAGGCATTGGGTGAAGGGGAAGGGGGTGGAGGGAGTTGGGTAGTTTGGGGAGGGGCGGGTTTTGGGGGGTAGGGGAGAAACATGTAAAAGCAGACAGCAGAAATGATGGCAATAGACTTTACAATGCTCAGGAGCTGATGTGAGGGGCGAAGAATTGCTTGACGCCGCCCGACCTCCGGGTTGTGGGCATATTGGCCGTGTAGACAGATCGCCCGAGCTACTAACGTTTATTGTTTATGGCAAGGCAACGTGCTTATGAAAGTATCATGCCTGTACAATCTGGATCTGCAATAAAAACGATGTTAAAAAAAAAAAGAAAAAAAATTAAAAAATATTTGTGAGTGCGTTTTTCTGTATAATGTATTCATGAATTGAGCCGTACAAAAACAATGTATTTGTTGTTAAAAGCCCCATTCTGCCTTTGTTTGTGCTACATGTTTGTGAGTCTCATTTGTTAGTCAGTAGGCCCAGGAACCAAAATGTGCTGTAGGATAGTGATGACCTCATCGTTTCCACCCCTGGAATCAGCTCACAACTCATTTTAACCCCTCCCCTGCTGGTGACGGAACCACTCCGTCATCAGACGCGGTCGCGCAGTGCTGATGACGGAGCGGTTCCGTCACGGCCCGCTCGGCACGCCTACGCGGCGCGTATTCCGCGCCAGCGCTGAGCGTTCCATTGCGCAGGCGGGGCCATGACGGAACCGCTCCGTCATGAGCACAGCGCAACCGCGGCTGGTGATGGAGCGGTTCCGTCATCAGCATGCGCCCGCCGCTCGACCGCCCTCCCCCCTTAGCACTGCGGCGGAATAGCCGCCGCAGTGAAGGGGTTAAAGTAGCTTGGCTGTGTGATTTGCTTTAGTTTATTTGCATTCTGTCGGAGAACATTTTCCCTGCTGAGGATCAAACTGAAAGAGTACTTAAAGACCTCATGTAAAAAACACAATAATAGTTATAGCATAATTTCAGGCCACGGTTATGTCACTCGAACACTGCAAAAGAGGTATCTCTAGTTAGTTTATTGAGCTGATTGGGAACATCTTACTTTAAATTATAATCTGCTTGTTGCTCCAATGAAGTTGAATAAATGTTTTTCTTGATTCAGAGCCTAACGATGAGAGCGGCGCTAACGTGGATGCCTCGAAAATGTGGAGGGATGACCGCGAGCAGTTCAACAAAATCGCCAGTCAGATTGTGCAGAAGTCCCTTGGCCTCTGAGAAAAGAAAGCGGGGAATGAAGAAGCGTACATGTAACCTGCATGCACAGAGACAGACGGATGCACATACAGTGTTAATTCACTTCAACAGACGCCGTGGCCAGAGTATTTTGTGCTAGCACCAAAAACAAAAAAACACTTTGCTAAATCCTTCTCAGAGTTTGTGCTTTTGCTGGGTTCCTTTCTTTTGTGTGGGGTGTGGGTTTTTGTTCAATATGTAGTAAATTACATTCTCTAGGAATTATGTTGCCATGGAAAGGCGAGCTTCTTTCAGGAATATGATGTGTATATTTTTCTCTTTTTTTGCCATGACTGAATAGGAACATGCTAACTGTTCCTGTCCGAAGGTAAAGGACTAACTGCTTCCATGTTCCTCTGACAGTTACTTAAAGAGAGGTTGAGTAAGTAATATGGATTTGGTGTTTGGTAGAGCTGGTATTCACAGCCTGTACCGGTAAGTGGTAGAAGGAACAACAATGACAACATACACGGCCTCTACGGGTAGGTGGAAGTCAAAAAATATCCATTGCGAAAAGAATGTTTGACTCTCTTTTGGCTTGGGCCATTTGCTGAATCAGGTTTTTGTAGGCCGCCCAGCACAGTCACTGTTGAGGAAGGAAATAAATACATGATGTTAGGTTTTTGGGTGGACTTAGGCGCAGGTGTCTCTGAGCACTGGGAGTAACCAGGTGCCATTTTGCTGTGGGAACATTATTGAAGTACTGAGCACTGGTTTCAAAGTGTTCAATTATCACAGAAGCATTCATGTGTATATGTGAGCCTGTAGGTAGTGAAATAAAGCTGTAATTTCCCATCAAGTCCAGAAACTAATGAGCCCAAGGTTTAAAAGAAGGCCTTTTTTAACTCCCTTCTCAGAGTGGAGGAAAACGTGTCTTCATTCTAAGCATGTTTATTGAGAGGCTCAAAACAATCACCCTCTGTTCCCCCGATGTACCTATACATAGGGTGTGTATTTTACAGCCTTATTTTGAGCTCCTCTACTCATTGGGTTCATCTTACATATAGTTGTGGAAAAGTGTTTTATATGTAAATAGCATTATCACACTTCTGTTACTAAAATTTTCGACAGTCCTTTTTCCTTAAAGCTCAACAAGCAGTTTCTGGAGATGTTCTGCACAAAACAACTAATATATTGTTTGCTCCTCCTTTTTCTGTAGTCATGGTGATTCTCTTGATTGTTTGTCACAATGTCCTATATTTTCCCATTCTAATGATTAAAAAAAAAATTGTTGCCCTTTAACGATCGATTAAAAATAATAAGCTTGGATCTCAGTGCTTGGATACCCTCGTGGGTGATGCTATGCACTTTATTAATCCTATTTGAATGTTCTCTATTTTCTCGCATCTGTTAACAGGATTCTTTGAAGAATTACCTACTCCCATTTTATAAGCAAAGCTGGGATCCATTTACACACACTTTCTCGTTATAGCCATGACAAGCAGAAGGAACCTGCTTTGTGAAGCAATGGTGGTTAGAGAGAAAGATAGAATTGAACCGAAGAGGGGGCTCTATGTTCTAAAAAGGCATTTAGTAGTTTCTAAGATATTCTTTATATCGCGCTCTCACTCCAAAAACTGACATCAAATTATTGTTGTGCAACAGCAGTATGTGGTGGTGTGCATTCAATGTCCTACGTCCTATCTTCAAAGGAAGGGGCAGAGTAAGAACAAAATGCAGTTTGTCAGTTATAGAATCTACTCACTTTTAAACCGGTATTAGCCACGTCTGCAGTGTACGCTGCATTGAACCTCCTACTTTGTATTATAAATTGCCCATTTTGTAGAATAGAAGATGATTCTGCTGTTTTACTCTGTGAGGGGCAACCGCATGAATGTTCTGCCACTGCCATCACATCCAGAATTCGCAGACATGAGATGATACGTTTTGTGAGTCACCCCTTCTAAGCAAGCAATCTCTTTTTCAAGGCTGAAAAACAGGTCTTTAAAATACATATATTTTTATTGGGAGCAAGGAGAGCAAAATAAATGGTATTGTACCTGATTAGTATTACAAAGCAGAGGTACTTTTTGAAGGCAAAAGCATTCAGTGTATGTAATGCACATTTTGTGGTCTATTGTTACTATGGCTGAGATCTCGCATGTCCTGTAGTTTTATGCTCCCAACAGGTGTGCTTGTACACTCAACCTCACTTCCGGCTGAGGTCTTTCAGAAGGAAGAACTGGGAGAGGTTCCTCTAGTCAAAGTATTTTACTCCTGTCTATTTATTCTAAGTTGGTCTGCGTTTCTTTCTGGTGCAGCATAACCTCCTGTTTGCAAATAAAGTGATGTAAATATAATTTCTGCTCATGTAAAGGCATTGTTGTCATTCTTTCATTTGTTGATGGCATGTTCAGTGTAGAATGTCATGTCTTGGGCATTTGAGCTCTTTGTCCGGAATGTAAGATGTTCTGAATGAGGAAACAGGTTTGACAGAGGCCAGTTGTACAGGATTGTTAATATAATGTTTTACTAGCTTTTACCACCGTGACTTAGTTACCCCAACAAGCTTAGATTAAGATCTTCTTCTGATCTCGTTTGATGCGCACCCTGGCCCACCACTTGCCTCTGGTGTAAGTCATTGCACCCAAACTACATCACCTGCAATCCTGTGGCCACTACTGTAGCCCATTAACAGCCCTAAGCCTCTTCCCATCTCGGATGCTGCATTACCCAGCCTGCCCGTTCTCGTATATCACCCTGTAGTTCTTCTGGGCCTTAGATCACTAGATCCTTTACTCAGCTGCAGCTGGGTGCCATCTTTGGCCTGTAGCCCACCAGCAGACCTGTCTTAGCCCACCAGCAGAACAACAGTGATTCCGTGTCCGGTGCATCTTTGCCTTCTTTTCCCCTTTGAGTTTGGGTATCAAACTTGCACTTCCCTTGTACCTTACTGACATAACAGATTTAATTAAACTGAAACGTTACCTAAACATTTGAAATAAATTAATAGAAAGGTCAATAAACTGATACATTGGAATGGTACAAGACGACAGATTGACAGTAGTCCATTGTAAAAGCACAAAGAAAGGCAGCTAAAATTCGGTTGATGCAATAAAAGATCAAATTGCTTTTATGCCAGCGCATAGAGCTTCACTTGACTGGAAACCACATAAAGAAACAACTTGCAGGCCTGTCAGAATTGCCAATGGTCCCCTACATCAGTTACCAATGGCATTACAATTAGTAACCCAATATATAGTGTCCTAAAACTCCAGTTAGTGGCAAGCAGAACAAGCCAGGCTTACGTCATTTACTATATCTTCACAAAATATTCCAAACAAAGTCACATAAATCCTCTCTTTTCTCAAGGAGACCTCTACATTAAAATCCACTTCTAATGTCAAGATGTTCAACCTGGGTCGCTCACATCGCATCTTTTTTAATGCTTCCTCACTTGCCGCAACATTCCTCAGAGATCTTCTATTCAAAATGAATGTGTTACTACTTATCTTCTGACAAAAGTGGTGCTGATATCAAGGATACGCCTCTAGAGTAGCTAATGTCATTCCCTCAAATGAGGCCAATCCAGTAATGTGACCAACCTTGTTAAGGATCACAAACCCCACCATTGGACCATCACAAGTCTGCAGTTCCACATCTACTTGATCGCTTTAGTCTATATACCCTTCTACCACAGCTTAGGCTCACAAAGGCCAACTGACACCATCCAAATCCACATGCAGATTCAATATGAGTCTGGATTATATCAAGATGCTCCAGAAAGCTTGCCCCACGCCCAACAACCAATGCACTGATGTTTGCCCTGTCTCGGCACATACAAAACAAATATTTTGCTTCTAGGTCTGCAGCATGTGTCCTCAATGTTGATTTGTACATTGCAGCTCAGCTGAGTGTCACCAAAAGCAACTTTTCTCACCCAAGACGTGTATGTGAGGGATCTCTTCCTCTGGGAAATAATAGTCTGTTCGAGGCATATGAGCTGCAGATTCTACACTTTGCATTAGATCGCCACCTGGGGTTGTGCTTGGATGATTGCATATTGTTGTCATCTTGGAAGAAGTCTTTGTAGTTACGAGATAGGTGACTCCTCCCTTGGACGATAGTGCGCATGGGCATCAGCTCCACCCCTAGATTGTTTTTTCCGCCACCGGGTTCGGATGAAACTTTTCCGCTCCGGTTCGAAATATACTTTTCAAGTACTTCGACGCGTAAAGATTTCTTCAACTTTCGATACCAATAAACATAGACTAGACTTCGTCAGCTCCATTCCGGTCGTCGACGTGGACCGTTGGGCCTACACATTATGTGAGGCCTACACCTCAAGGAAAGGACGCCATTCAAAAGATGCCCTGAGTGTGGAGAAAAATTTCCACACAGTGACCATCACGAGGTCCGTAACCTGTGCCTATCGCCAGATCACGACGAACCAAGCTGCACAGCCTGTGCATCCTTTAGACTGAAAAAGACCATTCGGGATCGGAGGGCCCATCGCCGCGACTTGCAGAGATCAGCACCGAAACCAGTGGATATCTTCAACGAAGGTCCATGTGTCCCGTAGGAAGATTCCGATGATCTCCAGATCGTATCCGAGGCAGATGACTCCATACCTTCGGGTCAACACATGAGTACCACTGCACCTACCCCAGCCCAAACACCAAAATAAGGGCAAATGTCAACACTCTGCCTGCGGGGCCCACTCGAGACCGAAAAAACACATCGAAAAGCCCTTCCATCGAGCCCGGCTCCGAAGAAAATAATGAAGCCTTCCGGTAGCTCCATACCGAGCAAACCGCAAGTGCCAATACCACCTGCTCCTTCGGCACCGAAGCAAAAAAAAGTCCCGCTTCCCAAAGACACTCCGAAACCGTCGATTCCGAGAGACAAAGCGGCTCCGAAAACAACGAAGCCTGTTTCCGATACCCCGAAAACAGCTTCACCTCCGAGGCCAATACCCTCGATTTCTGAAACAAACAAAGCCTGCTTTCGATCCTTCCAAGTCCACGAAAAAAAGGCTTCAACTCCAAAGACAATACCTTTGGTGCCAAAATATACGCAAAGGACTCAACATCGGCTCCTAAGGCTAAAGACAAGATACAAACAGGTTCAGAACCGAAAAGATCTGCGCCGAAGGCTGTGCCTCAAGAAGAGGAGCTTTCCCAACCAGATCCTTTTACAAAAAGGATCTACATTGATCCAGAAACAGGACATGTTTCCACCACACCGCGCAGGAAGGGGAAGTCAGATATAGCACCCACACCTCCAGAGCCTGTCGAGAAGGACTCTGCCACATCTCCTATGCACCCTTCTTCTCCTGTATCTCCTTCTCCTGCTCTTCCTTTAAACATTTCACCTCAAAATTCTCCTACTCATTCTCCGCAACATACACCTGCTCAGGATGCTGATGATGATGAGTATAGCATGGGGGGAGGGAGAGACCCAGATGACCCTTTTCCCTACCCAACAGGTTCACTAGACTGGGAGTATCCAAACTCACAGGATGTACCAGATATTCCTGACCCACATATATATCCATCTAAACCTTCTCCTCCAGAAGACAATATTGGGTTCGGACACTTAATTAATAGGGCTGCCATCTATCACAATGTCACCATGCTTTCAGATGAGGCAGAGGACGATTTTTTACTATACACTTTTGAACACTCCCAAAAATCTGTGCAAATGCTGCCAATGATTAAAGAAGTCATTAAGCATGCACCAGAAGTGTTTAAAGATCCTGTAAGAGCTAGAATCATAAACCCAAGGATAGAGAAAAAGTACAGAGCAGCTCCTGGGGATCCTGCCTACATTAAAGGACAGCTACCCTTAGACTCCCTAGTAGTTTCAAACGCTAGGAAAAGAGCAAATTCCCAAACATCAGGTGAAGCACCACCTCCTGATAAAGAATCAAAGATCATAGATGCTTCAAGAAAAAGAATAGCTGCGCAAGCTAGCAATACATGGCGCATCGCTAACACACAAGCCCTCCTCGCAAGATACAACAGGGCTTACTATGATCAGCTAGAGAAGCTCTTACAACATCTAACTGACCAATATAAGGCACAAGCAGATGACCTCATACAAGAGGGTAAGCTTATATCAAATGGCTCAATTAAATGCGCACTAGATGTAGCAGACACTGCATCCAGAGCAATAAACACCAGTGTCCTCCTTAGACGTCACGCGTGGCAACGCATTTCAGGATTTAAGCAAGAGGTGCAAACTACTATCTTAAATCAACCATTCAACCAACAACAACTGTTTGGTCCAGAGGTAGACACAGCACTGGAAAAATTGAAAAAAGACACTGACACAGTCAAGTCTATGGGAGCTCTGCAGTCCACCCAAGCAAGAGGCTCCTTTCGTCGCTCCTTCTACAGAGGAGGCCCCAAACTAGCTGGAGCAGACAATTTGGCTTCCTTTAAAACAAATACACAAACATCCTCTAATAAAGGATACTTTAGAGGGGCCTACAGAGGTAACAACAACAAGTGAAGAGGTCAAGGGAAATAACAATAATCAAACCTCTCCCAACACAAAACTGTGACTTCCTTCTACTCACCCAACAATATTCCACTCCTGTAGGGGACAGACTAACACAGTTCCTACCTGTCTGGAATTCCATCACAACAGACAAGTGCGTAAGACAAATTATCCAGTATGGTTACTGCCTAGAGCTTACAGCTACCCCTCCAGATATACCACCCAGACAGCGTCCAATGTCCACAGAACATCTAACGCTGCTCCAACAAGAGTTTCTCTCATTGCTGCAAAAAAATGCAAGAGAGCTAGTCCTGTTAGAACATCAAGAAACAGGGGTTTACTCACTCTATTTCCTAATACCCAAAAAGGACGGAACACTAAGACCAATTCCAGACCTATGGCCTCTCAATCTTTATATACACTCAGATCATTTTCACATGATCACTTTACAACAAGTGCTCCCATTGTTGCAACAAAGCGATTTAATAACCATATTAGACCTCAAGGACTCCTGCTACCACATTTCCATACATCCTTCTCACAGGAAGTATCTCAGATTTGTACTAGAAGGACAACACTATCAGTTCAAAGTCCTTCCATTCGGGGTCACAACTGCACCACGAGTGTTTACAAAGTGCCTAGCAGTTGCAGCAGCGCATCTCAGAAGACAACATATCCACGGCTTCCCATACTTAGACGATTGGCTCATAAAAGCCAAGTCATTCAATCAGTGTGTCCAACACACATCTCAAACAATTCAAACACTGTCCAATTTGGGGTTTACATTCAACTACACCAAGGCACATCTCCTGCCCTCTCATGTACATCAATACCTAGGGGCTACCATAAACACCAATACAGCTCTAGCTTATCCCAGTCCAACAAGGATACAGAGCGTTCAAGCCTTAGTTACCAGGTTTCAAAACCAACGCTCTCTCCCAGCCAGAGTGTTCATGCTATTAATAGGCATGATGGCATCATGCATTTTTATTGTACCATATGCAAGACTGCAAATGCGCCCATTGCAGGAATGTCTAGCACATCAGTGGAATCAGGCACAAGGACAACTAACAGACCTGGTGTTGGTGGACAGCCGCACACATCGCTCTCTGCAGTGGTGGAACACCAAAACTTGGCCAAAGGGCGGCCGTTCCTCGAGCCAGTTCCACAGATAGTACTGACAACAGAGGCATCCCTGACAGGATGGGGAGCCCATCTGCTCCACCACACAACTCAGGGAAGATGGATCGCTCAACAAAAGGTGCTTAACATCAATCACCTAGAGTTGCTGGCAATTTTCCTAGCACTGAAGTCCTTCCAAGTGCACATACGGAACAAAGCTGTCTTAATCCGGACGGACAACATGACAGCCATGTGTTACATACAAAAACCAGGAGGCACACATTCCCTGCAGCTGTCCCAGCTCGCACAAAACATTTGGAGATGGGCCATTCCACAAAATATATATCTGCTTGCAGAACACATTCCTTTCACAATCAGATAGCCGATCTGTTAAGTCGACAGACGCAACAGATTCACGAATGGGGACTACATCTGCAAGTTCTTCAACCATTCTTTCACAAGTGGGGTCATCCAGACATAGACCTGTTTGCCACACTCGAAAACACGAAATGCCCAACCTTCGCCGCCAGATTTCCACACCCGTTGTCCAAGGGCAATGCGATATGGATGAACTGGTCAGGCAGATTTGCGTACGCTTTTCCACCAATCCCACTAATACCACTAGTGGTACGCAAGCTCAGACAACAGTCTCTCAAACTGATCCTGGTAGCTCCTACATGGGCACGCCAACCGTGGTTCACCACACTGCTAGAACTCTCTCTAGTTCCACACCAAAAACTGTCTGACACCATCCATGCTAACGCAGAACCATGGAGACATCAGGCATCCAGATCCAAGTCAACTGAATCTGGCGATCTGGCTCCTGAAGTCTTAGATTTTGGTACCTTAACCTGCCACCAGACTGTATGAATATCATTAAAGAAGCCAGAAGACCTACTACTAGAGGTTGCTATGCTGCTAAATGGAAAAGATTTGCAATAAAAGCTTTTATGGACGGATTAAAAAGAATTATTCCTCCTAGGTTACCACCCTCTCCAGAGTGGAACCTAAACATTGTTCTAACGAGGCTCATGGGACCCCCTTTTGAACCTTTACACAAATGTGAACTGCAATTTCTCACATGGAAAACAGCTTTCCTCATTGCTATTACCTCTCATAGAAGAGTTTGTGAGATTCAAGCTTTCACTATACAAGAACCATTCTTACAATTACACCCTAACAAAGTGGTTATAAGGACTAATCCTAAATTCCTTCCTAAAGTAATTACTCCTTTTCATCTAAACCGATCTGTAGAGTTACCAGTGTTTTTTCAAAACCCAGAATCGGTAGCAGAGAGAGCTCTACACACACTAGATGTCAAAAGAGCTCTTCACTATTACATCGATAGGACCAAATCCTTTCGCAAAACAAAGCAACTATTTGAAGCTTTCTGTCCACCACATAAAGGCAACCCCATTTCTAAATCAGGAATTGCAAGGTGGATTGTTAAATGTATACAAATATGCTATCACAAGGCAAAACGCACATTAACAGTTCCTCCTAGAGTGCGCTCCACACACAAACTAGGAGCCTCCATGGCTTTCTTAGGGAACATTCCCCTAGTAGACATCTGCAAGGCAGCAACATGGTCTACAATACACACCTTCACTAAACACTATTGTGTTGATGTGCAAGACAAGCAGCAAGCTGCAGTAGACCAAGCTGTCCTCAAAACTCTCTTTCAAACTACTGCAACGGATTCAGGTGACTACCGCTAGGGGAGACACTGCTGCACAATCGATGCAAAGTGTAGAATCTGCAGCTCATATGCCTCGAACGGAAAATGCTACTTACCAGTATGCATATGCCTCCCCGGGACCTGTATCTGTTCCAGTTTTATCTTAATTAGATATACACGCATGGACATCCTTTCTTTCTATTAACTCCATCATTTCCCATCATGGCGAAAAGCAATCTAAGGATGGAGCCGATGCCCATGCGCACTATCGTCCAAGGGAGGAGTCACCTATCTCGTGACTACAAAGACTTCTTCCAAGACGACAACAACATACAATCATCCGAGCCCAACATCAGGTGGCGATCTAATGCAAAGTGTAGAAATCTGCAGCTCTACATGCCAAGAACAGATGCATACTGGTAAGTAGCATTTTCCTTTTAACTGTCCTAATTTATTTGTGTTTCTTCCCTGCAGGTTTTTCACCCATGTATGTCTCATCTTTAGAAAGGAGCACAGACTCCATTACTTCTTGTTTATAAAAGGGAGGTACATATTCCAGGGTTAGTCATGTTACATACAACTCACTATTGTTGTACATTTCAGCCAACACCAAAATAGTAGCACACAATACAATTAAGATATTTTTTGTAAAGAGTTTGTAAATGTTGATGTACATAACTCTTCTTGTCTTCAAATTACAGGTAGCCAACCTGTGTTTTGCCCTGTACTGGCACGGAGGCCTACGGCTTTTTAACCCCTCCCATGCTGGTGACGAACCCCAGCCGTCACGCCCCGTGGTGGGCGTGTGCTGATGACGGCTGGGGTTCGTCACGGCCCGCCCTGTTCTTTTGTTTACCGCACAGCGGTAAAATTGCGGCAGCAGCGAAGGGGTTAAAGGCCGTACATCAACATGGACCTCAGAAAAAGGGGCCAAAACAAGAAACAACACAGAAATAATCAAAAACATGCTGTTAAATCACAGCGATTCTAGTGCACGTGATAAGATGTGAGCTCACACTCTGCAGAACATGCAATGCACCTACTTAATAGAGATAAGTATTGCATGTGGATTGTAGACAGACTCCTTTTGAAAGACCTCATAGTCCTTATATGGTATTAAAATCAATAGCAGAATTTATCTAGAATGCAGAGACATGCACTCCAAAATTACATGCACCTAAACATCTACTGAAACAGAAGGCGCTCCCAGACAATAGTGATACAGCCAGTGCATGCGGTGAAAGTGAGCATGCGCGTATAAAGAACTGCTTAAAAATATTGTCTCCCTACACTGTGATAAGGAAAAGATATTGCAATTGACCCAACGGTTTAATTTCAAAACAAATAATCAACAGGTAGGGAGGAGGATAGGCAGTCCATTCGTTTCCCCAATTATAATCTGACAATCATCAAAAGAAGAGAATGGACACTTGTAACTACTTAACCTTTGGTTAAGATGGAACACCCTCATAAACGCAGTGCTGCTTCATCCAGGGGCAGAGGCAGCCCAAGACGCGGAAGCTCCCTACGTGCTGCCCAGGACCAGTGAGTCCCAGCGCCACCTGTTGAAGCCTCAGTCAGGCCGATTTGAGAAAACCTGTAAAAGCTTAAAACTGAGAACCAATAATTTCTCTGTATTACTACACAAGTCGTGTAAGTAAAACTACTGTCGTGTGTGTTGTTTGTCCTGACGAATGCTCCGTAGACCCGGTTGGGCAATATGGAGCAGAAACATGTTGACTGTTAAACCTAAGGTATATTGAGATCCCATAACTTGACCTCAAGTGATACCGACAATATTTTAATAATATATAACATCACCTTTTTCATTAAAATTCAAACACTGGTGAAGTTATTGTTTTTTACTATTCTTTTTGGGGTGCCTCTTTATATTTTTATCTCTGGACACTACTACTATAGCCAGAGGTTGCCTCTGGATGAGGCTGGCATATAGCACGTTTTTGGAAACATCCAATGATAAATGCCTTAACGCGAGTGTGGGGCGGAAGAAAGACATATACCGCACATCAGACACTGCGTTTATGAGGGTGTTCCATCGTAACCAAAGGTTAAGTAGTTACAAGTGTCCATTCTCTTCTTTTGATGATTGTCTAATTTCAAAACAATTCAGTGTATTAAAATAGTTGACACTCTAAACCCTCTAAATTATAGCGTATCAATTCTGGTCTTTATCAGGACAAAGAAGTGGATGCACCTCTAGGTGGAAACTGCCAGACTGTCAAAAAGGAATTTATAAATGAGTGATATTACAATTTTTCAGCATGCATGAAAGAGCACAAACACTGTGCAGAGGACTACTTTACTGCCAGAAGAGGGACAAATAACCTTACTGATAGCCTGCTTGTTTGCTTTCACAGGCTTGGGTCAACAGTTTTCAGCACCATCTCATCCAGACTCAATGATCAGGCACACTTAGTCAGTTGAAGCAAAGGAGGCGTATAAATAGTGGAAACTGTAGGAGGCACTGACAACTGCCAAGGTAGCTCCCCAGTAAGTACTGACACAATCCTGTTGTGAAGTCCCTGTGTCACCAGAGGCACACCATACCCAATAGCATCTTTCACAGTCTCTGGTGCAACTTCTGAGGCTTGAGGATCAGCCAGTCTCCCTGCATCAACCAACACTGGTCAGGTACCAGCTCCAACCTTTACCGTAGTCATACCTGCTGCTCCAGGGTTGGACATTTTGGCCTTGGAGTCACCTGAGAGACCCTTTTCTAGCCAGAGGACTCTCCTGAAAGAACTGAATACCAATACCAACTAACTAGGACATAGGTATTCTTGATCACCGGGATCTTCAGCTGACTAGATGCCAACGTGCAGTTATAGCTGTGTATTGTATGCACTGCCCATTGTAGCACTGGCACCAGTGTTGGACAATGAAATTTCAAAGCAGTATGCACCAACTACTGGACTCCAAGGCTTATCCTGATTTTGTGTCTGTGAGTCTCTCATCTCATTCTGTTGTGCGGATGGCAAGTGCCTGGGGTCTCCTGGGAAGAATGCCTTTGTAGTGGACTATATCTCCCTGTTGCAGGGCAGTGCCATCGAGGTGAGCTATGTTCTTAATTTGTCACAAGTTCGAATGCTATACCTCCTTGATTCCGAACCGTACCAGGAAGAGTACTGTTCATGCTCAGTCTGTGCAAGAAATCTACAGAGCACAGGCACTGACCCCTCGTAATCAAAGGTACATGATGCCTTTTAGCGGTGAAGAAAGGCTGTGGCGCTGTACAGTGCCAACAGCCTCTTTCATTCAAGCCACCTTTTGCTACAATTGGTATCCTAGGAACGTTTTGCAGAAGGTAGAAAGACTCTACTCCTTGAGAGGAATCTAGCTGAAACCACACCCCAGAAAGGAAGTGGGCATAAATCTCCCACGCCCATCCTGCATATTTATGAACTCAGCCAGTTCCTGCCCCTGAAAATATTTAAGGTGCTATCTTCGTCCTAAGTTGCAGCAGTTGTACGGAGTGACGATTGGGATGCCCAACTATCATGTACCAATCCTTGAGGAATCGCATGCTTCACTCTGGTTCACAATGCTATACCATTACTTCAACTGTGGGAAGCTACTCTTTGATCTCGTGCCACCCCTCAAGTCTTTACCAAGGTCTTTGCCCTGTTGGCAGCATTTCTGCATCAGCAGATGGTACACTGCTACCTATAAGTAGTTGACTGTCCCTTTCGAGTGGTGTCAAGGAGAGTACTGAGTCAACTCTATCCCTGACTTTGGAAACCTAATTCGAAGTTTGTTTGTGAGTGAACTATTTTAAATCTTCTCTAGTGCTGTTTACAAAAATTTGTTCATGGGGCACTTGTGTTGCGTCCATATATCAACCAAAGAGACACTTTGAGATCAACAAATCTGTGTCCGTGTGATTGTTCAAGTGTGTTCTGGGATAGCAAGCATCCTGTATCTGGGTGGTACCCCATACCAACCTCTACAAATGTACCCTGCATTTGCAGCTGGCAGAACATGGGAACAGATGTGAAAATAATGTGAACCCAGTCTATTCTTCCTTGGTTTCAGTGTTTTAATACGAGATGCCCCCCAACCTCCTGACTGTCTCAGCTCATAACCCCTCATCTGCCTTTTAGGAGAAATTATATGTACCTGTACATACATTTATTGGAGCTGAAGGTCATCTTGTTGGTGTTTAAGTCCTTTCTGACATTGTTAAAATCCACGACCCACCACACAGATACCATGGTCCTCTTCTGCATCTTGAAACAAAGAGCACTCACTCTCCACCGTTCTATTGGCTGTTTTGGGGTATAAGGGAGCCAGATCTGTAACGGATTATGTTCCTCATTGTCTCCCACATTGCAGGATTTAGTATTCCAGAGCAGACAGCCTGCATAGGTGTCTATACGCAGTACAGAAGTGTTAGATCCACCAATACCCTATTCTTCAAGGTTTGTGCTCAGTCTCCTGCTGATGCCTTTGTGACATGCCAAAACACTAAATGCATAGTGTTCATCTCTTGGATGGTTAGGGGACCCACTTCCATGGGTGATTTCTTGACGATTGACTAGATAGAGTACTTCTTTATAGCATCCCTTTCCCTCCCACGATTCTGTGGGTTCTCCAGAAGAGCCAACTATGTACAGTTATCCTGATAGCACCAGTCTGTCTCCAGTCTGGTTTTGGGATCTGCCCTAAATAAGAGCACTCTGTGGAGAGGGAGAGTGCTCCAATCGTCCCTTTCTTTGCTCAGCTTGAATACTTCGTTTCAAAAGTCCTACACTTCTCAGAGAACTTGGAAGGTTTATAGCTGCCATTACATTGCCCTCCGAACTTAATACAAGGTTTAGTGGTTCTGCCACTTGACATTGCTGAAGGACATCCACCTGTTCAGTTATTCAGACTTAGTAATGTTATTTTGGCACAACTGGCTGAGACAGGAGTGCTGGTGGACATCTACAAGACTTAGCTCATAGACATTGGAACAGGGCCATTTCCGCCATTAGGCAAGACTAGGCGGCCGCCTAGGGAGGCAAAAGGGAGAGGGTGGCAAAAAACAGAAGTTTGAGATCGCCTGACACTTTCTTGCAACAGCTTAGGGATGCAGTGGAGGAGAAAGTTAAACGCAGCCCGTCTTGTCACCCCAAATATGTTTCTAAAGTAAAGGAAGAGCAACAATCCATTTCTGATGCTGTTGTTTATCTTTGGCGGCTCGGAAATTATGGTTAGGCTCATCACAGCTCTGACACTCTGAATAAACGCTGCTATTTGGGTCGGTCGGCTCCAGTGGAGGGAATGGGAAAAAAATAACAGTGTTCCCCGTAGGGAACTAAAGGTGCCGTATCAAGACGGCGTCGGATTCGATAAAGATAATAGCTTCAAATTCTATTTTCATGGCCCCAGGGAGGTGGCAACTGAACTCAGTACTACGCAATCTGCTTCAATTAAGATGTACCACATCGGCAAAGGAGCCGTGGCCTTCTTTAATAAACACCCAGCACCTCGACCTCCCTACTAATCTCTACATAAAATATTTGTCAGACCTGGCATATGTTGGCTCAGCAGCAGGTGTCAACTAATCAAAAAGGAAGGATCACTTGTCCTGCATAACATTGGGTATGCGAGAGCGTTTCTTTTCAATCCAAATAAAAACCCTCATGCACGTGTTCATTGGTGGTAACGTTGAGCAGTATATCTTTGTTCTCCGCTTTCCCTCACACGTGTCTGCATAATCATAGGGTTTAGTGGTTATGCAACCTCCACCAGGAGGTAATACCTTTTTGTTAAAACAGTAGTGACCAGAAATGGTGCTCGTGAAGGGTGAGGTGTGTTAAAAAGTCTCTTGGTTCCAGATACAATTCTTTATTCTTTCTGGATTCTAAGAGGCAATAAAAACTACATAGGTGATTATGAGTTATTATGACTCAATCACGCTAAATATGTGAAAATAGGTCAACATGTTTCAGCCCTCAGTCGCCAGGAGGTCGGGTGGGCTTTCTTCAGGACCAGGGGGTGAGGCGTGGAAAGGTGAAAGTTACTCCTAAGTATTACTTGGTGTAACAATGTAAAGGAACTGCATTTGGTTGTAGTTCCAATAAGGTCCAATGGTACCTGTGGAAAGATATTTACAAAAAAGGGGGTTCTTAGAAACATAACAAAGGGGAGGGTTTTTTTTGGGTTACATAAAACGTTTTTAAAAGGTATAGACTATACCAGAATCACACAAAGCTTATTAGGGTGGTGATTAATAAATACTGCTGTTCGGACTCCATATGGCATGGGTAAAGTCAACTCTCTCATGTTAAGGCAAACTGTTGTTCAAATTCTGTAATAGAAAAAAGACTACGGAAAGTCTTTCTACACTCCCCCTTTTGAACTCCTAACTTAAACACACGGACCAGGAAGTAGAACTGTTTCCGGGACCGCAGTGGCAGAGTCAGAACCAGTCGAATGACGGGGTGGCCGAAGGTAGCAGAATGATGCAACATCTACAAAACCGTAACGTATTATACTCTTGAAAAGTTGACTGAAATGTAACCTATTATCACATCAGGCACCGCTGACCCACGCAGATCCCGATGAGGTTTAATTGAACCCAAAAAGAAGGTACGTGATCAGCGAATTTATATGAATCTGCCTTTTATCCCATTCTGAATGCGTAGATGAGAATAGCACATGGCAGTTTTATTAAACAGGCCTTCACAACCCTGACTGACACGGCCAAAATAAATTATTAATCCTCATGATTGCATGACGTACGCTATCAGGACATGAGAGTTGTAGCTTGTATGCACAATGAACGCTTGATAGTGACGCTCAGAAGGTACATGAAATACGCCTTCGATACCCGCTTACAGAATGAACGAGCCTTCTAGATACAAATGTTTTAAAATATAAGGAGCCTCAGTACACACGAGTGCATGAAATATACCTTTGTACTGATGGCACGAGAAATATAGAAAAACGCGATGAGAGAATTATACGCATCCGTTTTCTAACTAAATTCTGAATGTGTGGATGAGTTAAATATACAGAAGGTTCATGAAATACGCCTTCTTAACCCTGACTGAAACGGTCAGTGTGAATTCCTAACCCTTGTGATTGCCTGACGTATGTTACCTGAATCTGTGTGCCGTAGCCTCCCAGCAAGGAGAATGCATGAAAATCATTTGAAGGTACTTGAAATACGCCTTCTAGACAATCGATTCCCTTAATGCACGAACGAACTTACGAGAGGGTGTCTGTCAAAAGCTACCGAAGGTACATGAAAACGCCTTCTAGACATGAATGGTTTAATAAAATACACACTATTGCATGAATATAACACCTCAAGGTTCACGAAATACGCCTTTAGTCAATCCACTTGTGTAGACAATATTGAATTAAACAACTGTCAATCCCTTACCACTTTTTGAACAACAGTTTGCCTTAACATGAGAGAGTTGACTTTACCCATGCCATAGGGAGTCCGAACAGCAGTATTTATTAATCACCACCCTAATAAGCTTTGTGTGATTCTGGTATAGTCTATACCTTTTAAAAACGTTTTATGTAACCCAAAAAAAACCCCTCCCCTTTGTTATGTTTCTAAGGACCCCCTTTTTTGTAAATATCTTTCCACAGGTACCATTGGACCTTATTGGAACTACAACCAAATGCAGTTTCTTTACATTGTTACATCAAGTAATACTTAGGAGTAACTTTCACCTTTCCACACCTCACCCCCTGGTCCTGAAGAAAGCCCACCCGACCTCCTGGCGACTGAGGGCTGAAACATGTTGACCTATTTTCACATATTTAGCGTGATTGAGTCATAATCACTCATAATCACCTATGTAGTTTTTATTGCCTCTTAGAACCCAGAAAGAATAAAGAATTGTATCTGGAACCAAGAGACTTTTTAACACACCTCACCCTTCACGAGCACCATTTCTGGTCACTACTGTTTTAACAAAAGGGTATTACCTCCTGGTGGAGGTTGCATAACCACTAAACCCTATGATTATGCAGACACGTGTGAGGGAAAGCGGAGAACAAAGATATACCGCTCAACGTTACCACCAATGAACACGTGCATGAGGGTTTTTATTGGGATTGAAAAGAACCGCTCTCGCATACCCAATGTTATGCAGGACAAGTGATCCATTCAATTCCCTGTAATCAAATATCAACTAATCAAAAAGGAAGGATCACGAATTCCTTTCCTCCCTCCCAATTGATTTGGAATATTCAGCAGCAGGTGTGCAATAAGCCGCAACTTATGGTCTGAAGAGCAAAATTAAATCCCTGGTCAATAAAATAACAAAAATGCTAAAGGAGGTGCAAGTCTGTTTGAGTTATTATACATATTCCAAAAGATCTGCAATAATAACAAGGATGTAACTATCATATACCCATGGGAATATATATCCAGATGACCGTGCTATGCTATCCAATTACCGCCCCAATGTCCAGTTACTTCCTCAAAACCAGCCACAGCACCACATGAAAAGGCACTACTATGTACGAAAGTCACAGCGATCAGGAGCAGCATCGATAGTAGCAGTGCAGGTTTCAATCATATTCACAGACTTCTGCTATAAGGGCTCAGGGAGATTCTTCACTGGGAAAATCTTGAATGATATGGGGTCAAATTTTACACTGATTGGCTCAATAGCCATTGGTGTGCCAAGCCAGTGCAGCCTGACGCTCCCCAGGCGTGGACCCCATTTATTCAAAATGTGCAGTGGATACACTGTATGTCAATTGGTGCACCTAAGATGAATTTGGTGTATTCCCTTATGTTACTAATTACATCAAGTATGCCTGTGCCAGCATTTTGCCAAGAATTACTTTACATATGCCATTGCCAGACGTGTCATTTCCACTCAAACACACGTGCTCACATTTTCACATAGACACACATTCTCTCTCTCTGTCTCTCACACATACACACAATCACGCACAATCACGCACAAATGAACACACATGCACTCACTGTCTCTCTCACACACTCTTTTCCAACTTTCCTGGCATGCAGTTACTTCCAGCCTCCGGCTCTGAGGCAGGTAAGAAAGCTGACATCTGTCTGTCTTCACTGCGCAGAGTTCCGTTTTATATTTCTAGATTTTTCTCTGTACCCTCTCACATCTTGTCACAGGATCGAGTGAGGTCAGAGAGGCTCCTGAGCTCCCCCTTTGATGAGATGGAAGATGATGAGTGTAGTATATCACTTTAAGATCTGTGTAAGATCTGTGTATTGTGTGGAACTTTGAGTAAGTTCCAGAATTGTTTATATGTGTATGTACATTCTTAGAGAGCTGTTATTAGAGAAGCTCTGTGTCCTGACAGCTATACAACTTATTCCTGATGTGCTGGGGGTTTAAATAAAGAAGCTATTTACAAGGATCTACTGGTGTAATTTTCATTGCTACACCGATTTGGTGACGAGGACCAGGAACCCCCAGTGCAAACTTCAAAAGGAATTTAAAGGAACCTTTTTATTAAAATGAAAAGAAGAAAGAACAAATTTCTCGAAAATTCGAAGATTTAAAGGAGTTTATTCAGTTTACTTGGATGAAGATCACTTACGACATCTTCCTATCAGTGAGTTTTCTTTTATTTGCTTTGTAAGACTGCTATTCATTGCGAGATTTCTTCGTTAAAAGCAGCTGAAAATTAAGGAGTGTTCAGCCTTATGGTGAATCTAAACGCGGATGACTAGTGAATGTCAGCAGTGTCTATTATTTCAATTTATGCAGTTCTTTCGATAGCAAATGTTGCCAGCATTCCTCAACGAAATGTTTACCTTTAAAAGCTGAGGTACGAACTGCTACGAATCTTGAACACGAGGCGCGCATCTACTGCCATCGTTGCTTCTGGTTATCATTCAAACAACCGGAGCGTACACAAGAGCTCCTTCGCATCACTGCTCCCACCGGAAATACAATGGAGTGACATCACAGGTCACGCAAGGGTCGCGCAACGTGCTGGCCATATATATATATATTTTTTTTATTTCTTCTTTATTCATCGCGAACATGAAGAAAGCAGAGCAGCTAACCTTTGTCATAATAAGCTGATAAGCTGATAAGCGATCGGTTGTACACGCTAACAACAGAAACTATAAGGATTTAATGTGTGTTTTTACTGGATCCTAATCCTTCGTTCTCATAAAGTAAGATTACAGATGTTCATTATTTCATACTGTATTTTTAAAAATGAATGGAGAATCGAGAACAGCGTCCACAAGTAATTTGACAGCCTCTTCTTCACAGAGTAACATGAGCATTACCTTGAGTGATCCAAAAGAGTTTTTAGTTAATCCAGGTGAACCTAATATCAAATGGTTTGATTGGAAAGAATATTTTTTTAATTATATTGCCACTGTAATGATAACAATGAAGAAGTTATCATTGCGTTTGCTTCACGTTCCCTTACCCCTACTGAAGAATGTTATTCAGTTGTTGAAAGGGAAACACTTGCTCTAGTATGGGCCGTAGAACACTTCAGGAAATTTTTGTGGGGAAGGAAATTCACTGTTCGGTGTGACCACAAACCTTTGACTAAATTACTAACAACGGATGGTCTCACCAATGCCACATCCAGAATAGCAAGAGTATCTATGAGACTACAAGATTTTACGTATGACATTGCTATGTTCCTGGCACAAGAAATTTCACTGCTGATTTTTTAGGTCGTATGTCCCTGCCTTTGATTGAATTAGACAAAAATCAGTGGAATTACTTTTCTGTAGCATACATCTCTTTTGACAGTGCTCAGAGTAGTTTTAGCAAGGAAGAGTGGTTAGATGCAGAAAACTCTGACCAAATTTTGTGTGTTGTAAAACAATTAGTTATTAAAGGTTGGACGGGAATGGACAAAACATTTTTTAATGACGACTTAAGAGGATTCGGGGAAGTTCGAGATGAACTTAGTATCTCAGATATGTTAGTTGTACCTGGTAATAGGATTGTTCCACCTAAGGATCTGAGAAGAAAAAGTATTGATCTATGTCATGAAGGACATTCAGGAATTACTCGCACTAAGCTTCGTGTAAAAGAACTGTATTGGTGGCCAAAAATGGATGTTGAAGTTGAAAGGTGTGTTCGGTCTTGTGTAAAGTGTGAGGTTTCTGACAAAACTTTTAAAACCTTTAACCCACCATTGGCATCACCTGATTGCCCAAAACTTCCTTGGGAAGTTGTAGCTATTGATTTTATGGGCCCAGTCATTTGGCAAGATAGTGTACAAAGGTACATTTTAGTTTTGATTGACACATTTTCAAGGTGGTTGGAAATCAGTGTAGTCAGTATTATCAACACCAAAACTGTGAATAATTTTTTGGAAGAAATTTTCTTGAGGGAAGGTTTTCCCAAGTATATTTTGTCAGATAATGGAGTACAGTTCAAATCCCAGGAAATGAAAAATTATTTGCTGTCTTCTGGAATACAACAAAGATTTACTGCTCTTTATCATCCCAGTGGAAATGGTATTGTGGAAAGGGCCAACCGTAGTAATAAAGGGATGTTACAGTTGTCAAATAAAGGTAATCTATCATGGGATGTTGAGTTAAAAAAAAATTACTTTGGGCTTATAGAAGTACCATTCATGGTTCTACAAATCAAAGACCCTTTTCATTAATGAGAGGCAGAATTCCACATTCTAAGATCAATCCGGGTTGGATGGATAAAAGTGGCTTGACTAATTGTGATTTAGCTAAAGTTAGAAAAAGCATTATGGATTCACAGACAAAGAATAAAATCTATTATGATTCCAAACATGGAACTAAAGAGGCCAGTTTATGCAAAGGTCAATAGGTTCGAGTTAAAAGTTCCAGGAAGACCACAAAAGGTGAGAGTAGGTACAGTGAACCTAGAATGGTTGTTAAGCTTATGAACAATACTGCCTTATTACAAAATGGTGAAGTATGACATTTTAGTCGTCGTGCACCTGTATCTCATGGTGATGTTCAAAGTAATAAAGAAGAAGAGATGTGCAAAAATTCTACATCTTGGTGGTGGGATATTACAGTGGATGAGTCTCAAGATAGTGATGTCTCCAGTAATAATTCACCATCTGGTATTGACGTTCATGAAAGTGATTCTATATCTGGGAATAGTTCTCAGGTTAAGGAAGGTTTACAAGTGTCATCGGATGTACCTAACTTGGTGCCTAATGAATCTGTTGTAAAAACTTCAAGCGGAAGAATTGTTAAAAAACCTAAAGGTTTGGAGTTGTTTGATTGTACTTAATATTATTTTTGTTTTTTTGTTGTTTTTAAGAAGGGGGATTGTGTAGTATATCACTTTAAGATCTGTGTACGATCTGTGTATTGTGTGGAACTTTGAGTAGGTTCCAGAATTGTTTATATGTGTATGTACATTCTTAGAAAGCTGTTATTAGAGAAGCTCTGTGTCCTGACAGCTGTACAACTTATTCCTGATGTACTGGGGGTTTAAATAAAGAACCTATTTACAAGGATCTACTGGTGTACTTTTCATTGCTACACCGTTATGACAGCCTGGTATAGGGATGAGCCAGTCTACTCTGCAGCAAAACGAGCAGAGTTCCCACTGTAACTGGCAGTTGAAGTTCTCAAAGAGTGCTAAACGATTTTGTTGGAAGAGAAAGAATGAAAGTGTATAGAGAGTGAGAAACTGCAGAGGCCTGGATGACAGGGGGACATAGTGATGGTTGTAAAAGGGAGGGGGTGGCATTTTTCAATTCTCGCCTAGGTCAGCAAAACACCTAGAAACGGCCCTGCATTGGAACCTACTGGAAAAGGCTTGAAGATGGCTTCTCCACAGCCAGTGAGGTCATTAAAATAGGTCTGATTGGTTGAATTCAATTATTCCTTCATGGCACCTTGACAACTTTTTGTTGTACGTCCAGTGTGTACTCGTAATTTACCTGGTTAAAAAAAAAGCTTCAGATCTTACTGGTGATATTAATGCCATCTGTAAGAGTGCTATGGTCACCATTACCATAAGGATAAATTGTTACATCACCCATTGTGTGATAACCTGTTATTTTTGATGTGTATTTCTTCATTTATATTCTGTGCCCTGCTGCTCAGCCACAGTGTGAGTTGTAGAAAGGAGGCAGACTCGTAATATATATATATTAATAAGTTTATTGCCCATGACCAGGATGTCGTCTTGGAAAAACCTGATACCGTCAACGCCCTCAAAGATTGAAGTCATGACTCTTTGGAAAAGCGCTGCGGCCGAGGTTAGACCAAACGGTACTCTGTTGAAACGGTAACAACCGAAAGGCGTAATAAATGTGGTGTATTTCTTGCTATCTGCATGTAGGGGTATTTGGTGATACGCGGATTTTAAGTCAATAATAGAAAAAACAAGCAGATCATTAGTGTCATTGAACATTTCACAAATGCGAGGTAGAGGGTACTGATCAACGATTATATTTTTATTTAGGTCTCTTGGGTCTATGCAAAGTCTGATTTTCCCGTTGGGACTTTTGACAACAACCAAGGGAGAAACCCACTCAGCAGACTCAACTTCTTCGATTATTCCATCATGGACCAGTCTGTTCAGTTCTAGTTAGACATCGTTTCTTACCGAAACTGGTAAATGTCTTACCTTGTGAATGCACAGGATGGCCAAGTCTTTTAATTCAATTTTATGTTGAAAACTATTTAGGAGACCTACTTTGCTGGAGAACACTTCTGGGAAATCTTGGTGGATGGTGTGTTTACACGACTCATCAACGGACAAAACAGGATCAGCACTATTGGGGTTGAGGATAATACCAAGATCAGCTTGATCACTCCAACCCAGCACCGAAGGTCCTTTCTTAGCTACAAAGAGTCTACAAAATGCTTTCCTGTTTTCGAATTCAAATTCTAATTCACGGGTTCCTAAAAACTCAATGTTAATACCTGTGTAACTTCTTGCAATAACATTAGATTTTTCTAGTGATGTTCCAATTTTGTCTGTGAACTGTTGTTTCCAAACATTCTCATTAATTATTGTGAAAGGAGAGCCAGCCAGAGTCGGCCATTATGTTCACTGTCACCCCATCCAATTTTACAGCACACATGGGTTTTTTTTTTCTTAGAGGAGGTGAGTTCCAATATGTCATATTCAATAGAGAATACGTAATTGATGCTGTCAGAATCTGAGTAATCAGAATTTTCCGCTGCGGAGTCACTCTCCTCTTGGATGTGTTTGACATGTTTGCTGTGTTTGTAAGATTTTCTATTGCATGCTTTTGTAATGTGCCCCGTTAATCCACATGACGTGCACTTTTGATGTCTAGCAGGGCATTTTATGAAATCAGCTAAATGGGTGGGAGACCCACAGCGAAAACATTTGCGTTCAGAGAGGTCATTGTTCCTCATGCTGTGATTCTTCTCAATGTAGTGTTTCGATTTGTATTGTTCACCTTTCCTGTGATAATCATGAGAGATTTCACGAGTATTAACTTTTGACCTCAGTTTGTTAGCATTGGATGAATTGATTGCTTTTACTATAATAGGCTCATCCAAAACTGCCTTAGCACATCTGCCTGTGAGTTCTGCCTTTTTAACCAAAGCAACAACTTCCCTTAAAGGCGATTCACCACTTCAAATAATCGGAACAAGATAATTTTAAACCACATTTCACTTTGCCCGCTCCTCACGGTGATGTGCTCACTGTGAGGAGTGTGCAAAGTGAAGTGTGGTTTAAAATTATCTTGTTCCGATTATTTGAAGTGGTGTGCACATCACCGTGAATGTGCCTCAGTTGAAACAACCTCACGAAGCTGCCGAGTAATTACTGCAAGATGGCGCCTGACGCTGCGTTCCAGTGACATAGGATACATGTGGGCATGCGCAGATGGTAAACGCAGAGATGCAAGCAAGCGCCTGGAGGCGCGAAAACACGCTGACAGGAAATAAAACAGATGCGCAAAAGGTGAAGGAAGGATCAACGTTACTGTGCCAAATGCTGATGAAGTGAGCAGATGCGTGGGAGAAGCTGCAACAAAGTCTTGGCACAGTGTAAATCAGCGCTGAAGAGGCAGGTAGACTGTCCGGGTGTTCTGAACCACTCGAAGCAGAGACAGCGCCCTGAGAGAGATTATAGTACCTGGAGACCGGAGAAACACACAGGAGCAGGTATTTGGAAAAAGGGGACCCCTATATAATACTGTTACACTTGCTATACATAGGGAAAATGTAAGGTTAGGAAAGGTCTATAGCTAAGTGACAAAGTAGATAGACACAAATTATTTTACTGTTTTTTTAAAAAGAAACCAAAGGTATTATACATCACATATATTTATACGATGTATAGATGTCAAACTGTATATAACACCAATAAACATTAAATATTTCTGATATAACTTTATTGTTCTTTATTGTATATAGATATAAACTTTTATATTCTTTTTTCTTTTCTTTGTTATACTGTTTTGTTTTTTTGATTTTTTTGAATAGTTGTTTTTTGTTATATAATACTCAATTAAAATTACATAAAAAAAGATACAAAATCAATAGACAAGAAACTGATGTAGAATGTTGAAGGCAAAGCGGTAGACACCACTACGCGCGTTTCGGCTCTAGAGCAGTGCAGAGTTCAAGATTCAAAAGCGTCGCTCTCACCCTGGAACTCAGCAGATGGACACACTTTGACGAAAAGAAGCCAGAAGTCCATTGATGCCTTCATGCGGCAGGAAAGGCACCATGTAGATAAGGATGTAACGAATTTCTGGTAGGCAGACTGTCTCCTTTTATCTTGAAGTGCAGCTCTCAGGTGATTCTAGAAGTTGACCTTTATGTAAGCAGGAACCCAGAAGAATCCGCGGTGAGGGGCTGTATGTACGTCCACTCGATCCCATCCTCGTCGCCACTTGTAGAAAGGAGGCAGACTCGTAATATATATATATATATTAATAAGTTTATTTCTAACAGCCCCACACCAAGGCGGTGCGTAGGTCAGGGAGGAATCTCATATGGCAGTTGGGAGTTTTAGAGGGATAGATAGAACTGTAGAATGTTGAGGGGCCAATAGGAGGCGAGAAGGAACAATGGGTACTCTTGCGCAGGAGAGCTCGAGGGCATGTGTTATAACTGTCACGCACTGGTGGCAGCTTGTGAGGGTAGCAGTAATACAATACAACATGAGTGATGTCATAGAATGTTCCTTTATGTCTGGTTGGGTGGAAATGTCAGTTGGAGTGTGTGGGCTGAGCAGCCAGGATGCCGCTCCCAGGTGGGGCTGCTACAACTACCTTATAGTCTACTATTCCTGTAACTACATACTCCTTATACTGAATAATAAAGTACCTTCTGGAAACATCATCATCTCTGCCTGTCCTCATGCTTACATTATTTCACTGTTGACGAGCGGAAAATTGACCTACTGTGGAGGAAAGGCCACTGTTGGGACCAGGGAAAAGAGATATATTGAGTGTAACTGAATCTCTACAAGACACTAAGAATAAATAAAGAGGATTACATATCAACTTCTACTTAAGCCTGTTAAGAGACATTGCGCCTGGTGCCCCACCGGTGTCTGTTTCCATCAGACAGCCTCAGCCCAGGGCATTGGAACAGTCACTGGTGAGCTAACATTACTTTGGAGCCTTCAGGAACAGTTGGCAGATGTGAGGGCATTTTAAACCTGCATCAATTTAATTTCTTGTATGTGCCACTTTCTACAAGGACTGGATGTCTTTCAGACCACTGCTACTTGTGCAGCACTGCCTAGTGTTCAAAGGTTTATATACTGGCAAGGATGTAATTCCCTACATTGGGAGGGACGTGCAAGGGCTTTGCAATTTTTACTGCCCTAGATTTGGCCTTTGATTAATGGGCAATACATGACCGGTAAGCCACAGCATATTTTTTAGGGCTCGGCCTACGTCCCACGAAGTGGGCGTGGCTTAAGAGTCCTTTTCTGAGGGGTACGAAAATCTTACCCTACAAATTCCAGAAAGCTTGTGAATTTTGCAATCCTTTTGTGGCAGCTGCATGGCAATTGACCTTCGAATGGCTGTCTTTTTAGAAGACAGCACGCAATAGGCCATAGGCTGTAGAGTTGCTCTGCTTCCTGCATATTCCGTGCGGACACGTGCAGCAGAAGGCCATATTTCTCCAATTACCAGCTGTCAGGGGCCGCGGTAATTATAGACAGATGCTGGGCGCACGTGCACCACTCTGCAGTTAGTTTTTTTTCAGCTGTGTGTGTGCGCACATGCCGCCTCCCGGCTAAACCTTGACTTCAGTCTTTTTGTATGAAATAGTTCCGTTTACTTTCTTGACCGACTCCCTCCTCGTAAGGCGCATTTGTGTGCCAGTCCCTAACATGGCACTTACTGATGTATGGTTGGACCAGAATTAGGCTGGGACTGAAAGCAAAACGCAGCCCCTGAAAGTGTTGTAACACCAGCCTCGCAAAGCACCAAACACGCACAATGACCCTGTGTGATCCTCTGCACTGAGATTCGCAACCGGCTTCTTCAGTCAGGGCAATTAAAACATGATGGCAGGTGCTGCAGGGGCTATCACCACAGCTTCACTTTTAAAATGAATGCATGGCTGCCGATTCCAGAGGGTGTCACGTTTTTTATTCCACCCCGTGCCTCTTTCGTGCATGCCCAACAGTTCCTGTCTCTATTTCACTCGTGCAGGATCCTCTCAACCCTGAGTTTAACCTTCGTAGCAGCGTTCCCACCTTTCTCTCCATCCTACCTACCTCTTCTGACGTGCTCTCTCCTGCTGCTGGTAAAAGTCCGATGATGAAAAGGAAGCCTGGGTCCCAACAACCTGCAAGCAGCCAACGGCACAAATTAAGCACTGGAAAAGCGGCGGCGCCAGTGCCTTTAATGGGCAGATACTGTCCGCTACTTCTTTATTCTGAAAGGGAGAGTACCTACACTTCTCAGCACTGCTCCCCTACTTTTAACGGGAGAGTACTGGCACTTCTCATGGGCAAACAGGTACTCACTCGAAAGTACCTGCACCTCTATATTTCCATTTAAAGTCGTATACTACCATTTGATACATCCTGCAAATAGTATGGCATCATAGCACCTAGAAGACACGCTATCAGTGGGAGCTATAAGCAGAAGTTTCCAGACGCTCCTTGGGGGTGAGGGGTGACGTTCAAAGCCCTGAGAAACTGCTCATTATTTCAGAAACCATTAGCGCGTGGCAGACCCCAACATGGCACTTACTGATGTATGATTGTACCAGAACTAGGCTGGGACTGAAAGCAAAACGAAGCCCCTGAAAGTGTTGTAACACCAGCCTCGCAAAGCACCAAACACGCACAATGACCCCGTGTGATCCTCTGCACCCAGATTAGAAAGCTGCTTCTTCAGTCAGGGCAATTAAAACATGATGGCAGATGCTGCACGGGCTATCACCACAGCTTCACTTTTAAAATGAATGCAGGGCTGCCGACTCCAGAGGGTGCCACGTTTTTTATTCCACCCCGTGCCTCTTTCGTGCATGCCGGACAGTTCCTGTCTCGATTTCACTCGTGCAGGATCCTCTCAACCCTGAGTTTAACCTACGTAGCAGCGTTCCCGCCTTTCTCTCCATCCTACCTATCCCTTCTGACCTGCTCTCTCCTGCTGCTGGTCAAAGTCCGATGATGAAAAGGAAGCCTGGGTCCCAACAACCTGCAAGCAGCCACCGGCACAAATTAAGCACTCGAAAAGCGGCAGCGCCAGTGCAGAGGGAAAGTAGAATGACTGCAGAGTGAGTGAGTGCAGAGTGTGAGTTAGTGCACAGTGCATGCAGAATGAGTGCAGAGTGAGTGCTGAGTGCAGAGTGAGTGCACAGTGAGTGCAGGGGCAAAGTGAATGCAGTTGCAGAGTGAGTGCAGGGTGAGCGCAGGCGCACAGTGAGGGAGAGCAGGTGAAGAGTGCAGAGAGAGTGAGTGCAGAGAGCGTGAGTGCAGAGTACAGAGTGAGTGCAGAGTGAGTGCAGGTGCAGAGTCAGTGCACAGTGTGTGCAGGTGCAGAGTGAGTGTGAGTGCAGAAAGAGTGAGTGCAGAGTACAGAGTGAATGCAGAGTGAGTGCAGATGCAGAGTCCGTGCACAGTGAGTGCAGACTGAATGTGAGTGCAGAGTGAGTGCAGAATAAGTGGGAGTGCAGAGTGAGTGCAGGTGCAGAGTGAGTGCAAGTGCAGAATGACTGCAGAGTGAGTGACTGCAGAGTGACTGCAGTGAGTGTGACTGCAGAGTGACTGCAGAGTGAGTGTGATTGGAGAGTGAGTGTAGAGTGAGTGCAGGTGCAGAGTGAGTGCAGGTACAGAGTGAGTGCAGAGTGAGTGCGAGTGCAGATTGATTGCAGAGTGAGTGTGACTGCAGAGTGACTGCAGCGTGAGTGTGACTGCAGAGTGACTGCCGAGTGACTGCAGAGTGAGTGTGACTGCAGAGTAACAGTGACTGCAGAGTGACAGTGACTGCAGTCTGTGAGTGTGCAAGGTAAACAGTGTGTGAGTATGCAGGGTGAACAGTGTGTAAGTGTGCAGGGTGCAAAGTGTGTGAGTGTCCAGGATGAACAGTGTGTGACTATGCAGGATGAACAGTGTGGATGTGCAGAGTGAGCAGTGTATGTGTGTAGGGACACTGTGTGAGTGTGCAGGAGACAAACACTAAAACTAAGTTCACCACACACATACATAGGACCACACACATAAAACCACACACACATACACCACACACATACCACACTCACACACACACCAGCCTCTCACCACCACACATTCATCACCACTCACCACCACTCACCACCAGACACTCACCACCAGACACTCACCACCACACATTCACCATCACACACTCACCCCCACAGACTCACCCCCACAGACTCACCACTACACACACAACCACTCACAAAACCACACACCACCAGCCGTCAGTGCACGCTTTCACCAAGCACAAACACCACCAGCCATCAATGTACACTTTCACCAAGCACAAACTACACCATGCGTCAGTGCAGACTTCCACCACACACACAACACCAAATGTCAGTGCATGCTTTCACCAAACACACACACACACCACCAGCTGTCAGTGCACACTTTAACCAGTCACACACAACACCAGCTGTCAGTGCACTCTTTCACTAGGCGCACTTGCCACCAGCTGTCAGTGCACCCTTTCACCAAGCACAGACATTACCAACTATCTCTGTACACTTAACAGGCACACGCACTACCACCCGTCAGTGCAACCTTCCACCAGGCACACACACCTCCAGCCGGCACTGCATGCTTCCACCAAGCACACATACCACCAGCCATCAGTGCACAATTTCTACAGGCACACACACCACCACCCATCAGTGCACACATCAATTGTTAACACATCCAAAATTAACTATTGTAGCAATCGCACTATGCTGCACTTACTTTTAAACATATTCATCTAAAGCGCAGAATGCCCCATTGCTACTAGTCCAATCCAACACACATATTTCCACTACACACCACATGCATACACTCCATAACACATGGCTACAAGACATTGACAATGCCATTACCTCTAACTCAAGAAAAATCCGAGACCTATTGCATTTCTAATGCTTGTTTTTCATTGTCCGTGTCATCATGCCGTTGCTGTGATTTGAATCTGTGCGCCTTTGACAAAAAACAGCAAGGCCTTGTTGATGTAAATTTCTTTTACGTTCCCGGCGCGTGAGAGTGAGTGCTCACTGTCTTGAGTCCAAGTTTGAAATGATACCATGGTGCAGGGTCGGATTGGGATCACAATTCGGCCCGGGCACTGACGAAAAAAGTGGCCCACATTCAAGAGGCGTGGCCCATATTTAAGGGGCGTGGCCCACATTCAAGGGGCGTGCCCTTTCATGAAACACCATTTGCACAGACAAGGAATGAAAGTGGGAGGATACTGTTATTGCACAGGGCCAAGGTGACAATGGCCTACATGCTGAGCAACTAAAAAAAAATAGCAAGGCCCCTTTTTGTCACAAAATTATTCCAGCCCTCCAGCACAGGAGCACCTGAAAAGCAGCAAAGCCCCTGCTATTACTAACCTACTTAGCCCTCCCCAAACCTTCAGCTCAGGAGCACATGAACAGAGGTAAGGCCCCTGCAATTAGTAAATTAATCAACCCTCCAGGCCTTGGGAAAATGTCCTGGCTGGAGAGCACAAAACACAGCTTTCTGGGTCATCCAAGGTAGCCAGGTAGCCAGGGGGGAGGCTGGGGTGAAGCTGGTGCATGGGAAGTGCCTTCCCAGTGTGTTCTGCCAGTTTGAGTATTTACCATTTACTGTAGTATTAGCCTTGTACCTGTCTATGGTACCCTTTTGTAACTTGCACACATCACTTTTCTTTTGTAACACACTGTTTGCTACCTCACACTTTTGTTTGCTTTAGATACTTGCACAAGTGCCACCATTGCCTACCTAACGTTTGTTCTTGTGCTGGAGTGTCTGCCATTAATTGCAGTATTATACCTCTACTTGTATTTTGTACGCTTTTGTAACCTGCACACATATCTCTTTTTCCTCCTGTAATGTATCGTTTGCTCCTCTTGTATTTTGGTTGCTCACTATTGTCGCTTTTGATTCATGTAACTTAACGTTTGCTTTTGTAATTTGTCCACTTGTAATTTTTCTCCTCATGTATCAGTTCTGTTCCTATTGTGAAGTGCTCTGACACCTCCGCGCTATATAAAATCGCATAAATAAATAAATAAAACAAAAAAATTCCAAACATCACCAGGCCCCCACAGCAAGACTCATTCTTCCTCGCCCACTATGCTCTGAATCTGAAGGGCTGTGGGCGAGGTGTTACGACTAACACCGTTTCTGGGCTGCATGGGCGCCAGGGGGCCGAGGTGCAAATGGCTCAAAGGCCTGAGAAACACCTGGCCCCAGGGAGGCCGATTATTGCAAACAATCACCCCCCCCCCAGCCCAGCCTCAGCGTGATTGCTTGGCAGGGCAGGGGTGAAGGAGAGGCCACAGCTGACAATGGCTGTCCGGCCACACAGCGAGGCTGCTTTCATTTTCTGTGTCTCTGTCTCCATGCACTCTGTGGGCCGGTTTTTTTTCTCCCCTTTCCTCGGCACTCTCTGTGGACTGGGACAGGGGAGAAAAAAAAACGGCCCACAGAGGGCACTGAGGCACCGTCCCTTCGGCCCATGCCCGAATGCCCGCCTTGCCAATCCGCCCCTGCCATGGTGTGCTGTCTAGGCAGCGAGCAGCTGTGTGAAACATGCTCATTGCACACTTACCATTGCGAGGAGCCTGAACATTGCGAATGTGAAACTGCTGCGCGAGAGCTGCACCGTATCCTTGGTCAGGGGCGTCTTGTCAACAATTCAGCCGGTTGGCCAGGCGGAGTCCCGGGACTACGTCACTTCCTTGTTTACATGCACAAGCATCTATGGCAGTGTGCAAACTTTGAGTTTCCTGGACAATTCCTGACATGCTTGCCATCTAAGGTAATAGTTCCATTCGCGAGGAGGAGGGAAAAAATGATGTGCGCCTTTCTATGGCGAAACTGGTGGCAATTTTAAGTACTGGGCTGTGTAGTTTTCTTTCGGATGAGTAGTCGCTCACCATCTTAGCCAATGCCCTGTTGGATGTTGTGCTTTACAGCACCATGACTATCATGCTTTACTTGCTCTGGCATATTTTAAGAGTCAATTGAAATGTTAACATGTTTTTTTGCTTTTACAGGTATTCAGAGCGCAGAGTAATTATCTAAACTCAGACTCATTAGAGTTTGAGTGGTGTGAGTCATGATACATTTGTTCATGCATGTAATTGAATGCTTTTCTGTCATTGTGACATGCTCCACGTTGTGACATGGCTCTTCATGCATGCGGTATTGCCTGCCTTACATTGCTAGATTCTTTCCACTTACCTGGTTACTTATTTTTAACTGCTTCTGCTTTTGGCACTCTTGATACCTTACTGCATGGACCGGTGTTTCAAGTGGTTGGGACGAAGGTATGTGTTGTGTACTCTGTGCTATTACCTTTGGTAAGGATTTTTAGTGCTGGATTTTTTCTTCCCAAACTAATCTTGTTGTTGCTGATCTTGGGGGTGAGTTCCAGTTGACCCAAACCTTACTTACTTAGAGTGCTGATGGTGTTGGGATGTGAAGCTTTACTTAAATATGAAGCTTTACTTGAATTTTATGCTGGTGGGCATGTTTTTGAGCTCAAACCGTGCATGATGGGGCATCCACCCCATTTTCTGGTGGTGGGTATGTAGTTGCCAATTCCAAAAATTCTTTATTTCGGCCATATAGGCCATAAAAGATGCAGTAAAATACAATACATACATTTAAAACATAGTATATATACATATAAAAAGTCTCTACCGGACCAGCGGGGGATAGGGGGTGCAAGGTAATACCAGTTCAGGGGGACATTTTCTTCCTTATTATCCACGCTGCCATTAAAAATTTTGAAACAGCAAAAACAATGTGGCCCAGAGTATTAGTTTTCATGACCCTGTAAGCCTGTAAGTACTTCCTGAACCCCAGGTTCCGGCAGAGCGGTGCTATCCAGCGCTTCCTGGGTCTCTGGTAAGCATGGCATACAAACATTATATGTAGGTCATCTTCATCCTGGGCTTTACAGCATGGGCAAAGTTTGTCACCCCCTATGGTCCATTTGCAGGTAAATACTTTGGTGGGGAGTGTACCGAACCTCCATTGCACAAACAATTTCCTCGCCAGGACAGGAAAGATAAAATCCATAAAAGGTTCGAAAACATAAGAATTTTTGGATTCCATAAAACGTGCCGTCAGGGTGCCACTATTATGAGCATTTTCCATGTGAGACAAGTTTTTATTCTTATACAACTGGGCAAGAGTTTTACGTGTAATCCTTTGGCAGCCCTGAGCTGGATCATCCCATAAGTCTGGCAAATTCATACTAAACAATTCCTTCTTGATAAAAGCCAGCCATGGAATTTTGTTGTTGCCATTCAGCCTCATTACATGAATAAGGTCCTGTCTGTAATGGTGCAGTTCCTCAGTAGTCCATATCCGGTGCCAAAACTTCACGGGTTTTGACAGAAGATCTTCAGCAATGGAGGGAAGACCCAAATCTAGTCTTAAGGGCAGAAGTGGCGTGCCTTGCGGAAGACCCAGTAGGCGTCTTAGAAAACTATTTTCCACTCCTGCCAAAGCCTTCCCTGCTTTGTATCCCCATAACTCGCTGCCATACATGGCTGCTGCCTTGGCTTGGGACCTGTATGTTTCCAGGGCCGGGCTTACAGGCTTAAAGGTGGACTTGTTAGCCACCTTCAGCATTGCACCCGATAGCTGGGACAGTTTTAGCCTGGATCTCGCTATCTGGCAGTCCCATGAGAGGTTTTCCTGGAGTGTTACCCCCAAATATAAAAAGGTCGAGACCCTCTCAAGGCTAACTTCCCCCAGTGTGGGATTAGGTCTGGTTTTGGTGGGGGGATTGAAGATCATGAACTTGGTCTTTTCCGTGTTCACCTCCAGCCCATGTTGGCGACAGAAAAGGCCAAAACCGTTCACGATCCTCTGGATCCCCATGGGGGATTTGGAAAGCAGGAGGGTATCGTCAGCAAACATTATTGCCCGGACCCTCCTGCCTGCCAGGAGCGGGGCATCATTGTCCTTAACGTTATCAAGATGTAGTATGACGCTATTAATGAAAAGACAGAACAGGGTCGGCGCCAAGACACAGCCCTGTCTGACTCCTCGATGGACCGGAAATCTGGACGAGAGCTTGCCATCCCTCCCACACCTCACTTGTGCATAGTTGTTCTCATGCAACCTGATGATAATGCTGAGTAGCTGAGGGGGTACTCCTAGCTTTTGCAAAACCTCCCATAATTTCCTTCGAGGGACTAGATCGAAGGCTGACCTCAGATCCACGAAGACCATGTACAGTCTTCCCCCCTCTAACGTCACCGTCTTCCAATAAAGGAGGAGGAGGCGGAAGATCTGGTCCATGGTCGACGTGTTCTTTCTGAAGCCAGCCTGCAGGGGGCTCATGATGTCATTGTCCTCCACCCAATCCAGCAGATGGTTAAGGATAAGGCGCGGAAAGAGCTTTTGGGGTACATCTATTAGGCTAATAGGCCTGTAGTTGGCAGGGAGCAGAGTAGATCCCTTCTTGTGAATCGGTACAATCTCTGCCCCCAGCCAAGACCCGGGGATTGCCATACCTCCTAGAATGGCATTAAAAAGAATAAGGAGGTACGGACCCCAGATGTCCGGGTGATGCCTGAAAAGATCCCCAGGTAACTTATCCAGACCCGGCGCCTTCCCCAACGATAAGTGCTCCAGAGCAGCCTCCACCTCCCCTAGGGATAGTTCCATGGCAGAGTCCTGGGAGCCTAAGGGCACTGACAGGGCTATATCAGGGCAGGTATTAGTGTCTTGATAGAGTGCCCCAAAGTGAGCCTCCCAAACCGCGGGGGCAATATTGGGTTCAATTGCTTTCTTAAGTTCCCCCATCCCATTATTTACAAGGGCCCAGAATTTCCGCGAGTCCCTGGCTTTTAGGGCATCATGAAGGTCCTGCCAGTGGTTCCAGTCCCATTCGGTCCTGGCATTTGCCATCACTGATTTATACTGCTTCCTAAGGTCACGTACCTTGGCCTTATTTGACCCCTCCTTAATTGCGGCAATAAGCTCAGATTTGGCTGCCCTGCAGGTGGAGGTATACCAGGTGGGAACATCGGTCTTTTTCTTTCGGGTCGGCACTACCGGGTGAAATACCTCCGCCAAATCCCTCACTAATTCCTGGTGTATGCTACCCAGTTTCTCGTTATATTCTGGGGTTCTTGGTTCATTTAAAAGCACGTCCACCTCGATAAACCTTGGTAGTGCCAACTCGTATAACTTATTTATGGCATCTTCTGAGCTCACGAGCTTCCCCCACTTAACCCGACGCCTATTTGTTGTAAGAAGCAGCTCCCCCATATCTTCACCTCCATTTTCTTCGGACAGGCCCGCTGGAGGCAGGGGCTGCTGGATGTTTAAGCAAAGGGCATTGTGGTCACTGTCTGACCTATTTATTACCCTGAAGTCGAGGACTTTTGGCCAAAGTGTGATATCTATCATGATGTAATCTAGCCTCGACTCATGACCCCTTCTGTTGAAAGTACACACTGAGGGGGTATCTGAAGGGGTACGACCATTACAAGCCCTCAGTGCGAAGTTCAAGGTGAGGGCCATGAGTTGTATTGCTAGAGGGGACCAGGCTTTAGAGTGGGGCGAGGACGAGGGTGGAACCCCCCAGTAGTCATCCTCGGCAGTAATGGGCACCCTCCAGTAGGCCTTCCAAGGGTTCAAAGTGGCAATTGAAGTCTCCTCCCAGCACCACCTTGAAGCTCCTGGCAGTTGACCCAGGAAGGAAGACAAATCGTTTAGGGTGGGTGATTCGTTTGGCGCGGCAACTGGTCGCGAGTAGACATTAACAATAGCCCATGGTGGTTTGCCAGGCCATGTGAGCCGTACACACTGGATGTCCTGCGAAAACGTATGCACCTGTTCCGCCTGGCACCCAGTGTGACTCGCAATCCAGATTGCCAAGCCTCCTGACGGCCTCCCCCTCCCACTCCATTTTGCAGGGATTTCAAATATTTCGAACCCTCTCCTGGTTTGGGGTTCCCTCGCCCATGTTTCCTGAAAAAGGAGGATATCACTGCTACCTAATAGGTGATCCCACTCCGGTGTGCCTTCCTTATTTGCGATTCCTGCCACATTCCAGGAGAGAATTCTCAACCCTGGATCTGGCGGTAGTATACCTTGACCTCCAATAGGAGGTTGCGCGTTGAGTATGGGTGGATGAGTGTCAGACAAAGCAATGTTACAACCCGTGGTGGCGGGTGGACCATCCACCTCCGCCTCCTCAGGTTGTAAACTATGGTCAGACCCAATGTTAGGTGAAAGCCCATGTTGGCCCAGACTATCATCCAGGATAACCGTTCGTTCTTTAACGGTATCCTGTGGGCCGCATTCAGTTACAGGGGCAGCACTCAATCCCACCCAACTTTGCGCCTCATCCACCGGCTTTCCAAGGCTAAGAAGAGTCTCCCCAGTTTGTGGTCAGTCGACCTGGTCTAGGCAGGAAAATCTGTTGTGATGTATGATAGTGGCCGGAACAGGTGGTAAGTAATGCCTTGGTCTATAACGTGAGCCATCTACAGCAAAGCCTACTCTAGTCCACCCCTTCTCCCTCCCCACCTCCGTATTGCAAGCATTTGGGTAGAAGTGTGAGAGGGGTACTAATTCAATGTTGGACTTGTCAGGCCTTACGAGCCAATTGCAGATGTAGTTGGCGACATGTGGGCTTTTGAAACTTACAATGATGCAATCCCCTGCCCTGTTCTTTGGGGTAAGGCCAATCCATGGGATCCTCCTGACCATCAGAACCTCACCCTTCAGGTTTGGGGGCAGCGGCCTATTAATGCTAAGCCAACTTATGACCTTGTTACGTAAAGAGTCCTGAGGCTCCCTTGTGTCACCAGTTAGCTCAGGTACTCCCACCATGATTGCTGTGTACGGAACTGCTTCTGGGGGCAAATTAACCACCCTACGCCTATCATGGGGGGAAGAGGTGTTACCAGTGGGACCATTAGTAGAATTCTCAACTCCCCTCGGTTGGGGAGCAGGAAGTGGCTTAGATCTCCTAGGGGCCGGGACAGGGGGCCTAGGCGCTGGAGATGGCAAAGGGTGCGTCTGAGGGGCAAGTGCACCGTTTGTACTCAGCGGGACCAAATTTGAGACCTGGGTCAGTGCAGAAGACGACGACGGTCTGTTCCCAGATGGGTCCCGGGGAACTAAAAAAGCATTTGTAGCTGACCCAGGGCTGTTCCTTTTGTGAATGTTTTCCAGAGCCTTGAGTCTAGTCTCTATGGCGTCCAGTTTGTCTGAGATGGGGATTAACAAGTTCTTAAGGGTGTCTGTGAGTGAGTTGATTATCATGTCAGCACTATTGGAAGTTGCCCCACCGAATATAAATGGACCCGAGTGCAATGGTAAGGCCGTGGATACTGGAGAGCCCATGTGATCCGACCTAGACCCTGGTGAGATGAGCTCAGGGGAGGCCGAGATGTCTGTACTGACATCCAGATTTAACTCAATTGTATCAACTTTGGCCCTTTTTGCCTTCTTTGATTTCCTGGACCTTTTCCTTTTTGGTGGTTGTTCCACTCCACTACCTGCAGGCTCTGTGAGCAGGACAACCTGTCCCACTTCCTGCAAGTCTATTCCCGTGTTGACCGGAATAGAAGAGTGGTCAGTGATCCCAGATGGCCGGGGGGAGTCACTATCCCTCTGAGGGATTGATGGAGTTCTTAACTGCTGAAGAACCGACTCAATGGTCTGATCAATACTGTCCATTAGTGACATATGGGTGGCGTCCAGTAGTATAGGCGTACTAACATCAGTAGAAAAAGTATCCCCGTGGTCCAAAGTCACGCTTTCAGATCCCAGCTCCAGGTGTGTTTCCGTGACTGACTGACATTTGTTGGCTAGAGTACTCGCCTTTGGGAAGAATTTTTCCAGTGTACTTGAACACTGTTGGGCGGGCTTACTCCTTGAGGCCCTGGTCGCCATTATGGAGTTAAGCGGAGAGGGGCTGAGGGACAGGGAGCGTCAGAGGGGTGGCCCGGTCCGGTCTCTACCGGCCTCTAACGGCCTAGAACGGCCCGCTCTTTGCCCGGTCTTCGCCCCGTTCTCCGCCCCGCGCGCGTCCCGCGATGCGCGTGCCCTAGTGCTCCTAAGTATGACAGGGGTTCGTGGCACTGGGAGGGGGCGCGGCGCGGCAGGAAGAGGAACCAGCTGACGGTGTTATTCAGGAATGCTGGTCCTCGCAGTCCCGCTCGCCGCGCCTCTCACCTCCACTGCGGCCGGGTCCTCCTTTGAACAACAGCTGCAGAATGCCCCCAAAAGACGTGTTGGCTCCCAGCTACTCCTGTAGCGAGCAAGGGCAGACACCAAGGGACAGAGTCTCACTCTCGAGCGGCTCCCGCGAAGCGGGGGCCGCGAGAGGTAATGAACGCTCAGGCGGGGGGGCGTGGCACTGGGAGGGGGCGCGGCGCGGCGGGAAGAGGAACCAACTGACGGTGTTATTCAGGAATGCTGGTCCACGCAGTCCCGCTCGCCGCGCCTCTCACCTCCACTGCGGCCGGGTCCTCCTTTGAACAACAGCTGCAGAATGCCCCCAAAAGATGTGTTGGCTCCCAGCTACTCCTGTAGCGAGCAAGGGCAGACACCAAGGGACAGAGTCTCACTCTCGAGTGGCACCCGCGAAGCGGGGGCCGCAAGAGGTAATGAACGCTCAGGCGGGGGGGCGTGGCACTGGGAGGGGGCGCGGCGGGAAGAGGAACCAGCTGACGGTGTTATTCAGGAATGCTGGTCCTCGCAGTCCCGCTCGCCGCGCCTCTCACCTCCACTGCGGCCGGGTCCTCCTTTGAACAACAGCTGCAGAATGCCCCCAAAAGACGTGTTGGCTCCCAGCTACTCCTGTACCGAGCAAGGGCAGACACCAAGGGACAGAGTCTCACTCTCGAGTTGCACTTAAACCATTCTTAAGGGGAGGGGGCATGTTGCTACCCAAGCTTTTCTTTGTTGATGGGCAGGTTATTGTGCAATTCTTAACTTGCCGTTTCGTGCATTTTGCATTTACTAGTGATGGGCATTTGCGCCCAAGCAATGATTCAGTTGCCTTTAACTCTGTGCAATTTAAGTGCATTTTTGTTGATGGGCAGTTTGTTGTGCAGTTCTTACTTGCTGTTCTTGGTGATGGGTCACTTTGGTGGGCTCAAACCGTTTTGCGGGGGATATGTTCCTACCTCATTGTATTTACTAGTGATGGGCGTTTGCACCCAAATAAAATGTTTACTCTGTGCATCTTTGGCACCCTGGCTCTGCACCACTCTTTACTTGGGCATATGTGTTGCATCCTTTCAGAGTACGTTTATTTCCTTGTGTTTAAAGGAATGTGTGTGTGTGTTTTTCCTTCCACCATTCTCTCCTAGTGTGTGCGTTTGTAACTTTCCTGCATCTTTCTTTTCTAATATTTGTGTTGCACCTTTTTGGGCACATTTGTTTCCACTTGCTGAAGGGAGCGTGTGGGTGTGTTTTTGTGAGTGTGTACCTTTTTTTCCGCCTCTATTTTTATTATGATGAGTGTTGGTTGTTATTGTCTCCTTAAAGGAGAAAGATGTGTGGTAATCTGTGCTTGTTGATGTGTATTTTTTCATTTATATTCAGTGCCCTGCATCTCCGCCATAGTGCGAGTGATGTCATGGAATGTTGCTTTGTGTCTGGTTGAGTGGAACTGTCAGTTGAAGTGTGTGGGCTGAGCATCTGAGATGCTGCTTCCGGTGGGGCTGTTGCTTCTACTACTTTGTAACCTACTATTCCTGTTACTTATTTATTCTGGTTGAACTGAAGAATAATCTTCCTTCTGGAGTCATCTCTGCCTACCCTCATGCTTACATTATTTCACATTGCTTCACTTACCAACACTGACTTATTTTTCCATATATATTGAATAACCAAAGTGCCAAAGGCAAGTGGTGTATTAATATAGAAAACAGTGGTGCCTAGGAAAACAAGGATGAACATGGAATACCAATAATTATTATAAATTCAAAACAATGTTTTAATATACAAAGAATCATAAATCAAGTTTTACAAGAGAAAACTACAGAGGGATGCGAGCAACCGTGAAATGATAAAAAGGGGCTCAGGCAAAAGAGATGTGTAACTCAAGGGTGCGATGTTTGTATCAAAATTACATCAGCAGGAATACAGCCCATGAACTGTAAAATAAATTAATATGAACTTGGTCTGAATGTGTTGTTGGTGACATTTTGGTACATTAAACTGGAATGATCATCAGCAGGACTAGCTTAATGAAGCTTGTGTAGTTATTGTTATAATACCTATAAAGACATTTCCAAAGAAAAAGGTCAAACATAAAAATTGCAAGAGAAGAGGCAGAGTAACTATCTTTAAAGTACTTGTTTACAAAACTGGGTCTGTAGTTTTTGTCGAATGAGTAGCACAATCATGTGGGGGCCTATGTCACTTTGCCCTTTTTGCCGGGTTATTCACAAACGTTTAGCTTTCCTCCTACTATTTTTCAAGCTTAAGTACTATAGGCACTTTACCACTGCTAATCAATGCTAAAGTGCATTTGCTCTCTACTCTAAAACATGGCATGATTGGTTTACACATGTTTGGCATATTTAATTTACTTGTGAGTCCCTTGTACAGTGGTATCTCAGATACCCAGGGCCTGTAAATTAAATACTACTAGAGGGCCTGCAGCACTGCTTGTGCCACCCACACACGTAGCCTTTCAAAAATGTCTCAGGCCTGCTGCTGTGCCTGTGTGTGCAGTTTACTGCTACTTTGACTTGCCATTTAAAACTACTCCCCAAGCCTAAAATTTCCCTTTTATTACACATAGGTCACCACTAAGGTAGGCCCTAGGTAGCCCTTTCCAGACAGCCATGACACAGGAAGGGTTGGGTGTGACAGGGTTACATCTGCATTCATCTGCATAGTGACGAGTTGTCTGGGAGAGGGAGAGGCTTTGTATAGGCTATATCCTGCGCTCGCACAAAGGGCTGATTTACCCCCCCCCCCCCCCCCCTCCCCCCCACCCCACTGATGTCTGGAGCCTGTGCTGGGCTGGGTTGAAAGGGAGTATTGTGCACTTCTAAGGTTTCTTTGAAGTCACGCCTTGGACAAAGACATTTTTGAGATTCAATACTGACCTGCTGAGTTCTTTCAGATTTCGGCGCATGATAACCTTTCAGGTAGTCTCATTCAATTGTGCCTTAAATTGATGCGATAACTTAATGTCCTTTTCTCTTCTTTCTTAATCCTTGTTATTCTCCTGCAACAGATAATATTTGTGCTCCCCTCCAGCGACCCCCAGGTTATTGCTCTACCTCTTTGACAGAAACTACCATGGACGGGCCACCACTGCGTACACTTCCACGTTGACAAACCCACTGCCCCCAAACCTGCACACCGCCCACTGCAAAGGAACTGGAGCAAAGTCACGAGGAGCACCTCAACTCCACTCTCAGCCGCGATGCCCCCTCCACCTCGACCGATGCCTACCTCACAGCCAAAGAACTAAACAGATGGATCACCAACTGCACCGATGAACTCTCATCCCTTCACAACTCCGACAAACAACAACCCAGAAAGACCACTTGGTTCACCGCTGACCTCAAAGAATCCAGACGCCCCTGCAGACATCTCGTCAAGAATTGGCAAAACAGCAAAACGTCAGAAAACCACACGCACCACATACAGGAACGCCATGACAGAATAGCAACAACTCATAAGATCAACCAAAAGGACCTACATCCAGAACAAGCTCACACCAACTCCAGCAACTTGAAGGAACTCTTCAGCCTCATCCAAGAGTTCACCAAACCCCCCAGCGAGGCCAAGGACATCACCCCCTCCCAAGACCTCTGCAACAAGCTCAGCTCCTACTTCCATCAGAAAATCAAGTCCCTCTATGACAACTTTAATGAAAGGACACCGGACTCCGAAACCACTCCCTCCTCCAACAATGCCAGCCAATCCACCATCTCCGCCTGGACAACAAGAACAACCACCACTGAAGACACCCAATCGACCATGAAAGGCATCCACTCAGGAGCACCCATGGACCCCTGCCCTTGACATCTTCTACGGAGCCACTGCCGCCATCGTACCAGAACTACGACACAACATCAACACCACCTTCAAATCCGGCATTGTAACTGACGGGAAACATGCAGAAATCAAGCCCCTGCTCAAGAAGCCTACAGCAGATCCTTCGCAACTCAAAAACTACCGACCCATCTCCCTCCTCTTATTCAAGGCCAAAGTCACAGAGAAGACCAACAAAGCCCAACTAACAAATTCATCGAACAGAACCCCATCCTCGACCCCTCCCAATCCAGATTCTGCAGCAACAACAGCACCGAGACCCTTCTTCTAGCTGCCACAGACAACATCCGCACCCTCCTTGACCAAGACCACACCACGGCCCTGATCCTACTCGTCCTCGCCGCAGCCTTCAACACCGTCTTCCACCGTAGACTCGCCACCAGACTCCACAACGCCGGTATACAGGGAACCGCCCTCGAATGGTTCCGCTCCTTCCTCACAGGCAGAACCCAAAGAATCAGACTGCCACCCTTCCTCTCCGAACCCACAGAGATCAACAGCGGAGTTCTCAAGGATCGTCACTCAGCCCTACTCTCTTCAACATCTACATGGCCCCACTTGCCACCATCATCAGAGAGCATGGACTCATCATAGTCTCCTATGCTGACGACACCCAGCTCATCCTCTCCCTCACCAAGGATCCCGTCACCACCAGACTCAGCTTCCAGGAAGGAAGGAAGGACATCACATCGTGGATGAGCAACAGCTGCCAGAAGCTCAACTCAGAGAAAACAGAGGTACTCGTCCACGGACCCTCCCCCACCGCATGGGACAACACCTGGTGGCCAACTGCCCACTACAGCCCGTCCACCCCAGCGGACCACGCCCGGAATCTCGGCATTGTACTCAACTCCTCCCTCTCCATGACCCGACATGTCAACGCCCTCGCCCCCACCTGCTTCACCACCATCCGCATCTTTCACAAGACCTTCAAATGGATCCCCCGAATCAAGAAAGACCGTCACCCAAGCACTCATTATCAGCAGACTGGACTATGGAAACGCCTTCTAAGCCGGAATCAACAATTCTCTGCTCAAACTCAAGACCATACAGAACACCGCAGCCACACACGTCCGCTGCATCCCTTTAGAAGAACACATCACCCAACACCTGCAAGACCTCCACAGGTTCACTGTCTAGAAGAGAGTAACCTTCAAGACACTCACCCACGCCTACAAATGCCTCCACTGTACCCCAATACCTCAACAAGAGAATCTCCTTCCACGTACCCAAGAGAAACCTCCGATCGTCCGACCTCGCCCTTGCCGAAATCCCACGCATCGCAGAGCCAGAAGGGGTGGAAGAGACTTCTACATTGCGGTCAAGCCTTGGAACGAGCTCCCGATAGACATCAGAGGCGCCCCCTCTCTGCACATCTTCAAAAAGACCCTCAAGACCTGGCTCTTTGACTGACCGGAGCTGCTTCCCCAGCACCTTGAGACCCTAACACGTGAGTAGCACGCTTGACAATTCCCTGATTGATTGATTCCTTACCTTTTGAATTACCCCCAGGCGTCAGACTGGATCCAGAGAATTTTTTTCATAGCAGTAATCCTGCGCGTCAGTAGATGGCGTTGGTCGACTCTGCATCCGTCATCTGCGTTGTGGTCGCCGGGATGACGTTGCAGTGTCTATTTAGCCACTGCACCTGTGCGTTGACGTACGTTTTGACACGACTTTCCACACCAGAAGCGCCAAGCCATTCAAGACACTGACCACTGGTGCACATAACTAGGGCCCTAGAAGGGAGGTCCTATCCCTAGAAGTCAGTTCGCAGAACAGGGAGGTTGGGTGGGGCGGTAAGGAAACTAGAACTACATATGTCTCTTACAGATACATCATTACCGAAGGTAAGTAACTTGTTCATCTGAAAGAGACTGTATGTATACATTCCTTACCTTTTGACTAGATACCCCAGCAATGCCAACCCCGGTGGAGGGTCTGTGAACTAAGTTCACATCAGGAAGTCCTGGAGAACAGAACGGCCAAAAAAGCCATCTCTTGGACTTGGCTATCTAGGCAGTAATGTTTTATTAACATGTGCAGGGATGCCAACGTGGCTGCCTGGCAAATGTCAATCAGCGAAACTCCACGTCCCAAAGCAGTAGTGGCTGCCATCGCCCTGTTAGAGTAGGCGCGTAGTCCTACTAGAAGGTTCCTTTTGCACCAAAGAATAGCTGATTTTGATGCATAGGACCACCCATTGAGAGATGGTACATTTGTGCACAGCCTGACCTTTCTTGGCGGCCACATAACCGACGAAGAGTTGATATTCTGCCCGGAAATCTTTACTGCAGTCAAGGTAGATAGACAGCGCACGTTTTGGGTCCTGACGGTGGAGTCTCTCCTCCTCTTTGGAAGGGTGTGGAGGAGGGAAGAAGGTGGACAATGTGATGGTCTGACCTATGTGGAAAGAGATAACCACTATGGAAAGAAAAGAGGGCCTATTGAGAAGGACCACTTCGCATGACCAGCAAGAAAAGGAGGGTTGGAGGACGGAGCCTGAAGGTATCTCACCCTGCGGGCTGAAGTGATAGCGAGTAGGAAAGCAGTCTTTAAAGTAAGAAGCTGGAGAGGACAATTATCTAGTGGTTTGAAGGGAGCACACATAAGATGGGTAAGGATAAGACTCAACTCCCACTGGGGCATTACGAAAGGAAAAGGAGGAAAGAGATGAGTAATGCCTTTCAAAAATCTGTTTACAATAGGGGACTTGAAAAGGGAAGGCTGATCAGGAAGATAAAAAAAGGCGGAAACTGCCAAAAGATAGCCTTTAAGAATGCCCAGAGCAGAGCCTTGCTGGGCCAATGAAAGAATAAAGAGGAGAACCTCTGAAAGAGGGGCAGAAAGGAGATCCACAGCCTTTGCTGTACACCACGCCACAAATGTGTTCCATCTTCAGGAGTATACCGTTTTAGTGGAGGGATGTCTGGCTGCCAAGATGACATTACAGACTTCGGGTGGAAGGTCAAAAAATGTCAACTGTTGCCCTTAATCTCCACGCAAGGAGATGGAGGCTGGACAGGTTCGGGTGGAGGACCCTCCCCTGCTACTGCGACAGAAGATCCTCCTGAAGAGGCAGACTGATCAGATCATCGATGGCCATGCTCAAGAGCTAGGGGTACCAGACTCTTTGCGCCCAGTCAGGAGCCAAAGAATTGCTTGGGCCCAGTCGAGCTTGATTTTCTTCAGCACTCTGGGTAGAATTGGTACAGGCAGAAAGGCATACAGAAGGCTGAAATTCCACTCGCGACGAAAGGAGTCGCAGAGCGAGTTAACCATGGAAACTCGAACTGCTGACATTGCGAGTTCTCTTCTGTGGCAAATAGATCTCCCCCCACTCCTGAAAGAGACATTGCACCACCTCCTAGTGAAGACACCATTCATGATCCATCATGCACCAGCAGCTGAGTTTGTCCGCCCTGGCGTTCAGGGAACCCTCCAGGTGTTGAACCACCAGGGATATGCCCTGATGTTTCAGCGATGTCCAAAGGCGAAGAGCCTCTTGACGTATGGTCCACGACCCCACCCCGCACTGTATGTTGCAGTACCACATTGCAGTGGTATTGTATGTGCCTTACCCCTCCTTTGGCAGAAGGAAGGAATGCTTTCTGTGCAAGACGGATCGCCGGAATCTCCATAAGGTTGATGGGGAGCCCGGGCTCTGCCGGACGCCAGAGACCTCTGATCTCCGCCTCTCCCATGTGGCTGACTAATCCCAGGAGCAGGGCCGGACTGGGAACCCAAACCAGACCTGGCAAACTGCTTGGCAGCCCCCCTGGGGGCGCTGAGTGGATGCGCCCGAGGTGTTTGCAAGGGTCGGTTGCGGCCGATTTTGTTACCGGGGCCGATATTGCCGGCCCCTGGTAGCAGAAACTGACCCCCAGGGGTCCAAAACCGCCCCCCAACCTGTGGGCTCACCGGGGAAATGCCCGGTGCCCGCTACGGCCAGTCCGGACCTGCCCAGGGGTGACACATCTGTCACCACTGTGAACTCTTGTTGGGGAAGGTTGAGGGATCTGCCGTTGACTCAATCCTGGTTCATGAGCCACCAATGCAACTGACGTACAGTCCCCTCTGAGATCTGGACGACATCAGAAAAGATTGCCCTAATGCTACGCCCACTGGAACTTCAGGTCGCACTGCAGAGCCCGCATATGCCATCTGGCATGATCTATCAGCAGGATGCAGGAGACCACGAGGCCCAGCAGCCTCAGAGTAATTCTCACCGAAATCCGGGATAGAGTCTAAAATGTCGGAATAATAGCCTGAATATTCCAGACTCGCTGCTCGGGAGGATAAGCCAGGAAGTGTGCAATATCCAGAACTGCTCAGATGAAAAGGAGCTTCTGAGAGGGAATCAGGTGGGACTTCGGCACGTTGATAGTGAACCCCAGTGAATGCAGGAGGTCCGCCGCAATCTGGAGGTGGGAGTCAACAGCCTAGGGCGAGCCCGCCTTCAACAGCCAGTCTTTGAGATAGGGGAAGACTGGAACCCCTGATCTGCGCAGATGACCAGCGACCACCACCTTCACTTTTGTGAACACTTGAGGGGCACCAGTAAGGCCAAAGGGGAGCATGGTGAATTGAAAGTGCTCGTGGCCTACCGTGAACCGCAGGTAATGTCTGTGGGCTGGCAGGACGAGGATGTGGAAATCAGCGTCCTGCAAGTCCAATGCTACCATCCAGTCTCCAGGGTCGAGGACAGACAGGACCTGGGCCAAGGTCAACATTTTGAACTTCTTCCAGCGGAAGCGGTTGATGTTCCTGAGATCTAAGATAGGATGCAGGCCTTTGTCCTTCTTGGGTACCAGGAAGTAATGGGAGTAGCAGCCACAACCTACTTCTGACACAGGGACTTGCTTGATAGCTCTGTTGGCCAAGAGAGTCATAACATCCTGGCGGAGAAGGGCCAAGTAAACCTCTGACATGCAATGGAGTGTTGGTGGCATAGAGGGATGGGTAATCTCGACTATCTGCAAAACCCACCTGTCCGATGTGATGTTGTGCCAGTTTGGGGATGGAATCCCCGATCCTGTGGCCCACTGGCAACTGGTGGCCCTGAAAAGTTAGACTAGGAAGGTTTGGAGGCTGCTGAAGGTGGGGCATTGGTGGACTGGCCGCACGCTGGCCCCCAGACCTGCGATGCTTGCTCCCACATCCCCGGCCACGCATAGGCTGGGTAGCTTGTGCTGCTCTGTGGCTCTGGATGGAACCTGATGGGGCACCCCTTCCGTAGCCACAAAAGGACTGCATGGGGCGAGAAGTTGCTGCAAGGCCCAAGGATCTGGCCGTGACCCTAGATTCCTTGAAGCGCTCAAGTGCGTTGTTCACCTTGTCACCAAACAGGCGACGGCCATCAAAAGGCATGTCCAAAAGTGTGGATTGGACATCCCCAGAGAAGTCAGACGTTCTCAGCCAGGCATAGTGCCTCAGGGCTACCGACGTAGAAACCGTCCTACCCAGTGAGTCCGCGGTATCCAGCCCACTCCGGTTGTTGAACTTAGCTGCGTCTTGACCCTCAAACAGCATAGGTGAGCCAACTCCCAACTCTTCTCGCCGGTCCGGCTCCTCCAGTTGGTCTGCTAGAGGGTCAACAGACCCCTCCCAGCCCTCCTCACCATCTCCTGGCTGCCACTCAGGGATATAGGGAACGCGTAGGATAAACAGCGGTACAAAAGTACCGTCCGATGCCAGTACCAACGTCGGTCTGGCGCCGTTTCCCAATCAGGGGGAGGCTGGGGTCGATTGCCGGTTGGGGGCACAAGCGACGTCTGGGTCGTCACTGGAATTGGCACCCGGGAAGGTACCGTGAGGTCGACTGGCGCCGATCCAGATCCAGGCCTGGATCCTTGGAACCCTGCAGAGCCGAGGCCGGAGCTACCGGCATCGAAGGCCCAAGTCTGTGGGGCTAAAAAGGCACGCCTGTGCAGTCGGGCTGCCCAAAGATGCTGTGTAGCATTTCGTAAAATGCACAAAGCTGGGCCGGGGACACTCCGGCTCCTGGAAAAGGAGGGAAGTGCAGAGCCATCCCAGCAGGATCAGAGGAACAGAGGAAGGAGCCAGAGAGCGATGATGCTCTGGTTCCCACGTTGAATTGGCCGATGGACGAGGAGAAGGCAAAGAGCCACGGTGCTTCTTCGCGTTTTTCTTATGCTTCGACTTATCCAAAGAGTGTGAAGACTTCGAGGACGTTGTGACTTTTTGACCTTCCCCTCGACCTGTACCTTGAATGCCGGAACGGACTGCCGGGCCTTCAAAAGCTTTTGGGACTGATCCCACAAAGACTTCGGGTGCAGGGCCCGGCAGTCAGAGTATGACTTCGGCTGCAGTCAAGCTACAGGCACCAGAGACGCACGAGGTGCGGATTGGTGATCGACATCAACTTGTGACAGGAGTCACAGGGCTTGAAACCGGGCCAACGGCTGGACATTCCTCTTGCACCAGGAGGCGAAGACGCAAAAAGATGTCGACAAAAGTCGAAAAAGGTTTAGTCAAAAAGTGCGCTGGCTGATATGGAAAAAGAAAGAACTGATGATGGGGCGGCGTCTAAGTAGACTCCGCAATGTCATCCTGTCGACCACGACGCCGGACGCGGAGTCGACCAGCATCACCTACAGAGGCGCAGGGGGACTGCTTTGAAATAATTTCTCCGGATTCAGTCTCACTCCTGGGGGTAATTAAAAAGGTAAGGAATCTAACATCAAGTCTCTTTCAGATCAGGTCGTCTAGGTCAAAGGTAGATTCCATTTTAGCAAGGTACAAAAACACAAGTGCAACAACAAGATTCCCAGGCATAAGAAATGAAGTAGGAGTATACAATAAAAATTACTAATGAGAGAACCGGAGGAAAAAAACAACGTAAGGGTCTAGTGCAGAGTTGCGGTGCAACAATGAGTTACTGTGGTATCACAGAAACGCAGGTCCTATCCTCACTGCTGATCACCAATGTTAGAAATTTGGTTTCTGGTTGGCTGGGGTACGCACCTAAGCCAGGCAGAATCCACCACTCTAGTTAGGGCAAGTAAGTTACACACCAAGGATAACCTGTGCTCACCCTCTGGTAGCTTGACACAGAGCAGGCAGGCTTATCGTCAGAGACCATGTGTAAAGCATTTGTGCAACACACTCGCACAGAAACACCATGAATACACCACAAAAGAGACTCCACACAAGATTATATAAAAATATATAATATATTGTACATGATATAGACCAAAACATCATGAATCATAAATACTCTGCACATTATGCAAATCCTGAGATAGAACTTGTTATCCTAACAGTTCAAGAATCAAAACGACATATATTATAACTTCAGTGAATACTTAGAGCATGGAATGCAACAGTTTATGAAATAAAAACATGAAACGTCATGAGTGCAAGAATGCAAATCAAGTTACTAAAAAAAACATGAATTAAATGATATTATCATCCAACCCCCAAATTCTTACAGGTAATATCAACTTGTTTAGGGGTAATCACATAAAGCCCATCTATCCATAAACAAAGGGCCCATCAAACCTACATTCTTATTAGGCTTAATATGGGAAATTCTGTAAACTGTACTGAGACTATGGCCTTCATGGACAAGTAGTAGGGCACAGGAGTACCTGCACGCCTACAACATGTAGTATGATAATCCAGAGTTTCCCAACCGCAATAACTTCCCTGGGGCCTCCGTTGAGGTTCGGTCCCATATTGGTGAATCCCCAATCAAGTGCCCTGCAGAACAAGTGCCCCCATGTACGTTGTCGAAAAGAAGGGGGGCACACACACCTCAGGGGTGCCCAGGATGACCTCGCTAGGTTCCCCGCAGTCAGCATATCAGGAAGAAATGCAGCATCTCAAGACGGAGCCTATCCTTTCAGGAAGATGAGGAGGCTCCAGCAGGAAGCACTAGCATGGGAGATGGGTCGTATTGCGGTCCTCTGGAAGGCAAAGTTGGGGCTGGGACACGCACGCCTATAAAAGCCTCCCGCAACACTGTTCCTCGAGCGTTAAAACTGGAAACACTGAACAGGGCCCCCGGAACCAGTGCATGCACACAGCTAAGGTTACATGAGCACGAGCAAGCAGGTTTACAAACCTCGAGGACCCAAAGTGGGATAACTGTACTTTTCCTGGTTTGCCGGGGGCACTCGTATTGGGGGTTCCCTTGAGGGAAGGCAGAGTTCAGCTGCTCTCACAGATCGGTCGGCAAAGGAGCTGTGATGCACCAGAAGTGCACACCAGTACTGCAGGGCACCCAGACGGACACATACCACCACGCACTGATAATAAAAAAACAAATATATTACAATGGCCAGACACATGAGTCCCATGGACATTTACAAGATTGTCTCCTAGAATCATTCTAGATCCCACAGGGAGGAATTAAGCCAACCCATCCCTAGAGAGTGCTCGGGGCACAAAGCGCAGGCAGGCAGCAGGCCAGCAGAGACAGTAACTTGGAGCAGAGTGGTAGTGTATCTAGTAGCTCATGAGGCAGCAGATCAGCACAGCAAAAGCTATGTAGTCCAAATGGGTTGTGTGGCTGAAGGGGATGGTGTTCCCGCCTGCGAAGATGGTGTCGCAGGTATGTCTTGCCTTGTGGGTGGGGGTGGTGAGCAGCTGTTTCAGTCTGAGGTTGGCAAGGTTGTCCAGGAAGGTGGAGGAGTTGGGGTTGTTGAGGTTGTCGAGGTGGAAGTTGAGGTCTCCGATGAGTATGGAGGAGGAATCTATAACTACATATGTCTATTACAGATACATCGTTACGGAAGGTAAGTAGTTGGAGGGATTTTGCTGCTAGAGGGGACTACCTGTGAGTGAGGATCTTAACAAGGCCCTGTACTTTTTTGAAAGGGACCGCAAGGTAGAAACTTTAACACAGAACCAGGGGGATGGTGATTTTGAGGTAGACCCTGAGAACGACCTCAAGATTAGTGAGGACTATGAGTGAGAGGGTACCAAATGCACACCCTAAGAGGACATTGGCCCTGAGGAGTTTGAGGAAGAGAGAGAAAATGAATAGGCAGGAAAGCCAGTGAAGAGAGAGGACCCCATAGATAGGGAGTCTCTTGCAGGGTCCTGTGCCAAGAGAAATATCACCTCCCACACCATGTCCCCTGAGGAGCTCGGGAGGTAGATAGGCTGAGTGGGACCTGAGGTTACAGCTGTCCTAACTAGCTGTGGAGGAGGGCAGGGCAGAGTCTGAAAGAGCCTTTTTTAAATTGTATTCTTTATTTTTACCCATGGTAAGTACTTTACACACACTCAGGGGAAAGCTGCGTCTCTCCCAGGGCAGCACACTTCAGTATTTATATACTAGTCAAACACAAACGTTCAGCCCACATCCCGGAGGTCGGGCGGCGTTAGTTACAAGTCGTTGCGGCTCTCACCTGACTATGATGCATGTCATATATAAAACAGTTGAAACAATATCTTTACTTTTACCTTTTTTGTTTTTTTAATGTTATAACAAGTCTACAACCCAACTATAACCGATGCCTCCAACTCTACAGTGCGCTCCGTGATCCTATGGTGTGTCCCCATATGTCATACTAGCTCCCGACTTTCTTCGTGTCTGTAGGAGGCCCCAGGCGTGACGGCAACCCCCATCTGGCATGAACCACAACATCCTTTCATAGATCAACTCTCCGTTGTGGTCTAAGTTTCATCATCTTGCGGCCCTTTAGCCATGTCCTCCTCCCTCTTCTCTTCTTCCTTTGCCGTCGCAGCTAGGTGCCTTTTATATTCCACGTATAACCCCCAGAAGTTCTTGGGCCTACTTTTTAGTGGTAAGAGGTCACTGTAATTCTCTGTCTGAGTGCAACAGTAGGTCAAGTCCCTGTCCCATTGTTCTATCTTAGGGAGCGGGCCCCTCATCCAGCTTCCAGCCAGTCTGCGCTTAGCCAACAGCAGTCCCATATCCACCAAACGTCTCTGGCCCTTGGGCAGTCCCTTCGAGTATCCCAGTAGGGCCAGGGAGGGGGACGGGGCGACCACAGCATCTATTCTCTTACCTATAGTATGAAATACTGAGTTCCAATATTGCTGCACCCCGTGACACTCTCAGGATAAGTGCATGAACCCCGCATTACCAACCCCACATCTGTCACAAGCCGCATCGTCTCGCAGACGAAACCTGCACAGTCTCTCTGGGGTGTGATAAACCCTATTGATAAATTTAAAGTGTATTAGTCTATGTCTTCCGTTTAAGGAAATCCGCCTCGTGTTAATGCAACAGTATCTCCACATTTCATCGTCAACCGCTATCCCCAAGTCCCGCTGCCACTCAAGCCGTGCCTTACTATACCCAGTTGCTCTGCCTGCAATGGTGTGGAAACCATTTTCCGGGGGGAAATTGTCTTAATGACGTGCGTGAGTTCCAACAATTCAGCAGGTTCTATTAAGTCATCTCCCAATTGCTCCCGCCAGGCCCCCTGACTCTGTGAAATTGGAAGCGCTGTAGCCCAGTCGGTTCCATGTCTGGTGGGAGCACTGCTGCTAGCGTTTTAAGCGCCCCCTCCTCGAACATGTCACCGGCATTGTTATGCCTAAGTTGTTCAGGGCCGTGACCACACCTTTTTCCAAGCGCGGCGAAAGCCAAGCCATTCACTCAATAGGCATCAATGGGGAGTACAACAGCGCCCCAGAGTAGCACTGCAGTAGAGCCTGCCATGCATGTCTGGGTGAATTCAGTGAGTCCAGAAATCCTGTGCGTCTGTCTACTGGATCAAATATAACAGCTGGCAGTGGCCTAGGTGCCACATAAACTCTCTCAAGTTGGACGTACGGCGCACTCTCCTTGTTATGTACCCAGCTATGTACAATTGCACCCTGCGCCGCTCTGAAGTATAGTTCAAAGTCAGGGGCTCCCAAACCACCGAGGTGGTATGGTAACACCATGACATTCCACTGCACCCTGGCCTGCTTTCCCGCCCATGCCAGTTTTATCATCAGGGACTTGAGGCGACTGAAGAAGGATTTCGGCAAGACCATTGGTATGTTAGTAAAAAGATACAGTAGTCTTGGCAATACGATCATTTTCATGATTGAAATTCTACCAATCAGCGAAAGCGGTAGGGCCTTCCAGACATCAACGTTGTCTGCCAGTCTTGCCAGTTTTCTCTCATAACTGCGTCCGGGTCTGTGTGCAGTTGTATCTCCAGATACTGCACCGGTTCCGTGGTCCACCTCAATGGATACTCCATCTCAAATTGCTCGGTTGCCGGGGTCAGGGGGAATGCGATGAATTTGTTCCAATGGACCGTTAGCCCTGATATAGCCCCAAACTGCACCACCTCCCGCAGGAGCGGTGACAAGTTCTGTTCCGGCTCCCAGATATACAAAAGAGTGTCGTCTGCGTAGGTAGATATGATCAAGCGATAACCTGGGAAATTAAGCCCTATGTGACTGTGGTACTCCCGCATCGCACAGGCCAGCGGTTCCGCCACCAGCGCGTATAGCGTGGGTGACAAGGGGCACCCTTGACGGGTGCCTCTCCGGATTGAGATCGGGTCCGTAACACGGTTCCCAAGACGCACATGAGCCGTCAAGTCGGAGTACAAGGCCGGCATCACCTGGCCTAACCCCAGCCTCATCAGAACTACTCTCATAAAAGGCTTTCTCCATGTCTAAAAACACAGCCATCGCCTTCCGGACCTGGGAGACATGCTGGAGAGCTCCGAACACAGTTCTTAAATTATATGTGATGTTCCGATCTGCCACAAAGCTGAGGGCCTCTTGGATCTCATCATGTTCTATCGGGAGCATTAAAAATTCTCTGTGGGCATCTGATAAAAACGGTAGCTTAATGTGTTCCAGGTAGTCCTGGATCTCATCCTCGTTGCTCGGCCCCCTCGCCTCATAGAACTCCGAGTAGTAATTCCGGAACCGGCCCACTATTTCTTCCTCATCTGTGAGTAGGTCACCCTCCCTCGTCTTTATGGCTGTGACCATTATTCTACGCCTCTGCTGCTTGATCATATTGGCCAGTACAGAGCCCGGCCTGTCCCTCTCCCCATACATTCTAGCTGTCTCGTATTTCCCCAGGTGTTTCAGTTCAGCATACGCTTCTTCCTGGTATTCAGCCGCTAACTTCCTAAGCTCATCCCTTATATCTTCGGAGTCACTGCCTAGCAGTCATTCCTCGCAGTCCGCCACCTGCCGCTCCAGAGAAGTCAGTCGTTGTCGAATAGATCGGAGTACCCCCGAGTGTTTACTCACAACCTCACCCCTAATGTAAACCTTAAACGCTTCCCAAACCGTAGAGAAACTATCCACTGATCCAATATTAATGTCAAAAAATGTCTCTATCGCTTTGTGTAGTTCTTCTCTGAATTGTGCGTCTTGTAGTGAGTAAGGCGGGAATCTCCACGTGAATGGGGGGGATCATCCTCTGTGGAGTTATGAGTGTCAGCAGGAACGGGGAATGGTCAGAGAGGGTTCTAGGGAGCACCTGGCAGCTGCGCACTAGTGGGGAAAGTCAGGAGGAGGTTAACCAATAATCTATATGAGTTTGGATGTTATGAAAGGCAGAATAGTGCGTAAAACCACATCTATGAGATCCTCACTAATTAGTAACCCATCCAATTCCCTGGCCGCTAGGGCTTGTCTTCTATCTGGGCCGCTCGATCTGTCCAGTTCTGGGTTTCTAGTCATATTAAAGTCTCCTCCCCAAACCACTGGGAGGTCTGCAGAGTCCCGCACCACTGCCGCAAACTTCGGTAAAAGTCAGGGCAGTCGAAGTTGGGGCCATAGACGTTAACCACTAGGATGTCCATCCCCTTGTCCGTGCAGTGCGATATGACGTACCTTCCTCCCGGGTCAGCGCATAACATTCTCAGGGAGTATTCCGATTTCGGATTCACCCAGGTGAGTATGCCCCGAGCATGTGTTGTGAAACCTGCTGCATTATTCTGCACTTTCAGCCCCCTTCTTTGCCACCTTGGGCTATTATCAAGCAGGTGCGTCTCTTGCAGCAGCGCTAAATCTATGTGGTGCCTCTGCAAGTAATTCAAAACTTTTCTTAGTTTTCTAAAGTCATTCAGCCCTCGGACGTTCCGCGTCATAGCCCTGAGTGCCTCCTTTCGTGTTTCCTGCCCCATGTCATCAGAGGCCATTCGTATGAGCTAATATCTTTAACCTTATTGGACCACCATCGTCACTGGCGATGAGGTGAACTGTAAGTCTATAACTTCTGACATCTAGAAACAAAACCAACAAACCCCCTCATTCCCTAGTCCAACCCCCGTCCCCTCCCACAGCAGACTGCCCCCAACTAGGTCGCGATATATCCAGTTCCCAATCCCACCCAACCCACACCCCCTCCCTTTTAACCCTTACCCCTTCAGTGCTATCACATGTGGGTGGAGGTAGCTCAAGTCCAGCTGCTAATAACACAATACAAATTCAATAGATGACACTCGCCTCGTACCTCCAGCCGGCAGCAACCTGTCCTTCCCGCGCTAGGGGTGACTTCCGACCATTGCAACACCCACCTCCTTGTTGTCTTCGTGTAGGGTGTGTTCCAATCTCCGCCATCGCAGCCTTTCGGGACAGTGCCTGCGATCCCAATCTCTTAGTCTTGTTCCTCCATGTCGCCACCACAGGCTCCGTCCGCTGTAGTCAGATCCGGGCTACTCCTTTGCCCCTCCGTCCAGTCCTTCAGCGCCTTTTGTAACACTCTTGGGTCCGTGAAGACGTGTGACTGGCCGTCCCTGTTGATTTTAAGTTTTGCCGGGTATAGCATCACATATTCCAGGCCTAGATCCCGCAGTTGCTTCTTCATAGGTAGAAAATGTTTCTTTGCCTTCTGAACCTTGGCAGTGAAGTCTGTATATAGCGAGATACTTGAGCCCTCGTATGTTAGCGTCTGCTTTTCTCTAGCTGCTCTTATGTCCCTATAGTTCAGGAACTTTGTAATTTTCGGTCTCGGCGGGGCTCCCGGCTTCGGCCGCGGCACCAGCGAGCGGTTCGTTCTCTTTATTATGAAAATCTTGGAGAACACCTCAGTCTCCAACAGAGTCGTTAGTAGTCTTTCTATGAATGTCTCCATTTTGCCAGTTTGGGTCGTTTCAGGAAGTGCTACGACGCGCACGTTGCAGCGCCGAGAACGCGCCTCCAAATCTTCGGTCTTATCTTGGAGTATCTGCATCACCTTGCCCAGTTATTTATGGCTAGCATCAATGGTGGTTTGCGCCTCCTCGACCTCAGTAATCCTTCTTTCCGACATGTCCAGGCGTTCCGCATGTTTGTCGCTCTCCCATTCTATCCAGCCTGTACGTCATTGCATCCATCTTGGCTCCCAGCGACGATATGCCTTCCTGTAGACCCTTCTCCATGGACAGTAATAGGCTTTTAATGTCCTGATCGTGTTCCTCCGGGGAGTGGGCCTGGTATTGTCCTCAGTCGCTTTGTCCTTAGTTTTAGCGCTCTTTTGCGCAAACAGGAGTTTAGATTGTACGCGATCCGGTTTCCCCATCTTGCCGCCGCTTCTGAGTTCCAGGCTCATACGCGCCTCACACTCCGCCAGGGTTTCCATGCAGTTTTGAGCTGTTATCCGCGTTCCAGTTGTGGCCTCAGCAATCTAATACTGCGCTTATACTGCGCTGTGTGCTGCCTCTCCAAGGGCTCTCTCGCACCGTCGCAGTCCCTCCCGGCTGCCTCTGCCCTCCTTACCGGTTGCTCCTGTTGCCTCTCAGGCCCCCCAGTGTAGGTCTCTCACTTGCTCCACTGGCCCCCGCTACACCGTGTGGTGGTTCAGCCTGCCAGCCATTCTCCAGAGTTCAGCCTCCCTGTATTGTGTGGGGTCAGCCACTCCGATTCGCGCCCAGTACCCGGGGAGAAGCCCCTTACCCCCGCATCGCCGTTCTTAGATGGGGGCGCAGAGACAAGCACCGGTCAGCGTCTCTCGGGCCTTTTTACTTCTCTCGGGCCTCTGGTGAAGATCGCGCCTCCCCCGTAGTCGGTCTTTCCACCTCCGAGTACCAGGCCGGTCTCCCGACGTGTCGCGCCTCCTTTCACCACCTCTTGAGGGCCTCAGGCTTGGACAATGCCGCAGGAGTCTGTAAAAAGCGCTATCGCCTATCAGACAGGCAATTCCCTCTCTCCGCCTCCGTTTGCAAAGGGTCTCCGCCCCCTCGGGGTTCCGGCGCCGGGCCAAGCCGCACGCAAGGCGACGTCGCGGGGGAGATTGCAAAATAGAGGCTGGTGCTTCTGGGCCTAGTCGCGCCCCCGAGTTATCTCCCCAGAGGGCCGATCACCGAGCACGCCACTCCTCTCTTTCGCACAGACGTGTGCGGATGTGTTCCGCAGCTCAGCCGCTATGGATTTAAGCCCCCATCCACGTCAGGACTAAGGATATTTAAGGATGTTTTTGCCGGCTTCGGCGGAGCTCGAGACTCCAGCGTCCATTTTGGTCTCGAGCTAGCTCCGCCCCCCTCCCCCGAGTCTGAAAGAGCCTTAGCTGAGATGAGGATGGCGGAGGCAGAAAGGGCCTTCACCAAAGAAAAACTGGATCTTGAGGAAAGGAGATTGTCCAATGAGTGTAGTTTAGGAGTTCTGGACTTTCAAGTGCTGCAGGTAGAGTCCAGTGGTGGCAGCAATGTTTAGTCTAGTGTTAGAAATAACACCCACATACCCACAGGCTTAGTGCCTAGCTGCAAGTATGAGAGAGCTCTGGCAGGATCACTGAGGAGGATTGTGGAACTTCCCTGGGAAGTTACATTCCTGAGGATGAGAGGGATGCCCTAGTGGCCCTAGAAGGGAGTGAAAGGCAGCGGTACACCCTATGCAGTAGAGCCTGATAAGGAGGTATGGATTCACCCCTGAAGAGTATTGGTTGAGGGGCTGGGGCGTCAGGAAGCTGTCTCACCAGTCTTGGGAGGAATTTGTGGAGGATTTTTACAGAGCACTGGATGGGTGGGTGAAAGGTAGAACAGTAAACTATTTTAAAGGGCTGTACAATTTTATTGTCAGAGAGCACATGTTCCGTTGTTGTTTTCCAGGGTTATGCCAACATTATTATTATTATTATTATTATTAATTAATTTTTATAGAGCGCGTAGTCACCCGTGAGTATCCCAGCGCTAAGATCAGTACAACTGCGGGTCAGCGGGGGCAGGTAGGGGGACAGGATTAAGGAAAGAGGTGGGTTTTCAGTCGCTTTCTGAACCGTAGATAGTTGGGTTCAGTTCTCAGGTCGCGAGGTAGGGCGTTCCAAAGGCGTGCAGTGTGGACCGAGAAGCGCCTTCCACCTGTTCGGGCCTTCTTGACTCTGGGAATGACGATGAGATGTTCCTGATCGGATCGGAGGGATCTGGGGGCTTTGTATGGTTTGATAAATTTTTTTAAACTTGGGGGGCCTTTGTTTTGAAGCAGTCTGTGTGCCAGGCAAAGGGCCTTGAACTTCACACGTTCTCTTACCGGGAGCCAATGGAGACGCTTCAAAGCTGCTTTGGCCGAGGCTCTGGCAGGGGTGTTAGTGAGGATCTGGGCAGCTGCATTTTGGACCCTTTGTAATTTGTTCAAGGTTGCCTCCGGAGCGCCTAAGTAGATGGAATTACTGAAATCGAGCCTAGAGAGTATGAGGCCTTGGATCAACAGTTTCGAGAATTGGGGGGGAGTAGGGGCAGGATCTTTCGAATCGACCTGAGGAGCCCAAAGCACGTCCCGGCTACCTTTTTTGCTTGTGTTGCAAATGATAGATCCTTTTCGAGCCATACACCCAGGCTTTTTACCTCTGGTTTCGGGTCTGGGAGCGGGCCCAGACAAGGTGGCCAGATGTTCTGTGATAGAGAGGGCCCCTTCTAACCAAGGAGGAGAATGTCAGTCTTTGAACCGTTGAGTTTCAAAGATGAGCTGTTCATCCATCCTTGTATCTGCGTCAGACAGTTGTAAAGGTCCGCAGGTTGTTGGCTGGGGTGAGAAAGGGACACCACTAATTGTGTATCGTCAGCATAGCTGACGATACTCACTCCGAACGGGATAACAACCTCCTCCAATGGGGACATGTAGATATTAAATAATGTGGGGCTCAGGGAGGAGCCCTGAGGCACGCCACATTGGAGGGGAGTGTCGGAGGAGCGGGTGTTATTCTCCCAGATTTGAAAGGAGCGTTGACTCAGAAAGGACGATAGCCAGGACAGAGCAGTCCCTTCAACACCGACACTCCTGAGTCGTTGGATAAGGAGCTGGTGGTTGACGGTGTCGAAGGCCGCACTGAGGTCGAGGAGGATCACTGCCACTGATCCTCCTTCGTCTAAGAGTGCTGTGGCCTCCTCCACCGCCATAAGGAGGGCGATGTCGGAACCCTGCCCGGGGCGGAATCCCGTCTGCGAGCTTTCAGCCGGTTATTGCTCTCCAGAAATTGTGAAAGTTTTCTATTCACAAGTTTTTCGGCAATCTTGCTAGTTCCCGGGAGAAGGGAAATTGGTCTGTAGTTTGCCAGGTCGGCAGGGTCAAGGGAGGGTTTTTTTAGTAGTGCCTTGACGACTGCCGCCTTCCAGCTGGGAGGGACGACTCCCTGTTGAAAAGAGGCGTTGATAAGGTGGGTGAGGGGGGGAACGATCGTGGATGCTACACTTTTGAGAATACGTAACGGGGCAGGGTCCCTGGGAGATCCGCTTTTAATGATATGCAGCGTATTTTCGACCTCTTCTGCAGTCACTTGTCCCCAAGAGGTGAGATATGGGGGGGTGGGAAAGTTGTTGGTTTCTTTTTCCTCGCTCGGACTTGTGGATGGAATGGAGTCGAGGATTTTCTGGATTTTCTCCTTGAAGAAATTATCTAACTTGTAGCATTTTTCCTCATCTGCCTTGGGGTCTGGTGGGTCTCTAGGTCCGGGGTCTGGGACTTTGAGGATTTCTTTTAAAATAGTAAAAGATTCCTTACTGGAGCAAGCGGAATGTTCTATTCTTTCTTGGAAGAATAGACTTTTGGTGTTGCGAAGGGCGGTTTTATAGTTTTGTAATGCGGTATGGTAGGCGTCCTTCTTTTCATTAGATTTATCCTTCCTCCTGGAGCGTTCTGTTCTCTTGCATTCCTGTCGCAGAGATTTGAGCGCCGGAGTGTACCAGGGAGCGGGATTCACTCTTTTCGTTTGTTTGAGAGTGATGGTATTGGGGAGGAGTTTATCCAATGAGGATGTGAGCCATGAATTGAACTGCTCGTCGGCCGTAACCGGGTCAGTGGAGAGGACAGGTATAGAATCTGAGAGCATACTGGCCCATTCAGCCGGTACAAGCTTGTGCCAGCGTCGGTCTGTCACTCAGATTTTAGGGGGTTGGAGTGTAAGTTCTCTGACCTCAGCGAACTTGCAAAGGAGACAGACTTCTGAGTGAGTACCAGAGGGTCTGGTAAGGCATCTTGGAGTGATCCTAAAGGGAGTGGCTCAGGTTGCCCCCAACCAAGGGTGGGGGAGGTTCGTAATAGCCCAGACAGGTCCCAGTATAGTGGGATGGTTAGAGGGTCTTGTGTTGCTTCTCAGAGAAGGAGGAGTAGTGGGACTGGGCAAAGTCTCAGGGTGCCCTGTGCCAAGCCCCAAATCCTAGAGAGTACATTGAGGGGGCCCAGGAAGGGAGTCTAGGCCTAGGTGTAGGTAATTTTATTTTACCACTTCTTAAATACCGAATGTTACCGATTCAGTATTTAAGAAGTGGTAAAATAGAGGGGGGGGATGTAGGTATTACTGAATCGGTAAATACCGAATAGTTAAGGTTCGGTATTTACCGATTCTGTAAATACCGATTTGGTAATGCCCATTGATTCCTATGGGCATTGAAGCCCATAGGAATCAATGGGCATTACCGAATTGGTATTTACTGATTCGGTAAATACCGATTCCAGCAAGGGTGCAGGGGGTCACTTTGACACCCTCTAGCACCCCAAATACAGGCATGTGTGCCATGTGGCACACAGACATGCCCTAAGGGCATGTCTGTCTGTCACATGGCATAGGTGTGCATGCACACATGTGCATGCACACCTGGATTCGGTATTGCATGGATTGGGTGGTAAAATACCGAATCTGAAAGGCCTTTGGGACTCAGAAGAGTCCCACCTACAACTAGAAGTTACCGGATCGGTAAAAATACTGATTCGGTAAATTTACCGATTCGGTAAAATTGGCCCCCTACATCCCAAAAACCCATTCACTGGTCGGTAACGGCCGAAATCGGCCATTACATGGCCACCTACATCTGGCCCCTAGTCTTTACTAGGAGACCATCCACTGAGGGGGACCCCATAGTGTCAGGAAAATATGGGGGGTGGCTGCCACAAGAGTCCTACCAGTTCCAGTTCTGGTGTCCGGAAGTACCACTCTGCAGAGGAAAGTGCAGAAGTCCAGATGGAGTGGTAGGAGGGGGAAATATTCCCCAGTGGGAGGGCCAGTGAGACCAGGGGTTGCCAGCTCTGAGATCAGAACAAAACAGTGGCCAATACTGGATAAACTTCAAAATAATCAAATAGTAACCTTTGTGAATCAAACATAAAGGTCCGTTTTACGTCAATTAGTTCAATTTTTATTTTATTCACTAGTTGAACATTGCAATTTTTAAACCATGTCAACAATTAAGTATGCATGTATACATAATTAGAAGGTTAGACATATCAAACCAACACCTTTATACATATTTACAATTTACAATTTATACACATACATCCAACAACATTCATACTCATTCACGCAACTGTACATAAACACAACAATAAGGCCCTTTGTCAAAAAAAGTAGAAAAACCTATAGATGGTATTATTTTCTTAGTCCAAACTATTTGCAATTTATTTAAATTGAACGCAAATTCTTATTTTGAAGTCAGGCAAAAAGTCTTTTTAAATATTCGTAGTTGAATAGGAAAGAAAAAAGTGTGGCTAATCACATTGTCAGGGCAGCCTTACCTACTACCATAAAAGTCACTTTGAGAAGTATGCTGGGCTTACCCCCAGCGTGCAGAATGAGGGGAAATCGTCAATGTACACAAACAAAGTGTTAACTTTAAGAGAATGAAATGGAAAGACGGCCACAGGATGAGAACTGAAAAGAATCACGGGTTTATTTTAAATATTTCTGAAATCTCATTAAGACCCGTCATTGCAGTATTATATTTCATAATCAGCAGAGCTTCTCGCTGGCTGAGTCTTCCTTCAGTATCTCCTCCTCTTGGGTCTACATCGATTTTTGACAGAATGGTCCATTTTAAATCGTCCTCACGATGTTTGTTTATCTGCCAGTGTCAAACCAATGGTGCATTTTGCGTTTCATTTCGTAAGCGTGACTTATGCTGCGTGATGCGCTGCCTTGCTTCCTGAGTTGTTTTTCCTATATATAATTTTGGGCATGGACACATAATACCATAGACCACGTTTCTGGTCTGGCAGTTAGTGAATGAGTCGTGTTTCCAATGGATACCATTGAATGTAAACAAGGATCCTTCAACAGTCTGTACACAACATAAACAATTGCCGCACTTGTGATTCCCCTATTACTGGGGGTAAGCCCAGCATACTTCTCAAAGTGACTTTTATGGTAGTAGGTAAGGCTGCCCTGACAATGTGATTAGCCACACTTTTTTCTTTCCTATTCAACTACGAATATTTAAAAAGACTTTTTGCCTGACTTCAAAATAAGAATTTGCGTTCAATTTAAATAAATTGCAAATAGTTTGGACTAAGAAAATAATACCATCTATAGGTTTTTCTACTTTTTTTGACAAAGGGCCTTATTGTTGTGTTTGTGCGAATGAAGTATGAATGTTGTTGGATGGATGTGTATAAATTGTAAATTGTAAATATGTATAAAGGTGTTGGTTTGATATGTCTAACCTTCTAATTATGTATACATGCATACTTAATTTTTGACATGGTTTAAAAATTGCAATGTTCAACTAGTGAATAAAATAAAAATTGAACTAATTGACGTAAAACGGACCTTTATGTTTGATTCACAAAGGTTACTATTTGATTATTTTGAAGTTTATTCAGTATTGGCCACTGTTTTGTTCTTTTGGTATATTTGGCTTGGCCTTACTGGGAACAGCCAGGACCCTGTGTTGTTTTCTCCAGCTCTGAGATCAGAGCATCCCAGGACTGATGCTGATAACAACACTCCTGTCCTGGGAGGACTCCATGCTCTGTCAGATAAAGAGGGGTCGGGAGACCGTAGACAGACAGACTCTTACACAACACATGAAGAATATGTTTCCCTTGGGGGGAGGTGGGTTGGAGTATTCCCCCAGAAGTCCTGGCTTAACAGGCACATGCTCAGACTAAGGGTACAGACCGTGGGCTGAGGGACCAGTTGCAGGATAACATCCCTGAACTGGTTTCGAGAATAGCGATTCACCAAATGTAAAAAACAGATAATCAATATTTCATTGAAGAAACGGAGGCTAACATTATGCATTAAACCTTTTAATTGTGACCCCTGCAATACCTTTACATAACTTTCAAACAAAGCAACACCAGCCTACAACCAGAACTCAGTTATGTATAAATAGTCCCTTCACAGAACACTCTTTAAATTCAGTGAGCTTCCTTTTGACTGTATATTCTCTTCCATCTCAGATACATTCTTTTTTAACTATTATTCCTCTCCATCCTTATTTATTGTGTCTTTAGAAACAATAGACAACAACTCAATGTTCTACAAACTCTAAACATTAGTAATCTGTAAACAATTTGTAAACCTAAATAAAATGTTAATTTTTTTTAATAGATCCTCAAAATATGCTCCAATAAAACAGTCTTATTTAAATAACTATATTTAAACATCTACCACCGCCTTCTTTCCATTCTTGCTCGTTTTCTTTTTTTAATTTTGTTTTCTTTTTTCTTTTCAGGAAGTGGCTGGTGGCATAATGTTAGCTTCCATGTCTTTAATGAAATCTCAGTTCTCTGTTCATTACATATGGAGAAATGCCAATTCATTTTAAGACCGGGGGCTACTATTATGCATGTTTAAATCCCTTCAACACCACATTCGCCATATGCTTTACTGGCCTAAAGCAATGCTTTGCAAATATACCTGCATTTGACTAGTCCACAGCTTTCAAAATGTCCTTAAATCTCCCACCTGTAAGATAGGCTTTACTAGCCATTGCACCTCTAACCGAATGTGCTTTGAATTGCTGAATATCAATACCTGCTTGTCCTTTAGCGTATTTAACCCATCTCGCTATAGTTGCATTTCTCACTGTTCCATCTTTCCTGTATTCCTTCGTTCTGTTTTCATATTTATTTATACATTCTATGACACACAAATTTCCACAATCTGTAAATCTTGGATAAAAAGTAGGCTCAGACATAGTCTTTGTTCTCTTCCATATTTCAAAATATGCGGCATCTGGCCCATTAATTTTATTACTTACCTCCAAAGCCTTCACATTTGAAACCCTCCTCCAGGATATTAAATAAAGCAATGAATCCAATTACATTATTAGTTTTTTCAGATCCAAATATCTATTCACAGGCCAAGACCGTGGCCCTTTTGCTATATTCCATATAGGTACCATAATATAGGCCCCAGTAACGTCATAACCCTTCACCTATATTCTTCCCTACATTACACTTGTCACAGTTTAAAGGGACTGACCTTTTACCTACATACAACACTGCATTCAGAACACAGGTTTTCCCTAGTTCGAGATCTCATACATTATGCATGAGGTTCTTGGAAGCACAGCGGGACGACCATCTTCTGTATAATATATATGTATAAAGTTCATGCCCAACGTCATCCATTGGCCGACAGAGTGATACAGCGAGGTACGACTCCTTGGGAGACCTATGGGTATTATAGATCTCATCTTACTAAGACAGGACAGAGGAGACCGAGACTTCCCGGCCGACACACTGACCAGAGACGCTGAGGTTCCTTCATGCAGACACTATAGATTACATCCCTTGCGTGGTGTCCAACTCGAGACAAGACGGGGTTCCACAGTCTATCACTCCAGGTAATGGGGTTGGCTAAATCCTAGAGGGATTCTTGGCTTAACACCTATACACATGCTAGGTACATTTAGGTACATCTAGTTAGGGAGACATCGTAGAGTACGCATCTTTTTATCATGTGTTTTATATACTCGTGTGCATTCATGATTACTGTAAGATGGTAGAGCTATACCATCCATTTACCTTTATATTATTGCTAATCATTTATATTTTATACTGTCTAACGGTTGTTGCTGCTCACCTGTTTTACACTAGAATAACAACTGTTCAATAAATCCTTATTGAAAACGCCCAGCCTGTTCATTCTGTGTATCTCTCTGAAAAAGACCAAGTAAGCACGAGTGACTGAGTGAAAAGTAGTATATGTTTCCATGGCCCTGATAAATCAGCGTTGTCATGTTTGATGGTCGCCAAGAACTATTCTCTCCTTGGTAAGAGGGGATTCTAGAGGCACTGTGAGCTAGTTGGTACACAAGACCAACATACCCAATGGGGTTGTTCACAGTCCATCTGCCACCAATCCGACAGTGTATGCTGTTCAAACGCACAGATCCTGTATAATTATTATAGGAACTACACAACATGTTTCTGCCAATGTTTGTTGGGTACTTATTTAACAGTAGAATCTGAGCACTTCAGTCGTGCTATTCTCAGAACTCCCTACTCACAAAACCCCAGAGTTGTCTGGAGTGGGTGCGTACAAACTCCGCCACAGGTGAGTAGGTGAATAATCCTATTTCTTAGCTGTCGGTTAATCAAGCTTGAAGGACAAGTTCCTAAAAATGGTGAAAAACACCTTATCTTAGTTACCTTGAAAAGTTATTACGTGTTCTAAACACAATGCCTAACCAAGACATAGACCCACTAGAGTTGGTATATACATATTTTGGCAAATGTTAGAAATGCAGTCACCCTGAAACTGCTTGCGCAACACCTGGTGATGGCGTAGTAGCTTTCGTGATTGAGGCACACGAATCTTACAGAACATAGGTATTCTATTTGTGGGTTACATTCCCAGCAGCAAATGCAAGAACAGAAACATTTCATTTCTACCCAGAAGATGAAGCACCCGCGGAATATTGTCCGTATGGGGACATTAAAGTTCTGCTCACGTACTATTAAATAAAGCAATACGTCCAATTTCATTGTTTGTTTTTTCAGATCCAAATATTTATTCACAGGCCAAGACCGTGGCCCTTGTGCTATATTCCATATAGGTACCATAATATAGGCCCGGTAAGTTCATTACCCTTCATTTATATTCTTCCCTACATTACACTTGTCACGGTTTACAGGGACTGACCTTTTACCTACATACAACACTGCATTCAGAACACGGGTTTTCCCTAGTTCGAGATCTTATACATTATGCATGAGGTTCTTGGAAGCACAGCGTTCTGCTCACGTACCAGGAACACTTATACAGGTTTAAAGGCACCCTACCCGACACAAGAAGTAGAGTAAGACTCGGTTCACTTGGAATAGAAGGAGCAACATGGCCAATATTAGTGGCCTACACGCCACATCCTAACATCAAAACAATGCCAGGAGGAGACTTACTATTACTTCTCAAAGAATTAATAAATATTTACAGAAACATGAGGCAGTTTGTCATGAGGACACTTACAGTCCAGCCGGCAATGGTTACAACAAATACAACTCCAGTTCAAAATACAGCAACTAAAATAAAACCACAAGCATTACAAGCAGTAATGGGTAAATGCCCACAAAACGTGAACAAATGCCATTCTGGATAGCTCAAAAAATAACACCGCTAGAAGCAGTATTTCTGAATATTATCCCTTACGAAAAACACAGAATGCTGCTCTTGGGGTACAGTCTTTGCTGCCATATATATCAGAACTCATGGTATCCCATCAATAGCAGTAATACCAGATGTATTAACACAAATACAAAATGAGTATGGAGCAGAGCCTGCTCTATACACAGGGATGAAATTACTAGGTAATTATACCCAGGTATCAGACATAATATTAGGAAATATTAAAGGGGAGGCAGCATCAGTGGCTATCCGCCAATGCCTAAGGGAGTTCAGTCCTTTACAACAGGAGCACGAATTACCTAAAATAATTGAAACTGCGTATGCAGAATTAGTCAGGGACAGTTTGGGTGGAAAAGTATTAAAACCACAACTGATGGGTAGTCCCGAAAAGGACACCTTCAAACAGACACCTGCTTCAACAAAATACAAAAAGTTAAAGAAAACAGATCTCAATCAAGAGGTAGATCTCCTCCACAGGAGCACTTCGAAAGGAGGTATAACCTTAGGAATAAGGACAATATTAGGAAACCTGACCGGTATCAGGCTACTGATACACGTTCCTCTCGTTCCTTTCAGGGTTCAACGAAAATCTCAGAGAGGGAAGGACGGTCAAACAGACAAGAAGAGCATAAAAAGTCCAGAGACAAGCCGCACGCCCCAGAATATCCTTCCAAAAAAGAAGATAAACCAAAACAAAAGCCATAGTTCAAAAAGAAGAAGGTTGCAGGTCTAAAGATCAGACATCCCCAGAATTCTGAGGCCTCGACTGCTAAACGGGGAATGGGCTCTGACGATGATAGAGAGTGCAGCAGGAGCAACAATAGCTCGCCAGAACCTGATGGAATTTCTGGCGACAGCGGACTTAAATGATTACATCATGGTGGAAACACCTAATACGAGGGTAAATGTTCCGCATAATTATATGAAATAACACTCCAAATAGAGGAGGACAAGCCCAGGAAAGTTAGTGGTCTCTTTTTGGAGAACCTGACATTTGGTTATGACATTTTGTTAGCTGTACAAGATTGGCCACCAGCATACGTCATGAACTGCCCTAGGGGAGAATCAGTAATTTACCAGCATTTTCCGACCCTGTTCCCAGATATCTAAACTATACATATGCACGGGAGTGGGCGGTAGCCCTAGCTCCGGCATTATACAAAAACCATGTTTGATGGGATGAGGATTCAACCCACTAAATTATTCCATTAAAAAATACTCTGACTGAACAGTGGCAGTATCCAATAAAGCAGAAAGCTAAAAAAACAGGTCAGGGAGATCTTAGATCAACTTGAATACCAAGTGGCGATTGAAACTTGCACCTCCCAAATAAATAACCCTTTGTTCCTGTACCAAAACCAGACAATTCATATAGTTTAATTTTGGATTACAGACATTTAAACACTTGCACTAAGACATTTGCAGTTCAAAATGCACACAGTGCCGCATTAATGAATAACACTGCACGGAACAAAATACGCGTGACATCTCAAATGGAGTTTTCTGCCAGAATATAGCACCTGAGAGCAGGTCTTTAACAGCATTCTCCGTGTTAGGCTCCTAGCGACAATTTTGTAGACTCCCCCAGGGGTGTAAGAACAGCCCAGGGTAACTGAATTACTTCAAAATTTGGATGGAGAGGCATTGTCATTTGTGGATAATATTTATCTAATGGATGATGACCTGGAGGAACACTTGACCAGAGTAAATACCATAATATTGGGATTTGCCTCTGAGGGTTAAAATTTAATGTAAAAAAAATCAAAGGTAGCCCACCTCAATGTCCTTTTTCTGGGCTATGAGCGTTCAAGTGAAGGGAAAAGCCTATCAGCTAACTTTTTGGAAAAATGTGCGCTGAGCCTACCTCGTCAGTGCAACATTTACGACTATTTTTATTCAAGGCATATATTTTTTACTGTTTTTAATGATGTTGTATTATTGTTGTCATATATGTGCCTCTTGTTATAGGACTGTAGAGATTAATTCATTTTTATACGTGTTAAGATCAATTCCCGTATATGTTTCTCAGCGTTTCCTTCATCAGTTAGAATCAGCCATTTCTTCTTTTTTATGGGGTTTTAAAAAGGTTAGGCGGGTGCGCAAATATCTGAAAATTCCACTTGAGGCGAGTGGCTTGACAGTGCCTGATTTCAATTTATACTACTGGGCGGCAATGGGAACAAGAATTTACAATGCAATGGTTTCGCCTTTGGAAAAGTTAGAGCTATTGGCATTGCTCATGACATTTCTTTTTTTTTACTTATAAATAAATGGCATTGTTATTTACATTGCCAACCTCAATGAAGGTCGAAGTCTCACAATGCCTGTCTCACAAGGCACACAGATACACAGCAGTCACCCACTTCACAAGGCATAACATACACTCAACTTCCGGCATCACAAGATACGAAATGCACTGCAGTACCTTATGCAAAATGCACAAAATGGGAGGGGGGGGCGGGAAAGGCACGGACAGCGAGAGGGGGGGCGGGCAGGCACACGGACAGTGGGAGGGGGCGGGCAGGCACACGGACAGAGGGAGGGGGGGGGGGGAAACGGCAAGGAGGGCGGGCAGGCACAGTATGCCCAGACACCTGAGACTTCAGACTCTTGAGAAGCCTTTTAGAAAACTTCTCAAAACATGGATTTTCAATCTTCCCGACGATTGGACTAAAGCCTCCATCTAGCCTCCCCCCCACCACTCTAAGACCTGGCTTCAAGGACTTTTCAGCGCCATGATGCTCCTTCCGGAGCGAACGCCGCGCTCTATAAATACCCCTCCAAATATCCAAATATCCAAAAGGGAGAGCGGGAGGGGTGCGGGCATGCACACGGACAGCGGGAGGGGGGCGGGCTGGCACACGGACAGTGGGAGGGGGGCGGGAAGGCAAGGAAAACGAGCACTTACAATGCAATGGTCTCAGCATTATTAAAGGTAGAGCTACTGGCATTGCTTTTTTTTTTAATGAAAAATAAATGGCATTGTCATTTACATTGCCAATAGCTTAATCGATTGCATATGCAAGACCTATTGCATTAGCACCCACACACAGTCACACACACAAAGCCACCCACACATACAGGCAGAGCTGCGCACACACACACACACATACAGAGCTGCGCACACACACACACACACAGCCAGAGACGTGCACACACACACAGACAGAGCCACGCACACACACACACACACACACACAGACAGAGCCACGCACACACACACAGAGCCACGCACACACAGACAGAGCCACTCACACACACACAGAGCCACGCACACACCCACAGAGCCACGCACACACACACACAGCCACGCACACACACACAGAGCCACGCACACACACAGAGCCACGCACACACACAGAGCCACGCACACACACAGACAGAGCCTCGCACACACACACACACAGACAGAGCCACGCACACACACACACACAGACAGAGCCACGCACACACACACACACAGAGCCACGCACACACACACAGAGCCACGCACACACACACAGAGCCACGCACACACACAGACAGAGCCACGCACACACACACAGAGCCACACACACACAGACAGAGCCACACACACACACACACACACAGACAGAGCCACACACACACAGACAGCCACGCACACACACACACAGACAGAGCCACGCACACACACACACACACACAGACAGAGCCATGCACACACACACAGACAGAGCCATGCACACACACACACACACACACACAGACAGAGCCACGCACACACACACACGGGAAGTCTTTTCCGGGTGGGTTGTTCTTGTAACCAATCGCAGGGCTTGTAAGGTTGTGAGCCTTTCCTCGTACCGCCCCTTAGCCTGTCCATCACTGTAGTTTTCTCGCTGGCTTGGCACGGGGGTTGCTGACTGAATGTTTACGATCTGCTGTTAGGTGGCGTTAGGTAAGGCCTCAATGGTGAGGGTTGGTATGTATGCTCACGGTGTGTCGCACCATCCCCTGCCCCGTAGCGTGCTATCACATGCATTTTGCTAAACTGACCGACTGTGGTCGCATTAATCTTTTGACTGACTACAGCCTGCACACTAACAACTGTAAAGTCGTTTCTAGTCTGGGTGAACTCTGCGAAATTTTGTGCCACTGCGACAGTCAAATCCTGTTCCTGCGATTGCTCTGACGCCCCTTGGTGTCCTACTGTCTGCTGTGACTGTTGTGGTGCCTCTTAATTATGTTGTTTGTTTGGGACGCTTTGCCTGCACCACTGGCTGTTGTGGAGTCACTTCCTATCCTTACTGTTGTGATGGCCTGCCTCAGGAACAAGTCCGAAGTCCCAGCTATAACATCATTTCCTCAATGTCTGGTGTACAAGAGACTGTAACAGCATTTACACAGTGCATCTGTGGTGTCATATTGATCGCCAGTGTCCAAGTGACATATGTGACAATACAGCTGACTTCACCACTTTTCACACCCCATAATCTGAAGATTGAAACTATAGTGTGGGGGGGGGCAGATATATGGCTGTGGTTCAGCTAGAGCTTGTATATGAATAAAGGGACACAGAGGAATTGAAGCAGTGTCCCGCGGTCTCCGTTTTTCAAATGAAAGAAAAACAATAAACACATACAGTACGAGAAAGTGAAGTAATGTTTTGCTTCTCAGCTGAATTTCTTGAGGAAGCGTAACCTGAATCTGACCATGCTTTTCATCAGTACCTCGTTGTCATATTAATTCCTTTAGCTCGCAGTTCCGCAAGATTGCAAACTTACTATCACCACTGAATGATTTATTTAGCGGGAGGGGGGCGGGAAGAAAGACGGACAGCGGGAGGGGGGTGGGAAAAAGAATACAACAGCACAGCGGCCGACCTAATCAGCGGGAGGAGGGCGGGAACAAACACGGACAGCGGGGGGGGGGGGCGGGAGAAAGATCACGGCAGAGAAAGAATACAACGGCCGACTTAATCAGCGGGAGGAGGGCGGAAACAGAGACGGACAGCGGGAGGGGGGCGCCATCACCGGAAAAAATAGCTCGCAGTTCTGCAAGATTGCAAACTTACTATCACCACTGAATGATTTATTTAGCAGGAGGGGGGCGGGAAGAAAGACGGACAGCGGAAGGGGGGTGGGAAAAAGAATACAACAGCACAGTAATGCTGAAACTGCGCGTTTATCTGGGGCAAATTAGAGTTGCAGGCGCCCAAGTCAGACGGTGCTCGGTAGCTCAGCGCCTTAAGGTAATTGCTGGTGCGCTATTGCAGCGTTACTGTGCCTCGGCTGGTGGCCGATCGGTGTAGCGGAGTAGGTCTGATGTTTGTAGTGGCCGGATGTCTCACTACAGTGATCACTAGTAAAGTGTCACCTGTCTCACTCGGGTATGCACTAGTGCAGCACGGCTCTACTTTGAGCGGTGGACGCTTCATGTTATCTGGGGCTCACCGTGCAGCTGGGCTCGGTACTTCCGAAATGCTCCAGCGAACGCCGAAGACTCATCCGTACAAGGATTATCGGGTAGTTTGGGGCTCTGGGTGAGTCAGTGGGTCTAGAACGTGCTTTGTTAACTCAGGTGGTTGAGCAGTGCAGCGAGGCTGTTCTCACTAGTGCAGTCTGGCTCTAATATAACTTAGCGATGGCTCGTTAGTGAACAGAACTCAGCGATGGGTGTAGGATCGTCAGGGCAGAGCTTGGGGTGGGTGTAGGATCGGCAGGGCGGAGCTCTAAACAGCAAGCAATCACCTGGACTTCTTCCGGCGCTCCAGCCGACTCCTGCAAAAGCCAATTCCAAATAAAGAAAAACAATACAGCCCAATACAGCTGACTTCACCACTTTTCACACCCCCTAATCTGAAGATTGAAACTATAGTGTGGGGGGGGGGGGCAGATATATGGCTGTGGTTCAGCTAGAGCTTGTATATGAATAAAGGGACACAGAGGAATTGAAGCAGTGTCCCGCAGTCTCAGTTTTTCAAATGAAAGTAAAACAATAAACACATACAGTACGAGAAAGTGAAGTAATGTTTTGCTTCTCAGCTCAATTTCTTGAGGAAGCGTAACCTGAATCTGACCATGCTTTTCATCAGTACCTCGTTGTCATATTAATTCCTTTAGCTCGCAGTTCCGCAAGATTGCAAACTTACTATCACCACTGAATGATTTATTTAGCGGGAGGGGGGCGGGAAGAAAGACGGACAGCGGGAGGGGGGTGGGAAAAAGAATACAACAGCACAGCGGCTGACCTAACTAGCGGGAGGAGGGCGGGAACAAACACGGACAGCGGAAGGGGGGGCGGGAAAAAGACCACGGCAGGGAAAGAATACAACGGCCGACTTAATCAGCGGGAGGAGGGCGGAAACAGAGGCGGACAGCGGGAGGGGGGCGCCATTAACTCAGGTGGTTGAGCAGTGCAGCGAGGCTGTTCTCACTAGTGCAGTCTGGCTCTAATATAACTTAGCGATGGCTCGTTAGTGAACAGAACTCAGCGATGGGTGTAGGATCGGCAGGGCAGAGCTCGGGGTGGGTGTAGGATCGGCAGGGCAGAGCTCGGGGTGGGGGTAGGATCGGCAGGGCAGAGCTCTAAACAGCAAGCACTCACCTGGACTTCCTCCGGCGCTCCAGCCGACTCCTGCAAAAGCCAATTCCAAATAAAGAAAAACATGGCGACCCAAAAAAAAAAAGGAAACGCCCACCGCAGCGATGACGACATCGCAGAGGCGGAGAGGGAAAAAATCGCGGGAACGCCCACGAATCTGGTCCGGCCATGACGGACAGATCTCTGTTCCAATGGCTAGCCTCCATTTATGGAGCTAGCCAATGGAACAGAGGGCGTAATCCCAAGCCCACTCTGTTCTAACATAAGATTTTGCCTGCGCCGAAAAGCTGCGCAGCCTTCGGCCAGGCGAAACCTAAAAAAGGATGGCCGAGCTTTTAAGCAACTGATTGGAAGATGCTATAGTCAATATCTATGAGTTTTGTCCAGACACAGAAGGCATTCTGTGGTTATTCTGGGAATTCGTTCCAAACTACTTCAAGAGGGTTAGGTTTAAGATGGTTCTGGATGCTAAGAAGCTTTGGGGTCAGTGGTGTAAAAGCATGGATATACCTGGGTTACATCGGTTTCTTCTATTGGAGATAAGGACAATACTACCAGAAGTATTCTATAATCCTAACGCCGTACTATGCTCCCAAATTGGTATCACCCGAATAAGTACTTTATATCAGAATAAAATTATGCGTTAAGACGAGGATCTGACTGTGGCACGCATCTTCTTAGAAGTGGCTTCTTCAAATATTTGCAGATCCATAGTTATCTCATATGGTCTGCAATCAATGTTGACAAGATATGCTTTATTTAGACAAATTAAACTTCTTTTTATTGGTTTTTCATATACATACAACTATTAGCAGATGCATCAGTGCTTACATACGATGGTGCAAACTATTCGTGACTACAATCAAAGAAGATACACAGTTTAAGGGTTCAAGATACTACTGAGTAACGTGCATCAACATGTAGGTAAATGACCAAAAGGCAATCGTACATGTGTAGGCTTTCCTATTTTCAGTTTCTATTTTGGGTAAATTCTGGTGGTGTTTTGTCAGTGTTTTCCAGTGATTTCAATACCTGAAAAAAACAGTGCTTTTCAGTGATTTCTAATTTTCGCGCCATAAAAAACAACTGAAACGGTGTTTTTCCGGTGTTTATGAAACGCTTTGCTTTTATTATTGCTGGCTTTCTTCATTGATGCATGGCATATAGACAGTGCATGTACGTGTATATGAAGTCCAAATACATTTTCACAAGTCAAATTTATTGTAGTACACCATACAATATTTCTTCAGAGATTCTTTAGTCATTCGTGCTTTCTCTTTCCTTCCCATGTACACTTTTATTTATGAAAATGCCATCTCAACATTGGCACTTGAGACTGGCAACGCCAAAACAGCCAGTACACAACTTGCCAACTCTGGCCACTGACGTAGCTTCCCATGCCAGTACTGGTGCACCACAAGGTTGACATTCTCTGGGACAGGTTCTGCAACATACACGTTGAACTGGGTGCACATGCCCTCAGAGGTATTAAAGCGGTCAAAAATTAAGCTGTACTTTGAAAAGTCCGGAGAAAATTCCCCTTTACGGAATGGATCTAACACTTGTGCAGCGTACCAAAGTGAGGCTTCATTGACTTCAAACACCATGGTTGGTGAAGGGACATTTCTATGCATCATAGCTAGCCATTTCTCATGCATGGTAAAATAAAATTTCCTGAATTGGTCTTCAACACTTCTTTGCTTCCCAAGTGGCAAGCATTCTAACAGGGAACATGTTGCCGTGCCAAAGTCACTAAAAGTGTCGTCTAGCCTACTCTCGAGGAGATGTTTGACATCAACACCAATTATACTGAACACTTGGTAGACAAGGGTGTTTTCTGACTCTAGTTTTTTTATTATGTCCACTACAGCAGTCATGTTTTCCTGTAAAAATCTAAGGATGCAGTACAGTGTACTTTTCTTGACATCACTATCAATATGCACCCGAAGATCCTCACATTTCTTGCCATTTGCATCATCACTAAGCAAAAATTCAGTAAGGGGTCGCCACATAGATAATATTGCATTCACGGCCTCTAGTACTGAGAACCACCTACTAAATGACACAGTTGGGATGACTCTTTCTTTGCTGCCACACAAAACACAAAATGAGAAATATTTGCGTTTGAGTCCCCGCGCATAACGAAACAGTGTGCCTGAATGTACTACAAAATCAATAGCATTCTTCATCAGCTCAGAAGATTGTAATGCTGCTTTCAGCATACCATCTAGCAAGTGGCAAGGATCTCTCACAGGGAAACACTTCAGCTCAGGTACTGCTTTTGACAGGTCATCACATAACTTTTTCATATACGTAGCTGAATCGCTGCAAATACAAACAATATCTCCCCAATCTTTGCTAAACTTGGTAAGAACTCTCTGCAGCAGCATTCCAAGTGACACTGCATTGCATGTTTCCAGTACATCCAGATCTGCCATGATGGTACGTCTGTGCCATCCATTTTTTGCATCACAAAATGTGATTAGCACTGCCACTGCTGGGTCGCCACGCATCTCTGGGGTTTCATCAATGGTAACAGAGATCTTAACATCACCTTGCAGTAACTCTGAAATATGTTCAATATCTGCAAGGAACACCTCTGGTAGGTATTTCTCATACATTTGTGTTAGTTTTTGTAATGTTTTGAATGCTGGTGCACGCTTGCGGAATATATTCCCAATCGGTCCATCAGCTTGGTGTAAGCTGGTTCCAGATTGCACTCGGGCACGTACAAATTCATGTGCCACATCCTTTTCTTCCTCACGTTTTCTTTTGAAACGGGTCATTGTCTCAGCAAGTGACATCTGGCAAAGGCTGTCGCTATTAGGTGGCTCTTTCAATTTCAAGTGGGTCTTGGTGACAAGATGTTCATCAATTCGGCTTGCAGTTTTCCCACTTACTATTGGGACAGTCACTCTGCAAAACCTGCAAATTAACATCTTTTGCCCACGCACTTCTTCAACCATGAAATCTTTGTTTTCCAGCACATAATCTTCTGCCGTCTTTATTCTGCGGGGCATTCTGTTCTGCGCAAAGTAGATCATAAAAAAAGACACTTAGAAACCGGTTGTGTACTGTTGAGAAAATGATGCCACTGAACAGGCTGCCAACCAATTGGTGAAATTGAAGAACACATATTTGAGGCATAGCATAAGGATCCATTTTATCTTTAGCTTTTGATTTAAAACTTTAAAAATCTGTATCCTAGGTACCCTAAATGCTTATTAACCATCATGCTTTAAAAAAGATAATTAGTTTCTGGATGTATGCAAATTAACTAACCTCCAGCTTGCCTAAAAGTGATTAATACTTGGTGGTCGAAAGCCCTCAGGCCAATTTCACGCTTTATAAAAGTGCAAAGGAATGCAATGTATATACAGATGCAGGTCAGGTAACCTATTGTCAGGAGAATGTTCAGCTTAATGAAAGGGGAATGTTGAATCCATATGTGTCCAGTATGAAACATTCAAATACAGTTCAGCAGTAATAAAGACCAGTGGTGTAAATATACTTACATAGCTCCCAGACGCGCAACTACAGTCAAATTTCGGGGTGGCGGGGTAGATTCTTCCAGCAATTGGCAGAATGGAGATGCAGGGGTTCTAAGAAGGGGTGAAATCAAGAAAGCCTTGTTAAGTAAAATGTTCTTGTTCAGACCTGTGAAGTACTCAGGTGCGATTGCAGTAAGACAGACGCCAGAACACAATAGCTCCTCTCCCCCCCCCCCATGTGAGTCAGGCAGGGGGCCTGGTGTTTCTCTGGCCTTTGGCCTTTCACAGCTCAGCTCCTCATTCTCTTGTCTGTCTTCACCCCCTGCACTCTGTGTTGCACTAAACAATGTCAGAAGAGGTTGTATCGCAAATGGTGCTCATGTAAAGCGCTCTGATACCTCCGGGTTTTGTGTGCACTATATAAAACCCTCCCCTCTGTGATTAGCAGTGCCACTGGAAAGGAGGTGTGAGACATACACAGTGCTGGGCAGGAACACTGTCGAAGACTCACGGGTGGGAGGAGACCTTCTGCACCCCACAGTTGGATAAGAGACCTGTTGGAGCGCGAGGGTGGGGGGGGGGGCTGCGGGCAGTGGGAGCAAGGCTGCCATGGACCCCAATGCGAGTAGAGGAAATAGAAGTCCAGAGTGCCCAGTTGGATATCAAAAGACTGTTCTGAGCAAATTTTATTTTTTACTGCAAGGACATGGCACTGAAATAAAAATAACAATCACGCCTCTACATATAGTTGCCAAGTCCCTGCAACAAACACTCGCTGGTGTGGCGCTGGTGACTGCTGCATCGGCGCGTGGGTTGTTATGCTCAGCACGGGGTGAGAGGGGCGGCAGGGCCCTGCTGAACCCATCAAATAACACATTTAAAATAAGGAGGTGAGCCTGCAGAGGCGCTGTAATTTACACCGAGGCACGTTTTAACTGTGCAAAATTGACTGTCTGGTCGCGCTAAGCTCCCCATTCTAAGAAGGGGTGAAAAACAAGAAAGCCTCAACAAGTAAAATGGTCTTGTACAGACCCGTGAAGTACTCGGGTGCGGCTGCAGTTAAACAGACGCCAAAACACATTAGCTCCTCTCCCCCCTCACGTGAGTCAGGCAGGGGGCCTGGTGTTTCTCTGGCCCTTTGGCCTTTCACACCTCGGCTCCCCATTCTCTTGTCTGTCTTCGCCCCCTGCACTCTGGCGCTCATGTAAAGCGCTCTGATACCTCTGCGTTTTTGTGTCTCCGCATGCCAGCAATCATACCCCTTAATGCGAGTGCAAATGCACTAAGAAAGTGCGAACATCAGCAAAATATGAAATACAAGGCAAACAATACAGAATAGATTGGTCAGAGCGCACTGCACACAATCACCACCACTGCTTCAACCAAGATACACAACTCTCATGAGTTGGGGGAGATCCGTTCTAAAAATTTAAAACTCAATGGAATTGGACATTCGCTACAATGTGTTTTACCTAGCACTTGAGACCGTACTTTGCTATCGCAGCGCTGTGTCTGGCAGATGCTCTTTCTGTATGTGTTCCAGTCCTTAAACAGAAGGGGGAACGGAGACCATGCAGGGGATCGATCATGTGCATTTGTGCACGCTTCCCCCCGAAGGTGTCCCCTGGCTGAAACACAAAAGTCTTTTGATGGCCAACTTAATGGTGGTCCTCATTTATCGACCTCAGAAGGATGTCAGAATGGGTGGACCTGTCGGGATTTACCTGAGCCATAGGGTCAAACACAGTCCTCATACAGTGGATGCAATAGTATGCTAGTAACTACACCCGTATCTTCATTCTACAAGGGGAGTTTGCTTTTCCTCCTCTTTTTTTATTAAACAAGGAATGCCACGCATGCAGCGCTCCCTCACTACCGAATAATAATGACCTGCACTGGCAAGATGAGGGAAACACAGGTGTATATCGCCTGCAACATTCTCTTACACTGTGTGAGACTAATCTCAGGATGCCATGGAGTGCTCTATTCTTTGATTTTCCATACCCACTCCTGTCTCTGCCCCAGCCTGTGCAATTGCACGGTGTGGGAGGGGCCCTCTAATGCATTTGAAGATGCAGCTGTGAAATAGGCAAACATATCAAGCATGTGAATGTGACTGTTTTATACTAACTTCTCGATGCAACATATAGAAAACCTGTGCGCTCTCTTATGCTAGGAAATGTTTTCGCATTACTGGACCCAGCTTTCGTATCTGAAAATAATAACCCTGAGTCCCAGCGGCTAATTAATACCACCAAGACGATGAACGAGTGGGGACAGTTTGGGGCTTCAGCAAGGACATGCGTGCAGTCGCTGCATCTGTTGGCCTCGCGACATTCATTTACACCGAAGCACATTTTAACTGTGCAAAATTGACTGTGTGATGGCGCTAAGCTCCCCATTCTAAGAAGGGGTGAAAAACAAGAAAGCCTCAACAAGTAAAATGGTCTTGTACAGACCCGTGAAGTACTCGGGTGCGGCTGCAGTTAAACAGACGCCAAAACACATTAGCTCCTCTCCCCCCCACGTGAGTCAGGCAGGGGGCCTGGTGTTTCTCTGGCCCTTTGGCCTTTCACACCGCGGCTCCCCATTCTCTTGTCTGCCTTCGCCCCCTGCACTCTGGCGCTCATGTAAAGCGCTCTGATACCTCTGCGTTTTGTGTCCCCGCATGCCAGCAATCATACCCCTTAATGAGAGTTCGAATGCACAAAGAAATAAAAATAACAATGACGCCTCTAGCCCTCTACACATGCCAAGTCCCTGCAACAAACACTCGCTAGTGTGGCGCTGATGACTGCTGCATCGGCGCGTGGGTTGTTATGCTCAGCACGGGGTGAGAGGGGCGGCAGGGCCCTGCTGAACCCATCAAATAACACATTTAAAATGAGGAGGTGAGCCTGCAGAGGCGGCGGCGCTGTAATTTACACCGAGGCACGTTTTAACAAAAGGCCAACCCTGTCCTCCCTCTGCTATTCTGCCCCTGCTTGTAAGGTACAGGGGGCATCAAAGCTGATGATTCTGTAGCAATTTTAAAGTGCGACAAAACACACACTTTCACTTACCAGCTGGGCCTTAGAGCACTTGCAGTACTGGCGGTCGTCCTCTGGTCGTCCTCTTGTCGTCGTGCGGGACTGGAATGTGCTGCAGTGTGCTTCGGTGTGTGGGGCCAGACAAAGTGCGGACAGAATTTTCAATGGGACCTGGCCCCACCCACCAACCTTGCCAACCAATGTGTCTCCCCAAATTTAATGGGGGTGACACACATGCCAAACTGCTTTGTTCTCGGCCTAAATTGGAGCTTTTCTTCGAATGCTTTGGCTCCATCAAGTGGCCAAGTGGTGCAATAACAATGTAAATCGGTGACACTCGGGTTAAACCTTGTCAGCTGATTTTCACACCGGTAGTGTATTGTCGGGCAGATTCGGTTTTAACCGAATTCCGGACTGGCTATACATGTGGCAATGTGACTTACATATCCCTCGTTTCCAGCGTTCTCAGACAACATAACATTTCCATCTCTGAGCCTGCAATCCCAATAGAGTGTCCTATGCTAATATGCAGTTCGCAGAATAGTGTGAAGTCTAGTGTTTTCTTCTTTAGTATGCTACAAGTCCAGCGGGTGAGCTAATAGGTAACATGTCAATGGGGCCCAAATGTCCCTGGGTCGCGATGCACATGAGTTGAGTTGAGTTGAGTTGAGAGAGAATTTGTAGAGCGCTACTTTGCCCAAAGGCGTCAAGGCACTAGAGATGGAATAAAGAGCTGTGTGTTGAGAGACGGGAGGGGACACATATGCAGCAGTTCTGCATATGTGGCTAGTTTCTCTTGGCAATGAACTAAGTCATCAATCCACTCCTTAAATTTGGGCGCCCGTCCTCTTCCCTAGCGGCAGGCCACCTGCCTCTTAGCCATGAGTAGCGCAAGAGCGACGTATTTGTGATGCACTGCCTGTAGTGGTCTAACATAGCCTAGCAGGGCCATAAGTGGGGTGGGCTCAACTCGTGTGTTGACCATCTCTATCAGAGCCGCAAACACTTGCTCCCAATATTCCCTCACCCCAGGGCACTCCCAGGCTAGATTTAGAAAACCCGCTCCAGGGGCCCTACACCTATCACATCTGTCAGAGTCTCGTAAGTGGTACTTGTGCAGCCTTACAGTGGTGTAGTATATTCTATGTAGGAATTTACAGTGTATGATGTGGAGCCTGCTGCTGGCTGATACTCGCTCTGATGTGATGCCTGCTGCTGGCTGATACTCGCAGCAGAACTCCCAATGTTCATCTGTTAAGGCATACCCCAGTTCCTCACTCCAGCGAGCGGGGAATGTTGTATCTGGCAGTTCCCTCTGTGTATGCACTGCCCTATATATTAGGGAGACAAGGCGTTTAGCTGATGTGGTTTTAAGTGCTAGCCAGAACCTCTGGCTCAACTGGAAATTCGGGGGTAAGAGATTGTATCCCCTGTCAAAGACGAATGTAAAGAAAAAGATCAAGTGGAGTGTGCTGCCGCCCCTGCCACATGTGCTCAGCTGTGCAAAAAAGGCCTTCCTGATACAGGTTCCCCAAGTGCGGTTACGTTCTTTAAATTTATGAAAGAGTTCTTCTTGAAGGAGGGGCATGTCCGGGTGATAAGTAAGGGGCAATAATGGGTACTATAAAAGGTGGTGTTCAGCATGCGTCTTATGCGTTGCCACGCCAGCGTAGTACATGTTAGGGTAGTCGGCAATTTATCTCTAGAGCTAACCGTTTCATACAGCCTTCCATCAATAGGGATGGGACGAGCTAGCCAATGCTCCGCTGCGACCTGTGGGGCATGCCGCGGCTGTGCCACCCTGAACTAAGCATAGTGGGCCTGTGCGCTAGTGTAGTAGAGTTCAAAGTTTTGGATCCTGAACCCACCCTGTGAATACGACCTGATAAGTACGTTCCATTGCAATCTTGGCTGCTTACCCCCATACCAATCTCGTCATCTCCACCCGTAGTGTCTTAAAAAAAGAAAGTCCCAGGGTAGTACGAAATATTTAAGAAGAGCTTAAGCAATTGGGGGAGTATCACCATTTTAATTAAGGATGCTCTTCCCGCCATGGATAGAGGCAATGCGATCCAGCGAGTAACATTGTCCGCTATACGAGTTATAGCAGTGCCATAGTTTAACCTCATAATTTCCTCTCTATCCTTAGACGCGTAATCCCAGATATCGCAATACCTCATTGCACCACTCTAAAGGGTAATCCAGCGGGAATCGGGCTGTCGCCGTTGTCAGTGGGAAAATGCTCGATTTCTTCAAGTTTATCTGTATCCCTGATAGTGTCCCAAGAACTATACATTCTCTGAGTAGCAGATTTATATTCTGCTGAGGATCACGTATGTACAGGGTAATATCATCTGCATATAATGACATAAGTATTTGCCGCATGTTACAACGCAGCACCTTCTCTTTATGGTGCTGCAGCAGTTTCGCAGCCAATGGTTCAACCGCAATGGCAAAAATCAAGGGGGATTGTGGGCACCCCTGCCGAGTACCTCTAATAATTTGGAACGTCTGGGACGTACGCCCATTAACAAGAACTTTGGCTACTGGCGACTGGTATAATAGTCTGATCCAAGAGAGAAAGAGGGGCGGGAACCCCATTCGCAGCATCACCCCAAATATGTAATCCCATTCAATTGAATCGAAAGCCTTCATGGCATCTAAAAATAACCCTGCCATTGGCAGATCTGGTGAAACATTATTAAATATAGCAAAAAGTGTCCTCAAGTTGTGGGAAGTGGCCCTCCCGGGTACAAATCCCGACTGGTCGGGTAGAATCAGATGTTCCATCAACAGGCTCAGCCTGTTAGCAATGAGTTTTGCTAAAATGTTGGCGTCGCAGTTAAGTAGAGAAAGCGGCCTATAGGAGTTGCAGTGTCTGGTAGATTTTTCTGGCTTCAGTAATGAAATTATGAGTGCCTCCCTCATGGATGCCGGCAGAGATCCCACCTCAAGTGATTCTTCATATACTTCCCAAAGAATGGGAGACATTAAGTCTATATATGTTTTATAGAATTCCACTGGAATTCCGTCCGTCCCTGTGGCCTTACCCGACTGCATACCCATAATTGCCTCCCTGACCTCGTCCAATTCAATTGTAGCACATAAGAAAGTTTGTTGTACGTCGCTTAGCCAGCCTAACGCCACATCTCCCAAATAGCTGTGTAGATCTTAGTCATCTCTCCGTTGTGTGGTATATAGACGGTTATAATGCCGCGTGAAGGCACTTAATATGTTGGTTGTATTGCGGTAAACCATCCCATCCAAATCCTCAATTTCGAATACATACCTAGCGTAACGAGGTTGTCTGACTACGCAGGCCAAAGCCTTGCCAGGTCTCTCCCCCTCACAGTAACTTCGAGCCACCCAGAATTTATTCCTAAATCGTGTTTCCCTCTGCGCTGTGTCCATATACTCTGTGAACGTGTCCCGAAACTGGATTTGAGTAGCGGGCCTCGTGTCAGAAGCCAGTTCTGCCTGCCTCCAGCACCTTAAGCTTTACCTCAAGTTTACTTAGTGTATTTTTTATGTCTTTAAGTACCCCCGAACTCCTTGAGATTCAGAACCCGCGAAGTGTAACTTTGAATGCCTTCCAAATAGTTTCCACATTGTCCACCATCCCTTTATTGTGTGCAAAAAAATCACGTTACTTCATCTCGCAGTTCTTCCTGAAAAACCGTATCTAACAAGGTAGGGGCATAAAGCCGCCAAGGAGTGCGCGGTACAGCGAATTTGGAACACGATAGAGTGAGCGCCACCGGTGCGTGGTCTGAAAAGGTTATGGCCAAATGTTGCACCCGGTACACTGCAGGTCCTAGCCCTCTGAACAGAAACCAATACTCCAACCGTGCCCATGGTGCTGCCTGCGCGGTGAAGTGTGTTCCCTCACGGGCATGTGGGTGCATATGTCGCCATGCATCTACTAGCTGATACGTGGTTACAGTGTCCTGCAATATGTCTCAATGATTTGGTAAAATGGTGTGGGGCTGATTGCAACCTATCCATCCCAGGATTATATGCTACATTAAAGTCACCACCCCCTCCCATATAAGGTGACTGGATCCTACGTCAAATATCTTGGCCCAAAGCGAGGTATAAAAATCCGGGACATCGACATTAGGCCCATAGCAACAGGCCAGTGTGACAGAGACAGTTCCCAGTCAGCCCCAGGCCAGACAGTAGCGACCCTGTGAGTCTCCTATGGTACCCGCTAGATGGAATGGCACACTTTTTCTTATAAGAATTGCAGTTCCCCTCGCCTTCTGCGCTTGCATGCTTTACCTTTTAATGCTCACAGGGTGCTAACAGATCCCTTGCCGCCCAGCTCTGTGATTTGAAGACCATTTTTTTTGTTAATAAAAATGTCCTGCCTCCCAATTCGGCATGAGCAAATATTTCTCTGACAATCTGGTGCATTGGCTGGTGTTTGCGATTGACCAAGGGTGGGGATAAGAGGCTGACTCTCTGGCATGAGTACAGTGCTGAGGGGGCCTGTATTACTCCCCTAGTGTACACAACGAAGGTTTTGGATCCTTCAACTGACCAGCCTGGACCTCAACAATTGCAAAACAGAACAAAGTGGCTAGCCAGGATAGTTTGAAGGGAAATTAGGACCCACACAGCCCATGTATGCTGCGTGACCCAACAATTTGTTTAGCAAAACATTTATTTTCATTTATAATCAAGCTTCAAGAATTCATACAAACATGTCTTCAAAGGAAAAAAACTGTCAAAACAGTCAAGTCAAAAACATACAAATGTGTGCACAATCAATACAGATATACAAACATTAATAATGAATACTCAAAATTCCATGACACTAAAATAGGACTTAGTACACAGTACATACATTCCAAATCAATTGCGATCAAAAAACATTACACAAAACATAAAAGGAGAAGCCAGTCCTTTAACTAAAATACCAGTGGACAGGCGGAACTAAAGGTGGGATAAGACTGCCTGCCTATCTCACAAAACCTGTGGTGGAGTATTTTATATGATTGCAAACAAGGGCCCACAACAGTGGAGTTAGTTGATCCCTAGCTGCACCCTTCTTTCTTGTCACAGGCTGGGGGTCAACGCGTTTCGAACCATAAGAATTGCAGGTTCTCCTCAGGACAGGGACTGGGTATAAACTTCACTGTGAAAAAATTAAAAGGGTGGTGTCAAACTAGTAGTGTCACACTTTAAGAGGCCTCTCTGTCTATCCACAGACACATAAAAGCAATTTACCTGCACAACGAGCAAAGGGATTGCATGAGTGGAGGTAGACTGTGAATCAAGAGATGATGTCTGTATAAATAAATAAATCGAGTGGCAGTCAGGGCAAATGAAGGTGCTGTTCAGACACAAACACCAGAAGCACATAGTGAGCTGCCGCGTCTCTAAATGGTGAAATACCTGTAAATAGTTGCGGAGATGTCAAGGCACAGGGCGCCCGCGAGGCGGTGCGCGGTCAGGTCAAAACAGGCTCACATTCTTTGATCAACTAAAGGGGAAAAAAGTAGAAATCACTACGGTGCATGATGCCGCAGGAACCTATTATGGGCCACGGGTTGATACAAGGATTACAAGCACGTCTCCTACCTGCACGCCGCATGACAAGTAAAACGGCTGCACTTAGGACAGATCCGGGGGGTTTGTTTATCGCGGGTATTATTCAGCCGCGTGGAGCCGCTGTGAAAAAGGGGAGAGAGAGGCACGTTTGATGTTATATAAGGAGACGAGTGATTAGTCTACAAAGTCGGCTAGAATTGTATTACGCCCCTGGCACTTCTCAAGAGTTAGGATTTTTTTTCACCCCGAGGGTGAGGGCCAAAATGTAGAGCCCGATAGAGATCCTTTTTAGGGCTCGCTGCGAAAATGCGCGCGAAAGCGCGCTCTCGCAGAGAGAACTATAGCTGTCGGCTCAGCCGACAACGAGAGGAAAAGTGGACACAAGACCTGACCGCGTGCAGCACTTTGTCATAGGATAACGTTGCACGCGTGAACTTCTGCTGTTTTCAGCATGCCAGAAAGAATCAGATCGCTTTGTGCGCCTCGTGAACAGTTTCTTTGGAATGGAGGGGGAGTCTGGAGAGGGTCACGCGGGGCTGTTCACGAGGCGCGTGGCGCTGATAAACAGGATGGCTGCAGTTAGCATAGTGTTTTGTGGAGAGCAGATCTAATGCCCTTTCCAATGCTTGTTGTGTCTGTTATTTACCACTGCATATAACACAGATACATTTTAGGGTAAAAGTGCAGTAGATGGAAGAGATTTCTAAAGTTTGAGCAAACACTTATGCAACGGGACAAATCAAATGTGCATTAATCTAACTGCCATTTGTGCAAGTTGCCAAAATGTGCAAAGAATACTTTATCCTGTGCGCTGTCAGTGCTGGTTCTAGGGAAACCCGGTACCAGTCAGCCGCGTAGAATACACATGCCATGAGCTTGCCTGATTGCCCCAGCAAGCATGGAATGCTGCCCTTATGCAAGAGGAGGGGGGCTGTAAAATGTGATCGTATAAACAGTCACAAATGTTAGCACCAAAGCTGTGAAAAAGACAAGAGGGTGACGAGCATGGCTGGGTTTGGACATCATGGTTATAGCTGAACATTTAAATCAGAATGAGATGTCAGTAGCCTGCAGCGTTTGCAGACACGGCACTCATTCAAGGTCGGCATTGGTGACGCGGGGCTAATATTATGTCACTGAACGTGGCCGCCATTAACCTGATCTGCTGCTAACTGAGCAAGGACCACGGGGCACTCACAGTAACAGTGTTTGAGGTAGTGAGAAAGTTGTGAGTAGGATGTACAGAGTAATAATGAAGCACACAGCACTCTCACGAGGACAGCATCAGGGGAGAAGCAAGTGCAGCGCTGCTCATAAACTGCCCCGGTGCCAGTCTGGTGCTCTGTGTGGCACTGAACCAGCCAGCTCTGCGTCCACTACAGCTCGTGCAGGGAGGGACTGTTGTATCTATACACGAGGTCTTAGATGCACCCCTGTGAACGACTGCCGCCCTCTCTGTGTCGTCACCACGGCAGACCCTGATCTATTGAAACGGCGCGCCGGGGGGTGTTTTAACGCAATCATGTTGAGCAATCACAGACGTGCTTTGTCTTTCACACTGACAGGTGTCTGCACGACTGACTGACGCAGAGTATGGAAACTCCTACTTCCACGGGGGTCACACTGCGCACCCCATCTGATTGTACTATCTCTCGAGCGCTGAATGGGGTCATCGGGGTGCTACAGGACAACTGGCAACGTGGGAGATTCCAGTTTCACCAATCAAGTCCACCCAGCAGTGCTCCTTTGTTGTCTGATGTATATTGTCCCGAAAGTAATTACAGGGCAGGGCGCTCTTTTATAAGGATAGTGTTGTTGAATGAGAGAGGGGGGAGGGGTATGTTGGGGGTGAGGGAGGCCCTTGTATGATTATTTTGTTTTCAGATCCTGGAAAGACCCCGTGGGCTGTGGGCAGCTCTCCTGTGCAACCACTAGAGACACATTCCGGTGCTGCGGATGCAGTTTTGCAGTGCAGCACGGTTCGATTTATTCCTAAAATCAGCTAAACTGGTTACACGACAGGGCTTCCATGTGCAGACGTCTGTGCGGTATCCACGGGCGCCATGGTGGAAACCCCAGAGATCCCCCTCCCCCCAAAGATGACAGCCTAAACCTGCACCAGCAGGATACGAACCTATGACCTTACTGCCCCTACCCCTGACACCCCAAGGGTGAAAGAGTTAACCTGCAGGATTCGAATCTATGAAATTACTTCCCCCTATCCCCGACACTACAAGGATGACAGTCTAAACCTGCCGCCTCACGGATGCAGTAGGGTAAACCACACGTTTTTACCCAAACCTCAGCACATTCAATGCCAAAGCCCGGAGTTCACTAAATCCATGTGAAAAAAACTGCGTAGTTCTGCGGGACAGCCCTCCTTGTCTCACTCACTGTTCATTTCACCATTACGGCATGGGGCTCATGGTCAGTCTGTGCAAAGAAACGTGTACTTTAACAGTACCCCTTGTCGCCCAGGCAGTGTCGCATACACCTGTTTTACCAGTCGTCATAGGCCTGTGTACTTGCAAAGTGTATTGCATCTGTGTTTGCATGACATATATCACATATTTAACTCTGTTGAGGCTCTAGTAACCATGATAAATTTAACGTCACTGTGCACTTTGAACATGTGGACTCATGATGTGTGTGTAAAATATTCGTGTGTTCATGTGTCACGCATGTATGTGATCAAAACAGGCGCGGCATCAAAACTCTGCTTCTCTCGCCTTCTCCCACACCAACACGCATACCACAGAGGTGCACACACACACACCCAAACAGATACACACAAACAGAAAAACAACCGGGAAACATACCATAACTCAGACACATCGACACGGGAGCACGTTGACATGAAGAGACATACATAGAGACACACCGAGGCATACACAGAGACTGGTAACCATATACATGCACGCACTTAAACACCGAAAAGCGCACTGATTTGAACACCTGTACAAAATAAACACACATATTTAAACACTTATACAAAAATGTAAACATCTATACAAAAATAGATTTAAAAACGTTGGTACTAACAGAAATAGCTACATGTTGACACATATAATCATTCAGGGCTCCATATGCATTGGCACGAACATCATACATACGTCGCCTCGAACACATACCTCGCAGTCGCATATTGACATGGATGTGAAATGGGCTCGCCTTCATTTTCTAGCGCCCCCCCGTGTAGTCACAGGCAGGGGCACCGGCCAGAGGGTTCGGCTGTCCACAAGCAGCAATCACCGAGCAGAGGAAGCAATCCCCAGGACTCGCAGCTCTGCCAGGCCAGGACTCCGGCAACAACCAACCAGTACTGCCCGGCGCAGACAAACGGAGATCCGCGGCCCTAGCTGTGCTTATAGACAAAAACAACCCCCGTCCGGGCAGCGGCTACGCACTTTAATCCCCAGTCTGTCTGGGGCTACAGACAAACAGCAACCCCTAACCCAGGGTAAGGCTACAGATAAACAAACAGCAATCTCCACCCGGACTACGGCTACTGACAATCCCTAGCCTAGGCTACGGCTACAGATGAACGGCAACCCCTAGCCCGGGCTATGGCTACAGACAAACAAACAGCAATCCCCTGCCCGGACTATGGCTACTGACAAACGGCAAAGCAGAGTCCGGACTACGGCTACTGACAAACTGCAGGAACGGGCACACGGACAGCGGGAGGGAGGGTGCGGGAACGGGCACACGGACAGCGGGAGGGGGTGCGGGAACGGGCACACGGACAGCGGGTGGGGAGGGGAGCACTCACCTGGACTTCTTCCGGCGGTGGTCGGCCTGGAGGAATGACCAAAAAAAACCTTCTAAGAAAAAAAAAATAAACCACCGCCCACCGTCGCAATGGGGCGGAGAGCGAAAAAAATCGCCGGAACGCCCACGAATCTGCTCCGGCAATGACGGACAGATCTCTCTTCCAATGGCTAGCCTCCATTTATGGAGCTAGCCAATGGAAGAGAGAGGCGGGACAAAGCCACATACTGTTGAAACATAAGATTTCGCCTGCGCGAACGCTGCTGCGCAGCAGACGCCAAGCGAAACCTAAAAAGAGCCTGAGAGTGAGATAAAGTGGCAGGGAGTGTCTCGTGGTGGATAAAGAGGCAGGAAGTGGAATCAAGACTATACAGCCTTGGTGTTTGGCATTCTTGACGCTCAGTAATACTTTCCTTACGCTCTGAACAAAACTTTGGGTCCGGCACTTATTCTTTCAGAGAATAAGGACCTCCCCAAAGTAGAACGTCATCAACAATTAGTGCATGACTTTCCCAAATGTTTTGTACTAACAAGACTATCTGTGTATGGTACACTTCACTTTTTGAGTCTGGCTTGAATGTGTAGCTGTTTAAATGGCATATTTTTTATCAATTTTAAAAAATACGCATTGAGTGCGTTTATCTTGGCTGCATTTATCGTGCAAGATTATTACTATTTCACCTTTTGATATCAACTGGTGAAGTATGAGTCTGCCTCCCACGAAGTGCTACCATTGGAATGCATGTGGGAGTAGTCTACATATGAAAAATATACTCAACTATGTTCATCATATTCAGTTCTTTTTCTCCTGCATGTATTCTACACAAAAAGCAATGTTTTTTGCTTCTTTTTCCCAGTATTTGCAAAGCCATTTGGACGGGCTTTAATGTGATACATTTGTGCCTAAAATACATGCAAATATCATTATGAATGCCTATGTTTACATTTGTTGGTACATTGAAGACAGGCCTTTTGGCTTTCCTAAAGCTCGTTTGAATTACAAATAAACCACAGGGGCATGCAAATGCAGAGGATTGGCGTATTCAGTGCATGTCTCACTTGAATTGCTACGAAGTACGAAGATGTGCCACAAAGGAAGGAAATCACGATGCACTGAACAGCATCTTCCAATGCTGGTTTTTTTTTACTCCTACTTGATGCCGATCTTGCATTTATGTCATTCACTCCATCCTAATGTAAAGCGCTCTGATATCCTTCGGGATCTTGTTCGCGCTATATAAAACTTTATAAATAAATAAAATAAATTGCTGTCCACCGCCATATCGATGCACACGGAGAAAAAAGCGTCCCCTTCGGCCCCCTGACATACACACAGAGTAATCTGGACCGAATTACCACTCCACTGGAACTGCAAGCAGTCACTGCACATTTTGACAGCTTTATCGGCAGCCCGCTTTAGAACAACAGTATGTATGTTTAGGGCTAAAAGGACCTGTCCCAACAAAGACCCCAAAACATTTACCTATCGTCTGGGGCATCAAAATGCACCATATAGATGATCTCAACCTGATCTTTAAACGCAAACAGGTTAAAGGAATGAATTGATCATTCCGAAGGACCTTGCAATGCCTTGTGCCCTCGCTTTCTCCTTCAGAATGAGCCACATCCATGAAGTCAGACTCAGAAGACTTTCATACAATTTCAAAAGTCCAACCTGGGTCTTTGTTTCTGACACAGATACATATGGGCTTATTGACCAGCCCATTGTGCTACCGGTGCGTCACTATTATTGACGCACCGGTAGCGCAATGGGCTTCCCCATATTTACAAGGCCATGTAATATGTTTCCCTTTCACTCATAACTGCATGAAAGGGGGGGGGGTTCCATGGGTGTTGCTGTGGGTGTTCATGCGCAACACCCATGGAACTTGACGCATCCCCAGATTTACAACATTTTGTAAACCCGGGAGTGCGTCAGAATCCTATACCTCCCAGGGAAGGAATAAGGAGGCACAACGAGGATACATACTTTTATTTCTTGTATATTTTTTACTCTTTCTATGCATTCTGCAACATGCATAGAAAAAGGAAATTCCCTTAATGATTGTTTTTCTGCAGGGAGGTTTCCCTTCCTGCACAAAAACAATCATCCCCTCAGCACAGACACTCTTGCAAAATGGCGCAGGGTGTCTACGCTGGTGCACGGCTGCTGCTTGTGGGCACAGGAGGAGATACGATATGGGTGAACGGGGACTCCCTGTAATACTTTAAGGTCTAGAGGAGGGAGTGAAAGTCTACAACAAACTATGGGGGAAACCTCTGTACTGACCTATATTTCTTTACGTCTGAGCATTCAAGTCTCTGCTAAGTTACAATTGAGATGCTACATAAAAACTCGTATGAATGATGGTATGAGTGAAAGTCTTTTTATATGTACTGTTTAGGGGGTTTGCTTAGATATGATCCAACCATGCATGTTTTAATTATATATACACGTTACCATGTCACTGTTTTGTAACTTTGATAAAATGACCACTAGAAAATGAAAAAAATAATCTGTCATGCAAAAGATATAAAATAAATGAAAGAAATTAAATATACATTTCATGTCTTAAATTTTTTTTTTTTATGTAGCATCTCAATTGTAACTTAGCAGAGACTTGAATGCTCAGACGTAAAGAAATATAGGTCAGTACAGAGGTTTCCCCATAGTTCACAGGAGGAGATACGACGCATTCCTACCCTTTTATTTTGCAGCGCAGCAGGAAGACTTTCTGTGCTGCCGTTCATCAAAATATTGTAAATGAGGCACAAAGAATATAAATGTTGGCATTGATCACAATGTAGTACACTGCGTTCAATGCCAGCTTTTGTAATATATGCCCAGTTTTGATGACGGGAGCACCACAAGAACATTCAGTGAGATTAATTAATCTTTTTGTACAATATCATTATTATCTTTAATGAATAGCAGTTGTGCAATTTATACAATTTTTATTCCAATCATTGTAGGAACTAAGAGGGTCATTTACAGCATAGCTGGATGGGAAGGCCCCTATGAATAGTACTTTTAGTGACGTAGGTTGGTCAGTAAGATTGGGGATGACAGCTTCAGATTTCCCACACAATCACACTGTCATGTCTTGTTAAAATACACTATGAGAAGTAGGACACAAGGGGAGATCAAGAGGCAGTTGAAAGAGACACGAATGCAAAATTGTTAGGGGTACTTAAAACACAATTGTTTTTTTTAAAGTTCCCAAGTTTTAAGGAAGACATGAGAGTGTGTGTGTGTTTGCGTGTGTATGCATGTGTTTTTGTCCGTGTGGGCATGTAAAACTCCACGGTGAAACCGAACAGATACCTCACCATTCCCGACTGAAAGCAACTGTACCCAACTATTTACTACAGAATATATTTTTGGGGGGGTGTAACACCCCAAGCACCTCCCCTGAAGCTGCGCCCCTGTGGGTATCTCTCACCCTACTAAGTTTATTGTTCCACCCACTTCATTTAAAGGTAGGGGAGTACTAATGAATTACCTGTGGAGCCTCTGTTGATGGTCAAAAAAGAGGTGGAGGCCCATCCAACACAGGGTCGCTCTTTTCATGCATTGGTAGACCCGTCCTATTTAGGAAAGATCTCCCAATGCATACTTTTCCTAACTAAATTTCAGGGCTATTTTTGGCAAGGAAACCTCACAGTATCACCCACAAGCGTGGAAAAAACTCTCCAACTTTCAGGGCCATTGAGTTTTTGATTATTTAAAAGCAAACTGTGATCATTTGGAGTGACAAAAGTGCATCCACATTATCTTTGGTTACAGTTAGACACAGAAATCTTCTAGAATCCTGGTTAGGGTCTCTACTGACCCAGCAGGTTGGCTGGCCATCTGTCAAAGCGAAACTCTCTGTAACAGCTAGATGAAGAAAAAAGTATGATACAGGATTATAACTTTGTACCCTTTTCCGAGGTAAAAAAAAGAAAACTACAGAATTATTGGTTGGCACAGCAGCCCTTTTTAGGTCTTGCGCCTAGCGTTGCAGTTGAGACATTTAGTAGGGGAAAATGGGGTTTCAGAGAGTGACCTAGGAATCGCACACACTCGTGCGTGTGCTTTTCCTTTTGTGCTACGCTATTGGGCTTTGCGTGTGTGTTTTTTACTAAGACGGCTCGCAATAGGCCAAAGGCGATCGCGTTCCTCCGCCCAAGGCCTATTGGTGTCTGTTACGAGCACCGGCCGTCATGTGCTTTCAATTATCGTGCCCAGACACGGGTCTGATAATTGAAAGCACATGTCTTGCTGTGGCGCGTGCGTGCGCACCACTCGCGGGATTGTTTTCTTTTTGGATCCATTTCTAAGGGAAACAAAAACATGAAAGAACCACTGACGTCTTGTTACCACATGTCAGCAGGACGGTTATCAGGTGCACACGTCCAACTGTTTTGACTGATTATATTGACTTCTCCTGAGAACCTACGTTATTCCTTTTGGAAAACTGCAAAGATTTAAAATGTCCTGGTTTCCGAGTGCGAACTTTCAGGGCTGGAAGTGGCTTGCATCAAAGGTGGCCCACGATGCTCCGTAGAGATAACTGACGTTGGCGCCGCAGAGATGGGTTTATGTGAAGGGTTGGTCCCGTGCTGGTGTTATGCTGAGGAGGGAGGGGGTCCCGTGCAGCTGCTGGCTGCTGTTATCTGTTAGTGCCAGCAAGACGCACGACTGAGTCCAGCCCTGACCCATCTGTAATGTTTAAAGACTGCAAGTATGCGGTCTAGTTCCTACGCACGTAGCCGTGCGTTAGCGCGGCCGTGATACGTCACGCCCGCGTGAAGTATAAATAAAGGAGGCTTGGTCACGGAGCTAGTCCGGACCACGCGGAGACTGATAAGCGTGTCCCGAGTCACTAATTTATGCGCAGCGCTATCGGCGCTGCGCACCACAGGTTAGGGCCTGACACCATCGTGACAGTCAGAGGTGCGCTCCTGCCCACCCAAGGGCGAGGAAAGGAGCCGGTCCTGGTGGTGAGCTGTTTTCCGGTGGTTGTCGAGACTACAAAAGTCTGGACAGCTTTCACCTCACACAAATGTCCGAGAAGGTTTGTGTGACAAGTACTGCATGAGACTAGCCGGTGAGCTGAATCACTGCACAGAAGAGGTAAGTAACCGAGCACCCTCTCACCACTGGGCATTTTCCCATCTTTTGTTTCTTTATATAGTTAAAGTATTTATATGGCCTCTGACCTCATAACCGGTGCAAAGGAAGGCTATACGGAGATCTTCCACAATAAAAAAAAACAACGTGTATGAAAAAGCAAGGAGAAGAGATTAGGTCGATTTTGGAGAAGTGGGCTTTACTGCCTCTAGGGAGGCAGATAAAGTTCCTGATGATCTCAAAAATTGAATTCAGCATTCTTGGATTCGGGGGCATAGTTTCAAGGGCTATGTTTGGGGTGGGAAAGCCCCAAACGAATGCATAATTTGCTTAGTGCTTGAGTCTGAGGTCCCTGAGTCGGTATGTTATCTCTGTGTCGGTTTTTCTCCTGTGCGCCAAGATGGAATGAAAACTGTGAGCTTTTATGTAAACGAGAGAGAGATACCCATACAGTGGCTTTATTTAAAAATGTGAAGTCAGATAACTTGGGGTCAATAGCAGCTTCTTTGTGTGTCCAAACTATGTGATCCTAGGCACATATTTAATTCCACAGAGCCTTCATTTTCTTTTATCATCAGATATGAGTGGATGTTTAAATACTTGAACCCAGAGCGTGCGCTATACAAGCACCTCATATTACATTTTAATAGTCTATAATCACCATCTCTTTCCTTCCGTCCCCCCTCTCATCTGTCGATCCCTTCTCCATCTCTCTCCTCCTGTCTCTCTCTCTCTCTCTCTCTCTCTGGGTCTCTTGATTTTTCTCATTCACTTGCTCTCTTTCACCTTGTGCTCTTCCTGAGCTGTATCTCAACATCATCTTCCGCCACTGAACTGTCATTGAAACAGTCTGCCAAACCGAGTACTGTGCTTTATGTAGGATGAAGGTTGTTCTTGAGCAGACGGTGTACTTTATACAATAGCCCTTCATTTTTAATGTCCTAAAGTTACATAGGAATCATGTCCAATAACACATGAATGTCGATGGCTCTTTGGATTTTTTGTTTTGTCAAATTAAATGTATTGGCGATTCAAAGTAATTTTGTACTGGAGCTTGAAGTTTGTGTAATTTGTCAGTTCTGGGCGTTTAGGCCTCTAAAAACTGAGAAGTCTTTTTTTATGCCTCTCAGAGATAAAACAAGCATTTGCAATTGAAAGTTTGAGCTATTAGCATCGCATTATTGTTTGCAATGCCAATAGGTCAAACTTTCAGTAATGCGAGAACTATTGCATTGCAAATGCTTGTTGTATATGTGCATGATGTGTGCATGCATACATAATACTGCCACTTGAAAGCTCTGCATTAACCCCTTGCCAGCTAAACCTTTTCTCCCTACAATTCTAAGCCTTTTTTGGCTAGTTGGGGTAATTCATGTTTAAGCCTCTTTAAATTTTTGTCCAGATAAGGTAGCCACTGCAAATTTGCGACATTTTTTCCAACATCCTTGGGATTCTAATGGTACCCACGTTTTGTGGATTCCTTTGGAAAGGATTGAGAAAATAGGTAAAATATGGCAATTTTATTTTTCAAAAATAGGAATATGTGCTCCACAAAAAATTATGTTTTATTTCCTAAAAATAACGTCAACAAAAAGTTTGCTTCGCTATAGTCACCATCTTCCCGGCTTTCAGGAAAATGCAGAGCTGAATCAAATAACCTATTTTTTTTATTGCAGTTATGCCATTTTTTCCAAGAGGTAGCCCATTTTTCCTAGATTTTGTGCTTTCAACCTACTTCCACTTTGTGGGAGAAACCATTGTGAAAGCCATGGATGAACCCGGAAAGCCATTAATTTTTAAAAAGTAGACCCAATTTCAATTCGCCAAGGGGTCATTTGTGTAGATCCCTTGAGGTTTTTCCAAAGAAAGTAACTGTTCAAATAAAAATATATTGAAAATGAGTAGAAAAAAACAGTCTTTTCTTTTTTTTTTACAAAGTTTTCATTTGTACCTTCTTGTCGCAATGGCCAATTTATGAAAGCAATATACCACTTTGTCTGCTGGACACTTTGGTTGCTGGTATATATATATTTGAAAGTTTCCAAGAACCTGAGGTAGCTAGAGCCACAACTGAACTGCGCTCTACAATTCATATGGTAAAATATAAGCAGTGAAAAATGGGTATCAAGGAAACCTATGTACTGCTGAAATGGACACCAGATGCCGAGTTTAGGAGCACTGGTTATTTGTATGTCTCTGAATTTGTGGGTACTAATACTAGCATGTGATTTAAATGACTTCTTTCTTACACACTGGCTTACATTTGGAAGGCACAAATGCTGGGAAATACAATTGACAACAAATATTCTACTATTCTGTATTTCCACAAATCTCCTACCAAATGGTACCTACCCAGTCCATTTGGAGGGTATGGGGGCTCCAATGGACCTTAGTTTAATCTGTTCCTGATGGGGCCACTATGCCTCATCCACATAAATGGGGCAGCATTTTCATCTGGAGAAATGGGGAAATGCTGGGTGATAGGAATTTCGTGGACTCTTTCTGATTCTGGAAGTTTGGGTCACAGAAATGCAAGGAAAATGTGCGATTTTAGGCAAATTGTGAGGCTTGCAGTACATTGTGGGTAACAACATGTGGGATCCACGCAAGGCACACCACCCTGGACTCACCTGGGTGTTTAGTTTTCAGAAGTGCCTGGGGTTGGTAAGTTTCACTGGGTGGCCGCTGAGCCCAGTTACAGAAGTAGCCTCTACCTATTTTGTTGATGTTGCCACATTGTGCCTTAGACACCCTCCTTTCACAGGCACTATGCCCACCCACACAAGTGACCCTAGTAATTAAGGATCACACGAATAATAGACATATACTGAATAGTATATATGACCTCTGTCCAGCCGGACAGAGGTCATATATACTATTCAGTATATGTCTATTATTCGTGTGATCCTTAATTACTAGGGTCCCCTGTTCTGTACAATAGATGACTGCCCTAGGACCCTAGTGTTATTCCTTTTGGGTTTCCCTTGTCCTGTCAAAATACACCCACACAAGTGAGGCACCATTTTCATCAGAAGACATGTGGAAACGCTGGGTGTTAGAAAATGTGTGGCTCCCTGCAGATTCCAATATTTTGACTCACAGAAATATGAAGACTATTTGTGTTTTTAGCCTATGTTTGAGGTTTGCAAAGGCTTCTGGGTAAGAAAACGTCAGATCCTCACGAAACACACTTCCCCAGTGCCTAGTTAAAAAAAGTATGTGTGCCACTTGATCAACAATTTATAAGGCTGTTAGTCATCAGCACATAAAGCATAACTTTCACAGCAAGCTATACACTATGTTGGTTAAAGAAGACGGTCACTTAAAATACAGCAGTCCCGTATACTACCACAATCTTTTCCTCATTACTTCCCTTTGCAGGTTGAGTATGCCAGAGTACAGAGCAGGGCTAAGGCTACCCATTTGATGTCTCAAGACAGAGGCCTAGTTGAACCAGGACTTCGTGTGAGGGACTAAGGATCTCATAGTGCAATACTTTAAATATAGTTGGGGTAGTGCCACTAGCAGAAAAAATGAGTAGAGGGCCTTCAAAGTAGTGTAATAGGGGGCTGTATAATGAGGATTTGCGGCACAAAATTACAACTAGAAAGGCACAGTTCCAGCAGTTGGTAAGGGAACTGGTGTAAATTCCAGGAATGATGCCTGGGATGGTGACTGTCAAAAGACAACAGAAGAACACATGAGATGCTCTTGTTAGGTCCATAGAAACAACATAAATGCCAAGGCTCCTGAAGAAGGTGGGCATACTGAAGTGGTTTCTAAAAAAAGACAGACCTCCAACTCAAAAACTTCTTAGTGAAACATGTCAAAACTACCTTGCTAAACTTCATAAATAGGCACAAACAGGGATAAATAGCAAATTGAAGATTTTGTTGACAGACTTGTTCCTCCTATGCTTACAGATGATCAAAAGGATATGTTTGAGGCATTGTAAAACAAAGAGAAGTTGCAGTCATAAAAGATATGCAAAGGTTGAAAATGCCAGCGAGCAACCACTTCTGTATTGATTTCTTTCAGGTAGTTTCTTGAAACATTAGACCCTTATTATAAGTGGCATCTGAATTCAGCAGCAGTTACGATCCCATTGGAATTATGAGATCAGTAGGAAAACTGCAGATCTCTTAACTTTCACCTGAATTGTTCAGCTGCTTTTACATCTCCAGGTGAAAGTCTGGGTGAAAATAGGGAATTACTGTGGGAATCGGGTCCGGAATAACTGATTCCTAATTTCTTAGTGAAATCTCATGATTGAACATGTTATGGGCAAGATTTTCCGCACCCCTAGAGTAACCGGTAACTTCAGTAACCTCCAATCCGTGGGTGGTGAAAATCTTGCCAATTTATCATTCCATTTGCATTGAGGGCTTTTGTGATGAGTTGTTTTCAGTGTTTCTCAATGCGTACAAGGTAAAATGTTTGCCGCATGCTATGAGAGAGGTGCTGATTCTGAAGCCACCAGATGGACACTCATAGTTTTTTAGGTCCTGCCAGCTTATACCTATGATTAATGCAGATGTTCACATTTTAAATAACTGTTGGCAACCAGGTTAATGCCAGTAGTGGTGACATGAATAACCAATGATGGTTGTGGCTGTGTGACTCATAGGAGCACCACGCACAAGGTGAGACACCTAACTCAAATTATGTACATCCTATTGTCAAGAGAAACATACCCTGGTTTGATAGTAATAGACACTGAAAAAGCATTTGATACCCTCGGATTTCAAATGTGTTTCTTGAGCACATTGATTTTGATCGTGTGATGAACATCGCAAATTTAGCTTAACGCAACTTTGCATATCGCAGTCTATCGCGAGAAAACTAGACTGTCTTAACACTCAATACCCAACTCGGCGGCACCATGTGAAAGCAGCAGGATAACGAGCCAAATGACCGCTTAAAAATCAACACGACACATAAAAAATGCGAAAAACCAACGCCCAAAAAGTTGCGATGCCCCAAATGGCGATAAGAAAAATCAGCGACAACCAGCAACAGGCCTGCAATTCCCACACGTCATGCGGGAAAATGTACTATAATAGCAACAAAAAAACCACCAAAAACATGAAGAACCGGGTTTTAGAACCCAGCAGTGCCAGGGATAACGCTCAATGTCTTCGGATTCCCCTGCCTCGGCAAACAGAGACACGGGACACTACTTGATGACGTCAAAGACCAAGTTTATTGGCTGCAACCAGGAACAGAGGTCTACGAGCACAACACGGGTGGTTCGCTAGAGACTGCACAAATTCAATGAGCGGAGCATGGTCTTTTATGCCAAAAATCACATTCCAGGCTAGCATCGATTACATACAAACTGACCAATCATAGAGTGACATTTCAAAAGTAGCGCATGACGACAATCCCACTTTCCGTTGTCCAGCCCACCAGAAATGACCAAGCACATTCCAATATTCCTGTTCGATCAGGCCGGACAAACCCATCATAAAACATCAACCCAAATCAGTGATTAAGGCATAAGATGAGAAGCAAGATAGAAGGGTGGGTGCAGTGTACCATAAACTCAGCAATGTCCTGCTCTTTGATCTTTATCTGACCAGCTGTTTAACAAGGAACTGGCTCAGCGAGGTCAGCCTCGGGCAAGGGAGTCAGTTTGGCCAGGTCAAACAAGAGTCAGCTAAGGTGTACGTGTCCCAAGGACTCGTTCGGCCGCAGTCATCGGCCTATGTGAGGGCAACCACATAAAATGGCTGCCGTACACAAAATGGAACCCGAGGGTTCAAACGAAATCTCTGAATACGTAGTGTTGTCATTGATCGATTATGACAAAAACACTCGTACACACCGCACTCGTGATTTGCGGTCCGCTGATACTAAAATCGTCTATATCAGACGACCTTTATTGCACGGGTTCAGAATCTACGAACCACGGACCCACGAACTACGGAACTACAGACCCTCCTTTTGCCCTTACATAGGCAATAAACCCAAACCCATGTCAGTCTGAATCTAGGTCTATATTCATCAGATCATCGATATGTTGCTGTAGCATCATCCTAGTACTTAGTACCTCTCTCTGGACAGGTCTCCTTGCACACGAAGTAGCACAGAGGCCACAAATAGCAGGAGCACACTGTACGCAGAGACAGAACAGGAAAAGGATAGCTAAGATCATTCCAATGACCATCAGAATTTTCCATCCCCACGTGGATATCAATCCCCAAAACCATCCCATCAACGACCAATCTCCCTTGTCTATATGTACAGAGTCGTAGACCTTATGTAGTCTGGAAATGGCCTGGAAGACTGTCGGAGCGTTGTCTGGAATGAAAACGCAGCAGCTCGATTGAATCAGTTTACACACTCCACCTCTATCTGCAAGTATGACATCAGGAGCAACTCTATTCTGAAGTGTCGTAACTCGATCCGACTGGAGCTCAGCAGTCAGGTTACTAAGGGCACCGGCAGTTTCGACTATGGTGGACTCAACCACTCTCGTCAACTGGCGAATGTTCCTGCTGTTAGCCATCGGTCCCCAGAACGGCAGAAAACCCTTAAAGAAATCTCCCAACTCTTGCCCTGCGGTATCTTCCTTGCTGAAGACATCTCTAGCAACTCTCATCTTATGGTAATCTGCTGCAGCTGAAAAAGTGGGAGGCAACAGAAAAGAAACAAAACATGTGCCCGAGAAGTCAGGGGGCAACCATGTGTACGCTTTGTCGTAGCAGATGAAATAGGTACCCTTAGCTGCTAGGAACGCTGGGGAAGTCTGAGACGCAAATACATAATTCTCAGTGCAGATACTCTTCCCTAACTGAGCTTTCGGATTCTTACCATTACCTTGCAGACAATAGCGGTCCTGATGGGGCACTATCCAAATCGGTGGAGAACTTTTCGCTCGCTGGTTAACACTCAGACTAACTCCATATCCAGTAACGTTCCAACCAATGTATGGTTGTCGCTCATCTTTCGGAATAGCCTCATACGAACTAGTTCCTTTAACCATATCAACTATACCCTTGGCCAGAGCACTATTCTTGGGATTATCAGTTTGTAAATTTTGCTCTTAAAGCTTATTGTCTCAACAGGTCTCTCCATCTCGAAGAACTCCATCCTCACTAATATGCTGCTTGCAGTGGTAGGGTGTTTTATGCTAAGGAATGCCTCTGTCAGCCCAGGGCAACTCCCTTAGGCCAACCAGAACCTTCGACCTAGTGTCTCCGGCTTGCACTCCAAAGACTTGTCAACCGCGACCCTACAGCTGAACCCAGATGGCGGTTCGAAAAACAAAAATGAAAGTAGTTCCTCGGAGGAGAGTTAACCTGCAAACAGAAAAATCATTAAAAAAATAACTTTATTTCTTTATTTGTCCCGCGACTCTCGGTCGCAAATTATAACGGTCTTTGCCAGGCAATATTTGTTCACGGAACAAGAGTTCAGGTTCAGTAGTGTTCAAAAGATCCAATGGAGGCACAGCTTCTTGAAGAATATCGTCACTTTCTTTCTTAGTGTTCGCTCCAATCAAACGGGCATCGCTGAATGGCAGAAAACGAGGCACGGTCTCAGTCTCAGAGTCTGGAAGTCCCTTCTGGACCCACCGGTCGTACGGCAAGGGCAAAGGAGCCCTTTTGCAGTGTATGCCGTGGATTCAATTCTTTTTACCGTGCTCTCGTACTGCGGAACGTGTGGACAACAACACGAGGAAGGGTCCTCTCCAGTGGGGCTGCTCGTTCTTGCTCCGCTGAAAATTCTTGATAAGGACCCAGCTCCCAGATTCGATTGCGTGACCTGGATCTTCAGAAGGCTGTGGCAGAGTGTCATGAACCTGTTGGTGTAAAACACGCAATTTAGCCGTCAATTCATACAGGTAATCGAGTAACACAGGATGTTCAATCTCACTGAACTTTGTTGGTCTTGGCACACCCCAAATATTCGCCGGGCGGCCAAACACGACCTCATACGGACTCAAACCCATTCGCGAATGCACAGTCATTCTAGTGGACAAAAGAGCTAGGGGCAAAGCATCTGGCCATTGTAAACCAGAGCTCACTTGGATTTTGGCCAATTTTAATTTGAGAGTGCCGTTATAGCACTCGACTAAACCAGCTGATTGGGGGTGATTTGCAGCGTGGAACTTCTGCCTAATACCTAACCCGTCACACACTCTTTTCATCACTTGACCCACAAATTCACTCCCATTGTCACTCCAGATCATTCTCGGCAAACCATACCTAGGGAAGAACTCTTTGATAAGGGCTTTCGCTGTGGACAAGGCAGTATTGTCCTTCAAAGGGTAAGCTTCCACCCATCTACAAAAAGAGCAAACAACCACTAACACATATTTTAGGTTGTTGCACCTCTCCATGTGGATGAAATCTAGCTGCAAAGCCTCAAACGGATACGTTGGAGGAGCAAAATGACCAGCTGGAGTTGGAATTCCCTTACCAGGATTATACATCAAACACACCATACAGTTCTTAACCAGATTCTCTGCACATTTAGGAATTCCAGCATTCTGCCAAACCGGGGCCAACAACTTGCAAATCCCTTTCACGCTGATATGTGCCATCCCATGAGCCACTGTAACCACTGGAAGCACATAAGCATCAGGTAACAACCATCTTTGATGCTCTGACAAATCGGTCCAACAACCATTCGAATCCAATCTACCCTTACTCTCTCTCCATTCATTCAACTCTTTCTCTGTAGCTTCAGCTTGGATGGATTTCACATGCTCAATCGTATCTTCACACATGCTTCTATCTGGAACACATCTCACCGGACCTGCAACATACATTCGGCTCATCACATTTCTCGCAGTTTCTTTCGCGACCTCATCTGCAAACGCATTTCCGCGACCAACATCATCCGTAACTTTCTTATGCGCACTGCATTTCACAATCGCTACTTGCAATGGCAAAGTAAGAGATTCAAGAAGTTCATTCACCAACTGTCCATGCTGGATTTTCGTCCCATGCGAAGTCAGGAGCCCACGGTCTCTCCACAAACGTCCAAAACTATGAGCCACACCAAACGCATACTGGCTGTCAGTGTACACAGTCACTCGTTTTCCTTTTGCCAACACACACGATCTTGTTAATGCAATCAACTCTGCTGCTTGCGCTGAATTATGTGGGATACATGCAGCTTCAACAATCGTATGCAAAGTCGTAACAGCATATGCCGCAGACGTATCACCATTCGGAAGCTTGAAGCATGTACCATCAACCCACAAAGTACCATCAAATTCTGGAAGAGGAGTATCCCTAAGGTCTATCCTCCCTTTCGTTTCTTCCTCAGTTCTAAGGAAACAATCATGCTGTTCTTCAGTATTATCTGTCTCAGCTGAAATCGGCAACAACGTTGCTGGATTCAACGTGTTGCATCTCGTAATATGCACATGACTCGCTAACAAGGTCAATTCGTAACCCGACAACCGAGCACTAGTTAAGTACTGTGTCTTGGTACGATTCAACAAGGTATCCACTGCATGTGGAACCATCACAATCAGTGTATTGTCCATTACCATACCAGCAGACTGTCGAATCGAAACAGCCGCTGCTGCGGTAGCTCTCAGACAACTCGACAACGCTCTAGCTACCAGATCCAAAGTCGACGAAAAATAAGCACATGGACGCTGCTTATCGCCAAACTGTGGAGTCAAGACTGACAATGCACATCCCTCTCTCTCGTGAACATATAATGTGAAAGGCTTACTGTAGTCGGGGGTACCCAACACAGGAGCCGAACACAGCGCATTGCGTAATTCTGAAAAGCTCTTCCGACATTCGTCGGTCCAAGGAATAGGATTTTGAGTATCCTTAACAGTAAGAGCTATCAAAGGTTTCGCTAGTAACGAGAAATTAGGGATCCACTCTCTACAGTACGACGTAATACCCAAAAACGCACGTACTTCTCTCTGTGTCGTAGGCACACTCATTTTCGCAATAGCTTGAATTCTTTCTGGAGTCAGTTTCCTTCCCTCCTTCGATAAGAGGTGACCTAAGTAGGTAACTTCTTGTCGACAATATTGCAACTCCGAAAGAGAAACCTTGTGATGGAAATCAGACAAGTGGCGTAACAACGACAAAGTAGCGTCTCTACAAATCTCTTCATTGTCAGCAGCAACTAACAAGTCATCAACATACTGAATAAGAGCAGCACCATCAGGTAAAACCAACAAATCAAGTTGCGTCTTCAAAGCTTGGCTATAGATCGATGGACTCTCGCAATAGCCTTGAGGAGCGCGCTTAAAGCGGAAACTTCGTTCTCCTAAAGAGAATCCAAACATATCTCTACTCTCCATGGCAATCGGGATGCTGAAGAAAGCATTCTTCAAGTCAATCACCGAAAACCACGTGGCTGTAGCCGGGATCAAAGTCAACAAAGCGGTGATATCAGGCACAACAGGAAATTGCGGGACAACGATCTTATTCACCTCGCGGAGATCAATCACGAACCTATATACAGGAGGCTGTGAAGAATCAGTTCTCTTCAGAACCGGCAAAACCGGACTATTGCACACATTACCTCTCATTTCCTCAATCACACCTTTTTCAATCAGATCATAGATGATCGCCAAAAGTGCTCGTTCACCATCACCCGAGATACGGTACTGTGGAATGCGTGGCAACCTAGCATTCGCTTTCAACGTCACAACATATGGCGGAATCTCTAAAAGGCCTACATCGTTCGGACCAGTAGCCCAAAGAGAATCAGGGAGAGAAAACAATTCAGGTGGAAGCCGATCTTTAGATATATACATCGGAGAGATCACTCTCTTACCCAATGTAAGATGTACTCCTGTCGGAGAACAATATAGAGTCGCATACAATCTTTTTAACAAGTCCAATCCCAACAAGTTCTCACCACAACCGGTCGTCAGAATGAGGGGTGCTTCAAATCTACGAGGTCCAACAGAAAGAGGCAACAGAGTAGAAATCTGATTCGTAACCAGGGCGCCAGAAAAACCTACTGAAACATTCTTTAAGCCAGACAAAGGTGCGCCAGGGAGTTTAGAGTGCATAATAGAACTCTTCGCAGCACCAGTATCCAACAGAAAAGGCTCTGACACACCTGATGCAATCACTTCAACTTAGGGTCCACTCTGATCTACTGGAACTGAAACAACTCCCTCTCTTTGTCCATTGCTGTCCTAGCAATCATTACCATTCACGTCCTCACCTTCGACATAGTAATCGTCCGTATAGTACTGTGCCGTCCTACCGGACGCACCATTCTGCTGATCAAAGCTATTCATAGAATTCTGTGGAGGCAAAGAACGCGTATTCTGACCACGACCTCTACCTCTAGGCGCTTGTTGAGCACCTCGACCTCTCACACCAGAAGCACCATTCGTGCGCTGTAACAGAACCAGACAACTACTCTTGAAATGGCCCTCTTCTTTGCAATACGCACACTGATTAGGACCTACGGGAAAACGTGGTTGAGAAGACTCGTATCTTTGCGAGTTTCTCGAATATTGCTGCTCCTGCTGATAATCGCGCTGATTATTACGGGGCGGATAAGCTTGTTGTAGAAGAACTTTAGTCTTCAATTCCTTAGTCTTCTTATCCGCTTTCTCTATCTCATCCTTGTTCCTATTTTCATAGTACTGGGCAGTAGCTAAAATCTGCGCGGACGTAGAAACAGCCCAAGCACTCTCAGAATCCTTCAACCTATTGCACAATTCTGGAAGCAAATTATGAACAAATTTGTCAACGAACAATCTCTGACCACCTTTGGTACTCATGTCCTGACCACTGTGGTCTACAAAGGTCTCTTCGAACCGCGCGAAAAAGTCGGACACAGTCTCGTCTTTCTTCTGCTTACATGCAGACAACTTGTCCCAATTAACACGCACTTCAGGCATTAGAGTCTTCATATAATTAATAATCCTACCTGGAAGGTCAAATCCTCAGGCTTAGCGCCACCTACTTGCCTATCATTCGCAGCACTAAGATTATTCCATGTATCACCTAACTGCGCATGATCTGTGTGACGAATCTTACCCCAAATAGGCTGTGGAACAACATTCCCAAACAACATTTCTATATCTGCCATATTCATGATACCTGAACGCACAGTCTGAGTTAGCTCCTTATAGTACCCTGCTGGATTTTTGCGCGGATCAGGCAAAGTCTGCTTAAGCGCTAAAACTTCAACACGCTTCATCGGAACATGTACCCAGACACGCTGAAAGTGTGCAGCAACAGGTGAAACAGCATTTGTATCAGCAGGTCTCCAAACTGGAGGAACCTCACGCATCGGATATTGACGCGCCTTTCTCCTAACTGACAATCAGGCTCAAACAGTCGGTCAGAAGGAGATGCATTCCGTAACGACAACAACGTCCCAACTGCTTTCTCAATTCCGAGACCCACCACAGTCCCTTTCGCAAACTCGAAACGTATACGGTACAACTCAGGCGGAGTTTGACCTAACTCGCTATCTTCCCATTGAAGGAAAGAACACATCATATCAAAAACGCACCATTGTTTCGGTGGTTCCCATTGATGGAAAACATCCATAACACCCTCAAGATCATAAAGTGTAGGATACGTAACCCATTTACGCTCCAAGTGATCTAACACTGTCCTTTCATCAACATTAGGCAACTGACTACGCGATTGTCTACGCTCGACAACAGGAGACACACCCAATGAACCCAACAGAGGAGAAAAGAGACTAGCTACTGCATCCGTCATTCTCTGTCGAGCAGAAGGAGAAGATGACAAAAGAGGAAGAGATGGAACAGAATGAGAGGAAGCCAAAATTGGAACAGGAGGAGTATACAAGACAGGTGTAGGAGTAGCAGACGAAGGAGGTAGCAAAGTCGGCGGCCCTTGAGAAGGCTGCACCAAAGGAATAGTAGCCAACGGAAGAGGAGCTGGCTGTTGAGGAATCGCAGGTGGCAAAGCAACCAGAGGTTGCGCAACTACAACTGGTGGCGGTGGTGCCATAGCATTCTGTGCATAAGGGGGTGGCGAACTCAATAGATGCGACATTAAAGGATCTTTCACAAGATCTTTCTTCTCTTCTTGCTGTTTAGGTGGCAAAGCTGGATAGCATTTATCTACCGCTAATTTACGGACCCTAAGCATCTGTTCGCTCTCTTGTTCTTCCTCATTATCCCTAAACTGTATAGCAGCTTGCACCATTGACATACCTCGTTCTCGTTTATTCTTCTTCGCTAACTTAATTTCTTTCTGTTTGGCTTCTTTTCGCCTTTAGTGGAAAGAGTCAAACATCGCCAGCCGGGCTTTCTTTTTGAACAGTTTAACTTCGAGATTGTCTAAAATCTCAGTTTCAAAGCTACCATAACGTGGCCACTGTAGGACACCGTCCTTTCTCGTGTATTTTACCCATATGTCATTATACGCGATGGGGCCCACTCCATGTTTTACGTAGAGCTCATAGGTCGGAGTTCCAATCGGAGGAACCGGACACGAATCCTCCAATCGGGAATCCCTAGTACAACCAAAACCAAATATCTTTCCAAGTCTGCTAAGACCAGGCATCTTCGCTCACTAGTCTAGCTTCAAACTTCAAGGGAAATCTCAAAACGATAGCCTCGTGAAAACGCGAGTCCCTCGGCTTTGGGGCCTGCAGGTACCAAATCAAAGCGATCTCGAAGGATACCCAAACAAAACTAAGGACTGGGAGACGCTCCACTCATACTTAATTGAAATGTCGATGGCGTCACCAGAAGACCCGTCTTTTCTCTCGCTCTATAAATCGTCTAATGGCTCCAAGACAGGGCGACAGTCAGGGCAGCAGTCCTTCGTAGCTGTCGGAAGGCGGGGAACCTCGCAGCAAAGACTTTCGGACCACGACGACATACAGGGGTTGATGAAGTGGCAGGCCTTCCTCCAGAATTTCCACACGAAGCTCCTCACGATCTCCGGGCTTGGGCCGGTACCGCTGAAGTCGCCCTACGTTGGGCGCCAACTGAAGAACCGGGTTTTAGAAATTAGAACCCACGATGTCTTCGGATTCCCATGCCTCGGCAAACAGAGACACGGGACACTTCTTGATGGCGTCAAATACCAAGTTTATTGGCTGCAACCAGGAACAGAGGTCTACGAAGCACAACACGGGTGGTTCGCTAGAGACTGCACAAATTCAATGAGCGGAGCATGGTCTTTTATGCCAAAAATCACATTCCAGGCTAGCATCGATTACATACAAACTGACCATCATAGAGTGACATTTCAAAAGTAGCGCATGACGACAATCCCACTTTCTGTTGTCCAGCCCACCAGAAATGACCAAGCACATTCCAATATTCCTGTTCGATCAGGCCAGACAAACCCATCATAAAACCTCAACCCAAATCAGTGATTAAGCCATAAAGGAAGGAACAGAAACAGATGAGAAGCAAGATAGAAGGGTGGGTGCAGTGTACCATAAACCCAGCAATGTCCTGCTCTTTGATCTTTATCTGACCAGCTGTTTAACAAGGAACTGGCTCAGCGAGGTCAGCCTCGGGCAAGGGAGTCAGTTCGGCCAGGTCAAACAAGAGTCAGCTAAGGTGTACGTGTCCCAAGAACTCGTTCGGCCGCAGTCATCGGCCTATGTGAGGGCAACCACACAAAATGGCTGCCGTACACAAAATGGAACCCGAGGGTTCAAATGAAATCCCTGAATACGTAGTGTTCTCATTGATCGATTATGACAAACACTCGTACACACCGCACTCGTGATTTGCGGTCCGCTGATACCAAAATTGTCTATATCCCACGACCTTTATTGCACGGGTTCAGAATCTACGAACCACGGACCCACGAATTACGGAACTACAACCAAAGCAAAGTGTGTAGCACCATGGATGCACCCGGAACAAGGGCAGAGGACAACCCGAACCCCACAAGCCCCACGGAAGACCAGCCAGAAACCCAGTGTTTGGGGAAGGGCAAGGAGAAGAGGAAGACAAGGTTCAGTCCCAGGAAGTCCAGCTCATCGTCACGGAGGTGACCAAACACTACCAACCCCTCTTCGTCACCTCCACTGCGTCATTGGCAACACAAACGGAAATATGGCCGTCCATCATCAACAACGTAAATGCAGTTGGAGTGTTGAGGAGGTCAATGGAGAAGGTCAAGAGGCGCTGGCATGACGTGCAAAATCAGACCAAACAGAAACTTGCCGCCAACAGGAAGGCAGCAAAGACGACTGGAGGTGGGAGTCCTGCGCCACAGGAGGAGCTGAATGAGCTGGAGGAAATGGTGGACACAGTCAACAGTGTGGAGACGGTGCAAGGAGTTGGGGGTCTGGACACAGCTCGATATGACCTGACCCAACAGCAACACGGTGAGTAACAACCAGGGACTGAAGCGATGGGGGGATATGGGTACAATGGTACACATGCACAAACATGTGTAGCAGACTGCACACGCACAATGACAGTGGATCATGTCCCTGATACCCGTGGCACACTGCAGCACACATAGAAACATCAAGTAGTGCCCAGTTCACAATTTGCACAAATGGGCCTCCTCCATATCACTAATGCCACAACCAACCCATGCACATGTGCTGAATCCAGAAAAGCAGCGGCTCTGTCAGCCACACTGACTATGCAAGTGACACTGCATGACCGATAGCATGGCTGCAGCCACAATAATTGACATGGTGCACGATTCGACATTGAGGTGGCCCAGTGTGGATCACATCCGTAAAGGAGCAGGTCACACTCTGACACATCCACGTGCACTTACAACCCATGACGTCCATAACACATCAGCAGACAAACAATGCACAAGACCACAAAACCTGTCCAGGAGCACAAATGACCCAGGTCGCAAACATCCTAGCCCATGAAAAGCACACAAGTCAAAGGCACACAGCCTCAAAGGGGTAAGGGTCCGCGAAATCTGAGCTGCAGGGGCGACTCACCCACAATCCAGCACACACACAGCAATCACAGCACATCAACATTGATGGCAATGTGGTACAAGGTGCAACACCTACGCCACAGGACAGAGGACACAACAGGTTCCGCTTGTGCATAGGAACTGTCCACTCACATCTGGCATTGCATGACACTGTGAGATAATAATGTATGAGTACGACCACACATCCATCATGTAGTCGAAATTTACACTGTCTGCCATCAAATAGCCAGCTCCACCAAAACAGTCACAATGTACATTGTCATGCAGTCTGTATGTAAAGATCTACAAAGCTTCAACATACATTGGACACTCAGTTACCCTGCATCTCCCTTTTACATTACAGAGGGACAATCAACACCTACTGCTGAGCAGACCACAAATCTCATCAGTAATGATGATGAGGACAACCTGCACATATGCTCAGATACCCTCCAACAGGTAATAGACAGCCTCCGCACCCCACCCCCAGGAGCAGGGTAGCTCAGCTGCCTCGAGGTTACCCCACCCCCTGCACAGACCACACAGCAGGAAACCACCATGGCCGTCCACCAGGAAACCCCCCCGACCAATTCATGGAATTCCAATGCCATGTGGGTTTCGAGCTTGTGGCAGCCAAACTTGATGCAATACGTGGATGACTGAGTCTCATCAAGGACCACTTACAGACCCTAATGGACACCCACTATCCACACCATGCTCCCCAACAATCCCTGGCTGACATCGCTGGGGCTATTACTCGGATACAAGAACTGTCTAGTCAAACAGACACTAGCGAAGACAGCACAGGGTTGGCACAGATGCGCAGAACAATGGAGACCATGGAGCCGATGCTGGCTGGAAGTATGGCTGCCATGGCTGAACACCAGCGAGATGTAGCTGGGATCTTCCATGCCTTGCAGTTCCTCATCTTGCCATTGCTGCCTCTGAGCCTGTCCCAGATAACTGCTGCAGGAACTTCGACACACACATCTCTGACCCCTGATGTGTCAGTAGAACACAGTGATGCAGCTCTATCACCTTTGCACCATGATGCGTCAGTGGCACACAGTGATGCAGACATAACACCACCACAGACAACTGACACACCGGACACAAAAGACGTATCAGAGGAGTAAGATGTGGATCGTAATGACTGTATGATAAAGGAGTTAGTAGCATTCATCCCCGCCATATGGCCTGTCCCTGCCTGGTTCAGCCCTATGCATCATGCCCTGGGACAACACCTCCCACTGTCCCCAGAACACTTTGCAACATTCACCTGGACCCTGACATGGACTGCCATATCTTCACTGGTTACCAATTCCACAGCAATCTGGCTGCAGACTGCACTATCCCTCTTTCAATTCACTTTACATTCCCCAAAGGACTCTGGTTGGCCCATCACTGGGCTATTACGTAATGTGGGATTCACTTTACATTCCCCAAAGGACTCTGGTTGGCCCACCACTGGGCTACCACATAATGTGGGCTTGGCATGGCCATGTACAGCTCAAGCTCCGGCATTGACCAGAATGTGAATAAAACATTCAAAAATCACACAGATGTGTTATGTCTATGTTCACTCAAGTATGAAAGTGTAGATTAACATTGATTGCACAAGAAGGTACACCCTGGTAAATGACATCAATGCGCATGTTTGACCCTGAGCCACATGGCCGATTTGATGACTGTGCCTGTGCAGGTGTGAACAAGCTGTGGCCTCATTGCACTTGAACAACAAACTCGCAACACCCCAGCGTAGGCACACGTCCATGTATTAAAAGGGGCTGTGTGTAGAAGTGACAAAATCGGTAGCAGACCAGAAGTGGAGTCCTCCATCACTTGTGACAACAGAACATCACTTCGCAATACCTTTTCACACACATCTGTGTGGACACAGTCTGTTTTGATGTATAACATTGCTCTACATGGCCAGAAGTTGGACACCATACTCACATTGCTGAAGAAACGTATGTGAACAGGTCTGCCAGCAACTATCCCAAACACAATGTCTGGCTCACAGAGGTGGAGCAGTCAAAAGGGACCCACCCGCATTGTACATGCGTCAGTCAGTCCCTACCTGCGTACGGACAATGCTCATTGAGGCTCACGATTTCTCATTCTAATCAACACTCATCACAGTTGGACAGTGGTGTTGGTGCGTAGACTTTATTAGTATGTGTGTGTCAGTATGGGCAAGGCAAGGGCCTCAACATGCAGGGGAATGCTTAAGACACTTACAGGTAGCATGGGCACATGTCGAGATGCAGGAAAAGGGGAGAAAAAATGTACACAAATCATTATGGATAGCAACGCACTCAGCCCACCTTGCCTTGCTGGAAGGGTCATGTGATGTTTGACATCTGCTCTTTGCCCGGTGTCAGGGTACACGACTCATAGCCCATGGGATCGGCATAGTGCTGTCGCAACGGACTGCGCTGACTGTCTGCTCTGCTGACTGTGAGCAGGTGTAAGGGTCCTACAAGGTCACATGTTTTACTACATTGCCATGTGTGTACTCTCCCCCTCCAACAACCCCCCGTGGTAGGGCACGGGGGGGGTTGTTGGCGGTGGGTGTTGTGGCCCTCTTGGGTGTCCGGCCGGAATGATCGTTGGCTCCATGGCATCTGTTGCCCTTAAGGTGTGGCTCTGGGCTGGGCTCCCTTTTCTGGTACAGGCTGTCGTACGACTTTATAGCAGGTGTTAATTTCCTGCTGCTAACGCCCCTTATCGTATGTTTTGTGATCTTATCGCCGATCTGGCTGGTCATTGAGAATGTTGCAGAGTGGTGTTGTCGTGGCTTTTGGCCCGGGAACCCCTACTCTGCATCTCATTAGCGATAGTTGCCGGGGGGTCATCTGTGGCGATGTTTTTTACGGCTGCTATTGCAGGTAAACTGGTGATATGGGCTGTTAGCACCAGCTTGTGAATGGGGAGATACATTTATCATGACTTTGGCTGCGATAAAGTGCCGATAACTCTGCGATAATTCCTTGTGAATATGCCCCTATGTTTCATCCAACACTCCGAGTTAGGACGTGTTAGGAGATATCTGAAAGTTAGAACGTCCTGAAAGAATGAGGCACATATGCCATTTCTTGCATTCCTTATTTGCCTTTGCAATAGTGGCCCTGGGATGTCAGTTGAGAACAAGTACTCCCTGAAAATGGACAAGGTGATGGGTACACGAAAATAATCAGTTGAATTTCGGAACACATTGCCCTTGGCAGTGATGGCGAGAGACTGATTAACAAAAATGGTGTCATTCATGCTGTGTTTGATGGCTCCTGTGCCGCTTAGACTGTTAGGGGAGTAGTTCCAGATTCTGATGTCTATGGTGTCATCTGGTGAAAAGAGTCAAGTGAAATTAAATATTGAAGCTGCCTTAGGAACAGTGGTTTGGGGATTTTCCAGAGACTGAGTTGAACTACAAAGGCGTCCAGTTTTCTAAAGTGGTGCAGTTGGTGGGGAAACTAAATGGGAGAAGTGTGAGAAATTGTTTTTTAGTTTGTAGAGGGTGTTAATCATCTTTCTCAAGCCACAACCACAGTCCCTGTCAGGGTGAACCATAAAATTCACTAGAATAACCTGTGCTTTACTCTCTTGTAGATTGGCATAAAAGCAGTCAGGCTTAGCGTAGAGGCATGATGTTAAGTTTTTTACTGCAAACAAACATTAATAAAGTTAAAGGTAGGCCCCAAGCCAGCAGGTCAATCCTCTCAGAAACAAGGCAGGCCTTAAGCAGCAGGGCAGTCCTCTGGAGTACAAGGCAGTCCTTCTGCAATCTTCTGCAGATCCAAGAGTGTACTGAAGTGTTGGTCTCAGGGACCGCTGTTTATTTTTGGTGCCAGCTTTAAAGAGGTTCACCCCACTGATGATTCTGAAATTTTCGTCCCCCCTGCCAAGGTCACAAGATATCTGGGGAGCCGAAAGCCAGGTGACAAGTTCTTTGTGAGTGTGCTGAGGCAGCTCCTGTGTATAAGTGGGGCAGGGAACAGCTATGCTCCTCCCATGCTGGCAGAATAACCCTCTCCCAGCTATACCCAGGGCTTCTTGTTCACTGTCTGGGCCCAATACAAATTCCTGGTTGAGGAGCAATTAACCAGCCTGGCAGCTAGAAACCCCTGGAAGGACTCAAACAGTTTAGCACATAAAAATGACACATTTTTAAAAAGAATTTAAATCACAATTAATTTGAGTCCGATCAAGATATTTCTACTTGCTCCCAATAAAAAGTTAGCACTTATTAAATGTAATAAGGTAAGCTAATCTTATCCAATAGGAGAGCTAGGCCTCACAATAGTGAAAAACCAATTTAGGAATGTTTTACTACCAGGACATACAAAACTTAAAAGTACATGTCCAACTTTTGAAATACAATGCACCCTGCCCTTTGGGATGTTTAGGGCCTACCCTATTGGTTACTTATATGTTTTAAAAAGGGAGGTTTAGTTCTGGCAAAAGGTTTATTTTGCCAAGTAAAATTTGCAGTTTAAAACTGCACACAGGTTGCAGTTGCAGGCTTGTGAATATGTTTTAAGGGGCTACTTAAATGGGTGGTACAATAAGTGCTGCAGACCCATTAATAGCATTGAATATCCAGGCCCTGGGTACATGGTGTACCACTGTACTAGGGGTTTATAGGTAAATGAATTGGTTGTAAGCCAATTTACCATGTTTTAAGGAGTGAGCCCAAGCACGTTAGTACTACTTAGCAGTGGGGTGGTAAAGTGCACAGAGTCCTAAAAGCCAGCAAAAATAGATTTAGGAAGTGGGAGAGGTGAAAGCAAAAGATTTAGGGGTAACCCTGCCAAGTCCAACACAATGCTGTTGAAAAGTACACATGTTTAAGAGGCTCTTCTAGATCTCCTTATGATAGGAAGAAATATTCCAGCTACCTGTTTTGTTTTTTTCTGGCAGGTGGGACAAGTGTGGAAAAGAATGACCACAGTGGCGGGCGCCATAAATAAAGGGTGGTGCGGCCGGAGGGGGTCACACAGGAGGGGGCATCGCGCGGGAGAGGGGTTGAAATAATAGATTTTTTATTTTAACTTACCTTTAGCTGTCTCTCCTCTTCCTGAGTCCCAGCAGCCCCTGGGACAGACTCCCATCTAATCCCTGTGCCGCAGAGCAGCGTGGGGATCGGTCTAACTTACCTTTAGTTGCCTCTCCTCTTCCTGAGTCCCAGCAGCCCCTGGGACAGACTCCCATCTAATCCCTGTGCTGCAGAGCAGCGCCGGGATCGGTCTGAGCGGGCTAAAAAGACACCCTGCTCAGGCTAGGGAGTCTGTGGGAGTTTCTCCAGTCTGGTTGCTCAATGCAGCTGGGCCAGAGAAGACCTAAGTGCGAATGTGTGTTTTGGTCGGCTTGCGACGGCCGGCCAAACACACATGAGCACTTAGGGTGTGGAGTGCATGTTGCACTTCTCCCTCCCCCCACCCACCCACACCTAGGCCCCACCCCTCCCTACAATGCTTGCTAAGAGCCAGCAAATACAAACTAAAATGATGCAAGAACATCGTTTTATTTTACATTTGCAGGCTCTGAGCCAGGCAGTGGGGCGATGCTCCTCCGCCATGGTGGAGGAGCCATCGCTGGTTGTGCAGAAGAATACCCCATTCATGAGGGCTATACCCCGCTAGAACAATAGAGCATTCTGAAAGATTGAAAAACAAAAGTCAATTGTGAAATTTAAAGAAGGAAGTTGTGAAATAATCAGACATCTTGAAATATGCCCATAGAGAACAGCCAAGCCCTTAAAACCTGATGCCTATGCATGAATTTCGATAGGTAGATCATTTGAGTTGGGCTGGATGGGCACTAGGGGTGTTGCTGACTGGAGGGATTGGAGAACCTAAGTCACTTTATTGCAAACATGGAGGGCCACCAGACTTTAGCTTTTCCGATGAGGAATTTTCCTCATTAATCGGTCAAGTTATGGATAGTGGTGGTTCTACATCTACCCAGCGAGGCGATAATAGTGAATGGCAAAATTTGCTCAATTTAAAAAAGAAGTTTAAACATATAGAATCACATGCCTTCTATATGTTAGAATATCTTAAAGTGGGAGTATTCCCCTCTGGCCTAAGAGTTCGCAATGCACCAGCCCTTTTTATTGAAATCCGTAACTTCCTGGAGCGGTGGTCGCTCATTGCAAACCACTGCTCCAGGGACAGGATGATGCTTATAATTGAAACTGCGAAAGAGATAATGGCAGTTCTCAGTCAGGAAATTCTTGCACTAGAAGACAAATTAAAAACATCTAATGCAGTGAAAGAGGCGAAGATCAGGCTGGAAAAAACCCAGGCTGATATGAAAGATTTTGAGACATATCTGACCAATAAAAAAATCTGAAAAGTTGAGGAAGGATATTAGGTGGTTCACTAAGGAGAAGGCCTATCCTTACCTTAATCCTAATTACTATCAAGAAGGAAGTCAGAATAGTTATGCTTTGAATTACACGAACAATTATAATAGACGGTTTACCAACTTCTTAGACACAGGATCATCTGACTCTGAAAATGATAACCACCTAGAATTGGGAGGGGCTCAATATAACTCCAGACCGTATAGGGGGAGGTCGACACAACAACCTTTTCATGGCCGGGGTTTTTTACCAATGGGCCAATACAGGGGAGGGAATGTCCGGTGGCAACAGGACAGAGACGGGCAACATCAGATGAACCCTCAACCTCAACAGATGTAAGTAAGAACCCACAATCAACTGTATTGGTGGTAGATAGTTCAACCCCTATGATTAGGCAAACTCATGAAGACACTTTGCCTATATACAATTTATGGACAATGGCCCTTAAGTTAGAAGAAACTTCTTTGCTGAGTCGTGGTTTATCATTTGTATCCTGCACCCAATTGAACAAATTTAAACTCCACAAAGTCTTGTTTGCCTTTTTTAGAAAGGTTAGACTTAAAAAAAAATTGGGGATAGACCAGTTGAACAGGAAAGTAATAACCTGTCACAGTGCAAACCTCCCTCTACATTTACCCCTACACTTGATATGGTAGGACCAGAGGTCAACATCTTCGAACAAAATGTACTGAAAGACATCGCAGGTATTGTGAAATGTCCCAGTAAACCGCGTTTTAATTCATCCAAAATTGAAAACATGGCTCTGGAAAGAATTAAAAATGACCAAGAATTGGTGATCAAACCCTGTAGGACCAGTAGGACAGAAAGATGTTAGACATGTTATCAGTCACAGAACATTATAGAACAGCACAACCAAGAGAACTTGTTAGATTGAACACATCTATTCAAGAAATTACACACAAGGCCTTGGTAGAAGGTTATATCTGTGAAGAGGAATACACATTTTTAAACAAAGCATGTCCTATAATCTCAGCCTTATACAGTCTCCCTCAGACACATAAAAATGAGACTAATCCACCCATGCGTCCCATTATATCCACTATAGGGTCTAGCACAGAGCCACTCTCTAAATATGTGGATTCATTTCTGTGTCCACTTACTCAGAAGTATGCCTCAGTCATACGGGACATGGGAGATATTATTAGAAAGGTTGAAGGGCTGCCCTTCAACTCAGATATAGAGATACTGGTAACACTTGACATTGAGGCATTGTACACTAACATTCCTCAATGTCAAACGTTACATTCAGTGGCATCCCTTCTAGAGAGATTCCCTAACAATAGACCGGACGATTTCATACTAAAATGCTTGGAAGTTGTTCTTCTTAACAACTTTTTCGATTTCAATGGGTCCTTGTATAAACAAATAAAAGGTACAAGTATGGGAGCATCTTGTGCCCCTACTGTGGCTAATACCTACATGGGAGAGTGGGAACTGAAGAATATTTTTAATGAAACTGCTCCTTTTTTTGAGAATTTTTTTTATGGAAATATTTCATTGATGATATTTTTTTTGTATGGAGAGGCAAATTGGAGTTTTTGAAAGAATTCATACTTTGGCTTAATGCCAGTGATGGGAATCTTAAATTCACAGCAAATTGGAGCTCCACCAAGGTCGAATTTGGAAAGATGGAACAAGTGGGCATCTACAGGTCAGTCTTTTTAGAAAACACACTGCTAAAAATACAATATTACAATTTGGGAGTTTCCACCCAAATTGCCAAAAAGATTCAATCCCCTTGGGGAGTTTCTCCGCATTCTGCGGAATTGTACAGACATGGAGGCCTTTCACTTACATGGAGATGCACTGAGAGATCGACTCTTAACCCCTTCCGTGCTCATGACGAGCGCAGCACGTCATGAGGCACGGTGCTCGTGTGCTCATGATGAGCTGAGCTCGTCATGACCACACCCATTTCCATTAGCCTTCAGCACAGCAGGGGGATAACTCAAAGAGTGATGTGGTTAAGCCGAGGGTATCCACATCGTTTAGTACGTCATGCTTACAAGAGGGCTAAATACTATGATAGGGAGGCATTATAACAAGGCACGAGACGTACACCACGCAATCAAATTACTCGTGTCATTAATCACTCAGTATTGAATTTTAAAATAAAAAATGTGATTAATAAAAATTGGAGAATCCATAACACCGATGAAAAAGAGCCTCAGCTTCCCTTACCTCTTGCTGCATATCGGAGAAATCGGAACCTCAGGGATCTGTTGGTTCACACGCGAAACAAGTCTAAGAACTCTGAAAATCAAATGACAATCACTGGCTTGCCAGTGATACTTGGCAATCACAGATGTGGCTCTTGCCATGCCTGTGAGGCAGCGTTGGTCACAGATGTACTTAACTACAATGATATTAAGGTGATACTGAGACATCTCACTAATTGCAGAAGTAGCAGCATAGTCTATATACTCTCCTGTCCATGCGGATTGGCATATGTGGGTGAGACGGGCCGTGAATTTCGCCTTCGTTTCAGTGAACATAAGTCCGCTATTTGGACAAAGAAAGTGTCTACACCTTTGGTACAACACTTTCTAGATGCACGCCACACAGAATTAGAACTCAGGTGGTGTGTAATAGAGAAAATCCAGCAGAGAATGGGTCAATCTATGGAAATGATGCGCAAAAAACGTGAGGCCTTTTGGATCTTACATCTGGACAGTATCCGCAAAGGTCTGAATGTGACTAAAGCTTGAATGGACTTACCATCTGTGTCAAAAAGCCTCTTAGACAGAGTATTAACAAATAATCATCATGATCTATTAACCCCACCGGAAGAGAACAAAATAGGTGTTCAGGATTGAGGTGGCAAAATCTATTATATTTGGTGATCTAAATGCATAAAAAATTACCTTTTGTCTGTAGCATATACTATTAGGTGTTCAATATTTACTCATGTAAGAGAGTAGACGTCATACGTAACAATCTGTAGTCACTCGCCTCTGAGTTAACAGGCAGTGTGAATGTACTCTTGTTCCAATATAGGTATGTTGGTAATAAGGGTTTATTTGTGCCTAATTAACCAGCTCAAAATGATACCCCTGTGTAAGATAGCATAGTCTTCTTTTGTTGAGTGCATAAAATTTAGCATGAGGTTTCCCGTTCTCTTTGAATGTTAGACCGTATGCATTTTTTATAATGAGGCAGGTATTGACGGGTTCTAAGTCCGAATGCTCTTATATTTCTGGAGCCGTGTTGCGGTATTTAAACTAAAATGCGCTGATTTTGTGCTGTGGGTATTAATCTTTTTCTAATTCACGTTAAATAATGATAATAAAACATGTGAAGCTCTTTAAACATCAGTTATTGTTAGCAAGTCAAAGATGGTGGCCATATATAGTCCTCTTTCTATACATATTGGCAGGTTGGAGGTCTTTCTCGTTCTAAACATCGCAATATATACAAGAGTTGAGATTGCTGGGTAAAGCCTGACTATTTAAACCGCCAAAATACACAATGCAAAATACACTACTGTTTTTTACGTCTTGGTGTCATTGGGCGGCTGACACGAAAGCGTCATTTGCACAACGATAAGGTAGGAATAAGTCGGGGTGTGGTATAGACGTGTGGTGGCACGTGTGTGATTATTCCTCAACCTCAGGATTATTTATGGGGTTGAGGTGCAAAAGTATTTACGGACTCTCGAAGTACGTTTTGAAACCCCTAACTTGTACTATGGCACGATTATTACTATTTTAATTTTTGAAGGAGACATGTTATGTGTCCCCACAGACGTTAGCGACTAGCAATGGAACTATCGTGTGTCCTCATATTTTGGTTAGAAACGAAGCAGTGGTCTATGGAACCAGACCGTATGTAATTTATACAAAACACTCACGCATATATATATATTTTTGTGTCCGAGGGGTCTAGGGAACCGGATACTTCAAATTAGCCCCTACTATCTGATATGCCTTCAATATGTTCTTTGTTAATCTGAGATATCCGGGCCCATTGAGTAGATGGATGCAAATTATGAAGGATTTAGTTATGCGTAAGAAAAATAGGAAATTATGAAACTTCTAAGTTATATTTATTACTGTCTCTCCAAGGTAAAAATATATATAACGATCTGGTGTCGAGGCTAAAGCATCATATTAAAAAAACCAGAAGCATAATCTAAAGTATATCTGACTATACGAGGTTAGTATTCTTTTGCCAGATTATTGCACCTTATATTGGGATTTCAAAATATAGATCGATTGAACTACATAAAGAGGCATCACTTTACCCTTATTTTCAGACTGTCTGTCAGTATATCTACTCGTCATATGCTATTCGAGATGCAATTTTCTTCTTAGAAAAAAAAGATATCAACCTCATAGAATCTTTGGTAAAAGGATTGTGTTAATTAACTCTTTGGAAATCCGATGGTAAATCCCTAGTGACATCTATACCATCAATGATATGTCCTCTGGTTATAGGTACACTGAGAGACTTCTAACTGGAGATCCATATGGACTCCGTCTTTGGAACCCAAGTTGATTTGTTCTACATTATCATCCTGAACTAATACTGCCTTACTGGTTCTATGTAAGTCAACTGATATATGCCAGTGTCAGGAAGTTCCTTGGCTGTTTTCACAGTTTCTATGATCCTTTTCACAGGGTGATGGTGAAGGTGTTGCTCTACTTCTTATAATTGATGAATGTTATCTTTGTTGGAAATAACTGACACCTCTGATTCTATATCACAGGGCTATGTGACTATGGCATTGAAGTTTAACATGAATATTAGCTTTTTTAGGGTGAGGACTGTCAGTATGTTGAGTGATATGTGCTCTGTAGTACCACGTGGGTGTTCATGTTGGGTCCAACTATATAGATTTATATTGTCTTAGTTAAATTAAACTGTTTCCGTTATGTAGAATGCAACTGTGCTGATATTTTTATATATTTATAGGTCCCCTGGGAATTGAAAGCTAGATATCTGGAAAGGTCACGAGGAAGGTGGTCCTAACATCTTGATCCCACCGAAACGTGCGTCGACCTTGTGTTGAGCCTCGTACCCTGCACAGTGATTCCATTCGTGGCAGGGGCTTTCTCTTGTCACAGATTACTCAACTGTGTACGGATACTGTATGTTTGTAGTTGGGGTGCAAGTGGATGAGTTGGTGTGACTGAAGTATGATTGTATTCATTAAATCTAATCCAGGGGTGTCTTTTCTAAAAATGTATTTTTTCTAAAAATTGGTTTTGTATTATACATGTAAAAAAGAATTGGGGGGATTGGAATAATAACTGTTTAAAAGACATGTATTTGTGATTTTGCAAACCAAGATGAAGAATGTATAAATGTGCTTTTACAGAAAAACATAAGGAAAATAATAATTAAAAAAAAAGAAAAGTTTTTGATAAAATAGAGAAATAATGAAATATAAAAAGAAAAGTAATGCTTTGATAAAATAAAACTACAATGAGACGATTGGAGGGGTCACTGTTGTGTTCTGATATTTATTGAAATGTATATGAACAATGTCTAATGAGAAGGTATAACGGTCTGTAAGGGAAATATATAGTATTGGGATTGGAGTTGGGATACATAATGTAATGTAAGACAATGAGAAATGACACATGAATATTTGTTTGATTCCCAGTGGATCTTTTTGTGAGATTGTTTGAAGACCTGACATATTCTTGAACGTCTGTTTCTCATGCTAATGGCCTCAATAATTATAGAAATATGTTCAACTGTACTGACTTGATATATTGCTTGATATGAAAAACAATATAACATGATAATAAAGAACTTTATCCTGATGAATGTAAACATTTGGCATTAACTTTCTATTTCTATAATGCTCGAATGGTGGTATTTTATTGAATATACTTGCATTCAGTATGAAGTGGCTTTTAGTAAAATCATTTTGGGTGCTAGTATCTCAGTATTTTCACACATACCCAACTACCTGAGTCTGTTTTAGGTGACTGTTGGCTATGAAACCATTCAACAGCACCCCTGTTTTTTCTGAAGACGTGGCAAAATTATCAGACGTGCATGCTAACTCTTTGCTTTTGCTTGAGTATCATGGACAAGGGACCTATTTATTCAATTTGGAAAAAGTTCTCAAACAAATGGGTGCCATTCCCTGAGGTATATACACAAAAGAGTTCAACTATGATCAATACACAGCCATCTGCATTAGCTGAGTGACATATAGATTTGCTCACTCATGTGGGATTCACAAACATTTACTCTAATTTTTACCATAGTGGCTCCCTCCTATTGGATAATAAGGCATCTTGGCGGTTCTTCACCTTCCCTACTTGGGATGTGGACTCTTATACCACCCTGAGCTGTAACCTAGATTCGTCTTACATCTTTTTTGGAGCCTGCAGAAATTCAGCAGTAAGGCAGCGATGTGAATCGTGAGTCAGTGCAACAGCCAATTCCTTTTAGACCTCTAAGAATCCACCAGGTTGGGGTTGTGCTTTGACCAAAAAAACAGCATGTATTAATTGTAGGGCTAAGTCCCACTTCCATGTATAAACTGTCTCATACTACCTACTCTATTTCATCGATCGGGGTTGGTAGCCCTGACAGAGATAACTGCCAGTGTGCACTCATTCACTGGCCACAAATAGAAGTCATATTTTTCTGGTTTCATATGACAACTCTTCATCTCCTTCATGGTGCACTTTTTGAAGAAAGGAATGGGGAGTAGCATGGACAAGTGGTGCAATCAGAGGTGCAGAGCTGGCCATGTGCTATTCAGTGCAGTCCTTGGTACCCTGAAGGCTCAGTCCGCCCTCCAGGTGCAGGATCATCCAAAAAGGATTTTTTTTATTTCTCCTACCACCATCCCTGAGTGTGAGAGTAAAGCCCTACAGGGCTGCCTCTCTGGCAACTCTCTGAGGTCCTCCTTCTCGCTTTCTGAAAAATAACTGCTTTGTTATCTTCTCATACCTACTCACTTGAGGAATCCTGTTGCAAGAACACACCCAATCATCTCCCTACAAGTGCTGAAACCATTCTTGAATCATCCCAGGAATAGCTGATTACCTCATAGCTCTTTCTTCACAGAGGTGCATTGTTCACTAAGAGGCTTGTATAACCTGCTGCAAACTCTCCAGGCATACTTTCATACCTAAGGAGAAGGACCTTACAGTAAAGGGAAAGAACACTGCCTTTACATTTGTTCAGAAAGTCAGTGAAATAATATACCTGCTGACCAACCAGGCGCAGCTGTGAACACTAATAGAGTTAACTCAGCAATTTGTCTTTCTGGGGGTTGAGTAAAAAAAACCTTTGTTTCAGTGATAGCAAAAGCTATTCAGTTTAGACACTACACAGAAAACAGTGTATGGTGGCTGATGCTTTTTTTAATGATCAGAAATAAAATATTAGCTGTGGCCAACTCTTCCTTCAATAGCTTCTGTTGGGATGAACGTCTTCTGCATTGTTGCTATAGTTAGTTGACATGAGTATAGTGCAGTCTACCATTAAAATGGCAACACACTCCTACTCAGTTATCCAGTGGCACAGAAAAGGACTCTCATGCCCACCACCAGGGGGCTAAATAGTAGGACTCATCAGTGTTCTAAAAAGCTTCCGGACCCTCACCTGTATGCATATACTGACTTCCAGCCATTTGGACTGTATCTGGCACATGCCATCCATTTTCAAGCCATGCCAGGCTTTGTGGAAGCCAGCCTGCTCATGCTTGAACTCCATTACATATAATCCCTTGCTCACTGCTTCGACTCCACCCTTGCAGGCCAAGGATGGGTGGAGGAATTCAACACACCTCTGGCTGGCAGCTGCTAGCCTGCTCGCACCTGATGCATGTGATTACTGTGAGCTCTTTTAAGCCCCAGCTCCCTTCTGTCCAGTGTTGGCCACTGTAGCTGTGTCCTGTGAGATCGACCCTTGTTTCTTGAGCGTTTGTTATCATTATTTCCAGAGTATCTGAACCATAGTTATTCCTTGATACTGTTCCTTAGCTGCAGCTATTCCTTGTTCCTGATTTGCACAGCTTGCAGTACTTTCTCGACTCCTTGATTCGTCAGCTGTAGCTAATTCCCTGTTCCTGAACTAGCACTGCCTGTTAGTGCTACTTTGATTTGTGAGCTTAGCTATTTCCTTCTTTCTAAACTAGCACTACCTGCCAGTGATACCTTGATTCATGAGCTTAGCTATTTACTTGTTCACTGAACTAGCATTTCATACAGTGTTACCTTATTTCCTGAACCAGCACTATTCTAGTGTACCCTTGGAGCCTCTCTCTTTCTGAATTTACCTTTTACCAGACTCTCCTTGTCTTTCTGTTACCTTTGTTTCAGTTCCTAGTTTGCAGTATTCCTAGTTCTGCTGTCTTACTTTTAGTTTCCTTGTTTGTTTGCTACTTGCTTTCTGCCAAGTACTTCCTTTGTTGTTCCTCCTTTCCTGTTAAGCACTCTTCCTGGTGAGCTCCTTGGCCCTTTACTTAGTTCTACATCCCTGTTGTTTCCGCCCTGCATGTTCTCTTGTGTAGGCTTCCCCTTTGAATCTTTCCCTTCTCCTCTGACTCTCTGTGTGATCTTGGGTACCACTGTATTCGTTTTCTGCTTAATTGTTCTACCCAGCCAACAGTCCTTGCCAAAGTCCCTGACTGTGTTCCAGCTATAGTCTTGGACAGATGAACAACTCACATTTCCAGGGGCACTCGTGAGGTTTCTTTGCATTCAGTTAGCTACCATTTTTCAAAGCTCACCCAGTCAAGTCAAATTTAACTTTATTCGGTTATCAGATAAGAACAACCATAAAAGTACATAAAATTCACCATAAAACATATATTCATACATAGATCATAACAAAGATATAAAATAACCCATCTTATTTGATTAATTTAAATAATTGTCTTCCGAAATCTAAAAACAGATTTAAAAAATGCAGACAAGTGAGCGATAGTTAAAATGTTATCCAATTTTTGCAGTTCTAAAAATGCAGGGCGACACTGAGTACATTCCATGATTTTCAACAGGGGCACAATCAATTTTTTCTTTGGGATGATATAAAATCTACAGAAAAAAGGATATAAATTTCTGAGTGCTCTGAGGAATCGTCGCAAGGGCATTTGATTAGTTGCTTAATCCAGATATTCACTACAGGGAAGTTAAAAGAACAGTGTAACAGATTTAGTCTAAAACGAGTCAGTAAAAACCTTTCAAAATCGCTAATTTTTAACTTAATGTATGGTTGCATGTGATCGGAAGTCATGATCAATTGATGTGCGACCACAGTTTTCTTTACCATTTCCGATTTTAGTCTTGGTCGCGCAAATGACTCATGCATACATCTTTGAAAAATGTCCTAGATATTTCACACACAGTTGAGGGATCAGCATAGTATTCCCTATGCCCTATCTTAATAAGGAACGTTCTTACATAGGTTAACCCTGCTACCCTCCCAACATTCTCTAGGCCCATAACATCCTTTAAAATGGAGCGATTGAACACACATTCCTCAGTTGACCAAATCCTGTGCCACAATAGTACCGGGGCAACCTTAATAATGTCCTCTATGTACGGTATCCCTAACTCAGCGTGACTGAAATAGGTTGATACACTATACGGTACTACTAATAGGGATTTTAAGAAGTTATTCTCTACTACTTGTAGTGTTTTTGTGTTTACATAACCCCATACCCCTGCACCATATATAGCAACTGCCACGCAGGTAGCTCTATACACAGTTAAAAGTTCCCTGATAGGTTTTTTGCCCATCATTCTACTGAATGTTTTCAAAGCTGTGATAGATTTGATGAACAATAATCTCCTGGATTGTATTGCGTCATTCCATCTGCCTGTTTCATCGAACAACACTCCAAGATATGGAAACGTGGGGATCTGTTCAAGTCGTGTGGAACCGACAAATATTGTTTTATCCTTACTGTGCTTTCTAGGGCCGTATGTCATACTAAAGGTCTTAGTGAAGTTAATCTAAATTTGTCATAAAAGCTGTAAAAGAGTTAACCACCGTTTGCATGGCCAACGGTGTCCTGGCGATTAAAACTGCATCGTCAGCATATAGGAGCGCAGGGACAGACCTTCTCCCAACAAGAGGCATGTCCCTGCATTCCTCCAACAAAGTTTTTTCAAGACCATTAATATAAATTGTAAACAGAAACGGAGCGAGGAAGCAGCCTTGCCGCACTCCTCTTGATACAGAGAATCGATCAGTACATTCTCCGCTCATTCCGTACCTAACCCGCGCTGTAGCCCCCATATAAAGTTCCCTGAGAAAATTAATTATGTCTACCTCCACTCCTAGGTTCCGAAGGACCAACCATAGCTTAGAATGGGTGACACAATCAAAAGCTGACGTTAAGTCAACAAATGTTAAAAACATTCGACCACCCTTTGCTTTTGCATACTTTTCTAATAGCTCACCCAGTCAGTTCTTGCCAAGTTGTGGACAGACATCCATTGCCAAGGCAGCGCAGTTTCTTACAGCCTGTTAGAAAGTCCTCTGACTCTAGAGATCAAATCATGGAACAAAACAGACTTTTACGTGCTGAATATTTTTTCCTGTGGCTGGCTGATCCTTCTATGTTGGATTTTCATTCCATCTGAAACCATATCTGCAAACCTCGTTAGCAGCCGAAAGACAATACATTAATTCAAAGAGTAGTACTGTTAAGGGAGATTTTGCTGAAGTTTGTAACTCAGAGACTTTGTCAAGACAATTTTTCTTTTGAAGACAATTTCCAGACACAGTATGTATCAACACCTTACCAAGCAAGTTCTGCTTCTTGCATGTCTATTGTAAGTGGTTATAAAATAGCATGTTTAACCACACAACAGAATAAGAAAGAGTAGATACATTTCATAACCTCTGTTTTCCATTTAAATGATATAGTCTAGTCTTGTGACCTGGTAAAGATCAAAGTCCCTGATACTAAAGAGACAACGTTTAATACTGCATTCAAACTAAACAATAATCAGTTTAACAAAAGAGAGAAAAGACCTACTAGAATGCAGGTAGCTAATAGCCACTTTGAACAAAATCAAAGGTACAGTTCTGTTGCTTGTTGTAAAGTTGCCAAGCCTACCGCTGTCCTTGTAGAGAAAGGTCTATGATCTTCACAAGATATAATCAAATCTATGATTCTGGAATTACAACAAGAGAATAAACCTTTTCAGACCCTGTTAAAAAACTATAACCCAGACTTCAAGTGGTAATATAAAATACCTATACAAGACTATTTTTCTGCATCTATTTTAGCCTCCTTAGAAATTGTGGATTAAACCTTGTGCTCTCTTTTGTGGTCCTCTCAGAGCTGCTCTAATGAATGTGTGAATAATACTGCGATTCACCACCCAGATTCCACTCAGAATAGCCGTAGTACCTTGTCTCAAAGTGTATTTTTTTTTTTAAACATAATTTTGTTGATTTTCGTATAACATATACAGCACATTATCATGTTGCACATCATATATAGCCATATACGCATTTAGGGTAACATATACCAGTATTTATGTTGCTATTATATTATGACCCTAAGGCCATTACTCTTCACAGCAAACAGACAAATAAGGACATCTTATACAGTCTATGGAATCAGTATATCTAGTGACTTTTGCCACATCATAAATGTCCATTAACATCCTGTTGCGGAAGCAAATCTCGTTTCTATGGCCATGCTCATGAATATTTATCTAACAAACGTGTCCCCAACTCACCCCCACCCCTAGCCCTCTGATCCCATGAGCATACAGTAAATCATAAATATCTTATAACAAACGTTGTAGGCTTCTTATAAAAGGCATGCATGATGCATCTGTAGACAAAACCACTGCATATGTTGTGTCATTCAGGGAGTGGGTGTCCTAATGTGCATTCAACTTTGTGTTTAGGGCGTCAAGCATAACATCCCATTCCAACGCTATTGGGGTCTTGAGTAGGCCTCTAAGTTCCTCTCTGGGCAAAGCAGCACTCTCTGCACTGCCCCAACGCAATAGCTCACTATGCCAGGTGAATATAGTGGGGGGTTTCCGCGACTTCCATCGCATAGTGATGGCATGTATCACTAAAATAAGCGCCAGGTCTATAAATCGATATTGTACCTTATGTTTGGAAACTTGTTTGTGGAGGCCTAGTATGCATTCTTCTGCAGTGTTTAGTATTTCATGGCGTGTGGCACCGCTAGTTATGTTTTTAACATGGTCCAATACCCCAGCACCTTCGGGCAAGTCCATATCATATGAAGCAGGTCTGCCCCTTCCAATAAACATCTTGGACAGCGATGCTGCATCTGTGGGAACATTTTATCCAGTTTATGTGGCGTAAGGTAAGCCTGGTGAAGGACCATAGTCTGAATAAATTTGAACGCCGCCTTCCTAGAGGTTTTTTGAGGTGTTCTAGAACACTCACCCATTCCTTAGCTGCAAAGTCATTGTCTATGTCCCCACTCCATGCTGCCCGCAATGAATCCAGAGCAACCATTGTATGAGAGCACAAACCAGTGTATAGCCACCTAATAAGGTGTCTGCCTCTGCCCATATAGTAAAGCATTTTGACCAGATCATGAGTGGGGGGTTCCTGTCTCTGTGGGGCGCAGTGCGTTTTTATATATTGAAACAGTGCAGCGTGCAATACATATAAGTGTGCCGGGCTCCCATTTCATTAACAAAAGAGTCATGATCCAGCAGTGTTCCATCCCCAAACCGATCCGCTACTGTGCTAATCCCTGCATCTAGCCACGGTGTTATCTTGTGCTTAGTAAGCCTACCGTCCATCAGTGGAATACCTAATAGTGGAATGTTACCCGCATATGCAGGGAGCGCATGTGTATATTGCAGCGCTGATTTCCAGCACTGGAGCGCCATGCACAGCAGAGAGGGAGTCCCTCGGGATCACACAACCAGGCAGTAACAAAGTATGTAAGGCACCACGATCTATGTCCGCCTCCAAATATCCTATCTCTTGTAAATTACGCCCCGACATCCAGTATGACAGCCATTGTAATTGGCATGCGTAGTAATGAACACCCAGGCCCCCTTACTTGTATCCAATTGCAATTTCTTTAGACTAATATGTCTTCTACCAGCGCCCCAAATAAGATCAATAAGCAACGTGTTCATCAGTCCACGCGTAGTAGGTGGCACCATCAGTGGTAAGTTAGTGAAATAATATAGCTGTCTCTGTAGGACCACCATTTTTGCCAAGGCCGCCCTACCCATGACAGACAGTGGCAGTGTAGTCCAGAAAGTGATACTGGAACGCAAGGCTCTAAGTGCTCAGTGTAGGTTACCGTCCAACATGCCCGTATGTGTCCTATATACCTGAATACCTAGGTATTTGAATGTATGTGTTGCCACCTGGAGTCTGGTACATCCAAATTCAATGTCTGTGATCTCTGCGTGGTCTGTGAAGAAAAAAGCGTGTGACTTTGCAACGTTAATGGCCAAGCCTGAAATAGTTTTGAAATGGTGAAATACCTCGTAGATCGGATCCAAGGGCAGGCGGAGATCATGAAGGTAAAGAATAATATCATCAGAGTACGCAGAAAAAAGATGCGTTGTATGCCCTAGCAGTACACCCCTGTCGAGGAGATCTTGACGCATCCTTATTGCCAGTGGTTCTAGTGCCAATATGAAGACAAGAGGCGCCAGAGGGCAGCTCTGTCTAGTCCCCCTGTATATGGAGTATTCAGCCGAGATATGACGACCAGTACGGGCACACGTTGTGGGGGCATTATATAAGAGGCATAACCAGGCAATATAGCCCTTTCGAATCCCAAATTTCTCCAGCACCTGAAACATATATTCCCATTTAATGGAGTCAAATGCTTGCCGCAGATCCAGAGAAGTGCAACCTGCATGAAGATACCGTTTTGGGGCTTCCGTCATGAAATAGTGGAGCTTTCTAGTATTCAGCGATGTGCTGCGTGCAGGTAAAAAAACAGTTTGCTCTATATGGATGAGTTTGGACAGAGAGGGCAGTAGTCTATTGGCCAACACCTTACTTAGTATTTTATACTCCGTGGTTATTAAAGACAGCGGATGTTCGCTGGCCATATCTGTGGGATCCCTTCATGCTTTTGGGAGTGATATTACCAATGCTTGCGCCGTGGTGAGTGGTAAAGAGCCCTTCTCTAATGCTGAGTTATATAATATTTCTAATTGGGGCACTAGGGAATCTGCATATGTAGCATAAAATTCAATTGGAAGAACGTCCAGACCAGGAGTTTTGTTACGCAGGAGTCCCTTCATGGCAACCATAATCTCAGACTGCGTAATGGGCCCTCTCAGTCCTTTCTGAGCTGCCGTCGTCAGTTGCGGGTATGTGAGATTGGACAAGAAAGCCTCCATGTGGGCCACCGCGCTGCTATCCAATGAACCGTATAGTGTGGCGTAGTAGTGTCGGAAGACAGCATTGATAATTTATAATCACTGCTGGGGGGGTATCTAGGATCAACTTGGCAAGCAAAGTCCTAGACTTATCTGCTTCAGTGTGAGTTCGCTGCGAGTATGCCTGATAATCAATGACCCTAGAGACTCTAGTGGCTCTACATGCTTAATTCTAGCCTCCAGAAGTGGGGCCCGTTTGGTCTCATCAACCACTGTATCTTGTTCCAACCTACCCATAGTATGTTCCACCTCCACTATGGACTTATGAATTTCCTGTTTGGCTCCCACAGTCGTGCTAATTGCCCTCCCCCGAACTACGACTTTGAAAGTATCCCACTCAATAAGTCTAGTTGACACTGTTACTATTTTCTGTGAAATAATTGTCAATGGTATCCAGCAGACTGGTGCAGAAGACTGAGACTTCTAAGAGCTGCGGCCACATAAGCCACGTGGGAACCGGAGTGGGCACCCTGCCCCAGATGATGACAATCTCCAACGAGGTATGATCAGAAAAAGTCTTCAGTAAGTATGTAGCTTGAGGTACCTGCATAGCAATCCCGTTGAAACAATATATTCTATTTATTCTCGTGTGGAGTACGTGGATGGGGGAATAGAAAGAATATTCTCTGTGTGTTGGGTGTCGCATCCTCCAGACATCACATAGTTCCCACCCATCTGCCCACCTGCCCAGTGCCTCAGCCTGTTTAAAAACTCCCGCTCTATGTAGGGGCGGGTGTGACCTGTCCAGAGAGACATCCATTACTGCATTACAGTCACCCCTCTACAATCCATGAATGCGATTCCCACCCCGTCAATGCAATATTTAACATACCCCAATACTTATCTTGATCAAAATTTGGGGCATTTGCCTAGTACCAAGGTTGACCAACCAGCGTTCCTCTCACAAATATGTACCTCTCTTGTTTGTCTACTCTCTGCTCTAAATCTAAGAATGGCTCTCCATGTCTCACCCAAATTGTAGTCCCACTCGCATAGCTGGAGTACGTAGTGGAAAAAACTTGCCCTCTCCATTTCTTGAGAAGTTTCACCACTTCACTGCCCACCATATGAGACTCTTGTAGGTATACGATCTGTGCCTTGCGGCGTTGCAGTTGCACATGCACCCTGTGGCGCTTCTGCACTGAACCCATACCCCGAATATTCCATGTCAGTATGGTATATTTACCAAGTGCATCGTGGTACAGGTAGTACTCGCTTGAAAACTAGTTTAGTTCCCAAGCTGCAAAGCCTATCTAGAACATTAGCTATAATGGGACACCGTCCCTCCCCCCAAAAAGCCCAATACTCGGTCTGGTCAAACAACTATACTGGACCATGCAACCCAACTGAACAATAAAGAACATAATGGTTACGTAAAGTGCTTTCGCCATGTGAGAGACATCGCTAGCGCTCCTCATGTGGTGTGACCTTTGTCTCAACAGTACATGTAAGCTATCACAGAGTCCTGTGCCATACGAGCATGTTAGTACTCAAACAATCATACATATATCTTCATCATCATTTACAGAATCATACTGCAGTCATAAGCACAATATGAGTAGGGGCTACTTTAGCCATATAGATCATTAATTAACTGTGGAGTCGCAGAAGGGAAAAGACCTGTACTGCCTTCTGAGTCCTTGTCATTCGTTTCTTCTTCCTCAGAGGAGGTCTTGGCCTCTGGTCTTGCAGCATGCGTAAAGGTGTCTGCTGCGATAATCGCCTGTGATTTGTTCTGTTGTATTTGCTGCAAAGTGAGGTACTCCCGTGCAGGTGTCCTGAGCGATCGTCTAGTGCCATGACCAGTGGGTACCCCAGAACTGTTCCAACACTTTGCGGCGGGTTGAGAGACAGACGTTGCAGCACTGGTCAACTCCATCATCTCCAGCCAGTCGTCCGCGCCCCCTGGTCTCTCAAAAAAGTAAGCTTTTTGGTCATGCAAATTTTTTATCCGGGCCCGGTCTCAAAGTGTAGTTAATGAAAGTATTAGTTTGAATTCTGAATTTTCAAACTCCTGTTTTGTCTTCTAGTGCTAAATTAAATTTAGGCGCTACATCTGAGATTTATCCCTCCTTTTAAGGAAGACTAGGGCATGTGCCAAAACCAGGCAGAAGCCACCACTCTAGTCAGGATAGGGGAGTTACATTCCTAAAATAACCCCTGCTCACCCACTTAGTAGCTTGGCACGAGCAGTCAGGCTTATCTTAGAGGCAGTGTGTAAAGCATTTGCACATAACCAACGGTAATACAGTGTAAACACTACAAAAGGACACCACACCAGTTTAGAAAATTATCCAATATTTTTATATACTTAAGACAAGAACAAAACCGATAAAAATCCACAATACAGTACTTAAAAATCCACAGTTATCAAAATATGCCTTAAAAACAGTTCCTTGATGTTGATAGCTCCGTCCGGGGCTATCAAGGCGTAGTGAGCAAACAAATCTAAACAGTTCTGGCTGACCGCGGCATCGTGGGTCAGCTAGGGTGTTGGGAAGTCCCGCAAACAGTACTTTTTAGAAATGCAGGGAAGCGATAACCTCTCGTTGAGCTTCCGAAAACACGGCGTTCGCAGGCGTTGGTTCCGGAGGTCGGTGCAGGAGTCGTCCAGCCCCTCGAAGTCACACGTGCTGCAGGTCGATCTCCTCTCTGATGGAGTCAAGAGCACTGGTGTTGCCGCCTACATGTGCTGCGGTTCAAAATGCAGCGGTGCGGCCTTTTGGTGCCTTTAGGTCACGGTGTGAGCAGCGACTCGGTGATGGCGTCAGATGGCGTTGTAGGTGAGCCAAGGGTCCCGGTCGAGATGAAGGCAGTGTTCGTCACGGTGCTGGCAGGTCACGGTGCAAGCAGCGTCGTCGTCGTTGCTGAAGAGCTGTTATCAGCTGATGAACTGGAGTCGATGGCGCTGGCGTCAGTAGGGCAAGGCTGCGGTGCGGAATGAGGGTGGTGCGTTGTGTAACTTTACGAACGGTGCCCTCATACCACGGTGCAAGCAGCAGCATAGATTTCGGCGTGAAGCGTCATCGTCGGGGATACCAAGTTGTCATCATGAAGCAAGGCGGTGCGGTGTCCACAGGGTGCAGTGCGAGCAGCGGCTTGGTGGCTGCGTCAACAGGCGTCATCGGTGAGACCAGGGTCACAGTGCGGCATTGCGGCGGTGCCCTCAGACGCGCCAAGGCGTTGTCACAGAGCGGTGCGGAGTGCGGTGCCCACAGGTCGCGGTGCACGCTGCGGCTCAGTGGTGGCGTCAGCAGGCGTCGTCAGTGAGACCAGGGTCATGTTGAGGCGGTGCCCTCTGCAGTGCCTTAAGGACACGGAGTCGGCAGCGGCATTATAGATGTCGTTGGGTTGCTTTTCTTCTGTTGCAGCACAAAACACACAGTCCCCAGTGCTGAGAGCAGAAGACCTTGAAGTCTTTATTGTTCCTGAGACTTCTTGAACAGGGGTAAGCTCTACCTCAAGCCCTTGGAGAATCTCACAAAGTAGATTGCAGAAAGTTCATTCCAGTCCTTTCACTGACCAAGACAGAAGCAGCCACTGCAGGCCAACACAGCAAAGCACACAGCAAAGTGGTAGTCCCTCCTAACCGCTTCTCCAGCTCTTCTTGGCAGTCTTCTTCATCCAAATGAGTTCTAAAGTTCAGGGGTCTAGGCCCCAATACTTATATCCCAAAATCCTTTGATCTCTTGGGCAGAGAGTGTCTGTACCCAGCCAGAACCAGTTGCGGTATAGTGTAATTCTTTATTGTTTGGTTAATTAAAACCATTACAATGTATAGTATTTCACAATAGTTAAAACAAGTTTTTAGTGCTACAATAAAAGAGAAGAAAGTATAAAATCTGCGTGACCGAGAGTCTGTTGTGAATTTTAGTAAACGTGTTCGGAGCACAAGATTGTCTTTAATAACTGAGTTCTTAAGTCAAGATGAAGGTCGGGCCTATGACAATAGGCCTTGTTTTTTCACAAAACTGTCCAGGAATTTACCTTATCTGCAAATCAGTTGTGGATCCGCTGTGCATAGGATTTGGACTATCGCAGTCCTGCAGGTGCGTACTCCTTGCTCAATGAGCTTGTCTTTTAACCAATGACGCTGACCTTGGTACATAGCTGGACAGATGCAAACTATATGAATAATGTCTTGTTTGCCTGCACCACAAAGGTCGCAATCTGTTGTTTCTTGTGGTCTCCAGAACCAGTTCTGCCTTCTCTTGTGTGAATTCCTGGCAGGAGGTGGAGACGGCATTGTCAGAGGCAGACCAGAACCTGTGAGGTGCAAGGAAATCTCCTCTCCCTTCCCCCATTGCAGCCCAGGTCCATTCAGCCATTTCCTGACCCTACCTAGACTATATGGAGATACTGCTGCTCCCCAGCCTTCAGTCATCCAAACCCCAGACAGGCAATCCACATTCCAGCAGAGGCACACGGGATGACTGAGCAAGAAATTGTATTTTTAAACGCAGAATGTACAAATCACCTCCACTAAAAGATGCATCTTTAGATTCTGATTCCAGGCAGTATTAAACTTTATTTTCCTACCTGGTTCTCAGGGCCCGTTATTTTTATAAGATGTTATAAACAAACTTCCCATTTTGTTCTATAGTGATCAGGTAGCCTTACAATAGTGAAAAACGAAATGGGCTGTAATTCACTATCAGGACATATCACACACACCAGGGCATGTCCTACTTTTCACATACACTGCACCCTGCCCACAGAGGTACCTTGGGACTTCCTTAGGGGTGCCTGACATGTAAGAAAAGGGAAGGTTAGGGACTGGTAAGTGTGCACTGGCCAAGTCGATATGGCAGTTACAAACTGCGTGCAGACTCTGCAATGGCAGATCTGAGTTGGTGACAGATAAGGGTTGAAATGCTCATCTACTCTGTCCATTTAACATCTACTGACTCTACTTGGTGTCCTGTGGTTACCTTGTGCTATTACTCATCTCTGTGTTCTTGTTTTTTTAATTACTTGTTCCCCACAACTTCTTAGAGGTGATTCTCTACTCTAATTAATATTCTCTCTCTTTAACCTTTCTTCCCATCCCATGCCTTCTGCAATAAACTTTTCCATTTGAAAATGCGGCTGCTTGCATAGGGCATATTGCTTTTCGCCCTGTAAAAGTGTTTCTCCCACCCAAGCTGGCAGCGCGAGTTTAGCACTTACTGCTTGTATCTGGCGTGATCTCCAGGTCACAGGTTCGAATGCCGGCAAGGCCAAGTCACTAGCCCATTCTTCTGAGTTTGAGCAATTGAGTATCATTGAACGGGATAATAGCAACGCTCGTTGTACAGTGCGTAGAAAGCAACATCCGTGGTATTAAAACTATATGAGCAACAATTAACAACAGCAAGGCATTTTATCACCCCACTTCTTTTCTGCAGGGCATACACATTTGAATTCTTAATGTACACACCATAGGACTTGGGTCTAAATTGTACACCATTTGCATAGCCCTTTACCACAGTTCCTTCCATTTGTCTTTGTTCTTATGACGTTTGGCCTCCAACCCGAGGCCAATGTTTCGGATGAGATTCCACAAGGGATGTGCACGTTGGCGATACAAGTGCTCTGTTCCGGCCAGTCATCCCTTTATCCAGGCACCTTACAGAATCCCCTTTTCACTCGACCCTGACCCTTACATGGGTCGCGCAAGAAGGGAGCTCATTAGGAAGAAAAACGATTTAACCTCCGGGTCAAAGCTCTTTAGCTGAAGGCAGTTCCGCCCCATGTTTCTGCCTGGCGAGGCTTTTGTTACTTTCCAGGGCAGGCGCGAGGCGAGCACGTTGACAGTGCCACTTGAGCTAGAGGCTGTGCAGGCCCAAGACCCTTCCATTCAGTAAATCACATTCGCATTAATGGCATTAGGCTAATGAGAGGCAGATTTGTAGAATGTTCTGCCTCCGGAAACAAAATTGTCGGATAAAGGCAGATTGGACAGTGTGCAATGGCTAGAAAGAGTGTCACGGGCCCGAGCGCAAACAAGGAAGGCAAACGGCCCCCTTGATTGCCGATTGGTGGGTAATACATTCGTCAATATTCAGGTTTCAGAGAGCCCCACCGGCCCCGATGCCCCTGCATCCCTGTAGCTACGCTCCCTGCACGGTTGGAGAATTTGCATACATCCAAATTACTGGAGTTGAGTATGAACTGACTTGCCACCAGACTGGCCACAGGGCACTGGAAATTGCAATTCGAAAGCATACATTTAAAGAGAATGAAATTAGTTCTATTCTTAAAGTGAGTTAACTGATGGTAAAACAGATCCAAACAGCAGTAGCCAACTTAATCAGAATATTACTGGATCGAGTAAGATAGCACAGTGTTTAAATGCACGTGTTGTGGCCATGTTCCTGAGCCTTAAATGGACAGGTAAGATTTCGAGAGGATTGAGTCAGACAGCGAAATGGTACTGATGGACAAAACTAGCACAATTGTTTTTCGTAACGAGGAACAATTTGGGGATTGTGTTCACCACACACATATGTATTATGATTGTTATATTTCGAAGCCAAAGGACGTAGCCTGCTGACAGGTCTGAGATGGGTGATAGAACAAGAATTTGTAGTTCTGAAAGTCGGTATCTGAATGTTCTGGTGTTTCTTTTGAATATATGAGGTACAATTCTGTGTTGTGTGAGGAGGAAGGATGTTTTGTGGTTCTCAATCTGTTCTTGACAGAATTTAACTGGTTGGTTGTCATCAAGCAAGCAGACCCTTACGTTGGTGTAGAGTGCTCTCTGCATATTGGTCAATGGCTATGGCCTGTCCTGTCAAAGTACCAGGTGAAAAGTAAGGGTGATGTAATCAAGTACTCAAGAGGGCATGGTAAGGTTCTGATCTACAGGACTATGGACGGGATACTTACTGTACTTTTGCTTAAAGATATTCTACAGGTGAATTAGCATCTGGATTTACCACGCCCTCCAAAATTCAAAGGATTTTCCATTGCCACACTACTGTAAATCAGGCCCTAGGCCTCAGTAATTTAGATCAACAAAAAAGAAGGAATCTTGTCCACGGCTGACCCACATATTCCGCTGCTGACAGAGGACATGTCTTTCATGAATAAAAGAAGCTGCGGAAACAGGGAACACCACCATCAGAGCTCACCTCCATCAAGCAATCATTTATAGAGTGTGGCAAATCATTGTGAGGATCTTGAGGAGCTGGAGCTTGTTTGCTGGTGCATGGAGGTTGTTTACCAAATAGCCAGGCTTTAGCTCTCTAATGAATTGCTGCAGTGACGTGCGATCCTGAGGCGCTGGAGGATGGTGTTCCAAGCTTTGGCTGCCATATGTGAGTAGGAGCGTCCTCTGCTGTTGGCTCGCCAGATCTGTGGGGTGTCTGCGATGGAGATGGAGGCTTAACAGAAGCGTCTGGGCCGGTGGTAGAAGTTTAGGCATTTGATGATGCATGCAGGTTCTTTGTTGTGCAGGGTCTTGTAAACGTGGGGGGGTGAGGAGGAGGGGGATGTTTGGTGGGGCTAAGCTCCATAGGCCACCATGAGTTGTTCCCCAACAAGGTTTTGTTACTGAAGACGAGGAATTCAGTTTTTTCAGAGCTCAGTTTGAGACAGTTATCCTTCATCAAGTCCGCAACTTTCATCATGCATCTGAGGAAGTTAGCTTTGGTGGTGGAGAGATCTATAGACAAGGGAGAGAATGAGCTGTGTGTCATCGGTATAGGAGATAATGTTGATAGACAGGGTGGGCATCTTTCACTAAGAGGACTTCTTCTTCTGTGAGCATAGCGGCCCAAACCCTGATTGGCATGTGCTTAACGAGAGCTGCAGTTGGGTAGCTACAGGTTTTTTTTCAGGTCTGACTTGACAACACAGTGGTCTGCCTGATCTGTTACCATTTCTTTGAAATATACTGAGAGGTGGCTTTGGCTTCACCCAGAGGACTATATTTATCTCACTTACTGCCATTGGCTACTTAGGGAATCATTCTTCCTTCTAAAGAATGCTCGCATTCCAATACATGAAGGACTATTTTGTATGTCAAAAGTGCAATGGGACATCACATATTGCTTTCTTATTGTCATAGATACAATGTATACAGAAACTAATACTAAAACATAAAATCTTTTAACTTGACTCTATGAAAACTCAGATTTGGCTGGCAGAAAACCACCTGAAACTAAGCACACCCAAGACTGAATTCCTCCTAATTGCTCCACCCAACCAAACAAGCATCACAGAAGAATGGCTTAAACAACTAACTGCACTCAGCTGCCAACCTCATATTATCGACTCGGCGAAATCACTGGGATTAACACTTGACAGAAATCTAAACATGCAGAAACCTATCAGTGCAGCAACAAAAGGAGCAAACATTCAGTTGAACACTATGAGAAAATTAAAACCCTTCCTTCCCGTAAATGACTTCAAGCTGGCAGTTCAAGCACTAGTAATCCCAAGACTAGACTATGGGAGTGCAACTCTTTGCAGACTTCCCAGATCTACAGTGGCCTCTATAAGAGCCTCAATCAATTCAGCAGCCAGGCTCATCGAGGGCTCAAAAAGAAACTGCCACATTTCCCCCGACCTTAGAGCTCTTAACCGGCTACCATTAGAAGCAAGAATTCAACAAAAAATTGTTTGCATGACTACTAAGCCCTACATCACAATACTCCGAGTTATCTGGCCCAGAAACTGGTGGTCTCATGTGGCAACAGATTCTCCAGAAGTTCCAGCAATATTCTTCTGTAACTACAACGATTGGCAAAAAAAGAAAACATTCAACCGTGCCTTCTCTGGAATCGCTGCTAGGATATGGAATGCACTGCCCCCAGAAACCAGACTGAATCCCTCTACTGTCTCTTTCAAGAAAGAAGTAACATCTCTACTCATGAGTAAATTCACATGATCAATGTATCTAACTCCCATAACATATGTTTGTATAGTAAGACTTAATTATGGTATACAGTGTTCTTTTGGTCATCTTTCCGTTGTAAAGCGCTCTGATAACCGCAAGGGTCATATTCGCGCTATATAAATCCTTCAAAATAAATAAAAATAGAAAAACAGAAAATGTAGGTCAGATCTATTGGTTTTGCCAATCCTCATCAATTGTTGTACTTAGGAAGGGAAATAAGTCACACGTCTCGCACTGTGGCGGCAGGTAACACCCAGCTTAGCCTACAGTAATGTAATGGAAATCAACACAATTTAGGCACATTATAGAAATCAGCAAAGTAGAATGTAGCAGGTTCCCTTGGGAGTAAGAAGCATGTAAGGCGGTGGGGTGCGGAGGGGATTCTTTTAGTTGGTGGAAATAAAGCAGGAAACATTTAGAGTGATATTTTGACAAGAATAATGTCCGTTAGGATCAGCGCTGTCTATTTGTTTTTTTATTTTACTGATGTTGTTTTAAACAAAAACAAAATATATCTGAAAAAAACCTTCACCAGACACCTGGATTCATTAGTAGAAATCAAGTTATGTCATGCATTGCAAAAGAAGTAACTGGAATAATGAATCTAAATTTATAAATGTCTGCTGTAGCTGCTTCATAAATAAAATATGTACGTGAGTAATGTCGCTGCAGCTGTTCGCCATATGAGCAGCTTCCAAGAAGGACGCCTGCCAAGTGCAAACTTTTAACAAACCCATGGGAGGTCCTGGCATCTAGTAGACTGGCAGCTTTTTTGATTAGTCACTGTGGCAAGTAAATCATCCAGGTTACTTTGATTTGACTGCTTTGCCCAGTGAGCTGTCTCATCTCCTTCGAATTAAATTTCCATAATTTCATGATTCAAATGATGCTTTTTTCCAAGATGGAGGTGCAAGGCTGCGCTTCATTGGATGCACTGAAAGTAACTCCAACAGCAGCATGAATGGAGTAGGAAATCGTCCATTTATATTGTACTGTATGTGTGAAATGCACGATGTGAAGATCTGAAAATTCGATAAAAATCTGGTTGAAACAAAAAGGCTGCACAGACCCAAATAGGGACAGCCGTCAAAGACAGTGATTCTAGGCCAGGCTTCTCCAACGAGTAGCTCATGAGCTACTGGTAGCTCTCCATCACCTGTAAGAAGCTATCTTGTGTGCAGTCCAGTTTACGAAATATTAGAATTTTGCTTGGCTGAGTAGATGTAAACCAAATTTTTTAAGTGCACTTCTGAGACTGGAGTGGTATGAGCAGTATTATGTTCACGCTGGGCAAACACGAATCAAGGCCTCAGGCAAGGGCAATTTGCTGCAATAAGACACATACATGATAGTCGTACTGCGGCAGTGGCAATGAGCGACCACTAGCCCATTTATTTATAAACTTTGAGCCGTGCTCAGCCCTCAGGGTGCATGCTGTAACAATGTAGTGTGCAGGCCGGGTGAAACTCAGCATCCATTGGTTTACTACGGTGGTCCTAGCCTCTAGGCCAACCTACTTGGCAGGCATAGTCTCTCAGCTGCTGGCTGGGTGATGAGTTCGGGTGAAGATCATACCTCTGACTTCTTGCCCATCTTTCGCTCCTGCTCGCCAGATCAGGGGTGTCCAGGTTCACTTGAGTCTTGACCAATGCTTGAGCGCCAGTTGCTGGGAGTGACGCATTCCTGTCAACAGAGGAGGTATTGGTGTCCTGGAACCTCGCTGGTGCACCCTGCTCAGGTGAACAGTGCATGAACGAATGTTCTCCGTTTCCTCACTTTCCTCAGCTCCTTGGTCAAGACCCACCAACCGGTTGGTCACCTTTTTAAACCAGGATATGTTCCTGACATTGGTGTGATGTCCCCCTGAACTGTGACCATCATACTGCAGAGCTTCACTTCTTGCCATGTTTCAGTCTCAAAGGGGATGTGGAACTTCTACCTTGGGGGACAGACTTTCATGATGACGTGATGCCCCACTTGGAGTTGTGGGATGACAGCCCCTCTGTCCAGGCTCGTCCGGACGTTCATTGCTCTCATTTTCTCCTGTGATATTTGGACATCTAAGACAGCCATTTGTCATTCATGGCCTGTCAGAAGACTGTCTCGTAGTGGCCTCTGCAATATCAGATCAGCTGATACTCAGCTCCGCAGTTCAGCTGATGCTCAGCTGGTTGTGCTCTGTGGGGCCTAACTACAGGTCCTCAGGATCCGATGCAGGCAAAACTCGGCGTCTTCTCTGTGGTTGACCCCAATTCTAAACACGCTGTTCAGGGTCCTCATGAACGGTTCGTCTTCCACCTTTGCTTGCGGCCATTGTGGCATCACTTTCTGGTTCCTGTTCACCAGGGAGGACAGATACTCTTGGAACTCTTGTACCTGGAATGGGTGTCAATTGTGTGTCTTCAGCTTCTCGGGCAGACTGATCAGTGCAAACACCTTCTTTAACATTGGTTTCAACCTGGAAAACTAGTTGACTGCACCAGCTCCACTACACAAAATTTTGAATGGGAGTTGATGAGCACTGGCGTGAAGCGACCATCCGGAAAACTCCGGAAGTGGATGCTCACCTTCGCCCATGACTTCAAGCGTGGTTCTTCTGTTATCACTGGGTGGGCAGTGGGTCCCCACTGGTCATATCACAAGAGTGGCAGTTGTGCACTCTCTCCCTGGGAACCACACCTTGTCCCTCAACCTTGCCCACACCCTGGTGTCCTCGGTGTGCTAAGTCGACCACTCTTGACCATAGCTTCTACTGCACCACAATCTGCTGGCCCCCGAGGAGCAGCTTGGGGGAGCAGCTTGTCTTCCCTGGTGCTAAGCTCATTCCGAAATCACCAAATCTGGTTCCTTATGACCTACTCATCTTGTGTCAGTGCTTTGGCTCTGTCGAGGAAGTGTTTCCTGGTAAGTACCTTTTGCTTTTTCCGAGGTTCCCATACATTGCTGTTGCCTCTTGAATCTCTTGTATGGTCGGGGCTTTTGGGCAAACTTTGTGTATCACCATTTGAACAAAATCTTCAGCACCATCATTGTGACTGCTTCATCTCGGCCCTTGGGATCTGACGGGTGACTGGATAAGTAATATGCGTGATTATTCAAGTAAGGCTGGAGCTGCACAATCCTCGCTAGCAGGGCAGACCCCTTGAACAACGGGACCCACGATTTGTGGTCAGTGACCACTTGGAATCGATGCCCACACAGGTTCAAATGTAAGTGGCGACACACCTACCGGATGGCCAATGCTTCCTGCTCAATTTGGGCGTATCCGGTCTGTGTGTCAGATAGTGCCCTGCTCTTGAAGGCGATGGGGACCCACCAGCTTCCTCTTGTATGAGCATCACTCTCAGCCCAACAGGGCTTGTGTCAACAACAAGCTCCGTTTTTCATAGGGGATCGAAGTACTCCATTGTAGTGTTGTTGAAGAGGGACTCTTTCACATGCCTAAAAGCCTTGTCACCTTGTGACTCCCACTCACATGGGGTATCTGCTCTTGTTAGGACCCTCAGTGGCTTAGATAGGGAGCCATGTTTGGGATAAACCTGCCACAGTACATTGCCATACATAGAACCTCCAGACCTCTGTCTCATTTTTACAGAATGGTCACGTTGTGAATGATCTCAGCTTTACTTGGGTCCACCCTCAGACCATCCCTCGAGAAGAGGTAACCAAAAAATGGAGTTTGGTAGAAGGAGCACTTTTTCTTGTGCAGTGTCAGTCTGCAGTGTGGTTTTTAGTGGCACGTGGTGATCTTTGAAGAACTCAGAGTAGACCAGAATGTCAACACTGATAATCAGCACCCTCACTATTCCTGAGAGAGTCTCCTTGTGGGTGTACTGGAGGACTCTGCGGCTGATGATATACAGAACGTGAGCCCCCGGTACCTCCTGAGCCCAAGGTGGGTGGAAAATATGATAATGTAGCCGCTGGCAGGCTCTAGCAACAGCTGATGGTAGCCCGTGTTCAAATTGAGCTTAGAACAAAACTGGGCGGCAATCAGGTCTGCCACAACATCATATATTGTCAGTGTAATGGGACACTCCCACTGAATGGCTTTGTTTGGGATCCTCATGTCGACAACCAGCCTGATGGCTCTGGGCTGCTTGGGCTTAGGCACGATGACTAGCGGTGACACCCAGGGCATGAGTCCTGTGACTTTCTCAATGAAACCTTTTGCTCCAGGTCCCTGAGTTCCTTTTTCACCTGCTGGCTTAAGTGCAAAAGGACCCTCCAGTAACGCAGCTCCGTGGTTCAGATTGTTTTGTCGATATGTAGACAAATTTGTTTTACTTTGAGTTGGGGCACTCTCACATTATATCTGTGGTGTGCAATTCGTGCTCCTGCTTTGCAAAGAACACCGGTCTGAAGTCTTCTGCGGTGTGGCACCCTAACAAGGTACTGGTCTCTCCCTACTTGATGTGGAACCTTGCTCTGATGAAGCGGCCCATGCTCATGACATCAACGTCCATGGTTGCCTATAGGGGCAATGCCCCCATAAGCATAGACCCATGCTTTGGTGGAACTAGACTTTGCCCCTGCTCAATCAAAATGTTGCCGAGTCCATGACGTTCACAGACACTCAGTGCCTATAAGGGCTGTTACGAAGACACCTCCAATCTCCTTGGTGCATATGGAAGTGGAACATTTCTTGTTGCTCTCCTTCCCAGCAAACCACACCACGAAAACTTAATCATCCTCTTCATCATCTGCGTGATCACCATGCGTGCCTGCATCAGGTGTATCTTCTGTCCCATCTTTTCAAGTGAGAGTTGGCACAGAGCCGTGGATGTCCAGCTTGGGTACCCTCCCAAGTCGCTTGCCTCAACAAACCTTGGCAAAATAATTCATTTTTCCGCAGACTCGCCCTCTCACAGGGCAGACATTTGGTGTCCTATGCTCCAGAACCCACCTACAACACTGATTTCCTTGAGTCTAAAACATCTGATTAACAGGTAGGCCCTTGGCTCACATTAACCCTTTCCTCCTTCACATTCACCACTTGCAGGCCCCTCCTGGGGCCGCACTCCTTCCGAGGGCTTCCTCCATATCATCCACTCTTCTGTTCGACAGCTCATGTGCATGGGCCAGGACAAGAATGTCATCCAGGGAAATGTATAGCTGCCTCAAAATAAGGTGTCTAAGTACTGCCAACTTGCAGCCCTGGATTATCTGGGCACAGATCTCGTCTGGTTGGTTAATATTCACTCATGTGCTCACCAGGTTTCGGAGCAATGCGAAGAACATGCAGACCAATTCTTCTTTTGTCTGCTTGGCGAAGTTTGCAAGGCTCATATTAGGGTTGAGCTGCGGATCGAAATGTCTGTTCAGGGCTGCTACGACAGCGACAGAATCATCTACAGCCTGTCTTAGCCAGGTTCTGAAATAAGTCATGAAGCTATGCTCTACCAAAATGATTCAGCAAAGACATGTTGACTTCTAAGTTTTACTGGTGACGTGAAAATAGTGGTGTTGGCATCAAAGCCAGGAGCGCCGTCTTGGTGGCGTCATAGCAGGGTTATATATTTCACGAAATGGCTTTAGCGCTGCAACTGAGGCATGAGCATATGGGACGGAGGCCACAATGCCGGGGGTGGTAGTTGATATGTCATTGCTGGATCACTGACATAATATCTACAACACTAATATCGACCTACAGAAATATTGTGACATAAATATCAACCTCCTGTCTTTATAATGGTAAGTACAAAAATATCGGGAAAAATATTGTTAATTTATATGTATAAAAATTAATGTGAAAATAAATTAAATAATACATTTAACTTAAAAAAATGATTTACTTATATAATTCAACAATTATAAGTAATACATTTAATATAAAAATAAATTAATCATACCTATTCAAAATGTAATATATATTTTCTTTAAAATAATTCATTAATAATAATTTTAATTAACTATAATATTTTAGAAATATATTAAAAATTATAAACATATATATATGTACATACACCTGTTACATAAAACAATTACTATTCCCACTGCAGCAAGTGTAACAGTAGGGAAAGTGTTGGATAGCGGAGGGGATAACATTACTATTCCCACTCCAAAAAGTGCAACACTGGGTAAGTGTTGGATAACGGAGGGGTAAAAATTACTATTCCCACTCCAGCGAGTGCAACAGTAGGAAAAGTGTTGGATAGCGTAGGGGACAAAATTACTATTTAAACTCCAGCGAGTGAAACAGTAGGGAAAGTTTTGGATAGCAGAGGGGTAAAAATTACTATTCCCACTCCAGCAATTGCAACACTAGGGAAAGTGTTGGCTAGAGGAGGGATAACAATTACTATTCCCACTCCAGTGAGTGCAACAGTAGGGAAAGTGTTGGATAGCGGAGGGGTAAAAATTATTATTCCCACTCCAGCGTGTGCAACAGTAGGGAAAGTGTTGGCTAGCGTAGGGGACAAAATTACTATTTCCACTCAAGCAAGTGAAACAGTAGGGAAAGTTTTGGATAGCAGAGGGGTAAACATTACTATTCCCTCTCCAGCAATTGCAACACTAGGGAAAGTGTTGAATAGAGGAGGGATAACAATTTCTATTCCCACTCCAGCGAGTGCAACAGTAGAGAAAGATTTGGACAGCGGAGGGGTAAAAATTACTATTCCCACTGCAACAGTAGGGAAAGTGTTGGACAGTGTAGGTGTATAAATTACCATTCCCAATCCTGCAAATGCAGCAGTAGGGAAAGTGTTGGATAGCGGAGGGGTAAAAATTACTTTTCACACTGAAGAAAATTCTAATAAAAAAATATACATATCAACTACAATACAAATATAATAAAAAAGCCAAAAACAAAACATATATAATAATATAAAAATTTTGAAAACATATTATAATGTAAAAGAAATCTAAAAAGTAAGATTCCGGATTAGATGTGTCTGCAAAATATGTGAACTTATACCTAAGAGTGTTAGAACTCCCTTGTTCAGGAATAGGATAATGTTCCCATAAAGTGTAATTAAGAACAGGTCTTAACGTATTTGTTGTGTGGAAAAAATGATGCCAATAATGTTGATAACAGAAGAGATCACCATAATTGGCAGAACTTAAATACAAATCTTCAGCATCAAGCGCAGCATAATATTTCAAATCTGAAAATAATGAATGTACTGCTTGCATATCCCAATCGTCAGAATGTATGTGCTGTGTTACCACATCTCCTAATGAGACGCGAAACACGTATGGCACCCTGAGCACCTCTGTCGGGCCGTGAATTTCAAAAGCTACTTTGTCCCAAACTATGCCATCTGTGACCGGGAATGCTGTAATATTCACAAGTGTCTGATCACGTTTCATGATATGGAACGATGTGTGAGAGGCCAGAATTCCATCGACCAAGTTCACAGCAGAGCATTCTGGCAAATAATGACCATTGAGTGAAAAGAACACTGTCACAAATCCAATTGACATGAAGAGGAATACAGGATATGAACCAACCAAATGTAGGTCCATGGAGGGACCAGGTAAGTCTTTTTGAACCAAGATGAGAAAACACTTAATTTAGTTGGTGGAAGTCGAGGAGGATGAGTCATAAAAGAAGCTGGCATGATCCCCAAAATAACCGCTTGCATCCCTCGGTATTAAAGGTGGGTAGGATGTATCAGCGTGATGTTGTTGCACTTCCCTCTGAGACTCATCTGTGAGATGCATATACTCGACATCTGCGGTGGAAGATGATGGAAGCGGAACAGACAAAAGGTCAACATCAGTTTCCATCTCACCCTCACAGGTACGGACTTTAAGTGTAGACACTGAGGCTACTGGATTCAAAGAAATAGCATTGCAGGAAACAGCATGTGTTACACTATTAATAATCATTTTTAATGTGATTAGAGATGCACTACCTTCTGTTAAGCTTTATGCTAACAGATTTCAACCAAATTCAAAATTTTTTACCTTAAATTTATTTGGCGTGCTGCACGGGTGACACGTTTGTCCTCACCGTGTCTAAAACGTGAACCTCCCTACCTCGAGACCATAGGTCCCGACCCCTGCGCACATTTGCCAATAGGATTTACCCTGCATCATTAACACTATATACTTATTGATACAAATTGTTTTACTTCATATTTGAACATTTATTATGACACCATAAATATTCACTTGTTTGTGCTTAATATTGAATCATAAAACACATATTACATACAATACATATCATGAAATCATTTGTTCATCACAACTTCAATTCTGACAATTTCTTCTGTGTTTCTTTTAAGATGCTCTATGCATTTAAGGTCTCACAGGACCCTTCCTCAGGAGAAAGTGCCATTTGATACATTCTAAGCGACGCACTTGATACCGAAGGGCTTCATATAAGTCAATGCCTGATACCAAAAATCCATATGAACCTCTTCGTAGAGGTCGACCGCTTTACGTGACCCGATTCACTCGGAAACAAAACTGCTCCACTCTGCTTGCCCGTGCCTCCGTTTGAGAGCAACTCTATCTGGGTATAGGAATATTAGCAATTTCATAGGAAAGGTCAAAGAATTGTCTAATCAGAAATGCAGAGTGATAGGCTTTAAAATCAGGAAAACGCACGCCTCCTTCAGATTTGGGACGTTTGAGTTTTGTGATAGAAATGCGTGGATGTTTTTTATTCCATAAAAATTTAGTACAGATGGAATTAATTTGTGAAAAAAATGAAACCGGGATTCAGAAAGGTAGCATAAATAATGTATAGAGGATATGGGGAACAATCATCATTTTAATGGTGTCTAACCTATCCCACCAGGACAAATGAAGAGGGGACCAAGAAAGTAGTAGAGACTGAATTTTGATAATTAGGGCATTAAACGTGAATCTAATTGTTGAAGACAAAGAAGCAGTAAACCAAACACCAAGGTATTTTATTTTTGTAGGACAACAAGTAAAATTAGTGTCTTTAAACATGTATTGGTAACATAAGGAATTCAGTGGTAGCACCTCTGTTTCTGAGAAGTTCAACTTATATCCAGAAATACTGGAACATAACTGAACCTCGTCCAAGAAGGGAGGAAGGGAAGTGAGAGGGTTAGACATATATATTAATATATCATAAGCATATTCTGACATTTTGGTTTCCATAGTATTACATGTGAAAACAGAAATATATGTGTTAATACGAATACGTTCAAGGAAGGGTTCAAGACATAAGACAAATAACAAGGGGGAAAGAGGACAACCATGACATGTACCCCTAGATGAAGAAAAAAAATTGAGAAACAATTATTTACAAACATTCTGGCATGGGGGAAGAGTATAACAACATAAGAAATAAAAGTAGGACCAAATCCAAACCATTGAAGTGTTTTAAACATGAATTGCCAATTAATTCGATCAAAAGCCTTTTCGGCATCCAAGAACAATGCAGCAAGTGGGGATTTAAATTTTTTTACCAAAGGAAATCACATTAGCAAACATATGAGCATTATCTGCAGCCAATCTGCCCTTAATAAAACCAGCTTGATGTTTTAACCAACAATAGGATAATAGACTAAAGGCGAGTGGCAAGAAGTTTAGCGAATATCTTACAATCATAATTAATTAATGATCTAGGACGATAATTTTTACAAAGGAAGTGATCCTTATCAGGCTTGGGAATGAGAACGATCAAGGCTTCAATAAAGAGCCCGAGGCTTTGGAATCTGTAATGAAGGAATTAAAGCGAGCCAGCAGTTTGGGAGCAACAATAGAAGAAAAAGAGGAATAAAACTCAACAGAAAGGCCATCTGGTCATGGTGCCTTTGATTTTTTTTAAAGACTTAATAGCATCAGTTATCTCTTGAAGAGTAACATCATTTTCCAATAAGCCAAACTCATCAGGTAAGGACGAAGGAGTGGGAAGGCCAGAAAAGTAGGGGACAGATCTACAAGAAAGTGCCACAGCATGGCACCCTATGCCCTTTGGCTGCGCCACCCTGCAGCACTTTCAGAGCACAGGAATGCAACATATTTACAAGAATATGTTGCATTCCTGTGCTCTCCCCTGCGTTGGCACACAAACAGCTGCCAAGCTCTGGCACAGGCACATGCGCCATGGGGAGATAGTTTTTGTGCAGGAAGGGGCATCACTAAAGGCTTTTTCCTCTTTCAATGTGTGCTCTAGAATGCAGCACGCATTGAAAGAGGAAAATACTAGGAGAAATGAAACATTTCTCCTCATTGAGCCTCGGTGGCGTAGCATTCAGACGCATCTCCAGATTTACGATTTCTCGTAAATCTGGAGATGTGTCTTGTTCCATGGGTGTTGCGTGGGAACACCTGCAGCAACACCCATGGAACACCCCTTCACCGCAAAGTGCTGCGTGTGAAGGGGCCATATTTACAAGGAGAGGAA